>NC_142068.1:78305000-79665000 GCF_059756535.1 Pantherophis guttatus | reverse complement strand
AGGAGGGCGAAAACGGCCTCCCCAGCCTCCGGAGGCCCTCTGGAGGCCGGAAACCAGCCTGTTTCCAAAACTTCCAGTAGGCCTCGCCCTCCCCGAGCCTCCGCACGCGCCCTGCACTTACCTACATCCAAAACGGGCTGCATGGGGACTCCTGGGAAGGGAGGGGTGGGTTGGGCCAGCCAGGAGTGGGATTTGGGGGTTCTCCGAACTGCACAGAATCTTAGCTAGAGGTTCTCCCGAACCCCTGAGAACCCCCAGCAGCCCATCCCTGGCTATAGGAAACCAGGCAGAGATTTGAATGGAAGATGAGTGTCAGAATCTCCATTATGGATGGAGTATAATTACACAGCAGACATGGGTCCAGAAGCACCCAAAGCATTGGTCATGACTGCTTTGAAAATGACATAGTTGCTACTACCATTTTTCTTGCCCTACAAGAGTCAATCCTGAATTTAAAAAGCTTCATACTTGCTTTACTTCTTGCTTAACCTTACTCTTATAACATTTCTTGTTTACTCATCTAAAACCTCAGTCTGCACCCAAAACACCTGGCTGATCCAGATGGAGGGAAGAGGGCTCTCTGAAAACCCGCCAGCCAAAATCCACAAATTTATTTATTTATTTATTTATTTATTAGATTTTTATACCGCCCCCTCTCCCGAAGGACTCGGGGCGGTGAACAGCCAAAATTAAAAAACATACAATATAAACATTAAAATACGTTTAAAACAGAATTAAATCCAAAATGGCTCCCCAATTTAAAACGCCTTACCCATGACCCTATAAATAAGACGAATTTAAAATTTAAAATTTCCACATTTAAAAAGGGGGAAGATTTAGGCCAGGCCAGCTTGATAAAATAGAAAAGTCTTAAGCGCGCGGCGGAAGGTGCGCAGATCCGGGATCCTACGTATCTCCGGGGGGAGCTCGTTCCAAATCGTAGGTGCCCCCACAGAGAAGGCTCTCCCCCTAGGGGCCGACAGTCATTTGGGTCATTTATATATCATTTGTTCTTGCTCTTATTTATGGGAGCAGTCTTTTTGTTTTTCCAGTCAAGAATCTCCTCTCAGAGGTGATAATATGAGCCTCGGTGGCGCAGTGGTTAGAGTGCAGTACTGCAGGCTACTTCTGCTGTCTGCCGGCTGCCTGCAATTTGGCAGTTCGAATCTCACCAGGCTCAAGGTGGGTAAAATGAGGACCCAAATTGTTGGGGGCGGTAGGCTGATTCTGTAAACCGCTTAGAGAAGGCTGTAAAAGCACTGTGAAGCGGTATTTAAGTCTAAGTGCCAGTGCTATAGTATCCACTTATTTTTTAAAATTCTTTCATTCATACAACTAAGATCATGGACAACACTCAGATAAAATAATCATAAACAAAATACAATGAAACATAACAAATGTCACTTGTGTTTAGCTTATTTTGCTTTGAAATAATCACCAGGTGTTCTGATAGGACTGTTAACCCTTTCTGCACCAACTCTTTCTATATTATGTTGGAACAGTTTGCTTCATTTGGGAATAAGATCCCGACAGTCATTCTACTATTTATTTGGTGGGGGGGGGGGGAATGAACACATGGAAATCATTTGGTTTAGTTTGTTTTCATAAAAATGAGAAGCCTCCCTGAAGTGACAGAAACATACAACGATAGAAATTGTTATAGAAAAAATGCAAAAAATAAGTTGCTTTTCCTATCTTATTTTGAGCATTGTTTGGTAAAAACATACAGTATTGGATAATTCCACCTTTCCTTCATTTCAAAAGGGACAAATTTAAACCCTTAATCATCCATGTAAGTTTTTAAAATACACAAATTAATTGAACACACCACTGCAACCAGAGGTGAAATGCTCCCGGTTCGGACCGGATCACCCGATCCGGTAGCGATGGCAGCGGGTGGGTCGGAGAACCGGTAGCAAAAATCCCTCCCCGCCCCCATGCCCAGCTGAGCTGTGCAATCATCAGAGGCTTTTTATTTTATTTTTAAAAGCATTTTTTTCTACAACCTCTTTGGCCGAAAAAATGCTTTTAAAAGTAAAACAAAGCCTCTGCCGATCAGGCAAGTCAGCTGAGATTGTCAGAGGCTTTTAAAAAAAGAAAAGCCTCTGCCGATTAGGCAAGTCAGCTGGATGGTCAGAGGCTTTAAAAAAAGAAAAGAAAAGCCTCTGCCGATCAGGCAAGTCAGCTGGGATGGTCAGAGGCTTTTAAAAAAAAGAAAAGCCTCTGCTGATCAGGCAAGTCAGCTGGATGGTCAGAGGCTTTAAAAAAAGAAAAGAAAAGCCTCTGTCGATCAGGCAAGTCAGCTGGGATGGTCAGAGGCTTTAAAAAAAAAAGAAAAGCCTCTGCCGATCAGGCAAGTCAGCTGGGATCGTCAGAGGCTTTTAAAAGCATTTTTTTACAACCTCTTCAGCCGAAGAGGTTGTAGAAAAAATGGTTTTAAAAGAAAAAAAAAAGTTGGCCACGCCCACTCAGTCATATTACCCCCCCCCCAAGCCACGGCCACAGAACCGGTAGTAACAAATTTTACATTTCACCACTGATTGCAACACCACAGTATAACTGTTGAACAACATATGGAATATGAAATGAATCGGGTTAACTGGAAATATAACTGAGAAGCAGGGAAGGTTCTCAACAGCACTTTTAGCATATAAAGAATTTCATCAAGGAACCTGGATTAAAATCTCAAATTCTAGGTATTTAAAAACCTAACAATTTTTCCTCAGTCTGCATATATTCTAATTTAAATAATTAATGTTCACTTTTGGGGCAATTTGGAAATTATATACTGTATGTATATTTGCCTGTATCTCACTGAATATTTTGGCTGTCACAGTGAAACTTCAAAAATGTTCAACACATCTAATTTCAATAAAAATTAAAATAGTGCGATCTGATATTCTTAGGACTAGTTCCAATTACTTTGTTGCCAAATTCTCCGTAGGATAATCTTCATTTATTGGTGTTATTTTGTAAAAGACATACATATATATCCATCCTTCATGTAGGTCCAGGAATACATTTTGTAAAAAAAAAAAAAACATTAAGAATGACACAGTTTTTTCTTCTTTACATTCCTAGATTAATATGCTTTCTGACTCAAGCATGTCAGCTACCTAACATTTGCCTTGCATTCTGTGCCAATTTAGTGATTATGCTTTTTTTCAACTTGAGATGCCTAATTTCTCCTTTTTACTAGTGTGTGTTTCCATTCCCAGCCTTTGCAAAAAAAAAATATACTTTTGTGACCATATCCTGCTGTTGATCCCTGAGTTGTAACTCCTGTCAAACTCTCTCTAACTTTGGGGTTTATGTGCAATGCACTATATAATTCATTCCCATCAATGGGATCATTGTACCAATGGAATCTGTTTCCACTTCTTCTTAATAGAACCTTAGCTCTTGAATTTTACAGCTGTAAATATTAGGAAACGGCGTTTGATTTAGAAAGCACCCGATAATGTAAAGGCCAAAATGGTTATTTAGGGTGTTACTATGCAAAGATTTTGCACCAGCTCTGGTCCTCTGGGATCCCAGGATGTCAGCAGTGTTTGGGATTGGAGTCAATTTATCTCAAACTCAACCACAATTTATTTGAAACTGCCACAGAGCAGCCTTTTCCCTTTTTCTTTTCCTGGAAATCTTGTAAGTATATGGAGCAAGTGGACAGACTAGTTCCCCTGAGTAGAAACTCTTAGGACAACACATATCCTGGCAAGGTTTTTAAAGGAGAATGGAAACTTGAGGGTTTTGCAGCTCTCCTCACAAAACCATCTTTTTATTTGGGAAGAGCACATAAACAGATCAATCGATACAAAATGAAGGTCTTGGTATTCACATATTGATTACCCTTTCAGGGGTCACTGAGCTGTATTTCCCCTCTGCATTGAGTTATACAGGTAGTCAATGGTGGGATTCATCCGGTTCGGGCTGGTTTGGGAGAACCGGTTGTTAAATTGCTGTCTGGCTCCTCCCCTCCCCTCCCCGCCCCTTCCAGGAGTCCCCACATGCCCTATTTTGGCTCCCAGTTAAGTGCAGGGAGTCCTACTAGGCCCAAAACAGGACACAGGTGGGCGCCCCCCACCGCGGTCCGTTTTTGTTCCCAGGGGTGCAGGAGGCCAAGTGCTTCTTGGCCACGCCCACCGTGGCCACGCCCAACCAGCCGATCATTAGGGCAGAGAACCGGTTGTTAAATTATTTGAATCCCACCACTGCAGGTAGTCCTCGACTTACAACCACAATTGAGCCCAATATTTCTTTTGCTAAGCGAGACAGTATGTTAAGTGAACTTTGCTCCATTTTATAACCCTTCTTGCCACCGTTGTTAGGCGAATCATGGCAGTTGTTAAGTCAGTAGCACAGTTGTTAAGTGAATCTGGCTTCCTCCTTGACTTCGCTTGTCAGAAGGTCACAAAAGGAGACCACGTAACCTGGAGACACTGCAACTGCCATAAATATGAGTCGGTTGCCAAGCAGCCGAATTTTGGTCACGTGACCAACCATGGGGAGGCTGCAGCAGTCTTAAGTGTGAAAAATGGTCATAAGTCGCTATTTCAGTGCCGTTGTAACTTCAAATGATCAATGAATGAATGGTTGTAAGTAGAGGATGACCTATTCTCAGAAGCCTAACCAGGAACATTTGAAGGAAAGGCTTGATCTTTCTCAACCAGTAATAGCTCCATCCTTGAAGTAAATTTCACAGCCATCACAGGAATTAGTGGGAAGCCTTTCTGATTTTGATGGACTTAGATTTCACGTACCAGTAGATCGTAGTGAAAGGCATAAAGTCAACTAGATCAGGGGTGTCAAACTCAAGGCCCGCAGGCCGGATCCAGCCTGTGGGGTGCTTAGATCTGGCCCATGGAACTGCCCTGGAAACAGTGATGGACCAGCCCAAGGTGCCTCTGCCAGCAAAAATGGAGCCCAGGAAGGCTGCACATGGCCCTCCTGAGCTCCATTTTCACTGGCAGAGCGCTTGGGCCCCAACACGAGTGACGTCAAGCTGGCCACGCCCACCCTGGTCACGCCCACCCGGCCCTCCCAAGGTCAAACACAACCCTGATGAGGCCCTCAATGAAATCGAATTTGACATCTCTGAACTTGATGATGGGGAGTTTGGTCCAGGGGCGGGTTTCAAATCCCATTGCTACTGGTTCGCTCATGGGTGCGCACTCACGCGCAAAGCTTCTGCACATGCGCAGAAGCGTCCAGGTGGGTAGGCGGAGCCTCCCACCAGTGCCGCTACCAGTTCACCCAATCTGGGGCGAACCGGTAGCAACCCACCACTGGTTTGGTCATGTATATTTTACAATATAGAACTTGGCATCACTTTGGCATCCCCTCTCTAAGCAAGGTGTATTTCATTAGGTTAACTTAATCAATTGTTTTACGTGCTGTACAGATTCTACAGTTATAAAATTCTCCCTGTTCCGGTCTCTTCCTCTTCTTGTGTGTCCTGATTCTATAATTCTCTCTTGTAGGGGGAAGATGGGTTGCCAATTCAAGGATGCTGGAATAAGGTAAAAAATTCCTCAAAGGATAGCGTGTTATGGTGCTTTGTTTTATTGCATGTTGTGAATATAGTAACAAATTATAAAGCATGAAAGTTGTATGGTAACATATTACCTTTCCATTTAGTACAGTATGTACATGACAGGTTCATTAGATAGTACATGATGATTAGGGCAAAATGATACAAAATGAGATGCTCTTGAGATGCTACTACCGTATCTTTCAGAGTATAAGACTCACCTTTTTCCCCCCTAAAAGGGGATGAAAATTTAGGTGCGTCATATACACCACATGTAGCCCCACCCACCCACTGGCCCCCACCCTTTGGCCTCTGCCTCCCAGCAGTTTACCTCCTTGCTGCAAGCAGCAAGAAGAAACAGCTTCTTTCAGCTTCAGCACAGCCTAATTAGCAGAAGTTGATTGGATTGGCCTTTCGACTCTCAGCTGTTTTGCGTGGCCTCTGCTGCTTGCTGTAAAGAGGTAAATTCTGGAACATATTTTTTTTCCCCTTGTGCTAATCAAGCTATGTTGAAAACGAAAATGAAAGTAAAGCAGGCTGTTTGCTCTTTGCTGCAATGAGGCAAAATTGCTGGGAGGCAAAGGCAGAGGCAGATTTCTTTTTCTTGTTTTCCTCACCAAAAAAGGTAGGTGCGTCTTATACTCAGGTGCCTCTTATACTCCAAAAAATACAGCAATCCCTTCGAAGGAAGTTCATTCATTCTAGTGGGGATTTTCTCTTCTAAGGGTGGTAACAGTTCAGAATCCAGAAGAGAAAAAGCTGTGTGCCTCTAACTCATAAAAATGGCCATTTAGTGTTTCTTTTTAAAAAAAAAAACAGAAGTGATTCCTCGCAGACAGATTCCAGAGTTTGGGTGTATAATTCAATATCACACCAACATTTTTTTAACATTTAGAGATATTTCCATGAATCTAATTATGTATATTGAAATACTATTCAGAAGTACCAAAAATTCACAGGATTATATCGTATGGGTCAATGACCCCTTAATCTTTTACACCTCCAACAGGATGGGTGATACTAATATAGTTTTGTATGTTTTTCTTTTGCAGTGAATATTCTAACTATGGACTGGCCTGTGTGTATGTTTGTGCATAGAATATTTATTTTTATACATTGTTCTTTTTCGAAAGTGCCGACAGATATGCATAAATTGCTGCATATTTTTGTACATAAAATGCTACAATTCTGCTTTATAGCTGTCTGCCATTTGCTTGTATAATTATATATTTGTTGATAACTGTGCTTCTTGCATTGTGGAATTCAGCTGCAATACTGGCATGATATTTGTGCACTCAAAGAAAGTGCTACAGCTTAATAAGATGTTGGGTAAAGAATGCCAGGAAGAACCGTTCTATGTATATACAAAGACAAAAAAAAAAAAAATGGCAACGCGTGCAAAGAAATATTAAAATACTATGGATTTTTATTATTAAAAGGAAATGAAATAGCATTTGTAAATAAATTCTATATTGGTATTTTAATGTGCAAAATGAAATCAACATACTAAGAGGTAACAGTGGCAATTCATCTTCACGTTCACTACACACAGAAGGTAGAAGCACAACATTGTTCAAAACTGAGGATAAGCAACTAGTCATATGTATACATCCTAAAAAGATTCCTAATGTCTTTAATGAGTCAAGACCAAGTTGATTTTTTCCCCCAGACTTCCGGTGGCAACGCGTCGTCGAGAGCAGCTCCTTTCGGAGCGCTAGCCCCGTGATCTGTTAAAGCCGCTAAAACAGCGAAAAACAGAAGCACAATTTTTGATGCAAAATTACAGATCGGAAATGCAACTCTGATCAATTTAGCAAATAATGGAAATTTCTAGCATTTGTACATAGTTTTTCAGGAGATTCAGAAACTGCATAGAATGAGCCATCAGGAGTGACCCTGGTCCTGTGTTCTCTCTCCTCTCTAAATTCATTGGACCCAGTTTTCCAATATTCTTGTGCCCAGGGGTGGGCTTCAAAAATTTTTAGCAAGGGGTTCTCTGCCCGATTGCTGGGTGGCCGTGGCTATGGTGGGCGTGGCCTAGTCGGCCTCCTGTACCATGGCAGGGGGTGCATTTTTGCCTTCCCCGGGTTCTGGAGGCTTTCTTCGAGCCTCCAGGATGGCGAAAACGGCCTCCCCAGGCTCTGGAGGCCCTCTACCCAAACTTCCGGTAGGCCCATTTTTCGCCCTCTCCGAGCCTCCGGATGTGCCCTGCACATACGTGCATCCAAAACAGGCCGTGTGGGGACTCCTGGGAGGGGAGAGGTGGGGTGGGCAGGGCCAGCCAGGGGTGGGATTTGGGGGTTCTCTGAACTGTACAGAATCTTAGCTAGAGGTTCTCCCGAACCCCTGTGAACTCCCCAGCAATTCAGCCCTGCTTGTGCCACTAGGTCCATTTAATGCTCTGTTGAAGTAAATTCTTTAAGGGCAACACTGCAGAAAAGAAGAGGCTAACAGAGACACCCTTTTCTCAGAGCTGGAGATTTTTTTTGTAAAGAACTGGAAGGGAAATGGTAAATACACTGCTTTCTCCCTCCGCCTCATAATCTCAGCATCAAGCTAAATAGAATTTAAATAGGATTACCATTATTAACAGCCGTGGTGGCGCAGTGGTTAGAATGCAGTTTTGCAGGCTGACTCTGCCTACTGCCAGGAGTTTGATTCTTGACCGGCTCAAGGTTGACTCAGTCTTTCATCCTTCTGAGGTCGGTAAAATGAGGAGCCAGATTGTTGGGGAAAATATGCCGACTCTGTAAACCTCTTATAGTAAAGTACTGTGAAGTGGTATATAAGTCTAAGTGCTATTGATATTGCTATTATTTAAAATGCATTCACAGGGATGTAAGTGGAGGGAAATTTTGTATTGCATTTCAGTCCCAACAACTGTAAGTCATCATGAAAGATCAGGACCATAGAAGAAACAGAAATAACACAGTATCATTTTCTTTGACTCACATAAAACTTTCTAAAACTGCCATTTTATGGGCCCATTCACTTATATTTCTTCTAGGCAGCTTGAGGAAAGGCTATTAGCAAAAATGGCTCCAGAGCAGTTCTGTTAGTCCCCTGAACCACTAGATGGGTGGCAAATAACTAGTAAATAAATATAAATAAATAAATAAATCTTACTCTCTTACTCTCTCTATCATAATTATAGGAACTCCGATTGCCATGTTGCAGCTGTGTCTTTGGTGATCTCAGTGAATAATCTACTCCAGTGTCTCTTAAGCATTTTTTAATCTCAGGATTCCTTCCTACTTTTAAAAATTATGGAGGGTACCAAATGAACTCTTGGTTGTAGGGATTATATTTACCAATGTTTATTATGTTAAAAATTACAATTGGTATATTTGCGGCCACTATCACTTCTTATAATTGTTTGATGGGATTTTAATAGAGTAGAGTAGAGTAGAGTAGAGTAGAGTAGAGTAGAGTAGAGTAGAGTAGAGTAGAGTAGAATAGAATAGAATAGAATAGAATAGAATAGAATAGAATAGAATAGAATAGAATAGAATAGAATAGAATAGAATAGAATTTTTTTATTGGCCAAATGTGGACACACAAGGATTTGTCTTTGGTGCATATGCTCTCAGTGTATATAAAAGATATGTTCATCAAGAATCATAAGGTACAACACTTAATGATAATCATAGGGTACAAATAAGCAATCAGGAAACAATATCAATATAAATTGTAAGGATACAAGCAACAAAATATAGTATTTTTCAACAAAGGCTGGCAAATATTGATTTTTGCATACCCCTGAGAGGCTCTTGGGGAAGTCCCAGATTGCCGAGGACCACACTTTGAGAAACACTGGTCTATATTATGTTAGACTGGACGTGGGTAGCAAATGCTAGATTTTTGTTTCGTTGCTTTTTCTAGTCTTGGGCATAATATATTCCCTCCCTCCAATTTATTATGGCACTTCTTTATATTGAATTTTGCTAAACTAACAGAGTTTGTTGCATTGAGGTTTTCTTATATTATATTTCTGTAATGCAACCAGCAAATTCTGGCAGCCATCACTAACTACAATGGTGTGTAGTGAGATTTCAATAAAGTCAATATGTATCCAGGTAGTCCTCGATATACAACCATTCATTTAGTCATCATTCAAAGTTACAACAGCATTGAAAAAAGTGATTTATAACTGGTTTTCACACTTATGACGGTTTCAGCATCCCCATGGTCACATGATCAAACTTCAGGCACTTGGCAACTTGCATGTATTCATGATGTACATGATGTACAGTGTACAGTATCCTGGGGTCATGTGATCACCATCTGTGATCTTCCCAGCTGAATTCCAACAAGTCAATGGGGAAAGCCAGACTCACTTAATGACTGCAGGATTCACTTAACAACTGTGGCGATTTGCTGTGGCAAAAAGATCATAAAATGAGGCACAACTCACAACAACTGCCTCGTTTAGCAAGGAATTTTTGGGCTCAGTTGTGGTTGTATGTCGAGGACTACCTGCATCTTACTGTGCAACTCAAATAGGTATTTACCACTCATGTCTTAGATTCATTTGACACAAGATGCCATGTACTTATGGTGCCACTTACTGATTTGAGCGATGAACTGTAGAAAAATTGCAAATATACTGGCTGCAAATGACAGTTATTTTTTTTAAAGAAAATGGTGACTAAATGTGGGCACTAGCAGTATAAGCCAAATACTAAATTTGCAGCTAGAAAAGGCAAATGTGGGTCACACTGTAATACAGGAGTCTCCAGCCTTGGCAACTTTTAAGACTTGTGGACTTCAATTCCCAGAACTCTGGGAATTGAATTTCACAAGTCTTAAAGCTGCCAAGGTTGGAGAAACCCTTGCTGTAATACACAACAACACTGCAGCACAGATAAGTAATTCCAAGGGAGATTTTTGCCTAGTGTTTAAGCCAGGGGTCAGCAACCCGCAGTTCTGGAGCCGCATGTGGCTCTTTCATCCCTCTGCTGCAGCTCCCTGTTGCTGGTCGGCTCCACAATTGATAGGGCTTTTGGTTAGGACAGGTAGAGGAAAAAGGACGCCATGCTAGGAGGAGACTATGATGGGGGAACCAGACTTCCGGTTGGCTCCAGAATTGAATGGGGGCTTCTAGTTAGGACCTTTGTGGCTCTTTGAGTATTTAAGGTTGCCGACCCCTGGTTTAAGCAAATAGAAGCAGCATTTTTATTACACTCTACGAGACTTCTCTATGTCAAATAATTACGTCTGTCCCTTAAAGGGTCAAACTCCTTGGCTGATAGCAAAATAATGAGACAAGTAAGAGAATGCAGATAACTTGTGGAAGGTCTCCGGCGATGACCCGAAGAACCTCTTGCTCAAAGATTTGCTGAAGATGTTGCATTACCGCCAACGAGCACCGACATGTTCTTGAGTCATGCACATCGGAGTTTTGTTCCTGAACGGCAGGCCTGGTGAGGCTACAGAAGATGGACTCAGCAGTGGGTTTTTGCTCCCTCCTTTCAGAGTCAGCACAAAGTCGATCAGGAAAGAAACTGGCATCTGTTTCCTACTTTTTCCTTTTCAGTTTGGTCTGTGATGGAAGCCTTCAGTGAAGAGCTCAACCACGTTGTCTAACATGGTGTGAAATGTATTAGGACATAGGCAACAGTTCTATGACTGCTGGATTTTTTTTTTTAAAGGACTTTCCGTTTGTCTAGATCATAAACTTGAATCTAGATTTTTGAATAGCCCGGTGAAAATACAACCAGTTTCAACCAGCTCATCATTTTCTGCTTGCCAGTTGATGAACATTCATGTACTGTGTTCAGATTTGATGATTCCCTCCTCGATACTTTCACAGATTCTCTTCGAAAGCAAATGAATTCTTTTCTTCCAGAAACTTATTTCTTTTCAGTGTAGTAGAAGATCATTTTCATTTTAGCATTGTTTTTGTGGTTTTAGTAATTTTTGGACTTGTATTTTTTTGTATTGGAAACATATGGCTTGAAGTTTGCCCTGATAATATATTATATAGATTTTTTTTTCCCAACACAACTGTCCCAGTACTAAAACGTAAGAGATTATTGCTTTTATAATACTTCTAATACAGGTCTATAGGGAAAACAATTAGTCAAAAAAATAACACTTTGTCTTTGATTCTATTATTGAAGATTTTTAGTAAATTATTTTAATACAGTTAATAATCATTTGCGATATAGATGCAGTACCACATAATTTATCAATGTATAATCCCTTGGTTTGTATGCATCAACTTTAAAAAGAATGAGATATTCTGAGTTCTGGGATGTCTTCTTTTGTGAAGATATGCTCAAACAATCCATTTTGTTTTCTCTAGTTTTTTTTTTTTTAAAAAATTCTGACATTTTTGTGTTTATTAGATGTATAACTCTTAGTGAAATTTTACTCCAACCATACAATTCAGTGTCTTGAACAACAATTTGCTGGCACAGAATAGTCTTCCAAATTTTTGGAACTGATTCATACATGAACTCTATAGGCCTATTGAAGCATTGGCAAATCTCTGGATTAATAATTTGGAGCATTTAAAAAAGGGTGACAATAAATGAAGTAGAAAGGCTTGTTGAATCAAATGTCCTTCCCATGAATAATAATTCTTACTTTCTCTTTCTGAGATAGTTCCCTCCAAATTCTTAAAATTCTATTTCTGAATATTGAAGGGAAGTATAAGATATTCATCGAGGATCCTAAGGGCAATGGCATTATCTTAATGAATGGAAACACATACGTAATCCAATGCATCCTTTTGTGATTCATTTTCCAAGAACAAAATTCTGAACTTGTACTATTCTAGTTAGTGAAGCTGTAGAAGAGTTTTAAAATAGGGGGAATAAATTGTAAAAATTACTTTACTGTAAGACCTAATTGTTACTAGGTGTCACCAAATTGTCACTTTTTTAGCTTTATCTTATAGCAAAATCCAAAATAAATCAGCATGATCCAAGATTTTTAATGCTATTTTTCATTCATATTGTATCAAATTACATCTAATTCCTACACGTATTGATCACTAAGCAGTGAATGGTTGTAATTAAATGCCATCAAAATCAATAGTTTGAGCATGGATATACTGCATCAGCCATATTTCAGAACTCTTGTTAAAACTTATCTCAGATATCACAGCGAGGACATTGATTCAGTGTTGTACTCAATTCTCCATCCAAAACAACCTTTTCTTCAGTTTGAAAAGCTGCCAACTCACACGAAGCAAGCAAAACGGATGTTGTATTTACAAAAATGTATCGGTAATTGATGCAAGATTTGATTTCTCCTTGTATTTCTATAGACTTGTTAATCTGCATCTGTGTGCAGAGAAACAAAAAATATATGACCAGAACTGCAGGGCGGTGTGCCTTTTTTTTTATTATGTAAGAAATATATATATGAGTTCACTTGTGTTCAGTTAGCAATGACCTATCTTAGTATTCATTATGTAGTGTTAGATTTTCTTAAACTATACTTTTAGTCATTTCACTTTAAAGCTTTCTGGAATGCATGGATGCTGTAACTGTTCCTAATTCTATTGTTTCTGAATAATGGTTTTCTTGCCTCCCAAATTTCTGTATAATGTTGGTGCTTTTTTTTTTTTTCCTGAGAGACTAATGTCCAGTTGACAATTTATTTTCCACAAAATATCCTGGGGACCAAACAACCATAGATTCACTAATTAACTAGTTCTAACAATGCAGTAGGCATGAGCTTAAATGGACTCCAGAGGATGGTAGAGGACAGGAAGGCCTGGAGGAACGTTGTCCATGGGGTCGCGATGGGTCGGACACGGCTTCGCAACTAACAACAACAACAACAATGCAGACTCAGCCTTCCACAATATGGTGTCCTCCCGTTCAGGGGTGTCCAACCTTGGCAACTTTAAGACTTGTGGACTTCAACTCCCAGAATTCCTCAGCCAGCAAAGCACCACAAGTCTTAAAGTTGCCAAGGTTGAAGATGCCTGCTCCAGTTGACATATTTCAAGATCTATCATCCTTAGCCAGCACAGCTGAGGGGAACTGAAATCCAACACATCTGGAAAGCACCAGGCTGAAGAACGCTAATAACACTTCTAGGATGCATAATAAAAATAATGCAGTGCAGCTAATGCTATATAAATAAGAGGATGCACATATAACTGTAGATACAATCCATATATTTTTCAATTGCATATGCATCCCATGGAAGTGATTCTGCTCCCTTCTCCTTTCATTTTGGTTATTGACCATCGTTGTGTACAACTATGGCTAAACTGAAGGCATAATTTATAGGGTTTTTTTAAAAAAAAAAAAGTTTAGGGACCAGAAGAGATAAAGAAATTGTTTTATTTGATGATAAGTAATTGTTCAAACAGAAGGTGGGCTTGGAATCTATTGTTATTGAGAAGGCTGAGTGGCTAACTCTGTTAATCTGTTAAACTTAAACATGGACGGTCAGGAAAAACAGAAACAAAAAACAAACTATACTCGTAGTATAAATCTGTTAATGCTAATTCAAAGCTTTGAAATGGTAGCTGAAATTGAAAACTTCCATGCTGCCCTTTTTTTTGCCTAATCCATCAAAACTCTTGACAATATCTAGACTTGTTAATATGTGTTCATGAGGGATGCTGATGATCCAGCATTTTCTATCACATTGGTCATATTAGCTGGGAATTCAGCATCCCCCAAGTTAAATTTTAGCAACATCTGGCATATCCAGATTGTTTACTGCTGTCCAAAGTAAACCATTTGTGCTTCAGGACAATATGTATCACTGGAAATAGGGAATAAGCATCCTGACCCACTGATCATTTGCTTTGTGAAATGTCACCCTGATTTTGATTGGAAACACAGTGCTGGACCTAATGAGCTTCCTTAATATGTCTGATTCATCTGTTCATTGTGCAGTTTTGGAACTGTTCCACAAAAACAATTACTAGATTTCAGTGAAGTTTTAGGGCGTTTTGATGGATTGCATATTAAACGTAGGCTGCAGTATTTCAAATCTAACCAAGGGAAGTCTAGATCAACTTTATACCATTACATGGAACTGGACAGAAAGATACACTATAGTTGTTATATGTGGTAATCTAGGTTTTCTTGTTGCTGTCGGTTATCATGTAATTAAAAAAAATTGACATTAATGGAAATTAGTAGGAAAAGCCATAAAACCCACAAATATCTGTTTCATCATGTAAAATTCTCAGTGAGCGCATTAAGTAATGCAAGATTGTGCTGAGAAATTTCCTGCTCACTTAACCCATTTTTTATTTCTCTGGCTTATTTCTTGTGTCACTTTTGCTGCTTAGCCATCCGTATATTTTCACAATATACTGTATATCTAACCCCTGCTCAAATATATTATACACATGCAGACACAAACACACCAACAAAATTCCTAAAGAACAAAAAGAGAAGTGAAATCTTGTCTGCTAAATAATTTTGAACAATGAAATAGATGTGAATCTATTGCTTCCTATCTTACCCACTCAAGGACTATTTTATATCTCAGGCTACTTTTCTTTGCCAGAAAAGTGAAATTGAATTTGGGGGTATTTTTCCAACTATCCAAACTTTTCTGCAATTATGAGAAACAGTACGTTATCTCCCATTACAGCAGTATAAACTCTTAATGCAAACATTAGCAATTATTTTCCTTTATCAGAACAACAGTTGGCAGGCAAAAATGCTTGGCCCGATTTCTATAGGTAAAAATCCTAAAAAAGAAAAATTGACTCGATCCAAATATTAATAGGCAGTTACCCAATATCCACTTATTAAATCTGTCCACAAACTGAAGCACACCTGTAAGAAATCTCTGACATGCTTTTCGGATCTAAATTTCCCAACTGCATATTTAATCAGTCTGTACATAAAAATGTGAAGAAAATACATAATCTCAGTGATTTATATAACAAAAAAATCACTCACAAAACGTGTGTGTGCTAAGGAAAGCATTAATTTACATTTGTGATTCATATTTGAATAAATAAAATGCACACACAAATGCCTACAAATGCCTTATCTCATGTAAACCTTTTCCTATAAGTTCATGGTTGTGGAAATGAGCATGGTAAAATTACTCAAAAATAGGAATTTGAGAAAACTGAAAGGCACTTTTGAATAGGCCCTGTGTTACATTGAAAGTGTGCATTACCTGAACTAAGGTGTATTGAAGATTGCCCATTCTACTCAATCTGTCTTGTTTCTTTGCCTTTTTCATTCCATGTACACCATCCCACAAGAAATGAAATCATTCTGACAGCTATAAAATGCAAGTGTTAATTTGGATTTAATTCTACGGGAACTGCTACTCTGTCTTGGGAATTCAGATCAATACAAAATCATTATTAATCTTTACAGATAATAGGTAGCAATATTAACTTGTAAAAAAAATCTTCTAGGTTGTTTTTTTTTTGTATCTTACCTCTTAATAATCAATGAGATCTTGAAATAACTCCAGAATGACATTTTTATACATGAAAGAAACAGTGTTTATTTATAGATAGGTAATCCTTCAAGAGATTAGCACTTTTATTTTATTTTTTTTAAATTGGACATCAGTTACATAATTTCTGCAGAATAAGACTTCGGGAAGCATTTTTTTTTGTTGGTTTTTCTGCTTTGTTAACTCACAGGACATAGTTTGCCTTTTTATCTAATGATAATTGATGTACAAATCCTTAGCCAACTTTATCAAAACTGATTTATAAATGAGTGTTGATGGGGCATTGTTTTTACATTTTGTTGTTAGGATATCAAGTGACCTGAGTTTGAAATCTCTGTGTTTGTACATACTTTTGGCGAACCTTCCATTTTGTTAAATAATTACTTTGTTAAATATGCATAAATATTTAAGATATTTTAATATGCTTTTGAAAACTCTGTTTCTATTCTTTTCCTTAAAATAGCTAGCATAACATATCTGTTTAATTACATTTTCCTGTAAATCGTTATTGAAAAGCTAATACACTGTACTGTTATATTATCATGTTTCTTCAGATAGGATTATCTTCATATAATACAAAAGCATCCAATTATGTATATCTTTAAGCAAAATAATTCTGACTGTAGAATTTAAGTACTATTATATACACATGACATTATTTTAAACACGTGGATCCTTTTTCATACAGAAATCCACTGAACTAAGGATACATTTTTCTCCTTTCTCAAAGTTTTACAAAATTGGAATTGTAGTCAAATCTAATGGATATTCAGTTGACCAGTAATGACTATATTTTATCATGAATTATGGGACAACTCTTTGACTCCATTCCAAGAAAATACCAATATTCCCTCTGTATTAATTTTGGAATGAGATAGTTTGGCCTTGGCTTTATGCATTTCTGTACTGTTTGCATCTGATGTAAATATTTTCCTTTTTAAAATGATCTTTACTTTTTATTATTTCATCTGCCAGTTTAAATGCAACCACTAAAAAAATAAATAAATAAAGTCTGGATTCACTTCCAAAACATTCCTTCTCAAGTTTTCTTTCATCCATCTATTTTACACCTATTTAAAGTAATTGCATTTTACTATTAGAGCTTCAGCTGCACTGAAAATTTCTTATGAAACGTAACAACAAATACTTCCTCAGCGATTGGTGGTGTGCAGTATGGGTAAAAAAATGCAACTCCTACATAAAAATATTATCTACAGTATAATTCTTGCAGAAATGTTTTGTGAAAGCCTCTCCTAGTGTCTCACACAAGCCTCAACCAAACCCAATTCTGTTCTGCTTTTTGAGATAAGTACTAGCACTTGTTACACCCAATTTCATTAAACCCACCCTTTGTTAAAATGATACCATAGACTTTAAGCCCAGGGGCATCCAAATTTGGCAACTTAAAGATTTCTGGACTTCAACTCCCAGAATTTCCCAGCCAGCCAGCCATACTGGCTGGGGAATTCTAGAAGCTGAAGTCCACAAATCTTACAAGTTGCCAAATTTGGAGATCCCTGTTTTAGCCTTTAAGTAGGAGAGCTATAGTAAGGAGAACACATCCTTAATTATTCATGTCTTAACTGCAGCTAGAATCGTGTTTGCACAAACATTGGAAAAGTGAAGAGATCCCTACCGATGAGAATGTGATTAGGAAAATATTAGAATGTGCAGAAATGAACAGATTAACGCTGGCAATTAAGGAGAAAGAACAAACTGAATATTATATGATAGGGGAATTATTTTATCAATGGTTAGAGAATAAAAATGGAAGTTGGAAATAAAAGGAGATTAGAGAAGAGTAGAAACTATGTTAAGATAGAGATGTAGACAATACGATAATTGTTAGTATTATGATATCATGATTATATGCTTATTAGATATGTTAAAAGGGGAAAATGAACACATTTACTATGCTCAATTGTATAATATACTATAATTGTAAGATTAGAGAATTAATATCAATGTAGCGAACGATGTTGTAAATTCTGATGGTTATTGCACAGAGATAATTGTACCCAGACGACACACTGTTTTAAGAGAAGATGGAATGTTTTATATTTTTTTTAAAAAAAACTTTTTTTATTTAAAAAAAAAAAAAGAATAGGAGAGAAGTTCCAGAGCAAAATTTCACTTGCATTAGCTCGTCTGAAATTTTAAAAAAGCATCACGGGAGAAGCCCAGGTCCCCCCCCACCCCATTTCCATCCTTATCAGTCTGTTCGACTTTCCTTCCTTCTCTACGCCCATCGTCCTTATCCAGCCTTCCATTTCCTTCAATGCACTAAGGATCATCGGGAGAGGATGCAATATGATCCCCTCGTGCGCTAGGGGTAAGGCTAAAGCGGAAAAGGCGGCGAGACATTGCAGGCTCGGCCCACCCACCAAAAGCAGAAAAGGGACCATCCAGGTTTTAGCTTCGCCCGCTGGCCCCATCGGCAAGGGGATGCGCTCGACCGCAGCACTCCCGTCATCGCTGCCGACTGCGCCTGCGCAGGTACTGGAGTCGCCTGGACAGCGACAAGAGGGCTGCGCAAAACAATTGGGGTGACGGTCACGTTTCCACGCTTGCTGCTGGTTTTCCTTTGAGGCTTCGGGCTCCCATTGAGGAGAAGAAGAAGAAGCTAAGATCGATTCTGGGCTGCATTTTCCGGCCGAGGGAAGAACCTGCTGCTTGTTCCTACGGTCATCCTCTGTTCACTTGGGTTTTGACCTCGCAATCGTACCGCAATGTGAAAGCACAGAAAGGAACAGGAAACGGTTGCAAATAATGAAAGCTGAGTCTTCGAAGCAGTGTTTCTCAATCTTGGCAATTCGATGTGTTCAACTCCCAGAATTCCCCCAGAATGCATTTCTTTCCCCCCAAAACAGGGGAATTCTGGGAGTTGAAGTCCACACATCTTGAAATGGCCAAGGTTAGGAAACATTTTTATTTATTTATTTATTTATATGCCGCCTTTCTCCGAAGACTCAGGGCGGTTTACAATGTGCTAAGCAATAGCCTTCATACTTTTTGTATATTTTATACAAAGTCAGCTTATTGCCCCCACAATCTGGGTCCTCATTTTACCTACCTTAGAAAGGATGGAAGGCTGAGTCAACCTTGAGCCTGGTGAGATTTGAACTTGCAGTAATTGCAGGCAGCTGATGTTAATAACAGTGCTTTAGTCTGCTGCGCTACCAGGGCTCAATTGATTGATTTTAGTATCAAGTAATTAAATATTAATTTAAGTTTCATTTTTATGAAGAAAAATGCAACGATGCAACACAGCTGCACTCCCAACTTTGACTGAGCCGGAACCAAATATGAGCAGATTGAGGTAGAGAGAAGCAGGTGTTAATAATATACATACTTTTTCATTACTGCATAACAGGCAGTGCACTACTGCACTGTACTGTACTGTACTGTAATGTTTCCTAATATTCTCCATCATTTACCAATGAAGTCATCTATTTATAAGGACTATTGGAAGGTAAAATCACATTCTTTTGGGATTGCTATTAATTTCATTAATAGCAATCCGGTGATATTGGCTTTGTAATGCTTGCATTTGAATTCACAGAGACATATCTATAGTCTGGCATTTAAGTCTCAGAATGATAGCAAGTTCCAGGTTTTATGCCTTTTTCCGCCACAGAATCTCAGTAGGTGACTTTAGTCACTTATTCTCTCTCAGCCCAGTCTACCTTGTAGCTGTTGGGGAAGTGGGGATAAAAAGAATGCACTATTTACACTATCTTGTATGCCCGCTACAAAAGGTAGGATATAAATATAATAAAATGAAAAAAATAGCACCAACAATCACTGTACTGGTAAGGACCTATCTTGGAGGAATTTGATATTGACTACTTATAAATATAGCAAATAGGATAATTCAGAAATGAATGTAAGCTATGGAAACAAATCACAGCAAGAATGGTTTTCAGATTTCAGTCTTGACACTCAGTGCATTAATACAATGATATACTTTTTAAATTTGGTTTGTATTTCCTATCCCACCATTTTTGCTCTGTTCTTCAAATCAAATTCATGGGGGGGAGGGCAGGGGGGGAGAAGCAGTCTTAAAATGCAAATATGGCAAGTGGGAAGTTGCTGACCATATTAAAAGAAAAATGCACAAGGTGTGTGCTGGAGACAACACCATAGCAAATATATTTGCAAAGGTGATTCCAGAAGAAATTGAATTAAGAACGACGACTGAGGACACATTTCCTTGCTATGCTCTGATGCATTTCTGCATTCATTAGAAAATTGCACTCTGCAGGGTGCGGGACTCATACAAAAGCCAAGGAACTTTTTCTCATATTTGCACTTTTTGTCATATGGGGTGATCTAAACATGACAAGGGCAACACCAATAACATATCGGTGTCATCTGATACTTTCAGTAGAAAAGTCATTAAACTGACAACCAGACAGTTATTTTTTAAAATATTGTGGGTTTTGAAGGCAAAAATATTGGAGTTTACCACTATTTCAGGTGAAACTTCTACTATGGCTGCAATGAAGAGGATGCTGAAATTATTACCAGTTTTACAATCTTTCCTCTCATTAGAATAGGTCTAACAGCCATTCTTGAATTCTTTAAGGAAGATCTTTTCAATGAATTCTGCTCCCAAATTCTGCAGTCCACTGTCAGTCCTCTGTGATCAATAACACAATGAAAGCACTTTTCCCCAATGTAAGCATTGTTGTATGCTTAAAATGTTGTAGCTATGAAACTAAGAAACTTTATTAAATAAAGTTTACAGGTTGTTTTTTTTTAAAGATGTTTCAAATTAAGGAAAGTCAAGAGTCTTCTGAAATAGCAATTAGCACCAAAGGCAAGCTATTTTTTTCTTTACAAATTATTTCAGAATCCTACAGTATCTCTTGATTCATATTTTTCCTTATTATTCTTTATAAATAACAGCATAGTGCTTTATGACTCTTATCTCATGCATTCTTGCAATCCATATTCAAATGCTGTTTAATAATTGTCAATATCAATGTCAAATATCAAAACCTATTTGTGTGAAATGTTTCCTGTTTGAGCAGAGGGCTGGACTAGAAGATCTCCAAGGTTCCTTCCAACTGTTATTTTGTTATTTCAGATAAATAACAGCCGTCCAATCTCTTCTTTAAAACCTCCAGTATTGGAGCACCACAATTTCTGGAGGGTAGTTTATGATTATTAATATTATTAATGTGTAATGAATATAGAGCAGCAGCAAGCATACACTATTCTAAAATCTCTTAGTAAAGAAAAATGTATTGATAGTGACCGTATCTAACATCCAAATATTTAACTGAGTAGACAGTTGAACACCTGGCCAGCTATTATCTACAAAAAATAGACATTAATAAAAATAGTTTTATAACAAATTACCAACTGGGCATTTAAAGGGTTTAGAAAATAATCAAATTGCAACCAAATTAACATGACTATAGAAATAAAACTGTATCATCCATTTATAGTAAAATTGCTTTACTAGATATTTGGAGAACCTGAAAAATGACCTATGATTAAAAGGGCTGGAACTAGGCCATGTCAAATGTACTCCTTTAGCAACAAAAATATAATTAATTTTCTCTCCTTTAACATTATACTGGAATTTACCTGAATAAATAACAACACTTTATCTATAGAAATAATAGTTAATTTGGGGTTCGAATCAGATCAGCTTTGCAGTACTTATGCATCAAATGAATCAAATTACTATTACTAGCCCCTTTTATGAAAACACCTTATTCTTCATATATAAACCTTAAATTCATCCACATCGTTGATTTATTTATTAAGTTTGCTTAATAAACTGTAAACAGTAAACTGTTAGTCATCATCATCCTCTAATAGTTCTATAATTATTTGGCAACAGTCACTTCCATAGATACAGTAGGTCACAATGTAGGGATTGTAACAGATTGAAAGTAAGCTTTCCATAAAAAAGCAATGTACAGCCAAGGATTTAATAACACATTCAATGAATTAACTATTGTATATGGAAATTTGTATTCATTACCTTGTATTCATTTAAGAAATTTGTAGTTACATTTCTTAATTTAAATTCTGTCAATATCTGCCGTTTCTTTCTCATGGTGGACTAATTCAGATAGCCATTGAAGTTGCAACTATAACTTAATTGTAGAAGGAAAAAAAGTAACTTTTATAATTCTGGTAAGCATGCTACAATCTCTTCTTAAGAGCAGCACATTTAACACAAAGCCAGTTATGAGAATATGATAACATGATGGCTGTTTTAGTAACTAAGAAATATAAAACTGAATCTAATATATTTTCCAGTTGTTGTTATGTGATTAATCTTTCAAATGAAACAGCTTTGCCAACAATATTGTTATGGATTGCAGATATTAAAACTCAAAGCTGAGTATCTCAAGATAGCTAATACAGGGAGTCCTCAAGTTATGACCACAATTGAGCCCAAAATTTATGCTGCTAAGTGAGAAATTTGTTAAGTGAGTTCTCTCATTTTATGACTTTGCCACATTTAACTATAACTGCAGTTGCTAAATTAGTAAAATGGTTGTTAAGTGAATCTGGTTTTCCCATTGATGACCCCAGAACACTGCAACCATCATAAATGTGAGTCAGTTGTCAAGCATCCAAATGTAAATCAAGTACTCATGGGGATGCTCCAATGGTCATCATTGTGAAAAACAGTTACTTTTTTTCAGTGCTGCTTTAACTTTGAACAGTCACTAAGTGAACTGTTGTAAGTTGAGGACTACCTGTATAATGGAGGCATCTCAAAAATTGTTCCTCCATTTACTGCTTCTGCAAAAATCTTATCCTGTGCAATTGTCAGTATTCAATCATTCATCTCCTTCTAGCGTCAACATATTTCATATTTTAGATTTATTATTAGTTCTTCCAGTGATTTTAATTTCATCTGATAATTATTTGATCTCGCAGTCCTATTTTTTCCGTAATTTTCTCCAGTATGACAATTCATAGACATCTGTTTTTCTTCACTTAGGCTTGCTGAAATCCAGTTTCTACATCAGTATTACAGCTTGACAATACTTTTATTAGTGTGAAGTTTAATGTTTCAGTACTTAGTTTAAAACTCTCAAAGTATGACTAGCAGATGTCTCCACTTCATGGTAACAGCTACAATTGCTGTGAATTTTTCAGCCTAAGAATATAAAGCCTGTTATTACACCAGAGGTATTATTAACACATCTGAGGTTGTTATTTCTCATAACAATTTTTAATTCCAATGTGTACTTCCAGTCCATCATTTTTTCATGGAATGTTTGGACTTGATAACAAATTGATTTCCAACAGCTTGGATTTAGCAGCTATAAGAGTACATTCATGCAGGGACAGTCAGGTTTGAGTAGTCTGTATCCAGACCAAAATATGTGGAACAAAAGCAGTATGTCTAAGAGGAAATAAAGGAAGCACCAGAAAGCTGGGGTGAAGTGTTGATTGGCAGGTTGGATGTGCCATGCTTGAATAAAGGGCAATGACCGAGGGGAGATTTACTTTAACCACTGCCCTTGAATTCTAGAAGAGGAACAATTGCACTGCCTTCCTCATCTTCCTAGTACCTTGTGCTTGTCTGCACAGGTGACATAAAGGAGCACCCAAAGGTTTCAAAAGGCAACTGGATTTTCTTGGGGGTTTTTTCCTCTTGAAAAAATTAGCTTCTCAGCCAAGAAGCTTCAACTCTTGCTCTTCTTCAGAACTGAAGAAGCTTCTTGGATGAGAAGTAAAACATTTTCAAGAGAAAAAAAAACTCAAAAACATCCAGTTGCCTTTGAAAAACACCTTTGGGACAACCATGACCTGGGTGATTGAGAACCTCTATAGGAAGGGACAATACTTATCAGCCTTGCCTAAAATTCATCCATTTTTTAAGCAAAATCTAGATCAACCCAAATATTGCAATTTCATTTCAACCTGGCTTACTACTTTGCCCTTGCAGTGCTATTTCTATTAAAACCACAGGCCATAGTGTTTTACAATACTAAATTTACAAGGATATGCATTTTCATCTTGTAACCCCTTTGATAACTTTTAAGGGCACTCAGATTTGTTTTATTTGGATTATTTATTCTCAAACAGGTACAAATCTTGCAAAATTTTGCTATAGTTCAAAAATGTGGCAGGTACTTCTAAGTTAATGTCAGAATATGATTCACAGCTCTACTATTAACCTTACGTGCTTTGCTATGTCAATTGGGCAATTACTGCAATAAAGAATCTCTCTCGTTTATTTAATTCATGGCCATTTGATCATTGAATGTTGTTCTCAATTCCTGTGCTGTAATTCCCCAACTATATCTTAAGATACCCATGTCAAAATACAAGCTTCTCTTATATTTGTTCCTGAAAACCTTGCACCAAACAAATATGCATAAAGTGAGATACTGAACTAGTAGAAAAAGCGGTTGTGGGGTATGGTATCAAATTTTATAACCCAAAATGGCATTAAAATTTGTAACACAAAATGTGTTCATAAATTTTAGAGCCTTATTCTTAAACACTACATTACTCAAATTTGATTTTTTTTGACTCATATTCTATGAACAGGGAAAGCATTTTCTACAACTGAATTTCTAATCCACATGGTGATCACTATAGCAGAGGAAGTGATATAACATATGACAGCACTACACATTTTATTAACAATTTTTGTTATTTATTATTTATTTTATTTACAGGCTGGCCAACTCCCAAATGACTCAGGCTTACAAGAACCAATACACATATACAAGATTCAATTGACAAGAAAAGCACAATGTTCAAAACAAGACCAAAACAAAGCAAGCAAAAGGAGGCTCCAATCAGCCTCTCCCCAGGGTAGCCAGAAATTTAATAATTTCCTTAATTACAGCAGGATGGGAGCCACATCACGCTTGGGGAAGGGGTCATTCCAGAGGCTTGTGTTGCACAGAATAGATCTGCATGTTAAAAGTTCATCCTAGAGGTGTGGATCTTTCAACAGCATAATATATCCGATCTTGTTTGGATAAGTTGGATGGAGAGGCAGGATAACAATCAAAATGATAACTGAATAAGAGCATTATTTTTTAGATTCCAAAGTTGCTCAACTCTAGAATGACTCCTGAGCAACTTACAAACTTACAATAAACATAGAAATCAAATTCCAGCTGTACAAAACTGACAGAATTTTAAGAACGTGTGTTATAAGTCGTTGGTTGATGATGTATCATTTCTCTCCTACTAATTGTACATTAGTAAAATTGTGTTTTCAATAGTTTGTAAAATATGGAATAGAATAAAACTGTGTCAACTCTTCAAGAGGATTGCAGTCTGCTAAAATATAAGCCAAAAGGTTTGTATGCAGAGAAGGAAAGTCAACTTCTGAAGTGGAAAGACTGGTTATCAAAAGCAGGTCTTCATCTGTGCCTCTCTGCACTGTGAAAGCACCTCTTTAAGATTTGCACAGCTCCAATAAGAATTGTTACATATCCAATAAGTAATTGTTGTAACAGAGTTTAAAGTACATGCCTGTAGCTATCTCTGTCAAAACACGAAACTAAGAAATCTATTGGAACTAAATAAGTTCTTGTTTTAATGAAAAGAAGGACTAGGGGAGACATGATAGCAGTGTTCCAATATCTCAGGGGCTACCACAAAGAAGAGGGAGTCAAGCTATTCTCCAAAGCACCTGAAGGTAGGACAAGAAGCAATGTGTGGAAACTAATCAAGGAGAGAAGCAACTTAGAACTAAGCAGAAATTTCCTGACAGTTAGAACAATTAATCAGTGGAACAACTTGCCTCCAGAAGTTGTGAATGCTCCAACACTGGAAGTTTTTAAGATGTTGGATAACCATTTGTCTGAAGTAGTGTAGGGTGTCCTGCCTAAGTAGGGGTTGGACTAGACAGTGGTCCCCAACCTTTTTATCGCCGCGGCCCGCTGAGTGCGCGCAGGGGTGGGGGCACGGCCCAGGAGCTTTTGCGCACGGCCCATTGCGCACGGCCCAGGAGCCTTTGCGCTGCCGCGTTCATGTCCCCCGGCCGCTGCGCGGCCCGGTGCCAGGTACTCCACGGCCCGGCACCGGTCCGCGGACCGGGGGTTGGGGACCACTGGACTAGAAGACATCCAAGGTTCCTTCCAACTATTCTATTCTATTCTATTCCTATTCCTATTCCTATTCTAACCTAACTTAACCCAAAAGAGTACACTCAATTTAACATGAACCCTTCTGTTCTTGGCACACAAGTTATTAACCCAGGAATCTGAATGGTCTTAGAAGGAACATCACTTCAACCTGTAGTTTACCAATATTCAAACATGAAAAGAGTTTCTTTTTCCACACTTGCAATAAATAAGAATTGAGCAAAGTTGTTTTTCTGAATGAGTTCTGTGGCTAGATGAGGACTGGTCTTTTTAGTGAAGGAGAGCTCCAACAAAAACAAGGCATGAATTGCTGTAAAGCGCGCCTCTAAACCTAAAAGGAGGGATGCGCCGAAATAGATCTCCAGTCAAGTTGGGAGATCTTTTTGCAGCATCCCAAAATCCCCGCCCGACATTCCGGAACTAACCAACCCCATTTATTCGAGCCAGGCTTTCTTCGAGGTGGGTAAGCGGCTTCCTGGGAGCCGCGGCCGAGAAGCGAGAAGCAACCTCGCCGGAGAGAGAGGAGCAGCATCGCATCGCGGCGGAGCGGATGGCTGGGTCTCTGCCAGGCAGCCATTGCAGCGAAGGGCAAGATGAAGCCCGCTGCTCTCTCCGCATCGTCCCTCCTTGGGCTGGCGGACTTCGGCCACCTGGCCCCCTTTCACGGCTCTGCCCACACAGCCACGGGAGAGTTATATACCAGGGCTGGCGGCGGGGGCGCTCCGAAGACCGCGCTGCCGTGACTCCTCCTAGAGGTGGTATGTGGAGAAAGATCTCCCCCCCCGCCCCGCTCGCCACCGCTTCCTACCACCGGCCTCCAGAGCTGCCGCCATTGAAACCATACAATACAGGCGGCGAACGGGGAGCAGGCAGCGCGAGGCGGCGCCGCAGGACCGAAGCGGCAGGAGGAGGAGGAGGAGGAAGAGGAGGCGGCGGCGGCCGCCGGGGCAGGTGATCTGTGGGGCGGGGACAGGGGGGCGGCGGAGGAAAAAAAAAAATAAACCGCCAGCGGCGGACGCGGCTGATGCGCGGCGGCGGAGGCCTTTCGCCGTCACTCCCCCCTCTCTGGCTCCGAAACGGCGGAGGCGGACCGGGTAAGGGGACCGAGCCGCCCCCGCCCATCCTCCGTAGCATGGCTAGTTCATTGAAAGGGGAAGCGGGTTGGCGGGCAGCCGGGTCGTTGAACGAACGGGCGGGCGAGCGGGGGGGGAAGAGGGATGCCGCGTCGGGCGCGAGGAGAGCGGGGTGGTGGTGGTGGAAGGCGGCCCTTCACCACAGCCACCTCACGACCGTTCGCCGCGCCGACCTCTTCTCGCCTCCTCTTCCCCCACACCGCGCTTGCCTCCCCAGGGAGAGCGGGGTGAGAAGAGGTCACTTCCCCGGCGCTTCCCTTTCCGGGATACTCTTTCGGTCGGTGGTGGGTGGGTGTGGGGGGGAAAAGAGCCGGTTTAACGGCGCAGGAGCCACCCTCCGAGAAGCGCTCGCCCTGCCCGCAACTCCGGCGACGAAGTGGAAGCCCGCCTCGCCTCTGCTTTTCCCCTTCCTTCCTTCCCCTCACAGCCCGCCCGAGCGGTTGAAAGGGGGCGGGGGAGGAGGAGGAGGTGGGGGGGGTGAAAAGCGGCAATCGCGCGGGAAAGAAACGATCTTGATTTCCCACCGTCCCTCGCGCGAGCCCCAGCACCAGGTTTCCCTGGAGGCCGCCCCCCCTCTCCGAACGCCGCGCTCCATCACCCCCTCCCATCCCAAAGCTGTCAGCGCGCGTTTTTCAACCGTCCTCCCGGGGAGCGCGCGCGCGCCGCTTCCTTTGCTCAGCCCCCCCTCCCTCCCCCCCCTCGCGCGCCAGGCACGGGAGGGGGCGTGGTCCGCGCTTCCTTTATCGGGCAGCTTCTCTTAAGGGGCGCCTTCGGAGGCAGGACAATGCGGGGGTCTCCTGAGGGGGAAATGGGACTTAGGATCCCTCTGCCTCCCAGCCTTACCCTTATCAGTCCTCCCACTCTCCGTCTAAGGGGGGGGAAAAGGGAGGGGAGCGTTGTTTCTTCACAATATGCGGGCATAAGCGCACCAACGTGCCCTGTCCTAATGTCCCCTTTTATACGTATCCGTTTCATGTATTCATAAACATGTTTATACTTACGTTCTGTTACCTAATACATCCTTGACAAAATAAATAAATAAAAATAAAATATAGCCTCCTTGGAGGCCTGCTTTAACGGTCAGGCAAAATCTAAAACACTTAAAAAATCAAGAAGTGCAATATATATTACCCTACTCCCTGTGCCAAGGGCTGTAGGATTTGATAGAGATGCCCCACCTCAGAATTGTTGTAAGGAAAATAGGGAATGTTATGAGCTGTGCAAAATGATAGGTAGGGTATAAGTCAATAAATAAAAATTTATGTAATACATGAGCCGGTTCCTTTTTTAATACCTGGCTACAATCTCTCACAGCAGAAGACAAAAGCCTCGACTGCATTGCTTCCTCTTCCTGGCTATTTTATTTATTTATTTAGCATATGGCATCTACAGAGGTCATGCAATCACGGATAAACAAATTTAGTTTAAGTAAAAGTGTTTGTGTGTTGTGTTGCATGTATATGTATACACACACATATATATAAAGATGTGGACAATACAAGTAGAGGAGATAAAATTTTAGATTAAGATAAAATCATAATAAAATCAGCATAATATTCAATATTAGAATTGAATTGAAATGGAATAGATGTTATAATTCAATATCTAAGGAAGCTAACCACCTAACTGCTTCTGGTGTGAAGACTCCTGGCTATTTAGAAAAAGGTTCCATCTATACAGAAAACAAATATGCACATCAACAACAAAATGAGGCCCTTGCTTGGCGCTGTGAGCACATCTTCCACTAAATGCATGGCCAAGAGCCTTTTGCAAATTTTTGGGGCCAATAGGCCCAACTGCTGTCTGCCCACAAGATTCACTAAATGTGTGTAGAGGACATTACTTTCCACAGGACTTAACATCTAAATAACATGAATTTAGTTGCTTGTTTTGAAGCTTGTTACACTTAGAAATGCAACTATTGTTCATACTTTATCTGTTCCTGTTTTCACTATCCTGGTATTTTCCTTTTTTTAAATATATATGCATATGCCCGAGTGCTTGGGTTGGTGTAACAAAAAATAAGAAATGAGCTAGCATAGCTCTATTTTTTCAGGATTAATCCAATCTTAATGTCTGTGACTAAAATATGAAGCTAGTCTCATATTTTGAGACAGAATACTTTTTGAGTCATATTTTGTGAGATGGGCTGCTATAAATTAGATAGATAGATAGATAGATAGATAGATAGATAGATAGATAGATAGATAGATAGATAGATAGAAAACTCTTGTTCCCCCCACCCACTGAAATGTACAATTCCAGGTTTAGATGATATACTGGAGGGCCATGGAGCTGGTTAAGGCTTTTTACAAAGTTTCAAATATATGCAAGCTAGAAATAAAAAAAAATATTTGCAAATAATTTAATGCTTACCACCACTCCAGTATTTTTACTGTAAATATCCATGTCTGACAGAGTAGATATAGTTAAGACAATTTCATGAGGTGTAGTTTTATTGACCCTTCATGTTAAATCTGTGTCTCCCAAATGTTTATTTGCATGCAGCTTTTAAGAAACAGAATTTCTATTTTTTATTTGGACTACCTGTCCAATCCATCCCCCCTCACATGTGTTCAGCATTTATCAAGTAGGAATCAGCATTTGCTCTCTACTCAACACATGGATTGTTTTGGGTTTTTGGGTTGGTTTTTTGTTTTGTTTTGTTTTGTTTTTGTTTTTGTTTTTTTGTGGTCATTTTACTCCCTAATCATATAAAGTTTTTGGGAGAAGGTGAGTTGCAGTTCTACAAATCTTACAATCTCCCCAAGGTGTTGATATCTCTCTGATGTACACAAGTTGGTCCATTTTGGGCATGTAAGAATCACTGACAAGTGAACATTTAAAATAATTGAATAAATAAATATGATTACTGTGACCAGAAAACTGGCTGCTGAAATATTCTTGCACTGTGAGATTCTTCACTCTATAATGTGGTTGGAGCAATCAATATCACATCATATACTATATATTTAGTCAAAATCTGTTACCTGCCTTTTGCATGAAACTTTCAATTTTGATCATTAAATTGTTTTGTGTGCAGAATGGCTGTCATTATATACTCATAATTTCCTGTTTTCATCTTTCATTTATAAGTTTTTTATTAGAGCAAACAAAAACAATTGTCTACCAGAACCCTGAAAAACCGCCAACATGTCAGCCAGAGGTGGAAAGAAAAAAATGAGCAAAATATCACGCTCCAGCAGAGCAGGTGTTATTTTTCCAGTGGGAAGAATGATGCGGTACTTGAAGAAAGGAACGTACAAGTATCGGATAGGAGTGGGTGCTCCTGTATACATGGCAGCTGTCATAGAATATCTGGCAGGTAAGTGCATATTTCCATTACAATGATGATATGCTAAACCAGGTCCTTGCGTGGTATCTTGGGAAATTAAGCTGTACAACAGAAGAAGAATCATTAAAGTATTTGCAGTATAAATTGTGATTGAATTCAGGCCTTTAACAAAACAATGTGAGTAGTATGAATCCATTAGGGTATGTTTTATCCTTTTTGTAACATGTTTTGTGCACTACAAAATAAAAAGGACAAATATTAGTTAATCTTTTTAAATATTCCATCCATTTTTTTCACTCAAAGGCAAGATGCTTTGGGCCATGAGAAATACATTAAAAATGGTGCATGTTCAGGCCAGAAGAGAAAGCCATATACATTATAGTTATTATGCAATAATAAAGAATGAGATTATTCTATCTCCCTGCTGTCATCATTTGGGTAAAAGAAGAGGGTAAGATTTAACTGGAGTTCACAAAGGAACCATTCTAGTTTCAGTAATATCTGAATTGGGCTATACCAGGATTAGGGTGCTTAGATGTCAACCGCGGGGCCACCCTGGAAACAGCGAAGAACCGGCCCGTGATGCCCGGCCAAGGCTGACCTGGTGGCGGCTGGCAGAGTGCTGTAGGAGGCCGTCGTAGCTGAAAATGGAGCTCGGGGAGGCACCTGCGCCCCTCCCGAGCTCTGTTTTCGCTGGCAGCATGCTAGCAAAACAAATTACTAGCAAACGTGGCATTTGATCACAAGGCAAGGTGGCATCGAGAAATGTTTCCCTTTTTGCATTTGAGCATCCAAGAAGGGACAGGAAAGGAGAAAGGGAAAGAGGAAAGACAAAGAAAAAGAAGGAAAAATGGTAAGAGAGCAAGGAAGGAAAAAGGAAAGAGGGGAAGGAATAAGAAAAAATGGAAAATGAGGGAAGGAAAAAGAAGAAAAGAGAAAAAGGGAAGGAAGGAAGGGGAGAGATTATAATGAGAGGAAGGAAGGGTCTGAGGGAAGTCCCGCCTTAGCACTTGGCCACAGCAGGCTTGCTGCCCTTTCGCCATCCCCTTGTCTCCTCCTCACCTCGCTTGGTGTTCTCCTTATCGTATTGCTGAGGATGCTTTGGTTACAAAGCCGGGTCTCCTCGCGTGTAGAGGGAGTGGGCCTCCCTCTGACCCACACATTTTGCTCTCCCACACACACCATGAGCAACCTGGCCAAGGAGAGCGAGCGCAGCAGCCTCGAGGAGGTAAGCGCAGCTGGGCACCCCCTCAGGAAAGCTGGGCTGTAGGGTCCCGGTGCCCTGGGAGTTTGAGGGCGGCTGGGCGCTTACCCTCCACTGCCTAGGGCTCTGGACAACCTGCACCGCCATTCAGGGATCCTCCATGTGGCCTGAGAGGAACAGCGAGGCTCCTCTGGAGGACAAGGGTTTGGCCCTCTCCCTGGTCTTGCCTTCCTCCGCTGGAGAGAATGGATCCCCCAGCCCCCCCCCCCCCGGGCCACCACAGGCGCCCCCGACATGAGTGATGTTGAGCTGGCCACACACACACACACACATACACACACAAGGTCAAACACAACTCTGATGCAGCTTTCAATGAAATCGAGTTTGACACCCCTGGGCTATACTATAAAGATAAGAAATTGCACTTCAGTTGGATAAAGATTTATGTCTTTCAACTGGCCTTCAACAATTTAATGAAAATGTTGAGAAGTTCTAACTTTAATAGAACTGCTTATAAAACATAATTTTAAAATAGGAGATTTCATTCAAAGTTGTTATTGGTGGAAGATCAACATTTGGATGTTTATATTTTTGTACAAAGGTTGCATTTTGAATTTGATGAGACTTTTGAGAATTTTTATTATAATTTTCCCCAAAACCCTAAATCAAATTTTCTAAAAAGATATGCCAAACTTACTTTTACCACAAGACTGTATTAGTTAATAGCTCTATGATACTCCTATCAAATTTGGGGATTTTTAATGTATCTCTTTCAATAAAGAAAACTTAGTTTAATATTAGTGATATATACTTATATAACGTACTGCACATAGATACATTTTAGTGCAATAACACTGCAATATACTTATAACTGAGATTGCATTCTACTTATAGCAGAAATATTGGAATTAGCTGGAAATGCTGCAAGAGACAACAAAAAGGGAAGAATTGCACCAAGGCACATCCTTCTGGCAGTTGCTAATGATGAAGAGTTAAATCAGGTAGGCCTTCTGGATTATTTGTAAAGGATATCTTATTGTGTTATCTCCTAAGTATTTTTAAGCCACTGTGGCTGGTTGATAAGAATAGTTTATTTAGTCCCACTAAATTTAACTTAGTGCCACTAAGTGAAAGGTTGAACTCCCTCAATACCTAAAATACAGAATATTTATATATTTAAATCATCATTTTTTTTCTCCTGGCTTCATCAAGCAAGGTGCTTTATGACTCAACCAGCTTCTACTATATTATTTTCTGTTTTTGAAAGTATTCAAAACATTTGTAACTTTTATCAAGCTGCTTTGCAGTAGGCATGGAGCAAATTTACAATTAGTTGCTTACAATGTAAATAGCGTATCTTTGTGAACCAATACCAGACATAAAATGCTATACAAACATGAAAAGGTAAAGGTTTTCCTGTACAGTTGTGTCCAACACTAGGGGGAGATGTTCATCTCCGTTTCTTAGCTGAGGGAACCAGCATTGTCCAAAGACAATGTAGTCATGTGGCCAGCAGGACTATACACCAAGGTACAGGGAACGCGGTTATCTTCCCACTAAAGTGGTACCTATTTATCTACTTGCATTTGCATTTTTTCAAACTGCTATCTGTGCAGGAGATGGGGCAAATAATAAGCTCACCCTTGTTGCATGGCACTCGAGTCTCAAACCCTGTCAGCTTTCCAGCTGACAAGCTCTGTTTTTAATCACTGAGCCATGGCACCCACTTTATACAAGCATGAAGTAGATTATAATTTTATAGCACCTTAAATGCTTCACACATATGCCAAAATACAGTTATTAGTCTTTAATATGGCAGGGGAATAGAGAGATATGCAATGAGATTTATTTCCAGATGAACAAATATAATGTTAAAATACTACTCTCCAGTTATCTTGTTTTAAAAAGGCTTGGGATATTGTAACTATATTACATATGCTGACTTGAAATCTATTTTTATTTTAAAATTAATAATTCAGGTACTTTTTTCATTTCTCTATTTTCCCTCATGTTTGCTGAGTAACATTTTTCCTTGTGTATTATTTCTGTCATTGATGGCAATGGACACAATCTTTTATATTGCTAATAGATGAAAAGAAGAGATTCTGATTTTCTGCACATATTTTTTTCTTTTTTAAACTATTTTCTCATCCAATAGTCTACTAATATTTTGTTTTAAAGTTTACTCATAGAAATGTTCAGAGTCATTGGAAATAGAGTTGCATACAAGTTGAAGTGCTAAATAAACACAAATCACATTTTGCATTCTTTAACTTTCTTCTTGCATTTATTATATATTACTGTGCTCTTTTTGTGTTCCAATTATGGCCAGACGGCTCTTTTAAAATTCTAATGGATTTTTCAATCATGTTGGTAAACTGTGGGATTTGTTAGAACATTTCCTGACTAGAGCATGCATTGTAACTAAACTTTTTGTGTTGCTTAAGTGAAAAAAAAGAAGCAAGTGTTCTGGATGTTTTTAAAACTCTTTATTTTCCTTCTCAATTTTTTTATAAACTTCATTTTTAAAAAAGATTCTTTCTGAAAATGAAATAGTGGGTTTTCTTGACAATGTTGCACTTAATGGAAATGTGTGGTTACATTTGCTATCATTGTCTTAGCTCAACAAACCTTACATCTTTTATTAAGTACTAGGAGACATTTTTGAACTTTTCCAGGGTCATCTCATTTCAGTTCACATCCATGATTCAACAGGAGTTCTACAATCTTGTGGGGCTGTATTACTAACTGTCAAGGGCCATATGTGGCCCATGAGAAATACTCTCTTTAGTATTATTTATATTTTTTTAAATCTGGCACTAAGCTTCCTAATGATTGTAGTGTCTGTAGTTATTGTTGTGCCTCCTTGTTCTTTGTTTTATGGTGCGTATGTATTTCGTTATTGTTGGTTGGAGTTATATTTGCCTTGAAATACTTGGATTTTGACATCGGGGCATTCTGCTTGCATGGTCTTTTGATTTCCCCTTAAAGTAATTTGAGTTGTATCCAGTACCAACCAAGCCATGCTACAAGGCTGCCAAATTGAACCTATATAACTATTCCATGAATAGATAGTAACTGATGATATAGGCAAGTACAGCAGCGCCAGAACATAGTACTGTAATATTAGTATTTTTTCCTTAGGGTATAGTTACTGGAAAATTCCATTTACTTAGGTTTTTCTACATCTGTGCTATAGTTTAGTAACTAAACTAGACTCTAGTTGTCTGGATTTTTAAATCTCAGGTATGGTAGCCCTACTTTACTTGTACTTTCCTGTTATAAAGGGGAATGTAATTCCTTCCTTTATCCATGATATTCTCTGAAAGGAACTAATTCTCTATTGTTCTATAAAAGGGACAGTATAAATAAAAACAAGTCATTGTCTTTTTATTTTACTAATGCAGTCTTACTTTTCCTGAAAGGAACTTAGGATACACGTAGTTACTCAAATTTGCATATTATTCAGTTTTGTATAGTTGTTTATAAATGCCATGAACACATTTCTTTAGACTAAATTAATTAAATCTAAGAAATTGTATTCAGATGTTTTCAATCTTTCTGCATTGCCTCTTTCAACAGTTGTTAAAGGGAGTGACTATAGCAAGTGGAGGTGTTCTACCGAGAATTCATCCAGAGCTTCTTGCCAAAAAACGAGGCACCAAAAGCAAATCTGATACTATCCTTTCACCCACTCCAGAGAAGAGAGGAAGAAAACCTTTGGGGGCCAAGAAAAGTGGGAAAAAAGCAAAGACTGGTAAAGCTCGGACACCTAAAAAGGTAAGCAGAACTCAAAGCAATCAGTTTTGATAATTTGGAAATAGGTGTCCTCTTAGAACTTGATCTTGCTCACTCCTGAAAGGTTACTTTGTTTTAACCAGATTTATTTCAGATGTTATAAAAGCTTTATTCCTCAATAGAATCTTCCTAAATACTATTGTTTGTTGTTAACTGACCCAAGAGCCATTGCAAGTTAAATCAGAGGGACAACTTCTTCAGCTAATGAAGGGATGAAAAATATTTTCTCTACAAAGTCAAAAGGCCATGGGCAGGATATAATATATTATTTTTGTCTGTGCCATGAACCCCTATATAAAACTGAACCTATGAATGCCTTTGACTGCTCAGGTTTTAATACCCTCCTTAGCAAACAAATAAATCTGATATGGAAGTTGCCTGCCACCAGATAAATCTCTTTTCATCAATGAAAAAGTCTTTAGATGCAATTCAAAGCCTTCTACAATGCTTATTTCCAAGGAGTATACTTAGGATCCCAGGCTTAATATATTGAGCTTTATAATACGTATTTTGGATTAATTATTTCCATATATGAATTAAAAAATCCTCAATGAATCACTTCAGTTATGAAAATTGTTAAATCCAGTAAAACTATTCTAAAGAACCATGCAAGTTTATATCAATTTGTCATATTTCTTTTTTTAAAAATCCTCATCAGAAAATAAATATGAACATCAAGCTTCCACGTCATAAAATTCTGAACTGGAGTCCAGGAATCATAAATTAGGTATAGTTCTAGACTATTAAATGTAGACTTAGATTAATTTGAAGCCAAGAGTTCCTTGTCAGAATTGGATGAGTCAGCCCACTGTATGCAGGCAATTGAAAAGTAAAGGTTAAGTATATGCAGGGGTGGGTTCTACTTACCTTTACTACCGGTTCGCAACAGGGCCGCTTTGCTCACATGTGCGTGCGCTTCTGCGCAGAAGCTTCCTGATGACATCAGGGTTGGTGGGCGGAGCCTCCCGCTGGTTTTACTACCGGTTCTATAGAACCGGTCTGAATCGGGGGCAATCCACCACTGAGTATATGCTTAAAGAGCAGCACTTCTCAGGATTAAAGGGTTCCTTGGGCCAGAAGTTTAGTCGCAAAGAGGAGTTTCTTCTAAAGATCTTAATGGTGGCTAGCTAAAGCATGGATTCCAGGAGCTCTGGCCTTAGTTCCCAGCACCTAGCCTTGGAAATGAGGTCTGCCTACTAGGCTATAGCCTTCCTTTGTGAACTGGATTTCTGTTGATTCACTCCAACTCTGTCCCTTGATGCTTGGACTGACTCTGGAACATGCCTTTGTTTCCTGACTGTCTTTGATGCCATGACTGTCAGCTGGATTCTGTGTATGGCCTGGCTTTAGATCCTGCTTTCAATTATCTGTGAGTTGTTGGCTGCCTTATGTTCCCTGACCTTACTAGGAGCCAGAATGTTGTACTTTCTTGTTTTATTGAGACTGAGCACGGCAGTTATTTTCTTAACAAACCTATTTCAGAGTTCTAAATAGAAAATAGTTTCAGTGTTTATATTATATTTGAGTTCATAGGCCATGAAATAAGCTAGTTACTGAATGTTAGATTCCAAGCTGCAGGAAAGATGAACCATTGAGATGTATTAACAAGAAATGCTCTTGAAGGCTAGGCAGATGCATGTTTGACTGTGTACCCATTTTGAAGGCTTATAAAGAACTGCTTTTTACCATCTTTGATTAGCTTTCCAGCTGTAGTTAGACTGTAATCTGTGGGTCTGCTCTTCAGACCAGTCTTAAAACTATCATTGGTGCAGCGTGCAGTAGCCAAAATGTTTATAGGTATTGTGATTACACTACACTTATACTATGCTATATTTGTATTCAGGCTGAATTTAAAGTGCTGAAGTTACCCTTTCAGGCCATGCATTGCTGTAAGTTATCTGAAGGAGTTCTTGCACTTCCTGTTATCTGACCTATGAATAGTAACTATAAGATTGGTGGGTATCAAGGACGGTTTTGTCTGCGATAGCCTTTCGTACTTGGAATTCTTCTCTAGGAACTATCCAAGGACCCCAGCTGGCCTTCAGAAAGAATTTAAAAACATTTATCTGGGTCTCCTTTACTTTTAGTGTACTGTGCATAGTATTGAAGTTTAACTTGCTTTTGCTTTTTGGTTAAATTTATTTTAATTATTTTATGTACTGAATATTGTTTTAAGGGCTTACTTGTATATCTTGTAATTTTAAGTTACAATTCATTTTCTGAGGGTGTTTAATCTGAAAATAACTCTGTCCTTTCCATAAGCAAATACATATATTCTGGTCAGTGACTCCAATATTGTAAAAAATTAAGTAACATTCGGGCATTTTAGTACAGGCATCGTCTGCTTTGTTTCAAGCTTCCTGGGGTTGTCGGTTGAATTAAGTTTTTCCATTAAAGTTATACATTAGTATATTTTCATTCTTAGTAGTCTAATTAAAATATGAGAAACGTTAACAAGGCCTCAGGCCTGGACCTAATGTGTTTGTGGGAACACTGGGATAATTTGATATTGTTATGCTTGTTTTAGAGCAGGCTTTCCAGCTTGCTGAAATTTTTTAATAAAGATAGTCCTTGATTTACAACAGTTCATTAAGTGACCAAAGTTACAAAGGAACTGGAAAAAATGATTTAGGACCATTGCAGCATCCCCATGATCAAAATTCAAAAAACAGTCATAAGTCACTTTTTTCAGTGACGTTTACAGTGTCGTTGTAACTTCAAAGGGTCATCAGACGAATGGATGTAAATCAAGGACTACCTGTAACTTGAGGCCAAGGAAACAATTGGGGTTAGGCAGATAACTTTAAATACATCCATCCTCATAACATATCCATTAACCAATATCCAGATAAATCAGAACCAGCACCAAATGAACAACAGCAATCAAGGAAGAAACAGTAACTTGATCAGTGCTGGTAAGACATGTTTTATATATGAACAGTCAGCAAATTCCACTGCCCTCCCCCACTGCACTGGTGTTGTAACTGAGCCTGGTGATGATATATCTACAAAAACAAAACAGCTAAAAAAACACAAAAAACCCAACAGTTCAGTCTTGAGCTTCATATATTCTCCACTATCTTTACTGTGTCCACTTAAAAGCCACAACATAATTTTACTCATGGGATGTTAAGTTCCTTGCAAAGTGAAGTTTTTCTCACATTGATCACAATGATCTATTATATGAAAACATTTCTTGTATACAAAATAAAAAATTACCACATTAGAGAAAGCATTAGCTATGTTTTTTTTTTTATTATTTTGCCTCTGGGAGTAAGCAATTTGTGCAAAAAGACTATTTCATACAAAATCATATCCAAATATAAAGTGACATGACATCAGTTCAATTTATTAGAATTTTCCCACCTTAAAAATAAATATGTACATGGGTCTGAATTTTTCCTCCATTATTGTATTTACAAAATATTTCTTTCCACTAGAAAAAAATGTTCTTTTAATCATTCAGTCATGTCTGACTCTTGGTGATTTTATAGGCAAGTGTTCTCCATGCTACCCTGTCAAGCACAGCTTCTTACAGTTGTTGGATATTCATCTTTGTATAAGTTATCAAGCCACTATGTTCTTCGCTTGCCTCTTATTATTCCACTAACCATTCCTAGCATCATTGACATAGCCAAAGTAAATCAGACGTAGTGATCATGATTTTGGCTTCTAGTGTGGTGTCTGGTTTTATACGATCCAGACTAGGAAAAATAGCCTCCTGTATAATTACATTACCAAATAGTATTATTTATATGAAAATTTTAAAGAACAATTTGAAATAGATTCTGGATTTCAAATATTTCTCTAGCTTTTCTGTTTCTGAGTATGTATATTATTTTAATAGAATAAACAGAAGGAAAATGAAAAAGAAGGAGCATCAAATTCAACATCCGATGATGGACCTGGAGATGGATTCACTATACTCTCGTCCAAGAGTCTTGTTCCTGGACAGAAGGTACAAAATTAAAGTGTAGAAAGTTCTATACTTCAAAAATATTCTCCAGTGAAAACATCTGTATTTGTCTCTTCTTGCAAAAAATTCACTCAAGAATCTTTGTTATATTACCCTATTCATTTTAAGAATAATTTCAAGAAATTGTTTGCAGGTAATCACTTAGAAACAATGTTTCTAACTCACACATTTTGGCTTGCATAAAATGAAACATGCTCCAGATCCCTTAGGCACTAGAAATGTAAAATAGAATAGAATTTAAATTGCAATTCAAAGGCATCTTCTTGTTCTCTGTTTCATCTTTTACATAGTAATGCCTTGTTCAAATTGTTAAATGGATCTAAATTAGTTAAACTAGTTAGTTGTCACAGTTTTGATTTGTTACAGTGATTTTCAGCAACATTCCCCTCCTTCTTGTAGCCTGAACAATCCTGTCACCATTATCCTGGAGAAGTTGCAAATGTTGCCTTCTGGGGTTGCAACCCTTAGATATAGAAGATATTTCAGAGTATCTACTTAACTATTGTATATAAAAACATATGAGTCTCAAGATTCAAGAATTACATCAACATAACTTTGATACTTCTGAATACAGTAGAGTGTTGCAATTTCATCATTGAAAAGTACAAACTAGTCAGATGAAATTCCAAATTGATTTTATCTATGCAAATTAAAAGAAATAGGTAATTACTTTATATTACAATAAACAAGTCTCCTATCCTGAGCTACCAATAGACAATAAGGATGCATGCTTCTTAAGTATGTCCATAATTCCTTCTCCTATGCAGATGCTAAGAATATGCATATTAATTCTGTTATTAAGAATAATCATTTGGGAGATAAAATACTAAGCATGTATACACAGAATATTATTTTGTCCTGCATTTGAAGAGTTAAGTTGTATTACTGTCACTAGTGGAAGCATAGACTCGGAGGCTCAGCTACTGCTGTGCATATGTAACAGGACTGTGGTTGGATGACTTGCTTACAAATATTGGCTTTAAAAGATGGCAGGCAACTCAGTATAGGTGGGATGGTTAGAATTTTTTTAAATTACGGAGATAAAATACCATTGGGTTTTATTTATAAAACTTGTTGCTGTGTCCACAGCTAATTTTCACAAGGTAATCAGCACATAGAAGAGCCTAGAAATCACAAGATAACTTGGGGTTGGCAATATCTTTAATTAGTTCTGAACTGTATGAAATCCTTCCTTCATGTAAATTATTTAATTTAAATAATTTACATGAAGGAAGGATTTCATACTGTTCAGAACTAATTAAAGATATTGCCAACCCCAAGTTATGGGATGGATATATTTGATATCTAATAAAATTACAAATAATTGAAAAAAGTGAAAACAAGTTCATGAAAGAAGGATAATGATGTCCTTATTTCTAGATGACATGTTGGGAACAAGGTTTTTTTATGAGACTTTTATAACAAGTTTCTTGGAGTCTAGTTTCAGTAGTTCATAATCCTCAAACTTAGGTTTGTTTGTTTTTACTTTTTGTTTTTGCTCCTGTTGCATTGGCATTTTGCAGTTATCTCTGACACAAAGTGACATCAACCATATTGGTTCAATGAAAGTAGAAGGTATTGTGCATCCAACTACTGGTGAAATAGACCTCAAAGAGGAAGTAGGTAAGTCTAAAATTATTTTGAAGCAAATGGAAATACTTGAAACGTCTGAATAATAATTTTTTTCCTGTAGGAATTACCAAATCTGTTATTTTTTAAACTTTTTGATCAGAGTTAAAGTAGGAAATGTAATTGTTCTAGAAAGTATTATAGACAACTAAAATATGTTATATATATGCTTCTAAGTTCCACTGGAATGTTATAAATTTTATACATGTATAAAAGCTTTTAAGATACTATTGTTCATCTTCATTGTTAGCAATTTTTTTCTTGTTTTAATTCTCTTTTCTCCAGTATTTAAAATACATACCCAATTTGGAGAAATAAATCAAGTTAACGTTACTGCATTTAAGGCTTCTTTCAACATTGTCCTATTGTAGGTTACGCTGCTCAATGCTGGTTTTCTATACACAGTAGCATCAGTAATCATCATTTATATATATTCATAAGGCACAGAGGATAAATATTTTATTGACCGTCAATGATAAAAGAAAACTAATGAGAGAATCCATTCCAAAGTAATGACTGACCATTCAGTTTGAATCTGCACCTCTGCATATATACATAAAGACCTGTTAAGAACTGCAATAGAAACATACCTTCCTTTCTTTTCCTTTTGGTCAGGCAAAGCATTGGAAAAAGCTGGTGGTAAAGAGTTCTTAGAAACGGTAAAGGAACTTCGTAAATCACAGGGACCTTTGGAAGTCACGGAAGGTAAGATCTTCGTTAATTATGTAAAAACTATTTTAGTCACATTTTTAAAAATACCAGCCTGTGGGAAAAAATCAGTGCAAAGTAAGTGGGTAATGCCTTTATTAGGGCATTAATTAATATAAAAGATGCTTTAGCATTTGAGAGAAGCATTTTTTTGGATGACTCTGGGTGAAAAAGAAGGATTACATACAAAAAAAATTAGACTTGATATTTGAACATCTTCAGTTTCAAATTGGTTCTCGGGTAATGGCAATAAAGTCAGTGGGGGTAGTGTTAACCTCAAATACATCCATTTCAGCAAGAAAAAGGAACATTTAATTCTCTCCCACATTAAAAAAAAAATGACAGTCCATCCATTAGCACAAAGGTCCCCAACCCGTGGACCATGGCCCACTACCAGGCAGCATGCATGTGCACAAAGCTCCCCTCATACGAGTGGTGGCTGCTTGCCCTCATTGCTCATGTGCGAAGCTCCCCTTGCGCGAGCGGTGGCTGCTTGCCCTCATGCACAAAGCTGCCCCCACAGGAGCGGCAGCCGTATTGGGCTCGCACACGAAGCTCCCCTTGCGTGAGTGGCAGCCACTTCTGCTCACATGCAAAACTTCCTTTGCATAAATGGCGGGCGCAGGTACTCACCACTCACGCAAAAGGACCTGCACACGCTGTCACATGCATACCTGCTACTTACAAGGAACTATCCCCTCTCCCCCAACCCCGCCGGGCCACCAAGCCAAACAAGTTGGGGACTGCATTAGCATATAGGCAAACTGAAATGTCAGAGCCCTTATTATATAAACAATGATGGAGTGATTTTGCTTGATGGCTAGGATAAAATCAATTAAGCCAATTTATTTTTATTTTATAGTTCCTCCTTTTCCACTTTGAAAAGCATGAAGGCAAGGTTTAAAAAAATTCTGCATCCCTAATTTATACATGGGGCCTCCATCCTGGAAGTACAAGAAGTGTCAGCCTTTACTCCTAATTCTGAAATTGCAGAATTCTCTTCACTGTTGCATGGGAGTCCCTATTCCAAAGTTAACCCAAAAAGTAGAAATTGAAGCCAAATCAGCAACCTTTGCCTTGTTGATCTTTCATGCAGCAATGTGCACAACCACCCATACATTTCACTTGCATTACACCACAAGCTGTATTGGCTCTTAAACCACATTACACCCATTGCACAAGCTGCACCGACTCCTGGCTGCAATTCAAGGTGCCGTTTATCATTTTTAAAGTCCTACGTGGCCCAGAACCCATTTATTTGCAGGACTATCTCTCTCCGACTGTCAGCCCATCTCAGCAGGTTGAATAAGACAGGCACACTCAGGTCTCTTCCTCTAAATGTTGCCTTCTTGAGGGACCTAGAATGTGCCTTTTCCATTTCAACTCTTATCCAAAGGAATTCTAGCAGCCTCCTATCCTATTAACCTTCTGGAAAGTACTTAAGAGCCAGCTTTCCTCTCCCCCCCACCCCCCAAAGGATTGGGAAGTGGTAAGGTTGGAGTGAGAGGAAAATGTGGAGTACATTGGGAAAAATGCTTATAATACAGTACCAAGTTTTTCTGGGTTTTGGGGTAGGGGTTATTGCTTTTATGTTTTTATCGCTTATATATATAGTTTTATTCTTTAGTTATGAGCCACTCAGTTTGGTTTTAAGTTGGGCAGCCATCCAAATGTTTTAAATGAATAAATATGTTCCTGATGAAAAAGTCAGTGCAGGATGGGGAATTGAATGGCAAAGGGTCCAGCTCCATATCTTAAGCTTTGCTGGAAAAGTAATAGTGATGCTTTAAAGATGAACCTCGTTGCCTCATCTTTTCAGACATATTCCCTTACCAGATTTCTCAATGCCTTTGACAATGACAGGACTTCTAATGTGCTGCCTTCCCTGGAGAAGTGGAAAAGTACGTTCAGAGGTGGATCTGCTTTGAAAATAGCCCATGTTGAACTGGATAGCACAAACCTCAGCACAGGAAATGTTTTATGACATTTTGTATTATGTCATAAACTGTTTTATGACCATTTTGTCATAAAAGGTTTTATACAATTTGTCAATTTCATGGGAGTGATGGTTCCCAGATTTTGGATACATTCTGTAAATTAGCCTATTTGAGGTACCTTGGTTTGAAAATTTTTGTCCTGTGATGCCCAAATGAAGGTTATGGGAAAGAGAAATATAGTAGTATATAAATTACATAGTTCTGCCAAAAGTAATAGACCCATTTTCCCCCTTCAGCTGCTCTCGGTCAGGCTACTGGTCTAGCAGCAAAATTTGTCATTCACTGTCACATCCCACAGTGGGGTTCAGACAAATGTGAAGAACAACTGGAGGAGACAATAAAGAACTGTTTAACTGCTGCTGAAGATAAGAAGCTGAAGTCTGTGGCTTTTCCACCTTTTCCCAGTGGCAGGTATTTACTATATAAATCTCTTAATAGAATTAGTACATTCCTTTTGGGATACATTTAAGAACATTCCTTTTGGGATACATTTAAGAAAATAGCTGGTAACACCTGGTCTTATAACATCTAATTGAAATATATATGTCAGTCTAGGATGGTTTTGTATGTGATATTTAAAACAGCCGTCAGGTTTCCAGGGAAGAACTATCATCCAAACTGCAGATATCTTCTATTGGCATACGTTTGTTGGCACAAATTAACATTTTATGGCATATTTAAGGAAATAGCTGGTAGGCTTGCCAGCATAAATCTCTCATACACCATGTAAAATCCCTATACTGCATGATATATAGCTATTTAGTAGGTGATTTTTTGGGTACCATATTACCATAACAATTGCTATGTTTGCTTTGTTTCATCTTGTATTTGAAACTTTGGGGCCCAATAGGCTCATGTAGGAGTATTTTATGGAAACTCTTTTTGATCACATTATTTTGATTGCATCTGCCTTTCCGAAGTGGTGGCTCAACAGTTAAAGACACTAAGCCTGTCAGCTGGAAAACTGACAGCCCATGTTCAAGACTCAAGTGCCTCACAACGGGGCAAATTCCTGTTACTTGTCCCAGTTCCTATCCACCTAGCAGTTTGAAAGCATGCAAATGCAAGTAGATAAATAGGTATCACTTAGTGGGAAGGTAACTGTGTTCCATGCACCTCAGCAAATAGTCTTGCTGGCCACATGGCCATGTAGCTCTCTTTGGACAACGCTGCTCCCTCGGCTAAGAAACGGAGATGAGCACCACCCTCTAAAGTCAGACATGACTTTAAAGGGGAAACCTTTATTTTTTATCATGCACCAATAATTACTTTGATCTACTTGTCTTAAACTCAAATTTTCCATTTTCCCACCTTATATTTGACTGGATTGACTGGATTATTTGCCAGCATTTTTTCCCAACATCTCTGCTTTTTACCAGTCAGTCCGCACTAACATCTTTCTTTTGAGTGCTGTTACAATTGGATGGCCTGAAATTTTGCCTTAAATTATCTACCCTAGAGGGATGAATCTGTACATTACTTGGCATTGAGCCCAATAAATTTATGGAAAACTAGAGTGAGTATCCCAAGTAAGATTCAGCTTATTAGTTACTTACTTACAATATATAACAATTATATATTGTTATAACATTTAAGACTTAATGTTTTGCTACTGAACATTAATTACAAACTTTCCTTCTTTGTTTAGAAATTGTTTTCCAAAACAGACTGCAGCCCAGGTGACTCTGAAAGCCATTTCTTCCCATTTTGATGACTCCAGCCCTTCTTCCTTGAAGAACATTTACTTCCTGCTTTTTGACAGTGAGAGCATTGGCATCTATGTGCAAGAGATGGCAAAACTAGACGCAAAGTAGTAACAGAAGCCAAATGAAAATTTATTTTTCAACATGAATATGAGTAGGAATGGGAATTAGAAGTGGGTTTTATTTTTAAAATATTGTGAGGACGGAATATGTGAGTAGCTTTGAAGTTTTGTGATGGGTGGAGGGCTTTTGTTATTGAGGGAGAAAGGGGGGAATTGTTTGAGAGAGTTTGAGCTGCAGATATATCATGCTTTAGGCCCTCTACATTTTGTATCTTCCCCAAGAAATTATTTTCCCAGTTCACTACATTTTAATGTCTCAAGTTATTTTAGTTTAGACCTTTTTTTAAAAAAAAAATAATAATCTCATTATAGAGTAGCAAACAATTCAGTGCATCCATCAATTGAAAAATGTGGATTGTTTGCTTCCCTTTATTTTCCCACTGGTAGTTAGAAATCTTTATGTTGTGTCTATGTTCCATGATGGAGAAGATAATTTTGACTCACTTGGTGCTTTACTGTTTTATCCCAGAATGACCTGTAATTGCTGAAAAATATTTCATCTTATTTGTTTTGATAAAAAAAATAGCATCATGCTTTTTTAAAACTTTAACCTTGAGCATATTATTCTTGTTCGTTTCCATAAAAATTTAAAGTGGCTTCAGAAGTAAGACGTTTCTTGGAAGAAGACGACGGTTCTGTTAATATTCTCAAATTCAACATTGCAATTAGTATTTACCAAAGGAAGGGGGAGCTCTGCAAGACTGGCTTTGATCTCTTCAACTTTACTAGTACAAGCAAATATTAGAGAATCTTGCAAGAATAAATGATGGAGAGGAAAGGACTGGAAGGGAAGGAAGGAAGGACAATTAAATACTATTGTACAGAATACTGGTTTAGCACAGGGAGGCCCCTTAATAGTATATTCAGTGCTAGTTACAGCTCTATTTTTTCCTCAACCTTAAGGGCACAGGTATTTTTCCCCATCATTAACTCTTTTCCCATAAGCATTTGAATTAAAGTGCTAAAGAACATTTAAGAGTGCTTATACAGGCCATAGCACACCAATATGTGTGCACTGTGTAAATATATCTGGGATTGAAAAATTCTGAGCCTAAACTTTGTTTTGAGTTCTACACTTGCATGATAATCAATTCTTCCATTCAAAATTTAATTCATATCAATTTTACCATATCCATGTTAGCTAATTAACAACATACAAACCAACTCCAAAGTCTAATGTGAAATACAGTTTCTGCCAAGGTCTACTGATACAATCTAGGTTTTATGCTTAGTTTCCTAAAGGTAATTATGATTTAATAGAGGCAAAATACACATTACTAATTCATCACAGGTACCATCAGTTCTGTTTTTGTTTATAGCAGTTCCTTTTCTAGCATGGCATGTGCTGATGCATCTTCTTCCAACTTTTTGAAATGAAAAGATCTTTACTTTTGAGAACAGTCACTAAAAGATGTCCTACATAGTATTCATTGATTTGTCCCACTCCATCATTACTTCCCAGGGAGATCAGGAAGGTAAGCGATCCTAAAGAGGAATCACAAGATTATTTACAAAAGAAGAAACAAAATGTTATCTGTCTCGGCATCTGGACTCGCCAGAGTACATTTGGCTATAGTAACTCAGTTTCCACAGTTGGAAAGCTTGTGTAATTTCCTGAAAAGTATTAATCAAGCCTAATTTATATATATATATTGGTTTGATTTATATGCCGCCCTTCTCAGGAGACTCAGGGCGGCTTACAATGCGTTAAGCAATAGCCTTCATACTTTTGTATATTTATACAAAGTCAGCTTATTGCCCCCACAGTCTGGGTCCTCATTTTACCTACCTTAGAAAGGAAGGCTGAGTCAACCTTGAGCCTGGTGAGATTTGAACTTGCAGTAATTGCAGGCAGCTGATGTTAATAACAGTGCTTTAGTCTGCTGCGCCACCGGGGCTCCTAATATTAGACTGAAGCACCAACAGTACTTGTATTACTTTAGTGTTTGTATTAATTATTTTAATTTTCTCTTTAGAAACTTAGAAGGTATTTCCAGGGAGCATGTTGCTTTTTTTTAAAAAAATTGCTACATGCTATTTATAATTGAGTATTTCAGTAAATAGCAGTGCGGTTATATAAATACTGAGTAAAACACTGTAGAGTATACTAATCCATGCCAACAATTGGTTTACGTATTGATTATTCTATTTTCCAATACAACATCCATCCTGATTAGGAAACAGATTGAAAAAAAATATTGTACAAAACAACAACACAAGAGTGTACCAGATCTAATTATCTGTCTGCGATATTAGCTTCAAAATACTATTAGAATTGGATTTAGATTTAGATACGGGGAAATACTTGTTGCATTTTAGTTAAGGATGTACACTTCAGAAAGGCACTAAAGATGTAATTCATAGTCTGACCTGGTTTATAGGTTTTCAGAGGCTTCTGAGTCAGGCTGTTGATAATATTGGTCACCACAACGTTTGCATGGAGCTGAGCATGATACGCCAACTTTGGTTCTTTCACATCTGTGCAGTCACCAATGGCATAGATGTTGTCATATCCCACAACCTGAAGGTAGTCATTCACTTTCAAAGCACCATTATTTGCCAGCTGGTCTCCTAAGCACGGACACAAGGAAATCATCTATAAATGTCAAAGGCTAGCAAAAAGCTACATGTACTGGTATTGCATGGGTCATCGTTCTTTTGATTTTGTAGTATTAAAAAAATACCCTATTTGTATTCCAAACAAAAGGAAGCCTGAGATACACATAAAATGGTTATGGCGGTTATTTTATGTTTTCCTACTTTATTCGGTGGAAGCCTCAATTTTGAAAAATGGGTTGGATCATGAATCACAATTAGCATATCTATTTAAACAAAGATCACCATGCTTGTTTTATACCCTACGACCATGCATCATACATACATACATACATACATACATACATACATACATACATACATCTGCTCAAGTAAATGCTTTTATTTATTTGTATCCCGCTTTTTATTATTTGTACAAATAACTCAAAGCGGCAAACATCCAATACCTTCCTCCTCTTTTATCCTGAGAGAATGTTTAACCAGCTGACTAAAGTGGAACTTGAACTCCTGGTCTCTTGCTTTCCTGCTTGGTGCCTTAACCACAACACCAAACTGGCTCTTAAACCTTATTGCATTTAACACCAAGCTACATGCGTATAATATTGCCATGTCATACATATCTGTGATGAAAAAACTTACTTATTTCATGAAAGAGCCAACCCTATGAATATTCTTCAAACTTTGTTTAAAAAGGTTGCAGTATTAAAATTAAAGATTTTTAAAAATTACTGAAGTATTGATGAATGAGAACTAGGATTTGAAATATAGAATGTGGAAACTGCATAAATTAAGAAATTTGTGGACAGAATAAGGGTAAGGGGAAATTAACTTACTGAATGCGCTGCTATATGCTGAAGAGTTTATTTTTATTCCAGTGCACAGAATCACCAGATCCGCAGTAACCTCTGTACCTTTATCAGTCTCCACCATCATGTTCTCCTTGAATTGGTTAAAATACAGCATATGGAGATTAGAAACTCTCTGATCTATTAGGGGAACCAAAAAGCAGACATTGCATTTCACTGAACTTTGAAGGTATAATACCCACTTCGGCTTTAAGATATTACTTAAGAGCTTGTTGATTAATTTTAATTCTCTATTAATTAAAAACAGTCAGCTTTCCATCCTTTAATGCTGTCTGTCTCTCCTGATTATAAAGCAAAGCAATTTGTTTCTCTTCACTCATGCAAAATATAACAAGCAGCTTTAGCTGATGCACTTCAAATTAAAGCAGTGGATTAGATTATCCTGTTAGGATGGCAAAAGTAGATGGCAAGGCATTGCCAATTATGAGTTCTGTTGGCCTTAGACAAAGCAAGAAAAAAGGTGATCATGAAAAAACTGAGAAAGTTTTGAATCCAGGGCTATCTACTACAGGTAATCCTCGACTTACAGCCACAATTGAATCCCAAACTCTTGCTAAGCAAGGCAGCCATTATGCCCATTTTGGCCCGTTTTATGAACTTCCTGGCCACAGTCGTTAAAGTGAATCCCTGCAATTAAGTGAGTCTGGCTTCCCCACTTTGCTTGCAGAAGATCGCAAAACATGATGCCATTCTGATTGATTGATTGATTGATTGATTGATTGATTGATTCAATGTATATGCCTCCCTTCTCCGGAGACTCGGGGCAGCTTACAATGCGTTAAGCAATAGCCTTCATACTTTTGTATATACCTGCTTTTGGCCCCTCCCTAAGCGGTGTTCTTTTTTATACAAAGTCAGCTTATTGCCCCCACAATCCGGGTCCTCATTTTACCTACCTCAAAAGGATGGAAGGCTGAGTCAACCTTGAGCCTGGTGAGATTTGAACTTGCAGTAATTGCAGGCAGCTGGTGCTACTTAACAGCACTTTAGTCTGCTGCGCCATTCTTAACGCTGAACTGCTCACCAAGGGAACTGTTTTAAATCAAGGACTACCTGTACCCTATTTGATCTTCCTGATGTATCATCAAAGGCAGAAGAGGGCATAAATGTCATGAAATTGGGAAAAAAGGGAAAACGAATCAGTTCTATGGCCCTTCTAATTTACAGTACTTCGCCTGGAAAAAAAAAATCAATGTAAAGGCAGTTTACTAGGACATCTAATGACTGTACAGTTATTGAAATTCAACAGGGAAAAAGTATTCAGAGCATGTGCAAGCATGCACATTATAGCCATTGCCACTCCTTAAAGAACTTTTATCTCTTCCTGGGCTCCCACAATCCATATGAAATGGAACTGCCAACCGGTCTTTAACATCTAACGTGTACAGGCCAGTTTTAAAAAGAGATATTTTTCATCATGCAGAAAACATTACATGCCTAGATTTGAAGATGGACCTACAAGTCTATAAACTTACAAATCTATAAAACGTACAGCAGCAAACGCATTAAACACACTACAGTAGTTACAGTAATTACGTTTGACTAATGTGCCTAGAAATATCTAGATCCTATCTTAGGTAGACAATAACGTGCAAGCTATATTGTTTGTATGCCCCGTGTCTTTTTTTATGCCTTTAGGCTCAAAGCAGTGGTGAAATCCCAATTTTTTTACTACTGGTTCTGTGGGCGTGGCTTGGTGGGTGTGGCAGGGGAAGGATACTGAAAAATCTCCATTCCCACCCCACTCCAGGGGAAGGTTACTGAAAAATCCGCATTCCTCCTCACTCCTGGGGGAAGGATATTGCAAAATCTCCAGCCAGAGGTGGCATTTGCCGGTTCTCCGAACTACTCAAAATTTCCGCTACCAGTTCTCCAAACTGCTCAAAATTTCCACTACCATTTCTCCGAACTGTTCAAAATTTCCGCTACCGGTTCTCCGAACTGCTCAAAATTTCCGCTACCGGTTCTCCGAACTGCTCAAAATTTCCGCTACCGGTTCTCCGAACTGCTCAAAATTTCCGCTACCGGTTCTCCGAACTACTCAAAATTTCCGCTACCGGTTCTCCGAACTGCTCAAAATTTCCGCTACCGGTTCTCCGAACTGCTCAAAATTTCCGCTACCGGTTCTCCAGAACCTGTCAGAACCTGTCAGAACCTGATAGATTTCAACCTTGGCTCAAAACGTTTATTTTCTTTTTAATCTCACCAAGGTATTAAAAGTAGAATTTTTAAAATGTCAAATAAATCTGCCTCTAATCCCTGGTAATCTGTCAGTGATACGTTCTTTTAGGCCAAATACAGTATATATCCCTTTAAATGCACAGCAAAAATCAAAGCCTCCAGCGACAGGCAACCTTGATGTAGGTTCCCTATCCCTGGAAAAGGCCATCTTTAGGGTTTAGTGACGTTGAAAAAAATGTTAGACCAATAACAAAATTCTATACCCAACAAGAGATGCACTCCTTCCTGTGTAAGAGTCTCCTTCACTGCCTCCCTGACTCTGGGAAGAAGTCCGTCATCTGCCAATGCCATTTTTGAATGAATAAGTGTGACCTGAGAACATAAATATTAATATGTTCAAGTTGGTGAAATTTATTTAGCAAACATCCCATTGCCATATTGCAAGATTATTGTAGATCAGGGGTGCCAACCTTGGCAACTTTAAAAACGTTTGGATTTCAACTTCTAGAATTCCGCAGCCAACTATGTAGATCCTTTTTTTGCCATTGAAAGCCATGTACGGTAATTTTCCAGATGCCGTGGTGTAACTTCACTGTGAGGCGGCTAGTGTTTTTCCTGAAGCTAAATTCAGATGTCCATCAAATTCTGCAACATTTTGGTAAAGAGATGAAGCTTAAATGTTATGGGCCAGAAATTCCAATAGTCAAAAAAGACAATGGATTGGATGTTTCTGCCTTAAATGAGAAGCTTTATTCAGGTCCCTTTATAATTCAGTTTACTCACAAGAATTACACTAATAATTAGCAAAGTGGATAGCAGGAAAAATGGACATTAGCATTCACATCTATTAAGTTTTAGCCTCCAGTCCTACAAATTTTTACTTGAAAGTAAGTCTGGTAGAACTCTCCTAAAATATGGGGAGCTATATTTTTTAAGACTTCTCTCTTGGGTGGCATGCTGAGGACCGTAATCAATCCAGAACTAGGAGCAAACCAAAAGTAAAAAAAGTTTTTAAAAAGATGTAGCTAGAACACATGAAATAATTATTGTTATTCTACATTGACCAGATGTTTCCAAAAAGTCTGAAAGTAAGCAAGAAAGTTCTGACAACATTGCAAACTATGTCTTTGCTATTTATTACCAAATATTTTTGGCTAATAATGAAGAGAAATTGTTGCATGCAGACACCTAAAGAATAGCATGTATCTATCAAGCCAGACATTTGAAAGGGAAGAGAGTTCACAGAAAATTTATCCATTCCAAAACAAAGTACAGATAAAAGCATTCACAAGTTTTAAACACAAATCAGCCTCGGTTTTTTGCTTTTGTCAACTACTTTATCCTAGTCTTTACTGATCACTCTTTTCAGGTGGTTGAAAAAATGACAATACAATTGGTTGTCAGTGTTTGGTAAATAAATTGTGAGACGGTGTTGAAGTACAGTAAGGGGGTAGGAAGACAGCCTTCTCGCCTGTCATTCCCACCCTTTGGGAATATACTCCCCACCCCAAAAAAGAAGCAGCATCCCTCCCACTCTCCTGGCCTTTTGGAAGAGTTTGGAGACTTAGCTCTGCTGAATCACATGGGGCTCCACACACAACCTTGGGATTGGCTCCTGCCTTGAAGACCACTCAACCACCTAGAATACTGCATCCAGTTTTGGACACCACACTATAAAAAAAGATGTTGAGACTCTAGAAAGAGTGCAGGGAAGAGCAACCAGGATGATTAGGGGACTGGAGGCTAAAGCATAGAATGAACGGTTGCAGGAACTGGGCCTGACTAGTCTACTGAGGAGAAGAGAAGGACCAGGGGAGACATGATGGCAGTGTTCCAATATCTGAGGGGCTGCCACAGAGAGGAAGGGGTCAAGCTATTTTTCAAGGCACCTGAAGGCCAGACAAGGAACAATGGATGGAAACTGAACAAGGAGAGATTCAACCTGGAAATAAGGAGAAATTTTCTGACCATGAGAACAATCAACCAATGGAACAGAAGTTGCCTTCAGAAGTTGTGGGAGCTTCATCACTGGAGGCTTTCAAGAAGAGACTGAACTGCCATCTATCAGAAATGGTGTAAGGTCTCCTGCTTCGGGGTGTGTGGTTAGGCTAGATGACATACAAGGTCCCTTCCAACTCTGTTAAAATCCTTTTTCAACTCTTGTTATTTTAATAGAATAACAAGTATTCTATTCTTGTCTTAAGGGCCTCCTATTGAAAAATGACTTTTATATGGTTTTTATGATTTGAACTATATACTGCTCAGAGTTGCTCTGTGAATGAAATGGGTGGATTCCAAATTTGAAATATAGATAAATAAAACTACACTCCTCTCACATTCTAAAAAACCCAAATTGGATCAGGCAACATAGCTGCCCCCCTCCCCTCCCAGCTTTCTCCCGTATATTTTCCCAAACCTTTGAAGCTCTGACAAGGCATTTACACCACATGCAGTTCACATGTAAAGACAAATTTAGCCTCCACAGAGATTTCCAGACAAGCACAATTGGATACCAAATTACAGATTCTAAGATTTTATAAAAGTCGAGAAGCTTTAGAAACTGAATTGATATAATTCATACATGTATGATATTTGGCAGTATCTCAAAAATGCATCCAATCTATTCCATTTTTTTGTCAACTCAAGAGTTTGTAGCTGATCATTTAGTCTCTGTTGACTCTGGACAACAAGGAATTTTAACTTTCAAAACAATAACATAGTGACTGAGTGACAGGATGTTACTTCGTACCTCTTTGCTGGGATATGTCGTCTTAACTTCTGCAGCCATTTCAACCCCAGCAGATCCGCCACCTACGATTACCACCCGCTCAGCTTTTTCCAACTTTTAAGACCCAAAGGAAAAAAAAACAAGATGGAGTTATATTGTTCAGGATTCCATTACTTCAGATAATACATACCCGTATTTTTTGGAGTATAAGACGCACTTTCCCCCCCCTAAAAGAGGCTGAAAATTTGGGTGCATCTTATACTCCAAATGTAGCTTTTTCGAAGCTTTTTTTCAGCCCCAACTAGGTTCTAGTGAGTGAAGCAAGTGAAGTTATCTTCCGGGCTTTGCCTGCTCCCTCCGACTTTCAGCTGTGCTTCAGCTTTTTTTCAGCCCTAACGAGGCGCTAATGAGTGAAGCAATCTCTGTGGTTTGCCTGCTTTTCTCATTGCTTCTCTCTCCAAAGATCAGCTGTGCTTTAGAAGCTGTTTTTTTATCCCCAAGCAAGGGAATAAAAACCAGCAAACTAATGTGCTGAAGCTGACCAGACTAAGGACGCTAGCCAGATGAATACCTGGTAGGAAGATTCCCCCCTCCCCATTTTCCTCCCCAAAAACTAAGCTGTGTTTTATACTCCGGTGCATCTTATACTCCGAAAAATACGGTACATGACTTTGGAGAAGTTATTTCAATAGGGATACTTTCTCTAACTAAGAAAGAGAACCGATACTTAGAAATCCTTGGCAGCCCTGATCAAAAAGTCTGTTTCTTCATTCAGGATATATGATCTATTCTATGTTCAACCACATGATCTAAAAATCCCAAGGCAAATGGATATGTCTAACCTGCGCTTTCTCACAAATTCTAACTGCAAGCATTATGCTCTATATAACAAATACAGGGGGTGGGGCGTATTGCATTAGATTACACCTGTCTCTGTGTAGTCACACTTACATCTTGACTATCTTAAAGTGGCTCCAACTGGCAATAGTCACACTGGAGATAATAGTGGAATTGATATGATGGATAATATTTCACCCTGCTTGTCAGTAATAAAATTGGTCTTCCTCACTTCCACACACCAAAGTGGCATCTTCAGCATAAATGAAGTATGCTGATACGATATAAAGCAGGGGTGAAATCTAGCAGGTTCTGACAGGTTCTGGAGAACCGGTAGCGGAAATGTTGAGTAGTTCAGACAACCAGCAAATATCACTTCTGGCTGGCCCCAGAGTGGGGTGGGAATGGAGATTTTGCAATATCCTTGCCCCTGGAGTGGAGAGGGAATGGGGATTTTGCAATATCCTTCCCCCAAGAGTGGGGAGGGAATGGGGATTTTGCAATATTCTTCCCCTGCCACGCCCACCAAGCCACGCCATGCCCACCAAGCCACGCCCACAGAACCAGTAGTAAAAAAATTTGAATTTCACCACTGATATAAACCTAAATGTACTCACACAGAATAAAAACTCAGTGATTTCAGGCACCTTAAATAGATTACTGTCAGCTGCAAACAACCAGAGCCACTCATGAATAACGAAAGTCAGTAACTCTATTAATAATCTACCACTTCTATTACAAGAATCTCCCCTTGCCTTCCCCTGGGAATGGCCAGATAAGGCTTCATGGACCTTGCAGGAGGTCAAGCTTAGGTCACTTGTGACTGCACAAGGAATACCAAGCTAGGCCCTTGCTTGACCCTTCCTTCCTGCCCGGCTGGCAATTTCTCAACCTCAGCCTCACGGAGTTTTCCAGGTTGAGCAAAATTAGATATATTGGCTTTGGATTTTGTTTCTTTTCTTGGATTTTGTATAGTTTACAAGTGGTCCTCGACTTGCAACCACAATTGAGCCCAAAATTTCTATTGTTTGACCCTATTTGTTACGGTTGTTAAGTGCATCACTGCCGTTTTCAAATTAGTAACATGGTTGTTGAGTGAATCCAGCTTCCCCATTGACTTGTCAAAACGTCGCGAAATTGATCACATGACCCCAGGACACTGCAACCGTCATAAATATGAACCAGGCATCTGAATTTTGATCATGTGACCGTGGGGATGCTGCAACAGTCGTAAGTGTGAAAAATGGCCATGTCACTTTTTTCAGTGTTGTAAGTCAGAAGGGTCACTAAAGGAATGGTCGTAAGTTGAGGACGACCTGTATTTTATTTTATTTTTTACGAATGAAGATAAATATACATGTCCCTGGATAATGATGCAAGATTAAATTTAGGTTGGTCACCTTTTTTTTTTTTTTTAGTTTGATGTCCCTAGTTCAGAGTTATGATTACATGAATTGAATGATTATATACATTTTCTAAGCTGAATTTTCATTACCCAGTTTAAATTCCTAGAATATTTCAGGCACTACAGAACTCTTGACTTCTGTTATGAAACAACAGAGAATCTTCTGCTATAGTTCTACCTACATGTCAGGGGTGGGTTCTAAATTTTTTTACTACTGGTTCTGTGGGTGTGGCTTGATGGTCATGTGACATTTATTTAGGATTTAGCAGAGGTACTGGTCTACTAGGCTTTTAACTGCTTGCAGAGCTGTACCGATCTACCCATTTAATTTTTGCAGGCACTGATCTACTCATGTATTTTTGCAGGCACTGGTCTACCCATTTGTTTTCTTTTAACACTGATCAGCTGTAGGGCAGCCTTTTGAAGCCCTACGGCAAAAGTTTAAACAGTTTTTTTCCCTCTAGCCATCAGCTGGGACTCAGGAGGCAGCAATAGATTGGGGGTGGGGCCAAATAAAAGGTAAGAATAACGCAGGGGAGGGCGCAGGGGGGCAGAATCGGTTCGGTGACATCATATTGTCACTGCTATCAGCTCGGGAGAACCAGGCCGAACCGGGAGGAAGCCACCACTGCTACATGTGTTGAGAAATAGCCTGCAATTCATTCAAAATAATTTATCTCCAAGTTAGCAAACATTGTAATTACATTGTAATTAAAAACATTGTAATTAATTTAAGTAACCATTCTCTTTCCCATGCAATTAATATGTTTTATGTGACCTTCAGTCATCATAGTAATGCTCCCACTTAAAAAAAAAAATCCTATTTCTAATCCTTTTTTATGGATGCCACTAAAAAGGCTGTTTTGAGAACAGGAAAGGATATTTTATAAACCGATGGAAAAAAGGGCAGATTTCCAAGTGAGGTGGGCAGAAGACCAGTTAAACTTCTTATAATAGTAGCAGTAATAATATTACTAATATGTTTGTTTGTTTTTTAATTTGATTTATATGCCGCCCTTCTCCGAAGACTCAGGGTGGCTTACAATGCGCTAAGCAATAGCCTTCATCCTTTTGTATATTTATACAAAGTCAGCTTATTGCCCCCACAACTGGGTCCTCAATTTACCTACCTTAGAAAGGATGGAAGGCTGAGTCAACCTTGAGCCTTGGCGAGATTCGAACCCTGCAGTAATTGCAGGCAGCTGGTCTTAATAACCAGCTTAATAACAGGGTGCCTTAAACCCCTGTACTACTAAGGCTCTTTAGCAATCTTAACTACAGACCAAGATTCTTATCTGCCTGGCAAATGTGATGAGTTGGCTAATTTGAAAGCCCAAGTCATAGTTTTAAAAATATATTCCTAAACCAAAAAATTATTGGAATGAATAATAAGCATTATATAAATACCATAAACCAGCCACAGATGGTCCCTACCAAGAAATTTACTAATACACACTTCACAGGAAAACAAAAGTAAGCAAAGGACACTCCTTTCACTTCTACCAATCATACCCACCTCCTTGACCATGTTCTCATAAGCCTGAATAGCCATCTCCATATTAACAAGTTCATTAAACTTCCCAGGAAAAGGCCCTTCACTCCCGGTGGCCAGGATCAGGTGAGAAAATGAAAGCACCTAAGAAAAAATATTAGAATGAAGCTGCAGTTGTGTATTCTTTCACAATTAACGCATTTAATTTAAAGGCACTCACTTTGCCATCGTTCAGTAGCACTTGATGTTTCTCCAAATCAATCCCAACTACTTTTCCCTGCTGGAAACTCTCTCTGAAGGTCTCAGAGAAGGAGATAAAGGTCTTTTTTGCAAATCCTACAAAATTATGCATAGAAAATTGAATCAATTAATTGTACATAAAGACCAAGGAGTCAGGAACCTACAGAAAACTTTTAACACATCTAAAGTTTACAGGTTCTCAAATTTTCATATCTTAAACCTCATCAATTAATGTCTGGTAATAACAGCAAACAATATTAATGAGAAATGTATCTGCAATATTTGCACATTTATGCTAAGCTTTCAAGGCATAAATAAAACCAGAGTAAATGATTAACGTGTCCCACCTAGGTAACTTCTTCTGAGTCCTACTAGTGGTATAAGTATTCCAGTTTGAGAACCGCTGGTCCAATCTACACAAATAAATGGGCCTTTGCTACTTTAATTTGCCCTGATATTTTATTTGTTTTTCCCAACATTTGGAGAACCATCAAATCAATCCCATGAAGCCGGAGATTATCCAACTATTCCTAAAACAAACTTTTCACCAGCTGGTGTCTTCCAGATCTCTGCAGTTACAAACATATTAGAATCAAAGCAGGTTATAATTCAATATATCCAGATAAGTCCCAAGTTGGGGGAAAAGACAGCTCAAGAGAAATGAAGGAAATCCCAACACAAAAAGTTACCATACTGTACAGAAGCCCGCAGAGCAGCCACATTGTGATGGAAGGAATCTCTCATGTCCACCAAGATGAATGGGATCCCCCATTCCTGCAGGAGGCGGGCAGCTTCCATCCCTCCGAAGCCGCCTCCAACTATGACGACACAGACAGAATCATCCACGGAGAGTTTCGATCCCATCCTGAATCACACAGCAGCAACTGAAGGAGAAGGAAAGAGACAGAGATGTGGATCATCGCTTACACACACCTTCTAGCTGATCTAGCCATTGGCCGAGTTTACTCCTGCAAGAACCATAGTATGATCTCCACCATGAGGTTCACCCTCTACCATGAGGTTTGGGGTGTGGGGTTCTGGGTGTGACACCAAACCAACCAACCAACCTACTAACCCGACCCAACCCACCCACCCACCCACCCAACTTACCAACCCAACCCATCCCATCCCATCCCAAACCAACCCAAACCACCCAACCAAACAACCAAACCAAACAACCAAACAACCAACCCAAACCAAACAATCAACCAACCCAACCCAAATAACCCAAACCAAACCACCCACCCACCCACCCTACCAACCCAACCCACCAACCAACCCAAAGCAACCCAACCAACCAAACAAACAAACAACCCAAACCAACCAAACAACCCAACCCAACCAATCAACCAACCAAACCAAACAATCAACCAACCAAACCAAACAACCAACCAACCCAAACAATCAACCAACCCAAACCACCCAAACCACCCACCCACCCAACCCAACCCAACCAACCAAACAACTCAAACCAACCAAACAACCCAAACCAACCAAACCAACCAACCAACCAACCAACCAAACCAAACCAACCAACCAACCCAATCCAACCAACCAATCAACCAAACCAAACAACCAACCAACCCAAACAATCAACCAACCCAAACCAAACAACCCAAACCAAACCAACCACCCACCCATCCTACCAACCCAACCCAACCAACCAAACAACCCAAACCAACCAAACCAAACCAACCAACCAACCCAAACCAACCAAACCAACCAATCAACCAGCCAAACAAACCAACCAACCAAACAAACAAAACATAACCATCCAACCAAACCAACTAATCAACCAACCAACCAACCATGGTTTACTGAAGAAACTAGAGCAGAGGAAACACACAAGACCATGCTGCGGGTTAAGCCAGGATTGTGCACACAACCATGGCATCGCTTAGATTGACCCCTCCACCTTGTGGTTTGTGAGTTGGGTTCTGGGTAGGACACCAAAACAAGCCACGGGGGTTTACTGAAGAAACTGGAGCGGAGAGGCACGCAGTTACTATGCCGTGGATCGGACCACGAGCGTTTCCAAACAGCAAGATGGAGCTCCTAAATCAAACCTACTTCCCAGCTCCGTCGCGTTTTCTCTCCGCCGCTCAGGATGCTCTGCGGGAGGAAAGCGCGCTTCTCTCCCCCGCGATCTTCCGCTGGAGAAACGGCGCCGGTCGGAGAGAAAAGCTGCGTTGCAAAAAAAAAAAAAAAAGGGAAGAAACGCGCAGGGCTCTTGCCTAAACTCCTCGCTTTCCCCCCAGTGCGGAGCAGGAGAGTCCAAACCGCTCCCCGAGAACAGCTTCCGGGAATGACTCGCGGAAAGTTGGAGAGGCTGATCTGACTTCTTTTTTTTTTTTTTTTTTGCCCCACTGAGGAAACCGCCAGGCAACGGGTTTCATTATGTAGTCTCTTGTCGTGGCTGATGGCGCAACCGGTTCATCCCCTCCTCCCTTTCAGCTCCGCTCTGCCATCTAGCGGACCTCTGGTGAATCGCAGCCCCAAACTGAAGCGAAACTTCCCGGATTTTCCCAGGAGGTACCTGAGGTTCTCACCCCATCTCCAGTTTTGAGGGCAGCTTTTGGCCCCGATTGTGAACGGCGCACAAGGTCGTCGTTCGCACGAGGAGGCTGCGATCTCGGTAAAACCGCGAACGACTAGATGATACCCCGGAGTTCGTCGGGTGTTTCTCTTGATTCTCCTCCCCTGGTGATCCGCCTGAAGACTTTCAGTCTAGAGAGGCAGAGAACACGGGCTGTCCACAGAAATGCGAATAATACGGGAAAAGATCAGATTACAGCTATATAGCTATGTTAATGTTTTCTCATCTTTTGGATAATTTTATTCTAATTTACGTACATCGGAGGCAGGCAGTGCTAGAGGCAAAAAGTAGAGAATAATGGAGCCAGTGGTGGGTTCTACCGGTTCTGTGGGCCTGACTTGGTGGGCGTGGCATGGCTTGGTGGGCATGTCAGGGAAAAGATGCTGTAAAATCTCCATTCCCACCCCACTGCAGGGGAAGGATACTGAAAAATCCCCATTTTCTCCCGATCAGCTGGGACTCGGGAGGCAGAGAATATATGGGAGCCAGTCAGAATTTTTACTACCGGTTCTCCAAACTACTCAAAATTTCCGCTACCGGTTGTCCAGAACTGGTCAGAACCTGCTGAAACCCACCAACCCACCAAGGAACAGGAGCTTACCCCATTATGTGGCACTAGGGATTCGAACCGCTGAATTGCCAACCTTTAGATCGACTAGCTCAGCATCTTAGCCACTGAGCCACCACGCCCCATTGCATAACCATACCAACCATCATATTTTGTATAAATTCATTGAACTGGTTTAGCGCTTCTCATTAAGGAAGGTGCATTTTGCCCTGCCGCTGGGAAAATACGCGTTCTGAACTTTTGTTTTTTTTTTTTATTGAAAAAGTTTTTCAAATACAGATTTTTCCCCCTTTCCCCCCCCCTCCCCCCCCCACCCCCCCTCCCCTTGACTTCCTCATAGTAAAACCCAAGTTCATAACAGATTATATCATACTTTACTATCCACATACTCAATCTCCATATACTGACCCTTTCATTTTAATAAGATTATCATACCCCCGTATACTATGCTATAATAAGCATTTCAAAGTGACATTCTATTATAACATTATCTAATAACTCCTGATTTAAAATAATAATATTATTATATCTCCCAATTTAACAATTTCTACTCATAGTCTACCCTTTTACTACCCCTCAGACAATATAACATTTCAGAACATACTTCTATTCTAAGTATTCAAAAAGTCCTAATTTAACACTTATTCAGTTCCAGTAGCCATTTCGTTTCCCCCCTTCATTACAAATATTCACATCTAAACATTTCTTTAAAATAGACAATCCATAACCTAACCTTTCTCCACCCACTTTCCTACAGAATTACCATAATTATTCTTAATATCTTTATTCTTCTACCCAATCCCCTAGAAAAATATTCCCTTATGTAAATAAGATCCTAAAAGAAAAAAAAAACTTTAAACTTATGATCCATATAGCATCTTCTGGAATATCTTTCAACTGGATGATGAACTCCACCCATGTTAGGGTAACATCGCATCCTTATTCCAACAGTATTTTCGATATCTTCAGTTACCATCTGCCCCCATCAGCAACAAATATCTTCATATTGGAAAAGAAAAAACCCCGACAACCACCCGAGTGACTTTATAATTATATTCCATATAATGTTTATGGAGGTGTCTTTGATCCAGATAATTGGTTCCAACCATCATAATAGGGTAACAACCAGATCTTCTGCGTGCCCCAATCCAATAAGTCTCTTGCCATATAGCTCAGCATACACGTATTTATCCGGAACTCCAAAAAACAAACAAGATATTTCCAACCATTTGGTTTAAGGCCTTTTTCACACCCAATAATTCAGCACTGCAGAGATCTGCCACTCTCCTCAGGATAAAATAAGCCAATATTTTGCCCATTATCTTTTTATATATTCAGTCCTCTCATAAGTAACTGGCATTACACTGTTGTTTAATTTAAAAGTTTTTATGTTTGTGAGACCTACTTCTTCTTTTCTTAACTTCTTGTGGGTTGGATCTCCATCCTAAACTCCTTTCTGTAGATTGTGTATCAACTATTTGGTTTTGCTGAAGAGTAGCTTGATCCTGTTGGGTTTGCATCTGTGGCTGAGATCTTTCTGGTTCTGTAAATTGTATATCAGCTGATTGACTTACATGCTCGTTTGTGGCTTGACAAATCATTGCATTAGGGTCCGGAACCGCCTCTCTTATATTAGATAATCCAGCTGAGGCCTCTGAAAGAGGATCCAAAAGCGGCTCATCTATGGAGACCTCTTTAATTTGTTGTTTCTTCGTTATTTCCATCTCCTTCTGCTTTTCTTGGGTTTCTATCTCTTGTTGATTTTGCTTTTTAAGTACCTTATAATAGAATTCTTCCGCTTTTTCAAGAGTATTTAACTGATATCTTACTCCTTGATATCTCAATATTATACCCACTGGGACATCCCACCTGTATAAGATATTCTGTCTTCTTAACTCAGTCACCAAGGGCCCAAATTTCTTTCTATCTCTTAAGATCTTAGGCAGCAATTCCTTATATATCCAAATTTTTCTCCCATTCAGTTGTAAAGTAGAGTTAAAGGATTTTTGCAGAATATCATTTCTTATCTCTTTTTCTGTAAAGTAAATTACCACATCTCTAGGCAATTGCCTTTGCTTGGCAATCCAGGAATCCACTCTGTAAGCCTTATCAATTTTACTGATTACGTCCCCGTGATGAACCTTTAAGATCCCAGCCAAAACTTGAGCAGATGTTTTTCTTAAGTCATCACTATTATTTTCCTGTAAGCCTCTAATTCTGATCGCAAATTCTGTGATCCTGTATTGCAACATTACAGCCTCTCTTTCAATTCCTTGCTTTATATCTTCTAGATTATAAGTTTCGTGACCAGCTTCTTCTTTAGACTTTACTTCTAAGCTATTATCTCGAATATTTGCTAAGTCCTTTTCAATTCTTAATATTTTATTGTCCAAGTTATCAATTTTCTCCATTTTAGACTCTAGCAATTTAATATTTGTATCCAACTTTATCGCAATTTCTGAAAAACCATTAGTCACTGTTACAATCTTTTGTTGCAAATTATCATACTTTAGTTGTATCATTTCTTTAATTTCCTGCCTTAAATTTTCAAATTTCTGATTCACAGTTTCATAATATTTTGCCATTTCCTCCTGAATAAATTCTTTTAAATTACAACCATTCTGCAGGGTCTGTAGGCTCAGAGAGTGGGGGAGCACGCGTTCTGAACTTTTGTTGATGGTGGCTTTTTTTCTTCATTGTTTCTGGAGACATGGAGAGCTCTGACAACATGTTCATGTATGTAGAGGTTAAATAACATTTAGATACAAAAAGTCAAAAGCTTGGGAGCCATTATTCTGTCTAGAACAGTGTTTCTCAATCTAAGCAACTTTAAACTGTGTTGAGTTCAACTCCAAGAATTCTCCAGCCAGCCTATAGTCTAGAAGGAAATGCGGTAAACATTGAATTGTATGGAAGAGGGAATCAGATTAGCTAGGAAAAGTCCAAGAGCCATTTTACTCATTTATAAATACGGTCATCTGCATTACACTATGCACACTGCATCAAGGGACGTGGTGGCTCAGTGGCTAAGACACTGAGCTTGTTGATTGAAAGGTCGGCAGTTCAGTGGTTTGAATCCCTAGTGCCACATAACAGGGTGAGCTCCTGTTACTTGTCCCAGCTTCTGCCAACCTAGCAGTTCAAAAGCACGTAAAAAATGCAAGTAGAAAAATAGGGACCACCTTTGGTGGGAAGGTAGCAACGCTCTGTGAGCCTTTGGCGTTTAGTCATGCCGGCCACATGACCACGGAGACGTCTTCGGACAGCGCTGGTTCTTTGGCTTTGAAACGGAGATGAGCACCGCCCCCTAGAGTCAGGAGCAACTAGCACATATATGCGAGGGGAACTTTTACCTTTATGCACACTGCATAGCTTAGATTGAGGAAAACGATGTTAAAGGTCAGTACTTTGATGCAAAACTTCAACAAAAATACATGTCACCCAAAACAGATGTTCACAAGATGGGGAACGGGGGAAATCAGTGGGATTCTTTGTTGGCTATTGCAATTTTATCCCACTCTTCTCAAGATTCCTCTTTTTATTTGCACAGCAACCTAATGAAGGACAGACCGCTTTAGGAAAGAAAACTCTTTAGAGAAATGAGATGGACTAACATTGCTTCATTCCATTAATATTTTCCTGAAAACAGTGTGCTTGCATTATCTTTTTTAAAATAAAACTTTATTAGGTTACAAGGAAAAATAATATATAAGAAAACAAAAAGGTGAGGTTGAGGACTGAAATCAGATACTGTCTCTGAATAATCGTAAGTTTATGGCTTTTTTTCCCCCCAGGGTGATAAAATAGCTCCTGTGCCTTGGTTAGAGGGTCCAAATTTTTCATTCCATTTGCTCATAAGCAGCAATATTAAGCAGCAAAAGCCTTGGTGGTGCAGTGGACTAAAGTGCTATTAAGTAGCACTTAGCTGCCAGCTGCCTGCAATTACTGCAAGTTCAAATCTCACCAGGCTCAAGGTTGACTCCGCCTTCCATCCTTTCTAAGGTAGGTAAAATGAGGACCTGGATTGTGGGGGCAATAAGCTGACTTTGTATTAAAAAAAAACCCACCGCTTAGGGGGAGGCGAAAGCCCTACTAAGCAGGTATATACAAAAGTATGAAGGCTATTGCTTAATGCATTGTAAGCCGCCCTGAGTCTCCGGAGAAGAGCGGCATATAAATTGAACCAATAAATAAATAAATAATAAATAAATAAATACATACATACATACATATTAGAATTGACCCCAGAGAGTGTAATGTATCTAGTGTCAGTATGTAGAGAAATATCAAACAACTAGCTAATTTTTATGTAGGTTTCCAAATTCCATATTTAGATAATCGTTTTATTTTTTAAAAAAAAATAAAGTTGGAAAATAAGATACGAGCTCTGGTGTTCTCCAGAATGCATCATTAGAGAAAAACAACACACCTTTGCTTTTTTTAATATTTGTGTTGACTTTTTCAAGTTGAATCCCTTTGTGACAATCGGACATTATCATCCCAGCAATGCTTACTTTGCTAAAATTAAAGCCGCGTTCAGTCAACAGCAAGTGCGGTTAAAAACAACTTATGTCACAATATTCAATTCTATGAAAGGCCTTGTATCTGTTTGTAATGAAGTACTATCAATAAGTAGTATCTAATAGACAGGTGTTCATAATAGACCGCACCCAACTGCCAATGAATTAAACCTAAGCAAGAAAAACGGGATGTGGATGCCCTAGCAGTTAAAACCTGGGCTTGTTGACTGGAAAGTTGGCAGTTCAAGATCCAATATTACCTCATAGCAATAGCACCAGTAGTGGGTTGCTACCAGTTTGCCCCGGTTCGGGCAAATCGGTAGCGGCAGGAGGCTCCGCCCACCCACCCAGACATCATCAAAAATGGTCTGCGCAGGCACAGAACCGATAGCGAACCTGTAGCGCCAGGATTTGAATCCCACTACTGAATAGCACTTAGACTTATATACCACTTCACAGTGCTTTACAGCCCTCTCTAAGCAGTCATGATCGGGTGAGCTCCCATTATTTGTCTCAACTCCTGCTAACCTAGCAGTTCAAAAATGTGCAAATGCGAGTACAGGAAGTCCTCAACGTACGGGTACAGTTGAGCCCAAAATTTATCTTCTTAAGTGACAATTTGTTAAGTGAGGTTTGGTTTTTTTTTTTTGCTTTAATTTATATGCCGACCTTCTCCGGAGACTCAGGGCGGCTTACAATGCGTTAAGCAATAGCCTTCATACTTTTGTATATTTATACAAAGTCAGCTTATTGCCCCTACAATCTGGGTCCTCATTTTACCTACCTTTGAAAGGATGGAAGGCTGAGTCAACCTTGAGCCTGGTGAGATTTGAACTTGCAGTAATTGCAAGCAGCAGATGTTAATAACAGTTTTGTTCCATTTACCACTTTTCTTGCCCCATTCATTAAGTGAATCGCCGCAGTTGTTAAAATTAGTAACACCGTTGTTAAGTGAATCTAGTTTCCCCACTGACTTTGCATGTCGGAAGGTTGCAAAACAGGATCACATGACTCCGGGACACTACGACTGTCATAAATGTGAGTCAGCTGTCAAGCATCCGAATGTAAATCCCGTGACCATGGGCATGCTACAACGGTCATAAGTGTGAAAAATGGTCCTTTTTCAATGCTGTGGTCACTTCAAATGGTCACTAAATAAACTGTTGTAAGTCAAGGACTATTTGTAGATGAATAGATACCACTTCGGTGGGAGGTTTACAGTGTTCCGTGGGCCTTGGTGCATAGTCATGCTTGCCACATGACCATGGGAGCATCTTGGCTAATCTGAAACTACAATTCTTTCTAATTCCCCCAGCTCAGTAAAGTAGGGAAGGTCTCTTCTGACCCTTTTGTCCTCTCCACTATTCAGTTCCCAGCTATGTTGTCTTTTATGTGACTGTTCCCTTGGTAGCACCTCTTTGTCCAGTTTCCTATGGTCTTTTCCATGTACCAATTCTCCATGTATTAATTCTTGAATACAGCTCATCTGCCTGGCACCCGCACTGTATATCGGACATTAACACAACTGAGTTAGTCCAGAGGTATTTCACGAGAAGAGTCCTCCACTCCTCTGCTCACAACAGAATCCCTTATGCCACCAGACTCGAAATTTTGGGCTTGGAGAACCTAGAACTACGCCGCCTACAGTCTGACCTAAGTGTAGTACACAAAATTGTCTGCTACAACGTCCTACCTGTCAAGGACTATTTCAGCTTCAACCTCAATAATACTCGGGCAAACAATAGATACAAACTCAAGGTAAACCGCTCCAAACTCGGCTGCAGAAAATACGACTTCAGCAACAGAGTGGTCAACGCCTGGAATGCTCTACCTGACTCCGTTGTTACCAACCCTCACAGCTTCAACCTTAAACTATCTACCGTGGACCTCACCCCATTTCTAAGAGGTCCGTAAAGGGGGCGTGCATAAGCGCCATCGTGCCTACGTACCGTCCCTATCCTACTGTCCCCATTTACTTGTACTCATTCCTTGTTCATGTCCATGTTTATACTTATACCTGTTATCTGGTACATGTTTGACAAATTAATTAAATAAATAAATATAAATAAATAAATACTTCTATTATCATGCCTTTGCCCCAAACTCAGTACATCTGGAGGGAAAAGCACCCCTCTCTCATTCTACGGCTATTTGAACCACGAGCACCCTTCTGCTTAAGAGGAGCAACATGAGTTTGGGGCCAACTCGTTTATTCATTTATTCGGTGTTGAAATTTTGTACTGTGTAATGCCAGTTGCCGGACGCCCAAAAGGAATTGTACCAACCTCTGGTGGCTGGCAATAACAGCAGAACCAATGAATTAAACTACCCACACACACCCAAAGGATAATGTCCTCTGAGGAGCAATGCCCACTTGATAAGATCACAACCTTGCCCTGAATTTGGCACCCATGGAGAGAAGTGGGTGTTCTTGCAAGGTTTGAGGATTAGCAATTATAAGCTTTTTTGCACCTTGTATGATTTGCCTCTTATATCCTTTGGGAACAGTCCAACCTCCAATTTAATTTTATTCTTGCCTCAAGCGAGCCAAAGTAATATTGCTTTCCTCTCTAGTGTTCATTTGGTTGTTCGTTAGTCATTACGAAATTGAACATAAGCTTGTCCTGGCCTGCCAACAATCCATCAGGTGTTGGGTAGCGTGCTTCAGTTCTAATATGTGATACCCATCTGTTGCTTTTGCATACCGATGTTCCCTCTGGTGGCCTGTCTCCTGGGACCCAACATTCTTCCTCCAGTGCCCCGTGAGAAAAAAAAAACGAGAGCTTCCACCTCTGCTTTTCCCAGTGTCAGAGATGTCTACTACTTCATTTCATTTCATTTTTTCATTTTATTTATTTAGTTTGTCTAACATGTACATGATAACAGGTATAAGTATAAGCATAAATATTAACATAATAAATGGGTACGAATAAATGGAGACAGTAGGACAGGGATGGTAGGCACGCTGGTGCGCTTATGCACGCCCCCTTACAGACCTCTTAGGAATGGGGTGAGGTCAACAGTAGACAGTCTAAGTTTAAAGTTATGGGGGTTTGGGGACGCAACAACAGAGTTAGGTAGTCCATTCCAGGCATTGACCACTCTGTTGCTGAAGTTGTATTTTCTGCAATCGAGTTTGGAGCAGTTCGCCTTGAGTTTGTATCTATTGTGTGCTTGTGTATTATTGCAGTTGAAGCTGAAGTAGTCATTTACAGGTAGGACATTGTAGCGGATAATTTTGTGTACTACGTTTAGGTTGGACCGTAGGCAGCGTAGTTCTAGGTTCTCCAAGACCAAAATTTCAAGCCTGGTGGAGTAAGGTATTTTATTGCGGGCAGAGCAGTGGAGTACTCTTCTCGTGAAATACCTCTGGACTCACTCAATTGTGTTAATATCCGATATAAAGTGCGGATTCCAGGCAGATGAGCTGTATTCGAGAATTGGTCTAGCAAAGGTTTTGTATGCCCTAGTTTGCAGTACAATATTACTGGAGAAGAAGCTTTGCAAGATTAGGTTGACAACTCTTAATGCCTTTTTGGCAATGCTGTTACAGTGAGCTCTGGCGCTTAGATCATTTGAGATGAATACTCCAAAGTCCTTGACAGAGTGAGGGTCATCCACGAAGCCGTATCCGCCCAGCTTGTATTTGGTGTTTTGATTTTATTTTTTTATTTTTTTTGGCAATATGTAAGACGGAGCATTTGTTGGTTGAGATTTGGAGTTGCCAATTGTTTGACCATTCTGACACATAGTCAAGGTCGCTTTGTAGGGCAACGGTGTTGTCAGTGGTGTTGAATAGTTTTACATCATCAGCGAAGAGGACGACTTGCAATACTTGCAACACTTCCCTCAAATGTTGCAGCATGCTGAAGGGTGATGGACGAAGTTACGGAAAACTCAGGAGCCACTCTTTCCATGAGATGAGACAACATCTGCTCCATCAGACAGAAGGTTTGGTTCTTTAATGCCAACACCTCTTCTTTTAAATAAGTTCACCTTTGCATGGAAGGCACTTTGCTGCCATTAGAGCCCTCCCCAAAAAGATTTGGAGCTTGTGTCTTTATCTGCAGTGCCACTGTCAGCATCCCAGCACTGACATATAAAGAGAGGAGAAGCTTGAACTTTTGCCTACTAAATCCCTTTGAAGATTCTGCCTCCTCAGAGATGGGAGAGGGGGGAGACATTCCTGTGATCTGACGAAGAAGAGATCAGGAAAGTGACTTGGAAGATAGCCAATGAGAAGCAGAGAATTGGGGATCGTAAAGGGAGGGATTGGGGGGCAAAGGTCAGTACTGACCGCGAAAGAGCCAGGGTCAGATTGCTATGCTCAAATAAAGAGAAAATTTCCTTAAAGATCGGCAGTTTGGAAATTCATTTATTTTGAGATAGCATCGAAACCTGACAGCCACCAGCTGGTACGGACTTCAGGACAAGGAGATGCTCCTTCCTTACCTGCAGCTCAAAAAGGAATGGAGGGAGATTCCTCACGCCTCACTCTCCAACTCTCCAACTCCCCTCCATAACTGAAAGCTCCTCCATACGTTTTGGGTCACAGGACTCATGTAGCCTGCTGTCATGGCAGAGGAAGAACTGTTGGCTTCTAGGTGAGGATCTGTGGCAGATTAGATACCCCCCAGGGGTGGGATTCAACCGGTTCACTGAGTGTGAACTTCGCCAAACATGCGCTCTGTGTTTGAGGCACTCCGTGTTTGAGGCGTGGCAATCTGCTCTGCCGCGCCTATCAGCTGGGCTTCAAACAAAGGAAATATAGATCAGTATAGCGCAGGGGCGGGTGGGCCCAGCTGATTGTTGGAGCAAACCGGTTCTCTCTCAGCTGATTGTCGGAGCTACCGATTCGCCCAAACTGGTCCGAACCGGCTGAATCCCACCTCTGGATACCCCTGAAGGAGAGAGGGAATGGCATTGCAGCAGAGATGGATGGTCAGATGGCAAGTTCTGGTGGCACAGTCTTTCCAGTTAAAAGCGAAGTTGTGAAAATGCTCAATTGCATTCCAGTCGCCTCTCTCCCTGGCTAGACTGCAGGAACTGAGGTTCTTGTAATGTAGTCAACTTGTGACTGGCTGGGAATCGAGGGATCTCAACCATGCTCACAGTTGTGATGCAGCCTTGATTTGCACAAGCCTCCCTTTCTTAAATACTTTCAGATGTATTTAATTTATAAACTTGTTGAGTCAAAATTCTTTCTGGACTAAAAATGAATAAAAAAAGATGGGGGGGGGGTTTAGACTTTAAAACCTCTGACAAAAAGATTAATGAGTGTATACAAGAAAGCTTAAAATGGATATAAAGAGGACATGGTTTTGTTGCATATTTACAAAATATTTGTGAAAGTGCTTTTGAATAAATTGGAATTAAAATGGATAAATGAACTCTGAGAATGTTTTTTGTTTATATTAAAGACCACAGACATTTGGTGGATTATATATATATATATATATATAAAAGATAAAAGTAACATGAACCAGATTGTGGTTTCTGATTTCTGAACCAGATTTTGATTTCTGCTATGAAGTAGAGAATCTTCTGTTACATTCTGCCTACATGTGCTGAGAACTAATCTATAATTCATTCAATATAATTTATCTCCAAGTGAACAAACATAGTAATTACTATTAAGTAAACATTCTCTTTCCTACAGTTTTATGTTACCTTCATTCATCCTGATAATGCTCCTGCTTAAGCAAATAATCATTTCTATTCCTTTTTATAAATACCACTAAAAAGCATATTTTGAGAGGAGGGATATTTTATAAACTGTTTGTTTATATAACAAATCCCAAGTGAGATAGGCAGCATGCCAATTAAATTTCTTATAATAGTAGTAGCAGTAATAATATTACCAATACCTTAGCAATCTTTACCACAAGACAAGATTCAAATCTGCTGGCCAATGAGATGAGCCGCTAACTGGAAGCTCAATTCATATTTTTTAAAATATATCCTTAAACACAAATTTTATTAGAATGAGTAACAAGTATTGTATAAATACCATTTTTATATAAACCAGCCACAGATGGCCCCTACCAAGAGGTCCAGTAATACACATTTCATGGGAAAACAAAACCAAGCAAAGAACATACATTTCTCTCTTTTTTTCACCCACCTCTTGACCATGTCCTCATAATAGCCTGAATAGCCATCTCTGTGTTAATAAATTCATTAAACTTCTCAGGAAAAGGCCCTTCTCTCCTGGTGGCGAGGATCAGGTGAGAAAACGAAAGCATCTAAGAAAGAATATTAGAATGAAGTTGCAGTTGTTGTGTAAAGGTAAAGGTTCCCCTCACAGATATGTGCTAGTCGTTCCCGACTCTAGGGGGCAGTGCTCATCTCCGTTTCTAAGCTGAAGAGCCAGCGCTGTCCGAAGACGTCTCCATGGTCATGTGGCCGGCATGACTCAATGCCAAAGGCGCACGGAACGCTGTTACCTTCCCACCAAAGGTGGTCCCTATTTTTCTACTTGCATTTTTTACATGCTTTCAAACTGCTAGGTTGGCTGAAGCTAGGACAAGTAACGGGAGCTCACCCCGTTACTCGGCACTAGGGATTCGAACCGCTGAATTGCCGACCTTTCGATCGACAAGCTCAGCATCTTAGCCACTGAGCCACCACATTGTGTACTCTTTCACAATTAACAGGTTTAATTTAGAGGCACTCACTTTACCATCGTTCAGTAGGACCTGATGTTTCTCCAGATCAATCCCAACTACTATGCCCTGTTGGAAACTCGCTTTGAAGGCCTCAGGGAAGGAGATAAAGATTTTTTTTGCAAATCCTACAAAATGATGCAGAAAAAAAATTGAATCGATTAATTGTACTTAAAGAGCAAGGAGTCAGAAACCTACAGAAAACTTTTAACACATCTAAAGTCTACGGCTTCTCAAATTTTCATATCGTAAACTTCATCAATTAATATCTGGAAATAACAGCAAACAATATTAATGAGAAATGTATCTGCAATATTACACTTAACCCTATATGGTAAGCTTCCAAGGCATAAATAGAGTCATAAGTAAATTATTAACTGTGTGTCTATCGAGATAACTTGTTCTGAGTCAGTGGTGGGTTTCAAAAGTTTTTACTACCGGTTCTGTGGGTGTGGCTTGATGAGCATGGCATGGCTTGGTGGGCGTGGCTTGGTGGGTATGGCAGGGGAAGGATACTGTAAAATCTCCATTCCCACCCCACTCCAGGGGAAGGTTACTGCAAAATCCCCATTTCCTCCCAATCAGCTGGGACTCGGGAGCAGGGGTGAAATCTAAAAATTTTCGCTACCTGTTCTGTGGGCGTGGCTTAATTAGTGGGCGTGTCTTAGTGGTCAGGTGACTGGGTGGGTGTGGCTTGTTGGTCAGGTGGGTGTGGCAAAGTTGACGTCACTTCTTTGCCCTTTTTTAACCTACAAAACACAACACAACACAACTGGTTCACCCACAATATAAAAGCAGCTGTGCTAGACCCAAAATGGCCCCTGCAACAAGCAGGAACCTCACACAGCCACAAAAAGGCCCAAAAACCAACTTTCAAGCTTTACATACACACAACACACAACACAACACAACACAACTGGCTCACCCACAATGTAAAAGCAGCTGTGCTAGACCCAAAATGGCCCCTGCAACAAGCAGGAACCTCACACAGCCACAAAAAGCCCAAAAAAACCAACTTGCACACTTTACACACACAAAATTCCACATACAGCTTTGTGAGATTTTGTGTGTTTGTGTAGTTAAAGTGAAACACTACAGAAACAAACAAAATCTCAGAAAGCTGCACAAATATTATTTTATTTTATTTTATTTTTATATAAAAGCAGCTAAATTTAAAACTTTCTAAACTTTAAATGGCTAGGTCTAAAAAAAGAACAACTAAAAAAACCCCCCAATTAACTATTTTTTTTAAAGCTCCCAAAGGGGAAAAAACTTACAGGCAGGCAGGTAGGCAGAAAGAGCTGCTCACCGATGACCTTGATTGCAGGCAGGGAGATTCGGTTGCTTGCTGATGCAATGGATTGCAGGGATTACAGCAAACGAAGCAAGGCAGGCGTGTGAAGATAAGCAAGCTGGAGGCTGGGGAGGGGGGGGGAAGGGATTTTTGCTACCGGTTCTCCGAACTGCTCGGCGCCTACCTACTCGCCCGAGCCAGTCCGAACTGGGAACATTTCACCCCTGCTCGGGAGGCAGAGAATAGATGGGGGCGGGGCCAACCAGAGGTGGTATTTACCGGTTCTCCAAACTACTCAAAATTTCTACTACTGGTTCTCCAGAACTGGTCAGAACCTGCTGAAACCCACCTCTTCTGAGTCCTACTAGTGGTATAACGTACAAGTAGTCCTCAACTTACAACAGTTCATTTAGTGACCATTTGTTGAAAAAAGTAACTTATGCTGGTACCGCGATGTCAATAAATTGTACATTTCGGTTTTCGACAACTGTGATATCTGGAGTGTTGTGTTCCAAGTGATGATCCGTCTGTATTCAAAAGTCCCACAAGATCTTCACCTTCTCAGTTTCTATAACTTTTTCCACTTTATGTTCCCATGACTTTTTGGATACAGGAAAGTCGTATTTTATACATAATGACCAGTGGACTAATTTAGCAACTCGGTCGTGTCTAGCTTTTTTTTTTTCCAAAAAGTTTTTTTATTTTATAAACAAACAAACAATACATAATCAATCAATCAATATATCTTCTGAATACATCTTTTGTGTCTTCTTTTTGCTCCTCCAATATTTATCATATCTTAATATTATCATTTCCTTTATTATGACATTTTCCCCACTTTTCTTACCTCTCTATTAATACATTTATTAATAATACATTTATTTATTAAACTATCTTTTAACTTTATTGAAAATTAGACAACCATTTTATCCCCATACAACCTTCAACCCCCCCTTCCCCACCCCCACCCCCGACTTCCCAGAGCAAAAACAGGGTATAGCATTAAACAAACATAAGCTAAAATATACTAACTTACTACAAGATTCAAAACTCCCTCACACTCTTTAACTCCTCTTTTAAAAATCGTTCATCAGCCTCCCCTTTTAGAATTCTAATTTAAACATTATAAAACTTTCTTTAAAGCATATCTTTTTAGAGAGAAAAAAATTATTTTATATCTATTCAATTTTAAATTAACCATTTTAATACTTCAGTAAGTTTTTTTAAAAAAAACACTTGGTCGTGTCTAGCTTTGTAATCAGTTTGTGCAATTTTGCTGCATTCACATATTAAATGTGAAACAGTTTCAACTTTGTTGTTGCAAAGTCGACAGTTTGGATTGTCGGTGGATTTTTGTATCTTTGCTTTCATGGCATTTTTATCATCATCATCATCATCATCATGATGATAGACAATTGTTTCTCAGATTTAGGCTCATCAGCTATTTCTTTATACAACATTATAATGATTTTTTATTTCATATGGACTTTATTATTAATGAGCAAAGCCGATTCCACATCTCGTAATTTAGACAAATTGGCTTCATTAAGGGAAATAACCACCATGATTTTGCTTTCCTTTTTTCCCATAGTTGGACAGCAGAGGTCACTGCTGTGTAACTCTTTCTGGTCAGCGTGGTACTCAACCTTTCTTAATCTGAGTTGGTATCCATGAAGTAGAGCCAATTAATGCAGTGATTAAGCATCCAAGTAGAACAGAGACGGTGATTTCTAGTCCTGCCTTAGGTACAAAGCTCTAGGAACGGGGCAATAGCAAGCTAATATTCTGAAATATTTCCAAGAAAACTGCAGGGACTTGCCCAGTCGGTTGCCAGGGATCAGCATTAACTTGAGGGCACATATACCAGTAATCAAAAATCATCATTGAACCATCATCTGTTTTCCTTGACATTTGGGGAGAGAGAAAGTGGGTTCTTTACCCCATTGATCCTAGAAGCTTTCAAACAATCTCTGATAAGTATTTGAAGTTTTCAGTCTGTAATATCGATTTTCAGGGAACACGTCAGTGGTGGGTTTCAAAATTTTTTACTACCGGTTCTGTGGGCGTGGCTTGGTGGGTGTGGCATGGCTTGATTGGCATGGCTTGGTGGGCGTGGCAGGGGAAGGATACTGTAAAATCTCCATTCCCACCCCACTCCAGGGGAAGGTTACTGCAAAATCCCCATTTCCTCCCGATCAGCTGGGACTTGGGAGGCAGAGACTAGATGGGGGTGGGGCCAGTCAGAATTTTTACTACCGGTTCTCCGAACTACTCCAAATTTCTACTACCGGTTCTCCAGAACTGGTCAGAACCTGCTGAAACCCACCTCTGGGACATGCATACCAACATGCATACCAATATGCAGAGATCATGTGAATATACCAACCATGTTGAACACAAAAGGCTCTGACCTTTCTTGTCGTCTTATTCGCTAGATTATGTGCTGCATTATCAATTCCCTTAAGATTCAGCATATAATGACTTCGTTTTGCATCAGAAGTACTGGGTGGCTTAGCCTGGCCGCTTACTGAATTCCAAAGAGGGTAAACAAACTTGAATGTGGTTGGAAGCCCAGTAACAGCATTTATATGGGATTTCTGCCTATTTAACATTGGGTTTATTCCAGTTTTGTTTGCTAGCTGGAACAGACTGAATAGATAATCCCATCAAAGCCATTCAGGAAGCTAAACATTTTGCTAGAGATTCAAACCATCTGATGATATAATTCTACCCTTCCTGTTTAATAGATGGGAGATCCTGCAATCCAAAATTCACTGCAAGGATGCAGCCTAGCCTGTAATGCATTGGATGGTGGACATCCTTCTACATCTTATGACTACAGTGTTTTTAATCGTTAACTCTTAATTTTTAAATGTCCAAAACGGGTAGTTTTATTTTAATTAGATATGGGCCAAATTATTTAATATTTCTTAAATTGTTTTTAAAATTTTATATCTGCGTGTTTTATTCTGGCTGTACACCGCCCTGAGTCCTTCTGGGAGAAGGGTGGTATATAAATTAAATTAATAAATAAATAATAAAAATACTGACATTTGTTTTGATCCTTCAGAATGCCGTCTGTTTATTGCTTTTGCCATGGCAGCAGGTGGCGCTCTCTCTCTCTCTCTCTCTCTCTCTCTCGACATTTTTGCCAATATCCGCTAATGAATAACTTGCCCATCTCCTATAGCCATGATGGCGAACCTATGACATGCGTGCCACAGGTGGCATGCAGAGCCCTCTCAGCGGGCACACCAGCCATCGCCCCAGCCCAGCTCCACTGCACATGCAAGCGTACCTCCTGCCAGCCGGCTGGTCTTCAGGTCTTCCCCAATCTCCGGATCTCCCAATCTTCCCCCCAGTGCGCCCTACCTTTCTACTCCATTTCTGCCACCCACACCAACCTGGAAACCAAAACGGGGTGCGGTGGCACCACACGAAGCCCTCCTGCATCCCATTTTGGGCCTGGAAAGCTTCCTGCACCAACCTGGAAGCCAAAATGGGGCACAGGGGGGCCGGGGCACATGCGTGGGGGGGCGCTTGCATTGCATTCGGAGGTTCGGGCATGTGTGCACGCGCTTTGGGCACTCGGTGCCGAAAAGGTTCGCCATCGCTGTCCTATAGATTACATCTAGACAAGTGGTTAGTCACGAATTGTGGTGACCTCAGACTAAGAGTTTTTCTTCTCACCAAAGCCCCTTAGATATATCCAACCGGTATGGAGCAGTGGTGAAATGCTCCCAGTTCGGACTGGATCGTCCAATCCGGTAGCGATGGAAGCGGGTGGTTCGGAGAACCGGTAGCAAAAATCCCTGCCCCCCCCCCATTGCCCAGCTGAGCCGCGTAATCATCAGAGGCTTTTTTTTATTTTTAAAAGCATTTTTTCTCAACCTCTTTGGCTGAAAAAATGCTTTTAAAAGTAAAAAAAAACCTCTGATGATCGCGCGGCTCAGCTGGGATCATCAGAGGCTTTTAAAAGCATTTTTTCTACAACCTCTTCAGCTGAAGAGGTTATAGAAAAAATGTTTTTAAAAGGAAAAAAAGCCTCTGCTGATCAGGCAATTCAGCTGGGATCATCAGAGGCTTTTAAAAGCATTTTTTTAACAACCTCTTCAGCTGAAGAGGTTGTAGCAAAAATGGTTTTAAAAGTAAAAAAAAAAAGTTGGCCATGCCCACCCAGTCACATTACCTCCTCCCACCAAGCAACGCCCACAGAACCGGTAGTAACAAATTTTACATTTCACTACTGGTATGGAGTATAGTTATCACTATGCTAGCATCTCCTAATCCTGCAGATATTTTGTTCCTAAGTAGTTTAAAAAAAAAAATGAAAAAAATCAGCTCCCTCCCCAATTCCAAAACATCCTCTGAAAGGAAGGGCACATAAATTGCTTGAGGGACAGAAATCATCAGAATGGTTTGCTGTTAATAGGAACTTTTTTCTTGGCCCCTTTATCTGCAACCCTCTGCATGTTCTACCTATGAGTACTAGGTGAGATATGAAATCATAATTTCAGAATTTGCAAAAGTGTTTTGTCTCAGTGTTCTCTTTTGATGCAAAACTTGAGACCACAAAAATCATACTGGTGAAGCAGACCAGGGTGAAGTGTGAGGATGTTGGACATTTTATTTCGGATAATGGAAATATTTGGACTTATATAACCTAGCAAATCCTCCATGATCTTACAGGTACAATTTTCTAAAGCAAAACAGTATTCAACTGAAAAGTCAATGGTCTCTAGACCATTTCTTTTATATATTTTTTCCACACAGGTTATTCTAGGTGAATGAGGCCTTTTCACAGAATTTGCTTTTGCCGAGACTCACATTCATCCTTTGGAGGAAAGCTTCGCAGAAGGCCACAAAGGCAAGAGGGCAGACATGTATGAAGATAAGAAAAATGCAACAATGTGTTAGTATCGGCAGTGAAATCCACTTACCTTTGCTACCGGTTCGGGAACAGGAGTGCGCGGGAGCGCCTCTTCTGCGCATGTGCAGAATCTTTTGCGTATGCGCAGATGGTAAAAAAAGGGACATAGTGATGTCCTGGCGGGTGGGCGGAGCCTCCCAGCACCGGCGCTACCAGTTCAGCGAACCAGATAGAACCAGAGGGATTTCACCGCTGGTTAGTATATTCAGTAACCTTGAAACTAAAAACACAGCCTCTTTTATTTGATCAGTATGCTGTATGAACCTAGACACTGTAATTTCTTTTAATTGTGGTTTGTTTATTTTGCTGATGCTACCCCAATCATAAGTCACTAAGCGTTGACTAATATTATGCAAACTCAACAAATTGAGGTTATTCAGTAAACCAGGTTTCAACAACCTGGCATAACAGCAGTGGATATAATCAGTATCTGGCAAGGAATTACAGAGATCTGAAAGGAATAGCAGCTGCAGCATGAAAAATAAGGGGGTGTTTGTTATTGCTTATCGTCCCTTTGCAAGTCAGAGTCGCAGGAGAGATAACAGCCTTCAGCCAATTTTACCATTCTGCTTACTCTTCTGGCTTTGCTCTAACAAAACAATTTGTCCCTGATTTCAGCTGAAGAAACCAGCTAATATAAATTCCAATGCAAGGGAGGCATAATCTTTTTTTTTTCTTCAGATACTCCTGTTTCCAAGTTTCATTTAAAAGTCTACGGTCAATACATATCAACAGTGGTGGGATCCTGCCGGTTTAACAACCAGTTCGGTGATCGCGCGCTTCACTCATGCACGCAGTTTTACGAAAATTTATTTCCCGCGTTACTGCTGGGGAGTAACACAGCTGAGGCATGGCAATCTGCTCTGCAGCGCGAATCAGCTGAGACGATAAAGGTCAGTATAGCGCAGGGGCGGGCAGGCGGGTCCACCTGATTGTCAGAGCAAACCAGTTCACTCCCAGCTGATTGTCAGAGCTACCAGTTCGCCCAAACCGGTCCAAACTGGTAGAATCCCACCCCTGCGTATCAACCATCAACACTGTAAGTTCTTCAGAAGTATGAGAAGCCTAATCTGTTGTTGTCATTTTGGGATGGGTTCACATTCCAGTTCTGATCACCATGATACAAAAAAGATGCTGAGACCCTAGAAAGAGTGCAGAGAAGAGCTACAAAGAAAATAAGGGGTTTGGAGGTTAAACGACATGATGAATGGTTAAGAGAATTAGGCATGTTTCAGTGGCTAAGACTCTGAGCTTGTCGATCGAAAGGTCGGCAGTTCAGCAGTTCAAATCCCTAGTGCCGCGTAATGGGGTGAGGTCCCGTTACCTGTCCCAGCTTCTGCCAACCTAGCAGTTTGAAAGCACGTAAAAAATGCAAGTAGAAAAATAGGGACCACCTTTGGTGGGAAGGTAACAGCGTTCTGTGCACCTTTGGCATTGAGTCATGCCGGCCACATGACCATGGAAACGTCTTCGGCCAGCGCTGGCTCTTCGGCTTTGAAACGGAGATGAGCACTGCCCCCTAGAGTCGGGAATGACTAGCACATATTTAAAGGAAAGGACGAGCTGATCAGGATGACCGGATAGCTTCTTTCCAGTACTTGAGGGGCTATTCCAGAGAAGGAGTGGGCTGATGGCCAATGTATTCTCCAAAGCACCTGAGGGCAGGACAAGAAGCAATGGATGGAAACTCATTAAAGAGAGATACAATCTGGAACTAAGGAGGAATTTCCTGACATTAAGACCAGTTAATCAATGGAACGGTTTGCCTCCCAGAATTATGGGTGCTCCATCTCTGAAGGTCTTCAAGAAAGGATTGGATAGTCATTTGTCTGGGATGCAATAAGATCTTCCTGCCTTAGGCAGGTGGTTGGACTAGAAGATCTCCAAGGTCCCTTCCACCCCTATGATTCTATGATCTGTGATTCTTGGATATGTTTTTCTGCTTTGCATTTGGTAGAATTAAACTCATGGTCTCCTGCTTTCTAGTCTGGTGCCTTAACCACTAGACCAAACTGGTTCTAGCCCCCTTTCCTCTTCATAAATGTATTTATTCAGCTTATACCTTCCTACTTCATTTGAGGAAGAGCTGTGATTGTCCAATTGAGTACATTTGTCTGCCCATGTGGATAAAGCAAAAAGCAACAGAAAACCTATATATATATACTCCAATTGCTCTTAGAAGCTCCAATTGCAAGAAGTGATTGAAAAACCAGTCACTGTCAAACCTGCCACAACTTAAACCTTGTAGAAATGATCCTTGGCTCCATTTATTGAGAAATATATAGTTTTATTAGAGATCAAGTGTATTGCATAGCCAAAACTGAAAATTGCGCACCAAAATCATTTAAGTTCTACTTTCCCCCCTTAACTGCCCCCTTGCTGCCCACCCACTGTAGCCGATCAAGTCCATGCAAGATGTTTTCATAATGGTCAGTCTGAGGGCAGTTTGATATGCGGCTTCCTCCTCCTTCCAGCTGGATGACATTGAAGCAGCGTCTCGAGGTGGCACAGTTTCTACTTTCATTTCCCCAAGCATCCCCTCTTCCCCCATCCATTCCTGCTCTGCACAGTTCATGGTAGTCTGTCACCGCACAACAGTGAAGCACAGCAAGCATAAGGTGGCAGCTGTCAGCCACCTTCTACCTAAAATACATCCCCAAAGAATGGAAAGTTAAAAGGGAAGGACTTCTTGCACTATTGACACCTGTAATGATGCTACCATATTCTTTCCTATATCTCAGGGGTCTCCAACCTTGGCAACTTTAAGACTTGTGGACTTCATTCAGCTTTGCTGGCTGAGAAATCCTGGGAGTTGAAGTCCACAAGTCTTAAAGTTGCCAAGGTTGGAGACCCCTGCTATATCTGATGCCTTCCAAGATAGATTACATGCATTTCTTAGCCAATCTGCAAGCCGTATACACAGGGAATCTTCGGAACTGAAGTCCAACGTGTCAGGAGTGTATTCTCTCCTAGCTGTCAGCTTATCATTCTTGGAAACTGAGACATGCAGTTTCCAGTGAGCCACACTTCTTTGGTCAGTGGCAGAGGAGACACTGATTCCACACTGTCTCCTGAGAAAAGCAAGTGCCGTGGCCCTGTTGGGGCCTAAATCTGTGGAGGAAGATGAGCCGGAACTGGAGGCAACGGAGATTGAAGGGGTGGCTTCCTTGGTTTCGGAGGAATGTGGGGAGGACATGCCAAATCAGGCCAGGGCCTTTCAGGATTGGGATGACTTATAGGCAGGGAGGAAGGCAGGCAGGATGACCAAGAGAGGCTAAGCAGTGAACATGAGAGACAGAGCTCAGGCGATGAGTAAGGACCAACCCCTCCTGATCCTCAAGCATGGAGAGTGGAGAGAAGGCGAGAACAGCGCAGATTGACCTGGCTACTCAGGAGGTAAGTGCTCCACCCCTGTTCACAAGGCACACCTGGGGATTGAGACTTAAGGAGACACAGTGGGGAGGGACATTTGTCGGGAACAAATGCTGAATTTCTGGAGTGTTCAGTGCCGTTGCCGATGTTTGAAGTTTCCTGGATTTCCTGCTTTCTTCCTGGCTTCCTGGATTAATTGCTTTGCTCTTTTGCTTCCTGGACTCCTTCACTTGCCCTGCTGGATTTCTTGCTTTGCAGCCATTGTGCTCACAGCGTTGGGCTGGACTACTTGCAGCCAGAGGCTGCTGGAGTATGTGTGTGTGTGATCACTTTGCTCTGGGATTTGCCAGAAACGTGGGAGTGTTTGGGGAAATTTGGAGCAATAAAGGGGCGGTTTGAACTGCCAGCTGCCTGTATTGCCTCTGTGCCATGCTCCGGATCATCACAGCAAGACATACTATCATCTTCTCCACCCTAATACCCACAAGAACAAACTGACTTGAAATTCTGGGTTACAATCAGAATGCCAGAGTGGGAAGTGTCTACCATCCAAACACTTTTGTTCCCCTTTCTCCCAGGCAACCATGAGTAAGAGGAACCACCTGTGTTTTTAATTTCCCACGTTTGGCTATTTTTGTCATACGGCATTTTACTCGTTTATTCCCTCAGCAAATTGTAGGGTAGTCATTCAGAATCCCCAAACAGAATAGCAAAGCAGGCGAAAGGAAGCTAAGAAGACCAGGAGCAAAGTTGGTGCCACCTCCTGCTGGTGTCTGGTTAATTTTGAACCACACGTCAACAGCCTGTCTGATGGAAAGGTATTACTAGAACCGCACAAACGATTGCCCTTGATGGTGGCTGGAGTTGGGAATTATCACACTCGGGAAGGGCTGAATTCGCTTTGCAGATATGAAGCTCCGGGGATGTTGGTTGGATAGGGAGAGAGAGGTGTCAAAAGAAGACAACCTTTTTGAACAGAATAACAGGGTTGGAAGGGATCTTGGAGGTCTTCTTGTCTAACCTCCTGCTCAAGCTGGAGATCCTATACCATTCCAACCAAGTGGCTGTCTTCTTAAAAGCCACCAGCGATGAAGCACCCACAACTTCTGACAGGAGGCTGTTCCACTGATTAATTGTTCTAACCATCAGGAAATTTCTCCTTACTGTAGTTCTTGGTTGCTTCTCTCCTTGATTAATTCCCATCCACTGCTTCTTGTTCTGCCTTCAGGTGCTTTGGAGAATAGGTTGACCCCCTCTTCTTTGTGGCAGCCCCTTAAATATTGGAACACTGCTATCATGTCTCCCCTAGTCTTTCTTTTCTTCTTTTTCATTAGACTACCCATACCCATTTCCTGAAAATGTTCTTTATATTTTAGCCTCCAGACCCCTAATCATCTTTGTTGCTCTTTTTTGCACTCTTTACAGAGTTTCTATATCTTTTTTTTATAATATGGTGACCAAAACTGAATGCAATATTCCAAGTGTGGTCTTACTAAGGCTTTATAAACTGGTACAAATACTTCATGTACTGGTTGCCGGTGGTCCTCCGGATCCGCTTCAAGGTGCTGGTGCTCACTTATACAGCCCTTCATGGCATGGGCCCGGGGTACTTGCAGGACTACCTCCTACCGGCCTCCCACCGCCCAGTGCGCTCACATAGGACTGCCCTCCTCCGGGTCCCATCGGCCAGACAGTGTTGGCTGGCGGCCCCCAGGATGAGGGCGTTCTCTGTGGTCTCATCGACCCTCTGGAATGGGTTGCCCACCGGGCTCCGGACGGCCCCCGACCTCCGCACCTTCTGCGACGACCTAAAGACATGGCTCTTTCAGCAAATTCCCTGATCTGCCGTGCATTTTAATTTGGGGATTTGGGGTTTTTAAAATCGGATTTTAACATTTTAATTCTATTTATTGTTGGGTTGTTTTATTCTGTGAGCTGCCCCGAGTCCCTTGGGAGAAGGGCGGCATATAAATTTGACAATAAATAAATAAATAAATAAATAAATAAATAAATAAATATGATCTTAAATCCCTCTGTTAATGCAACCCATTGGCTTTTTTGGCTCCTGCTACACACTGCTTTTTTAAAATCTGGATATTTTTATCTGGACCTCAAGCTAAAGTAGTATAATTTTGGATAATATTTTTTTTTTTTGAACATCATGACTGTTGAAAGGTTGATAGAAAATGGGCAAAAGAGTTTCACTGTGCTCTGTGGTCAGATAATTGCCTTTTCTTTCTAGTGCATCCAAGGCTAGCCATGTATCCTTATTGGTTTGATTTATATCCCATTTCTTATATTGGAGCTCGAGGCAACATACGCAGGGCTCCCTCCTATCTTTCTCATAGTAACAACCTTGTGAAACTATATTACTGTTGATAATTAAGGAAATAGAACCAACAAAATATGAGAAAGAATTGATTAGAATTATTTATTTATTTATTTATTTATTTGTTTAAATTTCTATACCGCCCTTCTCCAATGTAGGACTCAGGGCGGTGAACAGCCAAAGTAAAAACAAGACATACATACAAACATACAAAATCTAAAAAACTGTTTAAAATAATTAAATAATTTTGGCCGTAATTAAAACATTCCAATTTAAAATCCATTTAAAATTTGACTCAAGCCAGCCCAGCTAGTTGGAATAAATGGGTTTTCAGGGCCCGACGAAAAATCCGGAGGTCTGTTATTGTACGTAGCTCTGGGGGGAGGTTGTTCCAGAGGGCGGGCGCCGCCACAGAGAAGGCTCTCCCCCTGGGGGTCGCCAGCCGACATTGTCTGGCGGACGGCACCCTGAGGAGGCCCACTCTGTGGGAGCGTACTGGCCGGTGGGAGGCTATTGGTGGCAGAAGGCGGTCTCGTAAGTACCCCGGCCCTAAGCCGGGGCCCTAAGCTATAATGGGTAGAATTATAATAGCCAGATATTGGAAATTAGATGTGAATTTTAGAATAGAAGAATGGTATTGTGAAATGTGGAAATTAGCTTTAAACGATAAAATGACATGTGATATTAAAATTAGAAATGGTGACTATAAAGAAGATATTTTCTGAAAAATTTGGAAACCATTCATGGACTATGCGCTGGGAAAATTGGATGCTTCAGTACCTGTACCCCGAGAACGTGGATTTTGGCGATCATGAGGATATATCCGAAGAACCAAATCTTCCTTTCTTATGTATAGCACAGGGTGAAATATTGTATATGTTGTTTGTAATGTTAGTAATTAAAAATAATAATAATAATAATAATAATAATAATAATAATAATAATAATAATAAAGTAACAACCTTGTGAAGAAGGACGCACTGAGAGGTTGGACAAGCACCTGCCTCTCCTTCCTCCCAGTTCACCTGTACCTCTATTTATAGTGAACTTTATTTAAACCTGAGACAGCAGACCAAATGAGCACATTGTCTACTTCACCAAGGAAGATGCAATCTATTTTAAAATCTTAAATTATAGTAATTCGGTTTAAAGTTCATGAATGCAGGCATATGCATCCATGCACATTAGAAGTATTATTATTACTTCACCCATATTTTTATGTTTGCGTTGCATGAATGGTTATCCTGAATCTCAGCCTGCTCTCTGTCTTCATTCCAAGATGCTAAGAATGCACAATGGGATGTTAATGATGTGGGCATTGCACAAGAATAGATTGATAGACATTAGTTAAATTGCCGATTATTGGTTAGAAACAGTGGTGGGTTGCTCCCGGTTCAGTCCGGTTCTATAGAACTGGTAGTAAAACCAGCAGGCTCCATTCATCCACCACGACGTCATCATGGGCGATCTGTGCATGCACAGAAGCATGTGCGCTCTCGTTGCGAACCGGTAGTAAAGGTAAGTGGAACCCACCCCGGTTGAGAAATAACCAACCATTCTTCTCAAAGTTACTTACCATTCTTTTCCTCTCTCGTCACTCCATTCCCCTGAGAATAATGGATGGACAGAGAGACATACAGACAGACTGCAATGTACAGAAGCAATAATCACTGTATTAGCTTTTAGTTATTCCAAAACATATTGTTGATTTTGATGCAATGGATTAACAGAACTCATTCTCCAGACTATGTTTCCCAAACACATGCCTAATTCTCCCCCCTTCTTTGCATACCTAACGATTATGTAATCAGATGCCAGTAGATAAAAAAGAGAATAGCTTGAAGTATCACTACACAATGAAGTAAGCGGGGCCTAAATAACATCTTAGAGACGGTTGCTTCCTTAGATGTGGGAGCAATCAGTTTGAGATGATCAATTGCAGGGGTGTCTCTTCATTTGTCTTCAACCTCTAAGTCAGTGATGGCGAATCTTTTCGGCACTGGGTGCCGAAAAGGAGCACACATGTCTGAGCCGCAACTCAGAAGAGAAGCTGCCCAGGGTGCATGTGCGCACCCAAAAATGAACTTCTGGTTTCAGCTACTGAACTTCCGGTTTCAGCCAGCTACTCTTCCAGGTTTCTGGTGCACATACACATGCGATGATCAGCCGGCTGGCGCACATGCTCACACCGGAAAACGGAAGACCAGCTTCCGTGTGACGCCACACGTGCCATGCGACATGGCTTCGTGTGCCACTTCAGGCACGCATGCCAGAGGTTCGCCATCACGGCTCTAGGTTTTTAGATAGATACAAATTCGGCAAGCTATGAATCAGCTTCCAATGAGTTTTAGGTAAGCTGTCTAGCCTGACTGCTAGTCCTGCTGTTTATGTGCTATCTCCAGCATGAAAAGAAACATGTTTTTAAATATTGCTGGGAAAATGCAGAAGAAGGCTATTCCTCTCAGTCCTGCTTGCAGACATGTCAGAAGCAGTGGCTGATTATGGTTAGTTGGGATTCAATCTCACCGGACGTGTCTATGCTTATTTTTTTTTTTAATTTTTTAAATTTGATTTATATGCCGTCCTTCTCCGGAGACTCAGGGCGGCTTACAGTGCGTTAAGCAATAGCCTTCATACTTTTGCATATTTTATACAAAGTCAGCTTATTGCCCCCACAAACTGGGTCCTCAATTTACCTACCTTAGAAAGGATGGAAGGCTGAGTCAACCTTGAGCCTGGGGAGATTCGAACTTACTTTAATTGCAGACAGCTGGTGTTAAATTACAGTGCTTTAGTCTGCAGAGCTATCCAGGCTCCTCTTATGTTCTTAACATAGTGTTCCTTTCAGATGTGAAGACAAAGCTTGCGTAATTTAAACATGATTCAGAAGAAGCATTTCAGAACATGCAGCAATGTGAGATCAACAGCTCTTTAAAACAACTGCGTCATTTTTCCAGATTATGGGAAAACCTAAAAAAAAAGAAAAAGACATAGCTTCTTTAAAAGGTGCTATGCTCACACTGCTCTACATTCTGAAGCAAATCACTTTCAAATCATTTTTGAGGGGTGCACTGTTCTAATGTGTAGCCATGGCTCAACAATGTTCCTTAGAGCATTTCCCAGGCCACTGCACATCTTCGATATAAACCTTGGTGTAGTAGTTGACTGGGTGAAAATTGAGTATATGTACCATTTGCAACTCCTAGTGCCCACATTGATACATATTTTCCAAGATAATCTATCCATCACTGTGTCAGACCTGGAAGCCATCTTTTACCTTTGAGACTTCAGGCCTGCCACAAATTCTACTGTGGGAAAATGGGAGGAGGGATTGTATGGAGTGAAGATGATATGTAGTCAAAATAACATTCCTTCTAGAAAGTCAAGGCCATTGTGCCCTGCAGCTGTGTTGAGAAGAATGAGGAGGCATCTTCTGTTCTGGACGGTACCTGATTGGTTCGTGTGATGGACATGTTGATGAAGGGCAAGGACTTGAACTTTTTTGGGGGGTAAGGAAAACCCGGAAGCTCTCAGATTCGGGTTTTCCCAGATGTGCCAATATGACATCGCTAATAAAAATTAGCTTTGAGGAAACTCAAGGCTCGGAGTTTGATTTCGTTGGGGGTGTTACTTGGAACCCTGACACACTGCCTTTCAGGTCTCCAGGGATTCACTCATTGCCACTGTAACCAAATCCATCCCACTTGCTTTTGGCCATCCTCTTCTTCCCTTCCCTTCCCCCTTTCCCAGCATTAGACCCTTTTCCAGAGAGCTGGATCTTCACATAAAGTGTCTGAAGTAGGATCATTTGAGCCTGGTCCTGCATGCCTCAAATGAACTCTGGGTTGAACTAGTCTGCCTCTTAAATGTTTCAACAATAGGATCTTTGAGAGAGCAAACTGAGACATCCGAACATGAATTTTCTGGTTTGCTGAGCACAGCAGTGGGGCAAACGAGAGTCTTTGCAAAGATGGTGTTTGCTTATTATTGCTTCCTATAAAAATGTGACACTATTGCTCTAAAAAAAATGAGGAAATGAAAATAGGCTCTGCCTAACAATGTCTCAGCAAGAGGCACTTTCTCTCTTTGCAACCAATCTGCACAACTCCATGTATGTTTGAAAAGCAAGACTGATACTACGCAACTACTTAGACTGATCTTAATTTAGAATTCCTCTTACTCTTCTGGGTTTTTCCCATTTCCCACATAAGCATTTTTTATTGGTAGATATTAGGCTGCAATGTTTCAAGAGAATTTATTGTAACTACTTTGCCTATGTATAGGACTGTAGGGTTGTACGTATTACCACAGTCCAGAGGTGGGATTCAAATAATTTAACCGGTTCTCTGCCCTAATGACCGGCTGGGTGGGCGTGGCCATGGTGGGCGTGGCCAGGGGGTGTGACAGACAGCATTTGGCTTCCTTCACCCCCCTGGGAGCGAAAACAGGCCACGAGGGAGGGGGGGCGTGCAGCACACACACACACCATGCCCAATTTTGAGCTTAGTAGGCCTCCCTGCACTTACCTGGGAGCCAAAATGGGGCACATGGAGACTCCTGGAAGGGGTGGGGCAGGGCCAGCCAGCAATTTAACTACCGGTTCACCCGAATCGGCCCAAACTGGCTGAATCCCAACACTGTACCACACCTTGGGGTGTGTCAGGTAATTTAGCCTCAACTGAATTATAATTCATAATTATTTGTCTTTCTGGTGTATCTTTGAAAGAAAGGATTTACTAGTAGAATAGAAATCATTCTTCCCCCATTTGTAAGGGGAAGAATGTATGGGAAACCTAACAATACAATCAGTTTGGTCTAGGGATTCAGACACCTAGAAACTGGGAAACTGAGAGTTCGAATTCTGCCTTAGCCATGAAAACCAGTTGGGTGTTTTTGGGCTACTTATTCTCTCTCAGCCCAACCAACGTCATAGGAAAATAGGAGGAGGAAGGTATTTTGGATATGTTTGCAACCTGGAGTTATTTGTAAAAATAATAAAGGATGGCAGGCAAATAAATAAAATATATTTGCATATGTCAATATCAGGACTGGATGAGATGAGAATAGCCCTGCTTGTCTGCAAAGTAACCCATCTTTTTTTTTTTCTTTTTTTTCCCCTTTATTTATATGCCGCCCTTCTCCGGAGACTCAGGGCGGCTTACAATGCGTTAAGCAATAGCCTTCATACTTTTGTATATTTATACAAAGTCAGCTTATTGCCCCCACAAACTGGGTCCTCATTTTACCTACCTTAGAAAGGATGGAAGGCTGAGTCATCCTTGAAAATGAATTACATATTTTACTTCTCTAAAGGATCATATTACAGGTTTGCTTAGAAATCTATCACTTCCCCTTCAAGAAATGAAACATGAAACAGGGTTTAACTTTTATTTCTCTTTTTCTACTCCTTTCGTATTTCTGATAAGGAATTTTTAAAATGGTAAAGAAGCAGTAAGGATGCAAGAATGCATGGGAAGGATTAAAAATAAGCATAGAGAAAATCAGTTATTCACTTTTGCCTCTTGTTAAAAGATTCAGTATGATTCATTTTCCTATATTTCTTTTAATCTTTTTCACATTTTAAGTGTATGTGTTGAGGCTGTTTGGTCTGCAATGTCCTAAGCTCTATTAATGGAATTTATTTCCAAAACAAACTGCACTCCTAAACAACATTAAGCAAATGTTAAGTTTTACTAGCTGTGGCATCCTCCGTGTTCATTTACAGTATATACTTCCTTGTTGCCTAAAACATCAGCCAAATGAAAACACGAGAGAAATCTCATTTTAACTTCTACCCCATTTTGATGTAAAATAAGAATACAAATCCAATGCGTAAATACCCTTTTGACAAATTCACTCATTAATTTTTATATTGGACCCAAAAGTCCTTCAAATAGTCCAAACTAAAAGTAGCACCATAGGAAACATGACTTGACTTGACATACAAGTCAAAAGAGGCAAGTTAATGCTAAGAGAACACCTATCTACTCCAGATGAATTCAAATCCCAAGAACTAGAATAGGGGTCTGCAACCTTAAACACTCAAAGAGCAGTTTGGACCCATTTCCCACAGAAAAGAAAACACTGGGAGCCACAAAAACCTTCCTGTGCCTGACTATTTCTTGAGCGGCCACAAAACTAGCATATGTAGTTGAATTAAATATTCTGTTTTCTTCTGAACTTTTCTTTTCTTGGATTTATCCATGGTTGGCCTACCGGTGGTTGAAAAGCTCAATAAAACACGTGCTGGCGTGTGTCACAGATTGGCGGTTGTGACACATATTTTGAGTGCCAGGGAGCTGCAGTAGAGGGGTGAAAGAGCCACATGCGGCTCCAGAGCCGCAGGTTCCTGACCCATGGACTAGATGAATTACATCCCAGAGTTCTGAAGGAGCAGGCAGACGTGATCTCAGAACCATTAAACATGATAATCTTTCAGAGCTCTTGGAGCACCAGGGAACTACCAGATGACTGGAAAAGAGGTGATGTGATTCCAATCTACCAAAAAGGGGGCGGGGGAAATGGAACCAGAGACCAATCAGTCTGACATCAATACCTGGGAAGATCCTGGAAAGGTAATCAAGCAGTGAATTTATGAGCACCTAGAAACAAATAGGGCAATAGAAGTTAGCATAAATTAGTGGATAAAGGAAATGCTGCAAACGGTTCATTTGTCACAGTTCCAAGTAACACCCCCAACAAAAGAAGACTCCAAGGCCTGAAATTCCTTGAAGTTCCATTTTATTAGAGATGTCATATTGGCACATCCGGGAAAACCCGAATCTGAAAGTTTCCAGGTTTTCCCCTCCCAAAAGAAAATCCAAGTCCCTGCCCGAGCACCCTTATGTCCATCACATGGTCCAATCAAGCATCGTCCCAACTGGAGATGCCTCCCAGTTCCAACCCTCTAGGTGCAGGGCAAGATGTCCTTGACTCTCTGAGAAAGGAATGTTATTATGACTACATATCACCCTCACTCCATACAATCCCCCTTCCAGTTTCCCACAGTAGTAAATGTGGCAGGCCTGAAGATCCAATGCAAAACATGGCTTCCAGGCCTCATAGCATTCAGTTTTCAGTGAGGCATTTGACAAGGTAGACCACAATCTACTTCTTGGGATGATAGAATAATGTGGAATAGATTGTATTGATTTTTAAAAATCAATTAATTATTACATTTGTTTGCATCTATCTCGCTACAAGGATTTGCAGCTGGCTAACCAACCACACTCAGCAGGTTCTCAATGGTACTACATCTCCATGGAGGGAAATAAGCAACGGGTTACCCCAAAGTTCTGCCTTAGGCCCAGTACCCTTCAACATCTTCATAAAGTATCTAGATGAGGGGATAAAAGGAGAGTTTATCAATTATGCAGACGATATCAAGCTGTGGGAATAGCTAACACTTAGAATCAAGAAGAACTGAGTAAAATTGAAAAGAAATCGAAAAGAAAGTATATATTATTAGAATATTGGAGTTGCTCTGATACCAAACAGGGAATATATTCCACAACAAAGGAGAAAGAAAGGAGAGAGGAGGAGAGGGTAAGAAGAGGAGAGGGAGAGAGAGGAATGGAAGAAAGGGGAAAGGAGAGGAAGAAAGGACAGGGGACAGGAGTAGGAGAGAAGGTGAGAAAGGGGGAAAAGAGGGGAGGAGTGGGGGAAAGGAAGGGGAAGTAGGAAAGAGGAGGGAGAGGAGGAGGAGGGAGAAAGTAGGAGAGGAGAAGAGAGGAGGGAAGGAAGGGAAAGAAAGAAGAAGGTTTGTTGTGAAATGAGGGAAAAGAAAGGGTAGAAGAGCAACCCCAAATGTAATTTAAGTGCCTTATTTTTATGCTTTCTTTAAGAAAAATATGTATATGTATGACCAATTATGTATAACAGAATGTACATTTACTGTATATTATGTGTGTAAGAAATAAAAATAAAAAAAAATTCTAAAAAAAAAAAGAATCAAGAAGAACCATAATAGACTTGAACACTGGAATCTGTTCATGGGTTGAGCTATTAATATATTTTTGTAGACCGACTTCCATCTTTATTTACCTAGACAGGAGGACATATTTCAGTATACATTGTTTGTTAGTTTTATTTCTTGCTGCCAAAGACCAGCTGGGCATAATCTCCAGCCACAGAACATAACCGATTCTGCTTTCTTCTTTTATTATTCTTTCTTCAATGCAAGAAACTCCTGCAGCTTTAAAATGTGTGACATGTCATATATCCTCTCTGTGGATCTTCTGATTTTAAAGCAACTGAAACGCCATTGTCCATTTAACGATCGGGCTTAAAAAAGGAGAGCTTTTATCGCTTTGGGATTTAGAAAGAAACTGGGACAAAGGAGTTAGTGAGATGACAGATTAAAGTACGAGAAATCAAGCTTTTTAATGCCTGGAAAATGGACCACAACTAGACAGCCTTACTCTATTCCCAGAGCCCAGATCTTCTATTGCAGGTTGGAGGGACAAGATATCAATAAAGGATGAAGAAGGAAACTATTAGGTCAGCAATGCTGAATTCAATTGCTTTAGGTTAGTTTGCTTACATGGGACTACGATTGAGATCTGAACAGAAGGTTTGAATCCCTGAATTTAAACCAGAGTTGTTCCTATTGGGTATCCCACCGGATAAAATTAAAAAGGAATATATTTATTTGATTATACATGTAATAACAGCTGCAAGAATTGTTTATGCTCAAAATTGGAAACAAGAGAAAATACCTGTGGAAGATGAAGTAATAAAAAAGATTTTAGATTGTGCAGAAATGAATCGATTAACCTTGTTGATTAAAGATAGGGGAGAATCAGAATATTTCAGAACATGGAATTATTTTTATTGTTGGTTGGAAAAGAGATATCAATGATTAATTTTATAACTATGTATAAAAATTTGATAGTAAGAATATGACTACAGGAATGAGCTTTTACAGTGGATTGGATGACGATTAAGATAGAAGAAACTGTTGGAACAAGAAGAACAAAAAGAAAAGTAGAAGTCAACACCGAGATGTCACAGGAGCGGGATGATTGATGTTTTAAATGTTTATTTGTTTTATAAAAAAAATAATAAAAAAAATTACAAAAAAAAAAAAGAGAAGAAGGTTTGAATCCCCCAGAACAGGGGTCTGCAACCTTAAACACCCAAAGAGCCATTTGGACCCGTTTCCCACAGGAAATAAAAACACCGGGAGCCACAAAACCCTTCCCATGCCTGACTATTTCTTGAGCAGCCACAAAACTAGCATACGTAGTTGAATTAAATGTTCTGTTTTCTCCTGAAACTTTTCTTTTCTTGGATTTATCTGTGGTTGGCCTACCGGGGGTTGAAAAGCTCAATAACTCATGTGCTGATAGGTGTCGCACATTGGCGGTTGTGATGCATATTTTGAGTGACAGGGAGCCACATCAGAGGGGTGAAAGAGCGACATGCGGCTCCAGAGCTGCAGTTGCTGACCCCTGCCCCAGAACATCATTTAGCTACCTGCATCTGAAAAGTCCTGATAAGGGATGGAACTGGTCTTCTGGTGCCTCTTTGTGGTCAGTATAACTGAAAAATACAACATAGGACACAGGTCTCCAACGTTGGCAACTTTAAGACTTGTGGACTTCAACTCCCAGAGTTCCTCAGCCAGCACAAGTCTTAAAGTTGCCAAGGTTGGAGACCCCTGACATAGGATACAGGTAGTCCTTGACTTACAACCATTCATTTAGCAAGTGTTCAAAGTTAGAACAGCACTGAAAAAAGTGACTTAGTCCTGGCCCTTGGACCGTCTCAGCACCCCCGTGCTCACGTGATCAAAAGTCAAGTGCTTGGCAACTGGTATGTACTTAGGACAGTGTAGCTTTCTGGGATCATGTGATTGCCATTTGCAAGCTTCCTAGCTGGCTTCCAACAAGTCAACGATGGACGTAGGATTCAGTTAATAACAGTTGACTCGCTTAACACCTGTGTCAAAAAAAAGTTGAAAAAATTGGGCGCCACTCACTCAGTGATCATTTTGCTTAGTAGAAATTCTGGTCCCAATTATTGTGGTAAGTCAAGGACTATCTATATAACAGGACACGCACAAGGTAAAAATAGAAGAAAAAAAAAATCCACCCACGCTCCAAGAAGAGAAGGTGGAGGAATGGTACCCCCGTCTCTCAGCTCTTAAAGGAACATGGGCTATATACTACAGTATTTCTCATACTTGGCCATTCTAAGATGTGTGGACTTTATATCTCAGAATTCAGTGGCTTGAGTCCATACATTGTTGCATATCCAGGAAGTTGAAGAGTTCTGATTGGCTGTTAGAATGCCATTGTTCTCATTGGTTGTTTCGTTGACAGCTCTGCTATATAAGGAGCTGTCAAGCGCGGGATGTTGATACTGAGGTAATTGCCTTGTTGTTGAATAAAGTGCTGTTAATTACGAGCCGAGTCCGGCCTGTCAGTTAGCCGACTGGGATGTAATATACATAACTGGTATTCTGAAAGCTTGTGGAGATTGTGTAGGACAGGGGTGTCAAACTCAAGGCCTGTGGGCCGGATACAGACCATGGGGCTGCCCTGGAAACAGCGAAGACTGGCCCACGGTGTCTCTGCCAGCAAAAATGGAGCTCGGGAGGGCTGCGTGCAGCCCTCCCAGGCTCCGTTTTTGGCTGCAAACCTCCTTCAGCCCTGTGCCTCCCTTCAGAGCTTCATTTTTGTTGGCAGAGGGCTGCAGGAGGCCGTTGCAGCTGAAAACTGAGCTGGCAGAGCACTTGGGCAACCACAGGCACCCAACACAAGTGACATCAAGATGGCCACGCCCACCTTGGCCACGCCCCCAAGGTCAAACACAACCCTGAAGTGGCCTCAATGAAATTTGAGTTTGACACCCCTGGTGTAGGACATGGATAACTTTTTTTGCTGCCATCTACTGCCCATTCCAATTTGTATGGACCAGGTCTAGTAACCCTAATGTGTCTGTAGTGGATGGGGTGTCAGGCCTGGAAGCCATCTTTTGTATTGGGCCTTCAGTCCTGCCATATTTACTACTGTGGGAAACTGGGAGGGGGGATTACATGGAGCCTGGGTGATATATAGTCATCACAACATTCCTTTCTCAGAGGTTCAAGGTCATCTTGCCCTGCACCTGGAAGGCTGGAACTAGGAGGCATGTCCAGTTGGGATGGTGCTTAGGGTTGCCAGGTGTCCACTATTTGAGCGGACAGTCCACTTTTTTCACATTATTTTCACAAAATAGTGGACATTTTTTTATTCAAAAGCTTTATGATGAAATGGTACGTAATCTAAAGCTGTACAGTCTAAGAGAATAAGGATAGGAGAATCGTGTTTTGTCTTTTTTTTCATAAGTTAGAATGAGACAAAGATCGAATATCCATTGAACTTGATTCTCTGAAAAAATTAATGATGAGATTAAAATAAAAATATATTATAAAATTATGTACAGTTCACATTTTTAAAATGTATTGTAGCTTGTGTCGACTGACCTAAAATGGCGTGTTAAAATGTTTGTAAGAAAATATATAATTTAATTGTAATTTTTTTTTACTACTTAACCCCCCCCCACTTGTCCGCTATTTTTTGGAAGCAGACCTGGCAACCCTAATGGTGCTTTGATTGGACCATGTGATGGACTTATGGGTGTTGGGCAGGGATTTGAACTTTCCTTTGGGTGGGGAAAACCTGGAAGCGTTCAGATTCGGGTTTTCCCAGATATGCCAATATGACATCACTAATAAAATATAACTTTGAGGAACTTCAGGCCTTGGACTCTTCTTTCGTTGAGGGAGTTACTTGGAACCCTGACATCCTGACATGGGGACTCATGCAGACTGGGGAATTCTGGGAGTTGAAGTCCACACAACTTCAAGTTGCAGAGGTTGAGAAACACTGTTTTAGGGCACCAACTGTCCAAAAACGAAGTGGTGGAAGATGTTGGAAAACTTGCTATAATTTAGCAGACTAAATATCTGAAAAGCTATTGGCTTTTATTTTAAAAGGTCAGGGCCTCCTTCCCTCTTTCTCAGATTGGAGATACGTTCACTAAAGTTCTTTAATGAAAGTCTTTCTTGAATAAATGCGCTACCCTTTGAATTATACCCTTGTTCTAGAAAGGTCAAATGCCTCTAGTCCTCCTTTATGCGTCTGCTGCTCCTACCCTGAGACCAGATTCCACGCTTGGCTCGTTTTCCATCCTTTTTGGAATTAGGAATACTGCCAAGGATTATGGCATTGAAGCCCACATGCATACTTCATACAGTATGACTGCATAGTATCCATATAAACTTAAATAAATGATCTCTATAAATACACCCTCAGTCTTGCAGAACTAAAAACTTCCGTGTCTGCCAAAATGCAAAAGGGGGAATTAGAATTAATTGGTTTCAGGATTAGCAAGATGGCTGTCCAGAAATGGAAGATGCAGCCTAGATTCTGGCTGCCAGCTGATGTTTGCCAATTGCATGTGAAACCATATACAAAACACAGATCATTTCATTTCAGGTCAACCAATCCCTCATCGGGGAAGGATAAATAGACTCTTGACCACAAACCTCACTAATGCATAAGGCCTGTTGGCGGCAATACAGAAATGTGTGTTACGTTTTGGTGCTGTTGGAATAAAACTGCACACAATATTTGTTCCTTTCTTCCAAACTTCATTAAATTCTAAGGGTGTTTTTAAAAGAGAATAAAAGGATATTCTACGCACTACGTTGGGCATACTTTCTTTACAATGTTGGTGTGATTGCGGCTGCGCATTTTTCTTTTTATGGGAAAAAAAAAATCATTTGTTTCTGTGCAGCAAAAAAAGTTTATGTTGAAGAGAGGATCCAGAAAATATAGTTAGGGCGGCATGTTGCTTCTTTAATCAGTTTCCAAGATAGTGCTCCGAGGTTTAATGCTCCAAGGTTATACAGGGATAATGGAATGAAATTGTCTCCTATCCTGTTCCTTCCTTTAAATAAAACCCTTCTTCAAAAATTAAAGGAGTTGCATTTTAAAAAAAAGAAAAACAAATTATTTAACTACAATCACCTTAATTTTTTTTTTCAATTCAGAGACCTTGGAAGCAGTGGTGAAATCCAAATCTTTTTTATTACCGGTTCTGTGGGCGTGGCTTGGTGGGCGTGGCAGGGGAAGGATACTGCAAAATCCCCATTCCCTCCCCACTCCTGGGGGAAGGATGTTGCAAAATCTCCATTCCCACCCCACTCTGGGGCCAGTCAGAGGTGGTATTTGCCAGTTCTCCGAACTACTTAAAATTTCCGCTACCGGTTCTCTGAACTGCTCAAAATTTTCGTTACCGGTTCTCCAGAACCTGTCAGAACCTGCTGGATTTCACCCCTGCTTGGAAGTCTTCTAGTCCAATCCCTTGCTCAAGTAGGAAACCTTATACCTTTTCTGACAAGTGGCTGTCCAGTCTCTTCTTAAAAATCTCCAGGGATGGAGCACCCACAACTTTTGGAGGCAAGCTGTTCCACTGCTTAACTGTTCTCACTGTTAAAGAAGTTTCTCCTTAATTCCAGGTTGTTTCTCTCCTTGATTAGTTTCCATCTGTTGCTTTTTGTCCTGCCCTCTGGTACTTTGGAAAATAAGTGCTTTCCCGCTTTGGAAAATCAAGTTGACCTCTGATTCTTGGGGAAATTGTTTTTATTTATTTTTGTGCAGTTTTGATTCCTTCTCCCAAAGCAACGGTTATCTTCTCCGTACAATAAATAAAGAAACGAACCCCAGAGTTTACAGCTTTCAGAAAGAAAAGAACAGAAAGTTCAAAATAAGGCAGGAAGTTGCGGCTTTTTTCAACCAGCCCCAGCTCTTTCACATAAATAATTGTAACAAAATTAAGATTAAATTCCCCAGCTCTACCACCATCGCCACCAAACAGAAAAATGTAAAAGTAGTCCGCTACAAAGGGAAAACACTATTGCACAGAAAATAGTGCTGGTTGAAACATCTAATTCAGAATGTTTTTGTAGGATAGTTAGGAATATTTCAACACACTTCCTTTAAGAGAATTGGATATAGTTCTGAAACAGAGCTTATCCAAGGATATAGAGCCGCGATGGCGAACCTATAGCACGTGTGCCACAGGTGGCACGCGTAGTCATTTCGGTGAGCACGCGAGCTCAGCTCCGGTGCGTATGCACGTGCCAGCCAGCTGATTTTTGGGCCTTCTGGGACCACCAGAAGTAGGGAAACAGGCTGTTTTCTGCCTCCAGAGGGCCGGGGGGGGGGGGAAGGCCCATTTTTCTCTCTCCCCAGGCTCCAGAGCCTTTCTAGGAGTCTGGGGAGAGCAAAAAACAGCTCTTCCAGTCCCACTAGAAGTTAGCAAACGGGCCATTTTTGGGCTCTGGAGGGCTTTGGGGTGTGTGTGTGTGGGGAAGGCCATTTTCGCCCTCCCCAGGTTCCTAGAAAGGCTCTGGAGCCTGGGGAGAGCTAAAAACGTGCCTTCCAGTTCCACCGGGCCATCACATGCGGGGGCGGGGTGCATAGAATTATGGGTGTGGGCACACGCACCCCCCGTGCTCTCCCCACTCCTGGCAAGCAATGGCAAAAAGGTTAGCCATCACTGATATAGAGGGATACAGGGGTGGGCTGCTGGGGCTTCGCAGGGGTTCAGGAGAACCTCTAGCTAAGATTCTGTGCAGTTCGGAGAACCCCCAAATCCCACTCTTGGCTGGCCTTGCCCTACCAGAAGTTCCCACCCCTCCCCTCCCAGAAGTCTCCACATGGCCCGTTTTGGATGCAGGTAAGTGCAGGGTGCACACTTGGGGAGGGCGAAAAATGAGCCTACCGGAAGTTCAGGAGGGAAGGAGGGCAGTGGTGAAATATAAAATTTGTTACTACCGGTTCTGTGGGCTTGGCTTGGGGTGGTGGTGGGGGTAATGTGACTGGGTGGGCGTGGCCAACTTTTTAAAAAAAACTTTTTTAAAGCATTTTTTTACAACTTATTTGGCTGAATAGGTTGTAAAAAAATGCTTTTAAAAGTAAAAAAAAGGCTCTGACGATCACAGCTGTGGCGCACGATCATCATAGCCTTTTTTTTAACCTTTTAAAAGCAGGAAGTAATGACAGTCGTGTGGGTGGGCGGAGCCTCGCACCGCTATCGCTGCTGGTTCTCCAAACCACCTGCCACAATTATTACCGGATTTCCCGATCCGGTCCGAACCAGGAGCATTTCACACTTGAAGGAGGGCCTCCGTAGCCTGGGGAGGCCGTTTTCACCCTCTTGGAGGCTCGAGGAAAGCCTCCGGAGCCCGGGGAGGGCAAAAATACCCCCCCCCGCTGTGGTGCAGGAGGCTGACTAGGCCACACCCCCATGGCCATGCCCCCCCCCAGCAACTGGACAGAGAACCCCTTGCTAAAATTTTTGAAGCCCACCCCTGGAGGGATATCAAAAGGCTTGTCAGAGACATAAAGGTATGTGCAAGAGTACACCTGTGGTGCAAGGTGACGATGCATCCTTGCAGTGGGTTAAGAGTGATGGGACAACTAGCTAACTGAAAGACTGGTACGATTTATATTTGAGGGTAAGTTGACACAGTGTATGAATCATGTTGACATGGCACCACTTTACTAATGTAAGTGGAAAAAACAAATCATAAGCGTAGGCTGGAATCAACTGTGGGATTGTTAGCCGATGCTCCATCTTTTTCTTTCTTGATAACTTTTTTTCGTAGACAATCCAGCTTTGTCTGCAATGCAGACATGCAATGGGGCTATACAGCCTTAAAGTTCTGATTTTGGCCAGAACCTTGGAGGAACCTAATGGTATCTCAGAACTGGTTTTATTCAGAGATAAATCTGCATTATCATATGCTGTTTGGAAGCCGGTACTCTTTCTTGCAGGCAAAACAAGAAGGGAAAAGGCATACTCGTGATTACACATTCTTGCCACATCTACGCAAAGACCCATTCCTGCTCACTCAGTCAATGCCATGAAATCAAATGATGGTCACATCAATCTTTGTCCCTTGGAGTGTATCAAAACAAATGCGGTCGCCTATTCAGTGCTCCATGGAAAAGAAGAAAAGAAATAGTGATTTAAATGATTGTCTTTTTTTTCTGTTTTGTTAAGGAAAAGGAACGAAAACTGCTGGCGCATTAAATATTCTTCTCACTTCAGATAAGAAAATGTGGAGGTTAGGTGTTAAATTAGCACTGCCAGACAATCACACGTGACTCTGATTGTTAATGAAACTGCACAGAGAGGTGACAAACATACTTTATTCTTTGTCTGTGTGTGTTCAGTCCCTGATATTAATCTATCCATTTATTAACTCAAAATGGGACGTGATAATCCATGTCAGCCTTTCCCAAAATTGAATATGTTGAAAATGTTACCACACAGATAAAATTCCTGGGAGTGTGTGTGTGTGTGTGTGTGTCAGGGGTGGGTTCTAAAATTTTTTACTACCAGTTCTGTGGGCATGGCTTATTTTGTGGGCGTGGTTTGATGGTCATGTGACAATTCTTTAGGATTTAGCAGAGGTACTGGTCTACCAGGCTTTTAACTGCTTGCAGAGCTGTTCCGGTCTACCCATTTATTCTTGGAGCATTCCGGTCTACCCATTTGTTTTTGGAGGCACCAGTCTACCCATTTGTTTTTGGAGGCACCGGTCTACCACCACACTGCCTTTTAACACTGATCAGCTGTAGGGCGGCCCTTTGAAGCCCTGTGGCAAGAGTTTAAACAGCTTTTTCCTTCTAGCCGATCAGCTGGGACTCGGGAGGCAGTGAATAGATTGGGGGTGGGGCCAAATAAAAGGTAAGAATAATGCGGGGGGGGGGAGGGCCCAGCTCCCGAACAAAGAGAACCGGTTCGGTGACATCATATCGTCACTGCCACCGGCTAGGCCGAACTAGGCCGAACCAGGAGGAACCCACCACTGGTGTATGTGTATGTGTTGGATTCCAACCAAGTTCAGAGAAAACCAGACTGAATTGCCCCCAAGTGGATACTTTGTTTTTTTGGCCATCAAGATCCTGATATGGCTTCCATTGTGGGATGAAATACCAAATTCCCAGTCAGGAATTATACCTTCTACCGTACTAATAAGTGCTTCTGATGAACAGCTAAATGAAATTCATTAGATGTTTCCTGCAGGATCCAGCACTGGAAATTAGTCAGAGGAATTTCAGAGAGGGGCAACCAGAGGTCCTTTTTCTGTTTCTGTTATTTTTGCTGCCTTCCTCTTGACCAAGTCCAGCTGCTCTTTCTCCCTTCCAAGATTTCCTCTTTCTGCTTCAACAAATGTGGCTTGGAAGAATCCATTTCCCCAGAAATTACAGAAGGGAAATGCTGGCAATTTCCAACATCACATTGAAGGACAGAAACAATTATAGGGATGAAGGAGAAAAACACAATTAAAGCCACCGCTTTCTTTCATTGGATGAGAAAGCACTTTAGTGTCCCAGACACCAGATGAAGGTCGGTGCAATTGATTCAGAGATAAGTAAGAAAAGCAGATGAAAGACTTGAAAAAGGAAAGGCTAATGGACGGCACAGCAACTAATGGCGTAAGTGAAGTTCATGTCCACAGATGTAGGGTGACTATTGTTCCAGTCTCTTTCTCTTAGAATATTTCATTGCTTGTTTGCTTTAAATCTCTCAAAGCACTGAGTGAGTTAGGATAGAAACAAATACTAAGTGCATAAAACTGTGTGTGGCCCAAAGTCTCCTTACAGGTAGAGCCACCTCTGTTCTATGCCATGCATCTCTCTTATCCAGTCACACCTCCTCCATTTAAACAAGGCCTCAATTTATCCGAGGATTTTAGGGGAAACGTGTACAAAACACGCTCTGTCTACACATGAAGCAGTCAGCTTTCTCGCTCTTTCAGTTGTGCTAAATAAGTTTCTTTCCTTCCCTTCCCAAATATCTGGCTGACAGATTCTTTAAGGCTGCCTTAGATGAGATCAGTGCAACGTTCTGCTTCTCTCACAGGTTCTCTGCAAGTCAAGAAGCCCATGTTTTGTTTTTTTTCTTCCAAGTGATAAATTTATTTTAAATATAAAACATTCACTCTCTTTGGATGTTTGGTGAAGGTGAGAGACGACATCTCGGACAGAAAGCATGTGGACATGAGGTAGGGAAACTGGGACGCAGGGTTTAATCCTCCACTCTGCATTAGATTCAGAATCTTTCCTTGTGCCAGTGTTGTGATCCCATTATAATCCACCTGGAAGTGTCAAATATACCAGCAAGTGATGCTTGTTCCCAGATAAAGCCAAAAGTTCTTTGCTTAAGTGCTCAAGACTTTCTCAATTCAAAGAACGCTATGATTGGGGAAAAAATAATAATCCACCAATGATGGCAACCTTTACGTGATCCAGAAGTTCCTCCTCTCTTCTAGCAAGCTGATGGATCTGTTTGTAAGAGTCTCAGCGCTGTTGGCCAACTTGTAGCCAAACAGGTTCATGGCTGGCGTGCAGATGTTCTGGACCACCTGGGCAAGTTTGAAGGGGATGCTGAATCGCCATTTCTCAAATTGTTCAGAGGAGTTTTTCTGGGTGGAGTAGATGTCATTGCTATCTTGAGGGGCCTGTGTATTTTTCAGGATCCAGTCCTCCACCTGCGTGGTGAGAGCGATGCCGGTGAATTTATACATTTCCTTGGCTTTCTGGAGAGGGGATCTGGCAATATCCTCATAGCGGACCAGCATGTAGCGACCCTGAAGCCATGCTGGCTGCTTTAAACCAAGTTCAGCCGAGAGTCGGATGCTTTCACAGTTGCCTCGCAATCTGTGGACTTCATCCTCATTAAGGGTTGCTACACCTTCATTAGCCCATTTCTTCCAGGTTTCATACTTACCTGAAAAAGCCACCATGCGGGAGGCCAGCACTGCCCGAGGATCTCGCACCAACTGAATTATCCTCAAATCCAGGCGGGGATCTTCGACTAATGGACGCAAGAATTCCAGCTGTCGAATTCGGACAGCCTTAAGGGCCATGTGTTCCTTCTGCAGGCAGGCCTCCACTGCCAAAGTCACATTCAGGGGGCCACAGCGGCGGTTCTTGCAGTGGTACTTCTCAAAGACCTTCTTGACAAAGGGCGTGCAAACAGGGTCCTCGCACAAAGAGCGACTTGAACCCCGCCGAAAGAGAAACTGAGTCAGGTGATCCTCTGGGAATGGGATGATGAAGTTTTCCAAAATGTAAAGGTCGCAGAGGAACAGCTGCTTCAAAACATCTCTGTAGACAAGGGCCGATCCCACCGCATTAGCGCCACCCGATTCGAAAGACACCGTCTTCTCTACATGCCACAGCGGTTCAAAGAGGTAGAAAATGTTGCCCTGCTGGTTGAAAAATTCCCCTACAAAGGAAGAGCCGGTACGGGTGGTGGCCATGAGGAGAACATGTTTCCGTGTCCTTTGAGTGGGGGCCAGCAGAGTGCCACCAAGCTGCAAAGTGATGTTCTGCAACCGGTGTTTAAGCTGGGAGAAGGCCAGGTCCAGTGCGCTGAGTGACAAGAGGGAGCCATTCTCTGGCAGCATCAACCCAGAATCAGTGCTGTTGGCTTCTGGCAGAGACAGTGGAGACTGCTTCAGTTTGTCTGAAACCCTGTAAAGAGAAAGAATACAATCATCAAGGCCAAGAACAGCAGTGATATTTAAAGCGACCGGTAAGATCCCACAGAGTTGGTCTCCTCCGGGTCCCGTCATCTAAACAATGCCGGCTGGCGGGCCCGCAGGGGAGGGCCTTCTTTGTGGCTGCCCCAGCTCTCTGGAACCAGTTACCTCTTGAGATCCGGACTACCCCCACCCTATTGGCCTTCCGGAAAGCGGTGAAGACCTGGCTTTTCTGGCAGGCCTGGGGCCGTTGATCTCGCTGTTGCAATCTTACGAGATCCGGCCATGAATGGTGTGCATGGGCTTTTAATGTTTTTAAAATGTTTTTATAATGTTTTTAAATAATTTTTCTATGTTCATTGTTTGCATTATTTTTGCTGTAAGCCGCCCAGAGTCCCTTGGGAGTTGGGCGGCATAGAAATGCAATAAATTAAATTAAATTAATTAAATTAAATTAAATTAAATTAAATTAATTATTAAATTAAATTAAATTAAATTAATTATTAAATTAAATTAATTAAATTAAATTAAATTAAATTAAATTAAATTAAATTAAATTAAATTAAATTAAATTAAATTAAATTAAATTAAATTAAATTAAATTAAATTAAAAGCAGGCATGTTAGTCTGAGATGGATAGAATGGGTTTCTTAATCCAAGCCAGCTGCATCAAGTGCCAAAATGGGGGACACGCATGCACGCAGGTGTGCTGGAAACCAGAAGAGCAGTCGCCCAGCACACATGCGTGCGCTGGGAAGATGATTTTCCATTTTCCGGCGCACGCCTGCGCATTGACCAGCTGGTCTTTGCGCGTGCATGCACACCAGAAACCAGAAGACCAAGTGGTCGGTGCGCATGCATGCATTCAAAACTGGAAGATCATCTTCCCGGCATGCACATGCACACCAGGCAGCTGCTCTTGCGGTTTCCGGCATGCACATGCGCATGTGCACCCTCCCGTTTCAGCACTCCGTGCTGAAAAGGTTCGCCAACACTGTCCTAGAGTTGGATCGGTGTTTCTCAACCTTGGCTATTTTAAGATATGTGCACTTCCATTCCAAGAAATCCCCAACCAGCATGCTGGTTGCGGAATTCTGGGAGTTGAAGTCTACACATCTTAAAGTTACCAAGGTTGAGAAACAGTGATCTAAGGATCACATTCATCCCTTCTATATCCGGGAATTCAATTAGTGAGGATAGGTAGTGCCATCCCCTGGAAAGTAATCTACGGTTGGCTTTGGAATCCAAATCAAAAGCCAAGACTTTGGCAAGAAAATGCAGACTGAATGAGGTTTCTCTAATTTTTTGGCCTTGTAACTGTACTATTCCTTAATACAGTTGATGATTAGTGAGCAAGTGCTTGTGTACATATAAAATACATTGGAAACACACAGCTTGGGCCTCACCAATATACTGTACGCATTGAATTTGGAGCTGGGAGTCTATCAAGGTCCCAGCAAGTGAAGGGGCAAACATTCTTTAATTTCAATAAAAGGCTATACAATATTGATTTGGTCCTTATCCTGTTTGAGTTCTCTGAACCTGGATTCTGTTTTTTGCAAAATAGTGGTTCAAAGGATTATCAAGGAAATAGATCTTGTCCACAGGAGGTCTTAGCTGGGACACAAAATTGGCCGTAGGACTCAACGGTTGTGCTGATTTTCTCAGGATCTCAAATGAACCTTAGCAAAGTCCATCATCCTTGTCGTGAGCCTGGTGGAAAAGTAACTAAAAGTGTCTGTCTAACTCAGTATTTTTCAATCTTGGCAACCTTCCTGGCTGGGGAATTCTGGGAATTGAAGTCCACACATCTTAAAGTTGCCAAGATTGAGAAACACTGGCTTAAGATGTTTCACTTATATTAAGATGGCTCTTATCACAATGAACGTGGCCCAGATCACACATTAAATTCAATATATCTAATGTCAGGGTTCCCACAGATGCCCTAATTAAACCATGAATCTCAAGCCAATCTTCAAAAGAAATCCAGATATTTATTAGGAGCTTCCTGTCTGCACGTTCCCAAATGAAGCCAGCTCTGACCCTAGGTAATTTACCCTCCAACTATGACTCTGTTTCCCCCCTCCCCCCAGGGTATGTCATCAATCACATTCACCAACGGAGCGATTTCACGGGTTGTAGAGGTCACTCCCCTTCGACTGCTATAAGTATCCCTGGGATACAGCCTTGAGGGAGATAAGTGTGGAATGTGCATCTGTTTTTGGCTGCTGTGCAGTTTTGCCAGTTTCCCAATCCCCCCTGGCCTATGGCAACTCGAGAGCAGGCCAGGGATACTTTGCAAGTTGACATTTAACATACTGCTAAACAAAAGAGATAGCAACAAATTGTTGCTTTTAATAGGATCGTATAGTACCTAATTCTTCAGCTGAAATTTGATATGCTCTCAAAGGATCCTGGCAACATTTTAAAACATTCTGAAGCTTTCCAATCCTGTTTGTATGCAATGATGACTGCACGGACCAGCTGTAGCCTTATAAACTGATTCTTTAATGTATGTTAGTATGGTAGTAGCAAGAAAGTATTAAAATACTTTTCCTATACTTACTTGTAATTAGAATATATTAATTATTATTGCCTCTGATCGTATAAATATCCTAAACATTCAGACCTGGTACCATAAATGATTTACCACAATGCCTCCAAGTTTTAGCAATTTGGAAGCTCAATGTAAAGTTTGAAGGGCCTGTCTACACGTAGCCCTAGATTAACATTGCAGGTAGATTCCTGCCAAATTAGACAATACAATTATGTATTCACTCATAGAACCTGAACAAAAAAGTAAAGATATACAGTACATAGAAAAATAATGTAAATACTTACAAGTTTTTGTCTTTAAAAAGCAATCAATTACTTCTTCAGGTAAAGACTTGTAATGTCTAACCTAGGTAACTTAAAAGGTAAAGGTTCCCCTCGCACATATGTGCTAGTCGTTCCCGACTCTTGGGGGCGGTGCTCATCTCCGTTTCTAAGCTGAAGAGCCAGCACTGTCCAAAGACGTCTCCGTGGTCATGTGGCCGGCATGACTAAATGCCAAAGGCGCACGGAACGCTGTTCCCTTCCCACCAAAGGTGGTCCCTATTTTTCTACTTGCATTTTTTACGTGCTTTCGAACTGCTAGGTTGGCAGAAGCTGGGACAAGTAACGGGAGCTCACTCCGTTACATAGCACTAGGGATTCGAACTGCTGAACTGCCAATCTTCTGATCGACAAGCACTACGTCCCTGTTCGTGAATAAAGATGCAACTTAATTCAGACTGGGAAATGTTAATATTTACCTGGTTCCAAAAGACTGGTGAACTGGTGGTAGCAAGTTGGGACTGGCAAGCTCGGTAAGATACAATGTGCAGCCTGAAGGCCAGAGAAGAAGACCAAGAAAGCCTCTTTTCCAGCACAGCCTCTTTTCCTTCCCCTCCTACCTTGAGATGATGTTGTTCTCCTTCTCAATTATGACAAGGGCTACCACAAAGACCAGAAGAACGGCGTACTTGCTCTTCATCCTCAGGCGGTGAAGTAGTTCCCAGATATCTTGAGACAAGGTGAGAATTTTATCCATGGGAAAAGAATGTATTTTTCAAGAGCCTGCCAGCGAAAATTTCCTCACAGAGGGAAAATGAAACTTTCCTTGTGAGGAAAGTTTTTCGGCGGTATGGAAAGCGGTGTCTGGGATTAGTTTATCTTCTTCAGGAGATGTTGTCCTGCAGAAAGAAAGAGAAGATAGAATGACTTGAATATCTTCCCTTTAGGCTGAGGGACAAAATAAATGCACATAGATTCAAGCCTTTCCTTGGATAATTGCTGGCCTCACACATTATGGTAAGCTGTGATTTGGAAGGGACCTTATACAGTAGGTCTTCTAGTGCAACCCCCTGCTCATGCATTTTGGACAAAATGGCTGCCCATTCTCTACTTGAAAACCTCCAGTAATGGAGGATCGTTAACTTCTAGAGGCAAGCTATTCAACTGAATAATTATTCTGTCGGGAAATTTCTTTTTAGATCTAGGTTGGATCTCTCTTTAATGATCTTCCATCTCTTATGTCTTGTCCTGTTCTCAGATGCTTTGGAGAATAGGTCGACCCCATCTTCTCGGTGTCAGTCCCTCAAGTACTAGATATCACTCTTAGTCTTTCTCTTCATTAGACTAGACAAAAGACGGAGTTCCCTCAATCATTCACTGTATAGTTTAGCCTCCAGAGCCCCAATCATCTTTGTTGCTCTTCTCTGCACCCTTTTTAGGGTATCAGTATCTTTTTTGTATCGTGGTGACCAGAACTGGACGCAGTATTCCACGTGTGCTCTCACCAGTGCAGTATTTAGTGGTACTATGTGTCAGGGTTCCAAGTAACACCCCCAACGAAAGAAGACTCTGAGGCTAGAAATTCCTCAAAGTTCCATTTTATTGGCACATCTGGGAAAACCCGAATCTGAAAGCTTCCAGGTTTTCCCCACCCATAGGAAAGTTCAAGTTCCTGCCCAACACCCACAGGCCCATCACATGGTCCAATCAATGCACCGTCCCAACTGGAGATGCCTCCCAGTCACGCCATCCCAGGTGCGGGGCAAGATGTCCTTGACTCTCTGAGAAAGGAATGTTATTATGGCTAGATATCTCCCCTACTCCATAAATTCCCCCTCCCAGTTTCCCACAGCACTAAATATGGCAGGCCTTGAAGATCCAATGCAAAAGATGGCTTCCAGGCCTGACACTATGACTATGAAACTATCCCTGTGGTCATATGTTCTCTGATTTACAGGGGCAGAGTTCACACTGTCAGGTCACAAACCATGCCTTATGTAACACAAGGGCTGCTGGTGTGACACAGTATGCTAAGCCACAAACCAACCACATTTTGACTTAGTATAATGCATATATCTTAACTTCTGGGTGCAGAAAAAATGGTCTTGTCTAGGATTTCATTTTGAAGATGTCTGTGGGGCATGTCTATTGATTTAGGCGTCTATCCAAAAAAATACAATTTTATTTCTTTCCAACTCAGAGTTAAGCAGCATAAAACAACAAAACCAAAATACAGGTAGTCCTTGAGTTATGACCATAATGGAGCCTGCCCATCCTGGTCATAAGTCAGATCACCTGATACGATCAACCTGATTTTGCAACTTTTTTCACAGCATCATTATGCAAATTGTCACTTCCCGCCTGGACTACTGCAACGCTCTCTACATGGGGCTCCTCTTGAGGAGCACCCGGAGGCTCCAACTGGCGCAGAGTGCAGCCACGCGGGTGGTTATGGGAGCAACATGGCGCTCCCATGTGACACCTCTCCTGCGTGAGCTGCACTGGCTTCCGGTGGTCTTCCTGGTGCGCTTCAAGGTTTTGGTTACCACCTTTAGAGCGCTCCATGGCTTAGGACCTGGTTATTTACGGGACCACCTGCTACCACAAGCAGCCTCCCACCGGCCGGTACGCTCTCATACACTCTCCAGGTGCCGTCAGCTAAACAATGTCGACTGGCGGCCCCCAGGGGGAGGGCCTTCTCTGTGGGGGCACCCACTATCTGGAACGAGCTCCCCCAGAGATATGGAGGATCCCTGATCTATGCACTTTCCGCCGTGCTCTTAAGATTCTCCTATTTCAGCAAGCCAGCCTGGCCTAATTTTCTCCCCTGTTTTAAAATTCTTTTAAATAGAAATTTTAATCTGTTTTAAATTATTGGGATTTTTTAATTGTCTCGGGCTAAATTATTTAATCTGGTTTTAATTATGTCTTTTAACTTTTGTATCTATGTATTTTATTCTGTGCCTGTTCACCCCCCTGAGTCCTTCGGGAGTAGGGCGGTATATAAATCTAATAAAACAAACAAACAAAACAAACAAATGCTGCCATTGTTAAGCAAACAACGTGGTCATGAAGCGAACCCAGGGTTTGCTACATGGTGTTTTTACAAACACCACCATTTATTTCTGGTTTTTTTTTTATTTTGTTTTGTTTTTTTGCAAAAACATCATAAAACATGGTCATTGTAAAGGCAGGCTGCTGCAAACAGTTATAAATGCAGGTCAGTTGCTGAGTGCCCCCAAGTGCAACTGGGTGAGGCAGGGTTGCCAGAACTTTGAATCTGGGTTATAAATACACCCAGAGAGATTGGTCATAAATTTAAATGGTCACTAAGCGAATGGTCATAAGTCAAGGACTACTTGTATGCCAACCTTGCTGGCTAAACAGGTTGTCAAATTGTTCTCCTTACATTAAAAAAATCCCTCTTGCATAGAGAAAACTAACTTATCAAAAACATTTAGCCCACCCTTTTCCCTCACGTGTTTATTATTTTATAGATATAAAGTAAAGATAAGGTTCCCCTCGCACATATGTGCTAGTCGTTCCCAACTCTAGGGGGCGGTGCTCATCTCCATTTCAAAGCTGAAGAGCCAGCACTGTCCTTGGTCATGTGGCCGGCATGACTAAACGCCAAAGGCACACAGAACGCTGTTACCTTCCCACCAAAGGTGGTCCCTATTTTTCTACTTGCATTTTTTACGTGCTTTCAAACTGCTAGGTTGGCAGAAGCTGGGACAAGTAACGGGAGCTCACCCTGTTACGCGGCACTAGGGATTCGAACCGCTGAACTGCCGACTTTTCAATCAACAAGCTCAGCATCTTAGCCACTGAGCCACCCCATCACCCTTTATAGGTATAGTTTTTTAAAAATATGTCTGAACATTACAGCAGTGCAATACTTAGAGCTGTAATCTGATCCTCTTTGTTTTCCTCCCTGTTCTGTCTTTTGGGAGACTGTTTTCCCCATTACTTTTCTGAGAATCAAAGCTCTGGCTGATAAAATTCATTAAGCGTGATAAAGCCCCCATTAATTAAGACAACGGTGCACACTTTAGCAATTACATATTTCAGATCTTCCGCAAGCTGCTCTCAACTATTTGTGAAAGGAGCTCATTTTTTTTTTCTCCCTCAGGCTTTCAGGCAACCTGAAAAGAAAAAGAAAAAAAAAAAAGGATGCTGCTGCTATAAAAATCAAATTGCCTTCAGATCATCTTTCATTAAAGCAGCTGCCAGAATGGAGAAACAGGCAATATCACATGTCAGAAGAACCAATGCCGGTTCAGCATTTTTGACAACTGAGACCAACTTTTAAAAGAAGCAAAAGAAAGCAAACTGATTCTTGTTAGCTAGGTTAATTAGCATCTTTAAAGGGGGGGGGGGAAAGATCAATCCTAAGAATATTAAACGTGCTATCTTGCCAAAGAGACACAATGAGCTAGTAATTACCTTCCAGGGGGCATTTTGTTCCAACAAACTCAAGAGTGCAGTGAAAGCTTTTGTGCCTATATAGCCAAAATCGCTCCTCCCAGGATTTAACACTTGCTTGATGGAAGGCTTAAAGAGACAGCCTTCTAACGGGGACAATATATAAGCTGAAAAGTTGGCATATTGAAAATGAAGACACATGCCCTTGAAAACGCCAAGCAGTCCCCCCCCCCACAAGAGCTCTGACTCCATGGGACTGGATTTCTCAAATTCTTCATTAGGAGTAGATCTTAGTCTAGAGGTGGGCAACTATGGTCATAACCTGTGGACTCCCAGAACTCCTGAGCCAGCTGGCCTGTTTGTACATGGCTGGCTCAGGAATTCTGGAAGTTGAAGTCCACAGATTGTAAAGGGGCCATAGTTGCCCAACTCATCTTAGTCCTTTGATTTGTTAAACTGTAACACTGGCTTAACCTAGCTGAGATCTTCAAACTTGGTAGCTTTAAGACTTGTGGACTTCAACTCCCAGAATTCTCCAGCCAGCATTCCTTGAAACTCTAATCCACTTCTTAAAGTTTAGCTATTTTTGCTTTGCCAATATTAACACTTTTAGATATTTGTCATTTTACATGTTATCCTATTTAATATAATTATAGTATTTACATGATTATTTAATATAGGCTGTACCCTGGATCTCACTTATACTGTAGATGTTAGTTAGCTTGTTTTATCAATGCATTTTAACTCTGTCTTAAATTCTATTTTATTTATTATCCATGCTGGTCTTTGACCACACAATAAATTGAAGTGAAATTGCACAATACTAGTGCTTGCAATTAAATAAGTCTTGCTTTCTTGAATTGAACATGGGGCTCAGGGTGCTTTGATCAAAGGGTTTGTGTATCAGTTATGTTTCATTGTAATTTCACCAGTATCTATATTTCCTCAACATGCTAATCCATAATTAATTAAAACTACGGGGGTTACATTCAGAAAAGTACTGAACTGGATACTTACATACGCAGAGCTACAAACTGTTCATCACATTTTGGCCAAGTATCAAAGGTGGGATTCAGCAAGTTCTGACCAGTTCTGGAGAACCGGTAGTGGAAATTTTGAGTAGTTCGGAGAACTGGTAAATACCACCAGTGACTGGCCCCGCCCCCATCTATTCTCTGCCTCCAGAGTCCCAGCTGATCAGGAGGAAATGGGGATTTTGCAGTATCCTTCCCCTGGAGTGGGGAGGGAATGGAGATTTTACAGTATCCTTCCCCTGCCATACCCAGAGAACTGGTAGTAAAAAAATTTGAATCCCACCACTGCCTAGTATGTTGAGTGAAACAACTAGTACTCTAAAATTTTATTGCTGGTGTTTGTACAAAATCCCATCTTAATTTAATTCCATAGTTTTAACCAGCAGTTTTTAAGCCCCAAATATAGATTTAATGGGAATTACAGAGTGATATATTGTAAGAGTTACCCTGTGGTAAGATGAGCGGCCAATAAATGTAATCAATCAATAAAATAAATAAATAAATATAGTATTAGTACTAACAATAAGTTATTTTTTTCTTAATTAAGAGGTATAGTACTAGTAGAAATGAACATACTGTTTTATTTTGTTATTTGGCTGCATTCATATTCAAGCATAATGTTTCTATAACTGTTCTTCAGTGAGTATTTTGTTCTAATCAAATAATGGACTTTAGTGTGCTAGTCCAGGGGTCTCCAACCTTGTGGAGTCTCCAACTCCTGTGCCAGTCAATGAGTAAAATAATGATCTGATTTGATGAACCAGGGAGGCAGAGCCTTGGAGTGCAAACATTTTCTTCATTGTGTGTCATTTCTTGCCTCAAGATGCTTTGTTTTTTACAGACAGAATTGCTCAGATTCACCTCCAGTGTTAAGCAAGTCACAGAGAGATTATCTTGACAGTCACTTGCCCCTGCATGCTCAAAATGGCCACTATTTATTTGGGGGGGGAATACGCCATTAAACCAGAAGACTCAAATATCATCCGTGTTCAAGATGATTGAGAAAGAAGAGACCTCACAATTCTAGGTGCATTTGGATGAAAAAGATTTCCTGGGTGTCAGACCTGGAAGCCATCTTTTACAGTTGGGCCTCAAGCCTGCCACATTTTCTACTGTGGGAAAATGGGAGGGGTGATTGTATAGACCAGGGGTCAGCAACTTGCAGCTCTGGAGCCGCATGTGGCTCTTTCACACTTCTGCTGCGGCTCCTTGTAACTCAAAATATGCATCACAACCGCCAATGTACAACACACGCCCGCCCACGATTTATTGAGCTTTTCAACCCCCGGTAGGCCAACCATGGATAAATCCAAGAATGGAAAAGTTTCAGAAGAAAACAGAAAGTTTAATTCAACTGCATAAGCTAGTTTTGTGGCTGCTCAAGAAATAGGCATGGGAAGGATTTTGTGGCTCCCGGTGTTTTCTTTTCTGTGGAAAACAGGTCCGAATGACTCTTTGAGTGTTTAAGGTTGCAGACCCCTGGTATATAGTATGGTGATATATAGTCAAAATAACATTCTTTTCTCAGAGAGTCAAGGCCACAGTGGCCTGCAGCTGCCATGTGGGGGCTGGGAGGTATCGTCAGTTTTGGATGGGGCCTGATTAGATCATGTGATGGACATGTGGGTGCTGGGCAGGGACTTGAACTTTCTTTTGGGTGGGGAAAACCTGGAAGCTTTCAGATTCAGGTTTTCCCAGATGTGCCAATATGAAATCTTCAATAAAATGGAACTTTGAGGAAATTCAAGTTTCGGAGTCTTCTTTTGTTGGGGGTATTACCTGGGTCCATTTCAGTCAGTTGTAGAGGTAGGAAAGATTTAAGGAAATCTTGCGTATATAAGCAAGTCTCTATTACTTCACTCTGAATTAGATAAGTTACTGTATTATTTTAATATTATTATTAGGTCCACATTGGGCAGCAAGAGTTTTCCAGTGGTTTTGATCATTCAAAGTATCTTCAACATTGTCCCAAAGGACATTAATAATCTTAAAATCTTTCTGAAGTGTTTGCTGCCAAGTTTTCTGAGGCTGGCCTTGTTTTCTCTTTCCTCCAGGAGATATCCAATGTTGTACAATTTCTGGATGTCAGTCTTTAGGCTTACGTAAGATATGGCCAAAAAGCTGCCTTCGGTGTTCGCGCCAAGAAAACATTGAGATGCACAAAGTATCATTTGAACAAATTGCCGTTAAATTGTTGACCTCAAGTAGACTCAACAGGCAGTCTTGCCACAACAATGCTTAAGAAGCTTGTAAATAATGAACACATTTCTGAAGTATAAAATGAAGATGGTGCTGCTGGACCTTGTCTCAGAGAAGGTGTTAAGTTCAGAAGTATAATATGGCAGTAATTCAGGAGGAGGAGGAAGAGGAAGAGGAGAAGGAGGAGGAGAAAGAGAAGAAGGAGAAGGAGAAGAAAAAGAATTATCATTAAAGAAATGAGGGATTGGAACAGCACCAATTAATAAAAATAAAATAGTTTAAACTACAACTCTTGCTCAAGTAATGAAAAAACATCAACTACAAAACCAGACAAAACAAGAAAATCAGACAAAAACAATAATAAGAATCAGTGTAGAACAGGGGTGTCAAACTGGATTTCTTCAAGGACCAGGTCAGCATTGTAGTTCTCTGCAGGATGGCTGGGGTGGGGGAGAGATGGGAAGGGCGCCTCCTGCAGCAGCCTGCCAGCCAGACTGGGGTGCGGGGGGGGAGCCACGCACGGCCCATCCGTGCCCCATTTTGGCTGCCAGAGGCACCACGGGCTGCTCCTTTGTTATTTGCAGGCCGGCTGTGCGGGCCTTGAGTTTGACACCTCGGTGTAAAACAAATAACAAAATATATCATTAACATTCATGTTCACCATAAAAATTCACCCACATTTTAGCAGCAAAAAAGATATGTGTTCACTAGGTTTTACCCTCAGATAAACATCTGTTGGACTGTAACCAAGGAAGGAAGAACAAGTTAGGACTTTAGCAGAGACAACCATCCATTAATTAACCTGCGTAGGAAATGTCAGTTTGCGCTGCAGTGAAAAATGTAGAATCCCGTGATTTTCTCTTTGAGTGCGCTACTTAAATAAGGGTGGAAGTATCTGGAATGCGCAGCATATGGAGACCTGGTGTTTACATCAAGCCTTGAAGGCCATTCTCTTCTGCTGTTGGAACAAGGGTCCAACTCAGAGAGAACCATTTAAAAAAACAGGGGGGCCGCCTTCTCTTGGCAACCTCCATCCTGTCTGGGAGAAGCAGCTGCTGAGAGCATCCATCAACCGCTGCTCTTTACATTTCTCTGTTTCCAAAATAAATCTCTTCCAAAGACTCCATGCTGCACTTCCCCTCTAATTTACAGAATCCTTTGCCCCCAGCTCTGAAATGCAACTCTCTTTCTAGCAGCCCACCTTGTCCCTCCAACCAGCTGTTTATTTGCAGAAGCCAAAGACTCGACTCTGATCTGCAAATGAAGAGAAGGGGCCTAGAGCTAAGGCACATCTTGAAAAGGAGGAGGAGGGCAAGGGAAGGGGGGCACAAACCACCAGTTCTTTGAAAGGAATTATTTAATTACATTTCACTGAACAGCTGCCCGCTCTCTCCATTCAAAAAAATAAAAATGAAATCCTCATCTGTCTATTCTTCATCTGCAGACACGCTGCTACTACTGAGCCTGCTGTGGAAAGGGAGAAGGGGAGATGTTCCATATTCCACGTCCACCTTTTACAATTTGCCCCCCAGAAGTATTAGATTAAAACCAAAGGTGGGATTCACTTACCTTCCCTACCGGTTCGCAAATGTGAGTGTGCTCACTTTGCTCGCATCACCTTCCACGCATGCTCGGCCTTCCGTGCATGCTCTTTGCTCGCTCGCGCACTTTCCATGCATACACACAGCCTTCAAAACGTGGCGGAATAGGACGGCATTATGCCCAGGCGGGTGAGCGGGACCTACCACAGTTGCCGCTACAGGTTCTACAGAACCGGCTGAATCCCACCACTGATTAAAACTATCTTCGTCCTCAATTGTCACCATGCCTATCACTTATAATTCCAGTCAAAATTGTACTTATGGTCTACAGTTAACTTTTGGGCTTCCCCCTAATAATCAGTGGAATGGCTTGCCTCCAAAAGTTGTGGTTGCTCCAACACTGGAGTTTTTAAAGAAGAGATTGGACAAGCCATTTGTCCCGAATGGTATTAAGATCTCCCCCTCCTCCTAAGGGGGTTGGACTAAAGTAGATGACCTCCAAGAACCCTTCCAACTCTGTTATTCTGTAATTTGTTTGCCACTAATTCTCACATTTCTAAGGAGATTGTTGCAAAGGCAATAAATCCTCTATAAAATGCTCATAAAGCCAAGCCCATTAAAAACCGATAAACAATACTACTAATAAAAGCGTTTAGCAAACACTGTTGCTTCTGAAAACCTTTAGGAGGACTTTTTTCTCCTAGTGTTTTCCTGCAAGTGCGGGATCAACTAAATATTGATTCATTGATTGTGACCAACCGACTTGTCACCCGAGGCTGACATTATGGGTTGAGAGAGAGTGAACCGGCACCAGGGGTGGGCTTCAAAAATTTTAGCAAGGGGTTCTCTGCCTGGTTGCTGGGTGGGTGTGGCCATGGTGGGCGTGGCCTAGTTGGCCTCCTGCATCATGGCAGAGGGGGCATTTTTGCCCTCCCCAGGCTCCAGAGGCTTTCCTTAAGTCTCTGGGAAGGCGAAAACAGCCTCCTCAGGCTCCGGAGTCTGGAAATGAGCCCGAACATCCATTTTTCACCCTCCCTGAGCCTTCATGCGTGCCCTGCACTTACTTGCATCCAAAACGGGCCACGTGGGGACTCCTAGGAGGGGAGGGGTGGGTGGGGCCAGCCAGGAGTGGATTTCGGGGTTTTCCGAACTGCACAGAATCTTAGCTAGAGGTTCTCCCGAACGCCTGCGAACCCCCAGCAGCCCACCCCTGACTGGCACCCTTTCATATCTGAGGTGGGACTAGAACTCACGGTCTCCTGATTTCTAGCCTGGTGCTTACACTATTACCCCAAACTGTCACTCTATTCTAAAGAGGACTGCAGGGGCACATCTGAATTTGGGGACAAGTTGTTCCAAAGATAGGGGAGGTCGATGTCCCAAATAAAATCCAGATCCTTTTTGATTTGGTAAACAAATGAGCAGATTCTATGTGAATAAGACATTCCCAGAGGTAACCAGAGCACTAGCCATAAAAGCATTTATATGTAATCATTAGTACTTCAAAATGGTCCCAGAAGTTACTGGCAGCTAATGCAGTTGCTCCAGATCTGGAGTTATTCTGCCAAACCAGCTAATGCTGTTCAGCAAATGGTCCCCCATATTCTGTGCTCACTGTATCATCTTCAAGGACAGTCCTGCATAAATTAAATTGCAGTAGTCTAAAATGTAGTCTAACCAAGAGTAGTGTAATAAGACCTTTGATTCACTCTCTATTTTTTGCATGGAAAGCTGTTTAGGTTTAATAGTAGTTCATCGCATTTTGAGGGGACATATGACATGTAATGTTAAATTGTATTCCTAAAATTTGGTATCCATCAAGGTATAAATAATCCTGGATTGAGTTTAATGGGCTTCTATCATTGGGGAAAATCCCATCCAAGTTTAATTTGTTGTTTTAAGATTTGAGCGTTTTGTTTTATATTCATTTATTTCAACATCTTTGCATTCTTTTTGGTTTATTTCCCCCCCCCCCCCAAAATGTCCATTCTGTTCTTTGAATCTCATGTTTGTTTTGCTGCTTTCTGTATTAAAGCAATATATTGAAAAGCTGTTTCCTGGCAAAATAGCTCTGAAACTATTTTCCTTGAAATATATTATTTGATACTTTCCCCAACTTTTAAGAGAAAACAGCAGCTAGAAGGAATCTATTCAGTGAGCAAATAGCACACTTGCACACCCAATCTGCATGCCTGTATTTTTTTGTTTTGTTTGCTGCTGTTCTTGATCACACATTATTGGTCTTAATTAAATGATGTGCTTGTTGGTATATGGTTTGGTTCCCAGATCCAGTAACAAGTATCAAAGTTGCAGAATCCCAATTGGAAGAAGTGTTTTTCCAGGGAGACCACTCTATCAGGGCAACCAGGTCTACCCAAATATGGGACGGAGCATACTGCTCCCGCTTTCGCCTTTCAGCCCCAATCCAGGCAAAGCCTTCACAGGCAGCCGCTTCCACGACAAACTATTTTTCTGTTAAATTTAAATTTACCGACAAAGAAATAAAGGAAGACTAGTAGAGCTATTTCAAGCTGTTTAGCTCTCATCAGCTAGCCATACCCTTCTTTGGGATTTGAGCCGACAAAGAAAATTTATTTCTTTTGTCGGTAAATTTAAATTTAACCCAATTCGAAGGCTAAACAGAGTTGTAGAACATAGAATAATAGGGTTGGGAAGGTACCTTGAAGGTCTTCTAGTCCAGTTCTGCTTGAGCAGGAGACCCTATACCAGAGGTGTCAAACTCGATTCCATTGAGGACCGCATCAGAGTTGTGTTTGACCTCGGGGGCCAGGATGGGCATGGCCAGCTTGACGTCAGTCGTGTTGGGGGCGTCTGTGGTGGCCCGAGCACTCTGCCAGCAAAAACAGGCTCCTGAGCTCCATTTTCAGCCATGACAGCCTCCTGTCGCCCTCTGCCAATGAAAATGTTTCCTCTAGCAGAGGCACTGCGGGCTGGTCCTTTGCTGTTTCTAGGGTGGCTCCGCGGGCCAGATCTAAGCACCCTGCAGGCTGGATCTGGCCCCCGGGCCTTGTGTTTGATACCCCTCCCTATACCATTCTGGACAAACGGCTGTCCAGTCTCTTCTTCAAAACCTGCAGTGTTGGAGCACCCACACTCTCTAGAGGCAAGCAAATCTCCACTCCAAAGGCTACCACATCCATACCTTCTCCTTCCCCTGGTCCTTTCCTGCTGATGCCTTCTCTTCACCACCAGGTTGCCTAAAAGACAACTCTGTGGGAAGACAGGATCCACAGTTAACCCTTATAAAATTAGAAGTGCAATCTAGTTACATCATTGCTGGATCAGTTCTATGATCTCTCGTGTCTACCACATGGTTTAATGTCTGTGTTGTGGCCCACCAGCTGCCAGCAGAGCTGGCGGCAGACTCAGACAATGAGGAGGTTGGGGAGGAACTTGGGCCAGTTCTGGAGTCTGGGGAAGGCTCTGATGGATGCTTTGCGTCAGACATAGAGACAGAGCCAGGGCCGTCTGACATTTCCCAGCCACCGGAGAGGCGGCTGCCTTTGGAGGCTGAGATAAGTAGGGAGGAAGAACAGCTGAGGCCTGTTCCAGATGCACATATGTGCAGAGCAGTTAGGAGAGGTGAACAACAGAGGACAAGGAGTCAACTCAGGAAGCAAAGCACACATGGATGCTGAATGGCTCCTCCCTGGCTGGAGAATAAATAGAAGGAAAGGGAACTTCGTGCCTTAAGGATTGCTTGCCAGAACTTAATTTGTAGCGTTTCAGCTGGAGCTCGTGGCCTTGCAATTATCGCAAGGAACTGATAAAGTCTGTTGCTACCGTTAACTCCTTGCAGGACTCTTGCCTGGACTTTTTGATGGGTGAATGCAATTAATTCACAAGAGGTAAATAAAGAGGGTTTTTTCGTGACAAGGTGTCTGTTTCTTACTTCTGCTAAGGCTGGGTCAGAACAGTCCGGGAAGCCCCCAACACATCTGCATTCCTCACCTCCTTCTGCCACTGGCATTCAGTGGGCAGGAATACTCATTGCACAAGGTGCAAAGAGTACCAATAAAAGAGAATATTTCTAGCTCAGGGTTGAATTCTTCTGCTGAACCTATTTTTGTCCTTTTGCTCCCATGAGAAAATCTGCACTTCTTACATGTAGGAAGCACCCCAAGTGAAACTGCCTTCTGGAGATATTTTATTCTTATTACAGGCAGAAAGCAAATCTTCCTTCCTTCGTCAAACCTCAAAACATTTCCAGTGTGATTTATTTTTAAGAGCTGAGAAATGAAGATAAAACTGCATTTTACAGCCTCATTGGCACTTTACAATTATAGCACCATACAACAGTTTGAATTTTAGTGAGCAGCAAAACCAGGAAGAGGAAGACGTATTTTAAAAATCAATTTGGATTAAACCTTTTTTTCATTGAGTCAATCAAGCTGTAATCCTATGCGCTCCTGCAAGTTCTTATTTAAATCAAAGAACTTCCAAAATAAATATTCATGGTATCAGTCCAAAATGTTTTCCAAACACATTTAAAAAAGCATTAAACACTTGGTAGAGCCAGAAAATTGATGATCCTAGGTTTTTGTTGAACAGACTCCATTACTTAATTCTATCTGGACAAAATATTGGACAAAATGTTGGAATTGCCATGAAAAGGATTCACTTTTCCTCAATGAAAAATCAGTGTTTAAATCGATTTCTGTGCGTGGTGTTATTTTAACTCTCATCTGTTTTTTACTTATCTCAGAAAAAATGTGGAATCATGAGAAACCATTAAAGAAAGAGAAAAGAAAAAATGGTAGATATTGTATTTCTTTAGCCTTCTTTGTTGTATATACTAAGGAACACATTCTGCCGAGATTGTGTCTGGCCCATTCCATTCCCTGTATAAAGCATATGACATATAAAACTAATTACATGTAGGAATAACAACATCTTGGAAACAAAGAGTTTCCGTATGTTTTATAAAGCAGTACAGGAAGAGTACCATACCAGGGGTGGGTTCTACTTACCTTTACTACTGGTTCGCATCGAGCCCACGCCCGCTCTTCTGCACATGCGCAGATCGCCTACAAAGACGTCCACATCAGTGGGCGGAGCTTCCCACCAGTTTTACTACCGGTTCTTGTGAACCGGTCCGAACCGGGGGCCACCCACCACTGTACCATACTAATTTTCTAGAATCATATAAAAGCTATTTATTTATACAATTTATACAGTGCTCCTCTTGCTATAGTTATATTTAGTTGTAGAAAATGTGGCAAATATCACTATCTCGCTTAAAATAATTCTTAGAAAGACTTATTCAGGATTATAGTTAACCGTGCTCAGGGTCAAAAGCCTTATTATTTGGGTTATTATCAATGCATCTTAAAATATATTAAATACCGTATACAGAGATTTTAAAAAATATGAGGGAAATCTTGCTGGGATGGCTTACAATTAAAATGTAAAAGAAATGGATACAGGAGAGGAGAGCAAATAGCATTTCTTAAATATACACAATTTATTTGGAAGTAATGGCTGATCAGCCATTGCAAATAATCTTATGATAGTGAAACTCTTTGGGTGAAAACCAGAGGAAGAGGATAGGAATAGCTAGCTCTTCAGGCCCTGGAGACCTATTTAGGAATGAGCTGTTTGTAAGAGTGAATGAATTGTTCAATTTCCAGTTCATATCAGGTCTGTTATCAGTGGTGGGTTGCCCCCGGTTCAGACCGGTTCACAAGAACCGGTAGTAAAACTGGCAGGAGGCTCCACCCACTGACTTGGATGTCATTATAAGTGATCTGCGCATGTGCAGAAGAGCATGCGCTGTCACGATGCGAACTGGTAGTAAAGGTAAGTAGAACCCATCCCTGGTCTGTATGGCTTGCATCTCTATCTCCATGTTTTTGTTCCACGATATGCAAGAATTTTTAAATAATTTGCACAGGAGCCAATTATAAATACGAAGGTAAGTATTTTTAAAGCATTTTCTCAACCATATTTATTGATGCATTTATAAATGAATGACATTCTCTAATATATGCATTCTGAAACACTGGAGTTGTCTTGGAATTTGGAGACATGTAAAAAACAAAGGAAAATTATGTGTTGGTGGTGGAATGCATTTTAAACCATTCACACTGGAATTCACAAGGGTCAGATTGCTCAAGAATAGCTATTCTCAGTCCTGTGTAAATTCCATATATTCCCTCTGGACTGATTCATGCTCTACACGGCTGCTGTATTTAAACAGACCTCATAAAATGTGGCAGGCAGGTGCATGTTTTTAAATAGCTGTGGATATGAGTGGAGGATCCGTATTGAGCCAGATTTCACCGCAAATAAATTCAAGTGTCACATTTAATGCATGAAATGTTTTGGACAAATATGCACAGATATGTCCAGTAGAACTGCCAGGTAAATATAACTAGGCTAAGGAAAAGAGGATTTTAAAAAATAATGTAACATATTAAAATTACCAAAAAATATCAACAACACCCATATCCTCCAAAGCTTCCGAGGGCAGGACAAGAAGTAATGGATAGAAGCTTATCAAAGAAAGATTCAACCCAGAATTAAGGAGAAATTTCCTATCAGTACAATCAGGGTGGATTTGATTTAAATCGAGTTGATTTAAATCACAATTTAAATCATGATTTAAATCACTAGTAAAAAGGCTTGATTTAAATCAACTCGATTTAAATCATAGTTTTTAAAGAGCAACTGTCATCTCTGCTACTCCTTTGACCCACTGTTGACTCACTGATAGTCCCAGTGTTGCAGAATATACAGCCTCATGCTACATAACTAAGCTCCATTTCATGCTGAATAAACTAAATTATTTATGTATCTTAAATAGAAAACTATCTTGTGATAGATTTTACCTCAAAAGTTTTTTATTAAAATAAATCTGATTTAAATAAAAAAAATCTGATTTAAATGAAAAAAATCCGATTTAAATCAAAAAAATCTGTTTTTTTTTTTTTTTAAATCATTGAATTTTATCCACCCCGAGTACAATTAATCAGTGAAATGGCTTGCCTCCAGAAGTTGTGGGTACTCCATTATTGGAGGCTTTTAAGAAGAGACTGGAAAGCCATTTGTCTGCAATGGTATAGGATCTCCTGCTTGAGCAGGTGGTTGGACTAGAAGACCTCCAAGATCCCTTCCAATTTTATTTTATGCAGGATCCAACCTGGGTCGGTCACTGGGAGCAGAGCTTTTATCTTCTGAGCTTTTGGACTTGTGCTGGAGCCCATCTTCAGGGAACTTCTCTCTAGCCTCGCTTCACAGTGACTGACCCACATGGTATCTTGCAACCTTATTCTGGGACAGATATATTTGCTTTCATTCCTGTATTTTATATAGTTAAATAATTTCCCCATCACTAGATGCCCTCCCAATAAATTGCAAGTCCTAGTTCACATTTTCCTTTTCCTAAGAAGTTACTCAGGCTACTCCTTTAGTTAGCATTATTGTAATTTTATTTACTTAGCAATAGCAATAGCACTTAGACCAGGGATGAAATCTAGCAGGTTCTGACAGGTTCTGGAGAACCAGTAGCAGAAACTTTGAGCAGTTCAGAGAACCGGTAGCGGAAGTTTTGAGTAGTTCAGAGAACTGGCAAATACCACCTCTGGCTGGCCCTAGAGTGATGTGGGAATGGAGATTTTGCAATATCCTTCCCCTGCCATGCCCATCAAGCCACACCACACCATGCCCACCAAGCCACACCCACAGAACCAGTAGTAAAAAAATTTGGATTTCACCACTGACTTAGACTTATATACCGCTTTAAGGGCTTTTACAGCCCTCTCTAAGCGGTTTACAGAGTCAGCCTATTGCCCCCAACAATCTGGGTCCTCATTTTACCCACCTCGGAAGGATGGAAGGCTGAGTCAACCTTGAGTCTGGTGAGATTTAGTTGATATAGCTCACTCAGAATTCCTCTATCATTAATAAACAACAGTGACTCAATGAAAACAACAAGAATAGAACACATCCTTGTTGCAATATTTTGAGGATCAGACTCAATAAATAATTCAGGAACAATTTCTTCAATCAAAGAACTGTTTATTTACAATAGGCATTCTATGTTCTCTGCTGAATTACAGATAGAAGCAAGGAGGAGGTGCATACATCCCCTTTTATATCAACAAGGCGGAGTAAAGGATGGGAGTGGTTACATATGAATATATTAAGGAAGGAAGAATAAATTAACCCCTGATACCCTTTGTATATACATTTCCCCTATTAGAGAATAAGGCATTTACTTGTGACAAATCCCCCTCTAAATGCCGATTCGATATACAGCAATAATTACATTCAGATTCAGAACAATACAAGACTTGTAATTTTGAAGTTAAGTATTTGTGTTGTTTAGATTGCAAAGGCTTAGTTAATATATCAGCTATTTGTTCTGAGGTTTCGCAGTGAATAGCCTTAATGAATCCATCTTGAGATAATTGCCTCACATGTTTGAATTTGATATCTATATGCCTGGACCTTTGACCAATAGCATCACATCTAGATATCTCTATAGCAGCCTTATTATCTTCATGTATAATAAATGGTAATGAAGGATTTTTCCAAACATCAGATAACAAATCATTAAACCATACTAAATTATTTGAGGCTTTGGACAAACAAACGTATTCTGCCTCAGTTGTTGATGTAGCTACTAAATCTTGTTTCCCAGTATACCAGTAGACTGGACAATCGTTAAGAAAAAATACATAGCCTGAAGTGCTTTTTCTGCACTTAGTATCACCTGCCCAGTCTGCATCAGCGTAACAGGTGATAGTGGGTTCTTTACATTATTGGGTTCCAAAAGTAGGCAGAAATCTATGCTGTGTTTTAGATATCTTAGTATTCGCTTAATGGCTTCCCAATGATACATTAGTGGCTTACTAACATATCTGGATAACAAATTAAGAGGCAAAGCAATATCAGGTCTAGTCCAATTAGATATATACAAAAGAGAACCAATAACCGATCTGTAAAGTGTATTATCTTTAAATTCAGGGGATGATTCATCCATGTTTCTTAGAAAATCAGTCTGCATTGGAGTATCACAAGGTTTAGCATCATTTAAATTACATTTGTTCTGAAGTTCTATAATTTTATCTCTCTGAGATAATTTAAATCCCTTTCTTGTCTTACTGATTTGAACTCCAAGGTATTTATTTACTTTCCCCAGTGATTTTAAAGAAAAATGTTCATTTAGTTTTGTTACAAATATATCTCTTTTTTCTTTATGTTTTCCGATGTATAAAATGTCATCCACATAAATTAATACAAATTCTAATGAATCACCTTCCTTTTTGACAAAGAAACAGTTGTCTGCAGTTGTGGCTTTGCAATCCATAGTTTTGAGTACATTGACTAAACATTCATACCAACATTTGCCGGATTGCTTTAATCCGTATAAACTTTTATTTAATAACCAAGTCTCATTTTTGTTTGTATATTGGCTGTGAGGTGCCCTCACATATATCTCCTTATCAAGCTTTGCATGTAAATATGCAGTTTGTATATCATACTGAAAAACATCAAGATTGAGTGCAGATGCAATGACTAAAGCTGTTTTAACACTCTCAGTTCTTACAGTGGGAGAGTATGTGTCTGTGTAATCCTCAGGATACTTTTGAGCGTAACCTTGTGCAACTAATCTAGCTTTATATAATGTGTTGCCTTCTTCTAAATTCTTAACTTTGAATATCCATCTGGTGCCTATAACTGTTTTGTCTTTAGGTACAGGAGTTGGTGTGAATACGTCTAATTCTCGTAAACTGTCCATTTCTTTGGCCATGGCTAATTCCCATTTTTTTCTTTCTTCAATAGGGAGCTTTAATACTTCCTCGTATGTGTTGGGTGTTGATGTTTCGTTATTCATGCACATTATATAATCTTTATATTTACTTGGTATCTGATTTCTGTTACATCTAATTGTCTTTTTTGGTAAGCTATCGTTATCGTGTAAATATCTTGCTTCCTTTTCGGTTAATGAATCTGTTTTTATTCTGGTGTGACTATCTGTCCATGTTCCATTCTTGTCTTCATGTATGTTGTGGTTATGTTCTTCTCTCTCTATTTCATTTTGATGTTTAATGTCTGGTTTTGTAATTGGAAATATTTCATTAAGATGTATCTTAGACCAATTGGCCTGTTCATGAAATACAGCTGTTCTTGAAATTATGAATTTGTTATTATTATCAATAAATCTGTATCCTTTTGTGCCTGTTTCGTATCCCATGAATCTAAGTCTTCTGGATACGTTATCTCCCTTACGTCTTAATTGTTTTGGTATATGTACATCCGCTGTAACTCCAAATATGTGCATGTGTGATATTCTTGGTTTTCTATTATACATCAGTTCATATGGTGTTTTATTTATGATGCTGGACCAAGTTCTATTTTGAGTATAATTTGAATATAATAAGGCTTCTGACCAGAATTGTTTTCCTAAGCCAGCATCTTCTAATGTACATCTAATCATGGTTTGTAGTGTTGAGTTCTTTCGTTCTACCACTCCATTCTGGAATGCAGAGAACGGACTAGATGTGAAGTGTAGCATTCCTTTGTCTTTTATCCATTGGGAGAATTCTTTTGACATGAATTCAGATCCCCTATCTGTCATGATTTGTTTTATTTTAATATTGTGTTGTGTTTCTACACGTTTATAAAACTCTTTAAATTTTTGAAAAGTTTCATCTTTGTGCTTCAAAGTATAGACAAACCCATAACGACTATAGTCGTCTACAATAGTTAGGAAATATCGTTTCCTATATGTGATCGATGGGGTTAATGGACCAACTAGATCCATATGTACCAGATCAAAAATTTGGTTAGATGTTCTTGTTGCCCTTTTTGGTTTGGGGTTAGTTCTGAGTTTGAAGACTTACATACTGAACATTCCAAATAATTTTTACAATTTTTTATTTTAACACCTTCAGCATGTTCAACCATTTTCTGTATTACAGGAAAACTAGCATGTCCTAATTTTCTATGCAATATGTGTGCACACTCATCATGAATTGGTTTCCCAATGGTGGGTTTCCTGTTATTGTGTGTATCACTAGTGGATGTGTTCTTGTGATCATGGTATGTTTCATGTTCTTCATTATCACTATTGCTGCTGTCTTCATTCTCTACCCTAGGGTTATCTTCTGTGTTTGCATCAATATTATGTAGCCATTTTTCTTCTGTGATTAAATAAGGTAGACCCCCTTTGATAACCATATTACCCAAATTTGTTCCATTTTTTTCTAGGATTGCTTCTCCTTTTGAGAATACTATATTTATGTTGGAATCTTGGCTTAGTTTTATTGCACTAAGTATGTTATGAGGTATTTCTGGTATTAATAATACCCCCTCTATTTTCCCTAGACCAGGTAAATTCACACTTCCTCTTCCAATGACTTGAACATTTTCTTGATTGGCCACCTTTATTACAAACTTATCATCTATAAATGAAGGTAGTATTTCCTTGTCATGTGTTGTGTGATTAGTTGCCCCGGAATCAATGAGCCAAGCATTATCCCTTGACTTTTGTAAGTTAGTTACATTATGTTTATCTAATCCATTTAATGATCCAGATTTTCTATCTTTTGAATTATCTCTGCCCCCTCTACGCTCTCTAAAGTTTGGTGAGTTCCTATATCTATATCTATCAATAGATGATTGTCTGTCATGATATCTACTTCTATAATCATGTTTTTGTCTTTCTCTAAGAAATTTAGGACAGTCTCTTTTAGAGTGTTCTTTGGATCCACAATTATAACATTCAATTGGTTCTTGATGTTTCTCTTAAAAAGCTACTCTTTTAGTCTGTCTATGTTCTATGTGTGTATTATAGCGGCTTCTTCTCAGGTTATCTTCAGCTATTAGCTTATTTGATAAGTTTTCTATAGATAGGTATCCCAAATTAATTGAGTCTAAATGTGATATGTAGTTATCCCATGATGAGTCTAATGAATTAAGGATAACATTTTTCATTGTTTGGTCTGATATTATTTCTCCCCTTAAATGTAGCTCTGCTCTGATTTTGTTTAGAGATATTAAATGTTCACTTATAGTAGTCCCAGGTTTTAACCTGGCTGAGAAGAAATCCTTAGACATTTTTGTTGTGGTTGCTACGCTTTCACTATGAAACAGTTTAAACATGCAATGAATTATTTCTGAAACAGTGAGATTATGCTTAATACTATGATACATGGCAGGAGATATACTAGAAATTAATAAGTAAAATGCTCTGTGGTGCAGGCAGTCCAATTTTAGAGTTTTGGGAGGGTTAGTTATGAAAAACAATAAATTCTCTTTTAGAAAAACAACCTGAAGTTGTTGACACCATTCTTGTAAATTAATACCATCTATTCTTAGCTTTGGGAAATCGTTAGGTAAGTTCCCAATGTTGTTAGTCCCATTACTTACAACTGGAGGTTGTCCATGATCTTGCAAATGTTGGAAATTGCAGAATGGTGTGGGTATGCTGGCAATGAGTCTGAACGGTTCTCTTCCTTCATCATGTCCTCCGTAGTTCTCTGTGTGTGTTTGCGCATGCGCGTTGTTCATTTTTCTTCCGAAGCTGTCAGGAGAGGTCCTCATCGCTGTAGCTCCCTCGCAGTGCTCTTCCTCCGACGACTCGGTCTCTGGCTCGATCTTGGGCGTCCAGGCGATGGCCGGTGTTTGCTTTCTTTCGCTGGAGCTGTTCTGCTTGAAGCCTCTGACTCCCGGGATCGTCTGCGGCGTGGGAGAGAATTTGCAAGGTCCTCTGGGTTCAGGCATTGTTGTTCTTGTTGTGCGAATTGAAGCGGGCAAGTTCTGAGGCGTCTGCTTGCTTACTTGTCTTCTCTCTATTCTTCGATCATCAGCTTCCGTTGATTTCTTTGTGATTTTTAAATTTGGGCCAAACATTGTGAATAGTGTTCTCATGGCTGATTCGACTTTTAGTTCAATAGGGGTTTCTTCTGTGTCTGTATCAGATTCTTCTGAAGAGTAAAGTTTTTCTTTTTTATTTTTTATTCTGTGTAGGGCTTTTCGCGCCAGAGATTTTGAATGATGCATTCTGATTGGCTCTGCTTCGCTCATCTTAGTGGTCGGTTGAAACCAAGATGGCTGCCATTCAAAATTTTGAGCGGGACCACTGGTCTTTCTTTTCGTTATTTTTTCTCCTATAGATGATTCGCTCACCATTTTTGGGTCTTTGGGTTCAGCTGTCATGATATTATTTTCTCTCGCTGCTCTGCTGTCTTTTAAGATGTTTTGGAGGTCCGCGATGAGACTGCAGTCATCTTTTTGGTTTTTTAATAGTCTCAGTATCTCCGATCTGAGATCGTTGCCTTCTATCTCGTTCTCTTCTTGGTCATCGGTTTCATTTATTACCTCTTTGTTGTCTGTGATGTAGTCTTTAGATTCTTTAGTTATTATAGCTGTTGATTCATCGATCATCTCTTTATCGTGTGCCCTGGTGTTGGGTCTTTCCTTTTTGTTTTTGAAGTTTTCCTTCTTAGGCATGTCTATTTTTATTGAGTCAGTTTAACCATCCTCTGCTACCAGCTTGTTGCAATATTTTGAGGATCAGACTCAATAAATAATTCAGGAACAATTTCTTCAATCAAAGAACTGTTTATTTACAATAGGCATTCTATGTTCTCTGCTGAATTACAGATAGAAGCAAGGAGGAGGTGCATACATCCCCTTTTATATCAACAAGGTGGAGTAAAGGATGGGAGTGGTTACATATGAATATATTAAGGAAGAAAGAATAAATTAACCCCGATACCCTATGTATATACATTTCCCCTATTAGAGAATAAGGCATTTACTTGTGACAATCCTTAAAAACATAACCCAAAACAGATATGTACAAATACATAAAATTCCAGGAAAACTCAATGTGCATGCAATAAATAAATAAATCTCATCCAATGGGCCAGACGGCTCTCAGGTCCAATGCCCAAGGAACGGAACAGCTCTTGAATGCTTTCCGAAGGCAGACAGAGTAAAATTTGAAGGCTGTGATGTTGCAAAGAATGAGAACAGCAAGAGAGAAGGGATATATCTCTTGGATCCTACTAGATGCACTGCCTAATCCAGTGTTTCTCAGCCTTGGTAGCTTTAAGATGACTAGTCTTCAACTCCCAGAATTCCCCACCCAGACAGTTAAAGTCCCCTATCTTAAAGTTGCCAAGGTTGAAAAACACTCACCTAAGCAATAGGACCCAGAGCATTTCCACCGGTTAGATATTCCTGGGCAGAAGACATACAGTAGTGGCCAAAATTGTGGAAACCTTTTGGGAAAAGTGTATTTTTGAGGTTTGATGGCTAATAACACCACTTTTTTTTTTGGAGTTTCAAGATAATCCTATTCCACTGCTGGAATGGCCTGGGAATAGCCCAGACCTTAACAAAATTGAAAATCTATGGAGCCGACTAAAGAAACTTGTTAGTCAGAAGCAACCCAGCAATAAAACCCAGTTAACAGAAGCAATCATTCAATCTTGGTTTCACATTATAACAGCTGCAGAACTAAAAGACTTGGTCCACTCCATGGGAAGACGTTGTAAGGCCGTCATTCATGCTAAAGGTTACCCAACTAAGTATTAACTGACATGGTGATAACTTTTGTAAATCTTGTTTTTTCTATGGTGATAATTTTTGTATAATCCTGTTTTTTCTACGTCTTTCACTTTTCTTCTTTAAACTGTAACTGCTATTCTAATAGCAAATCCTTCCTAAAAGTTATTGCATTACATTCTTGATTAAATTATCTTTCCATTGATATATAATTTTATGGAACTACTCCCCCCCCAAAAAGGTGGTGTTATTAGCTAGTTTTAGAAAATACACTTTTCCCAAAAGGTTTCCACAATTTTGGCCACTACTGTAATTAGTGGTAGACGATCCTGTAAAAAACCTGGCAATGCACCGTAGAGGGCTTTAGAATTAAAACCCAGCAACTCGAATTGTACCTGGAAGTACCGGTATACTGGTAATTCTTATTACCATTAGGGGCAGAATGCTATTCTGGCAATTAGGATTTTGTTAACCAGAGGCAGGAAATAGAAACTGGTAGTGGAAGACTTCTTCCCATGTTTGGTAATGGATGAAAGGCGCAGATCTAACATGCATCGCTGAGATTTGAGTGAGCAGCAGTGGGGATGTATCCCTGTCAGAAATCTGTGTCCCATCCCCCCCCACCCCCCCCAGCCAGGTTTCAGGACTTACAACAGAAGTGATGCCAAGAATGGGAAAGGGAGGTTAAAACAAGAGAAATTGGAAGTTTTTTCTTTCAGCAGGAGGAAAAAAATGGTCTAAAAGGAATCTTTCCTCCAGTTGTTATCAGCCATTTGATTCTATAAAATAATGTCTCTAATATATTAAAAGATCCAAACTGATTTTTGGAGTCATGCAAACCCAGGCATTTAGGACATTTTTCCATACTCAAGAGCTGGATTATTTGGGTTTTACAAACTATTGTAATATGATCTACTGTATTTTTCAGAGTATAAGACACACTTTTTTCCCTCCTAAAAGAGCCTGAAAATTTGAGGGTGTCTTATACTCTGAATGTAGCTTTTTAGAAGCTATTTTTCAGTCCTAACTAGGTGCTAGCAATCTCCGTGCTAAGCTTTTTTTTTTTCAGTGAAGCGATCTATGCTTTGCCTGCTCCCTCCGACCCTCAGCTGTGAAGCTTTTTTTCAGCCCTAAGGAGGAGCTAGCAAGTGAAGCGATATCCGTAGTTTGCCTGCTTTTCTCATTGCTTCTTTCTCCAAAGATCAGTTGTGCTTTAGAAGCTGTTTTTTAATCCCCAAGCAGGGGATAAAAACCAGCAAACTAATGTGCTGAAGCTGACCAGACTAAGGATGCTAGCCAGATGAATACCTGGTAGGCAGATTCCCCACTCCCCCCTATTTTCCTTCCCAAAAACTAAGCTGTGTCTTATACTCCGGTGCGTCTTATACTCTAAAAAATACAGTAAATAGGAGAATCCTTAGATGTTGTTGGAAGAAATATCCTTCTGGGTTCAGTTCCAAGTGGGGGGGAAAAACACTGGAAACATGACACTACTTGGAAAGATGATTTAATGGTGGACAGGATCACATGATTTGAGTTCCTGAGCAGAAAAGGGCCGGGGATGCTGAGTGTGCCTTGGTTTTATGCCCTCTCTGAGCTTTGAACTTCCTGGGGCACAGGAAGAGTATCCTGATTGGTTGTCAGACTCCCAGGGGGTGGGGGTCTTAGCTAGTCTTGCTGGCTGATGTAATCTTCCCAGGTGCCATGAGGTGAGTTTCTGTTGCTAGATGGGTCCTATTGTGTTGCAGATAATGGTCCATTGACAAAGGTGGGGGGAATGAGTGAGCTTGGCTGAGGCCTTATTGGCCCATTGACAAAGGTGGGGGGAGGCAGAAAGCTGCTTTGTCTTTAAAACATGTTTCTCCATTTCTCATCCAGGAGACTATAATATTCTGCCTTTTTAATATTTCCTAAAATATTTCATTCTTCTAGGAGAGGGGTGAGTGCTAACTTCCTACAATATGATTCTTAAAGGCGTGTTCTTGCTGTCTTGGAGAACTATCAGGTTTAATTCATCAACTTTAGCTCCTAAATCCCTAAAGGATGTAAAACAGGAGTGGGTTCTACTTATCTTTACTACCGGTTTGCAATGGGACCGCACGCGCGCTCTTCTGCGCAAGCACAGAAGCTTCTGTGCATGTGCAGAAGCGTTTTGATGAGGTCAGGGTCAGGGGGTGGAGCCTCCCGCCAATTTTACTACCGGTTCTATAGAACCAGTGCGAACCAGGGGCAACCCACCACTGATGTAAGACCCAAAGCAGCTTCTTCTAATGTCTCCCAACTGACAGCAGGGACTTTTGGTGGAAGTATCATGATTATTTATAGGGGACATATGGCTGGTTTCTGCAGTTAAATACAGTTTAAGATCTGCTTGTTCATCCTGACACTTTCAGGAAAACTCAAATGAATTTTAATTGTTGTACAGCAAGATTTGGGTTTATTCCTTTTATTCTTTTATTTGGGCTATAATGTTTCATTATATGATTTTATGGAAGACAGTCCCATGGTTTGTGCTCCTATAAATTGGTCTGGGCTTCCTTGGGATACTTTTGGAAAGAATATTTACTTATAAATATTACTAATACGAATAAACTGGACAAAAGACAATTTATTGCCCTTTTGAACATCTTAAGAGAGTTTTTTCCTATTAAATCCTGTCTCCGCAATGAAGTAATATTCATCTATATAAGTATTTATATCATCACACCAATACTACTAATAAAATTATGTTGATGAATTCCAAAACAATCAACTCATCATCCTCCAAATGTGTTTGATTTTATTTGAGAAATTCAGATTTGGGAAAGCAGTTTATATCAACTGTACGTTGTAAATCTGTATTCAGATAGGAGCACCCTGTGCTGATATTTGTGCTATTCAGAATTTGGAGTGCAGGCAACAGCACAAAATTGATTTGAACTTATCATGTTGCCTACAAGTGTACTGAATCAACTCACCTAGCCAGATGCCATGAGGAATCACAGGTGGAAAAATGAATGATTCATACTTCTTTTCCCACTGCTTAACCAAAATTCTGAAATGTCTGTTTCTTTACTTGGAATGTTAATAACTCCAAATTGTGACAGTCCTGTACAAATTCACACATTATTTTGTCTTAACTTCTCAGTCTATAAATAAAACCTTGGAAAATACGAAATTGTGGTTATACACAGCCTTACACACATTAATACATTTTTATGCAATTTGCAGGATATTCCAAACTATTTCCATGAAACTATTCTAGTAGTTTTCTTTATATATTCATATATCCATGATGCAACTTCTCTTAAGAGTTTTTGTTTAAGCACAACAATGTCTTTGTTTCACACAATTTCCACAAATACACATGAATGCTACACATTTCCTTCAATCCAAAGCTGCACTGCATTAATCCTTCTATCTGAAAATGATGGGTTACAGGAGACCTCATTCATTACTTTCATCCATGGCATGGGTCAGCAACCCACGGCTCTGGAGCCGCATGTGGCTCTTTCATCCTTCTGCGGCAGCTGCCTGTTGCTGGTCGGCTCCACAATTGATAGAGATTTCGGTTAGGACAGGTAGAGGAAAAAGGACACTGCGCTAGGAGGATACTCTATGGTGGGGGAACCGACTTCCAGTCAGCAGAGGAAAAAGGACGCCGTGCTAGGAGGAGACTCTATGGTGGAGGAACCGGACTTCCGGTCGACTCCAGAATTGTATGTGGGGCTTCCGGTTAGGACCTTTGTGGCTCTTTGAGTGTTTAAGGTTGCCGATCCCTGATCCATGGCAAGGCAAAGGTGATTCTTTTCCATCTTTGCTAAGAACATTCCACTTCTCACATTTCAGGGAAGATGCAAAATCAGTCAGATTTTGAAGCAGAAAGCCTTGCACTCGCTTTTCATTAGGCAATACCTTGTCTTGGAATAGACTTATCAAAGACTCGTTTGCCTGAATTCCCACATGTATTCTGGATGTTCCTAGGTTTTCACAGAGTTTCTGATGAGAAAAATGGGGGAAGTTGGCTTTTCTGAAGTAACAAGCAATCATCCGGAAAGAACAAGACTTTTTTGCAATATTACTTCTGCTAAATCAAATGTCTACATTTTTTATATGTGCTTTGGGATTTCCCCCCCTCCCAACCTGCACATAAAGGCTAATAGCTTTATTACATCTAGAGTATCATTTGATTATCTGCATGCAATGGAATGGCTGCTTTGTGGTGGAGCAATACTTATATGGATTATTAGCTCTCATACTTGATTATAACCCATAATACCATGAAACCTTGAGTGGAAGTCAGAAAAACCTTGCCAGATATTGCATCAGGCAAGAAAACTCTTGAACTAACATCTGAAAGCACAAAACTGTCTCAACCTCTTTTCTTGGGCTGTTCATCTTTCCTGCTTTGAGGGGGGAAAAGTGAAGCATACAAAGAATGAAAAGTAGAATATTGTGAGAAAAAAAGGAACAAGGTGAAGAATACACCAAATTATTGGTGGTTATTTACGGGACCGCCTACTACCACAAGCAGCCTCCCACCGGCCGGTACGCTCTCATAGAGAGGGGCTCCTCCAGGTGCCGTCAGCTAAACAATGTCGACTGGCGGCCCCCAGGGGGAGGGCCTTCTCTGTGGGGGCACCCACTATCTGGAACGAGCTTCCCCAGAGATACGGAGGATCCCGGATCTGCGCACTTTCTGCCATGCTCTTAAGACTCTCCTATTCCAGCAAGCCGGCCTGGCCTAATTTTCTCCCCTGTTTTAAAATTCTTTTAAATCAAAATTTTAATCTGTTTTAAATTATTGGGATTTTTAATTGTCTCGGGCTAAATTATTTAATCTGGTTTTAATTATGTTTTTTAACTTTTGTATCTATGTATTTTATTTTGTGTCTGTTCACCGCCCTGAGTCCTTCGGGAGTAGGGCGGTATATAAATCTAATAAAACAAAACAAACAAACAAACAAACTGGGGGACTCCTCAGATAGTTATTGAAAGGCGAGACCAAGACTATGTTTCCTGGCCAAAGCCCCTTCTTTAAGATAGCTTCCTTCATCCTCCACATACTGGGGGTTAAAGAAGTTTAACAGACTGAAAATATTATCATTACAAAAAAAAAAAAAATTCTGGAGGAAGCTGGAAATTTGAAACTTGAAATGCAGTTGGCCATCACATTTGAAGCCAACGATACATTCTAAGGAGGCTGTATCTTTACCTCCCATCCTTCTTCCTGTTCTCCTTCTGGCCAGAACTTCCTGGATCTGCAGTAATTAATTAGAGCTGAAGGATGCTGCAAAGCAAGGAGAGAGAAGGGTGGAAAAAATGCAGAGAGGAGGGAGCCAGCAGCTCCAGTCGCTTTCCTCTCAATTCAGAAGACGTCAAGATTAAAGTTCCCCCCACTCTCTCTCTGTATTATGCCTCCCACCGTTGTTCCATTAATCATACTTGGCAGGTTTATGCATAATTTCAAAAATCGGTTCTACCTGCTAACTAAGGCAAAAGAAATGTGGGACAAATATATAGATAAAAAGGTGAAGGTTCCCCTCGTACATATGTGCTAGTCGTTCCCGGCTCTAGGGGGCAGTGCTCATCTCTGTTGCAAAACCGAAGAGCCTGCATTGTCCGAAGACGTCTCCATGGTCATGTGGCCGACATGACTAAATGCCAAACACGCACGGAACACTGTTATCTTTTTTTTTTTTTTTATTTGATTTATATGCCGCCCTTCTCCGGAGACTCAGGGCGGCTTACAATGTGTTAAGCAATAGCCTTCATTCTTTTGTAAATTTTATACAAAGTCAGCTTATTGCCCCCACAAACTGGGTCCTCATTTCACCTACCTTAGAAAGGATGGAAGGCTGAGTCAACCTTGAGCCTTGGAGATTCAAACCAGCAGAAATTGCAGGCAGCTGTGTTAATAACAGGGTGCATTAAACCACTGTACTATCAAGGCTCCACCTATCAAGGTTCCACCTATCTTCCCACCAAAGGTAGTCCCTATTTTTCTACATGCATTTTTTACATGCTTTCGAACTGCTAGGTTGGCAGGAGCTGGGACAAGTAACAGGAGCTCACCCCATTACGCGGCACTAGGGATTCGAACCGCTGAATTGCTGACCTTTCGATCGACAGGTTTAGCGTCTTAACCACTGAGCCACCGCATCCGTCTAATAAATAGATAGACCACAGAAAACCCAGCCTTTTCCAAACTACTCTCAGCTCTTGTAAAATTGGCTGCTTGTCTTCACCCTCATTTATCTCAGTCAGCAACAGCTGCCATTGCCTCTAGCTGTTGCCATTTTTCACAACTGTGATAGAGAAGGTGCAGATTTTTTACATAAAGTGTGGATTTAGTGTATTTATAAGCTTTCCTCTGCTATCTTTTTTACTGAAGTGGAAAGGAGATTGTCTCTTGAATTAATTTAGCTGGTCAGTCACTACTAAATGCCGCATGGGAGGAAAGGCCATAATATCGAACAAAAGAAAAGTTATTCTGGAATATTCACTTAGCAGGTGAATAGAAAAGGAAGGATGAGATAAGTGAATTCAGAAGATGGTGCATATGCAGATCATATTCTGCCCTCCCAAAGATCAGATAAACTATGTTTGACAAAAAAAAACAAAAACAATCGAAGTTTATTTATGGTCCAGACCAAACACAAGAAAAAGACCAACAATATAGTAAATATAATAAACACTACGAGAAGACCAAACGCAAGACCAACAATTCAGTAAATATAATAAACACTATGAGAAAACTCTGAAACAATTAATATTTAACAATAACATGAGGGAGGACTCAGACGGCTTCTAAGAAATATTTTGCCACCTTCTTAGAAGTCTCTGAAGAATAGCCATATAAAAGAGCGGGGGTGTCAAATTCGCGTCGTCACGGCAGCGTCACGTGACGTATTGGGACTTTTCCCCCCTTCACTAAACCGGGCTGGGGTGGAGCCAACACATGACGCATCAGGGCCACGGACTGCAAGTTTGACACCCCTGTAAAAGAGGAAAATGACCTTCTGGTTGCAAAGGCAGTTAGAATTGTTAATTATTGAAAATACTAAATTTTACATCCATGGGGTGTAGTAGAGACGTTTGCACAGCACACTGGAAACGGATTCAACCTCACAGCTGTCACAGGCTTGTATATTTACTTGGGGTTGTCCGAATAGGGGTCATCACAGTTCAGACCAGAATCTTTTTTTTTTTAATTTGATTTATATGCCGCCCTTCTCCGGAGACTCAGAGCGGCTTACAATGCGTTAAGCAATAGCCTTCATACTTTTGTATATTTTTACAAAGTCAGCTTATTGCCCCCACAAACTGGGTCCTCAATTTACCTACCTTAGAAAGGATGGAAGGCTGAGTCAACCTTGAACCTGGCATGATTCGAACTTACTAATTGCAGACAGCTGGAGTTAAATTACAATGCATTAGTCTGCTGAGCTATCCAGGCTTTATGAGGGACATACGAAATTTGGAAGAAAAACCAAGGAACAGTCCAAGGAGAGGAGGAAATTCTGCTATAAATGGAGTGGCTAGCATTGTCTCTATCATTTTGGGTATCAAAATCTCAAATTCTCTGCTTCAGTTCAGCCAAAGTTTTACCAAAGCCTGAAGCAGACAATGCTGGCAAGGAAAGACTACAGTATGCCAAATCAGAATTAGTCTTCTTAGAGTAAATAACAAGAAAGTACCCCTTAGGTTTCAGCCAAAATCTAAGACAACAAAATTTTAAACCCTTTACAAGGGAAATGCAGCTTAGTTCCAGTCATAGCAGAGCTTTAGATATTGAATAAGGTACTTGAAATAAGACTTTTAAACATATGGACTGAACTGCTTCTAAACTAGAAGATTCCATATAGAGACACAACTGAGCCCCCTAGACCCGTAATGGTGAACCTATGGCATGCGTGCCCGAGGTGGCACGTGGAGCCATGTTGCCTGGCATGCGCAGCGTCGCCCGTTCTTCCTCCGGGTTTCTGGCATACACGTACACACAACGATCAGCTGGACTTAGTGTGTGCGGCAGTCCTGGAAATCAGATGAGTTGGTCTTCTGTTTTCTGGTGTGAGCGTGTGCGCCAGCCAGCTGATTGTCACGTGCCCATGTCCGGGAGTAACTGGAAGACTTGCTGGCCAGGGCGCATCTGCGCGCCGTAAACCGAAGGTACATTTTCTGGCGCGTGCGTGCCCCCTGGGCAGCTCCGCTTCCTAGTCGCGAGCCAGACAAGCGCGCCCGAAGTGCTCCCTTTTTAGCACTTGGTGCTGCATGCGCATGTAAGCACTCCCTTTTTGGCACTCGCTGCCGAAAAGGTTCACCATCACTGCCCTGGACTTTTGGCTTTAATAGCTCTGAGACATGATTATTGATTATTCCCAGATTGACATGTAAATGGAACAGTTGTAAGGGCTCTTAGTAAAAGCATCCTTGCTTGAATAAACCAGCAGGTAAGAAGATTGAAAATATATTCCTGTCTACTTAAAAGATTCAACCCATTTGATAACATTTGATAACTTTGTTCATCTAATTGGGTCTTAAAAATGATTCCTAGACAATACCAATACTTTTGTATTGGCATAGATACTAAGGCAATCTTTGCAGCATTAAAGCAATACAGTTTGGGGGCAACTTTATAGGCATCTTAGGGTCACAGACAGAATAGTTGCATCATCAGCATGAAAAATATCGGTAGTCCTCAACTTATGGTTGCAACTGAATCCAGAATTATAGTCGTAAGTCATACCAGTCGTGCCTGATTTTATTTATGTATTTATATGCCACCTTTCTCCAGAAGGACTCAGGGTGGCGAACACAAGTTAAAAACACGTACAACAAAATCCCATTTTAAACCAAATTAACTAAAAAATAATAAATAATAAAGCCCAGAATCAGAGTCAGTTGATTTTACATTTTTTGTGACAGTTAAGCAAATCATCATGGTCATTAAGTAAATCCATGGTCACTAAGCAAATCCATTCTCTGCAACGAGTATTTTTTGCCAGAAACTGGAAGGAAACGTAAATTGCAGTCCCATGACTCGGGGACACTGCGAACAGCTGCTAAGTCTGAACCAGTTGCTGAACACACAAAATACAATCACATGATGGGGGAGGGTACTGGCTGTTGGAATTTAGAATTTGGGTTGTAAGTACCCTTTTTTGGGTCCAAGAGGTCAGCCATTACCTGTAGATATGGCCTGGTGGGCAACGAAGAGAGGATTGAATTCTGGCTCAGCAAATGCTTCAACAATATTGTTAATATTAAAAAAAATATTGAAGCGGGGCAAGGATATAGTCTTATTTAACACCTTTGCAAGCTGAGATAGGTTCAGCTCTGTCAACAAAGACACTTCCTTTAACTTGAGTAATAGTGCTTAAGAAATTGGATAGTTGATAATTTTTTCCCCAGAGACATTCTCGGGGCATGGAGTCGTAGGTCACCATCAAAACAATAAAGGCTACTGTCATTAATTCTTTTTTTTAAACTTTTAGATTGGCTCAGACTCAAAAGGGCTACAAAAATCAATGGACCTTGGACAACCTTATAAGATTTGGGGAGATATTTTGAAAAATGCGAAATATAGACCTCTATCTCTTATCTCTATCCTATATTCTACTTGATTACTATTATTTCTATATTATCATGCTATTGCAATATTTCCTCTATATTAGCTGATAGTGATAATTTTCTTTTTAGGTCCCAGTTACATTTTAGATTACCTAAGCTTTATTAAAATTCTGCTTAAATTAAACTGTCTTTTTTTAAAAAAAAAAAAGTCCTATCACTGTTTAGAGCTTCAGAGCAATCAGCTATGATAAACTGTGAACATTTATGGTTGGTTTTTGATTAAAAAGAAGTGGCTAGTTTAAGCATGTTTTAAAAGAAGCATGGTTACTGTAATACATTTCTTTCATACCGTGCTAGAACTTTTAAAATGAAGAAATATCTCTATCAAAATTAAATGCAGATGCAATCAAGACATAATCAGGTATCATTATCACACTATCCTAAAAATATCTGATGCACTTGGTTCATTACCTGGACTTCTTAGTTCTGATACTAGAAGAGAAAATGATTTAAAATTCTTAATTAAATATATTTGGCTCATTTAAAAGACAGGCCAGCTACGTTTGAAGCTAGAGAAATGAACAGTTTGAAACAAGAGAGGGCTACTTAGTACATGCAAGCCACATGCAACCAATCTGTGTATTTGTATATTTATCTTATTTGTGTAGTTGCCCATCTCACATGAAAGTTACTCTGGGCTGCATACAGCCCTTAATAAAAAAACAACGAATAAAAAAACAATAATCACAAATTGCTGGGGTGGGGGGTTCCCTTAAGTTAAAAGGGGCCAAGGACTTTGTGATTTTCTTTAGAAGATAGCTGCTTCCACCAAGGTTTCTATTCCTTTCAGCTTGTTAGAAAGAATATCCATCTGGTTCAGTTCTAAGCTGGGAGAAAGATACTGGAAACATGGAGGCTAATTGGAAAGATGGTTTAATGATGAAGCAGAACCACATGGGGTCTGGGCAGCAGATCACATGGAGTTGAGAGTGGGGGGTATACCTTATTTTGAGCTTTGCACTTGAACTTCCTGTTCCTGTGCAAGAACATGTATTCTATTGGCTGTTGTCCGACTCCCATGGGGCCATGTACAAATCCTAGGAGTTTGTCTGAGCTAAGTTTGGTTGAAGTTTGAACTGCTGGGGTGGTGCAACTGAGATGATGCAATGAAGGGGCTTTGGGCAATTCCTACTGTGTCTGAGGGCTAATCCTACCTTTGTTGGATCTTGGGTGAGGGTATTTGCTTATGAATAGAGCTAGCTATCTCTTTATCTCTTAAGTGCTGACATCTGCTGGGGGCTATTAAGGAAGTTGGGGGCTGCTTTCCAAGAGTATATTTCTCCATTTCTCATCCAGGGAAATATAATATTCTGCCTTTTTAATATTTCTCATAATATTTCATTCTTCTGGGTGGGTGCTAACTTTCTACAAGCTCTACAATATTCTTTTATGGTGCAGTAGCCCAAAATTGATACAGTAAACTAAGAGTGGTCATACCATCAATTGTGACTCTATGATCCCCAGCACGGAATCGGTCTTTTGCACAGAAGCCTGTGAGATCTGTTGATATTCCAAAGCATTAGATGAAGAAGTAAATTTAAAAAAGGCAAGTTACAGTTTATCTGCTGTCCATCTGGGAAAGGAAGATGACTCTTTCTACCGCAGCCTTGTTGCCATGGAGCTGTGGCAAGGAGCCTACAAATATTGTTCTGGAGAACGGATAAGATGTTAGAAACTTTATCCAAATCGGGAATGCTTCCACTGAAGCCACGTTAATGAATATGGAAATGGACAAGCAGGCAATCAGTTCAATTGGATAAAAACCTCTCCCAGTTCTAAAACAAGAACTGCCAATTTGCCAGTTCCCTATTTTTTTCCCCCCACTGAGAATTTAGGCACTTTTTGGATGAACTTTCCATCCGAAGGGAATCTACGGGGGGGGGGGGAGTGACAGTCCATCCACTGTGCAAAGCAATCAGTGAATAAGGCCTGGAATACGAAAGCAGCAACTGCTTAATGTGCTAAATAGCTTTGCAAACGTATTATGGTAATCTCATCAGGAATACTGTGAATAATGCTACTCAAGCTGCTGCCGTTTACATCTGTATTAGCTTGTTCAGAGTTTACATTGAAGCACAGATGGATGACACTCCAGTGACCCTTAGCAATTTCATCTCTTCCTTTTACGCCCCGAAGTGCATCGTTGTCCTGTCAATGTAGGAATCTATCTATCCTTGCATTGAAGTTCTACAATTCTACTTCCATTGCATTGAAGTTCTATCCTTGAAGTTCTACAAACTTCAGTGAATAAAATAAGGCTGGAATCTTCACTATTTCCATTCTTAATGTATTTAACCATCAGGGGTTTTATTTTTGCATTAGTGTGGAAATGTTTTGGAGGCTTTTCTCAAATAAAAACTTTAGACATTTGGAATGCAAGCTGTACCATAATGGAAAAAATGACGGGAAAGGAGAGTAAATCTTAGCAGATCATTTACCATAAGGGTGTCAAACTCGATTTCATTGAGGGACGCATCAGGTTGTGTTTGACCGGGAGGGGTGTGGCCAGGGGCGTGGCCAACTCATCATCACTCATGTTAGGGGTGCCTGTGGCGGCCCAAGCGCTCTGCCAGTGAAAACGGAGCTCCCACTCTACTACTATCATCAATGGTGGACAAGCCCAGAAGCAGTTAAGTTTTGGGGAAAAATAAAAAAATGGCTTAATGAGATTTTAAACCAAAAGATTGACTGGGCACCAGAGACATGCTTGCTCGGCTCCAAACCGGACAATATTTAAAAAGACTTATGGTACTTGGCCCTACACATTATCACAGCGGCGAGATTGATATATGCACAATTTTTGAAAAACAAAAATATCCCATCGGAGGAAGCAATTATAAAAAAGATTTTGGACTGTGCGGAAGCAGATAAATTGACTAAAAAATTAAAAGATAAAGATCAAACACAAAAATGTTTATCCTGGGAAAAATTATATACTTGGCTAGCAAAGAGAAAATCATAACCCAATTGAAAAGAGGAAAGGTATTTATTGAGAAATTTATATTATACTAATAAAGTGAGGTCGGATAGACCTAATTGATGTATAAAGAGATATAAGTTGTTCTGTCTCCCTCGGAACATAATGTACTTGCAGATATGTTCGTTATTTGTTATGTTGTCTTGTATGTTATTTATATGGTGTGTTGTTATTTTCTGTTTTTTTTAATGAAAAATGTAAATAAAGACTATTTTAATTAAAAAAAAATGACAAATGGTGATCATATAACCCTGGGACATCGTAACCGTCATAAATATGTATCAGTTATGGGGTACCATAACTGATGGCAATAGTCAATGGGGATAGTCATCAATGATCGTAAGTCATTTTGTCAGTGCCGCTGTAACTTTGAACAGTCATTAAGCGAACTGTTGTAAGTTGAGGACTATACTGACAATGAAAGGTACAGGGTGAAAAATACAAATGGCGGACTTAGCAAAAATGCTAAAAACTTCCTACACAGGATACTGAATATTGGAATATAGGAATGATATGGCTGCAAAGCAGAGCTGTCAGTTTATATCCTTCAATTTTAATTATTATTGTTGTTGTTGTTGTTGTTTGCCATCCATCTTGCCACAAAGTGACACAATAATTACTGTATCATTGCATATGTGAGGATTATTATAACTTGCACGTAGGCCAAATATTACAAAGACATTATAAAGTGCCCTATTCCTCCAAAGGAAAAAAACCCTGTAAAGACCTCTTGGAACTTTCCAACTTTCTGAGAAGTAGCAAGGGAAAAAATCATGAATTATTGTCCATTATAAAATAATTATAAACTTCCACTCACGGACTGCTGACATAGTCAAAATCAGGACTACAGATATTCCAAAAACATTTTCATTATTAAATAACCACTGCCTGGGAGAAATTAGAGCAGAGAGAATTAGAAAAGCATTAGATAAATCACGCTGGGGGTAGATTCAGAATATCTGAAAGATATTCTCATAGATCAGGGGTGTCAAACTCAAGGCCCGCAGGCTGCATCCGGCCCACGGGATTCTTAGATCCGGCCCGCAGGGCTGCTCTGGAAACAGCGAGGGATGGGTCGGCGGTGCCTCTACCAGCAAAAGCAGGCACCCAATCTCCGTTTTCGACTGGGACGGCCTCCTGCAACCATCTGCCAGTGAAAACAGAGCTCAGGAGGGCTGTATGTGGCAGAGCGCTCAGGCCGCCACAGGCGCCCCTGACACAAGTGACGTCAAGCTGGCCACAGCCCCCCTGGCCACGCCAACCTCAGCCCCCCTGAGGTCAAACACAACCCTGAGGCGACCTTCAATGAAATCGAGTTTGACACCCCTGTCATAGATGTTTCAAAAACCCTAGACGTGTAAGGGGGGGTGCCCTTTGTGAGGTTTCTGTTCTGGCGTATTAAATGAGACTTGAAAAATACCTTTATGAGTGTGAAAAGGGATGCCCCCAATATGTCCATGCATAAAGTAACAAGCAGAAGCCGAGATATCAAGGTTGGCTTGGTTTTTAGCAGAAACCACAGGCAGTGACCCCTGAAATCACAAGGGCCATTTCTATTATCCGTGAGAATGTGCTGTAGCGCCGACAGCTGCAGCACATAGAACAAATGGCCAAGAACACATCACGTTTGAAGCTGGAGGCAGAACTGGGCGAAAGACATCTGTGTGTTGTGAGCACGCTGTGTATACAGCAATAAATAGCTGGAAAGGAGGACCCAAAACTGAAACACCACATACTTTCAGTCCATGTCCCGCTGCTCCAAATCTTTTTGACCTGCAATTGTGTAAACTTGATAATACGAACAACAAAACCCACGCTCAATCCTAGCAAATTCCCCAACTGTTTTCTTCGCTATTCCTTTCTATAAACTACTGCAGCTTTTTATAACGGTGCATTTTGTAATTCTCTCACACTGGATGTGTTGCAGTTGGAACAAACGGTATGGCTAGCCTCCCTAGAAGCAGGAGAGAGAAGGGCAGGAAGCGGCCGACGAACCATTCAGAGGAAAAACTCAAGAAACCAGGTCAGAGAAGGAAAGCAGTTTCCACAGAGGCAGACCTGGAAAATGGGGGCAAGAATCGGTCTGTTTGGCACTAGCCCCTCACCAGTGGTAGGTTTCTACCGGTTCACCCCGGTTCGGGTGAATCAGTAATGGCGGCAGCGGGAGGCTCCGCCCACCCATCCAGACGTCATCACAGATGTTCTGAGCATGCACAGAAGCACCACACGCAAGCGAAGCAAATGCGCACGCACGCTCCCAGTTCCGAACCGGTAGCGAAGGTAAGAGGAACCCACTACTGCCCCTCACCCACCCGTTTTGTTAAGAACAGAATCCCAGGGGAAGAAAACAAATATATTGAACATTGCACATTTTTAAAAAAAATCAAGAATAAGAATGGAAAATTAGCAATCATAGTAAAAAGGATAAAGCAAAGGATAGTCAAGACTATTCAAAGCCAGTGAGGCCTCTGCCCTTCCTCAGAGACACAGTGATGGAAGTAAATGTGCTTTAAGTCCCATTCCCGCATAGCCAAATTAAATTCCACCTGTTCCACCTAAAATCAGATTGGGCTGGGTTATTTATTGCACAATGTGCTCGGAATCAGGGGTGAAACGCACTTACTTTCGCTGCCGGATAGCAAATGTAAGCGCTCACCTCCTCCATGCATGCACAGAGCCTTCTGCACATTCGCAGAGTGTCAAAAACGGGACATGCTGACGTCCAGGCGGGTGGATGGAGCTTCCTGCCACTGGCCCTACCGGATTGCATGAACCGGATAGATCCAGCTGGATTTCACCACTGCTTGGAACCTACGAAGCTTCCATGTCTATGAAAAGATTTTAGGGCCCCAAATCTGCATGATATTACGATAGGGCTGCATAAATCTGTACAGCCGCTAGACAGGAGTGTCAAACTTGGTTTCATTGAGGGCTGCATCAGGGTTATGTTTTGTTGGAAATGAATTCAACCAACAAGCATGGGTCGCTGAAAACAAAGAGACTTTATTAAAAGAAAATAATAAAAACAATTTTGCAAAATAGGGTGGTATCCCAGCAGACCTCAACAAGAAGTTTGAGCCAGGAAGCCACACCGAAAGTTTCAAAAGCATTACATTTTATAGTTCCCTATCCCGACGCCCCCTCCCATGCCCCTCCTACATCGCATCCAGTGACCGATCACAGCTAATCCGAAGCGCCTTTTAGAGAGAACATCATCTCTTTCTCTAATTACATGTTCATCAACACCTCCCTATACCCACACAATATTTTGCAAGCATGGCTCTTTCTTATCTCTATTGCCTTGGCATTCAAGAGTGGGCCTCTTTCTAACGGGCCTCAAACAAAAGAAGATCTATTCTAACATTGTTACATACTGGTATGCTTTCAGCATGTTCTCCAACTATCTTAAAGCAGAATAATGTCTAACAAATTTAACAGAATAGCAGAGCTGGAAGGGACCCTGCAGGTCATCCAGTCCAACCCCCTGCCTAAGCAAAATTGAATCTTTACTTATATCCATTTCTAACCTATATACCTACATACTATTTTATTTTTGAATTTTCTCATATCCTACAGTTTGACCTCGGGAGGCCACGTGGGCATGGCTGGGGTGGGCACGGCCCTCCCAAGCTCTGTTTTCGCTGGCAGAGGCACCGCGGGCCGGTTCTTCACTGTTTCCAGGGTGACCACGCAGGCCAAATCTAAGCATCCTGTGGGCCCGATTTGGCCCGCGGGCCTTGAGTTTGACAGCCCTGCCCTAGATGGTAGCAAGAGATAATCGGATGCTATCTGGTTGCTTTTATTATGTGACACATTTAAGGCAATTTTGATCTACAGATCAAACTTGGAGGCCTACTGCTTGAAGATTGCCCAGGTTTTATGAAGAGATTAATCGGATATTGAAGCAAGTTAATGTGAACATGGGTTAATGCTTCTACAGTTTTACTTTAATTTGTTTATTTGTATGCTGCCTTCATTATTTTTACAAACAACTCCAAGTTGAGAAAATATTCAACATCACTTTTTCCTCCAATTTTCCCAACAACAACCCTGTGAGGTAGGTTGGGTTGAGAGAGAATGACTAGCCCAGCTGGTCATTCAGGTGGCATTCAAGGCTGGACTTGAACTCATGGTCTCCCACTTTCTATCCTGGTACCTTAATCACTAGACCTAACTGGCTCTCTCTTGTTATGGAAGGAAGGAATTAAGAGACATCCCTTCGGGGCAGACAGAGTCAGTTTATTATTGCAATAAGGATCAGATAGGTATTGATACCTCAAGATCTGAGCAACGTTATGATCCTGAGACTCCAGTTTTATACAGTTTCAAACAAAGGATTCTGTTAACTCAGCAGTTTTATCATTGCAGACATTCGTTACATCAAATGACATTTTTCTAATTACAAAGTTTGTTACATTATCTTTGCCAAACAGTCATAATTCTTTTGTAAATCACCGAAGTATAGATTCAAATTATCTCTTGTTGATATTACATGTGGTCATCCTTGGTCTCTTTTAACCTTCAAACTGTATATCACCAAATGTCTCTATCTCTGACAACTGAGGGGCCCCTCTTATAGAATGTTTCTACTTCAAAGGAATTTCTCTGCCTTTCAACTGGATATAGTTAGTTGCTTCTCTCAAACAGGCACATTTTCTTTCTTACAATACTATGAATCAAGAGGGTCCTTCAGTGATCATCTAGCTGGACCCGCATTACCTACATTACTCTTGCATTTTATCAAATGTGGAGTTCTTTTTTTTTAAAAAAAGTTTTTATTTATACATTTTTCTTTAACATATATGAGTGCTTAATAAACAGTATATTGTCTGGGTCAATTTACATAATAACAACAACAACAATATTCTTTACAAAGCTATTATGGTATAGGCCAGATTGGGAAGCTGAAAAATATCTTGGAAGCAGGCATTAACAAACCAGGTCTGTGCTGTCGCCAAGAAAAGTACACAGTATGTTCGCATCCGTAAAGGCAACAGGAGTTAAGTGCAATTTGAATATTTTAGTTTTTAATATTAATTGTATTGGGAGATGTGTGTTCAAAAGGCAAGTGACACACAACACTTTAATCAAACAGGAATAGATAAATAATGCCCTAGAACAGAATAGAACACAACAGAATAAAACTTTATTGTCGCTTTAAATCAGAGGTGTCAAACTCGATTTCATAGAGGGCCGCGTCTGGGTTGTTTTTGACCTGGGGGGGGAAGGGGGCATGTCACTTGTATTGGGGGCACCCGTGGTGGCCCGACTGCTCTGCCAGTGAAAACAAGCTCCCGAGCTCCATTTTCAGCTGCGATGGCCTCCTGCAACCCTCTGCCAACGAAAACGGAGCTCGAGGAGGGTCACCCGTGACCCTCCCGATCTCAGTTTTCACTTGCAGACGCACTGCGGGCCAGTCCATTGCTTTTTCCAGGGCAGCCCCACGGGCCAGATCTAAGAACCCCGCGGGCTGGAACTGGCTCCCCAGACTTGAGTTTGACACCCCTGCTTTAAATGTACACTAATCAAGGTTGACTCAGCCTTCCATCCTTCCGAGGTAGGTAAAATGAGGACCCGGATTGTGGGGGCAATAAGCTGACTTTGTATAAAAAAAAGAACACCGCTTAGGGGGGGCCGAAAGCACTACTAAGCAGGTATATACAAAAGTATGAAGGCTATTGCTTAACACATTGTAAGCCGCCCTGAGTCTCCGGAGAAGGGCGGCATATAAATCGACCCAATAAATAAATAATCAGCATACATTAAAATGAAATTTCATTGCATTCAGCTCTCATTCATTAAAAGTAAGGCATCATGCAACAGTCTTAAATAACAATCTGATAATTTTTTCAGAATATAATTTTTTACACATCACAGAGAATGAAGGAAGAACTGTATATTATTTCTTACCGTTTCACGTTTTGACCCTAAAATAGAGAACGAGGACCAAGAACATACAGTCCTCCACTTATAGCCATTTCGGCTTATAACGGCACTGAAATAAGTTATTTTTGACTCTTGCAGCATCTCCTGCAGTCACATGATAAAAGATTTGGGAGCTTGGCAACTGGCATGTATCTACAATGGTTGCAGCATCCCAGGGTCATCTGATCGCCCTTTGCCCCAGTTCCAGCTAGCTTCCAAGGACCAAAATTAACGGAGGAAGCCTGATTCATTTAATGATCGCATGACCATCACAAAACAAAGGTCATAAAATTGGGAGCAACTCACTTAACAACCACCTTGTTTAAAAAATGGAAATTCTGATCCCAACTGTAAGTCGTAAGTCGAAAGCAATATGGATAGTGAATACAAAGTATAGGAAGTGTCTCAACATACGACAGTTCATTTAGTGACCGTTCAAAGTTACAACAGCATTGAAAAAAGGGACTTACGACCATTTTTCACGCTTATGGCCATGGCAGCAGATAGTCAAAATTTAGACACTTGGCAACTGACTCATAATTATGACGGTTGCCATGTCCCGGGGTCAGATTATCACGTTTCGCAACCTTCTGACAAGCAAAGTCAATGGGGAAGCCAGATTCACTTAATAACCACATTACTAATTTAACAACTGCAGTGATTCACTTAACATCTGTGGCAAGAAAAGTCGCAAAATGGGGCAAAACTCACTCAACAAGTGTCTCACTTAGCAACAGAAATTTTGGGCTCAATTGTGGTCGTAAGCCGAGGACTACCTGTTAAATGGATTCTTGTTGGTTATAAGTGGACCCTCCTCCTGATGCTCAGAATTGTTTCTCTGGCAATGCAATTACAGGCCCCAACAACTGAGTTCGTCTCCCTTGCAGCTGTGTGCTCCCACTATCTTGCCTAATAAGGGTAATTATAAATTAGCATTTCTTGCCTTCTCGGGCAGAAAGTGTGGGCTAGTTAAGAAGGCTGTCTTTTGCAAGCCTGGGAAAATGGAAAGGACCAAGTCAGTTCAAAAAATAATCAAGTGGGGAAAAAGAGACACTGTCTACAGCCTTCTGTGTGTGTATATATATAGAGAGAGGGTCATGCTACAAAACAGGAAGTGTCTTTCAATGACAGGATGAGTAAGAAAACTAGGGGGGTAGGGAAAACATTCAGTGTTTGAAGCTCTCCTTTCCCCCGACAATTCGGTGCTCCGTAGAAGAATTCTTGAACTAAAAAAAGACCAGAGTTCTAGATTATTTATTCACGCACTTTTACCCACCATCTATTTTTTTTAATGATTGAGAACAGCAACATGCTAAAAACCAAGTTCAAGTTTATCTTTAGCGATGATTCCTCCCTAGTCTGATATTTCCCAACCTGGACAACTTGAAGAAGTGTGCACTTCATCCAGAGGTGGGTTGCTGCTGGTTTGGACCGGTTCGAGCGAAACGGTAGTTCCGAGCAGCGGCTGGCCTTACCCATCCGCCGTGGCGCTATCACGTCCTATACAACTGTGACATTTTGAAAGCTGCACGCATGCCCATGAGCTCACATTTTCAGTTCTGGATGAACCGGTTTTTACCTCATGTGACGCCCACCTCTGACTTCATCTCCCAGAATCCCCAAGCAAGCATGGCTGGTTGGGGAATTCTGGGAATTGAAGTCCACATCTCTTCAAGTTGCAGAGACTGAGAAACACTGCTCATCTAGTCTGTTGCATTTTTCTTGCCTGAACCTGCTGCTGCTGATAAGCTGTGAACAAATTCTGATCTGGTATCTAACAAAAAGGGAGAATTCCCTGCTGAAACTGACAGGTGTTTAAACAGTTGGGAATTGATTTAGCCTTTGAATACAGACTTGTGATCTCTTGGGAGGCAAGAAAACATTCATGAAAAGTTTGCGAATTCAATTTTTTTTTGGATGCAGTGAACAACTGCTGCTTTTCTAAAAATATTTCATATCTGCATATGTTTGTTTCTTCTCTCCAACCCTATTATTGACACTTCTTTAATTATGTTTATTGGCTTCGTATTATTTTTGCCAAATCTTCAAATGGTTTATCAATCACTACTATAACTTAGTTCATCTACCTTACTAGTTCCCCTTTTTCCTTTCACCTTTCCCAGATTTCTCAAGAGAGTTTACAGACTTCACGTAATCTATCAAAAAATTTGACAACTTGAGCCTGGTTATTTGTGGCTTGAATGAGAACTATGGACTGGTTTGATTGATTGTCTGTTTGTTTGTTTTCTTGGCCATTCATGGTATTCTCAGATCTTCTTCAATGCCAAAATTCAAAAGCATTGATGTTCTGCATTTTTAAAGTCCAACTTTCTCTTCCGTAGAGTATCGTAGGGGAAACAATTGCCTACACATTTCTGAATTTTGTACCTATAAACACAAGCTGATAATGTGAAAATCCAAAGCTTATGCTTCCCATTATCATAGAGCTGTGACGGTGAACCTATGGCATGCGTGCTGGAAGTGGCATGCAGAACTATCTCTCCAGGCCACGGGTGGGCAACTGTGGCCTTTTACAACCTGTGGACTTCAACTCCCAGAATTCCTGAGCCAGCTTGGCTGTCTCAGGAATTCTGGGAGTTGAAGTCCACAGGTTGTAAAAAAGCCACAGTTGCCCATCCCTGCTCCAGGCACACTAGCCATCGCCCGTTGCTCTTCCGGGTTGTAGCGCGCCGGTCATCTGGACTTCATGCATGCAGGAATGCCGTAAACCGGAAGAGCAGCCGCCCGGTACGCATGCACATGCTGGGAAGATGATCTTCCGGTTTACGGCGCACAGATGCGCACCGGTCAGCTAGTCTTCAAGTGTGCATGCGCGCCATAAACCAGAAGACCACATGGCAGGCGGAAACCGGAAGATCATTTTCCCGGGGTGCGTATGCACACTGGGCAGCTGCTCTTCCAGTTTCCGGCACGTGCTCCCGTTTCGGCACTCGGCGCCGAAAAGGTTCGCCAACACTGTCATAGAGTATCAGGAAATCTTCTTTATGCTTGACAGAATTTGAATAAAAATAAATCCTCTGTAGTAATTTGGCTCGTTTTCAAACATATAGGTGACAAAGACTGCAGGGCAGTTTTACTTTTCATGTTTTTATACCTGGGGAGGACAAGTTACAGTTCCCATAGTCTTTTATACTTCCCAAAACAATCTCTTTTTGATTGTGCCAACAGGTTTGAGATAGAAAAGCCATTCACATAGAATACTCTTAAGATTAAGAATTATCCATCCCCAAATCCATAAGAAAAAAAAAAAGATATAATCTCAACCACAAGCCACATTTGTCCTGCCTACTTCCTGCCTCTCTTCCAAAATATTCTATTTTTGCCCTGCCCTGCCCTCCCCTACTCTTCCTCTCTGGCAAAGTTGCCCATCCAAGATGAATGGATGATGAGTTCTTCAGAAGGATGACTGGTACTTTTTATATTTCTTGGCTGAATTAGGTGAAATCTGCAGACATACTTGTCTGTCTGAGTAGATCAAGCCTGCCAACTTTCAGATGAATGGCTCCAGGACATTGTGAGTATGAGTCGCCTGGAAAGTTCATCAATTTTCAAAAAACTTATTCATTTCCCCCCCCCCCAACTCCCCAGTGCTTTTTTGTAATACTGTTAGAAAATTGTCCTTCAAACCTGAAATCATCTAAGAAGCTAGTGAAATTACAGAGCAGGTGCATCATTTGGCTGGAGGGAGAGCATTTGCATTTGCGAAGGGGACGATTTATTTCATTTTTTGGCTACTTGAATGATACCCGTGTCTACATAAGACCTAAAAGCTTCACAAAAGGCCACATATCTTGTTCTGAAAAATATGTCATTACATGACCTGAGAGGAGTAGAGTTCAGTGCTGTGCTTGTTAAATAAATAATATAACATCTGGGTTTTTTAAAAATCAAAGCAAAAAAAAACAAACCCTGAGGCAATGACTGAATTAGAATGAACCAATAATCTGATTTGATCTTCTTTATGCTCTGTGAGTCCTCATTCAAATATGGTCTCTAATGGTCTATATAGAGCTTTATATGCTTCATATCAGAGGTGAAGATCAACATCTGGGGTCCGTCTGGAATGCCCATAACATACACATCAGAGGTGGGTTCCAGCAGGTTCTGACCAGTTCTGGAGAACCGGTAGCGGAAATTTTGAGTAGTTCAGAGAACCGGTAAATACCATCTCTGGCTGGCCCCACCCCCATCTATTCTCTGCCTCCCGAATCCCAGCTGATCGGGAGGAAATGGGGATTTTGCAGTACCCTTCCCTTGCCACGCCCACCAAGCCACACCACGCCCACCATGTCACACCCACAGAACCAGTAGTCAAAAAATTTGAAACCCACCACTGCTTCATATGACAGATAGTCCTCAATTTATGACTACAATTGAGCCCAAAATTCCCATTGCTAACCAAGGCAGTTTCTAAGTGAGTTCTGTCCCATTTTACAATCTTCTTTTGCCACAGTTATTAAGCGAATCACTGCAGTTGTTAAGTGAATTGTGTGGTCATTAAGCAAATCTGGTTTCCCCCATTGACTTTGCTTGTTCGAAGCCACCTGGGAAGATGACAACTGGTGATCATACGACCCCAGGACAGTGCAACTGTCATAAGTACATGCCAGTTGCCAAGTGCCTGAATTTTGATCACGTGACTATGGGGATGCAGCAACTGTCATAAATGTGAAAACTGATCATGTTAGTTTTTTCTGTGCCACTCTTATCTTTAAATGGTCACTAAATGAATGGTTGTGAGGACTAACCATATATATCAATATGTTTTTCTAGGAGTCCTCAACCTCTCCATATAGATCACGGGTGTCAAACTGGCGGCCAGATGCATCATGTGCAGGCCACGCTCACCCCAACTCCGTGAATGGAAAAACCATCGCAAAACTTCATGGGACGGCAATATGACCTGGCGAGTTTGGCACCCGTGATATAGATGGAAAGGAATCAGAAACTCACTGGATTCTACTTGTGTAAGCTATCAATACCTTGAACTGAGTCTATTCTTGGTTTTCAGCTTGTGAGTTAATGATATAAACAGTAGTGCCAAGGATTAGCATACTTGCATAGCCCAGTGATTGGAATCACAGTCTACTAAACCATGGCTTATCAAATTAGCTGGGTTCTCAAGGCCCGCAGGCCAGATCCGGCCCGCGGGGTACTTAGATCCGGCCCGTGGAGCCACCCTGGAAACAGCAAAGGACCGGTCCGCGGTGCCTCTGCCAGAGAAAAAGGAGTGTGCAGTCCTTCTGAGCTCTGTTTTTGGCTGCGACGGCCTCCTGCAACACTCTGCCAGCAAAAATGGAGCTCGGGAGAACTGCGGCAGAGTGCTCGGATCACCACAGGTGACGTTGACACCACAGTGACGTTGAGCTGGCCATGCCCATCCTGGCCACACCCACCCCGTCCCCCCAAGGTCAAACACAACCCTGATGCGGCCCTCAGTGAAATCAAGTTTGACACCCCTGTGCTCAGCCAAAAATGAACAGGCTGCATTACACACCCAACCAACACTGGGGAATCTCCTTAGCCCAATTATCTCTTCCTAACTTCATACACTTTTAATTCTGGAAATACCCACTGATTTGAGTATCCATGGTGATCAAGTTCATTAGCTTCTTCATAAAAGCAATCATTAAGGATTGAGATAAAACTGTGCCTTCTCTGTTCCATGATTATGCAATTGTGTCATACTAAAACAAGTCCCAGTTTCAGACTGCGCACCGTAAGAATATTTTTATGTTGCATGTTAAAAAGCAAGTTTTAAGGCAGAGATTTTGAAACGACAAGATAAATGTCCAGTGCAATTCTGCAGCAAGAGCTAGGTGGCTCAGTGGCTAAGACGCTGACCTTGTCGATCAGAAAGATTGGCGGTTCAAATCCCTAGTATAGGTCTCCTGCATGAGCAGGGGGTTGGACTACATGACCTCTAAGATCCCTTCCAACTTTGTTACTGTTATAAACCAGGAGAATGAAACATTCAGAGCCCAAAGACAGGGGCCTCTGAATTTCTTTCTCTTACAATATACTACAGAACAGTGGTGAAATCTAAAATTTGTTACTACCGGTTCTGTGGGCGTGGCTTGGTGGGGGGGGGTAATGTGACTGGGTGGGCGTGGCCTTTTTTTTTTAACTTTTAAAACCATTTTTTAAAATGGTTTCAAAAGGCTGTGATGATCCCAGCTGAGTTGCCTGATTGGCAGAGGCTTTTTTTCTTTTAAAAGCCTTTGAGGATCCCAGCTGAGCCACGCGATCATCAAAGGCTTTTTTTTTAAGCATTTTTTTGGCCGAAGAGGTTGTAGAAAAAATGCTTTTGAAAGTTTTTTTAAAAAGCCTCTGATGATTGTGCGGCTCAGCTGGGCCTGGGGGGGGGATTTTTGCTACAGGTTCTCCGAACCATCCGTCTCCATCACTACCGGATCGGGTGATCCGGTCCGAACTGGGAGCATTTCACCGCTGCTACAGAATAAATAAATTGTGCTAAATAAGGTAATATTGTATGTATAAGGTTACACATTTAATTTGTGAAGTTCAATTTTTCTTGCGCCAGACCTGGGTTGCTGAATAAGAAAAAATGGACTTGCGGGCACACAAAAAAATCGACAACATTATAATGTTGATATGAAGATGCTCGTTAATGAGGAAATGCTGAAAACTGCAGTGTATCTAAGCTTGAGGTTCTAATCATGCAACAATACAGAGCAAGAAAGAATGAGCAAGAAGGATGTCTATGGAGATTTTCAGTCATCCTGGTCATGGTTGTCCCAAAGGTGCTTTTTCAAAAGGCAATTGGACTTCCTTTGTTTTTCCTTGAAGACGTTTCGCTTCTCGTCCAAGAAGCTTCTTCAGTTCTGACTGAATTCCCCACTATTCAGTCAGAACCGAAGAAACTTCTTGGATGAGAAGCGAAACGTCTTCAAGGAAAAACAAAGAAACTCTAGTTGCCTTTTGAAAAAAACACCTTTGGGACAATGGGCAAGAAGCTGCTCTACCCTGTAACCTGTTCTACCCTATTTATTTATTTGATTTATTTGATTTATATACCGCCCTACTCCCGAAGGATTCAGGGCGGTGAACAGCCAAACAGTAAAAAATACATAGATACAAAATTTAAAACACAAAATAAAATCGAATCAAACAATTTGGCCCAGACAAATTAAAACACCCCAATCATTTAAAAACCGATTAAAATTTGCATAATTAAAAAGAGGGAAAAGATTAGGCCAGGCCTGCCAGGTGGAATAAAAAGGTCTTAAGAGCGCGGTGAAAGGTGCGCAGATCCGGGATCCTCCGGAACTCCGGGGGGAGCTCGTTCCAGATAGTAGGTGCCCCCACAGAGAAGGCTCTCCCCCTGGGGGCCGCCAGTCGACATTGTTTGGCCAACGGCACCCGGAGGAACCCCTCTCTGAAAGCGTACCGGCCGGTGGGAGGCTATTGGTGGTAGTAGGCTGTCCCGTAAATAACCAGGTCCTAAACCATGCATTTCATACTGAAAGGACACTGGATTTTCCCCAAGTCCATTTCAACAGACCTTTCTGAAAGAAATCCATGCTCCATTACATTGAGGCAACTAGGACCACAGACACAAAGCAAGAATATATACATTAAAATCTAGAGCTTTCCCTGCCTATGTTAAATTTTTATTTCCCCAAATAGTTCCCACTGTGACTGTAAAACAGGGGTGTCAAACTCGATTTCGTTGGGAGCCACATCAGGGTTGTGTTCAACCTCAGGGAGCTGGGTTGGGTGTGGCTGGGGTGGGCGTGGCCAGCTCAACGTCACTCAGGTCGGGAACACCTCTGGCGGCCCGAGTGCTCTGCCAGCGAAAATGGGCTCCCGAGCTCCGTTTTCGGCTGCGACGGCCTCCTGCAACCCTCTGCCAGTGAAAACAGAGCTCGGGAGGGTTGCATGTGAGGTCGGTCCTTCACTGTTTCCAGGCCAGCCTCACGGGCCAGATCTAAGCACCCCGTGGGCCGAATTCGGGCTCTGGGCCTTGAGTTTGATACCTCTGCCCTAAATGAGGCACACAAATAGAGGGTCATTTTTTAACTGCCACTGTTCTGCAAAGAGAAAAGAGAGTATTTGTTCTTACTGAAACCAAATGTGACCATGAAAATTCAAGTGTGACATGAAAACTCCTGGGGATGCTTGAGAAGAATTGGATATATCTGTGTATCAGTCTTAAGCTGAGCAAAGCATTCCAGTCCTTGGTAAACAGGAGCAGTTTTCAGGAACAAATATTCATTCCTCTTTTGTCTCAGTAGCAAAAGCAATTGACTTGTGGGTATCTGTAGTGTAATTTTTTTCCTCTGGAGAAAGCCGAGTTGGTCATTCCTCAGAGGTAACACCCTGAATAGAGAGGGTTAAGCAATAGGAAAAGCGAGGTTTTAAAAAGTGATAGCAGTAAAGGAATTATATAATAATAATAATAATAATAATAATAATAATAATAATAATAATAATAATAATAATTATTATTATTATTATTATTATTATTATTATTTTATTTCTATACCGCCCTTCTCCCGAAGGACTCAGGGCGGTGTACAGCCTATTTAAAAACACAAGACAAAACAACGATTAAAAATTTAAAATGATTAAATAGATTTGGCTCAATTTAAAAACCCAGAAATTTAAAATACCCCAATTTAAAATTATTATGTTGATAGCCCGGCCTGGCGGAACAACAGGGTCTTCAGTGCGCAGCGAAACACCTGGAGGTTGGAGATCTTACGTATTTCCGGGGGCAGTTCATTCCACAGGGCTGTATATAATATACTTTCAGAATCTGAATTAATTAAGATTACATTCTCTGTTACAGAGAGGACTTGATTGATTTACTCTCCAAACCACCAGAGGGCAGGACAAGAAGTAATGGGTGGAAGCTTGTTAAAGAGAGATCCAACTTAGAAGTAAGGATAAATTTTCTGGCAGTAAAAATAATCAATGAAATAGTTTACCTTCTTGTGTTGTGGTCGTGGAGGGGGAGGCTTCAAAAATTTTAGCAAGGGGTTCTCTGTCTAGTTGCTGGATGGGCGTAGCCATGGTGGGCATGACCTAGTCGGCCTCCTGCACCATGGCGGGGGGGGGGGCTATTTGCCCTCCCCAGGCTCCGGAGGCTTTCCTCGAGCCTCCGTGAGGGCAAAAACAGCCTCCCCAGGCTCCGGAGGTCCTCTGGAGGATGGAAACGAGCCCATTTCCGGCCTTCCCAAACTTCCGGTATGCCTGTTTTTCGCCCTCCCTGAGCCTCCATGCGCGCCCTGCACTTACCTGCATCCAAAACAGGCTGCGTGGGGACTCCTGGGAAGGGAGGGGTGGGCAGGGCCAGCCAGGAGTGGGATTTGGGGGTTCTCTGAACTGCATAGAATCTTAGCTAGAGGTTCTCCCAAATCCCTGCGAACCCCCAGCAGCCCACCACTGGTTGTGGTGCTCCATCGCTGGAGGCTTTCAAAAATAGACTGGATAGCCATTTGACTGGGATGGTATAAGGCTCCTACCTTGAGCATGGAGTTGGACTACAAGACCTCTAAGGTCCCTTCCAGCCAAGGGTGAAATGTTCCCGGATCGGACAGGATCATCTGATCCGGTAGTGATTTTTCCCTGTGGTTCGGCGATCCGGTAGCGATCGCCACCCGGGTGTCATTACTTCCTGGTTTTAACCAGGAAATAATGTTTTTTTAACCTTCTGTGCATGCGCGGCACGTGCGCTTCCGAACCAGTAAGGAAGGTAAGTAGATTTCACCCCTGCTTCCAGCCCTACAATTCTGTTCAATGTTTTAAGATCAGCAGATGTCCTCTATAATAGTGAAAACTGTGGATAAACTCTTGACATTTTCTTTTTATTTGGATTACAGGAAGTCAAACTCTGGGTCATGTTTGTTTACTGTCTACCAGCTGGGGTGCACATTCATACAATGCATTTATTCAGCCCAGTAGGTCAGCTGTTTAATGTTCTCAGCCTGGTTACTGTTAACCTTGGTGAGGTTACCTGAAGTTTGGCATGCTGGATGAAGTAGCAGATTTGGTTAGTTTATGACTTATTCTAGAGTGAAATTGGAAAGACGTGCTACTTCAATAATGAAGTTTAGCGTGCTGCGCAAGCCCAATTCAAGTTCTCCTAAACCCTTATGCCCTCTTTGTTTTTTTTTTTATTAATTATTTTATTTTTTAATATAATAATTTCATCTTCAATTAAACAATGTGTCATCCGGGTACAGATATCTTTATAAAATAATCATCAAAATTTACAACAATATTCATTACTTTAATATTGATTCCATAATATTAAAATGATAATATTAAACATAATAATCATAATATTTGCTTCTCTCTCTTAACATATCTACTTTATTTCACTAATCTTCCGGCAGGCCTGGGGCCGTTGATCTCGCTGTTGCGATCTGGCGAGATCCGGCCATGAATGGTGTGAATGGGTTTTAATTGTTTTTAATGTTTTAATTTTTAATGTTTTTATATATGATTTTTAAATGCATTGTAAGCCGCCTTGACTCTTCAGAGAAAGGCGGCATACAAGTTGAACAAACAAACAAACAAATAAATAAATAATCTTTTTCTTTTGTTTCCCTGTTTCTAACTTCTGTCTTTGTTATCTAAGCACTGATAAAATAAGTCCCATGTCATATAATATTCAGTTTGTTCTTTTTCCTTATTTCGCCTTATGCCCTCTTTGATAGTCTCTGGGTGGCCTAAAATGTATTGACAAAGTGCTAACGAAGCAGCTGCAAGCTTCAAAGTTATACAGATGATAACTCAGGAGTGTCAAACTCACGAGGACATGTTGTTGTCACATGACATATCACCAACTTTTTCCCCCTTCGCTAAAGTGGGGGTGGGCGTGGCCAGTACGTGACGCATCCAACAAACTGCATTGTTTGAGAGAGGGGCTTCCAAACTTTTCCAGGTTTTTTTTTTTATTAAAAGGGGAAAAACCTTGAACATCTGAGCAAGAGTGTTTCTGAATGTCTGGCACACACCTACGCCAAATTCTTTTGTACCTTAAAAAATTAGAACACAGAACAAGGGTGGGAAGGGGACCCTATACCATTCTGGCTATCCAGACATAACCATGTGAGTGGTGGTAGTAGAGGCTGAGTACATTTGAGATGTTTTTTTTTTCTTCCTCCTTAATCCATTGAGTTTTTGCCTCTCAATCCTGCAAAATTCTAGGATTTCATGGAACTTAGTTTGAAAAAAAAAAGCTAATTCTTGAGGGAGCATTTCTCTCTGTATATCCCCATGCAAACACCTTTGGATGTACCTTTTTATTTTTAAAGTGCCATTTTTCTTCTGAAGGACATGCCTAGCATAACAAAATATCTGGACCTGAACATAAATTGTTATTATATATTGACAGTCCAATGTCTTAATGTTAATCGTGCATTGATATGAAAAGTTACTAATGCAGCAGTTTAATAAAATCTCAGGGAATTTCTGTGGCTGTAACATAGATATGGAAATCTGTAAAAAAAAAATTCAGGCTTTTATTTGATGTCTGAATTCTTAATATAAGACTGCAAGGCGATCAAACCGGTCAGTCCTAGAGGAGATCAACCCTGACTGCTCTTTAGAAGGCCAGATCCTGAAGATGAAACTCAAATATTTTGGCCACCTAATGAGAAGGAAGGACTCACTGGAGAAGAGCCTAATGCTGGGAACGATTGAGGGCAAAAGAAGAAGGGGACGACAGAGAACGAGGTGGCTGGATGGAATCACTGAAGCAGTCGGCATGAGCTTAAATGGACTCCAGAGGATGGTAGAGGACAGGAAGGCCTGGAGGAACATTGTCCATGGGGTCGTGATGGGTTGGACACGACTTTGCAACTAACAACAACAAGCCAAACAACATTCAACACAGTTAGGGAGAGTGGGGAAGAATAAAAACAAATTTGAAAGAATTCCTGGGTTAACAAAAAAAGATAGGTAGATACAAATTCCTAGGGGACCCATCAACTCAGACAATATATATTTAAAATTACCTTTAGAGATTGAGTTAGGGTCAGTCCCAGAGCTGGGGAATATGATTTCTCTCTGCTTTCTTTCTGATCATCAGAAATGATTGGGGAATACATTGCTCAGCTATGAATAAGCCTGATCAAAGACTTTTATAATCAAAGACTGCATAGCTACACCTGACTTTTGTTCCTTTGCTTTTCTTTTCCCTAACATAAAATAAAAGAAACTTTTAAAATATCTTCCCCGCTGCGCCTTCTGCTCATGCATTGACAAAACAGTGTTCCCAGAATATTCTGGTTTCAAATACTGAATTTTAAAAAAATATTTTAATAAAACAAATTCCTTCTCTTCTGAACAGTAAAAAAAAAACAACAACTTTATTTGCAGATTGCTCTTTGGTTGAAGCAGAGAAAGGGAGAGAGTGAAGGTGCCAGTCTTCTCCCACCCATCTGCTAAAAGCCCAGAGAAATTGCTGAATGGGGTGCCTGTTCATTCAAACTATTTGAAAACTGCACTTGCAAATTCTTTTAACCCCTTAAAGTCATGAGCTCATATTTTCCCACCCCTGCCATTTCACCAGCTCTTTGGAGACAAAGATCAGAATTAAGAAAAAACTCATGTAAATCAATCCTTTGTCGTGATGAATACCCCAGGAAGCATCTGGCTGAACATTCATTTCCAGGGGGCCCTTGTCCATTTGCAATCTAAGTCAGGGGTCTCCAACCTTGGCAACTTTTAAGCCTGGCAGACTTCAACTCCCAGAATGCCTCAGCCAGCAAAGCAAAGCTGGCTGGGGCATTTTGGAAGTTGATGTCCACCAGGCTTAAAGTTGCCAAGGTTGGAGATCCCTGATCGAAGTCTCTACTCACCAGGAAAAATATCCTGTTTTCAACATCCAAAATAAATCTTCCCAATTTGTAATTGGTAGGAGCAACTAGTCTTAATAATGTGCAGGAACAATGGCTTACACAATTTTTCCCTTGATGCTCAAATTAGGACAAAATACCACAATTTAGACATGTACAACACCCCATTCTGCTGAGGGATGAATTAAGGATTTATGTTGGGTAATGCTTCTGGAATACTAACGGGAATATTCGCAGAAGTTCTCACGTGCTCTTAACAGAAGAATGTGTGTCTTTTTTTTCTCCAGCCCAGTCTTAGGCTGCAGCAATCAGCAATGTCAACAGAAGTCAAAGCTTCCAATCACAGTGGCAAAAATCCAGGCTGAAAAACTAGGGATGAAACTTATTCAAACTTTGGTCAATCCTGAAGAGGAAGCCTTTCAAGAAGCTTAGCTGGAACATTCATCCTTTGTCGCTCATTGCAGGATTCCAATGAAGACAGAATTCCACAACTCCCATTATGGGGAAAAGTTGGAATGAAGAATGTTGCAATCCGTGGAGAATTTTCAGTGCGTCCTCTGTTCCGTGGCCAGCCCACAGACTCTGGACAATAAAATTTGGTCTCCTATTCAAAAACAAAGCTCCAAGTTGCCAATGGGTTTTACTTGCTAACCAAACATTTTTTAAAAAAAACTAACACGCAAGGTCCAGGTTTCTGCTTCTATTTTATTATTTACTAGCTGATAACCCAGCATTGCCCAGGTATTTATTTATCCCAATCCCCCTCACCCTTGTGGAGTACTGTGAAGCTGTTACCATGGCAACTCCACTGTGCTGTACAGTAGAAACCATTTTAAGACACAACAGGCTGTATCTTAACAGAACTTGAATCCAAAATGCACACTATCACTGTCAAAAGTACTGTGATTTGACACTATAGATATAATTTATTCCTTTTCATTTCAGCGGCCCCAGCGTTCCAGAGTTATGTTGGAACACACATACACAGATACAGACACAGACACACACACTGAGGGGTGTTAGGAGTGTCTTACCCCCACAGTATTTTTTGCAAGTGAGTAAGTCATTTGTGTACCAAATTTGGTTGACATTGCTCAAGGCATTCCAGAGTTATACTGGAACATACACACACATATATAGATTTTTATGCCATCTTTTATATATAATTCAAGGTGATGAACACCCTTAATACTCCTTCCTCCTTTTTGACCTGCACTTCCAGACTCATTCAATGAGATGGGAAGGTATATTTCCAGTTTTCCTCAACTTTCCTTAATGTCTGCCAGATTTGGGCTGCAAAATTCCACAGGACGACAGATGCAGAGAACTCTAACCCAGAAACATTTAATGCTCTCATCTAGTTGTCATCTGCAATTCTGCAGACTGGGTCAAGCTATTTACCACATATTGCATCACAGCGACTCTCCTTAATTTCTGCATGGGAGACACAGGCCATTATAAAAAGCCTTATGAGTTTAAACTCATTGGCATGTTCAAAAGAACCCTGAAACCCAGCCTATCAAGTTGATTTAAATGATTAAAGCCTGAAATTAGATTTATTTGTTAAGATCCTAAAGAATACAGTTATAAATACTATAACCATTCTGCCTCAATAAATTGGTCATAAATAATCAGTACATACTAAGTTTTTCAGGTAGGATCAACTCCTCTTTCTCCCAAAAGTAGGGGGATTACAACCTCATATACCCTGTTTCCCTGAAAATAAGACCCAACTGGAAAATAAGCCCTAGCATGATTTTTCAAGATGCTTGTAATATAAGCCCTACCCCAAAAATAAGCCCCAGTTAAGATCATCAGCAGATGGAGGCGTTTAGTACTGTATTTCCCCCCCAAATAAGACCTAACCAGAAAATAAGCCCTAATGCATCTTTTGGAGCAAAAATTAATATAAGACCCGGTCTTATTTGAGGAGAAGCACGGTATGTATGATTTATCTTATGCAAACTTTGCTGTTCTTAAAACATTACTTCTACAAAATAAAGTTTACAAAAAAAATTGTTATTAGTTTTCGTTACTTTTTACACAAAAGTCCTACTCCAAATAAAGTTTTGTGATATTGATAACACCTCATGCAAAAAATTAGACGTACTGTAACTGTATTATGTTGGTGAATTGAAATCCCAGGTTTGATCATTTTTTGTTCTAGACTCTAAAATAATGTTAGAAATTCTAGAGACATAGGAACATACATACTGTATAGTATTTGTGCAGCTTTCTGAGATTTAGTGTGTTTCTGTAGTGTTTCACTCTAACTACACAAAGACACAAAATCTCACAAAGCTGTATGTGGAATTCTGTGTGTGTAAAGTGTGAAAGTTGTTTTTTTGGGGGGGGGGGGCTTTTTGTGGCTGTGTGAGGTTCCTGCTTGTTGCAGGGGTCATTTTGGGTCTAGCACAGCTGCTTTTACATTGTGGGTGAGCCAGTTGATGTTTTTTAATTTTTATTTGGTGTGCGTTGGAAGAGGGGTAGTCTTATATGGCGAGTATAGCCCAAACCCTATATTTTAACGGGAAAAGTCGGGGGTCGTCTTATACGCCCAGTCATCTTATACACCGGAAAATACGGTATACAAAAAAATCTAACGGCTATATCAGTATTATAATTGCACATTAAAACAAATTTGTGCAGCAGAATTCTTGTTTTCCATTCCCAGAAGAATTTTGCTAGATACATGCTAAGAATTCATAACTACTTTAGGAGTGTGGGTCTACGGTTGCTCATTCTGAGGATGTATCATGAATGCAAATGATACCAGAAGCTTGTGCATTCTAACTCATCTCCAATTACTTATTAAACGACATGATCGTTTTTCCTGAATTAACTAGCGAAGGTGTTAGGAAAAATTCCAGTGACTGTTAAATATATCACATGCTAGCAGTATACTTAAGGAAATCAGGGATAAGATTCTTACACCTTTGCAACAGACTTTGAGATTTCCCCCTTTTGGGGTGAAAAGTTTCTACATGTCTCTTCCTATGTTATCAGATTAGCTCAGTTTCAAGCAATTGACCTTGTCAGAACCAGCTCTCACTGGTGTAATTGTTGGCTACATCCAAGTGTGTGGAAACGTGACAGTTTCAAAGTTGGCATAACCACCATGCCAATGTGAAAATTATGGTGCCAATGGAAAATGAATGCTTTCACCATTCTGTCACCCCAATCTATTTCTTCCCCATCTTTAAAGAGATGTACATTTTTATTGCATTATGCAAATTTTGGAGAAAGCCTAGGTTTTTTTATGGTCATGAAACAATTCCCACAGAAACAATTTAAGACTCTCCCTCTTTCTTTTGCACATCAATGTTGTGTATATTGTGGAGAACTCAATTTTGGGGTTTACAGGAAGAAAAACAAGCATATAAAGCACTAGCTCCAAAACAATTAGGGGTAATCTGAAAGGATAATAATGCAAGAGATACTAACAGAGGCACATTCTCACCATCCTTTGTTTCCACCAGTCACCAAATTATGGGCTTACTTTTCATTCTAGTGAATTCATTTCAATTAAAAATCACTGTTAAAGGAAAATGCTTCATAAGGCCAAAGATATAAGCTGTTGTCTTTCAGTCCAATAAAGTCTAATTTTATCACAATTTCAGGATACACACACACACACACACACATTAGAGTTGCTTTAAATGAAATCTGCTAGCAATTTGAATTAGTATGCAGTTTTAGCTTTAATGAAGCATTTTGTTTTCAGAACAGCATCAGAAAAGCTTGTTGTAGAAATGAAATTCCACATGTTTTAGTCCAAAGTTGAAAAATAAAGAACTTCTATCTCTTAATTTTCAGGCCTACAGATCAGTGGTGAAATCTAAAATTTGTTACTACCGGTTCTGTGGGAGTGGCTTGGTGGGGGGAGGGTTAATGTGACTGGGTGTGCGTGGCCATTTTTTTTTACTTTTAAAACCATTTTTCCTACAACCTCTTCGGCAAAGAGGCTGTAAAAAAATGCTTTCAAAAGGCTCTGACAATCCCAGCTGAGTTGTCTGATCGGCAGGTTTTTTTTCTTTTAAAAGCTGAAGAGGTTGTAGAAAAAATGTTTTTAAAAGAAAAAAAGCCTCTGCTGATCAGGCAACTCATCTTGGATCCTCAGAGGCTTTTAAAAGAAAAAAAAGCCTCTGCCAATCAGGCAACTCAGCTGGGATCGTCAGAGGCTTTTAAAAGCATTTTTTCTACCTCTTCAGAAGTTGTAGAAAAAATGCTTTTAAAAGCCTTTGACGATCCCAACTGAGCCGCACAATCATCAGAGGCTTTTTTTTTACTTTTAAAACCATTTTTTCAGCCAAAGAGGTTGTAGAAAAAATGCTTTTAAAAATAATTTTTAAAAAAAGGCTCTGATGATTGCATGGCTCAGCTGGGCGGGGGGGCAGGCCTTTTTGCTACTGGTTCTCCGAACCTCCCACCTCCATCGCTACCGGATCGGGCGATCCAGTCTGAACCGGGAGCATTTCACCCCTGCTACAGATCCTTGGCGATTTCCAATCTTTCCATCACTACCTCGATCCTTACCAATCTGGTTTCAGGCGTGGTCACAGCACGGAAATGGCATTGGTCGCCCTAGTAAATGATCTCTGGTGGGCCAGGGATGGGGGTTGTTCCTCCATCCTGGTCCTTCTTGACCTCTCAGCGGCTTTCGATAACATCGACCATGGTATCTTGCTGCAGCGGCTCAGGGGGATAGGGATAGGAGGCACTGTTTTACAGTGGTTCTCCTCCTACCTCTCTGGTCGCTTGTAGGCTGTTTGGGCGGGGGGTCAGGGATCCTCCCAGAGGCTCCTCACTTGTGTGATGCCTCAGGGATCGGTTCTCTCCCCTCTGCTCTTTAACATCTACATTAAACCGCTGGGTGAGATCATTCGTGGTTTTGGGATGAGGTATCATCAATATGCTGATGATACCCAGCTTTACATCTCCACCCCTGACCACCCTAGGGATGCCCTTTCCATGATGTCCCACTGCCTGGAAGCGGTGCGGGTTTGGATGGGGAGGAACAGACTCAGACTCAACCCTTCCAAGACTGAGAAGCTGTCGATGCTGGCATCCTGGGATCTGGAGGTTCCATCTTTAGTGATCAGGGGAGAGACCCTTACTCCCTCCAATAGGGTCCGCAACTTGGGTGTCCTCCTGGATTCTCGGCTGTCCTTGGATGATCATCTGACGGCCGTAACCAGCCTTCGCACAGATGCGTCTTGTGCGCCAGTTGCGCCCTTTTCTAGACCGGGATGCCCTTGCCACGGTCACTCACGCCCTCGTTACCTCTAGGTTGGACTACTGTAACACCCTCTACATGGGGCTGCCCTTGGGATGTGTCCGGAGGTTCCAGCTAGTCCAGAATGCAGCTGCGCAGGTAATTACGGGGGCTTCTCAATACTCCTGTGTAACACCTCTCCTGCGTGAGCTGCACTGGCTGCCGGCGGCGTTCCGGATTCGTTTCAAGGTGCTGGTGCTTATCTATAAAGCCCTTCATGGCTTAGGCCCGGGGTACTTGCAGGACCATCTCCTGCCGCTCTCCCATCGTCCTGTGCGCTCTCATAGAGTGGGCCTCCTCAGGGTGCCGTCGGCCAAGCAATGCCGGCTGACGGCCCCCAGGAGGAGAGCGTTCTCTGTGAGAGCCCCAACCCTCTGGAATGGATTGCCCACCGAGCTCAGGACAGCACCCGACCTCCTTTCCTTCCGTCGCAAGCTGAAGACGTAGCTCTTCTGTCAACTCAACTGATCCGTTGGGTGTACACTGTTATAATTTTAAACTGTTTTAATTGGGGTGTTGATTTTAATTTTTATCTTGTTGTGATTTGTATTGGAAATTGTCATTTTGTAAGCCGCCTTGAGTCCCTCGGGAGAAAGGCGGCATATAAATTGCAATAATAAAATAAATAATAAATAATAAATAAATAAATGTTTGGCTTTCATAAAGTTCCATTATAGCATTTATTTTTATTTTGTTTCTTTATGTCTCACTCATTGTCTCCCACTTCTTTCTGGAATTTGGGTGTTATTTGTTTATAGACAACTGCACAAGTCATCTCTATTTTATACTCCATATATACTTTGATAAATTAATAGTGAAGGTACCGGTAATAATTTAATGAAACTCTTTTTTGTATATCATTTCTACATTCATCTGCAAAAGACCAATTTATACTTTTTTGTTTTTGCGTATTTTTTAAAAATCTCACTAAAAAGCAATTAGTTTTTACAAAGGTATGCCTGAATGAATGTAGATAAGAATTGGAAACTTTTGAAGGGGCTGTAGAACAAAAGGAACATTTACACATTTCAATACAGAGCTTACTGTCTTATACTGTAACTCTTACAGTTCTCTACTATTAACAGAACAAGGAACTATTAGCAGAACTAGGAAAAGTAACAAAATTTATTTATTTATTAAATAAATATTTATTTATTTAAATCATCTTCTTCTCCTTCTCCTTCTCCTTCTCCTTCTTCTGCCATGTCCATCATCAGACGTTGGCGATCATGTTGGCAATCCTATTTTTGTCAACAGCTGTATGAAAAAGTGCTGCTGAATTTTGTCCAAACCTTAGGTTTTGAAGCCATGATGTTCTTCTTCTGCCTGGACCTCATTTGCCTTCAATTTTTCCCTGGAGGATTAAGTGAAGGATGCTGTATTTTTCTGGGTGTCGCATCACATTCCAAAATACTCTAACTTTCACTTTTTAATGGCTTTGATTATTTCCCTTTGCTTTCCCAGGCGGCTTATCACCTCATTTGTGATTTTGTTAACCCAGCTTATACATAACAGCCGTCTGTAAATCCACATTTCAAATGCTTCTAGTTTCTTCAAGTGGTTTTCTGTCAGAGACCAACTCTCTACTCCGTAAGAGCAGGATAGAAAAGATGTAACATCTGAAAAGCCTGATTTTCAGCAAAATCATATAAAACAAAATGGAACATACCTTTTTTTAACACATGTGCATATGGTAAATGTATTGTAATCTTCATTTCTGGAAAAGAATTGTGCCATAAGATTGATACTATCTTCTATGATATGCATTTTCTTTTCATTCTGCTTACATATGATCCCACTGAAGCTTCAAATGAGCACATGAGATCTCAAATCACCTAAGAGCTGAGCTATTTATCACTGAATCCACACAGCAGACCAGCTAAGTTCAGGATAAAGAACAGACTCTGGAGACACATAGTTCAGAGAAATCAGCAAAAACCTTCCACAAAATTATGCATCAGGAGCTTGGAAAAGAGATGCCCTAATTCACTAACTTGATATGCAAATTAAATGAGTCTTTTTAACGCCAGACAAAATCTTACCATGCATTCTTCTTTTAATTGTTCTCTGCATCTACAGTTTTCTGCACACCAAAAGCTAGCACGTCAGGTAGAATATTATTAAGACCACTTGATTAATTTTTAACGTTCAATATATTTTGATGTATGGCAGTAAAACTCCAGGATTGCAGGTATGGGACATACCTGAATCCTGGGAGGGTTTCTCAATGTCGCTAATTCTCCATACATAAAACAAGACTCCCATGATTTTTGTACCAAGCTTGCTGACAAAATTGAAAAAATTTTAAAAAGCCATTGCTATTTCATGACCATTCCATTTCACAACAATTATAATAATTATATGTGATCTTTGAAGATGGTACATTGCACGAGAGTTATTTCCAGGAAGCAGTTGGATGAACTTTGAGTAGCCAAGTTTACAGCTGATACTGTACAAGGATATGCATTTTATGATATGGTTGGGCACTAACGAATGCACTTGTGAATGGATGGAAACTAACCAAGGAGAGAAGCAACCTAGAACTAAGAAATTTCCTGACAGTGAGAACAATTAACCAGTACTTGCCTTCAGAAGTTGTGGGTGCTCCATTACTTGAAGCTTTAAAAAAGTGTTATGAAATGGGGTTGAGGGGTACCCCGGACCATGAACCAGCTCATGAGCAAACACACTGAGACTGAAATAATTCTGACAGAGGCGTCTTGTGTAAAAATATAATTTACTTTAAAACATTTAAAAAGCACTATGTCTTTAAGAAAGCACATTAAAAACAAAGTCTTATCTGGGTATGTGAAGCAAGGCTATCTCCCTAGATCCCTCTCCACAATACCGAAACAGTTCACAAGAGAATAAAGCTAGCATGAAGGTAAGCAGCTTCGGTGTTGATACATCATCAAGGCAATCAAAATGGGGGCAGCACAAACTTCACAGCTGAAAGTCACCTGAAGTAAAAACAGTTCAAACAGCAAACATTGCTTGAAGCTTGTGGGAGGAAAAAGGTCCAGCAACAGCAGTCCCGATGATAGCTTGCGTGCTTCAAAACAGCAAAAGGCAAGCATCCGTGGGAGTTTCTCTGCAACGGCGTCTGGAGTCCTTATCTGCATTCTTCTCCCATCTACAGCGTTGCACTAAGCTTCCTGCAGGAGCTGTGCATTTAGGCCTAAACCAGGAGTCTAGGCCCGAGTAGCAAGCGAAAAGGTCCTTGCTTATATGGGGAGTTAACCTGCAATTAATTAGGGCGGGGAAGGCTTGCAGGTAATTGCCAACAGGAGATGGCTTGATTGAAACCATACTGTCTGTGAGTAGGCAAGTAGCCACAGTAATCCTGGAAACAGTCGTGACAAAAAGAGACTGGATAGCCAATTTGTCTGAAATCCTGTCCTGCGCGAGCTGCATTGGCTCCCGGTGGTCTTCCGGGTGTGCTTCAAGGTTTTGGTTACCACCTTTAAAGCGCTCCATGGCTCAGGACCTGGGTACTTGCGGGACCGCCTACTACCACCAATAGCCCCCCACCGGCCGGTACGCTCTCATAGAGAGGGGCTCCTCCGGGTGCCGTCAGCCAAACAGTGTCGACTGGCGGCCCTCAGAGGGAGAGCCTTCTCTGTGGGGGCACCTACTATCTGGAACGAGCTCCCCCCCGGATCTGCGCACCTTCCACCGTGCTCTAAAGACCTTTTTATTTCATCAGGCGGGCCTGGCCTAATTTTCTCCCTCTTTTAAACAATTTTAATATTTTAACATTTTTAATATCTTTAATACTTAAAGTCTAAATTGGTTTTAAATTGATTGGGGTTTTAATCTGTCTGGGCCAAACTATTTAATTCGATTTTATTTCTGCTTTTTAAATTTTGTATGTATGTATTTTATTGTTGGCTGTTCACCGCCCTGAGTCCTTCGGGAGTAGGGCGGTATACAAATCAAATAAAAGTAAAGTAAAGTAAAGAAATAGTATAGGGATTTCTGCTTGAGCAGGCAGTTGGGCTAGAACAGGGGTGTTAAACTCAATTTCATTGAGGTCCGCATCAGGGTTGTGTTTGACCTTGGGGGACCAGATGGGCATCGCCAGGCTGGGCATGGCCAGCTCAATGTCACTCGTGTCAGGGGCCCTTGTGGTGGCCTGAGTGCTTGCAGCCCTCCCGAGCTCTGTTTTCACTGGCAGAGGGTTGCAGGAGGTCATCACAGCCTAAAACGGAGCTCAAGAGGGCTGTGTGTAGCCCTCCCAAGCTCCGTTTTCACTGGCAGAGGCACTGGGGGCCGGTCCTTCACTGTTTCCAAGGCAGCCCTGTGGGCCAGATCTAAGCACCCCACGGGCCGGATCTAGGCCCCGGGCCTTGAGTTTATTTATTTATTTTATTAATTTATTATTTGAACTTGTATGCCGCCCTATCTCCAAGGGGACTCAGGGCAGCTCACAACAATAAAAACAAGCCAAATCAATGTTAAAAATACCCAATAAGATTATAAAAAGACCATTAAAATCCCTTTTAAAACCCACTTCAGTCCAAACCAGCCAGGCAAAATAACCATGTTTTAAGGTCACAGCAGAAAGAACGAAGGTTAGGGGCCACCCGGAGCTCCAGGGGGAGCTGATTCCACAGGGTAGGTGCGCCCACAGAGAAGGCCCGCTCCCTAGGGGTCGCCAGCCGACATTGTCTGGCCAACAGCACCCCAAGGAGGCCCTCCCTGTGGGAATGCACCGGGCGATGGGGAGCTGTCGCTGGCAGCAGATAGTCCGCCAGATACCCCGGGCCTAAGCCATGTAGGGCTTTATAGGTAATTACCAACACCTTGAATCTCACCCGGAGGGCAACCGGTAGCCAATGCAGGTCCCGCAGGAGAGGTGTAACATGAGAGTGTCGGGACACTCCCATTACTACCCCGCGCGGCCGCATTCTGCACCAGCTGAAGCCTCCGAGTGATCTTCACAGGCAGCCCCATGTAGAGAGCATTGCAGTAGTCGGTCCGGAAGGTGGGCTAGAACATCTCCAAGGTCCCTTCAAACTCTATTATTCTGTTCTGATAAGCTCCATATAGATTCATTCCATTTCTAGGTGGAAATGTGTATTGTTAGGAAAAAACATAAGGTCACCCCATAGAAAGGCCTTCCATATATACAAACCCACTAAATTCAACGAAGACTACATATGAGCAGCTTTGGGGAGTTTATATATTCATTGCGTTAAGGGCAAAGCAAAATAATTGGCTCAGAGGTTTCCTCCTTGGCACCTTGCACTGTGTAGTCTTGAGAAACATACTTCTGCTTCACTCAACCAGTTTTTTTTACAATAATCATCCCAATTTCCCAGAAGCTTCCTAATTTAAAAGATTTCATGTAACTTCAGAGCATCCTAGATTGGGATTATTTTGCATGGCACATAACCTCACCCCCTGCCCCAAACAAACCAACTTAAGTGTCCATCACTCCCATCATGTTTCAAGATTAGAACGATGGGCCCTAGCCAGCAAAATGAATTTCAATGTGGAGAAAAGCAAAGCTTTACATTTAGGCAGGAAAAATCAAAAGTATAAGTGCAGATTAGGTGAGACCTGGCTCCAAAACAGTAACTGAGAGTAACTTGGAGTCCTAGTGGATGAGCGCTTGAATATGAGCCAGCAATGTGCAGCCGTCGCATTTTTTCTAATGCTTTGAAAAGCCTCTGCCGATCAGGCAACTCAGCTGGGATCGTCAGAGACTTTTCAAAGCATTTTTTTTACCACCTCTTCGGCCAAGAGGTTGCAGAAAAAAATGCTTTGAAAAGCCTCTGACGATCCCAGCTGAGCCGCATGATCATCAGAGGCTTTTTTTTTTTTTTACTTTTAAAAGCATTTTTTCATCGGAAGAGGTTGTAGAAAAAATGCTTTTAAAAGTAAAAAGAAAAAGCCTCTGATGATCCTGCGGCTCAGCTGGGCATGGTGGAGGGCGGGGGGGGGGTGGCACAGGGATTTTTGCTACCGGTTCTCCGAACCACCCGCCACCATCACTACCAGATCGGGCAATCCGGTCCAAACCGGGAGCATTTCACCCCGAATCCTGGGTTATATAAACAGAGGCATGGAATCAAGATCACAGGAAGTATTAGTGCCACTTTACAAAACTCTAGTAAGACCACACCTGGAATACTGCAACCAATTTTGGTCACCATACTGCAGAAAAAATGTTGAGACTTTGGAAAAAGTTCAGAGAAGAGCAACTAAGATGATCGAAGTCCTGGAGACTAAACCATATGAGGAATGGCTGCAGGTTTTGGGTCTGGCTAGTCCAGGGGTCTGCAATCTTAAACACTCAAAGAGCCATTTGGACCCGTTTCCCACAGAAAACACCAGGAGCCACAAAACCTGGGTGGGTGTGGCCAACTCAAGGTCACTCACTTCCACCAGTCACATGACACCCCCTAGCCACTCCTACCCAGCTGGTCCTTAGGGCAGAGAACCTATTGTTAAAAAACACATGGAACCACAAAACCCTTTTGACATCTCTCTCCCTCCCTCCCTCCTCTCACCCCCCCCCCCCCGTATCTCTCTGTTTCTGCCCTGACTGCTTCTCCATCCCCCCGTCATCACCCTTAACTTCTCAGGCCAGGCGAGGAGTGACTGGGAAGGGAGGGTAAGGGAGGCCAGCCAGTGGTGGGATCACCCGATAGGGAGCCGCAGCAGAGGGCCCAAAGAGCCGCATGCGGCTCTGGAGCCACAGGTTGCTGACACCCAGGCTAGTCTAAAGAAAAGTAGAATTAGGGGTGACATGATAGCAGTATTCCAGTATTTAAGGGGCTGCCACAAAGAAGAGGGGGTCAAATTATTCTCCAAAGCACCCAAAGGCCAGACTAGGAACAATGGATAAAAACTAATCAAGGAAAGAAGCAACCTGGAATTAAGGGGAAAGTTCCTAACAGTGAGGACAATTAACCATTGGAATTGCTTGCCTTCAGAAGTTGTAGGTGCTTCATCATTCATTCATTCATTCATTCATTCATTCATTCATTCATTGGTTCGATTTATATGCCGCCCTTTTCCGGAGACTCAGGGCGGCTTACAATGCGTTAAGCAATAGCCTTCATACTTTTGTATATACCTGCTTAGTAGAGCTTTCGGCCCCCACTAAGCGGTGTTCTTTTTTTATACAAAGTCAGCTTATTGCCCCCACAAACCGGGTCCTCGTTTTACCTACCTCGAAAGGATGGAAGGCTGAGTCAACCTTGAGCCTGGTGAGATTTGAACTGGCAGTAATTGCAGGCAGCTGGTGTTACTTAACAGTGCTTTAGTCTGCTGCGCCACCAAGGCTCTTGGCCATTGCTGGTTTTTAAGAAAATCCTGGACAGCCACCTGTCTGAAATGGTAGAGGTTCTCCTGCTGGAGCAGGGGGCTGGACTAGAAGACCTCCTAGGTCCCTTCCAACTTCTATTCTATTCTCAGATGAAGAGCTGGGTCAAAATCACAACCCTGGGTTTATTTCTCTCTTTAAGCCAAGAAAACTAGAACAGAGATTGGTTGTCCATGCTGATGTTGGACCTCACCCAGTATTATTATAGCGCATCTGCTTTAAAAAAGGGAAAGATTTCGACCTCTGGGGGCGTTTAATCTCCCTCCAAAACTTGGCGAGGGCTTCTTCTCCCGTTCTTTTCTCCCATTCCAAGGAAAGAGAAACGGGGGGCTTTATCAATGCCAGGATGCACCGGTTCTCCCCTTCCCTCCTTCCCTCCCCTCCCTCCCTTCTTCCCGACACCAGAGAGCAGCTAGAAACCCACCCCCGAAGCAACAAAGGGACTTTCCCCCCACCCCACCCCTCGCCAACCAAGAAACAAAAGAGCGTGAAAGGGGTGGAAGACGAGGGCGCACACCCGGCTGCCAAGCCCGCGCGGCGCGCCAAGAGAGGCGCTTCTTCTCCAAGCCTTACCAAGCTTGCCACGCCGTCTCCTTCCCCGGGAAGGTCTCGCGTCGCTCCTTGGACGCCTTTTCCTCCTCACGACGGTGACCAGCGGGACCCCATCCGCTCAGTCAGGGCGCTTTCTGTCCGCTCGCCCTCCTCCTCCTCTCCTCCTGCTGCCCCGACGGGCAGGCTCCCTCCTCGCCCTGCTGGCAAGTCTGCCCCAAGTCGCCCCGGGTAGGGGAGGTCAGGCGTGAGGGTGGAGAGAAGAGCGAGAGAGAGAGAGAAAAAAAGCCGAGCCCCTCCTCCGCCTTCTCCTCCTCCTCTCTTGGCTGCCCCTACAAAGACGCCCCCCGGTTCTTTCTCACCGGATCCCCGAAGCCTTTCCCGCGGCGTGCGCCTCGACGGAGCCCCAGGAGCGAGGCAAAGCGCTTGCCATGCCGGCTTGGCGCGCAGGGTGGGGGAAAAAAAAAAAAAAAAGAGGCTGCCTCGGGCTGAGAGAGTTGCAAAGTGCTGGCAAAAGTGAGTTGCCGCCGCCCCCTCCCTTCCCTTTCCCTTTCTCTCGCTCCCTCGCTGATGTAGACGATGGAGGGGGAGAGGCGAGGGGAGAGAGAGAGAGAGACAGAGAGAGAGCCGAGCCCCACCCCGCCACTTCGCTCGCCCTCGCTTCCCCACCACCCCGCTCCTTCTCCTCCTCCTCCTCCTCCATCTCCATCTCCAGGGAGCAGCTAACAAGGGCCCTTCTGTTGCCTTTGTCCGAGGCGCTCGCGGGCCCAAACGCGCCCCTTGCCTTCCCAGCGCTTGCGCGCCGGCGCTGCGCATGGGGAAGGCGGGGTGGGGGCGGTGGAGGGTCCCCCCGGCTGCCTGAAGGGAATCTTTCGGCGGGCCGAGGGGAGAAAACAGGCGCCCCTTTGACGCCGCCCTTGGGGATTCCGCGGGAAGTGCGCGCCGAAGCCCGGGCGGGGTGTGTGTGGAAGAGTTTTGGGATGGGAGAGAGGATCTAGTGGATGGGGAAATTAGCTAGCTGTATAAAATAAGGCAATGAAGGCAACGAATGAAGGCAAAATATATCTGTCCCAGAATAAGGTGGCAGGATCCCATGTGGGTCAGTCACTGTGAAGAGAGGCTACAGAGAAGTTCCCTGAAGATGGGCTCCAGCACAAGTCCAAAAGCTCGGCTCCCAGTGACTGACCCAGGTTGGATCCTGCCTAAAATAAAATTGGAAGGGATCTTGGAGGTCTTCTATCTACCCTATACCATTTCAGGACGAGGTGTCTTATGAATTTCCCCACTCTTGACACCTCAGTAAATAGAATAGAATTAGAGTAGAGTAGAGTAGAGTAGAATTCTTTATTAGCCAAGTGTAATTGGACACACGGAATTTGTCTTTGGTGCATATGCTCTCAGTGTACATAAAAGAAAAGATACGTTCATCAAGAATCATAAGGTACAACACTTAATGATAGTCATAGGGTACAAATAAGCAATCAGGAAACAATATCAATATAAATCTTAAGGAGACAAGCAACAAAGTTACAGTCATGCCGTCATAAGTGGGAGGAGATGGGTGATAGGAACGGTGAGAAGACTAATAGTAATAGTACCGTGTTTCCCCGAAAATAAAACCTTGTCTTATATTTTTCTGAACCCTGAAATAAGCTCTTGACCTTATTGTCATGCGCTCAAAAGCCTGATTGGGCTTATTATCAGGGGATGTCTTATCTGGGGGGAAACAGAGTAATAGTAATGCAGTCTTAGTGAATAGTTTGACAGTGTTGAGGGAATTATTTGTTTAGCAGAGTGATGGCGTTCGGGAAAAAAACTGTTCTTGTGTCTAGTTGCTCTGGTGTGCAGTGCTCTATAGTGTCGTTTTGAGGGTAGGAGTTGAAACAGTTTATGTCCAGGATGCGAGGGGTCTGTAAATATTTTCACAGCCCTCTTTTTGACTCGTGCAGTACACAGGTCCTCAATGGAAGGCAGGTTGGTAGCCGTTGGTTTTTTGCAGTTCTAATTATCCTCTGAAGTCTGTGTCTGTCTTGTTGGGTTGCAGAACCGAACCAGACAGTTATAGAGGTGCAGATGACAGACTCAATAATTCCTCTGTAGAATTGTATCAGAAGCTTTTGTCTGGCTTGCACACCACACAATGTGCCTTTTCATCTGAACACCTGTGCCCGTCCCAGCCAGTATCCTGGAGCACCAGGAAAAGGTGAACATTGGCTACTTGCAGCTGCTTCTTGTCTCTCGGTTTGCAAATGTGTGATCTGCTCTTCTCATCAGATCCCAAAAGCCATGGTCCGGTCTAGGCAGTCTTATCCAAAGATAACTCAGGGCAGGGGCAGCCTAAATTTTAAAGACATCTAGGGCAGTTTAGAAGCAGAGGTAGGCTAGACTGGAAAGTCACACAAATTTTAGAAGAAACCAATAGGAAGCTCCTTCCACGTTGTTGCCAAGAAAATGACCTGAGTGTGTTGTACAAACTCAACAGGAGTCAAGATTAATTTACAGGAGACTTGGAATTTATTTTATGTTGACTGTCACTATAATTATGTCCTTTATACCTACTTTTTAAAGTAATTATTACCGTAGGTATCTCGTCTATTTCATTTTAATCTCACCACTTCTTTTCTTTATACACCCACATTATGTCTGTCTGTGTTAACCCAAAATAATCCTTTCTGCCTCTGATGGAAGTTGTTTCTGATAATCAAAATTTAGCTCCCAAAATAGTTTCACACTTACGCTAAACTTCAGCCCCTAAATTGAGGAGAGCTTTACCTCCAGCTCCTATTAATGTCCTCCTTAGCTGCTTTGGAAGGGAAACATATACAATTCAACACAATATTATTGCTGTTTCATGGGTGCAATCAAAGCCACAACCGTATTCCTTTTTACTGTCAGTTTTGTAGTGTCATTTGCCACCAGCTGTTGACTCCTCTTTTAACTAAAGTTCCATGACATTCTGAAAATTTCTATTGATAATGTTTATACTGTAGGTCGTCCTCAACTCATAACGGTTCATGTAGTGGCCATTCAAACTTAGAATGCACTGAAAAAAGTGACATGATTGCTTTTCACACTTATGACCATTGTGGCATCCCCATGGTCACATGATCAAAATTGCAATGCTTGGCAACTGACTCATATTTATGACGGTTGCATTGTTCTGGAGTCATGCAGTCACCTTTTGCAACCTTCTGACAAGCAAAGTCAATGGGGTAGCCAAACTCACCAAACATATGTGTTACTAACTTAACTGCAGTGATTCACTTAACAATTGGCAAGAGGGGCCGTAAAATGGGGAAACATTCAATTAACAATTGTCTCACTTAGCAACAGAAATTTAGCTCAGGATTTAGTGACTGGTCCTCACATTTATGACTGTCGTGGCATCATGCGATCACGATTCAGATGCTTGGAATCCAGGATATATTTATGAGCATTGCAGCATCCCAGGGTCACATGATCACCATTACCGACTTTCCCAGGGGTATTCCAATAAGCAAAGTCACTTAGGGAAGCTGGATTTGCTTAATGATTATGGCAAAAGCAATCATTGAAGGCAAACTAGGTCCAGGCAGAAGGAGAACATCATGGCTTCAAAACCTAAGGGATTGGTTTGGACAAAACTCAGCAGCACTTTTGCGTGTGGCTGCTGATAAAAAATAGGATCGCCAACAGGATCGCCGACGTCTGATGACAGATATGGCACAAGAAGAAGAAGAAGAAAAGCAAGAAGAGCCTTGGTGGCACAGCAGAGTAAAGTGCTGTTAAGTAGCACCAGCTGCCTGCAATTACTGCAAGTTCAAATCTCACCAGGCTCAAGATTGACTCAGCCTTCCATCCTTTTGAGGTAGGTAAAATGAGGACCCGGATTGTGGGGGCAATAAGATGACTTTGTATAAAAAAGAACACCGCTGGGGGGGGGGCGAAAGCCCTACTAAGCAGGTATATACAAAAGTATGAAGGCTATTGCTTAATGCATTGTAAGCCACCCTGAGTCCCCGGAGAAGGGCGGCATATAAATCGAACCAATAAATAAATAAATAAATAAACCATAAAATTGATCACATGATGACACACTTAATGACTGTATCTCTCTGCAACGGATATTCCAGTCCAAATGGTGGTCATAAGTTGGGGACTATCTACAGAGGTATCTTTGCAATGTTAATTTATCAAATTATTCTTGCTTTGTTGTTTGTGCTCTGGAAGGGCTCTGTGAAATTCCAAAAGCAATTAATCTTAGTAGATGAGCTACCCTTTCAAACTACTAATCTTCATTTTAATGCGTATTGTCCCGTTCTTTTCTTCTTTGACAGCTTCTTGCCACTAATCCCAGAAGCTTGAAATAGCATGTTCTACATACACTCCAGATAAAAGTGTTTTATCTGCTGTTAATAGTTGATCTCACTGCTTTAGCAACCAATAAGCAAATGGAACTTTTCTGACTCGCGCCTGTTTCCCTCGGTTCCTGACTTCAGATACAGGAGCCAATCCAGCTCCAACGCAGCTATTTTACTCTGGGGTGACTTTTAAATGATGCCCCCAGTTACTCTGTCTGTGATTTATTTTTCTTTTAAATCTAGGCACTTGGTTAAAGACAGCATGTAACAGCATGCCTCTGTGGATTGCATGCAACCGGAATGAACATGGGTATAAATGAAGCAGTCTTGTCAGGTCACACAAAGAAAGAATTTTGTGTATTGAATGATTTGTGGCTAGCTGTGGCTTTTTCTGCTGCAGATACTGCTGGTAAATGAAGCATCACCTTATGTGTGGTTTAACTATTTTCTGAACCGGACAGAGGCAGATACAGCGTACTTGAAATCTGAGGCCAAAGACAAAATGGCACCTCTTATTGTATATGCAGAAGTAGACCGGGCTAATTAAATATTAGTTCCAGCCCAATAAAGAAACAGATCTCCTACCATACTGAAGAGAGCGTCCAATTTAGAAATCCTGGGAAAATCAGATGGCACAAAATCAGTTCTCTATTCTTAATATCTGCCATTCGTAGCTAACGCCCAAAGATAAGAAAAAAAGTGTTTCCCAATTTCTTATAGGAGCATCAGTTGAACATATGCAAGCACAAGTGAGAAAATGAGTAGATATCTAGATTTTGGCATATTAAATATACATCCATGTATAAACTAATATAAATACACATTTACGGCTATACAAATCACAAACCTGTTTAGATTACCGAGGGTGGAGATTTTGAAAGTTTTTATGTCATCAAATGAGCTATGAAGGTATAAGGCATAAATGAAAATGATAATATTTCTCCTCTCAGGAACCTCTATCATCCCTGACATGTCACTGTCTCTGGGTGCCCCGTTTTGGAAAAATAAAAACTTGCCATCTATTAAATATTAAGAGAACAGGAAATACTTAAATGATTCGCTCTTGGATCCTTTTTTTTTGCAATCGCTGATCTTGATTACTGAAAATTAACTGTGATTTTTTTTATGTGATGAAATGAAAGGGGGGGGGAGAAAAAGTATGGGGGGAAGAAATGTATTGAGGAAGTGGGTCCCCAGGAGGGAGGGGGTGCATTCCAGAGGAGTAAGAGGCAGTTCAGCCGAGGTATTTTGTGTGAGAGAAAGAGGCTGCAGATAGCTCCTCCCTAACAGTTTCCCAGAGGATATTATAGATAGGGGTGTCAAACTCAAGGCCGCAGGCCGGATCCTCAGTCAGACCAGCTTCCGGGTTGACACTTGGATCTGGCCCACGGAGCCGACCTGGAAACAGCAAAGGACCAGCCCCCTTTTCACTGGCAGAGGCACTGCAGGCCGGCCCTTCGCTTCTTTTCGCTGGCAGAAGGTTGCAGGAGGCCATCATAGCCGAAAACAGAGCTCAGGAGCCTGTTTTCACTGGCAGAGCACTCGGGCCACCACAGGTGCCTCCGACACGAGTGATGTTGAGCTGGCCACGCCCCCCCCACACCCACGCCCGATCTCAAACACAACCCTGATATGGCCCTAGATAGAGTGCTCAGTCTGGCAAGATTTCGTCTCTACGTGCAAAACAATAAAGAACAATAAAGAGCGAGCTTGGAAGAATCACCACGTCTCATTCTTGGTTTTGGGCCTGACACTTGCTACAATGAGACTTTAAAAAGAAAAATTAATACTTTCTGAAAAGTAAAGGCAAAGATACCAATTTCTGACGATGCAATTAAGGAAAAATGCAATTCTATATAGATGGTTGATACCGGAAAGTTTATTGATAACTTTGCGAGATAAGAGGATTAAAATTGAGAATTTGAGAGATGCACGAGATTTCTATGAACTAAATTTTAAGGCGAATGACTTGCAGACTGAGGGGGAAGCGGAAAATGAAAGCTTAGAAGACCTACAGGAGGATGAAGAAGTTAAGGAATGAACAAATGGGAAGGAGAGAAAGATAGAGAGGGAAGGAGTTGGTGGAAGGAAAGAACCCCTTTCCCCAAGGAAAACCCGACAGACTAAAAAGAAAACAGAGAGCAAGTAATAAGTAAGTAGTAAGGAGGATGGTAAAGGGAGAGGTGGGGGTATCCTTATTTTCAGCTAATATTAATGCTTTAAATAATCCACGTAAGAGAAAGAGAGTGTTTAACCTGTTGGTAAAAGGAAATTATATGATATGCCTACAGGAGGTTCATGTAAAAGGAAACCAGAAAGCGATACTGGAGAATAAAAGACTGAGAAATTTGTATGCCTCCCTGGCAGATCAGAAAAAGAAGGGAGTAGTGATATATGTAAAAGGACACTTAGAATCTAAATTAATTTATGCCGGAAAAAAAGGTAGAGTCCTGATGGTAGAGGTAACAATGGATCAAAGGAAATGTTTGTTGGTTGGAATCTATGCCCCAAATGGATGCCAAGTAAACTTTTACAGGAAATTATATCAGAAGCTATTAGAGGTAAGCTATGCCAATATTTGTTTGCTCAGGGACTTTAATGCGGTAATAGACCCAAACTTGGATTATATACCAGAGAGAGGTAAAGCCGGGAAAAAGAGGAGGAAACTTTTGCCAAAAATTTGTAAACAGATTAGAGAGGTAACAGGGTTGAGAGATATATGGAGGGATAGAAATCCGGGAAAGAAACAGGGTACTTATTTCTCCCCCAGACATCATTCCTGGTCCAGATTAGATATGGCCTGGATGACTGTAGGATTATGTGACCAGGTGTTAGATGTGGCAATTGAGGTTAATGACTGGGCAGACCATAGCCCGTTGAAAATATTATGGAGAGGAGCCCGCAGAATAAAGAGATGGAAGATGGATGTAGGAGTATTAAAAGACAAAGATCTACTCCAAAAGCTAAAAGAAGAGATGGCTTTTTTCTTTAGGGTCAATAGGAAGGAGGATACTAGTCCACAGATTATCTGGGATACGGCGAAGGCGGTGATCAGGGGAGTAGTATCATCTCATATAATTGGAAAGAGGAAGACCCAAAGACTGAAACGGAGTAAATTGATGTGTGAATTGGAGAAAGTGGAAGCGAGGTTGCAGGCAGACCCAGGGAACTTAAAACTAGTTGAGAAGAAGAAAATAACCCGACACCAGTTAAACTTATTAGATCAGGAAGAATTGGCTACTAAAATTAGATGGGCAAAACAAAGGCACTTTGAGCATGCAAATAAAGCGGGAAAATGGCTTACATATAGACTGAAGAAGCAACAGGAGAGAAATAGGATAGTTTGTCTGAAGGACCAAAGGGGAAGATGTGTTTCGGATAAGGAAGGGAAAGGAAAAATAATACAAGAATATTTTGCTGCTTTGTATTCAGCTGGAGATGAACAGGACCAGGAGATTAGAGAGTATTTGGCTAGAGCGGATTCCCGGAAGGTCCCACTCCCAATGAAAGAAATATTAAATGCAGAGATTACCTTGAAGGAAGTAGAGTTAATATTAAGGGAACAAAAAGAGGGAAAGACCCCAGGTACGGATGGTCTGCCAGTAGAAATTTATAAGGCCCTCCTTGAGACTTTGGGAGAATTTTTGACTCAAGTGTTTAATGAGGTTCTGGTCTTTGGTCAAATGCCACCCTCCTGGTCCGAAGCGTATATTACACTAATTCCAAAGGAAGGCACTGATCCGCTTCTGATTAAAAATTACAGACCGATTTCCCTGCTTAATTCTGATTATAAATTATTCTCTGCGATTTTAGTGAAGAGACTAAAAATCTTCCTGAATGAGTACATCCACGGAGACCAGAATGGCTTCCTACCTCATAGACAATTGAAAGATAACGTGAGAACTATAATGAATATATTAGAATATTATGAGTGTAATTCTGATAAACAGGTGGCCCTGGTCTCCGTGGATGCACAAAAAGCCTTTGACAGAGTGAGCTGGAACTTTCTCTTTGCACAGTTGAGCGAAATGGAATTCGGGGAAAGATTTACCAGGGCAATCCGGACAGTATACGCAAAACAGATAGCGAAAATACTTATTAATGGGGAGGAGTCTGAAAAAATTGATATAAGTAAAGGTACTAGACAGGGATGTCCATTATCTCCACTTTTATTTATTTTAATCCTAGAGTTATTATTGAATGAGGTCAGAAGAAATCAAGGAATTAGAGGGCTAAGAACCAGAGGGGAAGAGTTTAAGCTCCAAGCCTTTGCGGACGATTTGATATTTGTCTTGGCAGAACCTTCGGAATCGGGACCAATCTTGCTCCAGGAGTTGGAGGCTTACGGGAAAGTAGCGGGATTTAAATTAAATAAAGATAAAACCAAGATCCTAATTAAGAATATGACGAAGAATCAAAAAGTGCAGTTAGAGGAAGAACTAGGGATCCAGATAGTTAAAAAACTAAAATACTTAGGAATTTGGCTTTCATCTAAATGCTCGACCATTAAAGAAGACAACTACCAAAAACTACTTGGTCAAACTAAAGAAATGTTGGAAGGATGGAAAAGTTTACATTTATCATTATTAGGTAGAATTGCAGTAGTTAAGACGTATATCCTGCCTAAATGGATTTTTCTCTTTCAGACAGCCCCAGTTTTATTAGATACAAAAAATTTTCATTCTTTAGATCAGTGTATACGTAGATTTGTATGGCAGAACAAAAAACCAAGGATTAAATTGAAAATGCTTCAAGAATCCTCTTCCAGGGGAGGATTTGGCCTACCTAAATGGGAGCTGGATTGCTTTGAGGAGGAGGAGAACCCTTAGCTTGGAAGACCACAATTTGCAACAGGGGTGGCACTATTATCTGAGTCAGGAAAGGCCCCCAAAACATAAATACTTTATGGACCACTTTATTCGAAAGGTTTTGATGACCATATGGGATCGAATAAGAAATAAATATTACCTGATGACTCCGATTTGGCTTTCCCCTTTAGAGGCGATGATACACCCGACTCTTTATAACAGAAATAAACCATTAATTTACCAAGCTCTGTTGGATCCTTCAGGCAAAGTAAAATCTCGAAATACGCTGGTGGAATTAGGCTATGAGCTAGATTGGTGGTCATTCAATCAGATCCAATCTAGGACAGCTCAGGATAAAAACAAAGGAGGAATCTATAATTCCCTACAGGAACTTGATAAGATTTTGTTGGGGAAGGATGAGAAGGTACTATCCAAACTGTATCAATTCCTCTTAATGGATTGGATTGGAGAGGAGGTCATCAAGGACTCAATGATTGCTTGGGGGAGAAATTTGGGATACTTGATTGAACTTGAAAAATGGGAAGAAATTTGGGGGGAAACCTTAAAATTAACAATGTCGGTTTCCTATAAGGAAAATATATACAAAATGCTGTATAGATGGCACCTGCCCCCGGCTAGATTATCAAAGATGTTCCCGGGGACCTCTCCGGTTTGTTGGAAATGCAACGCCGCTATGGGAACTTACTTTCATAGTTGGTGGACCTGTCCCCGAGCAAAAGAATGTTGGGCTAGAATTCAAAAATGGATTTTAGAAATCATAGGATGTAGAATAGATTTGAACCCGGAAACGTTTTTACTAGGCATAAAACCAGAGAACTTAAACAAATCTAATTGGTATCTCGCTCTCCACATCATCATTGCAGCCAGGATCTCGTTCGCGCAAGAATGGAAATCCAAAAATATCCCATCGGAAGCTACGTTAATTGCAAAGATCATAGACTGTGCAGAAGCAGACAAGCTTACTGGACTTTTGCGAGATAGACAAGAATCGGGGTTATATAGGAGCTGGGACAGATGGTATGCTTGGCTGCAAAAAAAGAAATCTTAAGAAGAATGAAAATATTAACCTTAATGTGAACGTGGGTAAATATTTATAGGAGCATTGCATGACAATTGAGAATTCTTTCTTCTGGATAAACTTTTCTTTCTTTTGATGAGTTGGCTTAATGGAAGTTTGTACTTTCTCTAGGCGAAAATTGATACTTTAAAACTCTATATGTATTATATTACTCTCTGCAATTCTATCCATATTATTATATTTTTTTCTGTATTTTTTTAATAATTTTCAATAAAAATTTAAAAAAAAGAAAAATTCATACTTTCTGAAAAGTGACTCCCCCCCCCCATTTGACATTTTTGCTTTGGTTATTATAACTCCTATTACTCACTCATTCTGTGTCAGAGAGGACACTAAAGATGTGTGGTGGTGGTGGAAGAAACACGGGGAGATCTCAAAAGGTGCTTTTTCAAAAAGGCAACTGGACTGGGTTTTTGTTTTTTTTCCCCTTGAGGAAGAAGAAGATGTTTCACATCTCATCCAAGATGCTTCATCAATTCACAACTGATGAAGCTTTCTGGATGAGAAGCAAAACATCTTCTTCCTGGAGAAAAAAACTGTCCAGCTGCCTCTTGAAAAAGTATCTTTGAGACAACGATGACCTGGATGACTGAGAATCTCCAGAGATACAGGAGATGTCATGACTGTCAGACCTGGAAACCATCTTTTACGTTTAGGCCTTCAGGCCTGCTACATATTCTTCTGTGGGAAAATGGGAGGGGGGATTGCATGAAGTATAGATGATTGTAGTCAAAATAACATTCCTTTCTCAGAAAGTCAAGGACGCATTGCCCTGGCATCTGGAGTCGAATGACTGGGGGTTGTCCTCCATTTGGACGGTGGATGATTGGATTATGTGATGGACATGAGTGTGATGGGCAGGGACTTGAACTTTCACTTGGGTGGGGAAAACCTGGAAACTTTCAGAATCGGGTTTTCCCAGATGTGAGAATATGACATCTCTAATAAAAAGGAACTTTGAGGAAATCCAAGCCTTGGAATTTTCTTTCGTTGGGGGTGTTACTTGGAACCCTGACAATGACATCATTACACATGCAAATGACAAGACCTGTGTACATGTGTCAGAAATTATCATTGTGATTATCGTTGTGAGGCTGCACATTTGCACAATGGCTTCATTTTGCACAGGTCATGTTGACTTTAGCATGGCTTGTTATGGACCCTACTAGACTCCCATTTACTGTAACTTCCTGACAGTTCTACGTTCAAGTCTCTAAAAAGTAAATTGTGAACCAGCTGCTGCTTTTTTTTGTGTGTGCACTTAAAAGATTTTAAATGGATAGGAACCAAAAACATTTTAAACCCAAGAAAGATGAAATATTCATCTTCCAGATGTGGAAAGATATCTCACATCCAGCTCTGGGAAGACCTGGGCAATTTTTTTCTTTTAAGGCAGTGGCACTTTATGTATATATAATTCTATTCCACATCATAGTCAGAGATTTTATGGCTCCCTCTGAGCTTTGTATTGTGCAATTCAAGGCCAAATTATATTAGCAGAGGCATCTGGGTTTCTAGTGGAAAAGGTTTTCTGGTTTTTAAATCATCCCAATAAAAATGATTAAATCCTTTCTAAAATACTTTTTTATGTACTATAGATTTTCTGGCAAACTCATAATGTCACGATGTGAAGTAATCATGTGGGAAATATAACCATGGCATTAGCAGTCCTTATTTACAACAGGGCTTCCCAATGTGATGCCTGTGGATTATAGCTTCTGGGCTCTTTGAAGTACTTTCCACTCATCCTTGAAAACTGAGCTGGCATGAAATTTACTATCACTGTTGTTGATCTGTGTTGTCTCTGTTCCCAATCACTGCCATCCTCTGACTTCTCTCTATCGGGACAGAGCCTAACAGATTTTACAGACCTTGAAGTTATTCTTGGATGGTGCTGGAATAACAGGGAAAATACTACTTGAATATCATACTACTAAAAATTGCTTAACCCAGTCTTGGGCTGAGGATGATATAAAGGCATTGTTATGGGGACACTACAGAAATAATCTTATCAAAGCATTGTTGTGCCACATTTAGGAGCAAGTGGAGAAAGGGCCCTAGAATAATGACTTAGTTTTACCTACACTGATTAGAAATTCTGGAAATTGTGCTGGTGCGTTTGGAGTGTCCCAGGTTAGAAAAGTCTGATTTCAAGATTATGAGTTTTCTTTTCCTAAACTACCGTGTTTCCCCAAAAATAAGACTGGCTCTTATATTAATTTTTGCTCCAAAAGACACATTAGGGCTTATTTTCTGGGAAATATGGTACTAAATGCATCCATCTGGCTGACAATCTTAACTGGGGCTTATTTTGGGGGTACAGCTTATATTACAAGCATCTTGAAAAATGCTAGGACTTATTTTCTGGTTGGGTCTTATTTTCGGGAAAACAGGGTATTAAAAACAAAACTTGAATTAAAGGGAATAAGAGGACAGTCAATGCAAGGTGGCTGGACTGCATTACAGTAAGTGATGAGTATAGCATTGGAAGATCTGAAGGACCTGGCTGGAGTCAGATCCTCCTGGACAATGTCTATCATGCGGTTGCTAAAAGTCAATGCTAAAAGTTGACTGGATGGTACATAGTCAATCAATCAATCAATCAATAGCAAAACAAAGCCAGATTATGCTATACTGGATTAATTCATCACTACATCCAATATTAGTTGATACACAGGATGTGTTTTGCACATAAAAAAACATTTATTTACCAGACGAAAATTAAGAGATTGCTCCCCTCCATTCTTTCTAGCCTTGTGAGATTTTATCAGCTGGTGCTCGGCTTGGGTGTGTACTTTCAAGCCAGTTTGGACTTCTGGTAACTGCCTAGTCAAGTTTTTGAAAGTTGTTTACTATTGTCATCTTCTTAGAACCAAGAGGGAATGATTGGACCAAGATCACCCAGCTGGCTTTGTATTTAAGATGCAACTACACCCCACAGTCACCTAGTTTCTAGCTGGTGTTTAATCATTACACCCAACTGGTTCTCAGGAGCTCAGCTTATGTTTCTCTTTTTCCCAAGCAGGTGAACATGCTTCCAAAGAAAGGAAGTGCTGGATTGCAGCCATCAGCACCTAATAATTCTTCTAGCCCAAGGGGTGGCAAACTCAAGACCCGTGGGGCCACCCTGGAAACAGCGAAGGACCGGCCCGTGGTGCCTCTGCCAGCCAAAATGGGCTCCCGAGCTCCATTTTCACTGGCAGAGGGTTGCAGGAGGCCATCACAGCCAAAAACCGAGCTCGGGTGCCATTTTGGTTGGCAGGGCACTCAGGCAACCACAAGCGCCCCCGACACAAGTGATGTTGAGCTGGCCACGCCCACCCCAGCCCCGAGGTGAAACACAACCCTGATGCGGCCCTCAATGAAATCGAGTTTGATACCCCTGTTTTAGCCTATTTCAGGTGCATAGACAATGTCTGAAATACACAGATGCTTCAGCTTGTTGCTGCATAGTCAACTGGCCTCTCATTTATTTATTCTTAAATTAAAAAAATAAAATAAAAATCCAGTAGGGTAAGAAATGTGGTGATTGACTGAGTATAATGGTGGAGACCAAAGACCTAAGCCAGAACCAAGCAAACATTATAATTGCTTAGCATCGTTCAAGGACTCTGTCACTTGTTTGTTATTATAACTGGCAGGGTTCAAAAGCTTTCAGTGTAACCATCCACAGAATGGAAGAGGTTGGGGAGCATTGTGCTAAATCAAACACACCTTTTTCTCCAGGGATCACCTTTTCTTGTGTCCTTCTCCCTCCAAGGTTAGAACAGGGAAGGATGATAAAGTGATGCCTTCAGAAGTGATGGGCACACATGTTTTGCCCGGCTTAAAAATGCTTTGAAGGTGTGGCCAATGTAAAGAAAAAATTGTATTTTAAGAAAACTCAATAAATGTGCAGGTGAATACTGTCCTTTTGTTGTGACTCTGACCCCCGAGCCCGTCTTATCAGAGGGAGAAGACTCCGAAAGTGAAGGAGAGGAGTTGGCAAGGCCTCCCTTTCCAGGACCTCCTCTCTGGCAATGCCTCAGGTGTCTTCCGAAGGAGAAGAGATAGGCGAGGAGCCAGGTACTTCCGAGCAGCCGCAGTTAGACAGCAACGGAGATAAGTCTTGGCTGGATCCTGACAATGTCGGAAAGACAAGCACGCGCAGCAGAGAAGGAGGCGTGCCAGAGATTAAGCTGAGTCACTGGACCACACCCCACAGGGGATAAAAGGGGGTGTGGTGGCCATTCAGGCTTTGTGATGGACAAAACGGAAAGCTAGCAAGTCATTCTGCATTTCTGGAACTTTGTTATATTCTCTGCTTGGATTGATTTTTTGGACTGGACTTGATTATACTTTGGCTTTTGTGGACTTTGATGTTTTCGGTCGGAGGAAATAAACCTCCCTTTGTAAGTAAAGACTGTTGGCAAGCAGCCACTGGGTTGCTGCCAATTCTGTTATCAAAGGAAATTCTTGTCTGTTGGTTTATTTTGACTCTTGGTTGACTGCTGGTGTGCGTGTGTGAGACGGGGACAGAACACCTTTGGCTATTAGATTTCAAAGGGGAAGCCTTGGGAAGTTGGGCTGCCCTCTTTAGAAGGGCACAAAATATATATGCTGCAGAAAAATAGCACTATCATAGCAACGCTGAACATCAAAATCTTTCCCATCTTAATATTAATGTCCTTGCACATCAAGCCTGGTTATAGTGGGCAGCATATCCAGCATGACCTCTGCATCAGGGGTGAAATCCAAAATTTTTCCCTACCGGTTCTGTGGGCGTGGCTTGGTGGGCGTGGCAGGGGAAGGATATTGCAAAAACTTCATTCCCACCCCACTCCAGGGGAAGGATATTGCAAAATCTCCATTCCCACCCCACTCTGGGGCCAGCCAGAGGTGGTATTTGCCGGTTCTCTGAACTACTCAAAATTTCCGCTACCGGTTCTCCAGAACCTGTTAGAACCTGCTGGATTTCACTCCTGCTCTGCATGCACAACAGTGGTGGAATTAAAAATTTCTTACTACCAGTTCTGTGGGCATAGTTTAGTGAGTGTGTCTTGGTGGGCGTGGCAGGGGAAGGATCCTGCAAAATCAAAGCAGCTTTGAATATGTGTTGATCGGAAGCTTAGGTTTTGTGGTTAGATCACATTCCACAGAGACACAATTACAACTTGTTTCCAGCATTGTAGGAGAATGTGTACCTTCCATGTTGCGGTTAAGCGAGGGCCATAAAAAAACACAATTAAAAGTCACCGCAATGTTGGCAGTCAATGCAAGGGCAAGGCGTTTTGTAATTGAACCTTTGTGTTATTTGAGAACTACTTACCAATGGGGTATATCCTGCTCCACATGGAAAGCTGGAGCAATAAAAAAAAAATATTAGGACTGGTCTTAGAGAAGGACTAAGTTATTCTTGCATTTTTCAAGCCTGCCTGCTGTTTGTGGCTGTCCCTTCATGCAAAAAAAAAAAGGAAAGAAAGAAAGAAAGAAAGAAAGAAAGAAAGAAAGAAAGAAAGAAAGAAAGAAAGAAAAGAAAGAAATTGGGAGATTTGTTTTTTAATTCATGCAAGAAGTATTAAACATGCATCGGCTTCTCACTTTTCTATTAGTTTCACATCACTTTTCAGTCACAGTGGGGATTTACCCCCACACACAAAGCACCATTTGCTCCTTTTGAATAGACACAAACAACATTACTTGCATGAATGCCCTTTAAAGGCAATTAAATGAGTGCTACAATGAGCTCACACAGGAGATGGCCATGAGAGAAAATGGGTTGACTTGAACTAGGCAAAGTTCAGGATTCAGTCAAGCAGTAATATTCTTGTCCCTGTGTTTAGCTTGGAACTCTTCCCATGCTTACCACATCATCCCTATCCAATGCAGCTGTTGGTAGCCAGCAAGTGTCAAGGTCTGTAAGAAGTGAGCTGGACCCATAGCGAAGAAATTGCATGCCTTAAATCAAGTCTAGTCAAGATGCATACATAGCATGCTATTTTTGCCCCCAAGGTTTATTGGGTTTTTATTTTTAAACATATATCAACATCAATACATGAACAGTGTGGCCTCTGGGTATGATTCATATTAATACAAATAACAATTATTACATTAATCAAACTTATATAGAATAGAATAACAGAGTTGGAAGGGACCTTGGAGGTCATCTAGTCCAGTGGTCACCAACTGATGGTCCATGGACCACTGGTGGTCCGCAAGAAAATTTTGATGGTCTGCAGAAAACTTATGTGCATTTTTTATATTGCACTAAATCAGGGGTCCTCAAATCACACCCCCTGGGCCAGATAGGTGCAATTAATGTTTGTGTTGCTGCAGAGAGTCTTTTTGTGCAGATCGGAGGGGGACAGAAATTCTGACTTGGGATCTGCTTCAGCCTCTTGGTGCGGGGCTTTAGGTGAAGGCTCTGGAGGGAAGTGCTGCTGATGGCGAAGAGCCAGAGGGCCTCATTCCAGTGAGACTCCATCATGGCCTGGAACTGGCTGACCATCTCAGCCTGCTGTCAGGTTTCGATGTCATCTCAAATAAATTGCACCCCCAGACAATTAATCTTTGCTGAAATATTCCATTTATTGAGAACTATCTGCTACCGACTCTGCGTAGCCGATACTAAGCCTTTGACCCCCAAAACCTTCCTTTTCCGTTCCCCAATTCTCATCTTTTTATTGGCCATCTTCCAAATCAATCTTCCCAGCTCCAGCCTCCAACCCCAGGAATGTCCCCCTCCCATCCCATCTCCTCGGAGACATTATCTACAGAGAAAATAACTAGGTGAGAAGTCAAGCCTCTTCTCCATCTCTTTATGGCAGCATTTGAATACTGACACCTGCTGAGCCTCCGGGTGCTGGTACCTGGTCTTGCACTCCCACAGTTCTTCCCTCTGCTTGGAAAGCCTACGCTCGTAGTCTTCAGTGAGGTGCTTCTGCTGAGCCTCCTTCTCGGTCAGATCCAATTTGAGCTGTTTTGCCAACTCTTTCTCATGGTGGCTGCTTAGCTCCAACAACTGCTTCCTGTTGGGGCCCTAAGGAGCCCAGGCGGGGAGGCAAGGAGTGGTTGGGAGGGGAGGGGCAAGTAGAGGCCGGCATGGCACCCCTCAACGTGAGTGACATCAAGTTGGCCACACCCACCCAGCCACATGACCACCTAGCCATGCCTGCCCAGCCGGTCATTAAGCAGATCATATTAGTTGTCCACAGAATTTAAAATTGAATTTAGTGGTCCCTGAACTCCGAAAGGTTGGTGACCCCTGTTCTAGTCCAACCCCTGCATAGACAGGAAACCCTACACCACTTCAGACAAATGGTTATTCAACATCTTCTTAAAAACTTCCAGTGTTGGAGCATTCACAGCTTCTGGAGGCAAGTTGTTCCACTGATTAATTATTCTAACTGTCAGGAAAATTCTCCTTAATTCTAAGATGCTTCTCTCCTTGATCAGTTTCCACCCATTGCTTCTTGTCCTACCCTCAGGTGCTTTGGAGAATAGCTTGACTCCCTCTTCTTTGTGGCAGCCCCTGAGATATAATCCTAATATTAATGTACTTGGTTATTTTAAAATAGTTATTCAATATTTCAACGTTCCATTCTAATGTCAATTATCTTCTTGAACATACATAGTAATACCATCTTTCAACCTCTCAACTTTCCATCTAATTATTACTTATTTTCAATTTATATAGAAATTATAACTACTAATATTCCCTCTTTTTTATTACATTTTTTATTTTTCAATATAATAATTCCATCTTCAATTAAATAGTGTGTCATCTGGGTATCTTTATACAGTAATAATCAAAATTTACAGCAATATTCATTGCTTTAACATTAATTCTATAGTATTAAAGTGGTAATATTAAACATGATCATAATATTTGCTTCTCTCTCTTAACATATCTTCTTTATTTTACTAATCTTGGTTAAAATGGTCTTTTGTTTCCCTGTTTCTAACTTCCGTTTTTATGGTCTAACCACTGATAAAATAGCAAGCTATTTTTAAGCTGTAGAAAGAGAGTAACAGAATCATCTTGAAGAGTTATGCTGTAGATTAGTGTTTTTTTCCAACTTGGCCAAATGTCTAGGGAGATTTTCAATCATCCAGGTCATCATTGTCCCAAAGGTGCTTTTCCAAAAGGCAACTGGACTTTCTTGAGGTATTTTTTTCTTTGCAAACATTTCACTTCTCATCCAAGAAGTGATCTGAAGAAGCTTCTTGAATGAGAAGCAAAACATTTTCCAAGAAAACCAAAAACCAAGAAAGTCCAGTTGCCTTTTGGAAAAGCATCTTTTTTTAAAAAAAAAAAAAAAAGGATTTATATGCCACCCTTCTCCGGAGACTCAGGGCGGCTTACAATGCATTAAGCAATAGCCTTCATACTTTTGTATATTTTATACAAAGTCAGCTTATTGCCCCCACAATCTGGGTCCTCAATTTACCTACCTTAGAAAGGATGGAAGGCTGAGTCAACCTTGAGCCTGGTGAGATTCGAACTTACTAATTGCAGACAGCTGGGGTTAAATTACAATGCATTAGTCTGCTGAGCTATCCAGGCTCCTTTGGTCCAATTTTGTCACTTAACTGGCTGGGGACTTCTGGGAACTGAAGTCCACACACCCTAAAGTGCCCAAGTTGAGAAACACATGCATCTTGCAAAGGAAATAGGTGCACATGTTCAGATGACTGTGATCCTACCATCATCAGAGAGGCCTCCGCTGCAGCTCTCCAGATGCCTTGAATGGTTATCATTGAACAAGTACAGATTAGACAGATTAACAAAGTTGGAAGGGACTTGTAGGTCATCTAGTCCACCCCCCACCCCCCACCCAAGCAGGAGACCCTACACCATTTCTGACAGATGGCAGTCCAATCTCTTCTTGAAAGCCTCCAGTGATGAAGCTCCCTCAACTTCTGAAGGCAACTTCTGTTCCATGGGTTGATTGCTCTCACTGTCAGAAAATTTCTTCTTATTTCCAGGTTGAATCTCTTCTTGTTCAATTTCCATCCATTATTCCTTGTGTGGCCTTCAGTTGCTTTGGAAAATACTTTGAACCCCTCCTCTCATTAGCAGCCCCTAAATATTGAAACATTGCTATCACGTCTCCCCTGGTCCTTTACTAGACTAGCAATGCAGTTCCTGCAACCGTTCATCGTATGTTTTAGCCTCCACTCCTCTAATCATCTTGGTTGCTCGTCTCTGCACTCTTTCTAGAATCTCAACATCTTTTTTATAGTGTGGTAACCAAATGGATGCAGTATTCCAGGTGTAGTCTTACTAAGGCTTTATAGAGTGGTATTAGTACCTCATTTGATCTTGACCGTATCCCTTTGTTAATGTAGTTTAGGATTGCATTGGCTTTTTGGGCTGCCACCACACACTGTTGGCTAGAAGTGGGCTTCACATAATTTAACGACCGGTTTGCCCCAGCACCGAAAATGTGAGAGTGTGCGCCTTCTGCGCATGTGTGCCGCCTTCTGCTCATACACTTTGCTCACATGCGTGCTTGCATGTATGCACACAGCTTAAACATCGCAGCTAAATAGGACAGCACAGCGCCGGGGTGAGTGAGCTCAACTACTCACAACTACCGGTTCGTCCGAACCAGCTGAATCCCACTCCTGCTGTTGGCTCATATTTGATTGGTTGTTCACTAATCTGTCATTGGGTTTTAATTTGAATTGTTTTAAATTTGGGCCAAAGTATGTAATTCTTTTAATAATTTTAAATTTTGTATTGGTATGTGTTTTAGTTCTGGCTGTGCACCGCCCTGAGTCCACTAGGAGAAGGGCGGTATATAAATTGAATAAAATAAATAAATAAATAAATAAATAAATAAATAAATAAATAAATAAATAAATAAATAAGACTCCAAGATGCCTCTCACAGTTACTGCTGTTAAGCCTGGTTTCATCCAACCTGTGTCTGCTTGTGTGCAATTGAAAAGCTTTGTTCTTACGTATAAGCATGCATAACTCATCTTGCTCTTCCTTTGGGGCAAGCGACATTTTGAAAAGCACAGTAAATAAACAAGAGGTGAAGGCATTAGATAGGCAAAACAAACAAAAAAAAAGGAAAATAAAATTAGATGTCATTTAAGTTGACATCATTCATGGTTACAACTGCTGTAAAGAAGATCAGAAGCTTTGTATCTCCTTTTCTTTCTTTTGTATTGATTGTCTGCTGGTCTGCAGACTTTCCCCACTTTTTCCATAATCTCATCCCACCAAGTGGAAGGAATATACAGTGTACTAGTACAAAGTTGGGATGCTAAAATGACATTGAATCAATACTCGGGGCAAAATCCAGCAAAAATATTGCCTTCAACTCGGGGTTGAAGACCATGATACCTATGACAAACTCGCTGGAACATGCCCTCGTTTTCCTCTGTGTGCATTTAGGCTATTTTTCCAGGCATCCTACATTTCCTTATTCTGGCAGCTCCTGCCACTCTGTTGCAAAGCAAGGCTGTCCAAACAAAATGACATCAGAAGAGAAGCAGAGGGAATAAGTTGCTAAAGCAACCAAAATGCCTTAGGCTTGAAATGGGGAAAAATACATCTGATTCCAATTATCTTGCAAGCCGCTCTGAATATCTACATTTGGGTCCAAGCTAAAGATAGACCAGCAACGTCACAGATATGCACCTGGACGCACATTTAAGATATGTGATCATTGACTCAACGAAAACAATTAAACAGATGGTTATGTTATGTCAAGACAGATTTAACTTTTTCTAAGGCATTGCTGGGCTGAAAGACGATTCTCGAAATACCTGGCATGGATTTATTGTCTGGGGAAGGAAAAGAGAACGTTCCGATGTTAGTTTAACCTGACAGCAATATTTGTGAATGTGTTTAATACACATACAAATGTCCAAAATGCCTTGTTTGGATTGCAAAAGCCAAGAGAAGGAATCCCATCATATAACTCACTGCCCCAGCTTGCAGGCACTGATGCTCCTGTCCATGGCAGGAATAAAAAGATTCAGGTTGGTGACGATGACCATGATACAATGCAGCAGGAACCTTCCTCACTCTGCATTTTTCTCTCATGCTGGGCACTCAAAAAATGCAACGAAAAAGGGAAAGGTTTACATCAAATCTGCATATGCTAATTTATATTGTGTTTCTCTGAAAACACAACCCACCCCAATAATTTTTTTTTTTTAAATTTGATTTATATGCCGCCCTTCTCCGAAGACTCAGGGCGGCTTACAATGTGCTCAGCAATAGCCTTCATCCTTTTGTATATTTATACAAAGTCAGCTTATTGCCCCCACAAACTGGGTCCTCATTTCACCTACCTTAGAAAGGATGGAAGGCTGAGTCAACCTTGAGCCTTGGCGAGATTCGAACCCTGCAGTAATTGCAGGCAGCTGGTCTTAATAACCAGCTTAACAACAGGGTGCCTTAAACCCCTGTACTACCAAGGCTCTAATAAGCCCAACCCTAATTTTTTGGGGAGGGGGCCTAATTTTACCCCTACCCCGAAAATAAACCTGGGGCGGGATGGGTGTGGGCACCACAAGAGACGGTGCAGGCATGGGGGGGGCAACTGTCTGGCTGCATTTGCAGCCTGCTGGCCCCTTGGGGCAGTGCAAATACCGTTTTTGCCCTTCTCTTTCTGGGTGTAGCACTTACTTGTTGGGCCGCTGCCCCGAAGCCAGCAGCTCCGCGGCCAGCTGCTTTGCTTTTTCCTTCTTTTTGGGAGGCTCATGGGAGGCTGTTTGATGAACGGGAGGAAAATGGGGAGGGGGGATTATCCTGCCTGTCATCCATTCCTCAAGCTCAGCACAGACTGAGGGAAGATGGCAGGCAGGAAAATCTCCCTCCCCATTTTCCTCCCGTTCGCCAAAAAACCTTCATTCCAGGGGTAGGTTCTACTTACATTTACTACTGGTTCGCATCACGCCCGTGCACTCTTCTGCACATGCGCAGAAGCTTCTGCACATGCTCAGATCACCTATGATGACATCCGGGTCAGTGGGTGGAGCCTCCCGCTGGTCTTACTACCGGTTCTTACGAACCAGGGGCAACCCACCACTGCTCCATTCCGAAATGCTAAAGGTTCGGAATGGAGGCAACGGTGCATCCATGGCGCATCCAGCTCACCGAGTCTGGCCTGCTGCACCTCAAAAAAGTAAGACCACCTCGAAAATAACCCCGAGTGCTTATTTTCAACTCTAAAAGAAAATAAGACTCGGTCTTATTTTCTGAGAAACACGATACAAAAATAGATACAAATTTAAAATATCAACTTTTAAAGTTCTCCAAAAGAGAGACACCTAAATGCGTTGCACCAAATCCAAGGCGGCCTCATGATATCTTAAAGACTAACTAAATATTGAGGTGTCCTTTGCAGAAATAGACCGTTTTCCAGAGAGAGAATTAGGATTCCAGTAGCACCGTTTCTTACTAACCATTCGTATTAATATGCATAAGCTTTAACGAGCTGTAGCTCATGAAAATACATGTGCTTTTTAATTTTTTTAAAAAAATGTTAGTTGGAAGAACTGTTAGCAGACTTCTGTGTTTTAAGTTTTGCTACTGTAGACTAGCATGGCTCTCCTACTTCTCTGCCTGAAACAGAATATATGTAGACTCGTAGATGATGGGTGTGTGGAAAATGTAAAGAATGTGTATGTTTGGAAAACAGTACAGGCGTTGATGACTCTTCTGGGTGTTCTTGAACAGCTCTTGAACACGAGATGCATATTGTTGCCTTGTTGAGTAATGAACGTGACATGTCAAGATGATAACCTGCAGAACTGAAAAGTAACATACATAAACATGCCCAAACTATAATGTCTGAGCGACTCTAGTCTCAATTTTGATGGCATCTACCTCCTTATTAAACTCAAGGAGAAGGGGTCTACTCTGATCAAGGAGAAGGGGTCTACTCCTTGGAAAGAGTCAATCTACTAAAAAAGCTAGAGTGTTACAATAATCCAAATATTATATGAATGTTGCACTTTCTCTTGCACTCTCCTCCAAAAGGAGAGCACTCTCTGGAATAGCTTTCCACTCAGAAAAAGGAGGAGCATAAACAGTGTAGTAATATTTCAATTTAATAGAGCACTTACAAGATTTTGGATACAATGGAGAACATTTTTCTGACATCTCTGAGATGTGTGAGTTGCATCTAAGTACCAGACTCCACATTTTGGGCTTAGACAACTTAGAACTACGCCGACTTCGGTCTGACCTAAGTGTAGTACATAAAATTATCTACTACAATGTCCTACCTGTCAATGACTACTTCAGCTTCAACCACAACAATACATGAGCAAATATTAGATACAAACTCAAGGTAAACCGCTCCAAACTCGATTGCAGAAAATATGACTTAAGCAACAGAGTGGTCAATGCCTGGAATGCAATACCTGACTCTGTGTTTCTTCCCCAAACCTCCAAAACTTTAACCTTAAACTGTCTACTCTTGACCTCACCCCATTCCTAAGAGGTCTGTAACAGGGGTGAAATGCTACCGGTTCGGACCGGCTCAGGCGAGTAGGTAGCGATGGCGGCGGGCAGTTCAGAGAACCTGTAGCAAAAATCCCTGCCCCCGTCCCCCATGCCCAGCTGAGCTGGGCGATCATCAGAGGCTTTTTTTCTTTTAAATGGCTCTGATGAGCCAAGCTCTGACGATCCCAGCTGAGTCGCCTGATTGGCAGAGGGTTTTTTAAAAACCCTCTGACGATCAGGCGACTCAGCTGGGATTGTCAGAGCCTTTTGAAAGCATTTTTTACATGGTTTTACATGTAAAAAATGGTTTTTAAAAAAATTGGCCACGCCCACCCAGTCACATTAACCCCCCTAGAGATTTTAAGAGATCTTAAGAGATCAGGATACATTTCTGATCTCTTAAGATGCCGATTAAAGTCAAGAAATCCACCAATCTTGACAGCGCGTAAGTTGATGGCCGATCATCAGAACACCACACAAAAGTGGATGGAGGCGTGGAATAGCTGTTCCCCCCAAGATGTCTCCGAGCATATCAGTCCTAGTAGTATACCTCCAGGATTTAGCCTACCCCGACACATATGGGTGACATATAATAGAATTAGAACAACTCATGGGGTGTGTGCTGACTCCCTGTATAAATGGGGAAAGACACCTTCAGCACAATGTGATTGCGGGGCCCCTCGACAGACTATCCAACATATAGTGAGGGAATGCCCTAACAGAAGGTATCCAGGAGATTCTAGGGACTTCCTCTGCATAACAACGGCAGCTACTGACTGGATCTCCAAACTCGACATTAAACTTTGAAATGTTATTTCTGTTTTCCTCTTAGGTTTTCTTACTGCTTTTTCATTGTTTTCATTGTTTTTAACCTATAAAAATGAAGTGTTTTAATACCGTGTGTGACCAACCATACGCTAAATAAATAAATAACCCCCCCCTACTAAGCCACGCCCACAGAACCGGTAGTAACAAATTTTAGATTTCACCACTGGTCTGTAAGGCATAAGAGCACCAGAATGCCTACCGTCCCTGTCCTAATATTCCTTTTTTACTTACTCTTTTCATGTATTCAGATTATGTTTATGCTTTTACCTGTTATTTTATATATGCTTGACAAAATAAATAAATAAAATAAAATAAATAAATAGTCAATAGAGGCACTTAAATTTATTGATAACTTTGCCTTATTCACCATGATGTCTGCAGAGGTGGGTTTCACATAATTTTACCACCAGTTCGCCGCACACCGAAAATGTGAGCGCGCACCTTCCATACATGGGCGTGGCCTTCTGTGCATGTGCTTTGCTCGCGCACGTGGCTTGAATGCATACGCACGGCTTAGAAAATGTGACTAAATAGGACGGCATAGCGCCGAGGCGGATGGTCTGTCTCACCTGCAGGTTGCCACTACCGTTTCGTCCGAACCAGGTGAATACCACCATTGGATGTATGCATATGCATTATGATGTTATTGTGAAAATGACACCAGTTACAACATTCATATCGCTTTACCTCATTGGCTTGAGAAGGTAAATTGCTCCAAATTATGAAAATTGACATGAACGATATAGCTTTGTATGTAATGGGTCTTTGGGAGGAATGAATGGTCCATTCAATTGAAATTTCACTATATTATTGAAAGACTTTTTCCTATGTGGCATAATAAGTGGAATGGAAAGACGACAATTTTTAACGGGAGGTCGCCATAGAAACTGAAGAAAGTGCTGACCACAGGTTAAAATTATACTGTTGAAAAATGGCTTTTGAATATTATAAGTGCTGGACATGATGCAGCTTAAAAAGAGAGGCTGAAGGCAAAAGTCAATGTTTCAAGCTTCTATTTATGCTTATTTGACATTTCAGAACTGCTAAAATTTTGAAAAGGAATCCTGCTAGGCTTTTGAACTATCATTAATCACTGAGCTATTAATACTTTGCCTGAATCAACAGATCAGGATTGCTTACCAAAATGGCTTCAGAAAGAAATGGAAATGGAATTTCATGAGCATCAAAGCCCAATATTGTCTGTCTGTCTGTCTGTCTATACACACACACATACATGCATGCACACAGAGAGAAAGAGTGCAGAGAAGAGTAACAAAGATGATTAGGGGACTGGAGGATAAAACGAGCCTTGGTAGTACAGTGGTCTAAGGCACCCTGTTATTAAGCTGGTTATTAAGACCAGCTGCCTGCAATTACTGCAGGTTCAAATCTCGCCAAGGCTCAAGGTTGACTCAGCCTTCCATCCTTTCTAAGGTAGGTAAATTGAGGACCCAGTTGTGGGGGCAATAAGCTGACTTTGTATAAATATACAAAAGGATGAAGGCTATTGCTGAGCACATTGTAAGCCGCCCTGAGTCTCCGGAGAAGGGCGGCATATAAATCAAATAAAAAAAAAACATACCGTGTTTCCCCAAAAATAAGATCCTGTCTTATATATTTTTTGAACCCTGAAATAAGCACTTGGCCTTATTGCAATGCCCTCAAAAGCCCGATTCGGCTTATTATCAGGGGATGTCTTATTTTGGGGAAAACAGGATATAAAGAATGGTTGCTGGAATTGGGTATGTCTAGTTTGATGAAAATAAGGACCAGGGGTGACATGATAGCAGTGTTCCAATATCTCAGGGGCTGCTACAAAGAAGAGGGAGTCAAGCTATTCTCCAAAGCACCTGAGGGCCGGACAAGAAGCAATGGGTGGAAACTAATCAAGGAGAGAAGCAACTTAGAATTAAGGAGAAATTTCCTGACAGTTAGAACAATTAGGAGGAGGCTAATGCCTCCTACTAAGGCAGCATTTAACATCCAGCTGCCTGCAATTACTGCGAGTTCAATTCTCACCAGGCTCAAGGTCGACTCAGCCTTCCATCCTTTCTAAGGTAGGTGAAATGAGGACCCAGATTAAGGAGGCAATAAGATGACTTTGTATAAAATATACAAAACTATGAAGGCTATTGCTTAACGCATTGTAAGCCGCCCTGAGTCTTCAGAGAAGGGCGGCATATAAATAAATAAATAAATAAATAAACAAACAAACAAACAAACAAACAAACAAACAAACAAACAATTAACCAGTGGAACAACTTGCCTCCAGAAGTTGTGAATGCTCCAACACTGGAAGTTTTAAAGAAGATGTTGGATAACCATTTGTCAGAAATGCTATAGGGTTCTCTTTAAAGTACTGGTAGTTCTCACTTAGCAACTGTTTAAAGCTACAACAGACCTCCACAGAACTACTTATGACCTGTTATCAAAGTTCTGATGGTTGCACATATACATGCATGCCAGTGGTGGGTTTCAAAAATGTTTACTACGGTTCTGTAGGTGTGGCTTTGTGGGCGTGGCTTGGTGTGGCTTGGTGGGCATGGCAGGGGAAGGTTACTGCAAAATCCCCATTTCCTCCCGATCAGCTGGGACTCGGGAGGCAGAGAATAGATGGGGGCAAGGCCAGTCAGAATTTTTACTACCGGTTCTCCAAACTACTCAAAATTTCCGCTACAGGCTCTCCAGAACTGGTCAGAACCTGCTGAAACCCACCTCTGATGCATGCACACATACACATACCAGTCACATGATTGCATTTTGGACATTTGGCCACTGGCTCGCATTTGCTCGCAATTTGTTTGCGGTAATCACATAACCACAATTTGGGGGGTTTCTTTGCTGGTTTCCAGTAAAAAAAAAGACCAACTGGGAAAACCAAGTTTACTCAATGAACGCCACATTAACAACTGATGCAAAAATGTTGTAAAATTGGGCACAGTCACTGCTTAATGACTGCCACGAGAACAGTGGTAAACTCCCCCCTGGTTCTATCCGGTTCGGTGAACCGGTAGCACCGGTGGCGGGAGGCTCCGCCCACCTACCGGGACATCATTATGTCCCTTTTTTTACCATCTGCGCATGTGCAGAGGGTTCTGCACATGTGCAGAAGAGGCACGCTCCCATTCCCGAACCGGTAGTGAAGGTAAGTGGATTTTACCCCTGCATGAGAATCATAATTTTGGGTTCAGTTATGGTTATGTTGGAAGAAATGTCCATCTGGGTTCAGTTCCAAGTGGGGAGAAAAACACAGGATTTCACAGAGGTTGCTTGGAAAGAAGGTTTATTAATGAACAGGATCACATGGCTTGAGATCCTGGGCCGAAAAGGGGCAGAGATGCTGAGAGGGCCTGGGTTTTATGCCCTCTGTTGGACTTTGAATTTGAGCTTGTATTCTGATTGGTTGTCACACTCCTATGGGACCATGCAGGGGTAACTTTGTAGGTTGTCTTTTGAGTCCCAGGTTTGGTTGACTCTTGCTGGGTGATGATGTAATGAAGGGGCTTTGGGCAATTCCTAATGTGGCTCTGCCTGAAGGAGGTAGATTTTTGTTATGCAGAATAGACTGGCCCAGGCCTTAATGGCCCATTGACAAAGGTGGGGGGGGCTGAGTTTCTGCCTCCCTTTTAGGGGAAATATTCTGCCCTTTTAATGTTTCCCAAAATCTCTCATTTTCCTAGGAGAGGGGTGGGTGCTAACTTCCTAAATGACTGCCATGAGAACCATAATTCTGGGTTCAGTTATCGTTATAAATTGAAAACTACCTGTAGAACTGGAAAAGCCAAAAATTCTTGTAACTGGCATTAATGAGAAGGAAAACAAACAAAGATTAAATATAAAAGGAGCCAGCCTCCATCTTCCCAGTTTGGAAAAAGAGGAGATACAAAAGTAGAATTTATCTCCTTCCTTTTAACTAATATGATCCTTTGTCTTTTCCCCCCCTTGTTGTTTCTTCGGAAGATGCTGCAAGGCATGATGAGGTTTCCTGAAGATTGAATAGAAAAAAAAACAAAAAACACCTCATACTTTGCAACAGAGAGAAAACTATGCCTCTGTCTCCCTCTGCTGAGCAAGAGAGACCAGTAGATCTTGGTTGGACGCCAGCTGACCTGGTGAATCATTCGCACAAACTCTTGGTGTGTGAGGAAGAGGGAGAACTGATTGCAATTGATTTGTGACCTTCGTCACAAAAGAGCCCACTCGGAATCCCGGCAGGTACAAAAAGGAAAATTGTGCTAGTCCTCAAAGGAAGGATTGCAGTCTCCACTTTCGTGTCCACCATGAGTTCCACACAAAGAAATAGAATATCTTTATAATACAAAAATGTCATCAAAAAAGCACAACAAAGAATGTTCTTTCTGCACCAACTCAGAAAGCTCAAACTGCCCAAGGAGCTGCTGATCCAGTTCTACAGAGGAATTATTGAGTCTGTCATCTGCACCTCTATAACTGTCTGGTTCGGTTCTGCAACCCAACAAGACAGACCCAGACTTCAGAGAATAATTAGAACTGCAGAAAAACCAACAGCTACCAACCTGCCTTCCATTGAGGACCTGTATACTGCACGAGTCAAAAAGAGGGCTGTGAAAATATTTATAGACCCCTCACATCCTGGACATAAGGAGGTTTCAACTCCTACCCTCAAAACGACGCTATAGAGCACTGCACACCAGAACAACTAGACACAAGAACAGGTTTTTCCCGAACGCCATCACTCTGCTAAACAAATAATTCCCTCAACACTGTCAAACTATTTACTAAGTCTGCACTACTATTAATCTTCTCATCGTTCCCACCACCCATCTCCTTCCACTTATGACTGTATGACTGTAATTTTGTTGCTTGTATCATTTGTACCCTATGACTATCATTAAGTGATGTACCTTATGATTCTTGACGAATGTGTCTTTTCTTTTATGTACACTGAGAGCGCATGCACCAAGACAAATTCCTTGTGTGTCCAATCACATTTGGCCAATAAAAAATTCTATTTTATTCTATTCTATTCAGAAACATGAGTGCTCCCTTTGCTCTCAGAAATAACCTTTGTTTGTGAAACTGAGGAAGCGAGAAGGTTAATTTTCCTTTCTTTCTTTATCCTGGGAAAACAGGGTTGTTTTGCTTTTAGAAAACTCAGAATATGTGTAAGTATTGTTGGAAGAAATGTCCTTCTGGGTTCAGTTCCAAGTGGGGAGAAAGACACTGGAAACATGGAGACTACTTGGAAAGATGGTTTTAATGGTGGATAGGATCACATGCCTTGAAGATCTTGGCTGAAGAAAAAAAGGGCAGAGATGCTGAGAGTACCTGAGTTTTATACCCTCTCTGGACTTTTGAATTTGAGCTTGTGTTCTGATTAGTTATCAGACTCACATGGAACTATGCAGGGGTAACTCTGTAGGTTGTCCTGTGTCCCAGGCTTGGTTGAGCCTTGCTGGGTGATGCAATCTTCCTGGGTGCCATGTGGTGAGTTCTTTTGCAACTGACATGATGCAATGAAGGGGCTTTGGGCAATTCCTATTGTGTCTGAGGGCTAATCCTACCTTTGTTGGATCTTGGGTGAGGGCATTTGCTTATGAATAGACCTAGCTATCTCTTTATCTCTTAAGTGGGGACATCTGCTGTGGGCTATTGAGGAGGATGGGGGCTATTAAGAGTGACTCTGCTTCCTGCCTTAAAAACATGTTTCTCAATTTCTCATCCAGGGAAATATAATATTCTGCCTTTTTAATATTTCATTTTTCTAGATGAGTGGGTACTAACTTCCTACAGTATGATAAAATATGGGGTGCAAATTCACTGGAATGGGGGTTTCCAGATTGACTTCTAGACATTATTTTTCAGTCGAGTTGTCCAGCTCTAGCATAGCCCGGACCAGCCTTATTGTTGCAAAACAGAGATCCATCAATGCCAGAGATGTCAACCTTGGGAACTTTACGACTCGTGGACTTCAACTCTCAGAATTCCCTAGCCAGCCATGGTAGTTGGGCAATTCTGGGAGTTAAAGTCCTCAAGTGGTAAGGTTGCCAAGGCTAGACACCCCGGATCTATCCCAAGACTGTTCGTGTTCACTCTTGGCCACCAAGTTGTGTATTCAGCTTCCGCCCCCCACCCCCCAAAAAAGATGGAATCAGGAGGAAAAAGTTACAGTACAGAAAAAAATCATTCAATTTATTTTTATTTAAATTAAATCATTTAATTATAATTTTATTCTTTAGTCGGATATTTAATAATTCCCCAAAATTTAATTTGATATCAGTTTGGAATTCCAGAGTGCCTCAGATCTAATAGTTTATCTCCAGTGCTTTGGAAAATAAGTTGACCCCCCTATTGTGGCCCGCCAGCAGCCTGCGCGGATCGTGGCTGATCCCGACGATGAGGAGGCTGGTGTGGGGTCGCGCCAGCAGCCTGCGCAGCCAGCGCTTGCGTCGGACAGTGAGGAGGCTGAAGAGGATGTGGTGCCAGAGGCAGAGACTCAGCCAGGGCCTTCAGAACCTCCAGAGGCTCCTTCAAGTGGAGAGAGCGAAGTGGAGGAGCCTCTCCTCAATGCTCGAGCACGCAGGGCTGCCAAACGGCAGGAGTGGCTACTCAGGAGGAGGAGGTCTCCTCGAGAGTAAGGCTTGAGGATAACTGGCCACTCCCTTACTGTTAGTAAGTTTCCTGCTAGAAACAACTTGTAATTACCATCAGACCATTTTTTGGAAAAGTCTTATCGTATCTTGCTTTCTGGGCTGGTTGCCAACCTTTGCCGGACTTTGGTTTATTCTTGCTACTTAATAAACTTGATAAGGACCATTGGTGTGTGTCAATATCCTCGGGAATCCAGAGCTGGGGCAGAACACCTCCTCTTCTTTGTAGCAGCCCCTCAAATACTGGAATACTGCTATCATGTCACCCGTGGTCCTTCTTCTCTCCATACATAATTCCTGCAACTGTTTTTCATGTTCTTGTCTCCATGCCCTTAGTCATCTTAGTGGCTCTTCTTTGTACCTTTTCCAAAATCTCAACATCTTTTTTGTAATGTGGTAAGCGAAACTGGATGCGGTATTCCAGGTGGAGTCTTAGTAAGGATACATTAAGCCAAGAGTGAAATCCAGCAGGTTCTGACAGGTTCTGGAGAACCGGAAGCGGAAATTTTGAGTAGTTCGGAGAACCGGCAGCAGAAATTTTGAGTAGTTCGGAGAACTGGCAAACGGGGGTGGGAATGGAGATTTTGCAATATCCTTCCCCTGGAATGGGGTGGGAATGGAGATTTTGCAGTATCCTTCCCCCAGGAGTGGGGAGGGAATGGAGATTTTGCAATATCCTTCCCCTGGAATGGGGTGGGAATGGAGATTTTGCAGGATCCTTCCCCTACCATGCCCACCAAGCCACACCACGCCCACCAAGCCATGCCCACAGAACCGGTAGTAAAAATTTTTGGATTTCACCACTGCATTAAGCAATACTAATGCTAATTTATTATTAATCATTTCAAAAGGGCATGGAACCAAGCATGTTGTGGAGAAGTTCAGAGAGAGTTTCAGAAGTGAAAATTGCCTTAAGCCCCCTCAAAAAAACAAGACATGGATTTTGCCTTTGAACTTCTATCTTAAAAAAGAAACTAAAAAGTCCTAAAAAGTTCTGAGGTGACTTGACTCATCCTTTTGTGAAGGAGACCACAAAAGAAATGTTAACCAGCCACAGGAAGCTCAGCCAATAGTTTTGCACACTTCCCCAAACAGAGCATGTAGCAATTGTGCCACTGAAATGAATTGAGTTTTTTTTTTTTTAAATGCATCCATTAAAGCAGAGGTCTTCAAATTTGGCAGCTTTAAGACTTGTGGACTTCAACTTCCAGAATTCTCCAGCCAGCTATCCAGCTATGCTGGCTGGAGAATTCTGGGAGTTGAAGTCCACAAGTCTTAAAGCTGCCAAGTTTGAAGACCTCTGCATTAAAGCTACTGATAGCAAAATAAACCAGACTAAGATATACTAATGTGATGTAGCTTAGTACTTCTTTTATTATAACGGCTAAAACAATGGAATATTTGCAAGTCATCTTCCTTCTTTAAACTCCACATAAGCGAGGGACATTTTCTCCTTTCTTTCTTGAGGCAGACTCAGGACTCTCTTATCTCTTGACCATTGCCTTGGTAGTGGCCTTTCCTCCTGACCATTCAGTTTTCCCACTAGAGCAGGGGTCTGCAACCTTAAACTCTTAAAGAGCCATTTGGACCAGTTTCCCACAGAAAAGAAAACACCGGGAGCCACAAAAACCCTTCCCGTGCCTGACTATTCTTGAGCAGCCACAAAACTAGCATATGTAGTTGAATTAAATGTTCTGTTTTCTTCTGGAACTTTTCTTTTCTTGGATTTATCCATGGTTGGCCTACCGGGGGTTGAAAAGCTCAATAAATTGCGTGCCGGGGGAGTGTCGCACATTAGCAGTTTTGATGCATATTTTGAGTGACAAGGAGTCGCAGCAGAGGGGTGAAAGAGCCACATGTGGCTCCAGAGCCGCAGGTTGCTGACCCCTGCACTAGAACTACTAAAATGTAGATGGCCACTACATGGCAGCAAAGCGATTACAGAAAAACCTGAACTTGTTAAGGCAATCTAATGGTTACCTGGATTATACCTGTCTGAACCTGGCGGCCTTGGAATATATATTAGCATTCTTGATAAAATGTAAGTAGGCCTACCATAGCTGGGCTGCAAATATTCAGATCAATAATTTCAGTGAATAACAAAAGAACATAGGATGGAGTGAGAAGGAAGTTCTCTTGTAGAAGCTGAAAGAAATCATTTGCTCCCAGATTTTCAGGGTATTAAACAGCCCTATCCCAGCCCATTTGCCCAATGTCCTTGCTGATTAAGGATAATGTAGCCATCACATTGGAAGCATTAGATAAGGGAAAGTTGCATTCATATGTTTGGGCTTTGCATGGAGATTATAGATTAGATCAGGCAGGTGTCCCTGATGAGTTTGATTCTATTCCATAACAGTTTGAACTGGAGCTTTGTCTTTAGTTACCCTGCGGTTTTTACTAGTTTCACTTCTTTAAACGTTTTAACTTATTCTGCAAATTATTCTTGGTTCCTCTTTCACTTCAGCTTCTCCAAAGCTTTCTAAAACTCAGAAATTAAGAGGATTAGGAGCTGTGCTAGATCAGGGTAGTTGATCATCCTTGAGGTCCAAGAGTAGGCTTCTCAGGAGAGTTTTCCTAAGAACATATCTGTTGGATATGGCCAAGGTCCCTCTTAATCCAACATCTGATTTCTCACAAGCACTAAACAGATGCCTCTGAGAAACCCACAAGTAGGAGCTAGGGACAACCTCATCTTCCCCTGTGTTTCCCTTGCAACTGGCATTTGGGGTTATGCTGCATGCAACTTAGAGGTAACGTTGACTTCTCAATACTAAGAGCCATTGATAGACCTGCCCACAATGGATTTAGCAGACTCCTTTTAAATGCATCCAAGCCAGGAGCCATTATCATGTTTTGTGGTAATGAACTCCATAACTATTATATAGGCTTTGCTACTCATGTCCCTTCATAACTGATGCTGGCTGATTTAAGCAACTGAATATATTTCAGCAGTTGTGTATTTTAAAAGAATCCATTCAAGGTTCCTATCTCTTGAATTTGTTAAATGGAGTTGCTGCTTATCTAAACACAAGAAAGAAGTGATTTTGAAAAGATGTAGTATGCAGTAGGGTTCCCAACAACAAAAATCACAAATGAATCTTTTGAGAACATGGAGACAAATCTGGTTGTTTGCTCAGGTCCATTCTTAAAAGCATTGAACTACAGTGATAAACGTATAAAGGAAATGAATGATAAGTTACTCTTTTATAAAAGTGTTTAACGTATTAAAAAGCTATGATGTTCTTACTGTTGCAAACTGACCACAAATTGTAATTAGTAGAGACAATGTGTTATGACTTGCTAAAAGCTCCCTTGGAGATAGGAACCTACGCTTGGGCAAGACCATTATCAGAAAGAAAGGAACATCTGCTCAAGGTGAAAAGTAAAAGTAAACATGATAAGATAGTTGTTGTTAGGGAGGAAATGTCAAGATGACCCTTTAAAGTGTAAAACAACTTGAAGAATGACTTAGGAGAATAAAGAGGAGGTAGGAGGGATTCTTAGGCGTGGCGTGCATTGTGTAGGAGTATAAAATGTATAGCTTGAAAACTGCTTTTTGCGCTCTTTGAACTCAATCCATTTGGGAAGGGTTTAAGAAGGGTCTTCATTTTATCTCCAATAAACCTTTGATTTTGTGAACCAGACTTGTTTATGAATTGTGAGGATTAAAATATTTGGGTCTTATATCTCACACGTACCTCGGTACTCATTGTGTTGTATGAACCCAGAAAAGTGAGTTATCAATTTATCATCTACATGCCTTGTATTAGGGACAAAAACTTCCATGGTTTCTTAAACAACTACTCAAAAAATTAGTTTTATGTCTATCGTATGGGAGCTGACATTAGGACAAAGAAAATGGATTTTAGAAATTCAAACAACCTAGAAGGGGCCAATGGCAAACCACTTCTACGAACTGCCAAAAGAAACCTACAGCATGTGGACAAAGTCAATGCAAGGCTACTATACCTGGTTTGCAAAAATGCAAATGATCCAGGTAGGGTAGGGTGGTGTGGAGACAATGGTGGGATTCAAATAATTTAACAACCAGCTCACCCAGGGTCAGGTTGGCTGTCGTGGGAGGCGTGGCCCATCCCCGTCCTCCAGCTCCACCACACATGCGGGACGAGCCTCCCGCGATGGCCAACCTGACCCTTGGGCGAACTGGTTGTTAAATTACCCCCCTCCTCTGCTATCAAAGTGGATCCTGGGCACTGTGCTGCAATGGAGAAATGGGAAATTGAGCAACCGGCACGAGGGAAGGAGGAGGAGCAGGGAGATGATAGAGGGAAAGCGGCCTCCTTCCCTTATGCCAGCCGCTCCGTTTCCCATTTCTCCATTGCAGTGCAGTGCAGCACCCAGGATCCTCTTTGATAGCAGGGGAGGGGTAATTTAACACCTGGTTCACTCGAACTGGTGCAAACTGGCTGAATCCCACCACTGGGTAGAAACCAAGATTAGCTGTTTTCTGCCTTTTAATGGTTGCTCTAAATATTACAATCAAGTTGAGATCTCTAACATGAAGAAATATATATATATATATATATATATATATATATATATATATATATATATATATATATATATATAATTGTTTGGATTTACAAACAGGAACTCCTGAAAACATGCATCAAGCCTTGTAGAAGAGGATCTGTTGGGAAACAGCCAGCTAGGCTGGAAGGAGGAGTCAAACAAGGACCCAGCTTGGAATCATTGCACAGCCTTGTAAGTAGCATAAACATGGCCTTCCCCAAGATCCATGAAAAGGGGTGGGTTTCACTTACCTTTACCATCAGTTTGCCATGCACATGTGCTGTCCGTGCATGGGGCCAGCCTTCCGCACATGTGCTTTGCTTGCTCATGCGCCTTCAGCGCATGCGCCTGGCCTCGAAAACGTGCCTAAATAACATGACTTGGAGCCAGGGCGGGTGGGCGGGCCCACCTGCAGTCGCCACTACCAGTTCGCTTGAACTGGTGCAAACCGGCTAAATACCTCCTCTGTCAATGAAAACTTATCTGGTCTTTTCCAGGGGAAGACAAGAGGTCTGGGGAGATTCGCTCTGGTTCCTTGTGCCCGATACAACCCCTTTATGATGTGAAAAGCTAACATAAAGATAAACATATAAAAAGGCATTAAAGGAGCCTTGGTGGAGCAGCGGACTAAAGCACTGTTAAATAGCACTTAGCTGCCAGCTGCCTGCAATTACTGCGAGTTCAAATCTCACCAGGCTCAAGGTTGACTCAGCCTTCCATCCTTCCGAGGTAGGTAAAATGAGGACCCGGATTGTGGGGGCAATAAGCTGACTTTGTAGAAAAAAGAATACTGCTGGGGGGGCGCGGGGGGGCAAAAGCCATACTAAGCAGGCATATACAAAAGTATGAAGGCTATTGCTTAACGCATTGTAAGCTGCCTTGAGTCTCCGGAGAAGGGCGGCATATAAATCGAACCAATAAATAAATAAATAAATAAATAAATAAATAAATAAATAAATAAATAAATAAATAAATAAATAAAAAGAAATCCATATTATTAACGTTTCAGTATAAGAGCAATCATTTCTTAAACTGTAAACAGAAGCTCAGAGAGAACTGAAAATGAATAAGGGAGCTTTCCACCGTAAGCACCCATTAACTCAGATTATTTCTGTATATATTTACATTATATTGCAGAAGTGAAAATAGAAACAGCAGCCGTCTTTTAACAGCATTCCCATTTATGAGCATTAACTGCTGAGAATGTTTTGCTCTGAGATCATTCAGCTGTTCACCTGCAGCTAATTTTCACTCTCAACTCGTTTTTGAAAGCCCAAAAGAAGAAGGGAGGGGAGGAGGGATTTGGCTGGAGCTCACAATTTGAGCAATTGACTTGCAGATAGCAATGCTGCCCATGTTCTGAGGGATATGCATACTTAAGGAAACATTCTTTTTTTTTTTTTTATGTTCCGCGTTTGATCCTTAAGACAAAAACTCGCTTGGCAGCTTAAAAAGATGAGTAGCATTAAAAGAGTTCCTGCCTTCAAGCTAACAATCAAAGAAACAAGACAAAGCAAGGAAAAGAGGCAGGGAGGAAAGCAAAAAAAAAAAATCCTGAACAAGTTGAAGGCAAAGCTATTAAGGTTACATCTGTTACAACTAGCAGGGATGAAAGAACTTTTGGTGGTGGGAATGGGATCCCTGCAGACTCTGGCACAACCCAAAGCAGCTCCTCTCTCATTACAGGCCCCCTTTGGTTTCCGGTTTCTTTGCCCCGTTGACAGTTGAAAGTGGCAAGTAGGCAGGGGTGGGCTGCTGGGGGTTCGCAGGGGTTCGGGAGAACCTATAGCTAAGATTCTGTGCAGTTCAGAGAACCCCCAAATCCCACTCCTGGCTGGCCTCAGTCACCCTACCCCTCCCCTCCCAGGAGTCCCCAGGTGGCCCATTTTGAATGCAGGTAAGTGCAGGGCACGTGTGGAGGCTCGGGGAGGGTGAAAAATGGGCCTACTGGAAGTTTGGGGAGGCTGGAAACGAGCCCGTTTCCAGCCTCCAGAGGGCCTCCGGAGCCTGAGGAGGTTGTTTTCGCCCTCCCGGAAGCTCGAAGAAAGCCTCTGTAGCTCAGGGAGGGCAAAAACACCCCCCACACACACCATGATGTGGAGGCCGACTAGGCCATGCCCACCATGGCCACGGCCACCCAGCAACCAGGCAGAGAACCTAAAAATTGCTAACATTTTTGAAGCCCACCCCTGCAAGTATTTATTTATTTATTTATTTATTTATTTATTTATTTATTTATTTATTTATTTATTTATTTATTTATTTATTTATTGGTTCAATTTATATGCCGCCCTTTTCTGGAGACGCAGGGCGGCTTACAATGCGTTAAGCAATAGCCTTCATACTTTTGTATATACCTGCTTAGTAGGGCTTTCGCCCCCGTCCCAAGCAGTGTTCTTTTTTATACAAAGTCAGCTTATTGCCCCCACAAACCGGTCCTCATTTTACCTACCTCAAAAGGATGGAAGGCTGAGTCAACCTTGAGCCTGGTGAGATTCGAACTTGCAGTAATTGCAGGCAGCTGGTGTTACTTAACAGTGCTTTAGTCTGCTGTGCCACTAAGGCTCTTTCTGTGTTTCCCCAAAAATAAGACCCTGTTTTATATTTTTTGAACCCCGAAATAAGCGCTTGGCCTTATTTTCAGGGAGGTCTTATTATTTTGGGGCGCGTGGAGCAAGATGGGGCTCCTCTTGCCGTCTTACCTGATTTCCAGCTCTGCGTTTAAATATTTTCAGGAAGGGCTTATTTTTGGGGGGAGGCTTATTTTAGCACATGTGTTCAAAAGCCCAATTGGGCTTATTATCAGGGGATGTCTTATTTTCAGAGAAACAGGGTAGGTGACAATTGTAGGTTCTGGAGAACCAGTAGCGGAAATTTTGACTAGTTCGGAGAACCAGCAAATGCCACCTCTGGCTAGAGTGGGGTGGGAATGGAGATTTTGCAATATCCTTCCCCCAGGAGTGGGGAGGGAATGGGGATTTTGCAGTACCCTTCCCCTGGAGTGCGGTGGGAATGGAGAGTTTGCAGTATCCTTCCCCTGGAGTGGGGTGGGAATGGAGATTTTGCAGTATCCTTCCCCTGGAGTGGGATGGGAATGGAGATTTTGCAGTTTGCTTCTCCTGCCATGTCCACCAAGCCACATCATGCCCACCAAGCCACGCCTACAGAACCGGTAGTAAAAAAAATTGAATTGCACCACTGCTCAATACTCAACATTAATTGAGTATTAATTAATATTAATACTTTAATTAACATTAATACATTAATTAATTCTGGGAGGCGCGATGAATACCTAAAACAATGAGTACCAAACACATTTTCCCCATAAGACATAATGTAGTGAGTCACAAGATAGCTGACACCTACAAGTTCTAGTTCGTGCGTTGAGTACCAAATGATGAGTAAACAGACAAAATGTTCACATCAAAATGCATTGAGTATTAAATTTGATGAGCTTGAAAGCAGCTGAATATTAAGGTACCAGTGTATTTATTTTGTATTTTTCTGTAAATGTGAGTCTGCTCCAGTGATATATTTCTTCTTTTTTTTTTAATATATATGAGATGATCCTTTATCCATGTAGTCTGGGAGCAAAAACGAGCCGTAGGGGGCTGCACTGCCCCCCCGTGCCCTGTTTTGGGCCTAGTAGGCCTCCCTGCAGCCTCCTGGGAGCAAAAATGGGCTGCGGGGGGCCATGCTGAACCCCCCACATCCTGTTTAGGCCTAGTAGGCCACCCTGCACTTACCTGGGAGCCAAAATGGAGTGTGTGGGGACTCCTGGAAGGGGCGGGGAGGGGAGGGGCCAGAAGCAATTTAACAACCGGTTCGTCCAAATCGCCCCGAACCGGCTGAATCCCACCACTGATTTTACTGCAGGGGCAGATTGAATTCCTGAAAGGAGGCTGTTCTACAGTGCAGGCACACTAACCAAAAGGCACAATTGGGAACATCTGCTACCTTCACTTTGTGGAGAGAAGAGAAAAATATTGAGGATACAGAATACGTACCCTTGTTAGGCAGATTTTCTAAGCTTGTTTTCATAGTCAGTAGCCCAGTATTAGCTACTGTTGGAAGAAATATCCATCTGGTTCAGTTCCAAGCTGGGAGAAAGGCACTGGAGATAAAATGAAGAGTGGAGGCTGATTGGAAAGAGGGTCCATTTATTGATGAAGCAGAACCACCAAGCAGGTGTAATTCTGGGTAGCTGACCACATGGAGTTGAGAGTGGGGAGATTTTATACCTTCTCTTGGCCTTTCCACTTGAGCTTCCTGTTCCTGTGCAAGAACATATTGGCTGTTGTCAGATTCCAATGGGGTCATGTTTGTCTGAGCTCCCAGGTTTGGTTGAAGCTTGGAGGGTGATGATGTAATGAAGAGGCTTGTGTTCTGATAGAGTGTTGGGCAATTCCTGTTGTGTCTTAATGGCTTTGTCCTAGTGAGGGCTAATTCCATCATCCCTGAGGCTCAAGGTCTTTTGTTTTTTAGATAGGATGGCCCAATCTCTCTCAATGGGCTCAAATATCTGCTGGGGAGAGGGAGCTGGGGCTGAATTTCTGTCTTCCTTAAAAAAAAATTGTCTTTTAAGAGAAATATAATATTCTGCCTTTTTAAATGTCTCTCAAAATATTTTATTCTTCTAGTAAGAGTGACTTCCCTCACTACTGATTAATGGATGATGTGCCAGCAAATTGGTGTTGATTTTTAGCAACCACATTGACTTTAAAACAGGGGACTCAGTCCTGTTTGGAAATGCCAGGGATCAAACATGCTGAAAACATCTATTCAGGCATGTCTCCATCATAAAACTTGAGCTCTTTTCCCTTCAGTACTGGATTATGAAAAAAGAGGAATTAACTGCTCGCACCTAGATCACATTTGCATAATCCAGATGATAATGGTGATGATTACTCAGTCTCTTGACATTTTAATAGGGCAGATTCAAGTTCTGTAACTGGGCTAAAATAACCAGTTTATGGTTTATAATTCCCTCAAATGCTTGGGAAGAATTCCAGTTTACTATAAAAATGTTATTTGATTTACTTTTATTCATCTAAATCAACCATTCAGGCTTATAGTCATGTGATTTGCTTAAGAACTCTAGTCATTCACTTAACGATTGCCCTGAAATAGTATTGAAATTTAGTCTGGTCATGTGGTGATTTGACTTACAACCGCAATGACTTACAAGCAAAATCCCAGACTTCACTGTGGTCATTAATTGAGGATTACGTATAATGAATTGAAAAGGGTTAATACAATGAAAAATTTAACAATATATGAGTTACAAACTCAGCATCTGGAACAGGGGTGAAATTTAGCAGGTTCTGACAGGTTCTGGAGAACCGGTAGCGGAAATTTTGAGTAGTTTGGAGAACCAGCAAATGCCACCTCTAGCTGGCCCCAGAGTAGGGTGGAAATGGAGATTTTGCAATATCCTTCCCCCAGGAGTGGGGAGGGAATGGGGATTTTGCAGTATCCTTCGCCTGGAGTGGTGTGGGAATGGAGATTTTGAAGTATCCTTCCCCTGGAGTGGGGAGGGAATGGAGATTTTGCAGTATCCTTCCCCTGCCACGCCCACTAAGCCACGCCCACAGAACCAGTAGTAAAAATATTGAATTCCACCGCTGATCTGGAATGGATATATCTAAATGCAGTCATCATATGGAAGACTAGTACATCTACTGATAGCATCACAATGAGTGATGAATCAATTCAGGACAACATAAAATGTTATAAAAATATCCAGTGGAGGGCAGCAATTTCTCTACAATGGAAGTAACTTCAGTCCAATCAGTTTGAAGCACTAAATTCTATATCCTCTTAAGTTTGGCCAAGAACATGAGGTTGACAGGATCAGTTGAGGTCTCTTAACAACAGGGAACTGACCTGGTTCAAAATCGCCAGAGTTTCCAATTGCAAACATTTGGGGCAACAGAGCCAGAAGGAAGTCAGGTGAGCTGCTTAGCTGGAAGTGGAAATCAGGGGTACAGCCAGCGGTGGGCTGCTGCCGGTTTGGACCGGTTTGGGCAAACCGTAGGTCCGACCGGCGATTGGCCCCGCCCACCCACCCTGGAATATCATATATAACGCTGTTTTTTTGATGCCGCACGCGCTCACATTTTTGGTTCTGGGGCAAACCGGTTGTTACAACTGTCAGCAGCCCACCACTGGGTACAGCATGGCTGTAAAAAGGGTGCCAAATCCCTTATGGAAGCTCCTCTATACTGCTTTGCAATTATGGTTCCCTGTTGTTGCTGTTTTAAATAGTGTACTAATAAAAATGAGTGACAATGGGGAACTCTTCCTGAATACCCAGTCCAATTTCCCATATGAACAAAAACCAGCTTCAAAATGAGGATTTGTTCGAGACTCCACCCTTCCTATTGCTATTTCAATAATTATCAGTTGCCCAGACTAATCTGGCAGATGTTTTTATTTTAATGGAAAAATTAAATTTAAAAAAAACCCCTCTATTTGATGTTATTGTCTAGTCTGACTCTTACTCGTAATTGTATTGAAGAGTTTAGGAAACCCTGCTATCAAATAGCTTTCAAAACTTTACGTGCAATAAATATTCTCATAAATAAAAAAATATTAACTTTAAAACATTTGACTGATGTACATTCTCCTTGAAAAGCTTTGCTTGATCTACTGCCTTGCAAATACACTGAAATCCTTTGTGTGTTAAAATCCCAACTGAGGAAAAAGCAGTTCAATTACACTCCGTATTTTGGACAATGGGGCTGCTCCCCGGTGTGCCTGACATGATGGGATCATGTTCTCTACCGATAAGCCTGAAGTTTGTTCGTTCTTTTGCAATGTGCTCAAGATTCACTAGGGCCTGCCAACTTTTAAATTAACTTCTGTAGCTGTTTCTTTTTTAGCAATTTGATCTGTAGCAAAATGTCATGGGAAGCTGCACCTGTAGCTTTTTCCCCCACTGATCCAATCTTTGTTGCATGTAAGATATTTCCAAGAGGCACGGGAGTGAAGTGAAATAAGAGAAGATCTGTGTTCCTGACAGTTCTCTATTGTACTGATAGAATTACCAGATTGAAATCCAGTAAATATACATTATCCTCTTAACCGTAGGAATAAGACAAGACACGAGGCACATATAATTCTTCATGAAAACATTGGCTTGTCTCCTATATTCCTCTCAAACTAAGCAGGAACCTACTTAGTGGAGGAATCAAATGAATTTCTGAACAGATGTTGGTTTCTCATAAATCCTATTTTATCAACGATCAGATTAAGGCTCTACAATACCAATAGTAGTAGCACTTAGACTTATATACCGTTTCATAGTGCTTTTACAGCCCTGTCTAAGCGGTTTACAGAGTCAGCCTCTTGCCCCCAACAATCTAGCTCCTCATTTTACCGACCTTGGAAGGATGAAAGGCTGACCTTGAGCCAGTGAGATTTGAACTGCCGAACTGCAGCTAGCAGTCAACTGAAGTAGCCTGCAGTGCTTCGCTCTAACCACTGCGCCACCTCGGCTCTTACAAACTTTTCTTTAAAAAAAAAAGTTCTCTGAAACACACATAGCCCAAATAAAACATCTATTTTGGACCCATAGCCAACAAACACAAGCTTTGCCCTTTCATTTTTGTCTTGTGACATTGGCCCATGTTTTTTTCATTTGCCTCACTGCAGTAACCAATGTCCGGAATCATTAAAGCAGTCATGTTTTTTCCCACCAAGTTGATGCAGCCACTTTGGAAGTTACTTCCAGAGAAGTGGCTCTATGGCACACTTGAAGAGAGAGCTAGGAGCAACTTCTGAAGCTGCCATGCGAGCCTGAGAAATGATGCGGCTGCTTTAATAATTCTAAAGGAGCATGTCATCCAGGCACCTGTGCACTGCAAAGCATCTTTTCTGAAGAATTTGTATACTAAAGCCCAATATGAATGAAGGGGTGGATGCATAAATAAATAAATACACATACATAGCTTTCCTGCCTTATAATTTGACAATTCTAGGTAATAAAGACCAGCATCTGGGGAACATCAGTAGAAAACAGGAACATAATTCCTGTGGGTATTATGTTTACCCACGGGAAGTTAAATTTAGGAGTATTACCTCTTAGCCGAAACCTGTTGTTATAAAAATAACATTTTTTTTTACATAAAGCGGTATGTAAAACCGCTTTAAAAGTCCTATTTAATAATTTATGTTCATCCATGCTTACTCATTAGGTAACTTAAGCATGATTTATTCAGTCCAGTTCTCTAAGTTTGCACAACATACTAAACCAGATCATCAGAGCTGGTTTCACCCAATTTGGGTGGAATTCACCCAAATAAATCTCATAATCTAGTGAATAATCCATAAAGCAGGTCAGCCTTGCCCTCATTGTCCAAATGAAAGACACACTTTTTTTTTTTTTGTAAATTTGATTTATATGCCACCCTTCTCCGGAGACTCAGGATGGCTTACAATGCATTAAGCAATAGCCTTCATACTTTTGTATATTTATACAAAGTCAGTTTATTGCCCCCACAATCTGGGTCCTCATTTTACCTACCTTAGAAAGGATGGAAGGCTGAGTCAACCTTGAGCCTGGTGAGATTCGAACTTACAGTAATTGCAGACAGCTTGATGTTAATAACAGTGCTTTAGTCTGCTGCGCCACCAGGCTCGTGGAAGAGCTTTGGAATTATCAAATTCATGTCATTGTTTTGGAGAATAGAGTTATTTCTTGGTTGACTGAAACTAAATATTTCTATATAAAATGACTTCTTAACTCATTTTAAAGGTCAACCATTATTTCCTTCTCCCCTCCCTCTTCTCATCTTATAAAATTTTTAATATTATGTTCCTGGAGCTTGTTTCTTTTCATATACATTGTTTTTAGAGCAACTTTGCAGCCAGAGTCATGAGTCCTGGAGAAAATGCTTAGTTGCCAAGATACCAACATGCAGTTATTTTAGTTTCATAACTCACAGGGGATTTTAAATACAACTGTGGATGATGTGCAAGCATTCTTGGTAATGAAGTTTGCTAAAAAAAAAAAAATCTTTTTACAATCAAGTTTCTATCAAAGCTTCACTTCGGAGCCAACTCTCAGATTTATTTATATTATTGTTATTGTTATTGTTGTTATTGTTATTAATCATTGCAGATGTTCAGCCAGATGTTCAGACTGGGTTTGGCATTTTTGTCTACCTATCAAGTCCTTACCAAGGACCTGGGACAGGCAAATCTGGATGTTTGACGGTGTTACAGATATCATTGCAGGATGGAAGCTGCCTTCGGCAATTGACTGATAGCAAATTTGTCAATGCCTACGGTGTTCAAGTGGTACTTCAGTTGTTTTGGGACTGCACCCAAGGCACCTATTACTATTGTTGTTGTTGTTGTTGTTATTGCAAAGCATCAGACAAATGCATACAAATACATGTACTGAAAAATAGGGGTGGGATGTGATTCATTCCATTTCCTTTGGTATGGAAATTAGGTGTGATATTCTTCATATTCCATGGCTGGTGGGGACTTAAAGAGTTTTGTTTGGTCATCTGAGGAAAAAAAAAAGAGTAAGTACTGAGATGACTGTAAATCAGTTTCAAATTGCTTTGAGAAGGACTAAAAGTAGAAATCCTAACCCTATGTGGTTAGGCAAGATCTGAACCATGAACTCAGAGCCATTTCCCCAATTCAAGCTGTTACCATCAGCATCCAAGTTGACTTCACATAAAATGTGAATTGAATGTAGGCAGCAAAAATATGAGTCATATGAGTCAAAAATATATTGTAGTTCAGCTGAGTGGATCATATTATTTGAGGTCATTTTTAGAAAAGGCTTTTGTACAGTATCTTATTAAACATGCAAGCACATTTCAACTGATAAAATTTCGCTTACTGAGTTAGTAATGCCAATATTTACATTATATAGCTCATGCATCAGGCTAATCATTTCTGGCCATAAATTGACCTAATCTTTTCATATCAAAGCTATGGCCTGGATGACTGGGAATAACAATATATGGATGGTGACAAATTGTGAAAGGCTGATTTTGCATAGATTTGGGGAGAGGGAAGGAAGAATGGCTGCCAATTCCATTAATATTTTTGCTTAATTAAGAAGTATTGCTAGTATTTCTAGAGGAGTGTGCAGGAATTCCGAAAGTGACATGGTTGTATCGCCGGAGGGAAACCAGAGGTACAAAGTAGAAAAAGAATACCATATTTTTCGGAGTATAAGACGCACCTTTCCCCCCCTAAAAGGGGGTGAAAATTTAGGTGCGACTTATACACCGAATATAGCCATACCCACCCACTGTGCCTCCCAGCAATTTACCTCCTTGCAGTAAGCAGCAAGAAAAAACAGCTCCTTTCAGCTTCAGCACAGCCTAATTAGCACAAGTTGATTGGATTGGCCTCCCAACTCTCAGTTGATTTGCTCTCAGCTGTTTTGCGCAGGGCTCTGCTGCTTGCTGCAAAGAGATAAATTGGAGCAGATTTTTTTTCTCCCTTGTGCTAATCAAGCTATGTTGAAAACGAAAATGAAAGTAAAGCAGACTGTTTACTGTTTGCTGCAACAAGGCAAAATTGCTCAGAGGCAGAGGGAGATTTCTTTTTCTTCTTTTCCTCACCCAAAAAGGTAGGTGCATCTTATACTCCGGTGCATCTTATACTCCGAAAAATATGGTATATCATTGTGAGAAGTATAGTGTGATGATATCATAGCCGTACAGAAAGTTCCCAAGTGAAATAGGCGTGGTATAATTGCTATGGCATTAAAAATAGATACATTTTCAATGGAAACTTTGCTAAAAGTTGTTTCAGTGGAAAAACACAAAAATACATTGGATAAGGACGAATGTGACCCAGAATTTAGAACAGAATGCTTAGAACATAAATAATCATGATATAAGGTTATTACATTACCTCTGTTTGTATTGGATACAAAGTAAGTGATAGTTGGCAAAGATACCATGATGGAGAACCTGACTCTCCACAATTGCACCACTGTTTTTATGCACATATAAAAATGTCTTAAAAGAAGGCAACCCTTAATGTTCTACCACTAGTCTTTGAGTTTGCTACCAATAAAAAGGCAACTGTTCTTGAGCGTGCTTTCTTCACAGTTATTTTCTATCTTGTGGGAAGAATTATCAAGTATTAATCAAAATAAGTGCATTGACTTGAATATTAAATCCATTCTTTCTTCTAGATTAGAAGATTCTATTATTAGAGCTATACCTTGGCCAAGGTGGAACCTGAAGAAGGCTAACTGGGAAAAGTACACCATGGACCTTGAGAACACAATAAGACGTATTCCGGCAATTAGTAACAGCTACTATCGCTTTGTTGGAGCAATTATGTCATCGGCTGAAAAATCCATCCCACGTGGCTTCCGCAAGGAATATATCCCAGGATGGAATGAAACTTGCGAAAGCCTGTACCAAAAACTTTTAGAGAATGATGATGCTGAGATAGCCGATGAACTTCTTCATAATCTTGACTTGGCGCGTAGGCAGAAATGGGAACAAACTACATCTGGATTAGATTTTAAACACTCAAACAGGAAGGCATGGAGCCTACTGAGAAAACTGGGATGAGACCAACCAGCTCAACGTAAACAACAAGAGGTTACTCCAGATCAAGTAGCAACTCGAATTGTCAACTTAACGAGAGTACGCCATGATAAGAAACATACTAAACTAGTGAAAAGAGAACTAAAGCATCTAAAAACTCTGGGATTGCCTAACCAGGAATACGCTCGACTCTTCCAAGCAGCTGAAATAGACACTGCCCTGAAGAATGTCAAAGCTGGAAAATCTCCTGGTTTTGATGGAGTAATGTCAGAATTTATCATCCATTCTGGACCTCGCACAAGAGAATGGCTGGCAAAATTTTATACAGATATCCTAACTTCCAGTAAGTTCCCTCCAGAATTTAAAAGAACCAAGGTAATCGGCATATTAAAACCCGGAAAAGAAAGCAATAAGCCAGAAAACTATCGCCCCATTGCTCTGTTAAGTGTCTGTTATAAACTACTAGAAAGGTTGATATTTAACAGAATCGGACAGAAAATTAACGAACAAATATCTACCCAGGATTCTGGGTAGACTGAGCGCAGCCACATGTTTATTGGACCCGTGTCCCTCCTGGTTGGTGCTGGCTTCTCGGGAGGTGACACAAGGCTGGCTCCAGGGGATTATAAATGCTTCATTGAGTGAGGGTGACTTTCCCGCCACCTTGAAAGAGGTGGTGGTGAGGCCTCTCCTCAAGAAATCTTCCTTGGACCTGGCAGTGTTAGCAAACTATCGTCCAGTCTCCAACCTTCGCTTTGTGGTGAAGGTTGTTGAGAGTGTGGTGGTGCAACAGCTTCCCCAGTACCTGGATGAAATGGTTTATCTGGATCCGTTCCAGTCGGGCTTCAGGCCTGGGTACATCACGGAAGCAGCATTGGTCACGTTGGTTGATGATCTCTGGAGGGCTTGGGACAGGGGTTATTCCTCTGTCCTGGTCCTATTAGATCTCTCAGCGACTTTTGATACCATCGACCATGGTATCGTGCTGCACCGGTTGGAAGGGTTGGGGGTGGGGGGCACCATGCTGTGGTGGTTCTCCTCCTTTCTCTCTGACCGGTTGCAGTCTGTGTTGGCAGGGGGGCAGAGATCGACCCTGAAGCGCCTTATATGTGGGGTGCCGCAGGGATCGGTTCTCTCGCCCCTTCTGTTCAACATTTATGTGAAGCCACTGGGTGAGATCATCCGTGGTTTCGGGGTGAAGTACCATCAGTATGCTGATGATACTCAGCTGTACATCTCCACTCCGGACCACCCCAATGATGCCCTTGAAGTGATGTCCCAGTGCCGGGAGGCTGTGTGGATCTGGATGGGGAGAAACAGACTCAGGCTCAACCCAGCCAAGACCGAGTGGCTGTGATTTCCAGCATCCCGATATAGTCAATTGGTGCCATCACTGACTATTGGGGGCAAGTCATTGGCCCCCACGGAGAGGGCTCGCAACTTGGGTGTCCTCCTGGATTCACATCTGTCTTTAGAAGAGCATTTGACGGCTATGGCCGGAAGGACTTTCTATCAGGTCCACCTGATCCGCCAGTTGCATTCCATTCTGGATTGGGACTCCTTACGCACGGTCACTCATGCCCTCGTCACTTCCCACCTGGACTACTGTAATGCTCTCTACATGGGGCTCCCCTTGAGGAGCACCCGGAGGCTCCAACTGGTTCAGAGTGCGACCGCGCGGGTGGTTATAGGAGCAACATGGCGTTCCCATGTAACATCTCTCCTACACGAGCTGCACTGGCTCCAGGTGGTCTTCTGGGTGCGCTTCAAGGTTTTGGTTACCACCTTTAGAGTGCTCCATGGCTTAGGACCTGGGTACTTACGGGACCACCTTCTGCCACCAGTAGCCTCTCACTGGCCAGTACGCTCACATAGAGAGGGGCTTCTCAGGGTGCCGTCGGCCAAACAGTGTTGACTGGCGGCCCCCGGGGGCAGAGCCTTCTCTGTGGGGGCACCTGCCATCTGGAATGAGCTCCCCCCGGAGATACGGAGGATCCCGGATTTACGCACCTTCCGCCGTGCCCTCAAGACCTTTTTATTTCAACAGGCTGGCCTAGCCTAACTTCCCTTTTAATTGTAAATTGTAAATTTGTTTTAAAACATTAGGGGTGTTTTAATTTGTTTTGGGCCAAATTATTTAATAGGTTTTTATATTGTCTTTTAAAATTTTGTAGTTTGTGTGTTTTATCTTTTTGACTGTTCACCGCCCTGAGTCCTTCGGGAGTAGGGCGGTATATAAATCCAAAAATAAAATTAAATAAATAAATAAAATACCGGTTGAACAGGCTGGGTTTAGATCTTATCGGAGCTATGTTGATCAGGTCCTTAGTCTTACAAGCCATATTGAAAGCAGCTATCAGAATAAATTGAAAACATCTGTTATATTTGTGGATCTCACAGCAGCATACGATACAGTATGGAGGAGGGCCTATTAAGCAAATTCCTCCATGCTGTCCCCTGTAGGACTATGGGCCGCCTAATAAATAACATGCTTTCAGCAAGGACCTTCCAAGTCATCATGGGTGACAAAATCAGTAAGCAAAGACACCTGAATAATGGACTCCCTCAGGGCTCTGTGCTAGTCCCATCTCTATTTAACTTATATATTTCTGATATACCACCCACACTATCAACAAAGTTCTCTTATGCTGATGATTTGGCATTAGCATATAGCCACAAGGACATCGAAGCTACCGAAGGTGTACTTACAGCCAACCTCACAACTTTGAGCACATACTTCCACCAATGGAGATTAATCCCAAGCGTAAGTAAAACAGTTACGTCATGTTTTCACCTTAACAACAAATTGGCAAAAAGAGAACTCAATGTATACCTAAACAACAAACTGCTCCCATATGAAGCAACACCAAAATACCTGGGGGTTACCTTAGACATGACTCTGTCTTTTAAAAAATATATTCAGAATACGGCTGCCAAGGTTAACAGCAGAAATAACATTCTACAAAAACTATGCGGAACAACTTGGGGAGCTTCAGCCCCAACTCTTCGATGTGCAGCCCTTGGGCTTTGCTACTCTGCAGCAGAATACTGCACACCTGTATGGATAAACAGCTCACATACAGGGCTTATTGATGTTCAATTTAACCATACGATGAGGCTAATTACTGGGTGCATAAAATCTACACCTAGTTACTGGCTACCCTTAGTCACATACTTTCCCCGCACTTACGACGACAAGAAGCTGTCATTCGGGAGTATAGTAAGATCCTGTTAAATTCCTCTCTACCCATTCATGGCTACATGATCTCTTAAGATGCCGATTAAAGACAAGAAACCCACCACTCGTGACAGCGCTTAAGCTGCTGGCCGATCATCAGAACACCACACAAAAGTGGATGGAAGCGTGGAGTAGCTATTCCCCCCCAAGATATTTCTGAGCATATTAATCCTAATACTATACCTCCAGGATTTAATCTACCCCGACACATATGGGTGACATACAATAGAATTAGAACGACTCATGGGGTGTGAGCCGACTCCTTGTATAAATGGGGAAAGACACCTTCAGCACAATGTGATTGCGGGGGCCCCAAACAGACTATCCAACATATAGTGAGGGAATGCTCTAACAGAAGATATCCAGGAGATTTTAGGGACTTCCTCTGCGTAACAACGACAGCTACTGACTGGATCTCCAAACTCAACATTAAACTCTGAAATGTTGTTTCTGTTTTCCTCTTAGGTCTTCTTACTGCTTTTTTAAAAATTGTTTTAATTGTTTTAACCTGTAAAAATGAAGTGTTTTAATATTGTGTGTGACAAGCCATACGCTAAATAAATAAATCTTTCTTCTAGGAAGTAGCCAGCTTAGTCTAGTGCAGTGATGGCTAACCTTTTCCGGACTGAGTGCCCAAAGCTCGTGCCCCCCCACATGCCGCATGCCCCCCCCGCATGCCCGGCAGAGACCTGAAAACCAGCTGGCTGGTGGGAAGTGCGCACGCATGCACGGCAGAGCTGAACAGGGGCAACGGCTCGCATGCCCACAGAGAGGGCACTGCGTGCCACCTCTGGCACTCGGGCCATAGGTTCGCCATCACGGGTCTAGTGGTTAAGGCAAAAGGCTAGAAAGCGGGGGCCTGTGAATTCTAATCTCACCATAACCATGAAAGTCAGCTGGATAATTTTGGGCCTCTCTCTTAGCCGAACTGAAGATTGCTCTTGTGGGGAAAATAGGAGGAGGAGCATGAGTTGGATATGTTCGCTGCCTTGAGCTATTTGTAAAAGTAATAAACAGGAGTTACAAATAAATAAATAAATAAAGTGACTTACACCAAGTTTCTAATCTGGAAATGTTGTTTACTGCTTCATACTCAAAATGGAACTGCACATCCTGTGCCTTCAAGTTATTCCTAATAATAATGTTTCCGTTACCAAAAGCCTGACTGTAATTGTCTTCTCACAGCCTCTGAATGAAGGTGGTGGCTTGCAAAATATGATAGGGCCAAAACATCTGCTCATTCCCCTCATAACAGGAAAGTTACTAACAGCTTCCCTGTTGCTTCAGGAGGCAGTCAGGAAGAAGAGCAAGAATCCTTGCCTAAACAAACTTACTGATAAAAGTGCTAAAATATACACGTCCAGTTGCCCAGATAATGAGCCCTAGTAGGCCCTAGTGGTTGAAGTGCAGTATTGCAGGCAAAAACTCTGCCCACAGTCTGGAGTTCGATCCTGATGGGATTCAAAGTTGACTCAGCCTTCCATCCTTTCGAGGTTGGTAAAATGAGGACCAAGATTGTTGGGGGCAATATGCAAATAATGCTTCTATGTTATAAATTGCCCAGAGAGAGCTTTAAAGCACTATGGGGCATTATATAATTCCAAATGCTATTGCTATTACTATTATAATTTTATTCCTTTTATCCTTTCAATAAACCTGGTAAATAAGACTCTGTTAAGAATTTAGCCTCTTATGTGAGTGGCTACTAGGATACTGACATTCATCAAAATTTGTCAGTATCTGACTTATAATACCATGTTTCCCCTCAAATAAGATTGTGTCTTATATTAATTTTTGGTCCAAAAGACGCATTATGGCTTATTTCCTGGTTAGGTCTTATTTTGGGGGAAATACAGTACTAAACACCTTCGTCTGGTTGACGATCTTAACTGGGGCTTATTTTGGGGGTAGGTCTTATATTACAAGCATACTGAAAAATCATGGTAGGGCTTATTTTCCGATTGGGTCTTATTTTCGGGGAAACAGGGTATTAACCAAGCTTCCGTCCCTCTATGAAACTTTCAAGGCAACCATAATCATATTGTATTATTGATATTGTGTTTGTTAAACAAAAATGACTACGAAAACAGGAATGGTAATTGCACCAAAAAGACAGAGAAAAGGAGGAAAAAATCGTAGAATTTTGTTGCTTGAAAACTGGCTCACAACTAAGCAAGTGTAATACAATAGAAGGTAAAGCTCTGAATTTAGGCAATAGCAACAAAAAATGCAACGCAATGCCTGGAGCAATGCATGGAACATGGTTTGGTAGTATCCAAAAAGCTGCAATATAGTAGAATTATTATACATACACAAAAACAAACAGGAAACGATTGTTCTTTCCTGTTCCAGAGTTCTTTATGTCCAAACCCAGGAGCTATAATTCAAGAAGAATGCAATTCTAAATAAACTGGAATAGATTAAAGAAAGACCAACAATCAATGAAATGGAAAATGAGGTTTATAAGGAAGAACCAAAGGGACACACATCAAGATCAGCACATTCCTCTGATTTGTATTCATTTTATGTGGGAGTTATGTAAAAGTCTTGGAAGAGACCAAGACTCATTACACAACACTGTCTTTAAAAGCCCAATTTCCCTCCACAACCCCAGTCTTCAGAAGCAGCAAGGAATCCAGCTATGCCAATTGCATGGATTATGGCATTTCTGACCTGCAGGCTCGCTTCCTTCCACAATATAACTGGGCTAGATACCAGAACAGAATCACCTGAAATTTTTTTTAGCTTCCTACATCAGGAAGGTGTGGTTGCAGTCTCAGTTCTGCAGTCTGCTAACTGTAAGATCTTTCCCTTTAGGGTGTGTGCGTTTCTATGCATCTGACATTGTCTAACCGATACTCCATTAACTAGTTATTCTGGGCCATTACTCTGCAATTTGTTTGAGCAACAATATGGCTGGACAAGAGAGATAGCTTTACAAATGAAGGCATTAGAATTGCATAGGGGTGGGCTGCTGTGGGTTCACAGGGGGTTCAGGAGAACCTCTAGCTAAGATTCTGTGCAGTTTGGAGAACCCCCAAATCCCACTTCTAGATGGCCCCGCCCACCTCACCTCGCCCCTCCCAGGAGTCCCCACGTGGCCTGTTTTGATCACATAACCATGGGATACTGCAGTGGTTGTAAGTGTGGAAAATGGTCATGTCAGCTTTTTTCAGTGTTGTGGCTCCGTTACCTGAGCCTGTGTCATTGGCAGGAGAGGACTCCGAGAGTGAAGGAGAGGAGATGGCAAGGCCTCCCTCTCTAGGACCCTCCTCTTTGGCAATGCCTTCGGTGTCCGCCGAAGGGCAAGAGATAGGGCCGGGGCCAAGCACGTCCACGCAGCCACAGGTGGACAGTGATGAGAGTAATGAGTCTTGGCTGGATCTTCGACAGCGTCGCAGAGATAAGCGCGCACAACAGAAGAAAAGGCGTGCCAGAGATTAGGCTGAGTCACTGGACCACACCCCACAGGGTATAAAAGGGAGCGTGGTGGCCAGTCAAGCCTTGTGACGAACAAAGCTGAAAGCTTCCACGCCATTCTGCATTGCCGGACTTTTGCTATAGACTTTGCTAGATTATATTTGGATTTATGTTACTCTGTAATTATTAAACATTTTACTTTGATGTACCAGAAGCGGGGAGAAGTTATCTCTTCCCTTCGTGAGTAATAAACTCTTGGCAGGCAGCCATTAGGTTGCTGCCAAGTTCCGTTATCATAAGGAAAAGGATTTTGTCGGCTGGTTTGGTTTTTAACTCTTGGACGTCTGTTGGTGTGTGTGCGTGTGGGACAGGGACAGAACATTCAGTGCCATCGTAACTTCAGTCACTAAATGAGCTGTTGTAAGTCGAGAACTACCTGAAGTGAAGGTTTTGGCCTAGAAACCAAGAGTTTCTGGGTTCTACTCCTAATTTAGAACTTTGGGTCAGTCCTTCTGTCTCAGTCAAACCTACCTCACAGAGTTGTTATTGTGGGGAAAATGGAAGAAGAAATATTATGTATGTTCGCTGCCTTGAGTTACTTATAAAGTAATAAAGGCAGGATAAAAAAAACCCTAATAAATAAAAGAAGAAACAGGTCTGGCTTAAATGGAATCATATAAATTCAGAGATTTTTTTCCCAGCCATGTTAGTGGGTGATGGGTGAGAAATGAGCAGGAGAAGGCCACTGACTAATTGTGGAGCTTATCTGTAATGTTTGCAAGTAAGGAACAGAAACTGCATCTTCCAGTAGTCTGCTCATAGATATTCAACAGTTGTTACATTTGATCTATTATATACCAAGATTTGGCTTATTTCTATCTAGAGCGATAATACACAAAAGGCACATTGATTAAATCTTTCATATTTAGAAAGAGAGCCAAGGACAGCAGCATAGCTGTTAAAAACCTGGAACGTTTTTAAAAATCCCCTTCACAGACCAAATACTCCATCTCTAAAAGTAAGAAATCACATTTAACACACAGTTTCAACTGATTTCTCATGTGATCAGTCACTCACCACATGACTAAAGAAATAGCAGCAGTATTGAGATGTTGACGCCAACTCACCAGGGCTTAGTCTAGCATTCCTGACTCGGAGGTCATTCCATAGATGTTGCAGTTTTATCACTTAGGGTCATAACTATTTTCCAAAACACTACAAAACCATAATTAAAAAGTTAGAAAAGTTGTTACTTATCCTAAGTAGGATGATCAAGGTTCAAAGCAAATATAAAAGTACTTACAATAACAATTTTTTTTTTGTTCTTTTCATACATGCCAGTGGTGGGTTTCAAAATTTTTTACTACCGGTTCTGTGGGTGTGGCTTGGTGGGCGTGGCAGGGGAAGGATACTGTAAAATCTCCATTCCCTCCCCAATCCAGGGGAAGGTTACTGCAAAATCCCCATTTCCTCCCAATCAGCTGGGACTTGGGAGGCAGAGAATAGATGTGGGCAGGGCCAGTCAGAATTTTTACTACCGATTCTCCGAACTACTCAAAATTTCCGCTACCGGTTCTCCAGAACGGGTCAGAACCTGCTGAAACCCACCTTTGATACATGCCACTAAATTCTATTAGGCTTGCTGAATTAAAAAATATAAACACGATAGAAGAAACAGTTCAGTTTCCCCTGACATTGAGATTTCCAGATCTAGATATTGGAATTATGGTGGAGCTTTGAGCAATATTTAAAATATTAATATTTTAATATTTAAAATATTAGTGATTCATCAGGGGACAATAAACACATTGTATGAAGAAATGTTATTGATGTTTAAATATATTTATGGAAAGTGATAAAGAATCATAAAGAGAGAATGGTACTGTTTAAAGACAAAGATGTGAATGCAGAAGAACCCCAACAAATGGGGGAGGGGGAATGAGTACAAATTGGGAAAATAGTATATATACACTTATATATAAAAGAATCTATTATAACAACAATGTGTGTATTAAGGTTAGAAGTTGGAAGACAAAGCATTGTGTAAAAAGTATATTGACCCAGTCAATACACTGTCCACAAAATATGTATGGTTGTTAAAGGAAAATTACTTGGCCTTATTGCCATGCGCTCAAAAGCCCAATTGGGCTTATTATCAGGGGATGTCTTATTTTGGGGGAAACAGGGCGTGTGTGTATATATATATATATGTATATATTTAATATATATATATTAAAACAAAAGATTTTCAGATCTAGAATAGGGCTTACATTTTCCATTCAACCAAAGAACTCACTGATGATTTTGAGCCTGTCATTCTTTCTCAACCTAATCTACCTCGTGGTATTATTAAGGTTAAAGTTAGGGCGAATAACTATGATAAACTTAAACAACAGATACCGACAGATCTGGCAAAATGGGAGAATTTGCAATTATCATTGATAGGGAGAATATCAACTATTAAAATGAATATATTGCCCAGACTCTTATATTTATTTCAGACAATCCCAATTAAGTTGGGGAAAAAATATTTTGAAGATTTAAATAAAATTGTGTTAAAATATATATGGCAGGGTAAAAAGACAAGGATAAAATTAAAACTGTTGCAAGATATTAGATTAAGAGGAGGATTTGGTTTGCCAGATTGGGAATTATACTATCAAGCTTGTAATTTGATGTGGATTAAAGAATGGATAACGTTAAGGAATGTTAGATTGTTGACTTTAGAAGGACATGATTTGTTGTTGGGCTAGCACGCCTTTATATGGTATAAAAGTACAAAAATACAGAGTTATTTTAGAAGGCATATGATACGAGAATCTTTGTTATTAAATTGGGAGAAGATTAAACAATGTCATTACTTAAAAATTCCAGTCTGGTTATCTCCTATTGAAGCAGTCGCATACTCAATAACATTTAGAAAGGAACAAATTGTCAGATATTGTGAATTATTAAATGAAAAGGGTGAACTTAAGTCGAAGCAAGAACTAGAACAAGAGATTGAAATGGATTGGTTTTCATATATGCAAATACAGTCTAGATATGATAAAGATTCTAAAATGGAGGGTTTCTATAGCAATTTGACGAATTTAGATAAAATTTTAACAGGTTCTGATGACTATGTAATTAAAAAACTATATGGTTACTTATTAGAAGTAAAATTGGCAGAAGAACGAGGAAACAATGATTGCATGGGGGGAAAATGTTGGTCATGGAATCGATTTAGAAAATGGGAAAAACTATGGTTGCAGAATTATAAAATGACAATGTCAACAGCATATAAGGAGAAATTGTATAAGATGTTTTATAGGTGGCATCTACCACCGGCGATGGCCAGAATGTACAAGAATAAATCGGAGAAACGTTGGAAGTTTCATCAGACCCCGGGTTCATATTACCATATGTGGTGGACATGTGCAGATGCCAAAAGATATTGGACTAAAATCCACACATGGCTGGAAAAAATGACAAAGAAGCACATTGACTTTAAACCAGAGATATTTTTATTAGGGATCTTACCAGAAACATACAATAGAGAATTGAGATATTTAATTGTGAATGTTTTAACGGCAGCTAGAATTGTATTTGCTAAAAACTGGAAAGGAGAGAAGATACCTACAGATGACGATGTTATTAAGAAAATTTTGGAGTGTGCTGAAATGAGCAAATTGACATTTGAAATTAGGGAACAAGAAGACAAACAATATTATTTGATATGGGATTTATTTTATCAATGGTTAGACAAGAAAGCATGGAAATGAAACATGAACTATGAAATGGATAAAATAATAAAACATATAAAGAGGGGTTTATTTCCCTTATGGAGGATAAGCTACTGTCAAATAATTGGTAAATGAGAATAATAATGTAATAAACTGTTAAATAAGAAAATGTCAGATAGAGGATTAAGCACAAAAGATTTGTAACCGATCAATACACTTTCTGTAATTGTAATGGATGATAATTGTTTTATGTTTTAAATTTTGTTTAAAAATAAAAAAAAATTCAAAATAAAAAAGATTAAAGTTAGGGAAGATCCCCAGGGATAAAAATGCAACCAATAAAGAAACTTCCACTAGTCAAGACACTATATGCAAGAGTCAAAATTATCTGAGGTATAATACAGAACTGGAGGCACTAAAGTAATTACGAGGGAGGTTACATACAAAGGAGGGTTGCGGTTTGCAATTTGCTTCTAGAAGATAAATTACAGCACCCAGGTACTGAAGAAGCAAATATGCCGAAACTTTTCCTCTGTTGAGCACGAAGATGTCGTAAGGGAGTCACACATTGTGCAGCAACATTTACAGTCTAGTGTCGTTCCCAAGTTTATTTTCACTGCAGATTCCATTGTTATTAGACATGCATATTCTGTTGAAACTGTTTTTACATTTATTTTTAAAGGACGATGGGGGTTGTAAACCCCCCAGACTTGGAAGGACAGATGACATGGATTCTGTAATTTGATTTGGCTAAGTCAGGGGTCAGCAACCTGCGGCTCTGGAGCCGCATGTGGCTCTTTCACCCCTCTGCTGCGGCTCCGTGTCAACTCAAAATATGTGTCACAACCACCAATGTGCGACACCCGCCAGCACACGATTTATTGAGCTTTTCAACCCCCGGTAGGCCAACCTTGGATAAATCCAAGAAAAGAAGTTTCAGAAGAAAACAGAGCATTTAATTCAACTACATAGGCTAGTTTTGTGGCCGCTCAAGAAATAGTCAGGAAGAGTTTTGTGGCTCCCGGTGTTTTCTTTTCTGTGGGAAACGGGTCCAAATGGCTCTTTTGAGTGTTTAAGGTTGCAGACCCCTGGACTAAGTAGACAAACGGGAGGTTGGAAGACTGCAGGGCAAGCAGCATTCATAAAATCAAGCAAGTAACAAAATAAGCCAGATCGTTTAAAAGTATTTATAACTGTCTTTCAGGCTTTGGATGAACCTGCCGGTTGGAAGTCTCGTGACTTCGCGTCAAATCCCCCCCCCCCCGCGCGCTCCCAAGATTTTAGATGAGTCAGTGTCAGCAGTTGGGCTGAAAGTGGGGGGTGGGTGGGGGGTGGACAAACTGAAAGGAGACAGAAACGCGCAAGCGCACACCGTTTGAAGGTTTCCGAAGAGGGAGAAAAAGACGGCTCGCGCTTTTCTCGCCACTAGGCTTGCGCAACGACCACAATGCTTCGTTTGGAGGGCCGGCTTCACCCGCCGGCGCCGCCGCCAGTCCACCACGGCGCACGCGCAGTAGCTGCGTTTCTCCCCCCCCTCCCTCGCAGCGCCTGGGTATAAAAGCGGCCATCAGCTGATGCTCCCCGCATTGCAGGCGGCGGAACTCCTGACAAGAGACGCTTACAATGAGGCGCTTCGCTCTCCTCGTCTTCCTCTGCTCGCTGGCAGCGGGTAAGCGCGGGGAGGGGGGGCTGCCCTTTTTTTTTTTTTCTCCCCCTCGGTTTCCCTTGGCAGTCCCAAGCGAGCGAGTGGATGCCTGTGGAGGGCTGGGCCTCGCACTGGCCTGAGGGTGGGGAGGGTGAAAGGCCCGCTAATGTCTGACACACCAAGCTCTGTTTCTTACGCCCTGGGCCTTCGCAGGATTAGGCCGCCTCGCTCCCACTGTCGCCGTCCGGCTTTTTGGGAGCCACCCGCCGACCCTCAACCGGAGTTGGGCTTGGGACTTATGAGGATTACCGGCTTGGAAGAGCACCGGGCCGGCAAAGCGCCCTTTCTGGGTCAACCCGCAGAAACCGGTCCTTTGGGCCTGCCTTCGCTAAGAGTCCCCGGCCTTGCGCAGGGCTGGTTGGGCGGTGTTTCTTGTTTACCCCAGAGGGCGACGCCTGGCTGCTGACCCTTCCCTTATGCGAGGAGCTGCCCTTCTTTCCGCAAAGCGACTGGGAAATAAATCCTAGGCTTTCCTGCCCCCCCCCCACCTTCCCCCTTTAACTCGCCCTTCTTTTGGGGCCATTGGTTTCCTTTCTCCCCCCTCCTTTTGATTTAAAAAATGTCCTTTTCTAAATTAAGAGGGAGTCAAAAACATTCACCCTCTGGAGTAGCGGTTATCCCAATATCCATGGGTTGGGGGTGTGTGTGAGAGAGAGAGAGAAAGAAAAGGAAGGAAGGAAAAAGAAAAAGAAAAATCGCAGAGCTGGCTGTCAGTGTCTTTTATCATTTTCTTTTGTCCAACTTGCGGGTTTTTTTAATCACTGGTGCTGCCTGTGAACAAGGACGCTGGTTCTCTGTTGTGATTATATGGGAAGTAGCTGACTTCCCTGGGGTTTTTTTTTTAATAAACACTTTATTAAACTTTTATTACATTAAAAACAAAAAAATATTTCATTCGACAGCTAATTGCGTTTTTCTTGTGACAATAATTCGTGCATTATTTACAAAAATTAAATTGTGCATGTTTACATTCTTATTTTATCTACTACTTGTACTTAATAACTACCTTCAATCTATCTCCGTTCTGTCCAGGTATACCACTGTTCCCACACATTATAAAATATTGATGTCTCTTTATCTTTTAGACTCTGTTAATTTGTCCATTTCTGCGCAATTCATGACCTTTTGTATGACCAGTTTCTCTGCTGGTGTACATGGCTGTTTCCAACATTGAGCATAGGCAATCCTAAAAGTATGGAGTTTGTTAATTGGTTACTCTTTCTTCAGGGTATCTTCTCCCGTGGATAAGGAACCTAAATGAGATTAGGGATACTGAGTTTACCCAGTAGGCTTTGTGTCAGCCAAAATGACAGAGCTGAGGAATTGAATTGCTCAAAAGGGCCTGGTGGCTCAGCAGACTGATATCATTGTGATTAACACCAGCTGTCTGCAATTACTGTAAGTTCGAATCTCACCAGGCTCAAGGTTGACTCAGCCTTCCATCCTTTCTAAGGTAGGTAAATTGAGGACCCAGTTTGTGGGGGCAATAAGCTGACTTTGTATAAATATATACAAAAGTATGAAGGCTATTGCTGAGCACATTGTAAGCCGCCCTGAGTCTCCGGAGAAGGGCGGCATATAAATCAAATTTAAAAAAAAAAGATTTTCTACAAAGTGTTTCTTGGTGTCAGTGCAATGTTTCCTATGAAAGCTTAATGTAAAAATGTTCTAAATATATGAAAGAGCAGCAGACTATAGAGTACTGTATAGCTTGGGAATTGGTAGCATTTGAATGTTGATACATGGAGTTTTACTCAGTTTTGGCATATTGAGAACCAAAATATATGTGTGTGTGTAGAGGGGGGTGGGAGGAATAAGTATATTCATGTGTTCAGAAATTACCCTGGAGGATTCAGTTGTTTGTGTTCTAGAAGCAGATTGCTAACCATAATTTCCCTGATGTTTGTGTGTTCATCCTTAATTCAATCCTTCAGGTGATTATTACTGTGATTCAGTCATCCTTGACTTAAAGGTGATGAAAGCTAATTGATTGCACTCCTATCAGTTAATTTTATGACCCACAACAATTTTATGAGATAGGTTGAGAGAATAACAAGCCTAAAGTCATTCAGTAACCTCCACAGTTGGATGAATCCAGTTGATCCACTTGAAAAAACTCCAAGGAAAAGCTAAACTGCTTAATCGTGCTTTTAAAAAATTCAACTAGGCTTATAGAATGTAGTGAAATGTTATGAAAGAAACACTTGAGAATCAGTTTGCTGTAGTGGTTAAAGGTATCAGGCTAGAACCTGGGGAATAGTGAGTTCTAGCCTGTCTTGGGCACAAAGCCTGCTGGATGACCTTGGCCTGACCACTTTCAGCCCTAGGAAAAAGGCAGTGGCAAACCACTTCTGAAAGACCTTGCCAAGAAAACTGCAGAGGCTTGCCCAGGCAGTTTCTAAGAATTGGCCTTGATTGAATGGAAGGAAAAAGAAAAAGAACAAAAACTGTTTTAATGCAGTCTTTATTTTCTTACTTAGAAAACATAACACATACTATTCCTCAGATTATCCACCTACACATTTTAGTGATTTTAAATAGTTTAGCCTTGGGTAATGAAATTGCAGCAATTATGCAATAAGTCTAAAAATTGCATTGTATATTTATGCAAATTTGGCACTGTTTTAAAAAAACAAGGAATAGAGACGAAGATTCAAGTATAGCATGTGTAAAATTATGATTCTTGAGCAAGATTAACATTCCTAATGAACATGAGCCAATAAATTTTCTCCTGTCCATAGAAATACAAGATATCCTTATTGGTGGTATGTTTTTGTTTTTGTTTTGTCTTTAAACTTAGATTTGTTGATTGCAAATACTGGGGAAAAAACATCCTGGAATTCAACTTTATATGTATAGATTAGTTCTTTGTTATTGCTAAGAGATTTTTGCATATTACTGTATTCTAAATCATGCCACTCTGCTGTTGATCTGTAACTGCTCAGTTATGGTTCCTAGTGGCAACAGATGCAGCCAAGTGTGTTGGTACTCATCTTTTCCCAAAGAATTCCAATTTGCTAGGCAATAAGTTGAAACTGACCCAAGTAAACAGCATTCATCGTTCTTCACAGGGCAGACACCAATCTTTTGATGTATGATTTAACATACTCTTGTAAATAACAAATGAACATGACATGGCCATAATTATTGGAATTCCTAACCTAATATTTTTGCAGCACACCCCTTTGAGACAATCAAATACATTCTATAGCTCTGAATATACAATTCTCAACTGGCAATTTCTCCCGTTCATCTTGAGCAAACTACTCCAGTTGTCTTAAGTTTGTTCCTTCTCCCAACTGTGAGTTTCAGATTTTTCCATAGATCAGTGGTAGGTTTCTAACGGTTCACCCCGGTTCGGGCGAGCCAGTAGTGGCGATAGTGAGCTCAGCAAAACGGTTCGCTCCGACCATCAACGGGGCCCTACCGCCCGCCCCTGCCCTATACCTACTATATTCGTTCGTTTTTAGCCCAGCTGATTGCCGCGCCTCAACTGTTCTGAAATGCAAAGCGCGTGCGCGAAGCGAACCAGTTGTAACACTGGTTGAAACCCACCACTGTCATAGATGTTCTGTTGGATTCAAATTAGGATTTGTAGCAGGTGAATTTAGATGAGTCCAATGTTTGCTTTTCAACCATTTTTGTATGTTTTGAGTCATTATCCTGTTGGAAGGCCCATACCCGTGACAGAGTTATGTTTTGTTCCAAAATGCCTGGCTAATCTTTGTGATTTCATTGTGTTTTACATAGATTTGAAGCACTCAGTGCTGGAAACAGCAAGGCAACCCCATTAACATTATGGTACCTTGTTTATATTACACAGTAGGGATGGTGTTACTTTCTTTAAAAGAATTGTTTTTTCTTCTATGAACAGAGCTGCTGTGATTTACCCAAAAGGTTTCATCTGTCTAGAGGACATTGTTCCAGAAGTACTGTGGCTTGTCAATATATATTTTAGCAAACTCCAGACTGGCTTTTTTATGTCCGTCTTTCAGAATTAGACTCTTCTACCATGGACGCCACTTTCAATCAAATGGCAACAGATAACATGACTTGATAATAATATCTCTATTATTAGTTATGACTATGACTACTAATAATATGTCTATATTATTAGTTAAGAGGAAAATTAGGCTGCAAGAGGAAAATTGATCCCAGGTTGAACAGAACACTTACACTAAGTGTTCTGTTCAACCTGGGATCAATTTTCCTCTTGCAGCCACATCTAGGGAGGTTAACGGCTTGATAATATTAGTGGCCATGGTTGCAGAAACATGAAGTGCATTGATAATCATTTTGCAGCCTTTACCGTTCTTGGCTATTACTTTCTCCTTTTCTCCCCAGACTTTCTCTTTTTCTTTCTCTTGCCCATGTTCACTATGCTATACAAAATGGCTGATTGAATACTTTTCTTCAAATAGGCTGAATGATTGACTTATTTGAAGTCATCTAAGACACTAATTATATGGTCTTGAAAGATCATTAAACTCCAATAATGTCTTTTTAACTTCTAAGACGTGCCCAAAAGTGCCATTTTTATTTGTCATTATTTACAAGAAAATGTTACATCATACTTCAAAAGCAAAGTGTCTGTTCGGGACTGTAGAGTAGAGAATGGCAAATTGTGATTCTTTGGGGTACCGATATTTTTGGCTGCATCTGTTTAAGCCTAATAAAATAAATAGCATGAAACTGGAATTAAATGTAATGCAGGCATGTCCAACCTGCAGCCCTGGATAGCTTCTAATGCAACCCCACAAGATCATAATTAAAAATATAAATAACACACTTCCTTTTACTTTTTTGATTTACATTAACTGTATTATATATTTTATATGTGGCCAAGATTCCTTCAGTGTTGCACAGGCAGACCAAAAGATTAGACACGCATAACCTAATGCATTCTAATGCATTTATACTTTATTTTCAGTTGCTTTAACAACTCCCCTGCTTTTGAAGAAAGACTGTGCAAAAGGTCCACAGGTGTGGTGCCAGAATTTGCGAACTGCATCTGATTGCAAAGCAGTTAAACATTGTCAGCAAAATGTGTGGAACAAGCCTACTGTGGTAAGTTATTTTATTGCTTTGCTGATAATTTTAGTTCTGTTTTTGCAGCCTACCAAAGAAGTTTCCTTCTTCGTGTAGACAGGAGCTGAACTTTGGTGGGATGGAGAAATGGAGCTCAGGCTTGAGCTCTGTTTCTGCACCCCGCCAAAAGCATTGCCCTCTGCACCCAGAGGGGAGATCTCCTACTGTGTTTTCCTGAAAATAAGACCCTGTCTTACATTTTTTTGCCACAAAAAAGGCACCAGGTCTTGTTTTCGGGGGGGGGGGATGTCGTCGACAGACTCACCTCACTTGCGTGTGTCACCCTGGCCACTTTTTCACTATCAGAGGCCTTCAGGAACTTCTTCATCCAGCAAGACCAGCAAGGCTTTCCTCAAGGGCTCTGCAGCCAATAACAGAGCTCTGGATTGATCCGGAGCTCTGTTATCGGCTACAGAGGCCTTCAGGAGAGCCTTGCTGGCTGCAGAAGAAATGGGCTGAGGTGTGCAAGGCCTGGCTGCAACTGTCCGAAGGTAAGTAGTAGGGCAGCTCCATCCCCTCCCTAGCTTTAATTTTTTATCTGTGCACCCTGGAGTGGGTGGGGTCTTAATTTGGGCTTATTTTGGGGGTAGGGCTTATATTGGGCACACATGCAAAAATCAAGCTAGGACTTTCTGAGTAGATCGTATTTTTTGGGAAACAGTAGAGATCAAAATGAGCTGAAATTAAAGCAGCGAGTTGGTAGGCGGATAAGTTAAACAGTGTGGGGTGCCTCAAGCTGGTGGAATAAGCACAGAAGTAACTTTTCTTCAGTGGCTGAAAATCCTGCTTGAATTTTTCTACTCCTGCCGCCTCCCCCAGCACACCACATTCTTCCCTGGAACTATGCTTAACATAGTTAACTATGTTTAACAACCGCAACCAAGAGTGCCAAAATTGCAGTTGAATCAGTCACATGGGCAATCACATGACATCTTGCTTTACTCTTTACTCAGTGATACTTGGGCAGACAAGAATTATATTGTGATCAGTGAACAGTTGTGGCCAGTTCATGGAAATGGCCTAAATGGCTAACGCACCAAATTTTGCAACGTTGTATGTAGTAAAAATACTTCTTGTTTACCAGTAAACCAATACAGAATTTCTCTTGATCAGATTGATGCAGCAGGAGTTGTTTGATGCACTTGTGGTAGTTTTTGTAAAAGAAACAGTAGATCGTGTTTGCTGCTTTTGCAGCCCATAAGGGCAGATGCTTGCATTCCTTATAATGGATGGTTTGGGATCTGCCCCAATCAGTTTAAAGGCATTTATCAAATATTTGAGTGAGTGTTTAGGAGATACAAAAGGAAACAGAGCTGGCTCCTTTTATATCAACCTCCTCTTAAGTTCTCTGTTTCTGATCCTAGTTTTGGTTGGTTAGTTACATTCTCAATTCTTACTGTTACTTTTGCTTGCTCATTGCCCAAGGAAAATAAAAACAAATGAAAAGGAGCAAAACTATAGAAGTATGCCGTGCTTTCAGTTAGATTGAAAGTTACAAAAAAAAAAAAAATAAGTGAATATATTTTTCAACTAATAGTTGCTAATTGTTAGTCAAGCGCTTGTTTCATGCTTTGAAGAGCAAAGAGCAATTATAAAATAGCTGCATCTATTTTATAGATCTAGGCAGCTGCAAACTTGTTCTAATGCAGTGGTCTCCAATCTTTCCAGCTTCGTGGACCGTCAGGGAGGGGATAGTTTTGTGCATATGTACACTGCTTTCACAAATACAGCTGCATGCACACGTGTGTTCACCCACCACTTTTGTGGCCCAGTTCTGAACAGGCTGCGGTCTGGCATTGGGTCACAGCCTTGCAGTTGGGGACCTCTGTTCTAAAGAACTTACGACTTCAGCCAGGTTGTGCACCATACAGAACCTGACCACGGCTGGTACACTTACATTAATATCTACCAGGCCATGTATGTGGAAAGTAAAAATAAACATAATTGCTAGGTTCCTTTAAGTGCCAATACAAGAAATACTATTTTTTTTTAATTTTTTATTTATTTGTTAAATTTCTACATCACCGATCTCACCTCAGTGATTTTTTACAATTTACAACATAATAAAATGATATAAATATATACATAAAAGCATATATTAAGAACAGAATTAAAAAGAGGTTAAACTTCCATATAAAGATAAAAATCAAGGTATAAAATTCAAAAAATCAGGAAGTTAACAAGGCAGTAGGAGAGTAGAAAGTATACTCCAGTATATCTAGAATAGTTAATTTATTCCATCTTTTGTACATTGAGACCCAATTTAATTAGATTATTAATCAGAATGTGGGATATTTTGTCAGAAGCTTTATTGAAATTAATACATATTATATCCCTCAATCTGCGGTCCCATAAAGTACAGTGTTAGCTACTTGATGAAAAAATGAGACAAGGTTTATCTGACAAGACAATGAAAAAAAACATAACTTCTGGTGATTACTGTTGTATTTTGAATTTCTTTTTTTCTAGTAATCATTTTCTGAACAGACAATCCCTTGTTAGTGTCTCGTGAGAACATTTTTGGTGTCTTGGCACTACCCATGATGGAGGAATGGTTGCTAAAGATGATATAAATTGTTGAGATGACTAAATTGACTTCTTTAATCAGAGAAAAGACAAATATCTATATTTATTGCTGATTGGAAATTCCCTGTGGACTATTTGTGTAAGATAGGAAAAATGAACTTATGATTTATGGTTTTGATTATTAGATATAATAAACTATGGAAAGAAGAGAATTATGTTGTAACCAATAGAGCAAGAGGTAAATTTACCATTGTACTGATAACTATTGTAAAGAAGATTGGGAACTACTTGTTGATCTCCCCCCCTCCCCCGCACTTTTAGCTTTCACTTTGATTTCTTTTTATTTTCTTTTTTCTTACTTTATATTAGTTTGCACTCATTCTTAAGTTCCATTTCAAAATCATTAATAAAATTATATTAAGGAACATTTTCAATATCCTCTGGAGCATTGGCCTAGAAAGGTTAGGAACCTTCATGTAATGTGTTTGTGCTAGCATGTGGACTTTAATAACACTGTAAACCTAAGTAGCATCTGCAGCAAGACTCTCTAAACTGGATTTTCATTAAATTATACTTTATATGTCTAAAAATTATAAGTCATTTTATTTATCAAAAGTTCTTTTTCTCCTCAGGAGAGTATTCCCTGTGACTTGTGTAAAGAAATTGTACGAGTGGTTGGGAAACTCTTAAAGAGCAATGATACAATGGTAAGAATTCTTTTCTTTAAAAAAATATTCCAATAGTTTTATTCAAGAAGTAAAGTGCAGGATCTAAAAATAGGAGCACCCCACTTATGTTGATACATGCCTTTCAACCAAGGTTTACATGAATGCATTTCCTAAAATTGAAGGGGTATTTTGATATTAAAATGCCAATGTTGGATTGTGTTCATTCTTAGTGGGAGCTCCTAGGCCTATATTTTTTCATAATAGTACAAAAATGAGCTCATGCTTAGAAAGATATTAATCAAATATACAGTATAAAAATTCCTTTAAATCCTTCCATTGCATAATAAAAGAGTTATCATCAGCTATGCAAACATATCTCTGCTTTTCCTGCTGATGACAAAAGCTAAATCATCTGAATATTTATATGATGCTTTGTAAAGCTTTGCCTGTGCTTACTTTCACAGTGCATTTAATGTTACTTTTTGTAGAAAATACTAATGCCCCCAGCAAAGAATCTATAGCAGAGATAGGTAATATATAGCTAAAATCATGTAATCAAAATTTAATGGCAAAATAACCAGTTTGGGTGTAACGTTTTCTGTTTCAAAGATGAGAATAGGAATAGGAATACAAAGCAACTTTTAGGTGAAATTAAGTATTCTTCCTGAATGAGAAAGATGGGAAAATGTTCCTTTATGTTTATACCAACCTGTCTATCTTCTGTCATAGGAAGAAATAGATGAATATTTCAAAAAAATTTGTGAATTTCTTCCTGAATCCGACCTGGTAGAGCAGTGCAAGGACATAGTGGAGTCTTATTTGCCAAATATTATGGAAATGGTCAAATCAGAACTTGTAAGTATTCACTAATGCTACAGAAGCAACTGATTTTATAATTTTTAAAAATAAACTGGACAAAATTAGTGGATTTTACATTTTTCTTACTTAACCCAATATTCCAAAATTCATTGCAAAAGGAATATTTGAAAAAAATGTGCAATAATAAGTAATGATTTCTGGAAGATTTGATAATCTGGTTTTCAGGGGTACTTAGCTGCACAGTTTCTGTTGCATTTATAGGTGAAAGCAAGTAAATTTGTGTTATTTTCTACTCTTTAGGAGAACCCTGAAGTTGTATGCAGTGCACTCACACTATGTCAGTCTCTTCAGAATCACCTGGCAGAAGTAAAATTACAAAATCAGCTCCAGTCCAACAAAATTCCAGAACTAGATTTCTCTGAACTGGCATCTCCTTTCATGGCTAATGTGCCACTTCTTCTTTATCCTCAGGATAAACCTAAGAAAGAACCTAAGGTGGGAATTTAAAACTGCAAATGGGCTATTGGTGCTACTAATAACATAGATACAATAACATCTGTAAATTGCTATTAACTTTTAATCTTGCTGACAGTTGAATAAAGAAATTCATAAATATCCAAACCGAAAACTCTTTCTCTAGTCTAAACCCTAAACCCATTACCTTAATCAAAAGCAATTAGGAACTCTCAATATGCAAACATGTGGGTTAATCATGTATATTTCTCACAGCCTTCATGTGGTGTTAATGCAAAAACTATGATTGTTTAGTCCTTATATCATGCATTGTAACTGAACCAATTAAAAGGATAAGGGGAATAACTTTAGGGAAACTCAAGAAAATATAAACAATTGTGGTTAACTCAGTATTTTGAGAAGTAAATGGAAAATAAGTAAACATAATGCATCTATAAAATCCATTATTAAATATGATCCAGAGCAATAAGACTATATGTTTTTCCTCTGAATTCTTGTTTTAGAAATCTTAATAGTGCTGATTTTGAATAAAACATATCACTATTCCCAGTATAACTTTACTAAACCTTGTTAGAAGTACCTAATGCAGTGATACAGAAAAAGAAATGGCACAGGTCAGAATGTTGCAGGGTAAAATTGCCTGAACTACTCAATATAACTAAATTTCATCCAAAATCTCACCAGCAATGAATTGTCAGCAGATTTTACAGAAAGTGTTTTCTAATGCCTGAAGGCAGAGAGTGTGTAACCCAATATTAATTTTTTTAAAATTTATATAGCCATCTCATGTTGTGACATTATATTAAGTTACCATTTGCTTCATGCTTACCTGCAGGGAAATGGAAATGTGTGTAATGACTGTGTTCAGCTGGTGACAGATCTTCAAGACGCTGTGAGGAACAATTCAACTTTTGTTAGTTCTTTAATTGAACATGCCAAGGAAGAGTGTGAACGTTTGGGTCCTGCCCTGTCTGAAGTGGTAATTTTTACTTTATATTATTTAATAAATATTTATTTATTTATTATGTGGGAAATACAGTATATGGATTGGCATTTTAATTTCCCCAGCTTTGTTTAATTTAGAAATTAAGGTGCCATATTTAAAAGTAATATAAATATAAAATATGATTCTGACTATGTGAAGTAAATTTTACAGTCTGTACAGAATGTGTAAGGACCACTTTAAGGGGATTGTGTAAATTTGAATCTAGGCTTGTATTACAGAATAACTTTGGATGAGCTGTCACTATTTAATATCCTAATTGTCATGAGAGAAATGCAAGATGCAATTATGTATGCCTCCCTCCATATTGTATAGATAAAAATGTATATACCGTATTTTCCGGCGTATAAGATGACTTTTTAACACATGAAAATCTTTTCAAAAGTCGGGGGTCGTCTTATACGCCCGGTATCGTTCTCCTGTAACCAGGCAGACCAGCCCGAAAGGCTCTGACGAGCCAAGCTCTGACCATCCCAGCTGAGTTGCCTGCTAATCAGGCAAGTCAGCTTGGATCGCCAGAGTCATGTAAAAGGAAAAAAGTTTTCCCCCTCCAGCTTGCTTACCTTAGCTGCTAGTCGCGACGCTTGCCTTGCTTCGCTTGCCTGAATCCATTCCATCAGCAAGCAACTCCCTGCCTGCAATCAAGCAGGCAGGGAGTTGTGAACTTCAACTCCCAGAATTCCTCAGCCAGCAAAGCAAAGCTGGCTGAGGAAATCTGGGAGTTGAAGTCTACAAGTCTTAAAGTTGCCAAGGTTGGAGACCCCTGTTCTATGGGTAAGTTTTTTTCCCCTTTGGGAGCTTTAAAAAAAATAGTTAATTGGGGTTTTTTTTTGGTTGTTCTTTTTTAGACCTAGCCATTTAAAGTTTAGGAAGTTTTAAATTTAGCTTTCATATAAAAATAAAAATAAAATAAAATAATATTTGTGCAGCTTTCTGAGATTTAGTGTGTTTCTGTAGTGTTTCACTCTAACTATACAAACACACAAAATCTCAAAGCTGTATGTGGAATTTTGTGTTTGTAAAGTGTGAAAGTTGGGTTTTTGGGCTTTTTGTGGCTGTGTGAGGTTCCTGCTTGTTGCAGGGGCCATTTTGGGTCTAGCACAGCTGCTTTTACATTGTGGGTGAGCCAGTTGATTTTTTTAATTTTTATTTGATGTGCGTTTGAAGAGGGGTAGTTTTATACAGCCAGTATAGCCCAAATGCTATATTTTAACAGGAAAAGTCGGGGGTCGTCTTATACGCCCAGTCGTCTTATACGCTGGAAAATACGGTATATCCCAAATGCTTCTGTTGAAGAAGTCAGTACATTTCTTTGACATAATAAGGAATACAGTGATTATATGTGGCTGGCATATTTTGCTGCTTGTGTAATAATAACCATCTCCAATGTCTCTCTTTCTCTTTAATAGTGCAAAGGCTACATTACTGATTATTCCTCCTTGGCTATTCAGATGATCATGCACATGGTAAGATTCACATTGCCTATATTTTACTATCTTGCTCCAAAAATATATTAAAAATCTGACATTGGAGTTATAGCAAATGTCTTAACTAGGTCTGATAGCATCAAAAGTCATTTTGGATTAATTATCTAATTATTTAAGGGCTAACTATCATGTTGTACCACCAGGCTCCATTTTTTTAAAAATTCTTGAGATTATTTATATTGAAGATCTCTGTAGGAATATGGCAGCAAGGACAAAATGATATTTATACCGGGAATCATACTAGGTTGACTGCAACACAACATTTTTCATAGGGCATTCAAATGTCTATGCCTATTCAGAAAGCATAAATATTGAGCAAAATTTATTTTGCAAAAATAATCATTCTATTGTTAATTGGCCTTTCCCTCTTCTTGCATGAAAAGTTGTGGTGTGAACCATTTAGATACTTGATTGTTTTCCAATTGTTTAACTCTCTTGTGTTTCTTTTTCTCCATCCTGTCAACAGCAGGAGCAGGTATGTGAGAAACTTACTCCCTCCACTTAGAGAGTGTTGCTTGATCTCTTGCTAATATAGTTGATAAGTGTGATATTTTTGACAGATTCAAGGGACAGAGTGGCTGTGGAAAGAATCATATTGGAGCCTAAAATGAAATCTTGGCCATTCTGAAACAGATTATGAGCCTGTTTGGCTACCTGGCTTTGAAACTAAAATTAATGCACAGAAAATTCCACAAAGCCTGAAGCCATAATGATCAAGATAGTTTTAGGATATGATTGGGGAATAGATACTGAGATTCCTAAATAAACCTCTTTGGACCTTGCACCTGTCATGGTTTGGTTTGGCAAATGCATGTTGCATGTATTTATAACTCGGATTGTGGTGTTTTGTTTGCCAATTTATATATGCCTTAATGAGGAAAACAGTGACATGAGGAGGAAATTTCTCGGCTTATATAGAGATGGCATACTTTAGTATATTTGCTTTTGTAGGTAAATGGTATGGAAACATCTCTTTGGTTATGGGAGAATAGAATGATTGAACTACTTCAAAGATGGTCTGGGAACTCTTGTATATAACTCTGATATGCTTTCATAAGAAAACGTTTGGGGAAAGTGCATGCTTTGATACTCATTCTCTAAACTACCGTTACCTTCTGTTTATAAGAGCTAAATGCTTTATCTTTTCTGCCTTTGAGTCAGTTTTTTATTCTTGGTAGTAGCTAGACTAGGCCATTAAGAGTTGTCTTGACAGGGCTTTTTCCAAAACTGTTTGTCATTGCTTGCTTTCTAAGCCTAGGAAAGAGTTACTGGCCAAAGATTACTGGCTTTGTACCTAAGGTGGGACTAACACTCATAATCTTTCAGTTTCTAGCCTGATGTTTTAATCACTACATCAAAACAGGTTCTCATATCTTTCATAAGTCCTATTTAATAAACCTGTTCAGAATATTACAGTTATCCATAGCTATGGATGAGATAATGGCCCTACAAAATCCCTTTTCTTGTTATTTCCTTTATTAATGAAGAAGTCATAGGAAGTTTTCACTGCTGTCAGATTAATTGTAGCTTGTCACTTGGTTCAGACCTGATAAATTAGTTTGTGGCCAAAACTGTTTTAGTCAAAAATCACAATTTGAGATCAGACATTACAGCAAACTAGTTACCCAAACAGAAAAGAATGCTTCCAATTTGTTCTCCTGGTTTCTCTGGGGGAGAAAAAAAGAGAATCATCACAGGAACCAAAACCAGCTGTTAACGATTTCTGTAGACGTTGCAGTTCATAACCAAATAAAATTAGCAACTATAAAGATGACTATACCAGTGGTTAAAACTTTTGAGAATTCACGACAGACCAGGTGGATATAATAGTGATCTGGCCCATGAAGAGCCAGGTCTCTAAACTCCCTTGAAGGAAGCATTTATTCCAAATCACTTTCAAATGACAAGCTACTTGTGTAGTTTTCAGATTTGACACCAGTGATCAAAACAAACCAAAGAATTATGTAGTTTATTTAGTTAAAGAATATGCTCCCTTCTAGTTAAATTTTGTTTTTACTTGCTATGGTAGGAGAAGGTAGGAGGAGTTAAAATTATTCCTGCAGATATTAAGCTAACTGCAGAGGAGGGAATTCTTGGGACAGCCAACTCTTTTATGAAGGATTAACAGGTATAAAGTTATATAAACCAATGAGACATTTCTGAAAGGTGAAACTACAGCTGCAGCAGCTACAGGTATTTAGCAATTATGCGAACTCTTGAAATCGTATGAATACACTCTTGACTTATATTTCTTTAGTATGTGGGCCATATTTGCGTTCAGAAGTGATCGGGAAATTTTGAAATGTATACATTTGAGTAGGTAGTCCTCGACCTACAACAGCTTGTTTAGTGACCATTTGACCATTTACAACGGCACTGAAAAAAGTGACTTATGATGTTTTTCACACTTACGGCTGTTGCAGCATTTCCATGGTCATGTGATCAAAATTCAGATGCTTGGCAACTGATTCATATTTATGGCGGTTATAGTGCCCTGGGGTCATGTGACCACCATTTGAAACCTTCTGGCAAGCTAAGTCAATGGGGAAATAAGATGCACTCAATTACTGTCTTACTAACAACTGCAGTGATTCATTTAACAACTCTGGCAAGAAAGGTGGTAAAATGGTGGTAAAACAAAACTCATTTAACAGCTGTATCACTTGCCAACAGACATTTTGGGCTCAATTGTGGCTGTAAGTTGAGGACTACTTGTAACTGGCTTAGTTTGGCTGTAGTGTAACAGGGAACCCTGTGATATTGCTGAATTGTTATTTGCAACAGCCAGGCCAGATTATAGTGAGGCTTTTAGTCAGGAATGTTGCAGAAACTGTAGCCATTGTTTTCTCATCGATAATCAATCCTCCTCCTCTTCCTGCATGGTTATAAATTAGAGACTTTTAAAACTATTTTAATGTGAAATATTAACTGAAAGGAAATTGGGGTTTGTCTTTTGTATGGCACTTGAATGACTGCTAGAAATTGTCGTCTTCTCTAGCCAGAATAGTGCTTGAATTTAGTGAAATGACTGCATGTATCTATAGAACACTCATGTTTCATTGAAGTACATTTTTTAAAAAAATACTGCACCAAGGGACACTTATGAAACATCAGGAAGAGCGCATAATCTACACTTTTATTTGTTCTAAAGTATTTAGCTTTGTTAAAAAAAAATCAATTGTGGACCCATGCAAGTTGCTGAAATAAGTTGTTTGATTAAATTTAAAGCTAATTTGTTCTGCTGTGGAGTAGAAGTGCCAAAAATGAATAAAATTCAACCTGAAAGCATACATAACATCTAAGGATATAGAAAACAAGCTATATGTGAACCACTTTTTTCAGATTTACAGCTAGTTTCCAAGTGGTCCATATCCAGACAAAAGCATGCATTTTTCTTTTGGGCATATACGGAGGCATCATGTTGAAAGGAAAAGTGTTTCAGGGAGATTGAAAGCAAGAACAATCAACAGTCATGGCTGGCAGATCTAAGGAAAGTAAACTGGGGAGGTTGTTTTTTGATTGCACATAGAAAGAGGAGAGGAAAGAAGCAAAATTGGTCCATTTTGTAGGGCCAGCATGGATTTAGTTTGGTTGAAACCTGGAAAAAAAAAAAAAATTCTGTCTTTTGGTTCTGCTTGAACCACCATCTATCTGGAACAGTTTGACAGAACTTCAGAGACACACCATGTTTTGGGCTTAAAACAATTGCATTTTTTAAAATTTCCTGTAGAAATAATAACATCTATACTATTCCATGGCGTCGGGGGCTGATTTTACATTGATGAAATTACAGTGATATTAAAACTAATTTGCTACCTTGTAGACTATAGAAGTAACTTACATTGCTGTTTTATGTCTTCAGCAACCACAGGAAATTTGTAACATGATAGGATTATGTTCTTCCCTGAAATCTGTACCCCTCCAAGCTCTGGTGCCTGCTAAACTTATCTCTCCAGCAAAGATAAAGCCAGTTGAGCCAGTTGAGGTAAGACTTGGTACTTAGTTATCTGCATGTCACTTTACCGAAGCAAGAAGGATATGAGCATCTCAAATAGTGAAAAGCTGTAACTTATGTGATTACTTTTATGGATTTGTGTGAGAGATCAGAAGCCTGGAGATGGTAAAGGAGAGAAAATCTAAGAAACAATCACAGAAGGAACCTCCTGATGAATTTTAATCAGTTAGAATAAAATGAAATAGAACAAAAAGATCCAGAAATATAAAATTTTCATCACAAATGCCTGGACATCCTGTCACAAGGTTCAACCATGCGCTGAAATTCATGGTAGCCTGAAAATTGAACAAAGCAATTTCTGAATGGCTTTTACGGGCTATTAAGAGTCTAATCTTGGCTAGTCTTCCACTGAGATCATCTTGGCCCCGAAATAATTACCATCAAGATCTCTTAGTTGACTTGACCTCCCTGGTGGTGCAAAAACTGAAGGCACCAGCATTAGGGGTCCCTGACCTTTTGGGCTTCCTAACAGCTGGAGAGGGAGGCTAGATATAAACTGCTGTATGAACAAGCAGACTATCTGTGGTGGCTTGGTGTGCTTTTTTTTTTTTTTTTTAATTTGATTTATATGCCGCCCTTCTCCGGAGACTCAGGGCATCTTACAATGCGCTAAGCAATAGTCTTCATCCTTTTGTATATTTATACAAAGTCATCTTATTGCCCCCACAAACTGGGTCCTCATTTCACCTACCTTAGAAAGGATGGAAGGCTGAGTCAACCTTGAGCCTTGGCGAGATTCGAACCTGCAGTAATTGCAGGCATCTGGTCTTAATAACCAGCTTAATAACAGGGTGCCTTAGACCACTGCTTGCTTGTACTCTCCTCTCCTCTCCTCCCCTCCTCTGACTTCCAATGATTTAGTTTCTTTCCATGGGCCTTGACCATTGGTATCATTAAAAAAAATATCATTAATATTTTTTTCTTGGCGGTCAGCCGTTTTGCTAACCTTGACTTGAAAAGTTGGACTCCAGGGGTGTCTCCCAATGGAGATCTGTTTGTTCCAGCTGGATGAAGTGGTTTTCAGACCAGATTCCTGCTTTAAACTCAGGCCAATTCCATATTTCACCTAGCACAAATGAATGTGCTTCCGAACTTCTGCCCAAGCCGAAGCTTCTCCAATGAATGCCTCTGGCTCAAGCTGGGGCTGCAGTAAGACACTGACAATACACCCTTAAAAGACCTCAGAGAGATAATGGGTCAATTGTTTGTCTCTTACAAAATAAAATGATTTTTTTTCCTGTTTCACATTTAGCAGAATGTTGAAGAATATATTACCTGGTATGTGTAACCAGGAAGAGCAACCCTTCCTTCCTATTGACAGCAGACCCTATAAATGTAGAGTCTTTGTCAACAGCCATAATGGCAGTGGTTACCATTAATAGATATTTGTAATGCAAATCCTTATAAAGCACTATCAAATAGATAAAAGTTTGCTCCTTTTGGACATGGACTTATCTTCAGTGAGGTTACAGGGAGTGCCATCATATATTGGCCCATTGTGGGAATACTGCTGCTATAATATTCTTTTCATGTTGAAATGTGTGAGAATGGAAACTTGGCTTAATGGGAATTACGTTTCTGGACACTAGAAGGAGGGCTTTGCAGTCCTGCCCTGATTTAGAAAGAAATGAAGTAGCCCATGGGATGACACCTAAATTATTTTACTGCATTGTGCTAATTATTGTACAGATACTATAGTAGTTGCTAATTTTATGGTTAATAATTGAATAGCAAATACTGAAGTCAGAATATGTTAAGTAGAGTGGTTCCTTCGGGCTACAGGAGGAAGTTTTAGCTTTGCCTTCTTAACTAGTGAGGTAACCCTTTCTTGTCAGGTTCAATTTCCAGTGACCCAATATATACTTCAGAGTACGCCCTAACTACTGTTTCATTGTGGCTGTCAATGTCTTGGTTTCTTGTAGTACAGGTAATAACTACTGCAAATAATTCTTTTTTTCTGAATTGTATAGACCAATCCGAGTCAAAAGGAAGCATTCTCTCTCTGTGAAGTATGTACTATCATGGTAGAAGAGGTGGCCAGCCTTCTGGAAAGCAATAAGACGGAGGTATGCATGAAATAAACTAGACCGCTAATATCATCTTCTATAATACAGTTTGCTCTCCAAGAGCTGGGCTCCATCTAGTGTGATCAAATGAGGACAGGTGGCTTCTGACAAAATGGCTTTCTTTGTAGTGGCATCCTATATATGGATGAGGCTCACCCAAGGAGCTCATCTTGCAGTGTTCTTGTGATACAAAATCAATACCTATTTTATTCAATATATGCATGTTTTGTAAATAACGATTTTTAAAGCTGCATTTCAATGTGCTGTTGAAATCTACTATACTAATTTTGCATGTTGCTAGTTTTAGCAAATGCCTAGAGGACTTGTGATGACTGAACGTATCTCAACCTTTGTCTGTACTAGGAGGAGATGATAGAAGGAATGGAGAAAGTCTGTTTAGTGCTACCTGAAAAAACCAGAGAGGAGTGCAAGGACTTTGTGGAAGTTTATGGGAAGTCTATTCTTGACATGTTGTTGGAAGCTACTAGTCCTAAAATGGTGTGTGTGATGCTGAGATGTTGCAAAAACAACATTTTACCAGATGGTGAGAACTTAAATAATCTTTTGCTACATAATCAATGCTTCTATGTTTGATTTGGATTTTGCTTTTCCGGTATTGCAAATTGTTTGTTCATTTATGTAAATATAAACATTAACTCAACATAAACAGCTTTGCTTTGTTGTACCCTCAGAAGAAATTGTTCCAGTGAAGTCAGAATTGGGAAGTATCTGTGATGTGTGCAAGATGATCGTTGCTTATGCAGACAAGGAACTAGCAAAGAATGCTACCACTGCTGAGATTGAAATGTTTCTGGAACGAGTCTGCCACTATTTACCGGAGTCTGTTAGTGACGAGGTAATTAATGTGCTTTTTTGTGTTAAAACTGCAGTGCTGTGAATGACTTCTTCTGAAAAGCTAATCTGTGAAAACAAAGAATAAGGTTACAAAGGATTGCTGCTTTGTAATGACCTCCACAACCAGTGTCAAGCTGGACATCTTAAGTTCCAGCGTGGTAGAGTTGGGTTCTTTCAAATAATTGCATAGTGTTGTGAAAACAGACCATTTAATTAGATTGCTGATCTGTTATGTTGACACTTAACATATTAAGGATTACATTTTTAAACAGTTGCTTTGAGCTGTAACATTGGGGTTGCTTCTTTGAGGAGCAGATCACTTCTCTGCTTTAAAAGAAGTTGTAGTGAGGTGCTGTTTGTATTTCATAACGTAAGTTCTCAAGTTGCAAGCTACAAGCATGATGCTTAGAGTTTGAAATATTCCTTTGCTTTTCACCTATATGATACTCCTGTGGATTTGTCTCAAAAATCATTGGATGCATTATCACTTATATACTTCTATATCCATTCTGTACACAGTCATTCCTTGCTTAGTGATTGTTTGTAAATATGACAGTAATAACAATAAAACTCAGAAACAATGCAGTATGTACCATCAAATTTTATGGCCTGTTATCAAAAGCCTTCAGTTTGAAACCGAGGTCTGGTTAATTTCAGGCAGGAGCCAAGGTTCTAATCACCCATAGGCAGTTCTGCTTACAAACAATAATTGGACCTGGAACTTTGTTGCTAAGCAACACAGTTCTAAAGGCCAATGTCACATGACCTCGCACAATAGCAATTCTGGCAGTTCTAGTTGCCATTGTTAGTATTCCTGCATGGCTTTCCCATTGGCTTTGCCTATCAGAAGCTGGCAGTGGAGGTTGCAGATGGTAATCACGTAACTGTAGGAATGCTGGCAACAGCTGCAACTACAAGGACAGGTCATACGTCCCCCTGATTCAGTGCCATCATAACTTCTAACAGTCACTGAACAAGTCATCATTACACAAGGTCTACCTGTAAATGCAGTCACAGAGCTGAGCTTGTTAATAAACTTATAATTATTACTTTTTAGGGAAATGATATGCAGTGGAGAAAAGTAGCCCAGGAAAAGTTAGCTTGTTTAAGTAATCTCTTTGTCCGGCAAAAAAGAGGGGAAAATGAATCAGGCACAGGACACTGTACGGAAGAACTAGCAATCTTCATTGTGCCTCTTTCTCTCTCACACACATACATGTTCCTTTACAACCATTTCATTTCCTATTGAAGGACCAGATTCTGGTCCCTAAATGAGCGAATGTATTTAACTTTGTGACCAATATGTTATTTGGTTAGATTAGGTCTGCAATTTAACTGAGAGAATCTAACACATATCAAATATCTCATTGAAATCAACGGTCGCTTTGGTTAGATAGCACTCGATATAACAAAAGGCTCTTAAATTCAAGAGTTTCCATCTGAGTTACATGATCAATTGGTAGAGGATCCTATTCCATTTCTCACTGATGTTTTATTTTTTATAAACAGTGCGTCCAGTTTGTGCAGCAGTATGAGGCAACCGTTGTTCAGCTTCTCGCAGAAATAATGGATCCTACTTTTGTGTGCACTGTAAGTACCACAAGTTAGAATATTTACTTATGAACTACACTTCAGTATATGTACCATTAAATAAATATTGACTGGGCATTTATATGCTTAGGTATCCACTATTACAACTCAAAGCTATTTATGGACTAGCAAGTATCAAATAAAACTCAATAATAGTTTATCTTAAAGTGATTCTTTTATTCTGGATTGATGTAATCCAAAGTGCAAATGCAAAATTAAAGCAGCAAAATAAGAATGAGGTGCTGGTGATGTTGCTAAAATGCCCTTTGAAAAACGGGGGTTTGTTCCTATCTTATTTTCTGACCCTTATGTTCAACCAAGGCATAACTTGTCAGTTGTAACAATAGGGTTTTCTTTGGTTCCTTTAGCATTCTTTGTAGAAATGCTAATAAATGAACGGACTGATCACACTTTTATTATAGTGAAACAATAAACTGCAATTACTATCTTTCACTTCATAGAAACTTGGAGTTTGTACATCATCCACTAAACCTCTTTTGGGGTCGGAATTCTGTGTCCGAGGACCGGGGTATTGGTGTAAGAACATGGAAACTGCAACTCAGTGTAATGTAAGTATTTTTATATACTTCTGAGCAGGCATGTAGGTAGAGACAGAAACCTAGCAAGCAGCATTTCCTTATGCCAGCTAATATGGGAAGAGGTTTTCTACAAGACAGGTGCATTACTGGAAGACATGGGCAAGATCCAGTGCTAAGTGACACAGCAGGGAAGCAGTTTATACACCTAAAATTAATTGTTGGGATTGGGATTTGTGAATGCCACAAAAACCTATAGTTTCTGCCTTTTTGAAGAAGGCTGTAACACCAAAACAAGTAAATAGAGAATCCTGAGTAATTAAAAAGGTTTCTAAACAACAAATGTGTTTAAAATGAACACATTTGTGGATTAAAAATGCCTTTGAGAATAAAAACCCATTTAACTACATAAAAAATGTGGCACCTGATATATTTTACTGGAGAGTTCATTCCAAAGCTACAATATTGCCATTGAAAAGAATTGTCCATCACATCCTCCAACATGAGAGAGTACCAGAGCAGGATGCAATAGTGAAAGCATGAAATGTTTCTGCCTCTCTTCCATTGTCTGTATACTGAATAAACTCAGTAATGAGCTCTGAGCAATTGTTCCCTCAAATATGAGTTTTCTTCTATCTGCATTCTAATCTGGCTTTGTTGTTGTCAGCTGAGGGATATACTAAGAAACTGAATGGGTTGTTCATAGCAAAAGAGAATGCAGAATGTCCAGAATCAGTCCTGTCATATGGCCAGGTCATCTCCATTGTCCATGGCTTCCTGGGTCTTAATCTAGGCTTCAAGAGAAGCACCTGCATGTAAACTGGAAAGTTGTCCAGCATCTCTGGAATCAACTAGCTTCTGGGAGTAGATCATGAAGTCATAAATTCGTGTAATGTAATCCTGCCTTGGGTAGTCTGGAGAAGATCAAATCTAGTGACATTTTTATCAATTGGGTAGGCTAGCAGGATGAGTAGTGTACATCATCAGAACCCCAAATACGTGATACTAGATATAAACATTCTAGAGTGATATTGAAATGGAGAGAAAGCCTGGTGAGAGTAAAATAATTTCTATAGATAATGCCAGCCCCTCTTTGCAATTCCTTGATTTGCTTTAGTATTGTACTAGCAAACTAATCTTGCCCAAAGTCAAGCTATGGATGAATGAGGAAAATGTTATTACTTGTTTATTTGGTCACAGTATAGCAGGACAAAATGTTTACCATAATTTCATCTAGGGCAGGGCTGTCAAGTTCGCGGCCCATGGGCCAGATGCGTCACGTGCTGGCCACGCCCACACCCAGTTTAGCGAAGGGGGGGGGGAAAGTTGCAATACGTCACGTGACGCCACCAGTTTGACACTCCCGATTAACTACTGTGCCACATTTGGCTGGAACATGAGATAAAATTAAAAATGAAATAAAATGGCCCTCATTCCACCTCTGGAACAGCTCCCTCCCCCTTTGGAGTAAATCCCATGGTTTAAGCTAAGTAGGATTGTTAAGTAGGATTGTTCATAAGGGGTCGACTTCATTAGTTTGTGATTATTATAGCATAAACTGGAATTCATGGTTCAGTGTACAGCAAGAAAGGTAAGTTGCAAGCTAGATGGACCCAAGTTGTGGCTAGGCTATCAGAGCTGAACTGTGGGAAATTCAGACCACTAGATGGCATCAAAGCATTATGGTTTTCTGTCTCTTTCCTGCCATCTACCGATTATCTAGATTTTTTTTTCCAGGCTAGATTTGGCAGACTCAGGTTTTGAGCCAGCTAAAACTCTGGCGTTGGTTGAAAAAGTTGTAAATATTTGATAAGTAGCAACTTTATAGAATCCCAGAAATCCTTTGGAATGACTTCCAGACACTCTGTGCATAATCTTGATATATAAATCACGTTTCCTCTGATTATGCCTTGCATATCTTTTCTCTCCCTCCCTCTCCTTCTCTTTTTCTCTCCCAGGCTATTGAACATTGCAAGCGCCATGTGTGGAACTAGAAGATGCATCATCTTTGGCCGGCTCTTTTTTCATTCTTGGAAGAAAATGGAAGCCAAGGGTTAGGCTAGTAAAAGCTAAATCTTAGTGTCTTGATCTTCTCCCTCTCCATTTCAAGTACCTTTTTACGAATCGCGTAGTAGCAGTGCTACTATCCTGGAAGGATCCATTGTTTTGACTTACTGATACTTCTAACTGCAGTTGTAGGCCTTTGCGATACATGAGAACATACTGCCAAGTCATTGGCCAATTGGGTTCAGTGTTTCTGAGAAGGAGTAGTAATAAGTGTGTGTGTATGTAAGTAAACTAAGGACAGTGCTGGTGTGTCTGGATTTTAATTACTTGGTTTTTTAAAAAAAAACAAAAACACATTCTTGCTGATAATTAAACCTAAAACATGGGACTGTAGTGCTCTCTATTAAAATAGCTGTTGATACCCTTTTGTGAACAGTCATTTTGTAGACAAATAAATTCTTAGCTGCTGGCTTAAAACTGCCATAGACAAAGGCAATCCCATTCCTTCCAAAAGGATGATTTAGGTATGCCCACAATTATGTTATAATTAAGGTCTTAAGTCCCAATGCCTGTGTAGCCAATACTGAATGAATGTGCATTCACAACCTAAGGTGCAGGCAGTACTAGTTGATAGTGCAAGTTTGAAATGCTTACGAATGATCAGCCCATTGTTTTTGAGACAAATTTAGTAGCTTCTCTTTCAACAAACAAAACAGTAAATTATTACCTAGAAAAATCAAGAGGTGCACTAAATTTGGTCCATCTAGTGCACCGGAGCGCTTTCCCTCCATTTCAGTAAGATGTATTTCCTGAAACTAAAATAAAAAAGAAGCTTGGTAGAAAAAAAAATAAGTTAAGTATCCGTGTTCCTATTGGATTATACAATTGTCTATTAAGATTGTCTCTTCTTAACTGGTCCCACTACAGAAGAGGTCCCCAACCCCAGGCTGTGGCCCACTACCAGGCTGCGCAAACGGTGGGCACTCACGCATGTGCACGAAGCTCCACGTGTCCGCTTTCCAAGCCAGAAAGATTGGGGACGGTTGCTCTAGAGTGTTACATCTACTTGCATGAGTAGGCATAAATCAGAATGTCTACGAGCAAAATGTTAACTGGCAGTCATGACTTTTGTGTGAAGACAGTTGTGGTTCGCTGGGGTGGGGATCAAACACACAGACTCAAAAACAGTAACGCTTGTTGAACCATATATAAACAAATTATGAAGCCCTTAAACCCCATGACTTCTGACTGTTTAAAATACAGATTTGTAGAATGAAGCTCCTAAAATAATCAACCTCTGCATTATTGTTAAAGTTAGGAATATAATTTTTTTTAATTTTATATATCTTGGGTGCACTTTTGAGGGCATTGACTTGAATTCTTCAGACTAATACGTTTTTGTTTTGTTTGTTTTTTTGTCTGCTGCTGGCTCCAAATTCTTGCTGCTTTGAAATAAGCATATGATGAAAAGCAACAGCAAATTAATATAGATGTTTGTTGTGTAGCATTGTAGTTAACATCTCCTTTATAAGAGATTATTTGTTGTTGGAAAATATAATACACTCCCTGTAAAAGAAAAGTGGCATTCTGTGAGGTAAAACACATTTTATGTATAGAATCTGGTTTCTTGCTGATAGGAAACGATTTCATATTTTTTGGACAAATTCTTACAACTTAATGTAAATATATGCAGAGTAATATCTCACCTTCAGAAATGAGTTGGGAAGATAAGCAGCTGCTTTAACAAACTGCTCTATTCTATTTTTTTTTTCTTTTTGCACTGAAGCTTCTGTAATTCAATAAAGTTGTAACTACATTTTGTCAGTAGTGTTTTTAAAAATTATTTTAATTATTAACTTGGAAGTGAATACATTGAGAGATACAAGTTGAAATGTTGATAATTTGCGAGCAGTAGAGCCATATCCTGGAAATTTTAGAGTAGCCTCAATGAAGTGGGATGTCTAGAGCCCCTGTCCAATATTACAACTTCTTTTTTAATATGGTCCCTACTCCGTATCCTCCAACCCAACCCACTGTAGGGTGGGTTTAATACACTATGCTGCCTCTTTGTAAAACTGAAATTTTAAATTTGAAGGGCATCAGTTCCTGTGGATGGTCAAATCATTTCATACAGCTATAAATTCCCTTTTCTAAATTCTCAGTTCTGCTACTGTTTTTCTACAATTAGAATTTTGAAAGACAATTACTGAATTGTAAATAGCAATGTAGCTATGTGCCACTGGACAAGAATATTGCCCTTGGCTCCTATAGCAAGCATTTATGTGGGTCATGATTTACTATTTTTCACTGTTACTGGCATTTCTTGATTTTTTCCCCCCTATTCCTAGTTGAACTAAAGAATTAATTTTATTAAAATGGGATTTTTGAGTGCTTAAGTTTCTTGAAGTTACAAGCTTATTATGTGAATAGGCTACAAATTGAGCAAACTGGTTCTACAATAAGTATTAGAGGAAATGTAAATACTAGTAAATACTGGCTTCAGCCTTTTGTTTTCTTCTAGGATTCCTTCAGGCTTACACTGCTTAAATTTAATGGCATATTTTGAATGCCATTTCATTCTTTTCTGAATGAAAAGAAATGGATACGGTCTATTTAGCCTTTTATTTCAACCGAATACACTTTCCCTCACCTCAGTGCAGGGAGTTTGCAGATTGGGGATTAGGGATGCCCAGGGGGAGGGGGAGGTCCTGAGCAGCCTAGAGGTGGGTTGTTTTTTAAAAAACCGATCAGTCTTCCTTGGGCGGCAGAGGGACAAATCAGTGAGAATAAACACTTGGTTTTGCAAGCTTATTACAAACCCGTTTGACTGTTGCAAGAAGCTGTTTGAAAATAACCACAACAGTTTTATTCTTTTACAAAATAACACTCTGCCTAAAAGTATGATATACCATTGTCAAAATACTGTACGATCTTCATGTAAAAATGTATATTTCATATTTCCCAACTTTCCCTCAGAGCTGATACTCCTTACTGAATCAGAATTGTGTGCTAGGCTCAAAAATCTTTTAAAGACCTCTCTCCATTTGCTTAGGTTCGAAAAAGAAAAGCAGGGGAGAAGTCACCACTTTTCCTATTTCTGAATAATTCATCACTGGAGAGAGATGCTTTGGGGAAAGTGGTGGAGCCTGTTTTAATAGGCTCTCCTCTGGCATGTGGGAGGATACATGAGGGATTATGGGAGAAAGGCTGAGTCAAGAGATCCAGAGGAACCGGCCTATCGCATCTTGGAGGTTATGTGTTCATTCCTTCATAATAGGCTTCAGGTAGACTATTTCAACAAAATATGGGACAGCAATTATGTTGCACATTATCTGGTTTGATCAAGAAAGCTTGCTCTACTTTTCATAAATAAGAAACATGCAAACATTCCTGTCAGGAAATAAGGTGCAGACATTTGTCCTTGGAAGAAATTATCTTGGGGTTTTTGGAACACCGCATTCCACCCAATTGTGAATCAGGCTTACATTGATTCTTGCTATATAATTGCCCAGCGTGGTTGGATTGGATAGCTAATTTTGGTCTTATTAATTACATTAATATATCTATAAAGGTAAATGTTCCCCTCACACATATGTGCTAGTCGTTCCTGATTCCAGGGGGCGGTGCTCATCTCTGTTTCAAAGCCGAAGGGCCAGCGCTGTCCGAAGATGTCTCCGTGGTCATGTGGCCGGCATAACTAAACACCAAAGGTACACGGAATGCTGTTACCTTCCCACCAAAGGTGGTCCCTATTTTTCTACTTGCATTTTTACGTGCTTTCAAACTGCTAAGTTGGCAGAAGCTTGGACAAGTAACGGGAGCTCACCCTGTTACGCGACACTAGGGATTCGAACCGCTGAACTGCCGACCTTTCATTCGACAAGCTCAGTGTCTTAGCCACTGAGCAATCAAATGCAGCTCTGCATAGGTATATAGTAATTAGAGTCACAAAAGGAAGAATTTTCTCCAGTTTTCAAGGACTGATAATGACTTCAAAGAAATCGCACATGTGATTTGAAAGACCTACCAAGGAGGCCTCATGCTTATCTGCTGGTATACTGCAATATGCTATATTTGCCTCCCTTTGAAGGCTATGCAAAAGCTGAAATTAATACGAAACTGGCTGGTATGTTAGCAAATCAGTAGCCATAATTTTACGTACATACATACATACTGGTACATACATACATAAAAGATAAATACAAAGTAAGAAAAAAAAGCTGAAAGTACAAGAAAGCAAAAAAGGAAATTAAAAAAAAAGCTTGCAATCTTTTACAGTAGTTATAAGTAAAATTACAAATTTACCATTTATAGTTACAACTTTTCTATTTTATCTCATTGAAAAGGTCTATAAAGGTCTCCTCTCTTTAAAGTCCTCTGAATCGGTATATATATATGTGCACCCAACACATAAAACGTCTGTTCACATTTTCACAAATTTGAACAAAAATACATAATTTGAAGTGCCTTTATATATTTTAGATACTGGTGACCTATACCAACACATTTTATAAAAATTCTCTTAAACATAGTATAAATATAATGTTCCAACTTTATATTATAACCCAGAATTTTAGTCCACTTTATCATACAACTTTTTTTCAAATTTCAATAAAATGAATACATTTTAGCAATTGCATATTCATAATTTGTCCACAATTCTACTTTAAACTCAAGTGTTAGAATGTTCAAAGTCATATTTTTTGTCTATTTAGACATTCTTATAGTTGAGTATGACAAGAATATCCATCTGCCGCCAGTTCTTTTCTTGATTTTATTTCACATTCTTAATTTTCTAGTATCTCATAAAACCATTTGAAGTTTCTTATTTCTCATCCTTAAAATGCTGCTTGTGCTTTTTTTTTAAAGCCACAAAAGTTGTCAGGCACAACTAGGTTTTGTATTTATTTCACACTCTCAATATGGCACATCTAACAATGAATTTCTAAAATCCACATTAACCTTGACTTTCTAGTAGCACAAATATCCACATCATCCAAATCTCAGATCTTGTCCTTTAAACTCCAAAAGCCTATTTCTCAGCATTACCACTCTCATCCAAACAAACTAGCAAGCTGCAAAATAGTTGCAGATCAGGGTAAAACCCTGTAGTTCATACAGATGTTTTATGGCTGTTGCATGACCACTGGTTATTGAGAAGTTACCATGTGCAATTCAAAGTGCTGATTTTAATTTCTATGCCAGTGTTTTTTTAACTTGGCAATTTGAAAATGCATGGATTTCAACTCACAGAGCCAGCATGTCAACATATCTTAAAAGTTGCTTAGGTTGAGAAACACCTTGTGTTTCTAAAGACAAGTTCTCTGTATATCTTTTGACATCTTGTTCTAGGACCATGAAGAAACAGATTCACAATGTTTTCTACCCTTACTTAATGTTGACAAGCAACCTCATTGTAGACCTTCCAGAAGCTGCTAAACGCAAAGCTGTTCCCAAGAGCGTCTCGAAGACAAATGATTGCCAGCACTACTTGCTCCATTAAATGTACTTTTTAATCGACTACTGTATGCTGATTTTATCCCTTTTTATCATGTTTAAGATTTTTTAATGACGTAAATTGAGAATCGTCTTTTTTTTTTTAAATTTGATTTATATGCCGCCCTTCTCCGGAGACTCAGGGTGGCTTACCATGTGTTAAGCAATAGCCTTCATACTTTTGTATATTTTTACAAAATCAGCTTATTGCCCCCACAAACTGGGTCCTCAATTTACCTATCTTAGAAAGGATGGAAGGCTGAGTCAACCTTGAGCCTGGCGAGATTTGAACTTACTAATTGCAGACAGCTGGAGTTAAATTACAATGCATTAGTCTGCTGAGCTATCCAGTCTTTGGGGGGGGGTCTGACAACACATAATAAATTGGACTCCCAACATAGCTTCTTGAACCATTTTCCTTCCCTCAATCCTCAGTTGTAGCAGGGAGAAAAGAAAAGAAGGCACATCCTTGTGGGCTGGCAGCAAACAGGCTATTATGCAGAAACTGGAGTTGCTTCCTTCAGTTTGGGAAGACTCATGCGCTTACAAATGATGCAAATTAATTGCATGGGTGTGGTAAATGGTACTTGTGAAACCTTTAGTGTTAAGTACTCCTCTTGTAGCTTCTTTTTTGAAGTTGCTTATTCCAGAGAAGAGGCAGGCACCGTCACGAAGAGTTGGTTGGCACCAGGACCATGGAAGGCTCATGGAAGAGTTGGGTATTGCTGCTGATGTTCTCTCTGGCTTTCTATCAAGGTAAAGAAGAGTTTCGTTTTATTCTTGAAAGAAAGTAGAAGTGTTTTATGTTACTAGAAGGAAACAAAATGTAAAAGGCACATGGAGGTATGGCTAATTTTGATTCACCTTCAGAGAGAGAAGCACACTTCGCTTGGCTGAGAAATGGGGAAGACTATAAAACTGGGACTCTGGTAAAGTCCACTCAAAAGCTAGCTAACCCTTCCTTTCTTATATGCAGAATAGTTACCCTGTCCTAATCCTAGAACTTTCATGATCTCTTGACAAAAGAGGTGATTTTTGTGGCCTAGAAAGAGTTGGTAATACGGACAGCTGAATATCAAGGAATAAGTTGGGCTGTCCTTCCTGTGTAGGTTTTGTTGCTTGGGGTGACCAATAAGCGAGCTGGTGGCATTTTTAAAGATTGTATCTTGTGCAAACTGTGAGCAATGGTACTATATCTATTGAAATGGAAATAGCATTTAACTCTTGAAGCATGGAGCCACTCCAACATCCGTTATGCTCTTCCTGTGTAGCCCAATTGTTCTGCGAAATTAAATTTACTCCAAAAATATTCCCAAAGCTGCTGTTTCATCCACAGCTGATGTGTAGCCATTTAGGAACAATGCTTAAGAATAAGAGTAAGTTGTAAACAACTTTGCATTTAACTATCTTATTTTCACTTAATAAACAGAGGAGGGAATATCCCTTTTTATTCCTTGTAGAATAGATGTCATCTTGCCTTTGAATCTACACTGGCAGATACTTTGAATATGAGAAATTTCTTGGCTAAAGACTATTCTTGCAGAACCTGTTTTCAGAGTTACAAGGCATTTTCATTTCAGACAGAGCAAGAAGTGTAGCATCAGCCAATTTGAGGTGTAGCATCTAATAAAACGTGTGTTGTATGATACCCCTTCAGTGTCTTTATTACTATCCATACATGCAAACAGTAAATGAATGATCATTTGATTTTATTGTAAGGACATGCAAACATGAGGGTTTCTTTTTTCAACAATTTTATTGAAGATTATGTGTATTAGATTAGGAGATAAAGCTAATACAAACTATAAAAAGAAAAAGAAAAGACAAAATAAAAGGGCAAGGAAAAAAGATAAATAACTTGTCTCAGCAAGTATAAGCCACTTTAACAACTTATCACTATTTATCGCCATATTTCATTCTCTATAAACAAATCTTTAAAATCTCATGCCCATTCTAATTAAAAAAGTCCATTAAGGCTTACCAGAAGTAACCTATAAACAAATCTAATTAACTTACATGAAATCATTCCTTTTACCTTTTTATCTCATTTTCTATTAAGCTAATCTTTCAAACTGTATTGTTCAAATCTATCAGACATAAATCAGTTAATTTAAAATGCAGCAAATGAATTCTTGCCCTTAGAATTCCTAATAACCAAAGCCTGAAAGCATCATCATCCACTCTTGGCCAAAGAAAATGCTTTAAATATTTCCAGAAGTAACCCATCTGTTTTAATCTTGGTCAAATAAACCATTTTTATATTCTTTCTCCTTGCTCCCACCAATTTTAATCTTCAGTCTCTTCAAATAGTGTCCAACACTTCGTTTCTTTTCATTTTCTCTTTGTCTCTTCTCACAAAATCATTGGCAATCACACACACACACACACACACACACACACCTTTTGTAAATACAAAATATGCAGTTTATTTTTATGATCTATTATTTGTACATCCTTTTTAGCTATTAGATCAACCGGTTTCATTTGTATATTTAATATTTTGTTTTTTCTGTATAATTTTTGTAGCTTGTCATTTTTAAGCCCACATTTGAATCATTTTCAGTCTTGCCCAGTAAAACATGTTCTTCCATAGCACCATTATTAAATTCATCTGGATCCTTAGTCCATTTATAACTTTCTAAAATCAACACACTAAACACACTTTTGCTGCTAATTAAAAAAAAGTGTATAAATCCTTAAACACAAACTTGAAACTGCTTGATTGAAGGAAACTTACCCAATGGAGTCCATAAATACTTGCCATTTCAGATGTTCTCAATACAAAACAGCAATCAAAAATTTCAAAGTGATTGAGAAAAGGGGATAGGCACCCCACTATGGCTGGGGGGTCAAATTGACAGCTCCCGGGCCAGATGGGTCATGCGCAGGCTATGCCCACCCCAGCTCTACAAAGGGGGGGGGAAAATGTCATGAAACATCACGTGACAGCAACGTGATGTGGCGAGTTTGATACCTACTATGTACTCCCTTGACTCCCAACCATTCTATTTGTGAGCTGACTACAAAACATTATTCCTGCAGTTTACTCATGAGGAGCAACTGTCGAAAGTACACATGGAATATCACATGGCTTCTCCTTTCTCCCAAGAGATTTTGCTGATCTGAACTCTGGTCAGATTTTAGCTGTAATGTAGTCCCTGTTTTTTTCAGGGAGATATTCAATTTGCCATGTATTCATTGGAAGTCCCCCAAAGATGAAGATTTCTAATCTTTCCATGTGGAAGTGCTGATGGCAATAGTTTCTTTAATAGGTTACAATAGGTTGAACTCAGAGGCGGGGGGATTTTTATATTATTCCATGAATTTACATGATTGATTTATGCTTTGAATGGCTTTTTATTGGCCCCTCTTCTGATATGTGTCCTACACATGTAACTGTAAAGCTAACAGCTATGAAGGCTTAAACTGTATAGATTAATATCCTGAGGATTTGCTACAATATTGTCAGCACTTCAACCTGCATTTACTCTAGTACTGACATAAGAAGGAGAAGGGGGGCAGCTGGCAAGAGGACGCTTGACTTCACACCTACTTATTTTCTCTGAAGATAATATCCCCTAGGAGATGAGATGAGAGGGGGGACATTCCTGGGAGCTGAGGTAATAGATATGGGGAGAGTGATTTGGAAGAGGGCCAATGAGACGCAGAGAATTGGGGAACGGAAAGGGAAGGTTTGGGGCCAGGAAGTCAGAGTTGGCTACGCCACAATCGGGGACAGGTTGTCATGCTTAATAAAATGAAAGATTTCTTCAAAGACTATGTGTTTGGAAATGCAATTTATTTTAATTGAGATGACATCGAAACCTGACAAATATATTGTATCATTGTGAAACTACTCTAAATTAATTGGATGGGTGGAAGGAAAATAGAGATTCAGAACACAGCATCTGAAGATGATGAGTACATTACATCCCACCTCCTAATGATGCAGAAACCTGTATCCAGTGATGTAACTTCTATAGGGTTACTTACAAGGAACTGATTTGATTTTTATTTTTTATTTGATTTGTATACCGCCCTACTCCCGAAGGACTTTAAACTGGAACTTTAAAGGAGTCGATTTCTTCCTGCATGGCCAGTGACCATAAGATCTGCTCAGTATAGGATTTAGGACAGCCTAAATTGACCACTAGTCACTTCCAAAAAATAAACTTTCCAGAAGATTAGCTATGGTTCAAGTACTGATAAGTTGGGAGAAAGCAGGAACCATTAAGTTTCATTCCTTACTAATCTCAGGCTCAGTAAGATCATTAAAAAGAGTAGAGGAGACTTACAAGTAAGCATGGACATATACAGCTCCTTCACCATCACACAGCCCTCAAGTTTGGAAATGTTTCCAATCATTGCAGCTAGACCAGTGGTGGGTTCCAATTTTTTTTTACCACCGGTTCTGTGGGTGTGGCTTGGTGGGCGTGGCTTGGTGGGCGTGGCAGGGGAAGAATACTGTAAAATCTCTATTCCCACCCCACTCCAGGGGAAGGATACTGTAAAATCTCCATTCCCTCCCCACTCCAGGGGAAGGTTACTGCAAAATCCCCATTTCCTCCCGATCAGCTGGGACTCAGGAGGCATAGAATAGATGGAGGCAGGGCCAGTCAGAGGTGGTATTTACCAGTTCTCCAAACTACTCAAAATTTCCGCTACCGGTTCTCCAGAACTGGTCAGAACCTGCTGAAACCCACCTCTGAGCTAGACCTTATATTGCTTGTTCATTTCTGTTCTCTCTTGGCTTCTCAAAATTCACACATCATAACATACTCTTCCCTTCTATACTTGGTCAGGGAACAACAGGCCCTTCCTTGTGTCTTTCTGAAAGAAGCCCAAGGGATTGGTTAAACAGCCTGCCAAGGTGACCTCCTTTGTCTGAATGAAGCCAAACTGAATCTGAAGCCATTAATGATTTAGCTTTCTACCAACAGACTCAAAGTAGAGCAACACATGACCTGTGATTCTTAACACCTTTCATGTTGGCATCATATTTCAGCTGTATTTCAAAAATCTACCTTCAAGATCTGATGAATCATACCAAGGATTCTGTAATAATCCCACCCTCTTCTCTGGAGCATAGGCAGGGCATTATACCAAGTCGTTTTTCATGCCTAACTTGCCTTGAGGAAGACCTGTAGTAGGAAGTGTATACAATAGTCATTGCTAGGATCCTGGGAGTTACAGAAGGCACACCCCAACCCCCATATTATTGCACCACAGCCAGGTACATTGCTTAGAAGCCCTATGAGACGTCTCCTTGCCCCTAGGAGCTCTACATATTATTCACACGCAAAACATGACAAAATGAAACAATGAAAGCTAGAAGTTGTATAATCAACTTATGTTCTGAAAACAGCAGCAGCAACAAGAATAGGGTTTTTTATTTTTTATTTTTGAGGAGTCAGGATATTGAGTGCTCATACCATCTTCTTACAAAATGTAAAAAGCATTTATTGATAAGTTGTCTTTCCCTCATATGGGATAAATTTACGCTCATCGTCTTAAGCTCGTTCCTTTTGCTACTTACGTTTTGAATCTAAATTCTTGGTACCTGATTTTGAGGGTCCATGTAACCTGAAAGCAGAAAAAGACTAACTTGAGAGAGTGGAAAGAGAGAGGATGCAATACAATGAAAGGATATCGTGCATGCAATGAAAGGATATTGGGGACCCAGTTTGTGGGGGCAATAAGCTGACTTTGTATAAATATACAAAAGTATGAAGGCTATTGCTTAACGCATTGTAAGCCGCCCTGAGTCTCCGGAGAAGGGTGGCATATAAATCAAATTTAAAAATAAATAAATAAATAAATAAAATTATTATTTTTTAAAAAAAATTAGATAGATAGATAGATAGATAGATAGATAGATATAGATATAGATATAGATATATATAGATATATATATAGATATATATATATGATGAATTTGTTTGTATAATTCATATCTGTAGGCTTGGAAGAGGGCAGGGCTTTTCCCTCCAGACCTAATACATATTAACATCCCTAACACTCATTTCAAGTTTATGTATATAAACACATGCATGCATATGTATATTGAATTCTGCGTAGTTCAGACTAAACCTGTCTGCCCAAGGCCTAAGACGGTAGTATCAAAATACTAATTCTGAAAGCAATTAGCTTGATGAAAAGGAATGAGCTAACTTCCTTATTCAGTAAGTGGTTCTATGAACTTGCCTAGGAAATCTCCAGTTTGTCTTTCCCTGAGAATTCATCCTGCCTGCGTCGAGTTAAAAAAAAAGCATATTGATATTTTACCCCATTCTAACTCCATGCTCCAAATGTTGCTAAAAACAATAGAATAACATATATCTGCCGTAAGACAGGGTGATGGCTTAAAAGTGAGTAAAACCATGGATGACAACTGTAGATAATCTCTAGAACATGGATTCCCTCTGAACTCCGAATGATAACTAGAACCCATTTCTTCCTTTGCTAATATGGAGGAGATATATACAGATCATCCTCAACCTACATCCCTAATGGAGCCTGCTCATTATGGTCACAAGTTTTGAGGGTCATTTAAACAGGGCTACCATGTGATCATCTTGCTTAATGACCCCATCCCAATGCAGTTGATAAGCAAAGCATAGAGTGTCTTGGATCCAAGAGGATCCCAGGCCTCCCAAAGTCTCCCCACAGTCCCTCAAGCACCCCTTGCTCTGCTTTCCACTCCTCGGGAACTCCACAGGACCTGGGCCTGCTTTCCACCTCACCAGGTCCCTAGAGGCCCGAGGCCTGCTTTCATCCACTCCACTGAAGTCTACATCTCGTCACAGATCAGTCACTTTTCCGAAAACCTCTGAAGCTCCAGAGAATGCATTGATGCCTCATGAATGTAGCTGCTCTATTTGGAGCGGCTACAATTCCTTCTAGAAAATGGCGGCTGCCTCTGGGCCGCAGCCCCGTGGCCTAGAACACCAAGTGATAGAGAATGGCCTGCCTCCTCCCTTCACACGAGTTCCAGAGATCTTCGAAAGGTAAGGGGGTTGATCTGTGATGGGGCGTGGGAAGCTGGGTTTGGGGCCAGATGGGGATGAGGACCAGGCCCAAGGCCTATGGGGGGGGCTGGTGGTGATGAAAGCAGGGCCCTAGTGAGACATTATGAGGGGAGATGGATGGGTGGGGGGGCTGCTGCAGTGTCCCTGTGGTTGTGGTCATAAGGACAAATGACAATGGGGGCCACTACAGCGGCTATAACTTTGAAACGGGGTTGTAAGCAGCTTTTGAAGGGTCAAAATGTGTTCTCGTGTGAAGGACTGACTATCTGTACTGAAAAAGGTCTATGGTCTGGTTAATTTTTATAGAATTAATTTTAGAAGAAGACACGTTCCCCGAGTTTAAGGTGTACTTTATTCAAGGGATCGCAAATGTGCACGCCCCCACACTAAAGATCTGCAAGTCAGATGATGCTTTCTTATTAGGTTAGAGCCAGAATGGTTGCATAGATGCACTCAAAGCTGGGAAACCACTTCAGAGGCGGTATATCATTTTACCCACAGTCTGAATACATATCATTTGCTTGAGCCAACCATTCCTTTTTTGCCCTGGGGCTAATGTGGAAATATTAACACACCTGCATCTATCAAGCGTCTGCAGTGCTTCAACTGCAATAAGAGGCAATCATCTAGAAAGAGGAAAGAAGATCCAGCCATTCAGGGTGGGGTCCGTCTGCATATTTATTTCTGCTTCTTTCCCTGGGAGATACTCCATATTGTCTCTGTTCTCATGATTGCAAGTGCTGCTTCCTCTGCTATGCATGTATTCATCCGTTCCCTTGATAACCTACACAGTTAATGATGTTTGCAATAATGCTTATATCATATATGGGTGAGGGCATCTTATGCGGAGGAAAATTGGTTGTTGCAGATCTCATCACAACTGTGAAGTTGCCCAGTGAGGTTCAATGATGGAGGAATGGAGTTAAGCCTAGGTCTCCTGTGCCTCCTGTGCCTACACTTTCACAGCTACACCTCCAATATAGATATATTTGAGGGTGGGGGATGAGGAAGGGAAATAGTGACATAGTCAGCGATAGGGAGAGAATGAAATAATAAGAGTTGGAAGGGACGTTGGAAGTCTTCTAGTCTCCTAGAAGGAGACACTATACCACGGGTGTCAAAACTCTTTGCATCACACTGCCATCACGTGATGTTTCATGATGTTTTTCCCCTTCGCGGAGCTGTGATGTTCTGTGCGTGACGCATCTGGCCACTGCGGGCTGCCCTTTGACACTCCCTGCATACCATTTCAGTCAAATGGCTGTGTATCCTATGATTCAGAACATTTAGAGACGAAAAGAAAATGGGAGCAGGTAGAAGGGTGGGCATTTAGGTCTTGTTGATCATTAGTTGTCCTGTTAATTTTTCCTTTAGTTACTGAATATCAACATCCTCAGATTTATTTCTTTACATCTAACAATGAAAAATCTTTAAACAAATCGATACTGAAGAATCCCCATTGCTGAATTTTGTTTCCTTGTTACATACCAAAATACGGTAACATGTAAGCAATTATTTGCTGCAACTTCATGTAAGCAATTATTTGCTGCAATTTCATAATCTTCAATGTTAGCAGTATTATTTTCAGAAAACATAGCTATTTTAGAAAAATATTGAGTATTTTCGCTCTCAAAATATATCTCAGATTGCAACGATGCTATTCCCAGGATTCAGTTATTTCATAATGGTGACCAGAGGCAACCACAAGATCTGATGCTTCTGTTACACAAGACACAAGAATATCATATCACAAAATATTACAAACGGATAAAGTTTGCATCACAATGGCTGATGCAATATGCAATAACTGAAAGCATAATATGTCTTGCACCAAGACAAATTCCCTATGTGTCCAATCACACTTGGCCAATAAAGAATTCTATTCTATTCTATTCTATTCTATTCTATTCTATTCTATTCTATTCTATTCTATTCTATTCTATTCTATTCTATTCTCTGGATATTAGGGCAGTCAGTACTGTCTTTATTGTTACACCACATAACCATCTTAAACATAGATTTCAAGAATGTTGAAGAGTGCTAGCAAGTTAATCTATGATGCTGCCCATCTTCAAATAAGATTCAGACAAATACAAATTTGTTGTACAAGATTTGTACAAATCAAATAGAGGAAATACTATTTTACTCTTTGCTTGCGATAGCAAAATGCCTGTGACTCATCCAGCCACTTCATAAAGAGGGTAGACAATTCTTTGTGCATTTTGGTGTGTCGAAAGATTAAGTATGGATCCCCCCAGAACATTTGGGAAACAGCCTTTATCTTGGTCTGTAGTGCTCCCTCAGTATAAGAAATATAGCATAAAATAATTTGAAATAATAATGATGGTCATCTTTCTTTCCTTCCTCATCTTTCTCTCAATTAAGGGGATAATATTTTTCTGCTGGTATTGAAGACTCTGTTGAAATCTCAGTCTTGACAAAAAAATCACAATTCCACCTTTGCTTCTTTTAGAAAAATCCCACTGAGTCATTTTTGGATGTAACCTGTGTTCACAACATAGGAAGCATTTGAAGTAAATTACTGAAAACAGATAATCATCTCAACATACCAATTTTTGTTTTTTGTAAAGGAGTCTGCAAGCACAGGACATCCAGATTGCGTGATTTTCCTAGGTTTTATACTTAATGATCATTTTTTTAAAAAAAGCAGTAAATGTTGAGCCATATTGAACTCTACTGGATGATAATTTACAATTGGCAGACCCGTTCTGAACACATTCAGCCACTTTGTACATAATTTAAGATAGCTGGCCAAAATTTTAAGCAGAATAGCTGAACGCCAAGATGATTCAACTATCTTGCTAAGCTAGTTTTCCCCAATTGTTGTCTCCAAGATTAGATATCTTTTCCCAAGTCTCCAAAATCCTTCCTGAGTTGTAATATGAAATGTGACTGAGTCACATAATGACACACACAAATAATTAGATGAAAACTTCTGGCTCTGATTATTTTGGGGGTTGTGGTCTCAGCACTGCTGACCACAATAAGATTCATCTCATTGCTCCAAACCTTCCTGAATTTTTTCTGGATTTTGCTGAAAGCATGCAGGTATTTAATTAAAGTCATTATTAGTACATATCCCTTGTTCCAGGTCATCGTGTTATAGCAAGGCCCTGTTTCCTTCACAGTTATATAATGCGAAGTAATGCATTCTATAAATATTTTCCTTTGGAGGGAAAAAATGTAATTATCTTCATTAGCTTCCCATAAATCCATTCAATAAATCTATTCACTCCATATTTTATAATATGTTAGTTCAGTTATCAAAGATTCTAATTATTTTTGCAAAAAAATGAAAGCATAACATATAATCCTCAATAGGGAGAAATTTCATTAATTTAATATTGTGTATTTGGTTCATATTTGTATGTCTTTCCACATCTTTTTAATTGTAGCAGGACAGTAAATTGCCTTGATTTGATTTTTTTAAAGTATTTGTTTACCAACTTGATTAAAGGTCTATGAATACATTACTGAATTAAATGTAGGAAATGTACAGCTTTTTAATGATATAGAGGAGCTATTAGAAAATGAACACAATATCCGCAGTTGAACAAACACTTTTTAGGATGAATCGTATGCCTCCTAAAGGTGTGTTATTTTATTATAAAATATAAAGTATTGCCCAACTGTGAATTTACATTTCAGGCTGTAATTTAAAATGAAGCTAAAAAGATTTGCTGAGAGATATTCCTACTACTGAATTCAGTACAACAATACTAATCAAAATGGGAGTAATATTTTATTCACCATCCCTGATTTTTCACAAATCCTGTTTCTTTCATGTTGGTATAATATTTTAAAAAATGCCTCTCTGTTGGAGCAAACAGGTGATTCAGTCACTAAGAAAAATAATTATTCATGAACCAGCGTACAGGAAATTTATATTATATTTATATCTTCTTCAGTGTATCAGCTATTCTGATCTAGAGATACCTGAATTAGCTGAATTGCTCTGCTAAAACTTTTCCTGGTTGCTTGAATTAGCAGATTAGCCATTAATTTGACATGACCACGAAGACTTGAAATATTTTAATATTGGAAGATTACAGGAGCTGCTTTGAGTGTGTTTAATGAGTTAGGATTTTAACAGCAGTTTCATGAACAGAAGGTAAGCAGAGTAATCATATTTAATGAATGTAATTTATGTGGCTAGATCAGTGTGTCATGCCAGCCCTGGGTTAAAATCGGGTGGGTTCTAATTTTTTTTACTACGGTTCTGTGGGCGTGGCTTATTTTGTGGGTGTGGCTTGGAGGTCATGTGACTAGGTGGGCGTGGCTAGCTGGTCAGAGTCATTTCTGGAAGGTCCTCGACTTACGACCTGACTCATTTGTTTGCTTTTAACACTGATCAGCTGTAGGACGGCCCTTTGAAGCCCCGCGGCAAGAGTTTAAACAGTTTTTTTCCTTCTAGTCATCAGCTGGGACTCAGGAGGCAGCAATAGATTGGGGATGGGACCAAATAAAAGGTAAGAATAACGTGGGTGGGGGGGTGGGAGGGCGGGGGGGAGAACTGGTTCGGTGACATCATATCGTCACCGCTACTGGCTCTGCCGAACCGGACCAAACCGGGAGGAACCCACCGCTGGTTAAAATAAATGCAGGGTCAGTTGAAAAAGTTGAATACATTCAAGTGAATTGTTTAAAAGCAAAAAAAACAACAGCAAACCTTCTTCATCTGCTTGTTCTAGTTAAAATCCTGGTTAAAAGTGGAGGACAATTTTACCCAATATTGTGACCTTTGGATATACAGAATTCCAGCTCCCAACATTCCAAGCATAAATGTCCACCTGGTAATGGCATTGGTCATGACAATACAATCAAAGTTCCACTGTTTTTTTTTTAAACTGTGTCCCATCATTGTGGCCTCCGTGATGATCATTTTTGACCACACCTTGTGGATGCCCCTGATTCCAAGCTAAGTGATCGAGAATTATGGTAACAGAAGTCCAACAACTCTTCCTTGTATGGGGAAAGACTTTTAAGGAGTTGGCCTACTTAAACAAAACAAAACAAATCCAAAAGATGCTGACCCCAATGGAAGTTATTCAGGTAGTTGGCAGGTAGCAATTGTGTAGTAACAATTGGGAGGGGTTAGCATATCTCTGCATATGCTTCTGAAAGCATGCTTATAAGAGTTATGCATATAAGGAACACTTTTGCTGTGTGAGAGAAATTCTTGTCACTAAAATATTTTCAAGGCAGTTTATCCTGAGAAGTTACAGGTGCTGTGGTTATTAACATGTGTTGGTGTTTGGAAAGATACCTTGAATAACTGAGGAATGCAAGGGATTTGTATGTATTTGACGCCATCTTTGTAGCTGCCAAATACACCTTGTTTTCCTTGTCTTTGATTAAAAGAAACAGAACATCTCATGTAGGTTGAGGCAATTTCCTAGATGGTTCGGTGGTTACAGATGTGGATGAACAACATGTGGGTAGATGGTCAAGTTCCCATACAGCAGTGAAGATTGCATATTTTCAGATTAAGAGGCTACGGACTCAGTGGTGGGCTGCAATCGGTTTAACAACTAGTTCTGTGAGCGTGCCTAACGCGCTTCCGTGCAGCGTTCAAAATACAGCAATTTGAAGCTCAGCTGCTTACCTTCTAAGGCAGCCCCAGTAAGTAGAACAGCGGAGGCGCAGAAATCAGCTGTGCTGCGTGAATCAGCTGAGCCAGAAAGAAGGAAATATAGGACAACATAGGGCAGGGGTGGGTGGGCAGGGCCAGCTGATGGTCAGAACTGCCGGTTCACTAGAACCGGTCCAGACCTTTGAAAAAATAGCTTTGTGGAAATGGTTAGATGTTTTTTGTCGCTCAAATAGATAGGGTATAAATAAAAAGATACATAAGAGTACCTTGAATTCATATAATAAGACTGTATTATATTGTGCCCGTAGCTTTCTTTATTCTTTATTAGTTTCAGGTTTATGTCGTAGCTATCTAGGAAGCAAGCGTGACTGAGCCCTGGTCATCAGCAGAGATATACTGAAGGAATGAAAAAGCTAGTTTATTGAAGTGAAAATCATACTGAGATTGCATATCACACTACTGCAACATTTAGCCAAAGCAATAGATTCAGTTATCCAATCAATGAATGAGTGAGCAATTCGTTGTTAAGAAATTATTTTACAGTGAAGCAATCATTGAAAGAAACTCTAAAGCAATTCAAGTCCAAAAAATTCCTTTATCAGAATTTTTGACTTTTTAAAATAGAGATCATTTGTGTTCTTGCATTTCCCAAGATTGCGCCATGTCAGTTTGGGGGACTATAATCCCATCATCCTAACCAGTGGAATCAGTGGTGGGTTCCTCCCAGTTCGGCTGAGCCAGTAGAGGTGACGATATGACATCACTGAAACGGTTCTCTTTGTTCGGGAGCTGGGCCCTCCCCCCCTCCGCGTTATTCTTACCTTTTATTTGGCCCCGCCCCCAATCTATTTGCTGCCTCCCAAGTCCCAACTGATCGGCTAGAAGGAAAAAAACTGTTTAAACTCTTGCCATGGGGCTTCAAAGGGCCGCCCTACAGCTGATCAGTGTTAAAAGGCAGTGTGGTGGTAGACCAGTGCACTCGAAAAACAAATGGGTAGACCGGTGCCTCCAAAAACAAATGGGTAGACCAGTGCCTCCAAAAACAAATGGGTAGACCAGTGCCTCCAAAAACAAATGGGTAGACTGGAACCCTCCATGAACAAATGGGTAGACCAGCAGTTAAAAGCCTGGTAGACCAGTACCTCTGCTAAATCCTAAAGAATTGTCACATGACCATCAAACCATGCCCACAAAATAAGCCACGCCCACAGAACCGGTAGTAAAGAATTTTAGAACCCATCCCTGAATGGAACAAATACCATAGGGCTAGTGGCAATGGTCACTACAACTCTACAACTAACATCGTAGAGAACATCAGGAGGTTTGTTGAGGCCGATTGAGTGGCTTAGCACAATTGTTGAGACTGCAAATTTGTGTTGCTCCAATCCATTTGTGTGCACTTCACACTTTATAGAGCCAGGATTCTCATTTATGGAATGTTCTTCCCTCCTTACAGCAGCCTCAAATTTCTTTGAATGCATTTGAGAAAGATTTAAAAACTTGACTGATTTAATAAAGCGGATTGATTGATGGAAACAGATGTTGGAAATAGTAGTGAATCAAGTTTGATGGTAGATATAAACCTTGTTGCTGTAATAAAGTCAGATGGCATGGCAGTCAGTTCATGGGCCTAAGATATTGTAGTTGTACAAGTATTATTTATTGTAAGTATTGTGACTCTAAATATACTCTAAATTGCTTTTATTGTTTTTTGTGTCATTTTAACTGGTTTTATTAGGGCTTTATTTATTTAGTTCAGTCATTGACCAATAGAATATGTAAATATCATAAAATATAAAACACTAGATCCAACATATAAAATTAGTCTAAAATGTATAAAAACCAAAGTTAATCTAAAAATTTAAGAGAGTTAAGATGAGCTGTGCCACTGAAGAATAAGAAACTCATAGCCACATTTTTAGCTATGTAGACTGTCAGGGTGGCAGTTAATCCCATTCCGCTTTTGGGTAATTGCACCTTGATTAGAGAATGGATCGTGGCTTTTTCCTTGCAGCATACTTTAAGAAAATAAACCCAAGATATATTCTAATAAACACATTTTATTATAAAAAAGTAAAAACGTTCTTACTAGCTAATGTGGCAGCGTTCCTGCCTTGCCTCTTGGCAGGCGAACAAAGAAAGTTAGAAGGAAGTGAAAGAATGTGAAAGAATGTGGACATGCGCAGTGGCTTCTGAGATAAGAGTCAAATCAGTCTACTGTAAGTCTTAGAATGGGAGCCCAGCTGACAAATACAAAAAACGCAGTGACATAGACCTACTGCTATCTATAGTCCATAAAGTTCTTATACTTTTGCATAATACCCCCTGAGCAAAATCTCACAACCTGAGCTGTAACAAATTACAACAATTACAACAAATTGTAACAAACAGTTCCAAATAGGCCATGGCCCAGTAATGGGCTGAGGCCCGGGGGTTGGGGAACCCTGCCATAGAGAAAGCCTACTTCTGCTTAAGGAAGGTTAAATTATATAGGTATTTAGCAGAGGTTCTAGGAAGGCCTTCTATTAACATAAAGCAAGGATTGGGAGCTTTAGATAAATCCTTCTGCAATCCCACATCAGCTATCCTTGATTTGACTCTGTTCACAGCATCCTCGCAACCAATGTCATTTAGAAATCCAATTGAGCATCTACAGATATTAATCTTTTTCATGCAGGTTAATTGCCAAGTATCTTTATATTTGTCCAGTAATAACAGAGATAGTAAACCATTGGGGTTTAGTAAGATTCTAATCCCGTTTAACAGTATTCTGCACCAAGCTTGAGACTCAAATATTTTTAGCCTCAGGTTTTGTATTGGCCATGCATCTCGGGGCACCTATAATATCCCTAAGGAAATTTGAATGGACATCTCTTGACCTTTTTGACTAAGATCATGTTTGTGTTTTTACTAGCTAATTTATTCTGTGCCTGAACCGTTCTCTGGTGGGGAGTATGTCCTAGATAAAATCTTTATTAAATAGCATAGTTATAGCAATAAAAGAAAATCCACAGTCATTCTAATTAGCCACTGGAAAAATGTCAGACAAGTGTTTTTAAAGAATAAAGCAGATTTATCGGCTAGCCATTCTCCAAAAGAACATCAATTTAAAACAACATGGAACTTCTCCAGTAAAAAAAAATGATTTTGAATTATTTCAGAACTTTGTCTTGTTATTCATATTTATCACCTACTTACATATTAAAATCTATGCTTCAAATGTGCAGTTTGGCAAAGGCAAAAGAAGAGACTCCTCTCCCTCCTATACCCAGGACAATATTGTATATGCTGTATTCTGTTGACTCATCTCTGTCCGGATGATTTATACTGAATCTAAATTAATTAGACCTAAATATGCTTCAAATATGCAACTCGGTTATTTTATTTTTTTAAATGGGGAGATGAAAGGAGGGTGTGGACCGAGTAAATGATGTTCTAACCTAGAAAATTATGGATAATCCAAACATTCGTTTCTCTCTGGAGCAAGACATATGACGCCCTGATGAGCTGTTTGTTCACCTGATTCATTAAAGATGAGGCGAGAAAGCAGGTCACCAATGGTGAACTACTGTGGTAAACTTTGCTATGGTGACCTATTATGCACAGGTTTTCAGCAGACAGCAAAGAGGTGAAAGGTTTGCTCTTCAAAATCGGCATACCCTCATTAATCGTTTGAGCCCTGCATCCTGATTTTAGGAACCCTTTTCTTCTTTCTCCCAAGATGGGTGTGTCATGCAATAAGGCACAATATGGAGGGAAACGTAATCTCAGGAATACAGTGGCCCAACGGGAGTGGGTGTGAGCTTCTCTCAACTAGTAATGAACTGCTGGAGCAAGATGAATGGAATTCATATAATTCCTAGGGGAAAAGGTCTTCTCCAGTTCCAGCTGCTTCCTCTTCCACATTTCCACCTTTATTCTTTTGAGAGAATCTGTGTTTTTATTTGATCCTTTATCAGGATGGAACAAATAGCTTGTTTTTTGGGGAGGTCTTTTTAACCCTTCCCCCCAAAAAATTTTGATCAGGCTTCTGATTTGACAGATTGACCCTGTTTGTATATATTTGATCCCAGGTGCAAAGATCCCAAAAAATTATGCATTTGAATTATCCTAGGAATTGGTTTCTCTAGTCCAGTGTTGGCGAGCTTTTCGGCACCGAGTGCTGAAATGAGAGCGTGCATGCACGCAGACACATGTGCCGAAAATGGGAAGAGCAGCCGATAGTGGTACGTAGAGCCATCTCTCCGGGCATGTGAGCCGTCGCCCGTTGCTCTTCCGGGTTCCGGAATGCCAGCCAGCTGATCTTCATGCACGTGGGAGTACCGGAAACCGGAAGAGCAGCCGCCCGGTGCACATGAGCGCAGGGTGGCTACTCTTCCGGTTTCCGCCACACGCATGCACACCAGTCACCTGGTCTTCCGGTCTCTGGTGTGCATGCGTGTGTGAAGACCAGCTGGCTGGAAGATCATCTTCCAGGTGTGTGCATGCGCATCGGCCAGCTGATCTTTGCACCCTCATGCACGCCAGAAACTGGAAGACCAACTGGCCGGCACGCCGGAACCCAGAAGAGCAACGGGCGACGGCTCACATGCCCAGAGAGATGGCTCTGTGTGTCACTTCTGGCACACGTGCCATAGGTTCATGATCACTGCTCTAGTCTAAACACTAAAACTGTAGTCTGTGATTCTATCACATCAAAATGGATTCCTCCTTAGGAGAATGATTAAGCCATCAAAATACAGAATGCATCACATTCCTGCATATAACAAATGCATTAAAATTATTCCTCTTCATTGTATCAGGGTATGCTTAAATGGACAGAAGGCAAATCCTCGTAAGTATTTTAACACTTGCATAATTCTTAAATTGGTCAACTGTTTAATGTTCACTTCCTTCTAGATTTAAAGGAATCAATTTTACGTCCTATGTTTAATTGAAACACCAAGAGGGTGGCTGATTCAGAAGGAATTGCTGTATTGTATATGTGAAAGTTTGGTCCTTTTCTTTCTACCTGCAATATTTCTGGAAATCATTTTTCACAGCCCCAAGTAGGCTCTGGAAGCAAAATTTCTATGGAGGCTTATATCTCAGGGAAGTAGACTTAAGGATCACAAAGATTTCTGTTCCTTTTTTGTCATTATTCTATCAATGAGAGGCAATAATCTCAGTACTGCACTATGTGTGTGTGTTTGTGGGTATATATTATACATCATATCATATAGCGTGTGTGTGTGCGCGTACAAATCAATCCATACATGTTTTCTGACCATTTTCATTGAACAAATCAAACACACACAGATGCATGTCTGCTTCCTGAGAAAGTAAGAAAAACCAAGAAAGCAAATTGCAAGAAAAAGAAAAACCAAGAAAAATGACTTGGCCTGTAAAAGCTGAGCAGAGCAGTACATACTACAAGGTCTTGCATGTGGACACTACAAAAACCCAGTAAATAATTAGCAAAATGACTATACGTAGATATACCTTTTAAGAGATTTTTTAAAATACCGTGTTTCCCTGAAAATAGGACCCTGTCTTATAATTTTTTTGTACCCAGAAATAAGCGCTTGGCCTTATTTTCAGGGAGGTCTTATTATTTTGGGGCGCGTGCAGCAAAACGGGGCTCCTCTTGCCGTCTTACATGATTTCCAGCTCTGTCTCCCTAACCCTAACCAGCTGGGGCCAGCTGCGCATGTGTTTAAATATTTTCAGGGACGGCTTATTTTCAGGGGAGGGCTTATTTTTGGGGAAACACGGTATTGAAAATTTTGAAAAACATTTTATTGTTTTTCCTGCTTTGCAGCTGAATTACAGCCTGACTTGAATGCAGCTCTCTGCATTCCTTATGTGTGCAGAGTGTGTGTACACACACACACACACACACACACACACACACACAGAGAGAGAGAGAGAGAGAGAGAGAGAGAGAGAGAGAGAGAGAGAGAGAGAGAGAGAGAGAGAGAGAGAAATATATAGTCATATAGCAAGCTTCAGTTGTGTGAAAATACTTATTTTAAATAGCTTGTGGCTGACTATATTAATTTTATAAGCAGGACACTATAATCTGATCCTAACCACACCACCCTGGAAACAAATAACAAAAAAGAGATTTGGGGTGTTATGAAAGAGAAAACACCACCTACACATAAGTACAGATAAGTAAGGTAGTGAATTATGTAGGGAAATCTTCAAGGAAAAAGCATTTCATCAACAACAAAAAAAGATTTTGACATGAAGAAACAAATAGATAATGAGGTAGAAAATAATTTATATTTCTTATTCTAAATCTACCGCAGATTTAAGATAATAGAGAGAGACTGTAGAAAGATAATAGATTAATGCAGAGAGGCTATGTTAGGATAATAGGAAAGGCAATAAAATGAGTGATGGGTTAATTAATTCCTTGTTCAATGTTTATGTAGAGTGATTATACAGAGTGATCTCTTAAAAGTATCAGAAATATTATTGGCTATTTCAGGCACTGAGAGCATGATTTTACAGATGCAAATCTCAAGAAAATGTGTATTAATACACAGATGTTGGACAAATACATTAGCACTTGGAGAAGATCTACTCTTCTGTCAAATATCAAATATATACTTCATAATGGGGTTCAGATAAACACAGTTAAGCGGTTTATTTTATAAGCCTTGATAACATATTAGTTAATTGGTTGTGTGAAAGCTGTCCTATGCCAAACCAATCCTTTGTCATCCTTGGACATATTTTCTACCTGCTTTAACCTGTAATAAGTGTACGAGTGGGTGTGTCCTCATGGAATGATTGAAAGGTTCATATTTTATGTTTAAGTTCCCAGAGAGTTTATATGTGCTCGGAGAAGTTCAACCATTTTTCAAGTGCTCTTAACTATGCCCATTCAATGTTAAACTAGTGCTTAATGTACAAGGGGGTTCTCTATTCACAAGATGGAAGGTATTGCTGAAATTTCTTTAATAAAGTTAATATTTGTCCTGAACAAATATTTGTCTTGAACCTGTTTTATTTTAGCCTGGCATAAAAGCCACAACTTACCCAAGTGCCTCTTGCAAAGGCCATTAACTGCTCTCAAAACAATCCTGCCTTATAATATACTTCTCTGAAATGGTTTTCATTTCACCGTATTTGATATGAATGGACATTGTCCCAACCGGGACCTTTCTGTTCTTTCAAAATCACAAAAAATAATTCTGCATCTGATCTACCTTGATAATTAAGTGAGGCTGAAATCAAATCTTTTAATAAGGTGGCAGCCTGGGTATGGATTCATCCTATCTGTTACTCCCTTCCAGGGGTGGGCTGCTAGGGGTTCGCAGGGGTTCAGGGAACCTCTAGCTAAGATTCTGTGCAGTTTGGAGAACCCCAAAATCCCACTCCTGGCTGGCCCTGCCCCGCCCACCACTCCCCTCCCAGGAATCCCCACACGACCCGTTTTGGATGCAGGTAACTGCAGGGCACGCGTGGAGGCTAAGGGAGGGCGAAAAATGGGCCTAGCGGAAGTTTGGGAAGGCTGAAAATGGGCCCGTTTCAGGCCTCCAGAGAGCCTCCAGAGAGCCTCCAGAGAGCCTCCAGAGTCTGGGAAGGCCATTTTCACCCTTCCGGAGGCTCGAGGAAAGCCTCTGGAGCCCGGGGAGGGCAAAACGCCCCCTGCTGTGGTGCAGGAGGCCGACTAGGCCACACCCACCATGGCCACACCCACTCAGCAACCGGGCAGAGAACTCCTTGCCAAAATTTTTGAAGCCCACCCCTGCTCCCTTCCCCATCAAAACCAGCATTCTGTACTTGCTAAATATAACAAAACATTGTTTTATGTTGTTTTAATGTATTTTCTTAAAACCTCTTCCACCGCCCTCTTGTTATATGGACGACAATGCCAGAATTCTAATTTGGAGAACTGCCAATAGAGGAAAGAAGACATACTGTGCCAAAGTTCTGCCATAATGTATAGCATGCATGAATCTATAAGAGACTGAAATATAATTAGAGCCTGAAAATCTTGTTTGTGCTCTTCCTGGTGTCAGCATCTTCCAAAAGTTGATATACAGTTGGAGTACATCTTTATAAGCTGCACAGCAGGTTACTTATCATCAAAGTTAGTTATTTGTTCCATGGAACATCCCCTTTTAATATTTGCTAGGCCACCCATGACCCATTGAGTCATCGCTTCAGAGATATTTCCTTATCTAAATAAAGAAACAGAATTACCATGAACGGAAATGACTTCTAACTTCAAGATGGCTTCCCCAGTGAGTTTTTTGTGGGAAGGTGGCAGTCAGCATTGGTAATTTTCCCTCTCCCTTTCCCCCTTCCCAACTCCTCCCCTCTTTCCCCTTTCCTTTCCTTTCCTTTCCTTTCCTTTCCTTTCCTTTCCTTTCCTTTCCTTTCCTTTCCTTTCCTTTCCTTTCCTTTCCTTTCCTTTCCTTCCCTGCCCCTTTTCCCTCCCCTTCCCTCAGAGGTGGGTTTCAGCAGGTTCTGACCAGTTCTGGAGAATCGGTAGCGGAAATTTTGAATAGTTCGGAGAACTGGTAGTAAAAATTCTGACTGGGGTAAATTACTGTTATTCCCGTTTTACCAAGCGGGCATTAGGAGTGTATTTCTTTCTCCAGGTGATTCCTACATGGCTGAATTAGGCTTTGAGGCCATGTCTATGGTTCTAAAAGTTTCTTCCTGGATCAAATCTATATCAAATCTATATCCAGGGAGGCAGGGTGGGTTCTACTTACCTTTACTACCGGTTTGCAACAGGATCGCTTGTGCGCGTGCCTTGCTTCTGCGCATGCGCAGATCGCTTCTGGTGATGTCAGAGTCAGTGGGCGGAGCCTCCTGATGGTTTTACTACCGGTTCTATAGATCCAGTCCAAACTGGGGGCAACCCACCACTGCAGGGAGGGCTCAAATCCATGATTGAAAGTAGCACTTGGGTTGACTATGAGATAAAGCTATTTTCCGTTGAACACCTAACATCTATTGTCTCTCTTCTCCTTGTGGACAGCTGCTGGAAATCCTGTGACATCACAGAAAGAATGTACAGAGGATCCATCAATATTGTGTCAGGATCTTGCTACAGCTCTGAAGTGTGGAAGCTTGGAGCGCTGTTTCCAGATGCTGCAAGTTAATAACCCTGTGAGTATACATGACACTGTAATAAAAATTTCCATTTCATTCTTCATCACATTTCCATTTCACCATATCTAAGGTCTAGATCAGTGTTTTTCAAACTTGGCGAATTTAAGATGTGTGGACTTCAACTCCCAGAATTCCCTAGATAGTTAGGTCTGTGTTTGTGTATGTGTTGAAGACTGCATTGTTTATTTAATAAATAAATGTTGTCCTCTGTAATCAAATGACTATTAGCAGTTTACAATATTTCTCAATCCATTACCTGAAATCTTCCATAATATAATAATAAAATAAAATTGAACTTCAAATATGCACGCATTTAAGTGTAGTAAAATTAAAAATAAAACCAATAAGTGAAATACATAAATAGATGGGGGCAATCACATTGCAAAAACTCTTCCAAATAATTCTGTTTCAAAGAAGTCTACAAAATGCCATTAAAATGGGAGCTGATTGTATTTTGGGGGAGGAATATTATATTAAGTGCAACAGTTGCTGGACCTCTGAGACTTTTACTTCACAAAAGTAAAGACAAGTAGGAATTCCTCTTGGGACACCTGCAGTGAAGCTAGTCTGAGAACATGATCCTAGAGACAGTCATCTCTTTGTACCCAGGTTACATGCAAGAAATAGTTGAAAATTAGGGTCCTCACTCATGGTCCCCAGTTAGAAGCAAAGGGAACTTCTTGTTTCAGCCTTTCACCTTTAACCTCTTCAAGATGTAATTCATATAGAAGTGAGTCTTTTCTAGCTTCAGCCTCTTCTTAAAAAATACTATTTTTATTTCAAATACATTAACTTACTGTTCATTGATAGCTTAGCCAAGCCTGCGCTCCACATCCAAGATGGAACTAATCCACCCCTAGAATCCACCATTTACATCTTGCATCCAGTTCTGGTCACCATGATACAAAAAAATATGTTGAGACCCTGGAAAGTGTGCAGAGAAGAACAACAATGTTGCTAAAGGGTCTGGAGGCTAAATTGTACGATGAATGATTGAGGGAGCTAAGTATGTCTAGCCTATCGAAGAGAAGGATTATGGGGGACATGAAAACTGTCTTTCAGTACTTTAGGTGCTGTCACAAAGAAGAGGGGATTGACCAGGGGTGAAATGCTACCGGTTTGCATCGGTTCACGTGAACCGGTAGTAATAAAAGCTATCAGTTCGGGCGAACCGGTTTTTCCGACAATTAGCTGTGCCGCGCGATTTATATTTGGAAATCCTACTTTCTAGCGAATCTAAATCGCGCGACACTGTTCCCCCCTGCTGTTCTACTTACCTTCTTAAGCCTCTTTTTTCTGCATGAAGTGTGCATTTGGCGCACACTTCATGCAGGCATGCAGCACAAGTTCGGAATGTACCGCACATGCGCAGGCAGAGAACTGCAGGCAACTCCCAGAGGATTTCACCACTGGGATTGACTTATTTTCAAGGGCACAAAAGAGGGCAGGACAAGAAGTAATAGATGGAAGCTTGTTAAAGAGAGAAGTAAGGAGAAGTTGTGGGTGCTTCATCACTGGAGGTTTTAAAAAATAGACTGGACAACCATTTGTCAGGGATGGTATAAGACTCATGCCTTGTGCAGAAGATTGGATTAGAAGACCTTCCAGCCCTACGATTCGATGATAAAGAGATGGAAATAAGGAAATGAAAAGTTTATGCAAATAACATAATCAATCTTGACCTCGCTCTTGAATTGCCTAGATAAAATGTAGCAATAAATTTGGATTTATTCATAAGACATTTCAGTACTGATAGTAATTAAAGAGTTTTAGATGCTTCCAATGTCTTTGGCTAAATAATGAAATTGAAATATATTTTAATGGGTATACCACTATTGTGACAAGTTAGACGATCCAAATTCTTGCAAAAACTCATCAAAAAACAATGAGTGGCAACAAAGAGACCCTAAAACAACAAAACAAAACAAAACAAACAAAAATCTCTGCCATTTTCAGATTACTATTATCCCAAATTATGAATTTGTCATGTGAATGAAAGTAAAAATTGTATTTCTGTCCATCCATCTTCTCAATATGCGTTGCAGACTTTAATTCTGGGAATACAGTAGAATGTTTATTACATAAGGAAAAAGTTGCTTATTAGCCTTTTAAATATGTCCTTGACGGTTTTTGGAGAGTGTTATTGATTAGGAACTATAATACAGTTATTATATTATCTGAGTAATTTAGGATTGAGATGCTGAAAAATAAATCTGGAGTAAATCAGGAGCTGAAGAAGAAAAAGTATACTCTTGCTACATAAAATGTAAATGTTGCTTTATAACTATGAAATGAAAATCGAACATACCATATAGTATAGTACATATATGTATATGTATATATGTATATATATGTGTGTGTGTGTGTGTGTATATATATATATACATACATATAGTAGTTTCCATGAATAAAGTCCAACTTTACCTTGACAATTGTATAATCTGACCAAGGAACTAAAACAACACAAATCTGACAATTTTTTTTTGTTGTTAATATGCTGTGTTCAACAGCCAAAATAAATGGTTATGCTGTGTTTAACAGCCAAGAAATAAAAATGATTGGTTTAAAAACAAAGATAAAGACAATAATGTTGGGGTTTTTTTTTTAGAAAAATATAAAATGAGGTGGGATAATTAAAGTGAGGGGAGGTATGTTGAGAGTGATAGTTAAGATAAAATGAATAATGATAGGATTAATAATAGAAATAAAGAATATAAATTTTGAATTTAATAGTTAGAAAAAAAATGGGTATGTTGAAATTAAAATTTTTTGGAATGTTTAAAATAATTGAATGATTTATAATGTTAAAATATATCCATCTAAGCAAATGAAAAAGAAAATGGATTGATAATTGGTTAGGATTTAAGATTTAAGTAATGGGTTTTTGGGGATAATGGCATAGTTATATAGATAGATTTGAGGGAAATACTTGTTTTAAAATATTTAGTTGTGTTAATTGAAAAATAAGATTTGTTAATGATTTGCTTTAATATGTGACCGGAGCAAAAGCTTCGTTTTGAAAAGATGTGTTTTATGTTTTTGTTTTAAAAATTAAATATATATATATATTAAAAAAATCTGACAAATAATGATAATTGATTAAAATCTGTAACCATAATTACTTGTTCTACATGTTTTATCTAAAAGCATATTCCACACATTTAAACTAAGAAAATATTCGAAACATTCATGCAAAGCATGGGTAATCTTTAGATGGCCATTATAATTAGCAAATGCAATACAATTATTAAATCAATCACCAGTCCTAAACTATGTAATATAAAAAATCACTTATTTCTTTATGTATTATGTATTTGGAAGACCTTTTGATCAAAGTTACTATACCCTTAGCAGATTATGAATTTCCATTTTTATATATTTAATCAAACCTTTGTTGATAAAAGATCTGTTTCATGTGAAAGGATTTGACCTTTTTGTTTTTTTTGTTTTTGTAAAGCAAGAACAAATCTTTGAATTTTAAATTGGATGGTTTTAAATTTAAATACTTTAAATTTAAATTAAATACTTTAAATACTGCTAGGAAAAAAAATAATACATATTTAACCTTGATCAAATAAGCCAGCTTTATAAACCTTCTTTTTCATTTAAAAGTCTTGAAGTTTTTTCCTTTTAAATAGTGTCCAAAAGCTAATTTCTTTCCATTCTTTCTTTATCTTTCTCAGGAACTCTTTCATAAGTATTAGACATCTCTTTTGTAACATTTTCACAGTGCTATTTCAAACTGAGTGACACATGATTTGTGAGAATTTTCAGGTGATTCAAACAGTTTTCTGCTTGCCAATTAAGTGGAAGAGAGCAAGCCTATTGCCCTGCAGAAATTGAGATTATAAATTCAACACATGCATAATAATTAGTTCTTCCTCTCTGTTGAGAGAACATTCCCACTGGATAATTGGTAGTATTGTGAAGATGTTGAATATTACATCACAGTGGATTAATCCAGTAAAATGGATGGGACTATATTGTCCATTTATTTCTAAAGAACTGGTATTTATCTGAAAGTGAATCTAACATTACATGTATAGCAGTAGTGGGATTCAAATCCCGTCACTACCAGTTCACTCATGGGTGCACACACTCTCTCTCTCGCATGTGATGCTTCTGCACATGTGCAGAGACATCCGGATGGATGGGTGGAGTCTCCCACCGCCGCTGCTACCATTTTGCCTGATCCAGGGCGAACCGGTAGCAACCCACCACTGAAGTATAAGGTCTTCTGTTTGAGCAGGGGGTTAGATTAGAAGACCACCAAGGTCCCTTCCAACTCTTTAATTCTATTATTCCATTATCCTTTTCCCATCCTCTCTTAAAGCTGCTCCCCTCCTGCAACAGACAGTTGTCTGATCTTTCACACTTGTCCAGATTCTCCAGAATCCATTTGAGAACTACAGAGGGAGTCATAGGAGTATCTGTTCTGCTGGTGGAAGGCCACAGTTAGATGTATCTACCACCTTGACCCAACCAATATCAGTACAATCTGCAGGATGAACTGTATATACTGTATTTCCCTTTTTGCTAGATCCTGTTTAGTTAATTCTGAAATCCTCTTAAATTTTCTAACCCTCATTTTTGAGTCAGTGAGAAAATGGAGACAGAACTTCTTTTTACTGGTCCAATTTTCTTTTCAGTCAACCAGCCTTGTCTTCTGCCCTGGAGACTGAGGCCTTGAATTATTACATGAAAGATACAGCATTGCCTAAATAGCAGACATATATTTCATCTCATTCAATTGACCACTTCTCATCTCTTTTAACATCTATACCAGCTTAACCAATTCCTTACTCCTTGGTTGCAGTAAGTGATGTTAGAAGGAAAAGGATCTCACGGGCAACAGTTCCCATCATCCCTACAGTATTTTCTGGGCTGCTGCAAATGTTGGGAATATTTGTCCAACTCATTGGGAATTCAGGAAGGAAAAGGTGTGTAAGACAAGCAGATGGCCTGGTTTTTCTGGTGGCCTTTATATTCATGCTCCAGTTTCTTTGAAGCTGCACTAAAATGTGGCCTATTTTAGGATATATGGGAGGAAGCTTTGTTTTATTAACAGAATAACAGAGTTGGAAGGTACCTTGGAGGTCTTCTAGTCCAGCTTCCTGCTCAAGCAGGAAACTCTATATCATTTCAGACAAATGGTTATCCAACATCTTAAAAACTTCCAGTGTTGGAGCATTCACAACTTCTGGAGGCAAGTTGTTCCACTGATTAAATTGTTCTCACTGTCAGGAAATTTCCCCTTAGTTCTAGGTTGCTTCTCTCCTTAATTAGTTTCCATCCATTGCTTCTTCTCCTGCCTTCAGGTGCTTTGGAGAATAGGTTCACCCCCACTTCTTTGTGGCAGCCCCTTAATGTTGGAACACTGGAATAATGGAACACATTATTCAATGGGCATATTTATGTATAATAACAGTCAGCTCTTGATTATGTGGCTGTAATGCCATAACAAATCGGATTACAGGTATAAAACCTTCTGACGGAAACTGATAAGATGAAACAAGACAGTACAAGTGTCTCTTGGAGATCTGCACAAGCATCAATGCAATCAAATCTTTCTCAAGAGCTTGTTGCAAATCTGGCTTTGCCTGCAAAAAATGTTATCTTTTGTAGATGACAAAAGAAAAATAGTTTTGAAATGATCTGACTGGTGGGTTTTATTCTGCAATCGACGCGATGGGAATTTTTCTCAGAGGCCTTGTGGAAATAGATCCACAAAGCAAGTTAAAGGGTAGATCGTGAGTAACATTTTCTCAGCTTAAAAATACGTATCTTGTAGGGACTATTCCAAAAACGGCCTTCAGGAATTGCTGATGGCATCAACTGCATTACCATTTGAATTACCGTATTTTTCAGAGTATAAAACACACCTTCCCCCCCCCCCCCAAAAAAGAGGGTGAAAATCTGGATGCTTCTTATACTTCGAATGTAGCCTTGCCCAACTTCTCAAATGGAGGTTTCAGAGGCTGAAAAAAAGCATCAGAAACAAAGCTTCAGAAAAGAAGCCCCCAAACAGAGCTTCAGAGGCTTTTTTTCTGAAGCTCTGTTTCGGAAGCTTTCAGAGGCAGAAAAAAAAAGCAAAAAAAAAAGCAAGGCACAGAGCTCACAACCAAGGAACCTGTTGCTAAAATTCACCTCTGGGAACAGCTGATTGGGGGTATTCCGGGAGGCCGATCCACCTGCCAATCAGCTTTTTTCTTATTCTCCTCCCCAAAAACTAAGGTGTGTCTTATACTCCGGAGCATCTTATTTCTCTGAAAAATATGGTAGTGCTTTTCTCACTGAAAAATTCTGAAGCAATTTTTTAATGGATGGACGTAATGGATTAATTCATAAACAGAAGTATTAATTCCAATTTTTTCATAATGAAGCTTTTAATTGAAGAGAGCCAAGAAGCTACTTTATTTCTTGCCAGGGTACTAAAATCTATTTGGATTGCACAATTATATACATGATTCTTAATGATTTCCTTTACAACTGAAGGGAGATGCTGAGGGACTAAAGGCCGCTGTAAAGAGCCATGAAATTGTACTGTGGTTGATGATGGGCAGAACTAGCCCATGTGATATCTGACATGTCAGCCTGTATTTGTTTTTAAAAACCATTTTTCAGCTATTGTGGAGACAAGTATCATAAGTTGAGTCAGTAGTCTAAATTTTTCCTCTCTATTACTGTTCCTCTGGAAGTTATCCTCATCTTTACCTGAAAAGATATTGGAGTACGTCTAAGTAGCCAGAAGATAGTGTTCTGGATTTTATTCTGATATAATTTCTGGGCTAAGAATGGTACGTTAGACCAACTTGTTCATGATGATAGAAGTAGCTTTTTTTATGGTTTATTATAGTTCAAAGGCTCATTGAAGTTATGTAATTCTTTTAATAATTTTAAATTTTGTATTGATATGTGTTTTAGTTCTGGCTGTGCACCGCCCTGAGTCCACTAAGAGAAGGGCGGTATACAAATTGAATTAAATAAATAAATAAATAAATAAATAAATAAATAAATAAATAAATAAATAAATACAGAATTTAGTTCAAAGGCTCATTGATACAGAAAATCTTCGATTATCTGTATCGAAGAATTTTTTTTTCCCTATGGCTTTTTCCCCTTTTTGTTTCTACTTCCTATTTTTTTTTTAAATCGCCTTTTCTTTGGGTTTCTTTCTTTCTTTCTTTCTTTCTTTCTTTCTTTCTTCTTTCTTTTTTTTTTTTTGCATTTTATACTTTTTATAAAGTTTTGGGTGAAAAGAGAATTATTTGTTAGGCCAGTTACTCAGCTTCGTTGAGTAATGATGGTAGAAACTTTGTTGTAAGAAAACGAAGTCCTGGCTGCCCCCTTTTGACACTAAAGCCTATGGATGCCAGTGATAGACATTTAATCTCATTGACTGACTGTGAGAAGTGCAAACTCCAGTACGTGAATTCAGAATACCAAGGTATCAATAGGAGTAACACAGTCTATTACCTTATAGACTGGTGCCATTTATGTCAGATATTGCCCCAACCAATTGTCCTTGATTTGTTGTAATTAATACTAAGCTTTCTTCTGGCTTTAAGAAATTAAACCATCTCATCATGGTTTAACAATGGCAGTATTTTATTACTCTTTAGTAATGTAGTAATGTAAACAATGTAGGCTGGTGACCCCGAGGGGGAGGGCCTTCTCTGTGGGGGCACCTACCCTCTGGAATCAGCTGCCCCCAGAGATAAGGAGAATCCAAGACCTCGGTGCCTTCCGCCGTGCCCTTAAAACCTTCTTTTTCCAGCAAACCGGGCTGGCCTAACACTTTTTAAAATGTTTTTAATTGTTTGTTATTGTTTTTAATCATGGGGCCAAATTTATATATATCTTTTTAATTGTATTTTAATGTTTGTAGTTTATGCTTTTACTTGGCTGTTCACCGCCCTGAGTCCTCAGGGAGAAGGGCGGTATACAAATTTAAAAATAAATAAATAAATAAATTACTCTTTACAGGAAAAGCAAAAATATAAGCCTACTTCACTCTACTACAGTAGAGGCTTTCCTTTCAATATCGTACCAAATTGTAAGTAATTTGGATGGGACTCTTTATTTTAATCGACACAACAACTTCATGATGACCTAGGTCAGTGATGGCGAACCTTTTCGGTGCGCACTCCCCAGGGATGTAACCCGGAAGAGGAGCTGCCCAGGGGACATGTGCACGCCGGGAAATGAACTTCCAGTTTCTGGAGCGCGCACTTCCGGTTTCCTGTGTGCATGCCTGCTTGACAATCAGCTGGCTGGCGCATGTGCGCATGCCAGAAAACAGAAGGCCAGCTCTTCAGTTTCTGGCACTGCCACATGCGTGAAGGCCAGCTGATCATCGTGTGTGCATGCGCGCCAGAAACCCGGAAGAACGGGCGAGGCTGTGCATGCCAGGTGACATGGGTCTGCATGCCACTTTGGGCACGCATGCCATAGGTTTGCCATCACAGCCCTAGGTCTTAGTTTTGTTTCAGAGGAACTACACAACTAATTTAGTCCAAACAAAGGGTTAAAATATAATACAATTGTTCTCCTAGTAACACTCTTCTCTTTTTTTTTCCTCAGAAAAACTTGAGATGTACTGTTTGTAAACTTGTTGTAGTCCTGATGGCAAAGGTTGTTCAAGACAATTCTACAGATGTAAGTACTATATTCTAGGTGTGGGAACTGTAGTACCTAAAGGTGTTAGATAAGAGAGGGGGGGCACAGTTCAGGGGTGGGTTCTAAATTTTTTTACTACCGGTTCTGTGGGCGTGGCTTATTTTGTGGGTGTGGCTTGGAGGTCATGTGACTAGGTAGGCGTGGCTTGCTGGTCAGAGTCATTTCTGGAAGGTCCTCATACTTATGACCAGTCCTCGCACTTACGACCCGACTCATTTGTTTGCTTTTAACACTGATCAGCTGTAGGACGGCCCTTTGAAGCCCCGCGGCAAGAGTTTAAACAGTTTTTTTCCCTCTAGTCATCAGCTGGGACTCAGGAGGCAGCAATAGATTGGGGGTGGGACCAAATAAAAGGTAAGAATAACGTGGGTGGGGGTGGGTGGGCGGGGGGGGGAGAACCGGTTCGGTGATGTCATATCGTCACCGCTACTGGCTCGGCCGAACCGGACCGAACCGGGAGGAACCCACCACTGGCACAGTTATTGATTTATTTATGAATGAAGGAATTGTTTTTAAGAAATGTGAAAGAAATGTTCTGTGCTGTATTCTAATTTAGACATCAGACTAAGCCATAAAGAGGCTTGTTTATTGTCACTTAAAACAATGTAGCTTATAAATAATCATTTAGTTAGTGTGATGTGTGAAGTAGGCCATTATGACCTAACCAGCAAATAGTAATCAAATTAACCATGGCATAAACATTACTATGAACTTCTCAGGATTCTTTTATGGCACTAAACTAGCGTTATTCAAAGTGAGTTTTTCATTCTTACCCCCATCCTCCCAATTCTGTTTTCAAAGTTTGCTGTAGCCGTTGGGAAAATTATAAAGAATCTGAAACAGAACAGAACATAGCAAAACAAAGCAAATCAAAACAACTTAGGTCCTTCTCTATATCTTTCCCTTTTCTAGGAAAGACTTGCTTCGTTTTTTGAGAGGGGATGCCAGTATCTTCCCTTCCAGGACTGGTCAGTCAAATGCAAGAAGATGGTGGACACAGGAATGGTCGTTCTTGAAGAGCTTGGTAAACAAGTTCAGGTAAATTATCTTTGGAACTATTATGGGAGTTGGTTTATTTTTATTTATTTATTTATTTTATTTTATTTTATTTCTATACCGCCCTTCTCCTGCGGGACTCAGGGCGGTGTACAGCCAAGATAAAACATAGCATATAAAATTTAAAAACAGTTTAAAAAACAATTAAATAATTTTGGCCCAAGATTTAAAACAACCCAATTAAAACCGAATTCAATTAAAACTGAGAGGATGGGTTTGTGCTGATTCTTCTCATTGTGACTTTTGATGGAGACCAAATTCAAGTCAACCATTTTCTGATGGTTGATTTCATTATTTACTCTGCAATCAGCATGATTGCTGGTTACTCTGAAGCTAGCATGGCTGGACAAAGATCCTCTGATCAACTGAAAGACAAAAAGGACAAGTACAAAAAATGGACATATCTAAGGCAGACTATCAACAGATAGCCCAAATCTGCAAAGATAGCCCAAATCAGGAAAGCAAAGGCTCAGAATGAACAAAGACTTGCAACAAAGGCCAAAGGTAATTTTAAAAAAAAGTTTCTTTCAACATATAAACAACAAGACAAAAATCAAGGAAACAGTGAATCCACTAAAGAGAGAAGATGGCAAGGAAGTAACAGGCAGTAGAGAGAAAGCAAAATTGCTTAACTCATTCTTTGCATCAGTCCCGCAAAAAGAAATCATAGCCTAACCTACCAAAAAATGTAACTGTAAAACACAGACTAGAAATAAAAATTAAAATAAGCAAGAAAAAGGTAAGCGAACAGTTATATTGATAAATATAAACAGCTGGGATGTGATAGATTACATTTCAGAGTTCTGAAGGAGCTGGCAGATGTTATCACAGAACTACTGTACCATATCTTTGGTCATCTGGTCCAACCCCTGCTCAAGCAAGAGATCAGACAAGTGTCTGTCCAGTCTCTTCTTGAAAACCTCCGATGATGGAGCACTTACAACTTCTGAAGGCAAGCTGCTTAATTGTTCTCACTGTTAGGAAGTTTCTCCTTAGTTCTAGATTACTTCTCTCCTTGATTAGTTTCCATCCAATGTTTCTTGTCTTGCCTTCTGGTGCTTCTGCTATGAGTGACTCAATAACTTCTAGAGGACTAGAGTTTGTGTGGTCTTGGTAGGGGTTATGATATCCAGGAACATATGTCCTGTTGAAGGACTGAGATCACAAGTCACAACAAATTCCATGGCTTAGGACCTGGTTATCTACGGGACCGCCTGCTACCACCAATAGCCTCCCACCGGCCAGTACGCTCCCATAGAGAGGGGCTCCTCCGGGTGCCGTCGGCCAAACAATGTTGACTGGCGGCCCCTAGGGGGAGAGCCTTCTCTGTGGGGGCACCTACAATCTGGAACAAGCTCCCCCCGGAGATACGGAGGATCCCGGATCTGCGCACCTTCCATCGTGCGCTTAAGACTTTTTTATTTCATCAAGCTGGCCTGGCCTAAATCTTCTCCCCTTTTTAAATGTAAATTTTAATTTGTTTTTAAATTATGGGGTATTTTAAATTTGTTCAGCCAAATTATTTAATTCGTTTTTATTTTATTTTAAATTTTTGTATTTATGTGTTTTATCTTGTGGCTGTTCACCGCCCTGAGTCCTTCGGGAGAAGGGCGGTATAGAAATTTAATAAAATAAAATAAAATAAATAAATAAATTCCAGACTCACAATTTTCAAGATCTTTGCCTTTTTCCTGAGACTGTTAGTAAAAAAAATCTGAATGGTGCAGCTGCACTCTAAGAATTGAATGTCAGTATCTTTATTCATTTCAAAATATGATTCTGTTTCATGGTTGCATATGTTACCCTTAGACGTCCTCCAACTTGAACAGTTCATAGGATTATTTTAGTTGAATGTTTTAGTGATTTAAAAAGATGACCTCTTTTTTTAAAAAGAAATATTGAAAACATTCTCACATTTGACTGGTATGTGTGTGTGTTTAAATAAGAGTTGATTGTTTTGAGCAGAATAAATGTTTCATTAAAATTAAAATTCTGCAGTCAAGTTTGGAGATGATTTTTTTTCAAAAAGCATTTGAAAGTCACTGAAACCATCTCCCTTTCATATCTGATCTGATGAAACTGGTTTTGCAGGCTTTTGAAGTACTACAAAAGCCTACAAAACCCATTTGACCAGTGACACCCACGTAATTAGCATACACAATGCAACAAGTAAGAATGATATCAGACTAGCTTTATTTTTTTATTTTTTTGCGGGGGGAATGTTCTATCTCCATTCTATCTCCACATTCACATGTGGGGGAATTCCAGTGAGGACATGGTAAGATAGATGTCCCTGAAGAATGTTGGAAGAGATAGGGGGCTGGAAAGTGGATCTCAGGCAAATTTTTGGCCTTCACTGGCTGAGTTTCCTTCTATCCTTAGCAAAAGATGTTTTAAATATGAGTTTAAGGATTTAGAAAAAAAAAATCTTTTTGGGGGAACAAATGGCAAACAAGTCATTAGAATGTTATTTCTGGAAAGTTATAAAAGTTATATCTAAGTTAGAAAGTTATATCTAAGAGTCTAGATAGATTTGAAATGAGATTTTGAAATTGATTATAAATATCCAGTCCATGGGAAACAGCTGGTTTTTCTGAATTTGGAAATAGTTATAATAAGATGGGACTTTGAAGGCTGGACACTAGAGGGAACCAGAATGAATTATAACAAAAGGAGAAGAACACTTAAATTTAAGTTATTAACACAGAATGGATTAAAGTACTGGATGTATTGAAAGATATTTGTGACCAATGGAGTCAGAAGCTAATTTTAAGAATATCTGCCATTTTAGTTAGACTGCAGGTTAATGATGTTAAGGAACAAATTCTACTGGTCAAGGCTGAAATTGATTTAAATGTGTATTTAAAAACGAGGTTCTAAGCATGATTTGGAAAAAGGTGATATTCTTAATATCAACTGGTATCATAAAAGGGACACATAAATAACAAATGAGAAGAGTGACTTAAATAACTTTCCTACATTGAATTTTGAATTCTTGGATATTATTTGAAGGGATTAAAGAGCACAAATGTTAGAAATAAATAAATAAATAAATAAAAAGTAGGTTTATTGGATCAAGGTTAAAATAGATATCTCTCATAACTCTTAATGAACTTTTGCTGTCCGGGACTGAAGAATGACCAGGTGTTAAATTTTATTTATAGCTATGAGATGAGATATGGGAATTTAGTTGTTGCATTTTAGGAGCTATTAAGTTATTAAAATTGTTTATAATTGTGAACAAGGAAAAGTTACTTCTTTATATATTTCTTTTCTTTTTCTTTTCTTTTTTCCTATTTTTATTGTTTTCTTTTTCTTTTCTGCACATTCTTTTTTTTTTTTTTACTTTTTAAAGTGTGTATTAGCTTTCATCAAAGCTAAATAGTACTTATTTGGTCCTTAAACCAAAAGTTTCTTCTTGAGAAATGAACAAGATTTCTATAAATAAGACTCTTCAACTCTTCAACTTTTCCAGTTTCTCTATTTTAAAGAAAAGGGAAGGATCTTTTGTGAAACTGTTTCTCTCTTTGGGTTGTTCTAGGATAGACCTGAAATTGTGTGTGGCGCTTTTCTACTCTGCAATCAGCCAAATAGCCCTGAGGGAGCCCTGAATTTTCAGAACCAGCCAAAATCAGAAGAATGGCCTGAAATAACAGACTTTCCTGAAATGCTGTCTCCCTTCATGGCTAATGTGCCTCTTCTCTTCAGTCCTCCAGATAAACCCCGAACAGAGCCTTGGGTGAGGAAATAGCTGGGATCATTGATACCCTCCAGTCAACCACCCAATCAGGATAGGATAGAAAGATCTCAGAGTAATGGTTGGGGCCTTTGCCACTCTAACTTAAGAGGTTTGGGATGCCTTAACCAAACTTCATTTGACTTCTAAGGGCTGGCTCCTTCAGATGAGGTTCTCTGAGACTCTTATATAAGGTCAGGGGTGGGCTTCAAAAATTTTAGCAAGGGGTTCTCTGCCCGGTTGCTGGGTGAGTGTGGCCATGGTGGGCGTGGCCTAGTCGGCCTCCTGCACCATGGGGGGAGGGCGTTTTTGTCCTCCCTGGGCTCCGGAGGCTTTCCTTGAGCCTCCAGGAGGGCGAAAACGGCCCTCTGGAATTTCTGTTTCTGGCCTTCCCGAATTTCCAGTAGGCCCGTTTTTCACCCACCCCGAGCCTCCACGCATGCCCTGCACTTACCTGCATCCAAAATGAGCCACATGGGGACACCTAGGAGGGGTGGGGCAGGGTGGGCGGGGCCAGCCAGGAATTGGATTTGGGGGTTCTCCAAACTGCACAGAATCTTAGCTAGAGGTTCTCCCGAACCCTTGCATAGCCCCAGCAGCCCACCCCTGTATAAGGATGAAAAGGCTTCAATTCAACATCCGCTCGTATCATTTGTCTAATCTCCAAAATGAGTACAGATGTACGCATGAGCTATTTGCAGGAATTAATTTCCCTTAGTTTATCTGATGCCAGCCAGATAAAATGGGCAACTCCTCTGGGAGCTGAGAATTTGGGAAAGTATCAGATTAGATTCAGATTCATGCATACTTTATTTGTTTCTTGTGGGAGTTTCAGCAGCCCACATAAGTGGATGGGAGGCATCATTTTGGGAGCCTGTGTGGGGTGTAGCTAACTCTCACGGTGGACATTATTTTTACTGTCTGGTAAAATTATTCATCCCAACTCAACTGTGTTTCCGGAGGTGTTAACGTATTAACCCTTTCTACAGAAACTTCCTTTATGAGATAAACTTGGGCCACAAAAATTAGCAGGTATGTTAATCCTATGTTCTCTTCTGTTATCTTTAGTTCTGGCAGAGTAATGTAGATCTGTGTCATGAATGCAAGGTGGTGGCTGATGAAATACACGAAATCTTGAAGAACAGCCCTTTCCTTACCCAGACTTTGCAGGATTATGCCAGGAAGGAGTGTGAAAGTTTGGGGACCCACATAGCATATGAGGTAATTAATTCACTTAGCATTTCCCTTAATAATAGGGGAAACATAACTTGGTAACAATGGATGAGGAGCATCTCAATGAGGAACTAGAATGGAATTAACTGAATTGCTCACACATAATTTATTGATTATTATGGCATGGGTTTTCATCTTTGAGGATTATTCACATTGTTGTTGTTGTTTTGGTGTCAATTTCTTTAGTGCAAGAAATATGTCCCTGAATACGCACATGCTTTTGTGCAATTCTTCCTGCATCTCTTGGTAAGTTGATTGCATCTTCATGTCTTTTGCGAGCAAGAATGCATGGTTAAGGTCCAACTTATTGCTGATAATAACTTTTATCCTAAAGTACAATTAAAAATATAAAAATGAATACAAACTGGAAAAGTATTAAAGAGAACAAAAATACAAGTGTTGAAAGTAAAAAAATAAGGAGAAAAAGAAAGAATATAGTACAGAAAAAAAGAAACATCTAAAGAAATTACTTCCCCCTTCATCCCAAATAATATAAAGAATTTTAGCAACTTATCCCCTTCTCTTAAAATACAACAAATCCATATCACAGTCACTCATGCCCTTGTCACCTCATGGTTAGATTATTGCAACACGCTCTACATGGGGCTGCTCTTGAAAAGTGTTCGAAGACTACAGTTGGTCCAGAACGCAGCCACGCGAGCTGTCGTGGGTGCACCTAGGTACACCCACATTACACCACTTCTCCACGAGCTGCACTGGCCCCCTATTGGTCTCTGGTCACAATTCAAGGTGTTGGTTATTACCTTTAAAACCCTACATAGCTCAGGGCCAGGTTATCTTCGAGACTGCCTTCTGCCGCATAGCTCCCAGCGACCGTAAGATCCCACAGAGTTGGTCTCCTCCGGGTCCCGTCAGCTAAACAATGTTGGCTGGCGGGCCCGTGGAGGAGGGCCTTCTCTGTGGCTGCCCCAGCTCTCTGGAACCAGTTACCTCCTGAGGTCCGGACCATCCAACTCTATTGGCCTTCTGAAAAGCGGTGAAGACCTGGCTTTTCCAGAAGGCCTGGGGCCGTTGATCTCGTTCTTGTGATCTGGCGAGATCCGGCCATGTATGGTGTGAATGAGTTTTTAATGTTTTTAATGTTTTTTTAATTTTTCAATGTCTTTTTATAATGATTTTTTAAATGTATTGTGAGCCACCCTGAGTCTTCGGAGAGGGGCGGCATATAAATTTAATTAATTAAATTAAATTAAATTAATCCCATCTCTTATCTATAAATAAATTCTTAAGGTCCAGTTTATGCTAGTAAATTTTTTGTAATTTTTCAAATGTTACATTCTAGACATACGGCTACTCTTTTAAAATTCAGCTGGACTAAAACTCTTAGGTACCTAAACAGTTGCAAAACACTTGCAATAGGCTGGGGAAAAGAAATATTTTAAATGGCATAGAACTCAATGAGCAAAAGCATTAATTGAATTATCAATGCAAATATGTGTTTTAATTTCAGTCCTTGCTGCACACGTAACAAAGAAGAGTATCAGTTTAGAATGTGTTGCCCTGCAAAGAAATCCCTACCACTGCAGAAGATTTCAAGACTATATACCCATGATGGCAAACCTATGGCACATGTGCCCAAAGTGGCACACAAAGCCATGTCACCCGGCATGCGCGGTCTTACCTGTTTGTCTTCCGGGTTTCTGGTATGCATGCGCATGCAATGATCAGCTGTCCTTCGCACATGGGGCAGTGCCGAAAACCAGTGTGCGCATGTGCGCCAGCCAGCTGATTGTCGGAAGCACATGTGCGCTAGAACCCAGAAGTTTAGCTTTTCCAGAATGTGATCCCTTTGCGCACGCAGCATTGCCGAAAACCGGCCTGCGCATGTGCGCCAGCCAGCTGATTGTCGGGCATTCATACGTGCTAGAATCCAGAAGTTCAGCTTTTCCAGAGCCCGGCCCAGATAAGCGTGCATGCACGACATTTCCGCATGACCTTTTCAGCATGACCACTTGATGCCAAAAAGGTTTGCCATCACTGCTATATACCTACTTAAGTAAAAATAAATAGAAATAAATTTTATTGCACTTAAGTCCTTGCCCTTTGTTCAGCAATCATAGCCCAGGCTTCTTACCAAGGGGAACTGCTCGGACGTGGCACTTAAGTATGGATGAATCTCAGTTCCCCATACACTTGATTGCAATTTGTATTTGTATTAAGAGTATATAATCCAATTACCTTGGATGTTGCCATTTTCTCTACCCATTGTCAGGATTTATGGTAAGTAAACCCCAGGGAGAACAAGAAGACTACACCAAAATTAAAAACAATAGAGAACAAACAGCTTCCATAAAAAATAACCCATTGAGAGCCACATCAGGGTTTTGTTTGACTTCAGGGGGCCGGTATGGGTGTAGCCAGCTCAACATCACTTCTGTCGGGGGCACCTGTGGTGGCCTGAGTGCTCTGCCAGTGAAAACAGGCTCTCGAGCTCTGTTTTTGGCTGCCACAGCCTCCTGCAACCTGCTGCCAGTGAAAACGGAGCTTGGGAGGGCCGCATGCAGGAGCTCGAGAGCCTGTTTTCGCTGGCAGAGGCACCGCGGGCCAGTCCTTCGCTGTTTCCAGGGCAGCCCCGCGGGCCAGATCTAAGTACCTCACGGGCCAGATCAGGCCCCGGGCCTTGAGTTTGACACCCTTGCTATATAAGAACCTAAACAGGAAGACTGGTAGAAATATGTCTCTTTTAGAAGAAAACAACAACCAACAGCAAAGCCCCAACAGGTGTGACATCAAACTGGCCATGCCCACCCTGGCCATGCCCACCCCTGGCCCCCGAGGTCAGACACAACCCTGATGCGGCCCTCAATGACATTGAGTTTGACACCCCTGCCTTAAGGGAACAGAAACTATAGTCTGCAGACCAGATACTCAATCTAGGGAGGTATGTCATCTGGGCAGTCATTTGCCTGAAATGGTATAGAGAGTCTCCTGCTTAAGCAGGGGGTTGGGCTAGAAGACCTCCAAGGTCCCTTTCAGCTCTTTTCTGATTGATTGAACTTTTAACCTAAATATGACACCCAAGATTGCTACCTAGTTTTGAGTGCTACAAGAAGAAAAATAATCCAAGAACCATTGATGTTAAAATTCATACATTAGGAGATTTAAGGAACTGGTTGCTGAGCATTAGAATATATGGTATTTGAAAAACAAGGCACAGCAAAGCTGTGGTTAAGTGAGCAATCATTTGGGGTTACTTTACCAATATTACAACATTTAGTTTTGTGTCTTCTTTATCACATTTATCTAGAAAAGTGGCATTAAGGCTTCTCTCTATGATCCTGAAGTCTTTATCTTACAAAATTTGGTCTATAAATAATGAGAACTTCCTTCAGAATGATTGAAGATGGATTATGATCGGTTGTTCTAACCACAACAACGTAATCTTTAAATGACTTACAGTGTAGGTGTCAGGTTTCGGTGTCGTCTCAAATAAATTTCCAAACAAATAGTCTTTGATGAAATCTTTCATTTATTAAGCACGACAATCTGCCCCCAACTACATCATAGCCAACACTGACTTCCTGACCCCAAACCTTCCCTTTCCCTTCCCCAATTCTCTGTGACTCATTGGCCATCTTCCAAATCACTCTCCCCATATCTACTACTTCAGCTCCCAGGAATGTCCCCCCTCCCATCACATCTCCTAGGGGATATTATCTTCAGGGAAAATAAGTAGATGAAAAGTCAAGCGTCCTCTTGCCAGCTGCCCCCTCTTCTCCTCCTTATGTCAGTACTGGAACGAATGTAGTTTGGAGTGCTGACATCAGGTTGGTTTCAGATGGGGGGGAGGGGGGGAGGAATGCCAGATTTGGTTCAGTGGACTTTTATTCAGAAACAGTTGCATAATGGGGACCAGTCAAGGATGTCTAATTTCTGAGTCAAAAGGCAAAGCAATGTCCATTTCATCACCCCATTTGTGGCAGATGGTGGGACTGTGATTAAATCTCATTTCAAGGATGGTGGAGGGATATAACCAGTGGTGGGATTTAGCCAGTTCGCACCACTTCAGGAGAACCGGTTGTTAACTTTCTGAGCAGTTTGGTGAACTGGTTGTTGGAAGAAATCATTAGGGCAGAGAACCGGTTGTTAAATTATTTGAATCCCACCACTGGATATAACAAAGTCCACTTTACCTGTGGACCATGAAGGTGATGTCCTGAAGCAAACACTCAAAAAGTAGAAGACCAGATTGGGGATAATTTTGGTCAGCAGATACAACCTTCTCTTCCTGAAAGACAACCACTACTGTGCCTCACACTTCCTCATGGTTGGCTCGGCTGGGCTTCATTGTGACCAAATACCATTATGATGCTCGTGGGATCCTTCATAGTAGATGAAGGCATCATCTACTCATCCATTCATTTGTATCTGAGGGAGGGTTGCGGCCTCTGATCATCTCAGCTTTGTTTTCTAGACATATTCTTTTAATTTTCTGTTCTGGTGGCAGAACATTAAAAGAATCTGAGAGAATAATCTGATGGAATAAGGACGATACCTAATTAATATATGGCATTTTTTACTCAGTCAGTAGAATTTAAGTTTTGAATATTTGTCTTATTGTCTTTTCTTTTTTTCCTTTTCTTTTTTCTCTTCACCCCTATTTGTCCACAGGATGCGGTACGTATGCTTTTCCATTTCAAGCTTTTTCATGTTGAGCCTTTTTGTGTTAAACAACGGCAAATAGTTTTGTCTGACTGAAAAGAGCTTGGGGGTTTTGGGGAAAAAAGGAAGTACAGTAGGCAATACTTCCTCTTTGCGGTTCCCAATAGGAAGGTAAAAATGAAGCCTTCACAAGTTTCATATGTTAACAGTCTGAACACTGGGGCAGTTCACTGAAAAAATTAAAGACCCATTATTAAAAAAGAAACCAGACTTAACCCACTGAATGGGGAAGCAGGTTGCCTTTCCTAGAATTAGGAATTTTTATTGATAATGCTGGATTCTCTTACCTCCCAGTTACTTAGCAGCTCCCAAAATCTTTGCACAGTTTAATTTTTATCATTTTAAGAAAAACTGTCGACAGGTCAACCTCTTCCCATCAGTACCATTTCAGCAGGCAGAAAGATTCTACCAACAGATGTGGTCATGTGACATATATGAGTGAAAATCAAGATTTTCAGGTGTTTCCTCTTTTTAAAATTTTTTCCTTCCTTCAGCAAGTTCTGGAGTTTTAAAAATCATATTTTGTACAATGTACTGAAGCCAATCACCCAAACGCTGTAAAATTTAGCTAGCGCCTTGATTAGGATTGCTCACCTTCATTATGACTATAACCTGTTTAATTAATTTGGAATTAGTGCCTTGTCCAAACCGACATGGTGATCGCCACGTTATGCGAATCGAGCCTATGGTCAGCTTTTTCTAATATCGCAGAATCATAGATTATTATAAGATTGCAAGAGATCCTGGAAATCATCTTATCTCACTGCCTGTCCAGTGCAGGAATTCAGTAATACTGCTAACCTAACAGAGGGACGTGGTGGCTCAATGGCTAAGACACGGAACTTGTCGATCGAAAGGTCGGCAGTTCAGCGGTTCGAATCCCTAGTGCCGCGTAATGGGGTGAGCGCCCGTTACTTGTCCCAGCTTCTGCCAACCTAGCAGTTTGAAAGCACGTAAAAAATGCAAGTAGAAAAATAGGGACCAGCTTTGGTGGGAAGGTAACAGCATTCCATGTGCCTTTGGCATTTAGTCATGCCGGCCACATGACCATGGAGACTTCTTCAGACAGTGCTGGCTCTTCGGCTTTGAAACAGAGATGAGCACCGCCCCCTAGAGTCAGGAACGACTAACACATATGTGCGAGGGGAACCTTTACCTTTATCCAGCATTTGTTTAAAGCCCTTCAACAAAGGTTTATGCGACAGTTTTTGTAGTCTTCAATGAAATGACAGGAAATTTTTATTAGAGAGAACCTTAACAGTCTTGGGTCTGCAGGTTGAGATAATAGGGGGTTTAGGGTTGCAAAATCTTGTTTCAGTTGGAGTTCATGCCACTCTAATGAGCCTATTCCTACATCAAAGGAGTAAAACGTGGGACTTTTGCAGCTTTCTATCTCTTGATGGGATGCATGTAAAAATGCATGTATGCTAACTTCATACTTCATGTCTTAATGTCTGAGTATCACAGCCAAGTACCAAAAGTAGCAAATGAAAAATCTCAATGTGAAATGCTATGGCTTTCATAAAAATGAAACATTAGTTTCTAATGGAACATTTTATTCTTCTAGCCACCAATGGGAATTTGCGGTAAAACTGGATTCTGTGACACTACAAAATTAGAGCCTTTTCCTCTATTGAAGCCAGTGGAGTACCTTTCAGACTTGTATGGAGCAATAGTTAAGGTATGTATGTATGTATGTATGTATGTATGTATGTATGTATGTATATAAAGACGGTCTGCAGAAGGACAGAGGCTAATAAAATTGTCCACACAAGCCATTGGAGAATTGGTATTGTTGAAATTTGCTCAAAACCAAACCAAGTAGAACGTGAAATGTGTCCTTGAATAAAATTGAGAAGGCATTTTATAGGGAACAAAATAAACCTTGCGCTTAAGAGCATAAAAGAAGAAACAACTAAGAGGTTCAATAGAAGATCAGGAAAAGAAAAATCCCTGAGATCTAAGGTGAAGAGCTGAAAAATACAGACGACCACTAAATGGCAGGGAAAAGATATAGAAACTGACTCTTCGTTTCCATCTGGGGGTTGTCCAGATTTGTGCAGCCCACATATGGGTAGGTAGCATCGTCTTAATAATGGCTTCCACAGAAGACATCTTTAGACGTTAATCACTTCCACAGATGCTGCCCTCTGCAGGTGACAAATGGAAAGACACTCAAAAATCTAAGAAGCATAATCTAACTATCATTTAAGGATCTTTAACAAAGGAGAATTAATTGTAATTCGTTCAAACAATTACATTTTCTCAGATTATTGTAGTTGAGAAGAAAGCCGGCTAAAACCTGGTCACTTCTTTCTGTAGAAATTGTAGAGGTCATCTTAATCAAAGGACAATGCACTAATTTATTTATTTATTTATTTATTGGTTCGATTTATATGCCACCCTTCTCCGGAGACTCAGGGAGGCTTACAATGCGTTAAGCAATAGCCTTCATACTTTTGTATATACCTGCTTAGTAGGGCTTTCGCCCCCACCCCCCCAAGCAGTGTTCTTTTTTTATACAAAGTAAGCTTATTGCCCCCACAATCCGGGTCCTCATTTTACCTACCTCGAAAGGATGGAAGGCTGAGTCAACCTTGAGCCTGGTGAGATTCGAACTTGCAGTAATTGCAGGCAGCTGGTGTTATTTAACAGCACTTTAGTCTGCTGCGCCACCAAGGCTCTTACTTAATTACAATTACAATTAATTGTAATTCGTTCAAACAATTACATTTTCTCAGATTATTGTAGTTGAGAAGAAAGCCGGCTAAAAACCTGGTCACTTCTTTCTCTAGAAATTGCAGAGATCATCTTAATCAAAGGACAATGCACTCACTGCACTGCAAACAGATTTGACAATGTAATGGTGTTCCTGTGGCCAATGAAAATGTACTTTGAGAGCAATGCTACTTGGTCATGCCTGTTTTACTTTTGCTCAGCCTCTAGAAAATATGGTTTTACCACATTTGTTTTGTTTAATTCTCTCTCTCTCTCTCTCTCAAAACTCCATTATGCAGGGAATTTCAGATGCGGATAAACCTCATTTGGTGTGTGATATTTGCAAGAAAGTAGTAGAGGTGGCAGAAAACATGGTGGAGAACAATAACACGGAAGTAAGAACGATTGAAATTAGTCTCTTATTACGTCGTGGGAAATGGCGATAGAGGGAAATAACTTGAAAGGGGTCTTCTACTGAATTAATTTTCAAAGCCTTCACCTCTGAGATTAGGAGAAGAAATGAAGACGAGAGCATGGAGTTTTTTTTTGACTTCCTCATTTTGAGCAACCAAATAGAAATGGGATTTTTGTTTTTGTGAGGCTTTCCTTTAGTCCATGGGTGTCAAACTCGAGGGCTGTTTAAGGTTGTGTTTGACCTTGGGGGTTAAGGTTGTGTTTGACCTTGGGGGGCCAGGGTGGGCTTGGCCAGGATGGGCATGGCTAGCTCAACATCATTCATGTTGGGGCCACCTGTGGCAGCCTGAGTGCTCTGCCAGCGAAAACAGGCTCCGAAGCTCTGTTTTCAGCTGCGACCATCTCCTGCAACCCTCTGCCAGCGAAAACGGAGCTTGAGAGGGCTGTTTTCACTGGCAGAGACACCAAGGGGCGGTCGTTTCCTATTTCCAGGGCGGTCCCGTGGGCCAGATCTAAGCACCCCATAGGTTGGATCTGGCCAGTGGTGGGTTTCAAAATTTTTTACTACTGGTTCTGTGAGTGTGGCTTGGTGGGCTTGGCATGGTTTAGTGGGCATGGCATAGCTTGGTGGGTGTGGCAGGGGAAGGATACTGTAAAATCTCTCCCCAATCCAGGGGAAGGTTACTGCAAAATCCCCATTTCCTCCTGATCAGCTGAGACTCCGGAGGCAGATAATAGATGGGGGTGGGGCCAGTCAGAGGTGGTATTTATCGATTCTCCTAACTACTCAAAATTTCCACTACCGGTTCTCCAGAACTGGTCAGAACCTGCTGAAACCCACCTCTGATCTGGCCCCCAGGCCTTGAGTTTGACACCCCTACTTTAGTCATAATATAATAATATTATCCAATCATAATATGGATTCAGGATGGCTGGGTGCAGATTATTTCCAATTTAGGGAAGGTGCAAAAATCTGAGGAAACAACTAGATAAGAGAGGATTTAAAAAAAATACTCTCATATTTCTCATTCCTGCATCTGTCACCTTTCCATCTGCTATTCATGAATGACTAAAATGGTCTTCGCCTGTGAACATTATTTCAATAATTAACTTCACTTCTTTCATTTCTGCTGTTACTGGAGGAAAGAACTACAAGTAAACCTTGACTTGTGTCCATAACTGAGCTTGGAAATATAGTTGTAAGTCATGCTGGTCATTAAGCAGGTCATCAATTTTACAACAGTTTTGTAGCAGTCATTAAGTAAATCACCATGATTTATATTTTACTTTATTTAAGAAAATTTATATGGCTTTCCACTCACTCTGTGACTCATTAAGATTAATCCACAATCATTAAGCGAGCCCATTGTCCACAATGGTGAGAGGGTTTTTTTGCCAGAAAATGGAAGTAAATACCAGTTTCCAGAAAAACCATTGTGACCACAGATACTGTAAATGGCCATAAATGCGAGCCAGTTGCCAAGTGACCAAAATGTGATCACATGACCATGGGGGCGTGGCCACTGGAACTTCCAGGTTCCAGGTTGTAAGTACAGTAGAACCTCTGGTCAATTCGTTCCATAACTTTGGTCGCAAACCAATTTGGTTGTCACCTGAACCTAATTTTGGAAATTTGGCGCATACAAAAGAAATGGCGCGGAAGTGGAAATCGGCCACGAACCCGATTTGGTTGAGGTCAGAAGCGTTCATGACCTTTTTTTGGGGGAGGGGGTCGATTGTAAGTTGAGGACTATCTTTCATGACTCTCTTCCCCCTCATCTGCACTCTCTACAGATTGAATGTTTGATTTATTTTTAATCTGTCTTTTTTTTTTAATCTTTCTATGTTTCAGGAGGAAATCGTCCATCAGATGGTGAACGTTTGTTACCTGTTGCCTCATGAAGTCGTTCCCCAGTGTAGGGACTTTGTGAATTCCTATGGAATGGCGGTTGTCACTATGCTGTTGGACGCCACTAAGCCCGAATCCGTGTGCATTAGGTTCAATTTTTGCCCTGAAGATGTATCTTTAAGCACCCGTAGGTTTTTATGTTTGTTCTACATCTTTTGCCTTCAGGATGGGAATGAAATTCATTGTATTGGTTTTAACCTGTATGCATAGCACATATCTGACTTTTACAAAATCCATGTTCGTACATGGATGGGAGGTTATGAGGAAACATCTAGCTGTAGGACCCCCCCCCCCACACACACATTCAGTCATGTCTGATTCTCTGGATAAATGCAGTTTTGGGGGCAAGATTTTTCAGAAGTGGTTTGCCATTGCCTGCTTCTTAGGGCTGATAGAAAGTGATTGGCCTAAGGTCATCTAGCTGGCTTTATGCTTAAACTGGGACTAGAACTCATGGTCTCCTGATTTCTAGCCTGATGCTTTAACCACTACACCAAACTGGCTCTCTGAGTAGATTAAGAAGCTGAAAAAGAAACAGTCTGGAAGTAGGCATTACATCAGTGGTGAAATCTGAACCGGTTTACTACCGGTTCACTGGCTTGAGAAGGTAAATAGAACAGCGCACGGGGGTGATCACTAAAATAAAGTTTTAAACTTTTTAAAAGCATTTTTTACTACTGGCTCAGGCAAATAGGTAGTAAAAAATGCTTTAAAAAAGTTTAAAAAAGGACTCCAGCGATCGCGGGGCAAAGCTATGATCGTCGGAGCCTTTTTTTTAGTTTTTTAAAGCATTTTTTTTACTACCTATTTGCCCGGACCGGTAGTAAAAAAATGCCTAAAAAGTAAAAAAAAAAAAAAAAAGTTCTGATGATCGCGCATTGCTCAGCTGATCGTCAGAACTTTTCTTTTTTTTTAATATATTTTTTACTACCAGTTCAGCGAACCAGTAGCATTGTTTACTACCAGTTCGGTGAACCAGTAGCATTTTTTACTACCGGTTCAGGCGATCCGGCCCAAACCGGTAGCATTTCATGCCTGCATTGCATACTTATTTCATTATTGCTGCCAACTAAGCAGACATAGGCACCAAGACTCCAAGAATCAAAGTTGACTTGAAGGCGATTTCATCTTCCTGATGGACTTTTCACGCCAAACAGACTTCTAGAGAAGCATTTGAAGATTAATAATAAATCATTATTTACAAACTCAATCTTTACAGGAGATGCCCCTCACTTTTCAGATCTCCCTGAAGGGGATATCCCATTTATGATTCACTTTTCCCTGAATCCTTAGTTGCTGCCTATTGTCTTTTAAACCAAGGATGAACAACTCAGGAGTTCCATATGCCACCTCCCCACCTTCTACCCATCCCACTTCATTTTCAGTTCGTGAGCAGTTCTGGATTGTGTTTCTGAAATTTGGCGGCAAAAAAACCCAATTTCTGAAACTCAGAATTTTGTCTATTTTTAAAAGCAAAATATAGGAAACAGAATTGAAAAAAAAATATTCAAAATGAGTCTGAACAGCAAAACCACAGCCCAAATTACAGGTTTCTGGCTTTCAGAGGGGAATATTTAGTGGGTTAGGTAGGGATGAGAGTATTTGCCTTCCAGAAATCCCTTGCTTCAATTCCCAAATTAAAACCATAAAAATAGCCCAAAAGATAGACCAAATGGTCTATCGTTGACATATCCCCCCGACAAGAATTGCAAGAATGTTCCCGGGAGCTTCTCCGGCATGTTGGAAGTGTGGGAACAGTAATGGGACATACTACCACCAATGGTGGACCTGCCCTAAAGCAGGCAAATATTGGTCCAAGGTCCGGAACTGGATAATGGAAATTACAAGTTATAATATAGAGCTGAAACCAGAGGCTTTCTTATTGGGAATGAAACCAGATAAAATAACAAAAGAAAAATGGTACTTGATCCTCCACATCACTACTGCAGCTAGGATATTATACGCGCAAGAGTGGAAAAATGAATTAATACCCACACAGAATAAATTGATTTGGAAAATTTCAGAATGCACAGAGGCAGATCGGTTAACGAAATTACTTAGGAACCGAAAAGATTCTGATTATTACGAATGTTGGAACCTATGGTATATTTGGGTGAAAGAAAAGAGAGGGAAATGAAATGGATCTTATCAGTGATCTAAATTGTATAGGCGCATATTTGTGTACGTTCGTTGCAATAACTTTATATGTATATATGTAAAGAATTGGTTTTTAAAAAATGGAAATAAACTTACTATTAAAAAAATAGCCCAAAGAAAGTAGAAGCTGTCCCTTTTGATGATCATGATATTAAAGTAAACCCTTGTGCCTTTAAACCTGGCTTAATCCTGTGCTAAATGTCAGGTACAAACCAGGCTTGTGTTATATTGTTTTCTGAATTCATACCTTTAAAATTGCTTTGTTGAAACTGTTTCTAATTTTGGTTTGTTTAATGGCTTTTGGGTTTCATTTTAGAGCTTGTTCTGCCTTGCATTGGGAATGTCTAACCTGAGAAATGACTTCAAATATTTATTGTTATACACATATATGTAACAAGAACTAAGTTGAAGTCCAGCTGTACACGCTAATGCTTGTTTATTTGTTTGTTGTCCAGAGAAAATAGATCATGAGGAAATAGTCCCTGAGAAGAGAGTAGCCCTTCAGAAAGTATCAGAAGACAAGGATGGTGAAATGTGTCGCATGTGTGTAGTTCTTGTTAAATATATTGATGATGAACTGGCGAAGAATGAGACACAAATCCAGATTGGATCTTTCCTTGTAAAAGGATGCCATTTACTCCCAGAAGCTTTGGTATATCCAGTAAGTACAGTAGTACTGGGGACAAATTTCCAAGGAGTTAGGATGCTATGGAAGAGTAAAGAAAGAAATGGGATAAACAATCCAGTTGTTTATCTCTCCCCCCCCCCCCGTAACATCTTGTTAGGCTTGGTAGAAAAAAGAGGGATGTGTGTCTCCTAAATTAACCTCATTATGAGTTACAAACAATTTCCCAAGTGGTTGGAACATTTACGTTAGTTGGGCAGTACTTGCTGAACAACTTTTGAGAAGATGAAAGAAATGCTTTGAGGCTCCAGATCATGAAGAGAGCAACAAGAGTTTGGGCAACTGGTGAAATTCTGTGGGAGTTGGCGTGAGGAGCTATTTCCGGACCAACTCTCTCCTCATAGCTCTTCAGTTGGGCTGGACATCAACATATTGGAGATAATCTGGAGTATACCAGAATAAAAGAAGGTTGCTCTAGTTACCATGATTTAGTTTAATTCACTTAATTGGTGTGATTAAAAAGGTTTAGTTGGTTTTGAAGCTAGAGGCACCTGCGTTAGTTTTACTTTTTTTTGCTTTATCACAGTGTGATCAACTGGTGGACCAATATGAACCAGCTGCTGTCCAACTTCTGATACAGATGCTGCAATCATCCTTTGTATGTAGGGTAAGTCATGTTGTAAAACTCATTTATATATAGTGGATGAGCAGTTTAAATCAGTGGTGAAATACTCCACGGATCGCCACTGGTTAGCTACACACGCAGACCCGGCATGGGCCAAAAGCACGCTGGCACGCGCATGTACAGCGCACACCAAAAGCATGCTGCACATGTATGCACAGTGCACACCGAATGCACGCTTCACATGGAAAAAGAAGACTTCACTAAGTTGAACAGCGGGGGAGACGGGGACGGGGGGAGACAGCTGTGCCGCACGATTTAGCTTTGCTAGAAAGTAGGATTTCTAGCAAAGCTAAATCGTGTTACTGCCCAAACCGGTAATTTTTATTACTACTGGTTCACCTGAACCGGAGCGAACCGGTAACATTTCACCCGTGGTTTAAATCCTATTTTTACAAAACCTTTCTTAGGAATAACTGCCACCGGACTCTTTTTTCACAGTACTTAACTGTACGTAACTTGCCAGTCCTTGAAGTCAATCAATCCTGGAGGCCACCTGACTCAAAAATGAATGTGGGCAGCTAAATCAAAAGTAGAAAACAATAATAAAAAAACCCCCAGGCTTCCAAATACTACTCTCCCCTCTGCAATATACAGTCTGAATTTATTTATTTATTTAATTTATTTATTTAAATTTCTATACCGCCCTACTCCCGAAGGACTCAGGGCAGTAAACAGCCACAGGATAAAACACATAAATACAAAAATTTAAAATAGAATAAAAACGAATTAAATAATTTGGCTGAATTTAAAATACCCCATAATTTAAAAACAAATTAAAATTTTCATTTAAAAAGGGGAGAAGATTTAGGCCAGGCCATCTTGATGAAATAAAAAAGTCTTAAGCGCACGATGGAAGGTGCGCATATCCGGGATCCTCCGTATCTCCGGGGGGAGCTCATTCCAGATCGTAGGTGCCCCCACAGAGAAGGCTCTCCCCGTAGGGGCCGCCAGTCGACATTGTTTGGCCGATGGCACCCGGAGGAGCCCCTCTCTATGAGAGCGTACTGGCCAGTGGGAGGCTATTGGTGGTAGCAGGAGGTCCCGTAGATAACCAGGTCCTAAGCCATGTGAAGCGGAAGGAGAAGAAACAGGAAAGGGGGTTTGAAGGGAGATGGCGGGTATGCACATCCTTCTGGATCTCTAGCAAGAACAATTCGCCCTTTTAAGAAAGCGTAAAGGAAGAGGTGGTCAGATGGCCCTGTGAAGTTCCACTCCATGCAGCCTTCCTCAACAGCAAAATATTCTTTCTGTTTTATTGTAGGGAGGGGAGAGGGGGAGAGGAAAGAGTGAATGTTAAATACTTTTATAAAGCTCTTTCTAACAAAGTAACATTTCACTCTTTTGCTACACAGAAAATAGGAATTTGTCCTGAACCTCATCTTGTGGGAATGGAGGCCTGTTCCCGGGGCCCGACTTTTTGGTGTAAGAATCCTGAGACTGCAGAGCAATGCCAGGTAATCAAGCGATGGAGTGGGATGTGGGGAGGAGGAGAAGAAAGGGAAGGAAGGAAGGAAGGAAGGGAAACTAACTTCATTTTCAGAAGAAGTAGAAAGAAGGCAATCATATTTAGTGATAGAAATATGGATTGTTGCTCTTTTTCTTCTTTATAAACTAATGCTTTCCTTTCTTTAGCCAAACATTGCTGCAAAGCGAAAAAGCAACAAATAGCCCAATGTCCTATACCAGTGGTCCCCAACCCCCGGTCCACGGACCGGTGCCGGGCCGTGGAGTACCTGGCACCGGGCCGCGCAGCGGCCGGGGGACATGAACGCTGCAGCGCAAAGGCTCCTGGGCCATGCGCAATGGGCCGTGCGCAAAAGCTCCTGGGCCGTGCCCCCATCCCTGCGCGCGCTCAGCGGGCCGCGGCGATAAAAAGGTTGGGGACCACTGTCCTATACAAACCAAAACCCAAGGAAGGAATAAAGAAACACTGGGAGAATAAGATCATAAAAGATCATTAAAAAAAAAAATTGCCGTAGAATTCGTTTGTAGAAAGAGTTTCTGGACTAATAATATTCTTTAAAACTCACTGTCACTTTCTTGACACACTATCCTATGGATCCACCAATAAGGTGCCAATCATGGGATCACTGATGAAACACAGAACCTTTCTATTTGTTTAAAATAGCTTTCCTAGTTATGAGCCGCTGTGGCACAGTGGTTAGAGTGCAGTACTGCAGGCAACTTTCTGCTGCCTGCCAGCTGCCTGAAATTTGGCAGTTCAAATCTCACCAGCTCAAGGTTGACTCAGCCTTCCATCTTTCCGAAGTGGGTCTAATGAGGACCCAGATTGTTGGGGACAAGATGCTGACTGTATAAAACCGCTTAAAGAGGGCTGCAAAGCACTGTGAAATGGCATATAAGTCTAAATGCTATTGCTATTGCTAGTTCTTTCATTACAAGAGGTCAAATTGCAAAGACATTTTTACGTCTATAAACCAAGTCCCTTGTTTGTAAAGTACAGTAAAAGCCAAAATTCTGGAAACCTTTTGGGAAAAGTGTATTTTTGATATTTGATGGCTAATAACACCACTTTTTTTTTTTTTTGGAGTTTCAAGATAATCATATTCCATTGCTGGAATGGCCTGGGAATAGCCCAGACCTTAACCCAATTGAAAATCTTTGGAGCCGACTAAAGAAACTTGTTAGTCAGAAGCAACCCAGTAATAAAACCCAGTTAATTGAAGCAATCCTTCAATCTTGGTTTCACATGATAACAGCTGCAGAATTAAAAGACTTGGTTCACTCCATGGGAAGATGTTGTAAGGCCGTAATTCATGCTAAAGGTTACCCAGCTAAGTATTAACTGACATGGTGATAATTTTTGTATATCTCATTTTTTCTACGTGTTTTACTTTTCTTTTTTATACTGCTATTCTAACAGCAAATCCTTCATAAAAAGTTATTGCATTACATTCTTGATTAAAATAGCTTTCCATTGATTTTTATTTTATGGTACTACTCCCCCCCAAAAATGGTGTTATTAGCTAGTTTTAGAAAATACACTTTTCCCAAAAGGTTTCCACAATTTTGGCCACTACTGTAACCTTATTTTATATTCAAACACATATCAAAAAAGACGGGAGGGGAAAGAATTTTATTCACAATTTCAGGGCTGTCAGAGTAGAAATCCTTCTTGGGTAGAAATGGTTAGATCTGGGTGACGTCTTATTGAAGTCTGAATAAGTCTCATTCATTCTTCCAAGAAAATATCACTAGAATACATGTTGTTTTCAACTTACAACCACAATTGAGCCCAAAATTTCCATTTGCTAAATGAGTTTTGCCCCATTTGACAAGCTTTCTTGCCACAGTTGTTAAGTGAATCACTGCAGTTGTTAAATTAGTAACATGGTTGTTAAGTGAGTCAGATTTCCCCATTGACTTTGCTTATCAGAAGGTCGCAAAAGGGAATCACATGACCCTGGGGCAATCATAAATATGAGTCAGTTGCCAAGTGTCTGAATTTTGATCATGTGACCATGGAGATGCTGCAAAGGTCATAACTTTGAAAATCAGCCGTAAGTCACATTTTTCAGTGCCGTTGTAACTGTGAACAATTGGAAAACAAACTGTTGTAAGTTGAGGATTAACCATACTTAATAGGAGGAATTCCATTCTAGTGCTACTTTATATGTGTGTTTGTGTGTGTGCACGTTTATATGTTGATAAAAGAAAATAAATGGTCATAATTGTGAAAAACAGTCATAAGTCACTTTTTTTCAGGGCTGTCGTAACTTTGGACGGTCACTAAACAAATTGCAATAAATCGAGGACTACCTGTAGTCTACTCCAATGGGGATCTTCAGCTTTTATTGAAAACAGGTTTAAAACTGAGACAAGTTGAGAAATGCCTCTTGAAGTTCAGGCGTTTGCTGCGTCTCCAGATTCTCAACTTTGTCTTATGGTCAGTTGTGACATGAATTGAAAATGAATTGAAAAGAATTCTCTCCTTTCTTTGTAGGCCACTGAATACTGCAAACGCCACATGTGGAACTAGAGGAGGAGGTCCTAGCAGTGAAAGAACATTGGCGCTGTGATGTTCATGAGTACATCTGGAAACATGATTTGGGTGAAAAATTGTGAAAAGAATCTGAATCTTGGCAGAAGCCCATCTTCCTTTCCCACCTTAAGCTCTCGGTACCAAAGGAGACCACCGTTTTCTTTGCTGATCAAGTTCTGAATCTTTTTTTTTTTTTTTTGCTTTGTTTTGAGCTATGGTGAGAAAGGAATATAGTTGAGAAGAGGAGGGTGGGAGGATTAAGAATTTCTTGGGATTGTGTTTATAATAGCAATAACCGATTTTAGGAAAGTAACACAACCATATAGTCAAAATAACCAGAATAAATAATTTATGCTGGGCTTTTCAAGTGAATAGCAATGTTGCATTTTGAAGATTTCCTTGCACTTAAGTGGGGAGATGCTTTAGGATGTTGTTGATCGAAACAGATTAGAAGCAACAACAGCTGCAAAGAGAGTGGATGTGAAAAGGTATGGCACCAATGGAGCATTGTTCTTCACAAAGGAAATAAATGTGATCTTTAAAAAATGTCAAGGAACATCTACTTTTTCTCAAGCAGTTCCGAGTTAAAGTAATGTAAATGCTAAACCCTTATAGCTATTTTTGAAATGTACAATAAAGCAATGAGGCTTTCCCTTCAATGCTTTCCCCTTCAATGCTTATGCACATTTTATCAGCTGAAAAAAAGGATAGATGTTGACCTATTTGATATTGACTAACTAATTGACAACAGTACCTTTACCAACCCTGTATTTTTTCAGATTGGATGCTAAATAAAACCTTGATCCTTGAACCAATGCATATGTTGGGTTAACTTCTTGTGAGATTGGTGGCTGTATAAATTTGATAAATAAAAATTTATCTTGAAAAGCCGTTTGTTCTTTAGCTACTGAATTGTCTGATCGATTTGCATTCCTTTGATAGAAGTACAATTATTTTTCAATGAAATCTACTTAAAATTGGTAGAGCAAGTCAAACTCTATTTTGTTAAAGGCCGCATCAGGGTTTGTTTGACTTCTGGGGGCCAAGGTAGGCATGGCCAGCTTGATATCAGTGGTGTCAGGAGTACCTGTGGTGGCCTGAACGCTCTCCCAGTGAAAACGGGCTCCTGAGCTCCGTTTTTGGCTTGATGGTCTCCTGCAACCCACTACTAGTGAAAATGGATGTCGGAAGAGCTGCACGTGGCCCTCGCAAGCTCCGTTTTTGGCTGTGATGGCCTCCTGCAACCTACTGCTAGTGAAAATGGAGCTCGGGAGACACAAGCTCCGTTTTTGGCTGTGATGGCCTCCTGCAACCACTGCTAGTGAAAATGGAGCTCGGGAGAGCTGCACGTGGCCCTCGCAAGCTCCGTTTTTGGCTGTGATGGCCTCCTGCAATCCACTGCTAGTGAAAATGGAGCTTGGGAGACACAAGCTCCGTTTTTGGCTGTGATGGCCTCCTGCAAACCACTGCTAGTGAAAATGGAGCTCGGGGGAGCTGCATGTGGCCCTCACAAGCTTCATTTTTGGTTTTGATGGCCTCCTGCAATCCACTGCTAGTGAAAATGGAGCTTGGGAGACACAAGCTCCGTTTTTGGCTGTGATGGCTTCCTGCAACCCACTGCTAGTGAAAATGGAGCTTGGGAGAGCCGCACGTGGCCCCCGCAAGCTCCGTTTTCAGTCAGGACAGCCTCCTGCAATCCTCTGCCAGCGAAAACGAAGCTCGGGAGGGCTGCATGCGCCCCTCCCAATCTCTGTTTTTGCTGGCAGAGGCACAGCGGGCCGGTCCTTCGCTGTTTCCAGGGCAGCCCTGCGGGCCAGATCTCAGCACCCTGCGGGCCAGATCTGGCCCCCAATCCTTGAGTTTGACACCCCTGTTGTAGAGAAAAAAACAGAAATACTACTTGTTCACATCCCAGAGAAACCAACAGGAACAGATATTTAGACTGGGGGTACATGGCTTTCCTGCCTGATATTCCTATCAATATTGTTCACACCCAAGTCCTTTTCTAATAGCATACAGCTGAATGTGATCCACACTAGTTCAGAAGTTACATGGGAGCATTATGATGACCATCAAAATTTGTTATGAAGACGACTAATATAGGAATGTGAAAAGCAAGAATAAATATATTAAATATATTATAACCTTTGCTTGTATGTGCAGATGTAACCATCTCTATGCAAATCTGTCCCAGAACAGAATGATTCAATGCACTGGGTTCTGTTAATTAAAGCTGCAGTTCTTACCCACTTTCCTGGAATAAGTGCAACATCTAATTCTTTTATAATATCACGGGATGCTAATGAGTGAATGAAGGAAGCAAATCTTTCATTTGGAATTCTGCAGATTTCAGGAAAAAAAACCTGTTTGGGAAGCATTACCCAAGCCTTTCCCTAATTAATGGATATGTGCTTTGTCTCGATCTTATGCAACACACAATTAAAAAGAAGTTCTTGAGCAATTGCCTTTGATTACAACTTGTAACTATAGAAACATTGGCATGTAAGTGGTAAGTTGGGCTACAAAGCATTTGAAAGAGGGATTTCGTACTACAATGGGCCCATGAATAAAGATTCTCTCCTTGAGTCATTAAAACAATTGTGCCTTTTGCAAAGCTTGTTTGAACTGGCCTTGCACTTTGTATATCATTCAATCTATATAATGAAAAATATACTCCTTAAAGAACATTATTCTGTGCATTTTCCAAACCTTCTGGCCTTAGAAGCGTTAAAGAGTCTTTACAAGCTTCACATACTGTAGAATCTTGATTTTTCTTAAATGAACAAAATCTTCCCTTTGGTTTTGAGCATCTCTTGTATTATATTTGACACATGAATTAAAAAAAGGACAACATCAAATTGTGCTATGTGGTCCAAGAGCTGAACAAGCAGGAAAAAAAGGACACGGTGTTGGTAGACATAGGAAATGTAGGGTTTAGGTATTATTAGACATATTTATGGAGATTCTCAAGTCATTCAGGTCATGGTTGTCCCAAAAGTGCCTTTTTCAGGAAGCCATTGGACTTTCTGTTTTTTCTTTGAAGACGTTTCGCTTCTCATCCAAGAAGCTTCTTCAGCTCTGACTGGATGAGAAGCAACACATCTTCAAAGAAAAACCAGGAAGTCCAGTTCCCACTTGTAAAAACACCTTTTTGGACTATTAGATATATTGTTACATTGGTTTGAGTCAATCACAATCTTTAAAATGGATGATTAGAATTCAGGGATGACAATGAAGTGAGGTAGGTTATTTGCTGCCATTGAACTCATATCTTAACGCAGATGCTTTAGAAGCAAATGATTTATAGGTATTACTATATACTGTATCATCTTTTTATTCTAATTTTTGTAACCCATTATCTTTAAACCTTTCGTTTCATAACATAATCCAACTTGAAAATGACTAAAGACTACTTTTAAGTAGAATTAGTTGGTCTTAAATCCAATATTGGTGGTTTCAATTTTATAGCTCTGGAGATGACTGTAACTACCATCATGTACATATCTGACTTCTTTTTGGTAACATTTTGCTGGCAAAGGGTTAATATTACTAGACAGAAGCAAAATCTACCCTTTCCCCTCCAGATCAACATCTGGAGAAACCACATCTGTAATGGACAGGCACTTGTACTTTTTTAATGCAAATTTATAGTATTGGAGCCACCTGTAAGTATATAATAAGAAACCCACAATTCAGCAGCTTGAAAATCTGTTTTTGATTTTTGAATGCTTATTTCAAGTCATCTGAACATTTCAGGAAAAACTGATAGCATTTAATAGAGAGTTAGAAGCTAAAGAAGATTTTCCTACTTCAGGAAGAAATGTACTGTATTTTTCGGAGTAGAAGACGCTCCGGACTATAAGATGCACCTACCTTTTTTGGTGAGGAAAACAAAAAGAAATCTGCCTCTGCCTGTCTCCCAGCAATTTTGCCTAGTTGCAGCAAACAGCCTGCTTTACTTGCATTTTCATTTTCAGCATAGCTTGATTAGCACAAGAAAAAAAAAATCTGCTCCCAGCAATTTACCTCCTTGCAGCAAGCAGCAGAGGCCTCTACAAAACAGCTGAGAGCAAAACAGCTGAGAGTCCGGAGGCCAATCCAATCAACTTGTGCTAATTAGGCTATGCTGAAGCTGAAACCAGCTGTTTCTTCTTGCTGCAAGGAGGTAAACTGCTGGGAGGCAGAGGCCAGAGGGTGGGGGCCAGTGGGTGGGCGGGGCTACATTTGGTGTATAAGATGTACCCAAATTTTCATCCCCTTTTACGGGGGAAAAAGGTGCGAAAATTACGGTATGCTTGACAACTGTGGCTGAAAATCCTGATTAGCAAGTGCATAGCAACTCACCATTGCAGGTTGCTATTTAATGACAATTAGAAATTTCCTGTGACCAGGTACCATTTCCATCCTCCTGTACTCTACCAATTGTTGAAATTGCAAAATTACACATCATAATCCAAAACAGCAGCCATTTCAGCCAATAAGACATAGTAAAACTGAAATCTCAGTAAACGGCTATGGTGCAAAGGCTGGTGATAGTAGCTAAATGTTTTTTTAAATTATTTTTTTAAATTAGATTTATATGCCGCCCTTCTCCGGAGACTCAGGGTGGCTTACAATGCATTAAGCAATAGCCTTCATACTTTTGTATATTTTATACAAAGTCAGCTTATTGCCCCCACAACTGGGTCCTCAATTTACCTACCTTAGAAAGGATGGAAGGCTGAGTCAACCCTGAGCCTGGGTAGATTCCAACATGCAATAATTGCAGACGGCTGAATGTTAATAACAGGCTGGTTATATGAATGCAATTCCTATATATGAATGATAAATAATGATTTTTTTCCGCCTACAAATTCCAGCAAATAGAACAGTCCACTGCTATTTTTCTATGCATTAGGATAGATCATCATCCACCTTGCCATGCTTCTCTTCAAACTTTGCTTTTAGGCGTGTTTTTCTTCCATCTTAACTTCTGCTAAATGGATTCATATAAATATCAGGTTAAATAGGTTTCCTTAGATTTAATTTATTCACATCAGAATAATGTTAGTTTGTTTTATATATATATACTGTATACTGCTGCATAATCCATAAGGGACACTCTTAATACCCTTCCTTGGTAGTCTTAAGAATATGTTACTTTATTGATGAATGCAATTATCATTCTAATTTTTTTCTGCTGGAGTGTGTGCATTCAGTCTCAAGTAATTACGAAACCTATGGCAAAATGGGTTAACGTGACATTTGGGAATGGAAAAAAGTACACACAGAATAACCAAATTCATGTGTAATGTATTTCTGGTTCCTTTAACAGACCATTCCAAAAACTCTCAACACATCATTGTTTGAAATAAAAGAAGAAGAAAAAAAATTACACACCAACACTCTTCACATTCAGAACCTTAATTAGTCACTCTGTTTGGTTGCTGAAATATTTTTGTAAGCCAGCAAAATGAAAACATGGCTTCAGGTTTCTTTTTTTTTGGGAAATATGACAACACGGATTAATGCTGAACAGATTTATGGAGCTTTCCTGAAGTTTACCACACCGCTATTGTGTGTGAGAGACCAAATGGAACATCGTAGAATCATCTCAGCTGCGTTCAGTTGGTAGCCATCATCCTCTGCTACCAGGTGGCAGGAGAACACACTGGTCCAGTCGAGAGAACCTGCTAGAGAGCCTTGTTGACCCTACCGATGGAACATGGCACCATGATTATTGCAATTCTAGCTTTAAGTTTATACCCCAGGGCCTCCCACAGCTTTTATTTGAAACACTTTATATCTGAAAAACAAAATTAAGAGAGCGAGTCAAATCTTTTGAGCGTCCGATCCTGAGGGCCTTCATCCCTGGAGCTAGGCTCTTCAGGACTGCTATAGCAAAATAATGTCTATCTTGGTCAGATTTACTCTGGAACAGGCGATGGCCTGGCATTGGTGACCCTGCCCTCTTCTCTTCTCTTGTCCTTTAGTCCGTACTCCTGCTGCAGGAGTCTGTGTAGGCCCAGGATCCCTTGGAGGGCTACACCAGTGACGCCACTTCTAGTCATAACTCCGTGATTTCCAGTGGGCTCTCCATGATCACTTCTCTCATCTTGTGCATAGGGGTGGATTTGGCAGACTCGGTACGAGCGTTTCTGTCACAGTAGGGCCCACCTTCAGCAGTCAGTGTCTCTAAGGAGCGAGCTAGTATTTTCTGGTCATCCTCAGGGAGGCTGTTGAGGTCTGAGGTGAGGAGTGTGCCTGTGCTACCATGGACCACATGGATGCCATCAGGTCCCTTGAGCTCAATAGGTTGCTGATGCCGAAAGCGGAGACTTCCTTGACTGGGACTCCTTTGTTCCTCCTCCTCCTCATCCAGATCATTCTGGATCAGCTGGCAAAAAAGAACCAGGATAGAAATCAACATAGCACGTATTTTGCTTTTTCTCAAGCTAACGTGTCCACTGTTTTCAATAGTAAGAATATTGCATTTCTGCATGAATTGGAATCAGTGATGGAATTCAATTTTTTTTACTACCAGTTATGTGGGTGTGGCTTGGTAGGCGTGACAGGGGAAGGGTACAGTAAAATCTCTATTCCTATCCCACTCCAGGGAAAGGATACTGTAAAAACCCCATTTCCTCCCAATCAGCTGGGACTCGGGAGGCAGAGAATAGATGGGGGTGGGGCCAGTCAGAGGTGGTATTTACCGGTTCTCCAAACTACTAAAAATTTCCGCTACCAGTTCTCCAGAACAGGTCAGAACCTGGTGAATACCACCCCTGGAACTATTTCTGAAAATCCTGGTTATATCTAGAACCTAAGGTGTGCCTCCCACTTCGGCACATGCAAATGTGAATGTCTTTCCTTAAGCTGTTTTGCAAGGTAACAAAAATTAGATCCTTCTTTTCTTTTTAAAACTGACGTACTATATGCAGTTAATACTACAAACTTACCGGCAAAGAGTTTAGAACTGACATGAATAAAATGCATCCATGAGATCTATTAAAGATGTTTTGCCCTGTTTTTTCATGAGCACTTATTTCTTAAATCTTAATAGGCAAGAGAACTTTGTTTCTATAAAAGTATTCTATAACAGTGTTAAAGAACCTGCACCTCACCTCTCTATCTGATGCTAGGCCTGAACATCATAAACAAACCAGACTAGGGACACTTTCTGCTTGGCCCATCACCAGTACAGTTCAGAGAACTCGATACTACTGTATTTTTTGGACTATAAGACGCACCTAATTTTAGAAAAGGAAATCAACAAAAAAAAGTTTTTGGCCTCTGCAGGCTCCATTTTCGGGCCTTTTCCAGCCTTTTTTCTGCCCATTTTCAAGGCTTTTTTTGGCTTATTTTGGGGGCTTTTTTGGCCTGTTTTCAAGGCTTTCTTTCAGCCCCTTTTTGAGGCTTTTTTGGCCTGTTGTTGAGGCTTTTTTGGGGCCCATTTTCAAGGCTTTTTGGCCCATTTTTGAGGCTTTTTTTGGGCCATTTTGGGGGCTTTTTTGGCTGGTTTTTTGGCTTTTTTCAGGCCGTTTTTTCCCCCAAAAAAATTGGCCAAAAAAAGCGCCTTGAAAACGGGCCGAAAAAGGCCGAAAAAAGGCCCGAAAATGGGGCATACAGGCAAAAAAACCCCGGTGGGTGGATGGAGCTTTGGCAATTTTTGGTCTATAAGACACACAGACATTTTCACCCCCTTTTGGGAGACAAAAAAGTGCATCTTATAGTCTGAAAAATATGGTATATCCTCTTCACACTCTCAGCCTGCAAATACAATCCTTACCAATATCAAATTAGATTCAAAACGATTTTCCAACCACAGCCATCTTAGGCCCTTTAATGTAGATGGTCTTCAGAACTTTGTTCTCTCTTAGGAGGTGATCCAGCAGTGTCTAGCATGGCCCTCCCTTTGGCTGGTTGCGGCCCTTGGTTGGGTTGCTATGTTCTTTGCTATTCTTTGCTTATTTTATTTGTTCAATTTCTGCGGCTATCCATCTCAGTCAATGACTCTGGGCAGAATTTAAAATGTTCTTTAAAAAAAAAAATAATGGAGGATGTTCCAACTCATTAAGTCAATGAACCATCCGTAACCCTACAAACTCAGCCCTGGTAGACAACCTTTTGGTGTCTTTCCAAACTGCATGAAGCATTCTCCCCTTGTGTTTACCTTCTGCGCATAGGCTTCCCTTCCCTTTTTATAAAAGCACTGTAGGGACATTGCTAATGTGCTTCTATGAAGTTTAACTATCAGTTCTCCCTTGCTGCACTTTTCATGGACCTACAGTGATACCGGAATAAAAGAGCAATCTGTTCCTTGATGCTTTGATAGCTCTGGAGTTATGCTGGCACCATAAACGGGAGGGCAAAAAGGGTTGCACAAATGTCAAAGAAGATAAGAAGGGAAGGGGTGGAGGGTAAGGATACCCATGGGAAAGCAAAGGAAAACATGGGAACAATCACAAAAAAGAAGAAAAAAGTTGACGCTAGTAGACCAGGTGATCAGAATCGAGCCAAGAATATGTTTTGCTCAACATTGGAAGGGGAAAGACCTACCAGCTGAAGACCTGATTCTGGGGAAAATTATCGAATATGCGGAAGCTGACAGGTTAACAAAAATTTTGAGAGATCAAAAGGACTCCGTATATTTTCAATGCTGGGACCAATGGTATACTTGGTTGAATAATAGAATAAAAAAAGGATAAGGTTAGTGTAGATTTTTTTTATTTTTTATTTGTATATCTTGACTGAAGTTAATATATTCTGTAAAGCTCCCGTCGCGATCTGTGTGTGAATAAATATTTTGTTGTAAATAAATAAATAAATAAAAAAAAAAGAATCGAGCCAGTATGATATACCTTCTGTTCATAGATGGACAAGAAGCAAGGAAATGACTCTCTTGGTTGTACTGCCAACTCAGAGAAATTGGGATTGAGATTTTCTGAGGTTGGTTTATGAAATATCGAGGAGCAGTATAGGACACAGCAATGTAAGTTTTGTATTGAATTTCCCAAAGAATGAAGCACCACAGATGTTTGCCGTATTAGCCATCACATTATCACATTGGCTGGCAATTCTATTTCGACTCTATCCAAAGGAGACGTAGTCTCTATCCTTTATCAAGATCCCAGCTTTGTATTTTGGCATCCTTCCAAATAACTATCCTATCTATTTTGGGCTGCAGTTCCCCCAATCCTTTGTCACTGACTAGGATGGTTGGCTAATGAGATTTAAAATACATGAACATCAGCAGCAGGTTGCATAAATCTCTGGGAAAGACAGGCTACATATTCACTCAACTGAGATCTAAAAGGAATTTGTTTTTGTCTAATTTGGTTTCTTCTTAATTTCTGGCATTTTAGCATGGCAGACAAGAAACTCTGGATAGCGTGGTAACCAATAGCAGCAAAACAAGGGGAAAAACCCCCCAAGGAAAATAACATTTCACCTGTTCAAATGAAGAGTGTTGAGAACTCCTGTTCTACTCAATAGAGTAAAAATAATGAAAGTTAATATTTGGCAAACCTTTGCTCTTGGAAACTTAGAAGTCCAGAGAAAACTAGCTGCAAGGCATCATATAAAAGGTACAGAAGGATTCAGCTCTGAAAGATAAGACACTCCAGCCCAGTGGGCACGGCAAACATTTTCTTGAACCCCATGCACACACAGACGCTACCTCAGAGACTGAGGACTGGTCCCCGTGGCTGGTGGTGGCTTTATGTACCATCCGCTCAGCAAGCAGTCTTTTCAGCCGCATGTAATCGTCCAAGACTACCTTTAAAAGAGACGCCTGGAGGGAGGGAAGGAATCGGCAATGGGAGACATTATACTGGGCTCTTTTGGACTGAACCTGAAATTATTCGGCCTTGGGCCGTGATGGGGAACCTATGGCACATGTGCTGGAAGTGGCGCACAAAGCCATCTCTCTGGGCATGCGAGCCGTTGCCCGTTGCTCTTCCAGGTTCCGGTGCACCGGCCAGTTGGTCTTTGCATGCACATGAGTGCCAGAAACCGGAAGATCATCTTCCCAGCATGCGCATGATGGTTTCCGTCACACGCATGCACACTGGCCTGCTGGTCTTTGCGCATGCATGCATACCAGAAACTGGAAGACCAGGTGGCCAGCACGCATGCGTGCGCTGGAAACTGGAAGGTCATCTTTCCGGCGTGCGCATGTGCACTGGGCAGCTGCTCTTCCGGTTTCTGTCATGTGCATGCGCTCTGGCCAGTTGGTCTTCACACGCACATGCGTGCCAGAAACCGAAAGACCAGGTGGCTGATGTGCATGCATGCACTGGAAACTGGAAGATCATCTTTGGTGCCCATGTGCACCAGGCGGCTGCTCTTTCAGTTTCTGGCACATGTGCACATACACACATATGCGTGTGCTTCCATTTTGGCTCTTGGTGCCAAAACGGTTCGCCAACACTGGCCTAGGGAATCCTCATGAGAAGTTTCCTCTAAAGCCCAATGGATATTTTCCCTCATTTTTTTTTTTTTTAAATAGTGGAAACAATTATCTGAAGATCACCTCAGATTTAGAAGAAATGCTTTGCAATCGCATGAGGTAAATGCCTGCATTAAATAGGATTCTGGATGGACACTCAAAAGTTCTATACTACATGTATGTCAAATAGTGTCAAAGAGTCAATTTATTTTAAAAAAATAATTCTTTTCCTGTGACCTTTTAAGCAAAAATCTCTTGCAACCTATATGGCGACAGATGATATTAGCTGGAAAGCTGCAGATTACGATGACAAGGACATTGATGGCATAGATACCCACCTTGATAGGCCCTTCTCTCATGATCTGGCCTAGCTTTGCAATGTTATCGTACTCCTGAATAGCTGCCCTCAGATAGCGATCTTCTTCTGGCTTGGAAGCTGAAGGACCTCGTCCAAAGGTTCCCTAAAAAGAAGAAACTTAGAAGAACTGCTGTGGCCTCAACAGGCCTGAAGGAAAGAACATAATGGATTTTTCTCAGAAATTCTATTCATTTCCATAACTGTTAGAAACTTTTCCACGTAAATCACTTTTGCTTTCTAGTGGCCAACTTTCTTAGTCAAACTTAATTATTAAGCATACCTGCACCAGGTTGAATAAAATTACATAAAAATAAAGGAGGTGCTGGCTTCCCCAGCAAATACAGCAAGATATTACCTCACAGTCAACTTTATTATTTCCAACCTTATCAATTTGAAGCAGATGTAAAGCTACCATCTGTTCTGACCTAGGCTTCCCCAAACCACGCAGCAGACTCCTTGTCCCGACAAAAACCCCTTTTTATTAAGTTACTGTGAATTCCTCTCATTCATATCCAGCAAAGTCTTTCAAGGGTGAATTTACAGTCACAGACCTTATCTGGCTTGGAGAGATGCCAGGCCGATATCTTCAAAACTTGGCAAGGAGTCTCTGAGAGTCACGAACCAATTAAGCCAACTAATTGTCTCCTGCAAGCTCCACTCCCCTTTCGCTCCTCTTTATTCTCTATGGGAGGGGCCTTTTACTGTCCACCTGTGGCTTTACTCCTGAGTTGACCCTTGTACCTTAGCTGTTCCCTTCTCTTGGCAGCTCTATGCATGTGCACACTGGGAACAGGCTCCAGCTGTTCTTCTGCCCCACTGATGTCCGACTCTGAAGGCAGCTGACAACTGTCAGATGGCTCTGGCCCCCTCTCTGCCTCTGACGCAGAGCCCTCATCAGAGCCTTCCCCAGACTCTAGGACTGGCGAATGGTCCTCCCCAGTCTCCTCACTGTCCAAGTCTGCCACCAGCTCCGCTGGCTGCTGGCAGACCACAACGCCATCCTACTTTTGAGCTCACATTAGTCCAATTTTGCCCTATTATTGCTACTTCTGACAGAGTTAGGCCATGAGGCTGGTGGATTTTTAAACCCTGATACTAAGCGGCTATCATCTCACATGGGTCCTGGTGGGACTATTCCATAAGTCTGTGATTTCACTCAGGTTCTCAGGTAGATCATCTTCATGTTCAGCCTGTGCTGCCAATTCCAGATTTCTGCAGAACGGGTCGAGCCACACAGGGTTTGCTCTGTCAGGGATAGAGGAAGCCTAGAATGAAACTGTAGCCAACTTTGAACACTGTTTAAAAGAACACAACAGTAAAACAGGATTTTGAAAGAGAATATACAGATATATGTAACAATATATAAAGAGAATTGGTATGTCTAGTGAAAAAAAGAACTGGGGTGGTATGGTAGCAGAGTTCCAATCAGTGGTGGATTGCTACCGGTTCACCCTGGTTCGAGCGAACCGGTAGTGACGGGAGGCTCCACCCACCCGCCCATCATCAAATACGCTCTGTGCATGCGCAGAAGCTTTTGTACGTGCGCAGAAGTGGCATGCAAGCGAACCAGTAGCAAAGGTAAGTGAAACCCATCACTGGTTCCAATATGTGAGGAGCTGTCACAAAGAAGAGGGAGTCAACCTGTTTTCCAAAGCACCAGAAGGCAAGACAAGAAACAATGGATGGAAAGTAATCAAGGAGAGAATCAACCTGGAATTAAGGAGAAATTTCCTAACGGTGAGAACAATTAACCAGTGGAAAAGCTTGTCTTCAGAAACTGTGGCTGCTTTCATCACTGGAGATTTTTAAGAAGAGACTGGAAGTTGCTTGTTTGAAATGGTATAGGGCAGTGATGGCTAATCTTTTTGCCATCGCGTGCCAAAAGTGGGGGGAGTGCAGGGGGTTGCGGGTGCATGTACCCTCACCCATAATTCTATGTGCTCTGCGTCCCACTTGCACACATGACCCCCCATGCTCCTCCCGCTTTTGGTTTGCCGACTTCCAGTAGAACTGTAAGGCCTATTTTTCACTCTCCCCAGGCTCCAGAGCCTTTCTAGGAGCCTGGGGAGGGCGAAAACGGCCTTCCCCATGCCCCCACAGGCCCTCCAGAGGCCCTCAACAGCGTGTTTCCTGACTTCTGGTAGGCCCAGAAGGCCCGGATATCAGCTGGCCGACACAAACATGTGCGCTGGAGCTAAGCTCACATGCCCACCGATATGGCTCCGCGTGCCACCTGTGGCACGCATGCCATAGGTTCGCCATCACGGGTATAGGGTCTCCTGCTTGAGCAGAGGGTTGGACTAGAAGACCTCCAAGGTCCCTTCCAACTCTGTTATTTTGTTACACAGTATAATATTAAAAGTACATGAAAATGTATATATGGCAGTAGGGAGAGGGACGGAGGTGTGGTTGTATGTGCATGCAGAACCTTAGCCAAGCCAGAGTTATTTTTCAGAACAATCTTAAATATGGCAAGTCACTTGACATGTTTCATTTCTTTGGCTGGAAGATGTATGTGGAATTTTACTGTGGCTAGTGTTACCAAATACCTGCCATGGAGGCTTATGTTACAGATGAGATTGAAAAAATAGTGGCTTAGTCGTCTAGAATTTAGGTCAAAGGCAGGGGTGGGTTTTAACCGACTTTACTACTGGTTCTCTTTGTGCGTGTGCTTCGTGCGCGATTGCCTCTTCAGTCGCGTGCTTTGTGCGCGATTGCCACGCGAATGCTTGCTTCGCTCGCATGCGTGCCAAACTTGCGCTTTGCGCAAGCGCATTGCGAATCTGCCCAGCTGAGGTGCAGCAATCCGCTCTACTGCATCTCTCAGCTGGGCGAAAAAAGAAGAAATATAAGGTCGGAATAACGCGGGGGCGGGCAGGAGGGCCCAGCTCCTGAAGAAAGAGAACCGGTTTGGTGATGTAATAGTGTCACTGCTATCGGCTCGGCCGAACCGGGAGCAACCCACCACTCATCAAAGGCAAAGGTAAAGTTTTCTCAACAAACTCAAAATTATTATTTGCCAAATCCCTTCTCAAACAGGGCAAGCTACATAATTAATGGACCCCTAAATTTAATGGGGATGCAGGAGATGGTGACTCCGGCAGCTGATTGTACTAATGAGAACAAGAGTCATATCTTCTAACTGGATCTTTCTTTCCCAGAGTATTCATGAAAACAGCATTACTTTAACTGGGAATGGATTCCACTCCACGACAGCGATGATCTGATGGGCACCTGAATCTCCAATCGTATCATACATAAAATAGTCCTGTGTGACATCTTTAAATCTTGTCCAGACATGAAAAAGTAATCTGATAAGATTTTAGTTGAACTTATTTCTATGTAATATGTCTAAAATTAGAGCTAACCTGGACCAGGGGTGAAATCCAAATTTTTCCCCTATCGGTTCTGTGGGCGTGGCCTGGTGGGTGTGGCAGGGGAAGGATACTGCAAAATCCCCATTCCCTCCCCACTCTGGGGCCAGCCAGAGGTTGTATTTGCCGGTTCTCCGAACTACTCAAAATTTCCGCTACCAGTTCTCCAGAACCTGTTAGAACCTGCTGGATTTCACCCCTGACCTGGACCTCTTGTTTCTGAAATCTGAACTTACCCATCAAAGGAATATTTATTTGTGTTTGGCATATCCATGATGTCCATGAAATCTCGGTTACCTGCAAAACAGAATGTGTTGAATTTACCAAGCATAATTTATGTCAATTAAGTTTAGAGTTTTATCTCTTGATATTCTTTTAATATGGCCTTTCTGGAGTACGATTTTAAAAGTAGACTCATATCATTGAAAATTTAGCAGTGAATCTTTTCCCTGCCAGATCTTTGAATGTCAAAGAAAATTTTACAGATCAACGTTACTTCCACACTAACAGTTTAATCTGAAATGTGCAACTTTTCTCCACCTAGATGATCTTAGTGCCAATTGTTGCATTCTTGTGTTTTCTCTATTGTCTATCCAATAAACATGAAAATAACATCAACAAAGAAGAATTTATTAAATGGCTATGCAAGGCACCTGGACAGAAGAATAGGGTTAGAAATTACAAATACAAAGTTATTGAATATTTATAGTGGATTTCTGATGAATAGAGTAGAATAGAAACTAATTCTGTGTTAGCCTTTTGAAGGATAAGTATTACTGGATATTTCAGCACGTTATACATTGCTGTGGGCAATCTTTAATTAATTTACCTTCTAATTAATGTTGGAAAAACAATGCTTAATAAAACCAAAGAGATACACAGTGTGGAAGCCTTTTATAAGTTGACATTATGAATTATGACATCCACCAATTAGCATTTTTTCCCATGGTGAAAAATACAAATTTTCAATATTGTTTACCTGCAGAACCCGCCACAATTGCTTTCAATTTTCTTTTGTGTCTGCAAAAAATTTTAAAAGTAGTAATCAACAGGCATGGGCAAGAATATAAATATCATGATATTTCTTCCTAAGCTTTACATGAATTTGATCAGGCTCCTCACCCACTGCTCTCTTCCCAAATGAAAGTAAAGATTCCCCTCGCACATATGTTGTCACTGCGTTCTTGTATTTGTCAGCTGGGCTTCCATTCTGAGACTTACGGTAGACTGATCTGAGTCTTATCTCTGAACCACTGCGCATGTCCACATTCTTTTCACCTTTTTTTTTTCTTTTGTTCGTCTGCCAGAACTTCTGCTGACAAGGCAGGGAAGTTTGCCAAGATGTAATTAATAGCTAGTAAGATTGTTTTTCTATTTCTTTATAATAAAATGTGTTTCTTAGAATATATCCCGGCTTATTTTCTCTTAAAGTATGCTGCAAAGGAAAGCCACGGTCCGTCTCTAATTAAGTGCAATTACCCCCCCCAGGGGGGGAACGGGATTTATACACCCTGACATATGTGCTAGTCATTCCCGACTCTAGGAGGCAGTGCTCATCTCCGTTTCAAAGCCGAAGAGCCAGTGCATCTCCATGGTCATGTGGCCGGCATGACTAAACGACAAAGGCTCACGGAACGCTGTTACCTTCCCACCAAATGTGGTCCCCATTTTTCTACTTGCATTTTTATGTACTTTCAAACTGCTAGGTTGGCAGAAGCTGGGACAAGTAACGGGAGCTCACCCCGTTACACGGCACTAAGGATTCGAACCACTGAATTGCTGACCTTTCTATTGACCAGCTCAACGTCTTAGCCACTGAGCCACCACATCCTTCTCTTTCCAAATAGAAAAGGACAAAACCTTTGCTACTGACAGATTTTTAGCTAAGACTGTCCTTATTTACTTATTTGTTTATTGAGTAGATGCGTATCTTATTATACACCACTCATAGCGGTGTACATCATGTTTCTTCCCCCTATTTTCCCCACAACAGCAGTTCTCTGAAGTAGGTTGGGTTGAGAGACAGCAACTGGCCCAAAGTCACCCAAAAGGTTTCTGTGCCTAAGAGAGGACAAGAATTCATGGTGTCCCAGTTTCTAGTCTAGCAACTCAGCTCCTCAAAAAGCCATCATTTTAAAATCCTGGGTAGATCAGCACAGTGTCTTCAGATTTTCTCTAGCTACACAAACTTTATCCAGCTACGGTAACAACCTTGTTTCAGAGAACAACTATCAACTTTTGTAGGCTTCAATCTTATTCAGTCTTTTATTTGGTAAAAGACTGGGATAGTATTTGTGGGTAGAATACTAAAAACTACTATTTCAAGATTAGAGCACTAAAACAAGCAACTCTAAGTAGCTTTACTCAAGAATATCCTGAAAGCACGATTAAAAACGTGGCCACAATGCAATAATTGTAGTTCTTCCTATAAGTTATGTGAAATGTGGCTGACATATTGATTTTCTTACAATACCCTACAGACAGCCCTGGCTTTATTTTGAGAACGCTTAGTTTGCTCTTCTGTTATCATTACTACTATTATTTTTATTGTGTCATTTGACTACGGTATTTGAAATATTCTGCCATCCAGGGACAGATGGCTACTCACGCAGTTCTGTAGTACCAATTCATGAGGATAAACAACATGGCTGCCAGGAAGAGGAGAATAGCCAGAATGATTATTGCCATCTAAAAAATGACAAGAAACAGGAAAAAAAAACAAAAAACAAAAAAACAAAGCAAACCATTGTAGCGGGGAGTGGAATTTCTAGAAAAATTCTTGGCCATCAAACTTCACCTGCCTTATGGCCCTGACTGGAGGGTATCATACTTCCAAGATGTGCTCATGTTCAAGGCACTGAGGGAAAGAGAAACATAATGTATGGCCAATTAATCATTTGGTGCCAGATTCCATTAATCTATGTGAATTGTTTCATCTAACCGTCTTCTCCCTTTGACATCATCTACTGGAATACAAATGAGGTTAGACCTGGAGCAGTGGTGAAATCCAGTTTTTTTTTATTACCGGTTCTGTGGGCATGGCGTGGGTTGGTGGGCATGGCAGGGGAAGGATATTCAAAATCTCCATTCCCACCCCACTCTCCGGCTAGCCAGAGGTGGTATTTGCCGGTTTTCCGAACCACTCAAAATTTCCGCTACCAGTTCTCTGAACTGCTCAAAATTTCTGCTACCGGTTCTCCAGAACCTGTCAGAACCTGCTGGATTTCACCCCTGACCTGGAGATACAAATGTTTCATGTATAAAGATGATACCATATCTGTCTGTCTGTCTGTCTGTCTGTCTGTCTGTCTGTCTGTCTATCTATCTATCTATCTATCTATCTATCTATCTATAGCTTTTATTAGCTTTCATTAGCACTTGAAGCTGTATATTTTGTAGCTTCTTCACACCAAAGATATGTGATTTATAGGACACTAGTAATACAGTAACGTAATTATCTCAATATTGTTTCTGAAATTTTGCTGGAGGATACAGTTCGTGTTCATTATAGTAATTGACCAACATGTTTATCTTTATGTTACTACAACTACCATTGTCATAATCTTTACCGGGATGAAAGGGTGCATCATAGGACAATAACCAAGATACCTCAAATGGGCTAACTTATACAATCTTTCCAAAATCCGGGATTCATGACTTCTAAGAGAATGAAATTGGGAGAGATTGTGGCTGCTCCAGTGCTACTAGTGGCGACTGGGTTGCTGCTGGAGTTATGGGACTTTCACTTTTAACTTTCTAAGACAATTCCCCAAACAACTGCTGGCTTCCTCCACCACCCAACAGCAGCTACTTACCTGCTTGCTGAAAAGGGAAGGGAAGGGAGGGAGAAAGGGAATGACAGAATGATAGAGAAGGATACAGGGAAGGAAGGAGGAGGGAGAGAGGGAAGAAAGAGAGGGAGGAAGGGAAGAAAGGAAGGAAGAGTGGGAGGAAGATTTCCAATGATCTCTTCCAGCTTCCTATAAGGAAACTCATTGGGAAAGCCAGCAGGAAATCAGAAGTTGCTCCTGCTCCTATTGTTTCCCCCCCACCCATGATCATTCTGTTTCTCTGCTTAGGTCAGGAAATATCTCTGAAATGATGACCCAACAGGGCACAGGTAGTTTAGTACCAAGGAAATTACGAACCAAAGGGAAAGCTAAAATAGAGGAATCGGTGAGTTTACCACGTTTGAAACCTTTAATTATCCTCCCCCCCCGGTTTTAATTGCTGCTAGGTAAAGTCTAACGCTAGTTGTGATAAACAGTTTTTTATGTGAGAGTAGAAAACGAAGAATAAAAAAGTTCATTATGATGTATAGAACATGTCGTTAAAGGAAGAATGGAAGTTTCTCAACTATAATGGGCGTACAATATAGTAAAAAAGTATCTGGAACACCTGGAAGTAAATTATGCTTAAGATATAAAAGAAGGTAGCTTCTAACTTACCTGTAGTGTTGACAAGTCCTCTGAAGCTCGAGTTGTGATGGCTGGTTGAACATCTAAAACATTGTAATTTCGGAAGAGATTTTTTAGCTGTTCTTTATTCTCATCAATCATCTGTATGACTCTGAAAAGATGGTTAAACATTTGTTAATTTATACCATTAATTAAGGCTAATAAAATAAAGAGTTCATTACACAAACGATTAACCATCTCCTCCCTGTATACTCTACATACCCTATATGTTATACCTTACAATAGGAGTGGGCAACTATGGCTCCTTTACGACCTGTGGACTTCAATTCCCAGAATTCCATGGTTGGCTCAGGAATTCTGGGATTTGAAGTTCACAGGTCATAAAGAGGCCATAGTTGCCCATACCTGTTCCATAAGGTTCAAGACAATAGGCTTCAAAAGCATTTTATAAAGTACTAAAAGAGAAAAATAGAGTGAATAATTATTGTGTTATTTGATTTGATTTGCCATCTATAATCAGCACTGAATTTAGAGTCAGCTAAATTTGTGCATAGTAATAACAACCATAATAGACAATTTGGAAAATAGCCGTCTAATCTGAAAAGTGATTTGATTAAATGTTTCTTACAATCAGAAGAAACCAGGGGTGAAATCCAGCAGGTTCTGGAGAACCAGTAGCGGAAATTTTGAGCAGTTCGGGGAACCGGTAGTGCAAATTTTGAGTAGTTCGGAGAACCAGCAAATACCACCTCTGGCTGGCCCCCAGAGTGGGGTGGGAATGGAGATTTTGCAGTATCCTTCCCCCAGGAGTGAGGTGGGAATAAGGATTTTGCAGTATCTTTCCCTGAAGTGGAGTGGGAATGGAGATTTTGCAGTATCCTTCCCCTGGAGTGGGATGGGAATGGAGATTTTGCAGTATCCTTCCCCTGCCACGCCCACCAAGCCATGCCCACAGAACCGGTAATAAAAAAAATTGGATTTCACCACTGGAAGAGACTGCCCATGTTGGCACAAGTTCAACTAATTTGGGATCTGCTTATCAATGTATATCAAGGTAGAATGCTTACCGTTCTACGTCAAGTATTCTATTGGTCTCCCGATTTACCACATGGATCAGCAATTCCGTCTGGGCAAAATTTACACGGCCTTTTTTGTCAACATGGAACTACAGGATGGGGGGGAAAAAAACCCCAGACAATTGGCAAAGGTTTTGTTTTCCTTTAGCTCAAGGATCAAGAGCAGAAATTATTAGAAAATTTGCATGTTCCATTAACGCGAAACATACCTGCACATCATCTGTATTGACAATGGCCCCTGTTATGTTGGACAACAGGCTGATGAATTCCTCCTCAAACTGCCTTACTTTATCGGGGATCTCATTGATTATGATCTTCACCCGTTGGTCGTCTCTCAGGATATAAATTCCCACAACTGTAGTGTCATTGTGGCCAGCCAGATCAGAAGCCACGACGTCCACCACAAAGTATCCAGGGTTGTAAGCAGTGAACAGATCAAAAGTTCGAAGAATTCCATCTAGGTTACCTTTAAGAAGAGTCAACAATAGACTCCAAGTTTAGAATTTGCTAACGTATTTGGAATCAGAATTTCTTTTCTAAGAGCAGGAAACAGAGGTGGGTTTCAGCAGGTTCTGACCAGTTCTGGAGAACCGGTAGCAAAAATTCTGAGTAGTTCGGAGAACCGGCAAATACCACCTCTGACTGGCCCCGCCCCCATCTATTCTCTGCCTCCCGAGTCCCAGCTGATCAGGAGGAAATGGGGATTTTGCAGTAACCTTTCCCTGGAGTGGGGCAGGAATGGAGATTTTATAGTATTCTTTCCCTTCTTTATCTTTATCTTTATCTTTATCTTTATCTTTATCTTTATCTTTATCTTTATCTTTATCTTATCTTTATCTTTATCTTTATCTTTATTTGATTTGTATACCGCCCTACTCCCGAAGGACTCAGGGCAGTGAACAGCCAAACAGTAAAATACATAAATACAAAATTTAAAAACAGGATAAAATCGAATTAAACAATTTGGCCCAGAAAAATTAAAACACCCCAATCATTTAAAAAACAGATTAAAATTTGCATATTAAAAAGAAAAGAGGGAAGAGATTAGGCCAGGCCCGCCTGGTGGAATGAAAAGGTATTCAAAGCGCGGCGGAAGGTGCGCAGATCCGGGATCCTCCGTATCTCCAGGGGGAGCTCATTCCAGATAGTAGGTACCCCCACAGAGAAGGGTCTCCCCCTAGGGGCCACCAGTCAGCATTGTTTGGCTGACGGCACCCGGAGGAGCCCCTCTCTATGAGAGCGTACCGGCCGGTGGGAGGCTATTGGTGGTAGTAGGCGGTCCCGTAGGTAACCAGGTCCCCTGCCATGCCTACCAAGCCATGCCCACCAAGCCACACCCACCCGGTAGTAAAAAATTTTGAAACCCACCACTGGCAGGAAATCTTTTCAAAGAAGGGTGAAAGATAAAGCATACAACCTTGCAATTGCATTTTAAAATAATGACATCCAAAGAGTGCTGATAGTCATAAATAAAACAATAAGAAACTAGCTGCTGCATTCCAAAATTAACTGAACGTACGTTCCTTATCTTTGTCCAACCCAGATCTATTTAAACAAACGTGAAACAGAAAGACAAGTATTGGGAACTATGTTTGCATTACACATTTAGTCAGGTCCGGTAAAATTATAATAGATGGACTTGTGCAACTCTGAAAACTTGTCAGAGTGTCAGCCTTGGTCTGATTAATGTTTTATTATCTTGTACAAATTTGGCTTATTTGGTTATTATTTAAGTATTGTGTGAGCCTAGTAAATAGGTAAATTCATTAACCAGATTAACTCTTGGGCATGAATGCGGTGAAAATATTGATTTCATCTGTTTTCTTAGAGGTTGTATTATTTTATGTTTTGAAAGAAACTTAACAATTCAATGTGACTTCAACAAAGGTGCACCAAACCACATTGTATTTATTTGTTAGGTTGATATCCAGTTTTTCCTTTAGGAGTTCTAGGCTTCCTTCCAGTTTTATCGTAATATCCAGTGGTGAAATGTAAAATTTGTTACTACCAGTTCTGTGGGCGTGGCTTGGTGGTGGTGGTGGGGCTAATATGAGTGAGTGGGCGTGGCCAACTTTTTTTTTTTAACTTTTAAAATCATTTTTTCTACAACTTGTTCGGCTGAAGAGGTTGTAAAAAAATGCTTTTAAAAGCCTCTGACCATCCCAGCTGACTTACCTGATCGGCAGAGGCTTTCTTTTTTTTTAAAAGCCTCTGACCATCCCAGCTGACTTGCCTGATCGGCAGAAGTTTTTTTTTTTTAAAGCCTCTGACCATCCCAGCTGACTTGTCTGATCGGCAGAGGCTTTTTTTCCTTTCAAAAACATTTTTTCTATAACCTGTTCGGCTGAAGAGTTTGTAGAAAAAATGCTTTTAAAAGTCTCTGATGATCCCAGCTGAGCCGCGCGATCATCAGAGGCTTTTTTTTTTTTACTTTTAAAAGCATTTTTTTGGCGGAAGAGGTTGTAGAAAAAATGCTTTTAAAAATAAAAAAAAAAGCCTCTGATGATTGCGCGGCTCAGCTGGGCATTGGGGGGGCAGGGATTTTTGCTACCGGTTCTCCGAACCACCCGCTTGCATCGCTACTGGATTGGGCGATCCGGTCCGAACCGGGAGCATTTCACCCCTGGTAATATCACAACTGAATAAGTTTAATTAAACTGAGAAATAATGATTTGTCCAAAGTTAGCAGTTGAGTTTCTTTATCTCATATTGAAGTTTCATATTGAAACTTCCCCAGTTCACATCCAACAGCCATGCGAGATGTTCTCTATAGAACAACTGTGTTAACTCTTCATCTGAAGTATCAGTGTGAATCGGCCCTCTGAGGTCTCAGGAAGCTTCAAAATAGATACAGGTAGTCCTCGACTTACAACAGATTGTTTAAGCCAACTGCCCAAAGTCACAACAGCACTCAAAAAAGTGATTTATGACCATTTTTCAAACTTACGACCATTGCAGCAGCTTCATGGTTACACGATAAAAATTCAGATGCTTGGCAACTGCTTGATATTTATGACGCTTGCAATATCCCATGGGGTCATGTGATCGCCTTCTGTCAAGCAAAGTCAATGGGAAAGCCAGACTCACTTTAGCAGCAGTGTTACTAACTTAACAGCTGCAAGGGTTCACTTAACAGCTGTGGATAGAAAGGTCATAAAATGGGGCAGAACTCACTTAATAACTGTCTCACTTAGCAACAGAAATTTTGGGTTCACCTGTGGTCATAAGTTGAGGACTACCTGTATTTGACTGAATGGTCATGCTTCTATGAGCATCCTATGTCTAGGCAAGTTACATTTATGCATGCAACATACGGGAATGTAACCTAAACTATTCAGGTCATATCTGAGCAACTCATTGCCAACCTTACCAATGCTGAAAATGTTGGCCACCTCGTCAGAATCATTTGAATGTTGCTTGATGTAGCGAATTCCCAGAATGCTGTACAAGACTAAGCTATTGTTTCCAATGTCAGCATCCAGCGCAACAAGTTTGATCAGCTCCGAACCCACTTTTGCATCGGTCGCAACCCCTAGCAGGAGAAAGAAATGAAACGACAAAGACCAACAAAATCACTTTTGGAAAGAGGGCGTTCACCTCTGGGCCATTGGCGTAAACCAAAAGCATTTTTTAAAATAAAATCGTGCTTGAAGCTGGCATTTCATTTTGCAAGATGCCAGCCTCCCAGTAAATTTCAAGAGGTGGAATCCTTATGTTCTCTTTGTTAGGATATGGTTTGAGCCTAACTATGTTGTACAGGCAATATAAGTGTACTGTAACTTTAATCTGAAAATGTATTATGTGACTTTAATGCTGAGTCATGCTGTAATTACATAATTACTGGTTGTGAGAATATTTAAGCAAGGTACTGTAACGTATTCAGTCTGCTGTTGATGATGAAGCTGCTATGCTATGCTGCCGTTGTGTATGAAGATGATGAGATGATGAAGCTGATATGATAAGCTACCATTGAGAGGAGTTGTTATCTGCTAATCATCGTTGGATGGATCTGTAACCATCGTGGTTTGTGAACCAGAGTGAGTTTGTTATTCTAACCAACTACTGTTTGTTGAGTAAGAAGATTCTGTAACTACTGGACTGATTTACTGGCAAAGACTTGGAATTTGTTTAAAGACTATGAAACTGTTTTTCTACTATAAAGTAAGCTTTTGATAAACCAGTTTGCATATCTCTTATTCATTGCTCTCAGCAACGTTTTCTTGTGCATTTACTCTGCTGGTTGGTAACACAACACCAATATCCTTAACACTCTTACACAAGGTAATTCAGAAAATGAGTCAGTTTTGAGACCATTTTCTGGCCATGTTGAAGTGAACGTCTCCATACCTGCTGTGTATTCTGATTTGGTGAACCGGGGAGGCTGATCATTAATGTCAGACAGAAAGATCCGGACATCCTGCAAGGTATTATCGGTGCTGAGATCCATAGCCTGGAGTCTGGCTGCTCGGCGACCTTGAGGAGGGTTCCAGTTTCGATTGCTGGAAGCTTTGACAATGATGGAGTAGAAACCTTGTTTCTCCCGGTCCAAGTCCCGAAGAACCTGCAATTTCCCTTCCCGACTCAGTTGGAAATTGTTCTCCCTGTTACCAGCTGAAGAAAGAGAATACTAGTCAGGTTGCCTTTACACTGGTTGCTTTCTAAAATGGGGTTTTACTATGGGGTCAGAGGTGGTATTCAGCAGGTTCTGACCAGTTCTGGAGAACCAGTAGTGGAAAATTTTGAGTAGTTTGGAGAATTGGTAAATACTACCTCTGACTGGCCCTGCCCCCATCTATTCTCTGCCTCCCGAGTCCCAGCTGATTGGGAGGAAATGGGGATTTTGCAGTAACCTTCCCCTGGAGTGGGGAGGGAATGGAGATTTTACAGTATCCTTCCCCTGCCACGCCCACCAAACCATGCCACGCCCACCAAGCCACGCCCACAGAACTGGTAGTAAAAAATTTTTGAATCACACCACTGTATGGGATGGTAATTATACTGTAATAAAAATCTAAGTAAGAACTATATTTAACCAAGTTCTTCTCCCAAGACATGGATCAAGGAGTGTGGCAGGTTAAGTGTTAGGGTTATGTTTCTATTGCTATTCCCTGGTCTGTCATTTTTTTTCCATGCAAAGTTTTCCATTGTTTTTAATATTTCTGCCCAGAGTTATTATGGGGTTGGGGTGTTTTAATTTGAGAAGAGGAAGAGGAAGAGGAAGGAAGGAAAGAAGGAAGGAAGGAAGGAAGGAAGGAAGGAAGGAAGGAAGGAAGGAAGGAAGGAATTCAAGTGTGTCTTTTTTTTACTTATCCCTGCTACCCATTGTTATGGGTTGGCCCAATGAAATTTAATTTAATTTAATTTAATTTAATTTCCAATTTATATACCGCCCTTCTCCCTGAGGACTCAGGGCGGTGTATAGCCAAGATAAAAAACATAGAATACAAATATTAAAACATTTAAAAATATATATAAATTTTGGCCCAAAAGTTAAAAAATCACAGACTAATTAAAAGAATTTAAAAATTTAAAAATGAAATTGTTGAGGAGAAATGATTAGATTCACTTTTGGAAATGAAACACCGAGTCATTTGTGAATTCTGCCTCTAAGAAGCGATCAAGATTATACACTGCTCAGTTAATGACTGACGGATCTCAACACTTCAACCTCTTCTTTAACCTAAGCCAGGGGTCGGCAACCTTAAACACTCAAAGAGCCACAAAGGTCCTAACCGGAAGCTTTCCATTCAATTCTGGAGCCAACCGGAAGTCCAGTTTCCCCACCATACAGTCTTCTCTTAGTGCGGCATCCTTTTTCCTCTAACCAAAAGCCCTATCAATTGTGGAGCAGACCAGTGACAGGGAGCCCCAGCAGAGGGATAAAAGAGCCACATGCGGCTCCAGAGCCGCAGATTGCTGACCCCTGACCTAAGCAATAATTTTTACAAAGTGCATTAAAGGCAAAATGGATATTACAGAGGTGATGAGGATGATGTGGAGTGTAGTGTTAAACTATCCAAAGGAGGAGGATGAGAAGAACTGAAATCTACCTGCAATGTAGTAATACACAATAGCATTGGCGCCCTCGTCAGCATCCACGGCGCCTGTGACATTCCCCACCACAGTGCCCGGCCGTGAGTGTTCAGGTACAGAAAGAACCTGGTAAAGGGGGCTCCCTTTCTGCAGGAGCAAAACAAACAAACAAACAAACAACAGAGAGAGGGGAATACAAAGCAACAACTTTTTAAAAAATCACGTGAGACAGCAAAACAGATGCATTACTACACATTATGTGAATTATGGTCATGAGACTTAAAAAAGCCCTCCCTAGTCATAAGCAATATAAATTTCAATGAAGTTACTTCATGAGCAAGTATAGGTATATTGGTTCTAAAAAAGGAGTTTACTTCTCTAGTCGTTGCTGACGATAGAGGTCAGGGCTCATCTCCGTTTCAAGGCCATTGAGCCAGTGCAGTCTGATGACATTTACGTGATCATGTAGCCAGCATAACACATCTTGAAGCAATGTTACCTTCCCACCAAAGTGGTACCTATTTATCTACTCACATTTGCATGCTTTCGAATTGCTATGTTGGCAGGAGCTTGGGCAAGAACGGGAGCTCACCCCATCACGTGGTGCTCGGGTCTCGAACCCGGGCTACTGGCTTTCCAGCAACAAGCCCAGTGTCTTAACTGCTGAGCCACCACACTGCCCCATAGGTATACCATGTATGATATAATATATAAGATTGTTGGACGAGGAAGCTTAAGTTTTATCTTCATTCTCTTGGGGTCCTGCTATTATTATTAATTGTTCTTAGGTTTATATCCTGCTTTTATGTTCAGGAGCTCAAGGTGCTAATATATCAGGAGTCCCCAACCCCCGGTCTCTAGACTGTCACTGGGCCACAGTATGCCAGAAACCGGGCTGCACAAACAACCAAGGTCATCTAGAACCCAAATCTGTCTAGTTTAACCTTGCAATCCTAAACCTAAATGCTGTGTCTCTTCTCTTATTTTTTTTTTAGTTATTTTTGTCTGAGAGCAGACAAAAACTTTTATTTCGGCTATTGACCAATAAAAATACATTCAGTGGAACAAACAAAGCAAAGTTAACTCCTAACATCAATGGCTGCTAGCAATCTTTGTAAGTGAGTTGGGAAAGCAAGTTTACAAAAGTTTAATTTCTTTTGGCTTTTACAAAAACATCATTTGTACATAGTTATTCAATCTGGTTTTAAGTTCTACCTGCATTCCAGGTGAAAATATTTATTTATTTGCTTATCAAATTTATTTGCTGCTTATCTTGTGGTTCAAGTCAACTCTTGATGCGCAGTATAGAGTAAAATTTAGTGACAGAATAGCCAAAACAGTAATAAGGCTTCATTTTATACTATCATCTTTACACATATTATTTTCCTATTATTGTGCTCAAAAATAGATTTTTTTTTAAAAAAAATCTGTTTAGTTTAAGAACTTGGAAATAGGCATAAAGTGAAAACAAACTTCCTCCACAACTAATTTAGTGAATAAAAATATTTTCCCCAAAGGAATCTGTTTCTAACTGTAAGGGACTTTGAGTAAATGTTAATCCAATGTGCATGTTGGATGAAAACAAGGACAGCTACTCTCTTTAAAATCTTTCTTAAAGGAATTTGTTCTAGTTTGGATCCTAATCTGCCCCAGGTCCAGTGAAGTCTAGAAGGGAAGAGATAGACCTGCTTACAGGTGGCTTCAGGAAGACAGGTTCATTGTCGTCAATATCATCCAGCGCTACCTGGAGGGGTTGCATCGTCTCATAGGGTGGTTGACCTTGATCACACGCCACAATGATTAACTATGGGAAAAACACATGAAAGGCTAGTCATGTAATGGGCTTGTCAGTGGCAAGGGCAGAAGCAACAAATAGAGGCAATTGAGTTCCTGGCTATACCATAAACACAAAATTAGAGCATTTTCTTGCTAGAAAAGAGAAAAATAAACAGATCTTTTTATTTATTTAGCTAATCTATTAATAATGAACTTCCCCTTTTATTTAACTTGTGTTTAGTCTTCCGTATAGTGCAAAAGCATCTTAAAGAATATATCCATTGCAAGATTGGCAAAGAGGTTTAAAGATAAATCAGCTAAATGTTGGAAATGCCATCAGACACCTGGCTTATATTATCACATGTGGTGGACAAGCATAGAAAAACTTTTTGTCCATAATATTGGACAAAAATACATATGTGGTTGGAAAAGGTGATACAACAACATATTGACTTGAAACCTGAAATATTCCTGTTGGGGTTTTACCAGAAACTTATAGCAAAGAAAATGTATATTTGATTATTCATGTAATAACTGCAGCTAGAACTGCAACTGATTCTTGATGAACGTATCTTTTCTTCTATGAACACTGAGAGCATATGCACCAAGACAAATTCCTTGTCTGTCCAATCACACTTGGCCAATAAAAAAATTCTATTCTATTCTATTCTATTCTATTCTATTCTATTCTATTCTATTCTATTCTATAATTGCATTTGCACAAAATTGGAAAAGTGAAGAGCTCCCTACAGAGGAGAATGTGATTAGGAAAATACTAGAATGTGCAGAAATGAATAGGTTAACACTGGCAATTAAAGAGAAAGAACAAACCGAATATTATACTACATGGGAGCTATTTTATCGATGGTTAGAGAATAAATATAAAAATTAGAAATAAAAATAGATGAGTGAAATATAGAAAATGCATGAATAGAGTTAATATAGTTAAATAAATTAAGAAGAGGATTGTCATAGTATTACATATTTAATGTATTGGTATTAAGATAAGAATAGATTAAATAATGAATATGACTGTAAACGTTAACTGTTATTGCACAAAATATTTGTACCCAGATGATATACTGTTTAATGGAAGATGGATTGTTTGTATTAAAATAAAATTTAAAAAAATTACCAAAAAAAAAAAAAAAAAGAATATCTCCATTGCCTAAGAAAAATGATTGCTTAGCTTTGTAAGAAAGGAATTGAGTGGTGAAAAGTAGTAACAGAGCAGAAAAAATAAAACTGTTCTGTTGCAATTCTCTCCTAGGTGTCAGGGTTCCAAGTAATAGATCCATTGAAAGCAAAAACTCTGAGGCAGGTGAATTCCTCAAAGAAAAGCTTTATTGGAAATATAAAATTGACACAGATCTGGTGAAAACCAACTCTGAGAGGCCCCTTAGTTTTCACCTAATTAAAAGTAAAAGTTTTCCCCTCAAACCCAAACAATCAGTCACATGGACCAATCATGGCAGCCTCCGCAGGTCGGGTGACATCACCCCTCCTTCCTCCAGCTAGGTGTGAGAACGTCCTTGATTCCCAGGGGAAAGTATTTCATTTTGACTATACAACTGCAGCTATCTATACTCCCCTGTTCCCTATCCCTTGCTCCAGTGTGGCAACACTGAAGCTCCAAGATGGCTTCGCTCAGGTCAGCTTCAGAGTTGACACTAGGTCAGAAAAGAACTGAGTAGGAAGGTGCTGACTTCATTCTTTCAACCCACATGTTCAACTCTTCTGCAGTGCTTGAAAAGAAGGGGAACACCCATTGATTTCTTGGTCCTCTGAAATGTCCTATCTGTGGGACATTTGTTGTATCTGACTTGCTAGTTCATGAATGCGGTAGGCTCATCTAACCATACACTATTTCAGGACTACGCTACCACTTCTCAAATTTAGTTCTGGCATTTCAAGCCTGCTTTTCTAATCTGTCAGTTCTGAGAAACTTCTGAGCAACGTACAGTAGGGGCCAAAATTGTGGAAACTTTTTGGGAAGTGTATTTTTGAGGTTTGATGGCTAATAACACCACTTTTGGGGGAGTTTCAAGATAATCATATTCCACTGCTGGAATGGCCTGGGAATAGTCCAGACCTTAACCCAATTGAAAATCTATGGAGCCGACTAAAAAAACTTGTTAGCCAGAAGCGACCCAGCAATAAAACCCAGTTAATAGAAGCAATCATTCAATCTTGGTTTCACATTGTAACAGCTGCAGAACTAAAAAACTTGGTTCACTCCATGGGAAGACATTGTAAGGCCGTCATTCATGCTAAAGATTACCCAACTAAGTATGAACTGACATGGTGATAATTTTTGCATATCTCATTTTTTCTATGGTGATAATTTTTGTATATCTCGTTTCTTCTACGTGTTCCACTTTTCTTCTTTATACTGTAACTGCTATTCTAATAGCAAATCCTTCATAAAAGTTATTGCATTACATTTGATTAAATTATCTTTCCATTGATATATAATTTTATGGTACTCTCCCCCAAAAAGTGATGTTATTAGCTAGTTTTAGAAAATACACTTTTCCCAAAAGGTTTCCACAATTTTGGCCACTACTGTAGGACCAAGCATTCTACGCCTGGCTGGTAAGGACAAATCATCATGTAGCATAATTTTATGCAAGTCGCAATATTCCTGCTTTGTGACTTACACTGTACGTGGCTTGCTTCTCCCGGTCCAGTCTCATTGCTGTCTGAATGAGCCCACTGTTTGGGTCAATGGTAAAATATTCCCAATCCTTATTTCCAGCACCAGTTTTGAGAAGGGTGTACTGCACAGCTCCATTGAGGTCCTCATCCTTGTCTGTAGCGTATACCTCATACACATTGGATCGTAAGGGGACTTCCTGTTTATAGATACAAGGATCATGCATACAGAAAGAGCTGTTTAAAATATAGGCCACTTCAGGGGAACATGGGAAAAATCACATCTCCTATGAACAATCATTGCATGCAGATCTGAGAATTCTAAGTTACAGATTTCGTCATCATCACATGGCTCATGGCTTTACTCAATCAAGGTTTTCCCATAAACCTTCTGAATAAGACACAGAAATAGAAGAATACATTACTAGCCTTAATTGTACCCATGGATGCTCTGCTCATGGTAAAAACAAAACAAAACATGATACCAGTCAGTTTTGGCCAGTAGGCCAACCAATGCAACCAAAGACCAGTTCTAAGCTATAAATTTCAGAATCACTAGACTACCTTGAAAGCCAAGGTAGCAAAGCCAAAGCAACATTGTTGCCTGCATCCCACCAAGTAAGACAGTATTTATAATGTATTTATAAGCTGGGTTTCAGGTTAATTGGAATGCAGACTCACATATTTGGCCTTCTGATGATTCTGAGAACTTGCCACAATGGAGACTCCATCAGTTCAAAACTCACTAATCATAGTGCTGCATAAATATATATGTTCCTACAAGTGAAGAGATTAATAACTGAAAGTAATGTGTTAACCAGTTCTAGCACATGTTGAGGTGCAATATTAGCTACAATTGAACACTACATATTGCATTTCTCTTGGTAGAGCAGGTACCCTGTTTTTGAACGCAGAGCCTTCTAGATGATGAGAACATGCATGGGCTACAAATAGGCAATTGGGTGTTGGTTGTCCTTGTGGTGCACCAGCCCAAATGTGCCAGAACTGACTGGTACTTATTGTAAAACTAAGAGACTGGACAGGAAGGATGAACTGATCCGAATATGGAGATCTAATCTTGTGGAGTTGAGGAACATATGCAGGAAAGTGAAGATATGGATTTAATTGTGAATGTAAGGACTAAAATATAGAATTGGTACACTCTTGGTTGGGGTGGGTGCCTACAAAAGTAGGAATCCACAGGTTTAGAGATTGTGGCATGACACACTCTACTAAATGGTGATACTGGAAGTACAAAGCAACAGTTTTGGGAAAATTTGGGGAACGTATTGAATAAATGTGAGGGGGTGGGAAATTGTACCAATAGGTCACATGTACGTATGGGTGGGAACAAGAGGAGAGAGTCCTGAAAAATCACTCAAGTATTTAGAAATACCATTCTTGAGGAGGAATGGGAATTGTAACTGGTGGGTAGAAAAAGGCCTGCTTGTTATTAAGCATAAGGCAATTCATGTATACACATGGAAAAAAGAATAAACGAAGAAGTGTGACTAATTGGATTATGTTGGAAGACTGAGAGAATTAGTGAAGGATGCAAGGCTGATGAGAGATTCTGAATGCAATCCAGACTACAGGCTGGTGATGTCAAGGATGGAATTTAAGGTATAATAAGAAAGAAGTTAGAATGAAAGAAGAGAGGTTGGAAAAAGAAAAACATGAGTGCTTCTATGTTAGAAAACAGACTGTTTTGGAAATGAAATAGACACAAGGAAAGAGAACATGGAATCTGGTTGGGACAGAGTGAAAATAATTACATTACAAAACGTCATAGAAATATGTGAAGCTGCCCTAATAATAAGTATGAAAAAAAATTAGGTTGTGGATGAGGGAAAAAGTGCAAATAGGAACATTCTGCAAAAATGAGGATAAGAGAAAGGTATTGCAAATTATCAATGTAGAGAAAAGGTTAGTTGCCAGAAGGATGCCAATATTTTGGAATGGTTTCCCAAGATATATCAGACTAGTTCCGTTCCTGAAGATTTCTACCTGGAAGGTAAAAACCAAATTATTTCAGAGAGTATTCCGATCTTCTACTTCTCCATGTTTTGTTATTTCCGCCTTTGTGTAGTAGTAGCGGTTGAATTATTGGGCTACGATTTTATGATGTTGATTTAATTTTTTAAACTGAACTGTATTACATATGTTTCAATCAATTGCTCCTAACTTGGAAGGTGTTGAGAATCAATTATGATATAATATGAGAGTTAGCCAGCCAGATGAATAATAAAAATTAAGAAAAATGATAAAAATGCAGATGAACATGATGTAACTGGAAAACTATTAAAATGTGGATACAGTTTATGTGGGGAGTGACTGTATAATTTGTCTGAGGTGTGCATGGAGTTTGATATGGCTGACAGACAACTAGCTGTTCCCTTATATCGCAGGAAAGAGAATAGAATAGAAAAACTAAAAGGTGACAATGAAGATTTCAGTCATCCAGGTAAAGTTGTTTGAAGGTTGATTCATGACAACTGGACTTTCCTTTTTTTTTTTTGTTAGTTTGAGTCATTTAACTAACTTGCTCTAACTGATGAAGCTACTTGGACAAGTAGCATAACATCTCACACTAACAAGAAAAACAAGTCCAGTTGCCATGAATCAACATTCATGCAAGAATATGAGCTTGTGAGGTGTGTCTGGAAAGCTGTTTAGCAGAATTCTAACTGAAAGAATTCAAGAGCTGACAGTGAACAGCAGTTGGGATGTACAGAATGACTTTATGCCACTCAACGGTAATACACTTTTGTTCTTCTGTAGAGCATTGAGAATTATTTTGAGTATGAGAAAGATTTTCTTGATTTAAAGAAATCGTATCATAAGGCGAATAGGGTCAATTATGCAATGTTTTACATGAATGTGAAATTGAAGGTTTCCCACCCACAAGACTAGCAAGAATAAGTAAAAAATACTCTCCAATGTGTTGGAAATGTGAGGTGATCCCAGGGACCTTCTACCACATGTGGTGGGAATGCTCAAAGGCCAAAAAATTTTGGCATCAAATAAGGTGTTGGCTAGAAGAGATTCTAACATTAAAAATAGAGGTTAAACCGGAATTCTTCCTATTAGGTATTATAGAGGGCAAATATAACAAGAACACACTCTAGCTAATATTACACATATTAACAGCAGCAAGAATAGCCTTTGCCCAAAAATGGAAGAGTAAAGAAATCCCTTCGGAAGAAGAAGTACTAATCAAAATCCTCAATTGTGCAGAAATGGACAGACTTACCTTGGAGCTCAAGGATAAAACTGAATCAGCGTACTACGAAATCTGAACTAAATTTTATGAATGGTTGGACAGGAGGAGGAATGCTAAGATGAAGGTGTAGTGAATGTCTAGAAATGGGTATGTCAATGTATGTTAAATTTGTATGTAAGATATGATTAGATTGTAGCTGTTTAGGAGGAATTAATTGATATACTTGACATGCAAGAAGTAATGTAAATTTGTACAAAGATAAAGAAGTATATATTAGCTTAAATTTGACAGTAATGGTTAAAACCAGAGAAGTTAAACCATGTCCATTGTTTTTTAACTTGAACTACTAATAAAAAAACTTTAAAAAAAAGAAATTGAAGGTTGATTGCTTAGTGCAAATAAGAATAATATCTGGTGGAAGTAAAGCATTTATAAGTGAAATGTTTAGTGAATGATTCAACACTCAGCAGGGTGTAAGGGAAGGATATGTGTTATTCCCGTGAATATATTTTGGAATAAATGTAAAAAGAATGTTTCTGGTGATGCTAGAGGTGGGGATATAAAAGAGTGTGCACTTTCATATGAAGACATACTGCAGTTGATTTCCAACAAATGTTAAACAGATTGAGAAAAAAATATATTAAAGATCAAGGTAGTTGCATTTGACTGCCAAAATAGTGAATTAGCTGCAAGCTAATGGGTACTTGGTTCATAAGAAGGAAAATGAATGGAGGCATTGCAAGATGTGCATGTATTGCCAGAAAGATAATATGTGGGTCTCTTCTGTGGAGTGTCAAAAGAAGCAAACACTATCATGTTTAACACCACACTTCTGCCCACTTTAATATACAGAAGTAAGACTTGGCCATGTCAAGAGAAATTGGTAGTTTAATGAAGAAGGAAGAGGGTATTTAAGCAATATGGTTGATAAAAGGAAGGTCAAGAATGAATGGGAGCTGAAGGAATGTGTATTTTATACAAACGTGAGTGACCAGCATAATAGAAGTACTTTGTGATGGTTTAATCAAAAGAGAGAATGAAGATCAACGCAAAACAAACACACAATGAAAGAGCAACTCCACTGAGTGAAAGGAACGACAAGAAAGTGACCTTGGACAGGTTCCAAGCTTACTTCTAGAAGACAGAAATTTAGAGAACCATCAGAGTATGGTGGAAACAGGGTGTTTGCAAGGATGGAGACTTTATGAAGAGATATGTTGAATAGTGTCCATGAAAATTTAATTACATTTTCTCTCGTCTTTCTTTTTGTTACTAGTTTTTACTCTTTTATGCTTTGCATAATACTGCTTATTCCAGCAGGGAACAGCATCATAAATATAGATGCATTTATGTATGTATATATGTATGTATGGTGCCATCTGATGGATTCATTTATTATCTCAGGTTCTACCATAAAGAACAGAATTCAGCATGGTCAGGGGTTTTAACATTGTCTCATGCTGAAGGACTTTTCCTCTTTAGGTTTCTAAACCTCTTTCAGTCTCATGTATTGTTTCTGGTTCTCCACACAGCTAAGAGCCTTGTTAGGTTCTTTGATTAGTTAAGGTGAGAAAGGCAAAGAAAATTGCTTTTGTTCTTCTCTGGAAATAACTATAGTAGCATAGCTCTGGATTGCTGCGTCATATTAAAAGTATGAGAAAATCTACACAAGGATTTACCTCTTTAATGTGCAGAATGGTGCCATTGGGAGGGCGGACAAACACTGGCCGATTGTCATTGATGTCAATAACATCCAGTTGTAGCATTGTGGTCCCCCAGAGTGGTGGCCTTCCTTTGTCAGTAGCTACCACCGTTAGGTTGAACCTCTCATAGGACTGTAGGCGTCTGCGAGTAGTGACAAGCCCTGAATCTTTGTGAATTTTGAAGGCCTCTGAGGAGAGAAGAGATACGGCTCACTTCAGATATGGCATGAACTACAAAAGCTGATTTATAGTAAAGGTAAAGGTGAAGGTTCCCCTCACACATATGTGCTAGTCATTCCTGACTCTAGGGGGCGGTGCTCATCTCCGTTTCAAAGCCGAAGAGCCAGCGCTGTCCGAAGGCGTCTCTGTGGTCATGTGGCCAGCATGACTAAACACCAAAGGCGCACGGAACGCTGTTACCTTCCCACACCAAAGGTGGTCCCTATTTTTCTACTTGCATTTTTTACCTGCTTTCGAACAGCTAGGTTGGCAGAAGCTGGGAGAAGTCATGGGAGCTCACCCCGTTAGGCGGCACTAGGGATTCGAACCGCTGAACTGCCGACCTTTTGATCGACAAGCTCAGCGTCTTAGCCACTGAGGCACCGCGTCCCTTGATTTATAGTACAGCAGTACAAATTTTTCAATGAGGCAGTTTGAAGTGAGCTTCTGGATCTGCTCCTCAGCTTTGTGAAGCAACTGGGACTCTCTGAAGTCTTGGCTGGATACTTGGGAGGTCCTCTGGTTTTAAGTTTATACCCACACTTCCATATATTTATACATGTGCTGAAGATACTTCCAGCTGATGTGACCGATGCATGTTCAGTCATGACCTTTGAAGCAGTTGACTGGTTGTGGCTGCTTCAGATTCAGTGGCTCAGTTTGCTTGCAAGTGGAGCACCATACTGAATTATTTGCAGGGGCCTTTTTCGTTATTAATGGCACAACATAAACAAGAAACATTGCTGGAAGCCTGGAGCTAAAATAATGAGTTAATATGCAAACAAAGCATCTATAATGCTATCTAACAAGGCACTCGTGTTAAATGTTGCTGCATGAATAACCATTCTAACAACACCCTGAATCCCCATAATAAAATTAATTGACCAATATATGTTTTTTTAGAAACAAGAGTTTTTGTGTTGCTCTATCTGCCACCTTCCAGAAAAGTGATACTATTCATCAGGAGTGAAATCCAGCAGGTTCTGACAGGTTCTGGAGAACCGGGAGCAGAAATTTTGAGCAGTTCGGAGAACCAGCAAATATCACCTCTGGCTGGCCCCAGAGTGGGGTGGGAATGGGGATTTTGCAATATCCTTCCCCCAGGAGTGGGGAGGGAATGGGGATTTTGCAGTATCTTTCTCCTGCTACGCCCACCAAGCCATGCCCACCAAGCCACACCATGCCCACCAAGCCATGCCCACAGAACCCTTAGTAAAAAAATATGGATTTCACCCCTGCTATTCATATGGAAAAAACTGGAAACCAATACTACATTTTTAACATTTAAAGAGCAACATTTGACAAACTTTATTGATTAAGTTGTCCTCCCTGCTATATTTCAGTTTTTTTCCTTCAACAAATCTTTGGATTTTATTGGAAATCTGAATGCATTTCAATTGTCAACTTTCAGACATGGTCCAGAAAAAATACTTCCTTGCCAAGTAATTAGGTTTTAAATTAGTTTTGGTGAAAAGAAGGCAACCGATGTTAAATACTAACTGGAGTAAAAATGTGGGTTTTCAAGTGCAGAGGACTATTTGCAAGAGCACATACATACAGATCAGATCTGGTTTTCAAACCAGGCATTGAGGTTCACCTTTCAAGATCCCAGACAGTGCAAGAAATTTGATCCTCTCTACCAAGTCACTTTCAACTGGCTAGTAAGTAGGGAAATATTACATTTCATGCCAATGAGCGGGCATGAAACCAGTAACAGGATTTTTATCTGTCGGAAATGAATTAGTAAAATGTAGGAGAGAAGGGCAAAGCAAGTGGCCTCTGTTGGAAAGATCTACCACCAACATTCAATAACTTATTTGCAAAGTAGGAATTGTGGCAAAGGAAAGCAACATACCCATCATAAAACTTAAAATTTATATTAGTAATACTAATAAGCATACAATGCAAATATGTCTTATGGTGCACTGATTTGTATCTCTGCAGTTAAAAATTAACTACTTTTGATAAACCGAAAAATATGCAGCTGGTGTTTCAACCATTGAGATTTCTGTGATTCTGTCAATCATCTTTTTTTGACAAATATTTTGTTTGCTACTAGAAATACACACCGACTCCAGGTCCTTCAATGTTGAATGTTACCACTCCGTTGTCTCCCTCATCAAGGTCAACAGCAGTCATTGTGATGACAGAGGTCCCGACTGGCTCATTTTCGTATACACTGGTGCTATATTGTTTTTTGGTAAACTGAGGTCGGCAGTCATTGATGTCCAAAACTGTAATTAACACCTGAAATCAACACAAAACAATAAAGAAATTACAGATAAAGAAGAACCTGGGAAAATTGAAGTCCAACACTGAAATAAAATTGCCATCCTTTCCGTATAGTGTAACAACACTACATACACTAACCAGTGCTTTTAAGACAATTATACAATTTCCAAATGTATAAACACTATACATTCACATCTGTGAATTCTCCAGCCAGTAAACTTTGCTAAGAATTCTGGGAACGGAAGTCTACAGCACTGAAAGTTTCAAAGTTTGGAAAATACCAAGCTGACTCACGATGCTGGTTGTAGCGGATTCGTCTTTGTTTATGGAGTAAGATGGTTGTTTTTTTACAAGTTGTAGAAGAATAACCCTTGACCTCCAACTTCATTTCATACCTCCTTAAAAGGCCTTTGCAAGTATTGAAAATAATATACCGTATTTTTCGGAGTATAAAACGCACCTTTCCCCCCCTAAAAGAGGGTGAAAATTTAGGTGCGTCTTATACATTGAATGTAGCCCTGCCCACCCACTGGCCCCCACCCTTTGGTCTCTGCCTCCCAGCAATTTACCTCCTTGCAGCAAGCAGCAAGAAGAAACAGCTCATTTCAGCTGTTTGGATCAGCCTCCCGACTCTCAGCTGTTTTGCTCTCAGCTGTTTTGAGCTGGTCTCTGCTGCTTGCTGCAAGGAGGTAAATTGCTGGGAGCAGATTTTTTTTCTCTTGTGCTAATCAAGCTATGCTGAAAACGAAAATGAAAGTAAAACAGGCTATTTGCTGTTTGCTGCAATGAGGCAAAATTGCTGGAAGACAGAGGCAGATTTCTTTTTCTTGTTTTCCTCACCAAAAAAGGTAGGTGCGTCTTATCGTCCGAAGCGTCTTATACTCCGAAAAATACGGTATATGAATATCTGGCAAAATACATTTTGCTCCCTCCCCACTGCCTGTTGGGAGGTTGATTGAGAAGATTGACCTAGCAGAAAAAAAATGAAGGAGTGCTAGAAAGAGACAGAATAGTTTCCTCCCCATTCTGCTTCTGTCCTGGCCTACTTGCTTCAGACAGCCTATTTGTTGTGGCCTGCCAACGGCCAGTGGATCTGGCAGCAGATTGAGACAGTGAGGAGGTTGGGGAGGAACCTGGGCCAGTCTTGGAGTCTGGGGAAGGCTCTGACGAGTGCTCTGCGTCGGGGGCAGAGATTGGGCCAGGGCCATCTGACAGTTGTTGGACATCAGTGGGGCAGAAGAACAGCTGGAGCCTGAACCCAGTGTGTGCATGTGCAGGGTTGCCAGATGAAGGGAACAGCTAAAGAACAAGGTTCAACTCAGGAGTAAAGGCACAGGTGGACGATGAATGGCCCCTCCCAGAGGGAATAAAAGAGGAGCAAAGGGGAGTGGAGTTTGCAGGAGACAATTAGTTCAATTCATTCGAGTGAAGATCTGTTCCTGACTTCTTGCCAACTATTGTCTGCTACAGAGTGGCCTTTGGAAGATATCGCCCTGGCAGCTCTCCAAGCCTGATAAAGGTCTGTAGTTGTGAAATCTCTTGAAAGGCTGTTTGCCGGGACTTTGCTGGAGAGGAATTCTCTTTAACTAAATAAAAGGGACTTTATTGGGATGAGGAGTCGGCTTCGTGCTATTCGTGCCTAGGTCAGAATACTACTGTTCACAGATAATTTGGTTTTTTTTCCTGCAATAGTACAACTGTCAGCAGAAAAAAAGAGGCCTATTCTGGGATCAGGGAAATTCTTATGGCACCGAAATGTCATACAGGTAGTAGGTACATAGTGTACAAGTACATGTAGTGTATATTACAACTGTAATGGAGCCTGCCCATTATGGTTGTAAGTTGTAAAGTGGGTAATCACATGTCCAGACAGATTTTATGACCTTTTTTGCAGTGGTCGTTAAGCAAATCATCATGGTTGTTTAGTGAATTGGTGGTCATTGAGCAAACCCATTGTTCACTTATAGGGCATTTTTGTTGAAAACCGGAACTGAACACCAGTTTTCAGCAAAAAGTCATCAATTGCTGACCTGCGCCTAAGGGACACGCCAAACATCCAGGTGAACACACGGGTGGGGTGGCCATTGGAACTTCAGAAACCGGTCATAAATACCTTCTGGGGGATTCGTCATAACTTTAAACAGTCACTAAGTCATAAGTTGAGGACTACCTGTAATTGCTGCTTCTCCATGGATATATTTTATATTACAGTTATCAGCATTGTCAAGCAAAATTATGTAAGAGGAACAAATGGTTTTTTGTATGAATATGATATTCTTTACATGTTTCTTGCCTTTGCTTGCAGTTTCTATATATTGTTACGTTATTACCCTAATTATATGCCATAGCTTCTGGTTTTTTTGTATAAATTTATAGCCTGCCTTAAGGGAACTTCCAAGGTAGGGTCGGATATGGTATTTGCAACTGTACAATTGAAGTCCTGCCTTTTCAAACAAGTGTCATACATACCGCAGGTACATAAAAAAGGGGTAGAAATTTCATCGCACAGTTCATGCACTATATTGACGTTTTTAAGCCTCCTTTGACTGCCCCTGAGCCTGCTTCTCCTTTCTCTTTCCCTTGCTTTATTTAATTTTTGTAATTCCACTCCTTTCTGTTCTGGGTATCCATGTTCTGGGTATTCACAAACATATCAGTGCTTCTTCCTCTCCATACTGTTCTATGAAATACAGAAAGGTACTATTTGAAGGGGGATTTATGATGTAGACATAAATAAGTAATAAAGGAGAATATTTGTACTCAGAGCTGACATGAGGAGTCCTTGGTGCTCTCTGAGCTTTCTTGCTTTTTTTGCAGACGTTTCATTACCCAAACTGAAAGTTGGACCATAAGGAAGGCTGAGCACCAAAGAATTGAGGCCTTTGAACTATGGTGCTGGAGAAGGTTCCTGCGAGTCCCTTGGACTGCAAAGTGATCAAACCGGTCAGTCCTAGAGGAGATCAACCCTGAATGCTCTTTAGAAGGCTAGATCCTGAAGATGAAACTCAAATACTTTGGCCACCTAATGAGAAGGAAGGACTCGCTGGAGAAGAGCCTAATGCTGGGAACGATTGAGGGCAAAAGAAGAAAGGAACGACAGAGAATGAGGTGGCTGAATGGAGTCACTGAAGCAGTCGGCATGAGCTTAAATGGACTCCAGAGGATGGTAGAGGACAGGAAGGCCTGGAGGAACGTTGTCCATGGGGTCGCGATGGATCGGACACGACTTTGCAACTAACAACAACAACAAGACCAACAGGTTTCATTATCCAAAGTCAGTGCTAGTAAGGAGTATTGTTTGCTGTCAGTTTATATTTTAGTGGCTTGCATGTGTGTGTGTGTTGGTCTTAGAAATTCTTTGGTTGGGCTGTTTACTGTTGGCTCTTTGGCAGTTTCTTGATTGGGGTATTGTTTACTTGATTGTTGGTCTGATGTTAATCTTGGAGTTAATCGATGCTGATCTGGGTGCTGATTCCTGGTGGAGAGGTGCTGGAGTCTTTTTGTTCTTTTCGGGAGTGGTTGAGTGGTAGTCTTTTTTTGCATAATAGACATAAATAGTTCTAAGGAAATCTCCATCTGACAAAGACAGAGGCTACCTTCTTAGCAGTTTGAAAACAAAGAGCAAATTCTCCCTATTACAGTATTAATTACAATACAATAATTATTAATAACTATTACAATACACGAGCAAATAATAGATACAAACATAAGGTAAACCGCTCCAAACTCGATTGCAGAAAATACGACTTCAGCAACAGAGTGGTCAATGCCTGGAATGCACTACCCGACTCTGCGGTTTCTTCCCCAAACCCCCAAAACTTTAACCTTAGATTGTTTACTGTTGACCTCACCCCATTCCTAAGAGGTCTGTAAGGGGGCGTGTATAAGCGCACCAGCGTGCCTACCGTCCCTGTCCTAATGTTCCTTTTTACTCTTACTCTTTTCATGTATTCAAATTATGTTTATACTTTTACCTGTTATCTTATATATGCTTGGCAAATAAAATAAATAAAAAATAAATAAAATTGGTTACCTGCACTGAGTTCTCTCGGCGATTTCTAGAAACGTCCCCTGGATTGTCTCTAGCTACTGCAGTTAAGGTATAATGATCCCTCTTTTCTCGATCTAAGGTCGATAGAATGTAGATATCTCCCTGAAACACAAGAAAATCTTCAGAAAGTTATCAGAAAGTGATACTATACAATTATGTCAAATGGGAAGACTCCGAATTTCACAGCTAGGATAATACTTGTGATATTCTAGAAGCTGATATCCATGGAAACATATCTGGGACACCAGATTTGGGGATGCTAACATACATTTAAAGCATGTTTTGTCAACGCTAAGTTAGTAATTTATTCCTAATTACCACTTATGGCAGGCAAGATGGAGAATGTTGATTTTCTTACCTCATTTTTTTTTATAATTATCAAAGCCACATCTAGACTACCATGTTCTCTTTAGCGTAAAACCTTGATTATTATTACTTAATAAAATAAATTAATAGAATTTAGTATTGGTTTCAGTGTGCAAAGTGTGGCTAGCCCTTCTAAAACTGCAGTTAGAAAATGGATTCTGCATAATATTTAAAAATACCGTGATCATTATGCCGGATCTATAAAAAAATCTTTAAAAATATTTCCACCATTTTCTATTTACAAAATTCTGTCCAAGGGAAAAATTATATCAGAACTGGATCTTAACAACTGCTAGCTACTGTTTTCAGTTTTCTGCATGCACAATTTATTGTTCGTTATATGTACGGGGTATAATTTATTCTTAAATAATATTTAAAGCAAGTTAGTATTCATATTCATGGCTTAGGACCTGGTTATTTACGGGACCGCCTACTACCACAAATAGCCTCCCACCGGCCGGTACGCTCTCATAGAGAGGGTCTCCTCCGGGTGCCATCAGCCAAGCAGTGTCGACTGGCGGCCCCCAGGGGGAGGGCCTTCTCTGTGGGGGCACCCACTATCTGGAACGAGCTCCCCCCGGAGATACGGAGGATCCCGGATCTGTGCACCTTCCACCGTGCTCTTAAGACCCTCCTATTCCAGCAAGCCGGCCTGGCCTAATTTTTCTCCCCTTTCTTTTAAATTTTAAATTGAAATTTTAATTTGTTTTAAATTTATTGGGATTTTAATTGTCGTGGGCCAATATTATTTAATTTGGTTTTAAATTGTTCTTAACTTTTGTATTTCTGTATTTTATCTTGTGCCTGTTCACCGCCCTGAATCCTTCGGGAGTAGGGCGGTATACAAATTTAAATAAATAAATAAATAAATAAATAAATAAATAAATAAATAAATATTAATGGTAAATGGGTATGTCACAGGAAATGATTGATAATACAAATAAGGCCATCATACAAGTTAAAGTGAAAATTCACTAATCAGTATGTCAAAACCTAGTTATCCCAGCAGCTGGCAAATATTTTAATTTCTCTTTCAAGTGCAAATTTGGGACAGAAAAGGCTGTTTGTATAGTTCTAGATTAGTCTTACTCAGTAAGATTAGTCTTACTCTACTCTATTAATCATTACCAGACTCTACATCAGGATGAAATCCAGCAGGTTCTGATAGGTTCTGGAGAACCAGTAGTGGAAATTTTGAGCAATTCGGAGAACTGGTAGCAGAAATTTTGAGTAGTTCGGAGAACAAGCAAATACCACCTCTGGCTGGCCCCAGAGTGGGGTGGGAATGGAGATTTTGCAATATCCTTCCCCCAGGAATGGGGAGGAAATGGGGATTTTGCAGTATCCTTCCCCTGCTACACCCACCAAGCCACACCATGCCCACCAAGCCATGCCCACAGAACTGGTAGTAAAAAAAAAATGGATTTCATCACTACTCTACATTATTGAGTGATATCATCCAGAACAGTGCTTTTTCAAACTTGGCAACTTTAAAATGTGCAGACTTCAACTTCCAGAATTTCCCTGGCTGGGGAATTCTAGGAGTTGAAGTCCATACATCTTAAAGTCGCTAGGTCTGAAAAATAGTAGTCTAGACATAGATAGTTGGGAGCTCACAAACAAATCAGAGAGATGTTTTGTTATTCTTTGATTGCTTCATAATTGCCTAATAATAATCCTAGCACAAGTTGGATAAAGATACAAGAAGAGGACCAGCATATTATCTTTCTAGCCCAGGACTCTTATATGGCCATTATACCGTGTTGGGGTTAATTCCAAATTTCCCCTCTCCATCTCCCAGGCTATACTGTATTTGAGCAAAGCGTCCAGAATCGGCATCTGTGGCTCGAACCCTCAAAATGATGGTCCCTAGAGGGACATCCTCAAAGACAGGCTTCTGTAAAAAAGAGGAAAACACTAGTCAGATGTGGTTATACTTCGAATTATTATAAAGGTGCATCATAATATTTTGTACACTCAGTTACTATGTGAGTTAAGCAGCTTTCTTGAGTGATCAGGCTGTACAATCATAAAGTTGGAAAACACTTTGAAAGTCTTCTAGTTCAGAAGAGTGAGCAAATAAAACTGGGATCACCATACTGAGAAGCCACCTTGTTCAGAGTTTGCCGTGCTTCTAATATACAATTAGAAGTGCAATTCAAGGTCCTGGTTGTCACCTTTAAAATCCTCCATGGTTATCTGAAGGACTGGCTCTTTACAGTTACATCCACCCAGTCCACCAGAGCAGGGAGGCAGGGAATGTTGCTGTCCCCTCTCCTTAGGGGTACATCTGGCTCCCTCTCACTGGAACATCATCCCTGCAGAAATTAGGCAAGGCCCTGAAGACCTGGTTTTGCTCCACCCCACTCTGGGGAATCCAGAGTTGGGGTGGAGCCCATCAAATGGCTAGCTTGGTTGCTTGTTGTCTCCAGGGAGATTATTGTTTTTACTCTTTGTATATTGGTTTTTTTTTTATTTTTTGTAAGCCATCTAGAGTTACTGAAAGTGAGTGGACAGTCATATAAATTCTATAGATGATAGATAGATAGATAGATAGATAGATAGATAGATAGATAGACAGACAGACATATAAATAGATAGATAGAGAGACAGATATAAATAGATAGATACATACATAGATAGACAGACAGACAGACAGAGAGACAGATATAGATAGATAGATAGATAGATAGACAGACAGATATAGATAGACAGACAGTCATATATAGATAGATAGACAGAGACAGATATAGATAGATAGATAGACAGACAGACAGACATAGACAGACAGACAGACAGACATAGATAGACAGACAGAGATAGATAGATAGATAGATAGATAGATAGATAGATAGATAGATAGATAGATAATTGTTCATCAACCTTTAAGATAGATAGATAATTGTTCATCAACCTTTACCAAAGATTTATTTTGGGTTCCTCTTTTCCTAAATACTTAGAATAAGAAGCCCAAAAATTCCATTGTAATATTCATATAACATTACAAGAATGTTTTGTTTGCCTTCTGCCTTCTTCTCTTTTTCTCCCTCTTTGTGTCATTGTGTGACTTTGGACCAATGTTTTTCAAACTTGGTAAGTTTAAGATGTTATGGATTTCAGAATTCCTCAGCCAGCATGTTTTATTTGTTTAAGATAAATGTCTATATTTTTAATTAATGATTTGGATACCATTCTATGAATCTTCCTAGTTGAAAAAAGGTGGCTAAGTAAATGAATAATATAACTCGAGATATTGTCTAAACTAATATTACTACAATGACATAATAAATTTGATCCATAATTCACTCAACCGACAAGCTGATCTGCTAATTACAGTATTAAGTACTACAAGACTAACTTTTAAAAATTGCTTTTAAAAAGATGAAACAAACTTTTGAAGATAATTGTAAGTCTGTCAAAGCCTAATAGATATGGATATTAAAACAATTCTCCTTCACAGGGAGTATGAGTCTGGCCACCAGATGGAAGGGACAGAGAGAGATGATAAGGAAGTTGTCTCAACTTTATGTCCTGCTTCTGCATTTCTCAAGAGCTTTTGTAAAACCTCATCAGAGGAGGTTCCAAGCATCTGAAAATGCAAGTCAATTCTTGTACCTTTAAGTTCTTACAACAGTTTCACCCAGCTACAAAAAATAATAAGTGCAATATGGTAGAACCAACAGAACTGCATTATATATTATTGATATACACCACATTCTGATTATATAGATTATATATAGGCTCCCTTTCCCCTGCCTAGTATGATCCTGATCATCCAACCCTACATTTCAACCACAGGGCTGCAAAAAGAAAAGTATTTGAAACAGGAAAAATAACAGAAGAACAGGATGACCCTTTCCCCAGTCTGTTTCTCCCTCCTTTTTTCTCATAAATATTTCTTGCTTTCATTCACCTGGTAAGATGACTGGCTAAACGTGGGATTGTTGTCATTGATATCCACAATTTCTAGATAAACTGGTATTTCGGCAGATCTCCGTGGAGTCCCATTGTCTGATGCCCGAACAGTAAAATTCAGCCAATGGACCTCTTCATAGTCAACTGTTCGGTTTGAAATTACCTTTCCTAAAAGTGATCAGGCAAATGTGAATATTGTTACTGTCCGTAATCCTTTTATGAAACATGTCCTGTCCCCTCATTCTATTTCTACAACATGCTTAAAAGGACACAAAGACTTTTTACATTCCCAGATTCTGCTGCTAAAATATCAAATCATATATATTGTATGCTATTAAAGCCCTTGGGATTAATTTTAAAATAAGTATTCTGAACTATTTGGGATAAGTGAACCGAAAGATTATTCTCATATTTAATGTCAGAAATGGAATCTGTGTCTGCAAACAGATGAAGATCCTGAACCATTAAGCTTCATTTTATTGTAGATTAACATCTTTTATACATATTCCTACATCATAAAGCCCACACAAAGACTATATATTCACAAAACAAACAAAACAAACACAGGAACCAAAAATTTATTATTGTCCAGGGTACCACAAGTTGAATTTTTGATTGTAACTAAAAAAGAAGGCAACAAATGATGTAGCACCCTGATACAGTTTGGGGAGGTATTTGTTTACTCATCTTTAAATAACATCAAAAAATGGTTGGCCTAAGTCAGGGGTGTCAAATTGGTGGCCTACGGGCCAGATGCGTCACAGACAGGCCACACCCTCCCCAGTTCCACTAAGGGGAAAAACGTCATAATACATCACGTGACGGCAACATGACAATGTGAGTTTGTCAATCATGGCCTAAGTATTCAGCTGTGAAAGTCCAACTCCACAAAAATGCATTTTATGAAAGTGGAAAGGTGGCATAGCTGGATGAGAACAAAAGCCAGAATTGAGATAACATGCAGCTTAGCTGTTCAAGATCCTCCATCACTCAGTTTTACTTTCATAATAAAAAAGGTTTGCTTGATTTCTGGTGATTTCATATATCCTACAGTTTTCTTAGCAACAATAGGGAAGTGGTTTGTCACGTACTTTTTTCACGATTCTTTCAAAAAATTCCCTTTCTAGTCTATAGCCCTGTGATTCCTACATGCCTCCCCTCCAATCCAGACCTGACCCCAATTAACTTCCCAACCCATTTTAGCATCTGTCAATAAAGCATCTTAATACTTTGCAAAACAAGGATGATTTTGGCTGTCTCTGTGAAGAAAGACATCATCTGCCCTATCGAAAATAAACATGAAGTAAATCAGTACGTTTGTTTTTGAAGTACCGTATTTTTCAGAGTATAAGATGTACTCCCCCCCAAAAAAGAGGGTGAAAATGTGGGTGCATCTTATATACTGAATGTAGCCCCGCCCACCCACCGGCCCTCACCCTTTGGCCTCTGCCTCCCAGCAATTTACCTCCTTGCAGCAAACAGCAAACAGCCCGCTTCAGCTTCAGCACATCCTGATTAGCACAAGCAGCTGATTGCTGGTTGGATCCGCCTCTCAACCCTCAGCTGTTTCAGGCTGCAGGGATTGTCATTGCCTATTGCCGCGCGGGCCTCTGCTGTTTGCTGCAAGGAGGCAAATTGCTGGGAGGCAGAGGCAGATTTTTTTCCCCTTGTTTTCCTCCCCAAAAAAGGTAGATGCATCTTATACTCCAAAAAATGGGTTAATCTAATTTTAAATTTCCGTATGAAGAGCCATCTTCCTTCTCTTAAAAACATCCCAGTAAAAACAACAATTCTTGGGTCTTACCAGCTGAGCTGTCTTCAAGCTGGACATATCCCTCATGGGAGAGGTTGAACAACTGATATATGATCTGCCCATTAACACCTTTGTCTGGATCTACAGCTGACAAGGATATTAAGGTAGTCCCTGGGGTGGCTCCTTCTAGTATTCGTTCTGTGAAAAATGTTGCCCCATAAGGGCGGAACCAAGGAGCGTTATCATTGACATCCAAAACATTTACGGTCAGCTTGGCTGCAAGAGAAAGGGAAATAAAAAGACAAGTAATATTGAAAATCTGAATATTAACCATTTTGCTGTCTCTCTTTCTTTAAAGAGCACCAGTTAGTTGGGTCATGAAACATCTGCAAGAAAACAACCAAGCTCAGAGAGCGCCAAGGACCCCCATATAGGATTTGTTTAGCCTGCAGAAGTGAAGATTTAAGATAGAAGTGAAAACAGACTTCGGGTATCTGAAGTGCTGTTACACACAAAAGGAAGTGAACTCCTCTCATGCCCAAGAAAGCAAGACAAGAATCAATGAGTTGGAAGAATCTACCCGGTAGATATCCAGAAGATATTTCCTGACTTCTACAAGCCATCAAACACAGGATTGAATTGTCAGACGAATTAATGACTTCTTTGCTACACATCTTCCAACAGAATCTATGAAAGCTAGACCAGTAGATCATGCATTATTTAAAAAAAAATATTAACACCACTATTAATCTAATCTGGAGTAGAAACTCTCTCACCATTTGGCACGCTCACTGAGCGCTCCAGCACCTCACTGGCGTTATCATAGACAGATATTGTGACATCGTAAGTGGCCACCAGTTCCCGGTTTAGAGTAGCCTTCACTTTCACCGCTCCTAAAAAGTACAAAATGAAGAGAAAAAGACTTCCAAATTCAGTGGCATATAAAATTATGGAGAATTGCTGAAAAGTCTCTCAGTTCTTCCTGATCTCTTTTTCTTCCTCAAGGATGTTTCCCTTAGTGAATTATTGGTTTACAAAATATACTGTACACTTTATTCTACACATATCCATTCTTAGTGTGCCCTACCTGGTTTTTTTTTTTAAAGCATGTCTTTGTATTCTACAACTTTTTATAAGCAGTATTTATAAACAAAAACATACCTGTGAAAGGACATCTGTGGGAAAGATGACCGACTCTAAGCTAAATTGATTCCAGTGCTAGAATGAAATGTGCTTTTCTCTCTGTATAGAAATAATATTAAAGTAGGTTTCTCCAGAACAGGGGTTGCAAATGTACTCCCACCGTCAGCTAAGATGGGGCTGTATTCTGTAAATTCGCTTTAGTATTATCTTTTATGGCCCCATGATTATATACTCTGTTTTATATGAACTTTATTTTTATTGTTTTATTTATTTTATTTTTTTTGTTTCCTAGTACGATTTGATTGTTTATTAGTAACTTATGACTATCACTAAGTGTTGTATCTTATGATTCTTGATGAATGTATTTTATTTTTCTTTATGTACACTGAGGGCCTATGCACCAAAGACAAACTCCTTGTGTGTCCAATTACACTTGACCAATAGAGAATTCTATTCTATTCTATTCTATTCTATTCTATTCTATTCTATTCTATTCTATTCTATTCTATTCTATTCTATTCTATTCTATTCTATTCTATTCAGTTGCTTATATAGCAATAGCAATAGCACTTAGATACCGCTTCATAGTGCTTTTACAGCCCTCTCTAAGCAGTTTACAGAGTCAGCCTATTGCCCCCAACAATCTGGATCCTCATTTTACCCACCTTGGAAGGATGGAAGGCTGAGTCAACCTTGAGCCTGGTGAGATTTGAACTGCTGAACTGCAGCTAGCAGTCAGCTGAAGTAGCCTACAGCAGTGGTCCCCAACCCCCGGTCCGCGGACCGGTGCCGGGCCGTGGAGTACCTGGCACCGGGCCGCACAGCGGCCGGGGGACATGAACGCTGCAGCGCAAAGGCTCCTGGGCCGTGCGCAATGGGCCATGCGCAAAAGCTCCTGGGCCGTGCCCCCACCCCTGCGCGCGCTCAGCGGGCCGCGGCGATAAAAAGGTTGGTGACCACTGGCCTACAGTACTGCACTCTAACCATTGCACCACCTCAGCTCTTATATATTGTTAGAACTTACATGTTGCTCCATTTATGGAGAGTTTGAGCAGCATGCATATGTTATTTTCTTAAATCACTGCAAACTTTAAAAGAACAATAGCATTATATTTACCCTCCACGAACAGTTTCATGAAATTTCTGTTCAGCCATGAAATTTAGCAAGTGACCTCGAGAAATTACTATTTCTCAGTCTAAGCCACTTAGCAAAGTTGTGCATAATAATATTCCTATACGGAACCCTCATTGCTTAGGGAAATCATGAATTTTTTCTCAAAATCATACATGAGTTGTGAGCGACTAGCCAGGAGCAAATTTTGAAAATCACCAAGTCATTAGATCTAGAAAGCTTCGCTACACTCCCCTGCGAACCAAATCACAAGACAAAGGATCACTTACCCTAAAAATGCTTGCCCCTCCCATTCCCTTAGCTGCTTAGGTGCTTCTGAGGGCAGTCATCATTCAGTCTGTGAAGGCTGTGGCACAAGGTATAGTTTGCTAGCCAGACACAAACCAGCACTAAACCAGGAATGATGACGATGAGAATGATGATGATGACAATGAAAAGAGTGTTGACAGAGATGCAAAGATAACAGGTAGCATAGACATAGAAACACAGAAATCAAACCTGCAGTTCTGAGAGCCATAAGGAAAGCAAAAAGATAGTTAGTTAAAGCAAGTATCCACCAAAAGTGCATAGAAAAACACAGAGGGCTCTTCCAGACAGTAATGATCCTTAATCAAGCTGAACGTATAGATCAGCTGAGATGTGATGGCAGGACTATCAAAAATTTCAATATAGAACTATTATGGTTCTTCCTTTCCTTTCCTTTCCTTTCCTTTCCTTTCCTTTCCTTTCCTTTCCTTTCCTTTCCTTTCCTTTCCTTTCCTTTCCTTTCCCTTTCCCTTTCCCTTTTCCTTTTCCTTTTCCTTTCCTCTCCTCCTTCTCCTTTATAAAGGAAGGGAGAAACTGATGTTCTGCCCTCAAATTGAGGAGGTAGGAGTCCTGGTGGTTGATGAGATAGAAGAAAATTGTCTTCATGTAAAACTGAGGGGTGGTCTGAAGTGCTGATGGCCAATCAATTTTTGTCCTTGTCCTTTGCTCTGTTTGGTCATTGGCTGGTTCTCTGTGACCCATATTAAAGTCACAAAGAAGGAAATATGCTAATTCCTCTGATGACCTATGAGTGTTAAATAGTCAGAAGAGTTAGTTCAATCCCTGCTATCGTGTTTCCCTGAAAATAAGATCCTGTCTTATATTTTTTTGAACCCTGAAATAAGCGCTTGGCCTTATTTTCAGGCAGGTCTTATTATTTATTATTATTTATTAATCATATTTCTATGCCGCCCACTCTCCGAGGACTCTGGGCGGCTTACAACAATCGACAGTATACTAAATAGCATATTGCCCCCAACAATCTGGGTCCTCATTTTACCCACCTCGGAAGGATGGAAGGCTGAGTCAACCTTGAGCCGGTTAGATTTGATCTGCTGATCTGCTGAACTAGCAGTCAGCTGAAGTAGTTGCAGTACAGCACTCTAACCACTGTGCCACCTCGGCTCTTATTTTGGAGTGCAAGGAGCAAGATGGGGCTTCTCTTGCCGTCTTACCTGATTTCCAGCTCTGTGTTCAGGGGGAGGCTTATTATAGCACATGCGCTCAAAAGCCTGATTGGGCTTATTATCAGGGGGTGTCTTATTTTTGGGGAAACAGGGTACCTTTAAATTGTACAAGCAGAGGATTTGCACACTGGAAAGACTGGAGTCTGGAAGTGCCCAAGAAAGCAAGGGAGAATAAGAAAGAAAAAAAGAGCAGGATATGAAAAGGAAAGAAAAAAAGGTAAAAGATATTGGGAGGGAAACGGCTGGATTTTTTCAGCCCCAATATAGTAAAATCTGGGAATGCACATTTGATATATGGCTTAGCATAATTGCTAATTTGGGCCAATAATATTATTTTCAGCTTTACTATAGTACAAAGCATTAGGGTTTTTTTTCTTCTTCTGCCATTTTTAACCATATTTGTTAGAACCTATACACCAGGGGTCTCCAAACTTGGCAACTTTAAGACTTGTGGACTTCAACTCCCAGAATTGGCGTTGAAGTCCACAAGTCTTAAAGTTGCCAAGTTTGGAGACCCCTGCTATACACAGTTGTTATCTATTGTATTTACTTCCAACTCTTGTACCTGTTCGAAAATCCACTGAAAAAACTCCTTGCTGGTCGGGCACGAGAGCATCCGTATCATCTTTGGCCAGGATTTCAATGAGGTAGTATTCCAGCTGGGGATTGAGATCTTTGTCAACTGCTGTCATTTCAGCTATAACTGTGCCTACAGAAGCTGATTCGGGGACACTGACTGTCTGGATGGGATTGAGAAACTCTGGCTGAGAGTCATTGAGATCACCAATCTGGATGCTCACGGTGGCAGTACCAGAGAGAGACGGCGTGCCTTGATCTGTAGCAACCACTGTCAAGCGGTAGTGGTCTTTTTCTTCTCGGTCTATAGTTATGTTGCCCACGCTGATGACCCCAGTATTAGCATCGATCAAGAACTTATCTTGAGCTCCACTTTCTATCCGGTAGCTCAGCTGCTGATTGAGGCCACTATCCATATCAGTTGCAATTACCTGAAGCACAGAAAAACCTAGGGGAAATCCCAGACTGTATTATTAGAGAGGATATTTCAGTTATTCGGAACTTCAGAAGAAACAAGCGAACGTTTTGAATTAGTCCATCTGACCTCCAGTATTCTCCAATTAACCCTACTGACCTCCAATAATTCCATAAGTTTCTTCCAGAGTAATGCAGAATAATGCAAAGGAAGTTGTAAAACTTATCCCTTAGAGCAGGGGGGTCAAACTCGATTTCATTGAGGGCCGCATCAGGGTTGTGTTTGACCTCGGGGGTGGGGTGGGTGTGACCACAGTGGGTGTGGCCAGCATGACATCACTCGTGTCGGGGGGGAGGCGTCTGTGGAGTCTGAATGCTCTGCCAGCAAAAACAGGCTCCAGAGCTCCATTTTCAGTTGTGATGGCCTCCTGGAGCTCTGTTTTCACTGGCAGAGGGTGGCAGGAGGCTGTCACAGATGAAAATGAAGCCTGGAAGTTCTGTTTTTGCTGGCAGAGGCACTGCAGGCCAGTCCTTTGCTGTTTCTAGGGCGGCCCTGCGGGCCAGATCTAAGCACCCCGTGGGCCGGATCCGCCCCCAGGCCATGAGTTTGACACCCCTGCCTTAGAGCAAGATGCGCGCCACTGTGACGCTGCAATAACTTGTTTTACTTTTCCACAATTTATTTGTACACAATATGTGGAAAAGATAAACACAAATAACTGCAAGTCCCAACAGATAATTGCACAGAGGGTCGTATGAGGTTTTAATGAGAAATGAAAAAGGCTCTGTGTGTGGTTTATGTCAGTGTAGCTCAACCTCAACAACTTTAAGAGATGTGGACTTCAACTCCCAGAATTCTCCAGCCAGCATATTTGCTGGGGCATTCTGGGAATTGAAATCCGCCTCCCACAAAGTGGTTGGGGGGTTGAGAAATACTGGTCTGTACAATATCAAATTGCCTGCAATCAAAAGAAATAGTCTTTGATACTTTTTAAAAATACAGATAGGTATAACAACACAGTTTATATAGACATAATTAAATCAATACCTTTTTTATAATTGACCAACTAGTTGCGAAGTACAGAGTTATTTTTTAAAATAGAATTTCCCAACCAAAAATGTTCCAAGTCCCTTGTCCACCCTATTTTTCTTGGTGCAGGGATTCTGGTTAGTTTAAACTACACTCCCCCAATCATGTAAAAAGGGGGAAAGTTGTGATTAAAAGCAGCGGTCCCCAATCCCTGTGCCGCAGACAGGTACCAGTCCATGGTCTGTTAGAAACCGGGCTGCGCAAGCGGCAGACGAGTGAGCAAAGCTTCATCTGCACATGTGTGGAATTTAGATTGTGTGTGAAACCATCCTGCCCCCCGCCCCCCCACGGTCCGTGGAAAAATTGTCTTCCACAAAATCGGTCCTTGGTGCCAGAAATGTTGGAGACTGCTGGTTTAAATTTGTAGATTGATATTCTGGACAAATCAATAGACAATTTGTAAATTAATATTCTGAACAAATCAATCCCTTATTTGGGGCTAAATAAAATCTCTAGTTGAAACTAGCAAGGAGGTAGTGGATAGAGTTTCTGTATTCATTTCTAGGAACTAAAGTATGCTTTAGCAGAGGAATGATGAATCTCCCATAGTTTACCCTGAAATAAGTGCTTGGCCTTATTGCCATGCGCTCAAAAGCCCAATTGGGCTTATTATCAGGGGATGTCTTATTTGGGGGGGAAACAGGGTATTAGGAAAATATAAATTAAAAATATAATTTTCAATTAAAAATATAATTTTTAACATCAAAGTTGGAAAAGGAATCACTTGATTTTATTTTTTCAAATAAATTTTCCTATGTTAAGTGGAACTGAATTTTTTTCTTTACCTGCTTCAATACTGCAGTTGTATTTACCAATGTGGCGAGAAATAAATTTGATCTTTTTTTTTTATACGTTAGCAGAATTCATAGTACAGGTTATTGTAAAAATAATAATAATTTAAAAAATCCCTGATTTTCACAGGCAACACCCCACCCTCTTCACATTTCCAGGGATTTTGTTTCCCACTTATTTTAAATCCCTAATACTTAACTTCAAATCAGTTCCAAATTTTCCATTTTGCCTTCATTCTAACCTGCAGGGCTGTTTTCTAGTATCCGAACAGACAAGACCGCGGGATGAAATATCGGTCTATTGTCATTATCATCCAGAATGGCCACGGTGAGATTAGCAGTACTGTTCAGTTTCCCAATGTCAGTTGCAACAACCAGAAATTCCAGGATGGGATTCAAGAAAGTCTCTCTGTCTATCACCTTCCCCGGCTTCACCGAAATGACACCTAAAGATTAATAATACAAGAAAGAGATGAGCTCGACAGGGGAAAAAAGGCAGTCCAAGGAGTCTCCAGATCTATACCTCCCAGAGGTGGTATTCAGCTGGTTCAGACTGGTTCGGGCAAACCGGCAGTGACGACTGCGGATGTAATGCCGTCCTATTTAGCCACGTTTTCGAGGCTGGGCACATGCGCGGAAGATTTTGTTGAGATCCCCAAGCCTATTGACACAGGCAATGAAACTAATTTCTGGTCATAAGCACCAAACTTCCAAATGTACTAAGGATCAGAGTTTGTGAAACTCTACAATATTTAACAGAGACCATGTGCTCTTCTAGACCAGAAGTACAGTTGCAACATGAAATTGAACTCAACCCTCTGATGATTAGTTCACATCATCACTGGATGCTTCCCATTGTGGTAGATATGGGGGATATTTTTTTCTGCAGTTACACAGTTTAGAGCAGGGGTGTTAAACTTGATTTCATTGAGGGCCGCATCAGGGTTGTGTTTGACCTTGGGAGGGATGGGGGTGTGTGGCCGAGGGGGGGACATGGCCAGTATGATGTCACTCATGTCAGGGGCGTTTGTGGTGGCCCAAACACTCTGCCAGAGAAAACAGGCTCGTGAGCTCCATTTTCGGCTGGGACGGCCTCCTGTAACCCTCTGCCAGTGAAAACAGAGCTCGGGAGGGTAGCAGCATGGCACTTGTGAGCTCCATTTTCAGCTGGGACGGCCTCCTGAAACCCTCTGCCAGCAAAAATGGAGTTCGGATGGGCCATTTTCGCTGGCAGAGGCACCGCGGGCCAGTCCTTCGCTGTTTCCAGGGCGGCCCCGTAGGTCAGATATAAGCAGGAGTTTGACAACCCTGGTTTAGAGCAAATAGAGAAGATTTATTGCCATTCAGCAAATCTTACTGTAGAAGCAGGAATGGGTTACCACACCAACTTCAGTGCTATAAATGGCATCGTTGGGAAAACACCTGGCTATTCTCACCTCCAAGAATCCACTCAGGTTACATTAAGGGGTCCAAAAGCATTATGGTGGAACAATGAGAGTATTGCAGCTTTGTTTCTTTGAGAATAAAGGAAGAAATAAAATGGCACAAAACTGAAAAGACAGAGGAGGGTTCTCAGTTGGCTGATATGCAATGATGAGCTAAGAAAGTGATGGACAAAGATGTCTTTCCTTATCTCTTTGGTCAGAAAGGGCAAGTTTTGCTAGGCTAGCAGTCTTGGGCAACTCCTATAGCTGTGATGGCGAACCTATGGCACGCGTGCCACAGATGGCATGCGTAGCCATATCATTGGGCACGTCAGCTCAGCTCTGGCGCGCATGTGTGTGCTGGCCACCTGATTTTCAGGCCTTTTAGGCCCACCAGAAGTAGGGAAACAGGCTGTTTTCTGCCTCCGGAGGGCCTGGGGGTAGGTGGGGAAGGCTGTTTTCGTCCTCCCCAGATGCATAGAGAGGATCTGGAGCCAGGTGACAAAGAAAAACGGGCCAGGAGCAAGGGGGGAGGGGGGGTTGGGCGCGCATGCGCAGGGAGGAGCAGATAGAATTATGGGTGTGGGCATGCGCATGCGCGAACCTCCCCCACCCCCACCCCCTTCCTGGCACACGATGGCAAAAATGTTAGCCATCACTGTCCTATAGTCTTACCAAACAAAAAACAAAAAAACCTCATGTTTACCAAAACCAAGTCCTGTTAATTTTAAATAATCAGTTTGGGAGGTTTTGATTTATTTAAAGTAAGGCAGTCAGAAAATGTGGCAAGTTTCTGGGCTTTTTGTATCTTGCTGAAAAGCAACAACTCTGTGCTACAATATGGGAGACTCACATAGCTATTTCTATATGTGAATATATATATATTCTATTGTCTCATCATCCTGAACAGACAGACAGCTATACATGAAGAATGTATGTCTTTCTTACCTGTTCTGCTGTCAATGATAAACAGGTTCTTTTCTTTTCCAAGCAGTTGATATGTCAACACTGCATTGATACCCTTGTCATCATCCAAAGCTAGGATCGGTCCATTAAGGACAGTGAGAGGAGTTCCTGAATCAAACACAAAGAACTCAGAAAAGAGGCATAATGTTGATAGACTGACTCTACCTCCCTCTTCCCTTTCCCTGATGATCAACAATGAAGTATGAATGAATGAAATAGGGTGAGATCCTATGAAACAATACAATAGTGCCTGGTGTAACCTTGGCAGACTGAATCAAGACGCACCTGGAAGAAGCCTTAAACCCTGCTAAAACAAAACATACGTTCATCAGCCACATGAAAGTGGGGGGAAAAAAATCAAGACATTTAGTGAAATGTTATCTTCTGGGCAAATTCTTAAGCTCCCAAGAGAGTATGTCAGTTAAGGATATCATGTGTTCACTGAGATGTAAATACATGAGAAACTATTTCAAGTATTTAAAGTCATAATTTCACACTAGGTGAAAAACTATATTTACGTGCAATTACTTTAGGGATGATTTCATATTTCAGATACCGTACTTCAAACAACAATTTGGCCTAGGAATAAATCATCTGCTTATAGATTTCCTTATGTTGTGGCCCGCCAGCGGTCTGCGCGGATCGTGGCTGATCCCGATGACGAGGAGGCTGGTGTGGTGTCGCGCCAGCAGCCGGCGCAGCCGGCGCTCGCGTCGGACAGCGAGGAGGCCGAAGAGGATGTGATGCCAGAGGCAGAGACTCAGCCAGGGCCTTCAGAACCTCCAGAGGCTCCTTCCAGTGCAGAGAGCGAAGTGGAGGAGCCTCTCCTCAATGCTCGGGCATGCAGGGCTGCCAAAAGGCTACTCAGGAGGAGGAGGTCTATTCGAGAGTAGGGCTTGAGGATAATTGGCCACTCCCTTCGCCTATTTAAGTTGCACACAGCTTGTGCTTTCTTGCTAGAAACAACGTCTCATTACTACAAAAATCATAATTTAGCTTTAAATAAATCCCCCATTGCATAATTTGAAAAAAGCTGCATTTTCTGACCGGGAAAGAGAAGTAGGAGTATTTTAGAAATCACCAAGAACAGAAGCAGTAAAATAAATCTGGGTGTGTATTTGACTTATTCAATTTCCCTTTCTGTTTCTTTCACTTCAAAAGCATTTTTCCTTTAAATATAGTACAGTAATATCTCAGAAAATTTTCTCCCACTTATATACTCTCACTTATATATCAGGAAGTCCTCAAATTACCGAGAAGTACAGTTACAAGTCTATTATGAGTCATCCCATGACTGGCCCCGAATTTTTGACATTTTTTGCACTGGTTGTAAAGTGAACACGGTTGTTAAGCAAACACTATGGTTTTTAAACCAATGCCACAGTTATTAAACAAATCAATTTGGTAAACATTTTTTTTTTTGGTCAAAAATTGGAAGTAAAAGACCAGGAAAAAAAACTCATAAATCTTGATTATGTGACTGCGGGAAACTGCAAATGGCTATAAAAGCGAATCGGTTGCCAAGTGCCCAAAATAACTTCAAAAACTGGTTGTAAGTCGCTTTTAGAGGTCCATCATAACTTCAAATGGTCATTAAGCAACTGGTTGTAAGTTGAGGACTACCTGTATGCTTTTGAAAACACATAAATCTTGCAATAGGGAGAGAAAAAGGAGAATAATTTTTAAAAACTGGAAAAGGGTTCTGTGCCTGGAAAGTATGAAGGAACAGTTTTTTTCCCTCATCACCAGTGGTGGGTTGCTCCCGGTCCGGTCCGGTTCTATAGAACCGGTGGTAAAACCGGTGGGAGGCTCCGCCCACTTGCCACGATGTCATCAGGGGTGATCTGTGCATGCACAGAAGCGCGCATGTGCGCTCCCGCTGTGAACCAGTAGTAAATGTAAGTGGAACCCACCTCTGCTCATCACCATTTTAATTATTGTATATGTCTTAAAATATTTTTAACAGAAAAATAGAACCTTTTATTAGTAGCAGGAAATCACATGAGTGCTTGGAAGAGACTCCCGAGATTTGGGCGGAGTGAAGGACACACCTACCTGGAGGGGAATTTTCTAGCACCTCAGCCTGGTAGGAACTCTGAGTGAAAAGAGGGTGATTATCATTTTCATCCGCTACTGTAATCACCAGCAAGTCAAAATCCTGAAGTTGTACCAAGAAAAAAGAAACAATGATTTAAAACAAGATTCAAAACAAGAAAATCCAGTTGCCTTTTGAGAGAAAGAACTTTTGGGACAACCATGACCTGGATAATTGAGAATCTCCATAGCAGGGGTCCTCAAACTACAGCCCGCGGGCCAGATACAGCCCGCCAAGGCATTAATCCAGCCCGCGCGGGACCATGAGGCTGCCCCGCCCATATCGCCCCACCTACCCGCTGGCCCCCACCTGCCTTCTGGAGGAAGAGGCCAAAATTGGGACGTGCGGAGGGCCCGGGAGAGGTTCCCCAGCCTCCAGAGAGAGGGAGGGAGGGACGACACACACACACACACACACACACACACACACATAGAAGTCCCTCACCTCCCCCCCGCCCCCCAAGGCAACCACATCCCTTCATTAATGTGCTTTCCACCTCCAGGAGCATAACAAATTAAAGTTTCATTTGTGTGTATTGTTTAATGAACTGCTAAATTGGCCACACCCACCCATTCACATGACCACCTAACCACACCCACCCATTCACATGACAACCTAGCCACACCCATCCAGCAGGTCCGGCCCACCAACATTCTGAGGGACCGTGAATTGGCCCCCTGTTTAAAATGTTTGAGGACCCCTGCCCCATAGGCATTTAGCTATGAGATGAACACCCTTTGAATGGTGCGGTGTGTGTGAACAGATTTCCAGAAAAAAAATTGCAGACTACAAGATTCAGGTGACCCTGAAGGCACAGATAAACCTCCAAGTGGCCTCAATGGCTCTCAGAGAGGTTGCTAACAGCTAGAAGACTGTAAGGAATATAAATCCTTCCACTCTCCACCATTCAGTCAGAACTGAAGAAGCTTCTTGGATGAGAAGTGAAACATCTTCAAGCAAAACAAGAAAGTCCAGTTGCCTTTTGAAGGAAAGCACCTTTAGGCCAGCCATGACCTGGAGGACTGAGAATCTCCACGGATAATGATTTAAAACCACGAAAAAATTGACTTTGCCTTTAGAAGGTGCTTCTTCTCACAATTATCATGAGAATTTTCAGAATTCATATGAGTATTTTCTGATTTGATTTCCTCTTTGCATATTTACATCCTGCTCCAGCCCCCAAAAACTTAGGGTAAAAAAAAATAAAATACAAATTTCTATATAGTACTATCTGAACCTTCCACTCCAGAAATCCATTCAACTAAGTTGAATGATTTGATTTTGAGCTGGTGGTCTTTCTCCACGAGATGCTTGTTTTTAATCCATTTGCAAAACCAACGTAAGATACACAAGGACAGGGACGTTTGCAGGTTTTGCTTTTGGTGGAAGTTGAAAAGTTTAAAGTAGTGAAACCCATCCCACAGGTTATTCACAGGCCACAAAGCTGCAACTGAAGCTCTGCCTGGTTCTTATGTGCAAAGCAATCTACATAAAAAACGAGCAAAGCTTTGATTGTGTTGTGATGATAGCTGCCTTGACCATACCCTATGGATATCCCTGTACACAGGCCTTCATTATTTTGAATTTTTAAGGTAAAGATAAAGGTTCCCCTCACACATACTGTATGTGTTAGTCGTTCCTCACTCTAGGGGGCGGTGCTCATCTCTGTTTCAAAGCCGAAGAGCCAGCGCTGTCCGAAGACGTCTCCGTGGCCATGTGGCCAGCATGACTAAATGCCAAAGGCACACAGAACGCTGTTACCTTCCCACCAAAGGTGGTCCCTATTTTTCTACTTGCATTTTTTACGTGCTTTCGAACTGCTAGTTTGGCAGAAACTGGGACAAGTAACGGGAGCTCACTCCGTTATGCGGCGCTAGGGATTCAAACCGCTGAACTGCCGACCTTTTGATCGACAAGCTCAGCATCTTAGCCACTGAGCCACCACGTCCCTTGAATTTTTATGTACCATTAAAAAGCAGAGGATCAGACAAGACACTAGATAGTGATGTAATTATACATATGTTTCTGATGGGGAAGATCATGTCTACTCTCTCTACTCTCATTAAGTATTTGGGAAATTTGATTTCAGAATTACTGTTTCAGTAAATATCTATTTTTTATGTCTATTTGTAACACAATAGAATATAGTTGTCTGTTTCTGAAGCATCCGTCGATGAAATCTAACTATTATAAATTGTGGGGTTTTTTTCAAGAAACTTGTGGGGAACCGAATGATTAATGGATAACCTATAATGAAAAAGAAAGTTTGAGAACATGGTTAGAAATAGCTGTCAGCACTTCAAGCTGCATTTACTCTAGTGCTGACATAAGAAGGAGAAGCGGAGGCATCTGGAAAGGGACGTTTGACTTTTCACCTACTTATTTTCCCTGGAGATAATATCTCCTAGGAGATGGGATGGGAGGGGGGAAATTCCTTGAGCTGGAGCAGTAGATTAGGGGTAGATTAGAATGACTTGGAAGATGGCCAATGAGTGCAGGGGACTGGGGAACAGAAAGGGAGGGTTTTGAGTCTGGAAGTCAGTGTTGGCTTCGATGGAATCGGATTTAGAATGTCGTGCTTAATAAATAGGAGTTTTTCTTCAAAGACTTTGTTTGAAATGCAATTTATTTGAGACGACCTCGAAACTTGTGTTTTATATATACAGTAGTACATTGATTTACTTTTTGGGGGAATATTATATCCAATGCTCTTGATAAATGCAACCTTGTTCAAAATTAGGAAAAGATACAGTCAGTAATTACCCTCCTTGCATTGCGTGCGTTTTCTGGATTGTCCTTCACTGTTATTGTCAGTCTATATTCCGACACTCGTTCCCTGTCCAATGGGCGATTTACATACACAATACCAGTCTGGGGAAGAGAAGAACAAAGCAAAACGCAGAGAGAAAAACATGAAATGAAACTGTTCAACTTGCTTTGAACTGCCAAATGTATTTAATGCATAAGGTCATTAAAGGTTTAGAAGATTCCTTGAATCAGAAAATTTGTTCTTGAAGCAGCCATTCAGGCTGTACGAATTTATAGTAATGACTCAAGTTACAGGGAATTTGCGTTTTTCTAAACCTCTTGAGGACAATGTAATGATCAACGCTTAATTGCACAAATGCAATTAATTAACAGTTATTAAATTGATACAGGAGTAAGTTGTGTTTCCATTTAGACTGGACGAAGCGTCTAGCACCCACTAGCTCTGAGTTTTAGGTTAGCACAGCATACCACACTGACTAAGTCATAGCTTCTCAATTATTTGCAGCAAAATAAACCAAATTTAGTTACTATATGTCAGGGGTGTCAAACTCAAGGCCCAGGGGCTGGATCCAGCCCACGAGGTACTTAGATCTGGCACGCGGGGCCGCCCTGGAAACTGCAAAGGACTGGCCCGCGGTGCTTCTGCCAGAAAAAATGGGTACCCAAACTCCATTTTTGGCTGTCATGGCCAAAAATGGAGCCGCAGCCCTCCCGAGCTCCGTTTTCACTGGCAGAGGGTTGCAGATGGCAGTGGCAGCCGAAAACAGAGCTCAGGAACCTGTTTTCACTGGCAAAGCACTTGGGCCACCACATGCACCCCTGACAGGAGTGACATCGAGCTGGCCATGCCCACCCTGGCCCCTCCACCCCGGCCCCCCAAGGTCAAACACAACCCTGATGTAGCCCTCAATGAAATTGAGTTTGACACCCCTGATATATGTTGATGACACAAGAGAAGAAAACCGGGGATATTTTGATACTGAAGAGCAGCTACAGGTAAAATTTATACATAACTGATCTGAAATACAGATTGCCATAGGTTTATTAAAGTATGAATCCATGTGGTATAGTGGATTAGGGAGACCCAAGTTCTGATTCTCCTTTAGCCATGGAAGACAGCTAAGTGATTTTCTCTTAGTTATAGACTGGGAGCTTGAAAAAAATCTGTTTTACAAAACTACCCTGGACCAGTATCAGATACTATGGCCCATAAGCCTTACTGAAGAACCATTATGTTGCAATGAATTACTATTAAAATATTACTTATTTACTTTAATTAATTTAATTGGATTTTATTTATTTTTTATTTTTTTAATTTTTAAAATTTTTATTAATTTAAGAAACCACATAATACATTTATAAATGCAAGTAAAACAATTCACAACAAACATCATCTTTATAACATCTACCTATAATATCTGAATTGTTACAATATCAATATCCTATATTCTTCAATATACAATATTTCTCTCACCTTATATAATGATATTATTTTATTGATATCTCATGTCTCTTTCTTAAATTTCATTTGATGTAAAAATTTAATATTTTAATATTTAATATTTTAATATTGTTTTAAATTTTGTATTTTCTGTATTTTATTTAAGTCCTTCGGGAGAAGGACGGTATACAAATACAACAAACATAAACATAAACTTTAGATCAAGTTAAAACCTACAACTGTAATAACTCCAATTTATTCCAGAACGTTTGAGGCAGGAGGCCACTAGACAGATATAAAAGGCCTCTAAGGCTTACCGTACTATTGATGTAAAAAGCATTGTCTCTATTCCCAGCCGTGATGCTAAATGTTAAAAGAGCATTCCTGCCACTGTCTGCATCCCTGGCAAGGATGCGGGTCACGAAGCTGGAGATGGGAGCAATTTCACTGATGGTGAGATTCGTTGGTAGATTCAAGAGGACGGGATCATTATCATTAACATCCAAAACATTCAATCCAACCATGACCTAAAACACAGAGAAAAGGCACATGAGAAGAGCAGATAAAAGGCCATTATTACAAAGAACATTCACTCTGTGGCTAGGGCAAACTCCTTTTCTATGGCATCATTAAGACAAGAATACAGGTAGCCCTTGACTTATGTCTGGTTTCTTACAAGCCATTCAAAATTATGATGCCCCCTTCTCCCAGATGTCCTTCTGACCCAGATTCAAAGTTCTGATGGCTGTCCCTCCTGTCACATGACTGCATTTTGGGCAGTTAGCAACTGGCCCTCACTTACAGCTATTTGCAGCACGGGATGCGGTGGCTCAATGGCTAAGACGCTGAGCTTGTCGATCGAAAGGTCGGCAGTTCAGCAGTTCAAATCCCTAGTGCCGCGTAACTGAGTGAGCTCCTGTTACTTGTCCCATCTTCTTCCAAGTAGCAGTTCGAAAGCACGTAAAAAATGCAAGTAGAAAAATAGGGACCACCTTTGGTGGGAAAGTAACAGCGTTCCGTGCGCCCTTGGCATTTAGTCATGCTGGCCACATAACCATGGAGACGTCTTTGGACAGTGTTGGTTCTTCGGCTTTGAAACGGTGATGAGCACCGCCCCCTAGAGTCGGGAATGACTAGCACATATGTGCGAGGGGAACCTTTACCTTTACCTATGATCACATGATTTATGATGATTTTTGCTGGAAACCAGCGTTTACTTCTGGTTTCCAACCCAAACCACCCATTCTGAACAACGACATGGCATTTGCTTAAAGACTATCACAAAAAAGGTAATAAAATCAAGCGTGGTCAGGGGATTGACCTACTAACTCATTATAATCACAATTACAGGCTCAATTATGGTTGTAAACCAAGGACTACTTTAATCCCTTTTGATTTTTTTACCATCCACAATTCAGTACCTTTTCTCAGATGGACATTTTACAATCTGAGCCACTACGACTTACCGTAGAGCTGAGAGAAGGCACCCCTCTGTCCTTGGCCTCGATGGTGAGATTATAAAAAGCAATGTTCTCTCGGTCAAGTTCGGCATCCTTTCTCACACGTAGCTCCCCTTCCACAGGTGAGATCACAAATTCTCCTGCAAGACAGACACAACTATGTTATAGGAAGAAAACCTCAAATAATAACAATAACAGTTAAGAATGCTACATTCATTTTATGGGCTGAGGGTCTGGAGCCCCATTTGCTGGGGACATTTTTATTTGTGATTGGACAGGAGAGCCTCTTATGATTCTACAGAAAGAGGTTTGGCACTCCAAGCACCCTAGAAAGCTTCATATTTCTTAGGGCTGTGATGGCAAACCTAGGACACGCTTGCCACAACTAGCACACGGAGTCCTTTCTGCAGGCACGCAAGTGGTTGTCCAGCTCAGTTCCACCGCGCATGTGCACGTACCTCCCACCAGATAGCTTTTGCGATGCACAGGGGGGTGGGTGAGAAGCATGCGGGAGATGTGCGCATATGCACAGGGTCGCACATGCGTACATGGGAGGGTGGGGGGAGCCCGTTTTTGGGCCCAGGAGGCTGCAGGGAGGCCTATTAGGCCTAAAACATGGAGTGGGGGGTCATGCACGCATGTGCAGGGGGGCACATTGCATTATGGGTGCCGGCACACGTGTTCACTGTTGCGTGTGTCTGGACGCGCTTTTGGCACACAACAAGAAAAAGATTAGCCATCACTGTTTTAGGAAAATAGGAACATATTTTGGGAACATAATTACCCAAAACGCTCCACTGTGGAAATTTTATTTTTATTATTCAATTTATAATAGAATATTATAATTCTACAGATAATGTAGAAGTTATCCAACTTCTATAGGTTATCTGTAGCGGTAGTAATCTATCAGAATGTAAATGTACACACTATTAGCCAGCAAGCTCCAGATTCCAACTGGCGTGATAGATTAACCCTATGGATGCATTCAGTGGGAATTGTTTTCAGTTAAGACTGTATACACTTGCAACCTTGATGTATTAATGTATTTCAAGCTTTCAAGTTTTCCAGGTGGGTTAAAATTCAATGATCATCATTTCCAACTGGCTAGGAAGAATAGGAATTGAAACTGAACACATTTAGGAGACAATTAAATTGAACCACACAATTCGATCTCATTAAATAACAACAACAACCAGAAAGCAATCTTATCCTTATTCAGGCTCATATCTCATCAGATATTTCCGGCAGCTCATAATCTAAGCAGAAAGGCCTCTGTTTCTCTCATTAGAGATACACAACTTTTAAACATGGAAATTTAATTTAGGATTACCTACAGCAGGGGTGTCAAACTCAAGACCCGGGGGGCCAGATCCGGCCCACGGGTTGCTTAGACCGGGCCCGTGGGGCTGCCCTGGAAACAGCGAAGGACTGGCCTGCCAATGAAAACAGAGCTTGGGAGGGCCGCACGCAGGCCATTTTAGCTGGAAGAGGGTTGCAGGAGACTGTGGCAGCCAAAAACGGAGCTCGGGAGCCCATTTTCTCTGGTAGAGCGCTCGGGCCACCATAGGCACCCCGACACGAGTGACATCGAGCTGGCCACACCAACCCTGGCCACACCCACTCCAGCCCCCTGAGGTCAAACACAACCCTAATGTGGCCCTTAATGAAATCGAGTTTGACACCCGATCTATAGCAAGGTTTTCCAACCTTGGCAATTTTAAGACATGTGGACTTCAACTCATAAAATTCTGGCTGGGGAATTCTGGGAATTGAAATCCATGTATCTTAAATTTGCCAAAGTTGGGAAATTCTGGTTTACAATGTGTAGCCAAAATAGGAATGTATGAAATTATCTTATTCATAAAAATCACATTTTCACAACACACTGTACAGGTTAAAATGTGCCCTTTTTCAAACAATTAGTAACAAACAGGAAGTCAATTTTTCCCTTCATCTCCTTTTCCATATAATTCAGAAAGTGAGGACCATCTGTCACCTTTTCACTGTTGTATCCTGTTTCCCTCAAAATAAGACATCCCCTGATAATAAGCCCAATCGGGCTTTTGAGTGCATGGCAATAAGGCCAAGTACTTATTTCAGGGTTCAAAAAAATATAAGACAGGGTCTTATTTTCGGGGAAACACAGTAGTAATAAACCATAAAAACATAAATACTACTGGTTTTCTTAACATGTTGATACTTTCCCATTCAGCACTGGTTTTTGTTCTTTATTCCTTTTACATTCTTTTTTTTTTAAAAAATAATGTTGATATGTTATTTTTTTATTGTACACTCCATGAATTGTACACTCCATAGAATTGTACACTCCACATTGGACTTGGGCACTGCCTAAACTGAACAAAAGAAGGAGACAATGGCAAAACACTTCTGGAAACCTTGACCAGAAAACTACAAGGACACAATTGAGAAGAAGAAAAATAACTGAATCAATGAAAGATTAAATAAATGTAATCCTCATGGCATTTTGAAATGTCAGTAGAGTGTTTAATGTGTAAATTTGAATTAAATCATATATAATTTTGTGGAAAGTTGCAGGAATATAAAAAGAAAATTTCTAAATGGTAAGGTCATTGGGGCTCTCTGACTTTAGTTGTTTTTTTTTTTTGTAGACATGTCATTACTAATTTCTAAATGGAAGATACATTGACAGTTTGAAATAAAATAATATAAATGCAGATATTAAAATATTGGAGAAGATCTAAAATACCGGTATTTAAAATCTGAACTAGTTATTTACCTAACTGCTAGACTAAAAATATGCAAGATAGTTAAATACTGAGCTACTAAAAAAGATAAAAGTTTCCCTGTCTAATTGTTTCTAACTGTAGGGGGCGGTAATCATCTCTGTTTCTTGGCCAAGGGAGCCAGTGTTTTCTGGAGACATTTTCTGTGGTCAGGTGGCCAGCATGGCTATACACCAAAGGTGCGCGGAATGCTCTTATCTTCCCACTGAAGTGGTAGCTATTTATCTATTCGCATTTGCATGCTTTTGAACTGCTAGGTGGACCAGATCTGAGGTAGGAACAGGTGCTCATCTCATTGAACGGAACTCGAATCTTGAACATGGGCTGTCAGGAGGGGGCACTGAGCCATTGTGCCCCCTACTGAACTACTAGCCCACTGAAATTCTACGATAGCAAGGTTTTAAAATCATCATTTGGGGGAAGCAATAGTGTCTATAATCCAGACATGAAAGATTTCAACTTCAGATTTTTCTAAATTTGGAATCATTAATTTTCATCCCCATTGCACTATTCAATCTAATAAGCATTACAAATCCTTCCTGTTTTCAGCTAATAAAAATGATATTTGCTGCATACATGCACATTTATGCTCCCAGCCAATACCTTCCTAAAGTCACCGGAAGTATTAATTATTAACTTCTCCATAGATACATTCAACAACTAAGGAGGCATCTTAGGCTTCGATGTTGCTCAAGATCATACCATTTATTAAGCACTGAATTGATTCCTGCGATGTGGAATTCAGCAACCAACCTTCAGTTCCATCTTCATGCAAAACATCCCATCATTAAAACATATTCGCTTTATCTTACACTTTCTTTACATTTAAAATCATGTGGTAACTATTTCCCCCCCCCCCCCCTGACGTGGATATGTTTCTCAATAGCCTGGAGAAGAACGAGCATCTAATCAGACATCTCCTGCCTGATGTAGAATGATCACGTATTCCTTTTAATCAGAAACTTGCCAAAGAGTGTACACTTCCTCTTGTTGCCTTTCCCTTTGTGTAGGAAACAATAATGACAGGCTTCCCATCATCAGGCACGAATGCACTCTTCACACACAAGTTTGCACAACTTTCACAGCCACACCTACATTTTAACATTTCTCCAGTTGCATCATCTACCTCTCCAACCTTACAATTTTCCAGCGTTCTCACAGTATTTAGGACTTCTTTTCATCGTTTTTCTTGGGCGCTGACAGTTATGGCTTTTGCTTAAAATTCTCTTAGACATATCACTATTATTTTTTTTATGAATCGCAAAAATCTCAGCTTTCCTCTATCTAGTGTCGTCTCCAATTATTTTATTTTGATTTTAGTTAAAAAGGCTCATAGCACAGCATATACAGGCATGCAAATCTAGATTATGATATACATTCATCTCCCTCTTTTGAAAAGTCCATTAACAGTACTCTGCGTTTTTAAAATTATTATTATATTATTTAATTTAATACAAAGATTTATTTTCAGGAAAAATATAGTATTTATCTATGATCGAAGACAAAATTACTGAGGTTGTGCAATGATGACACCCCATATTATTTCATCATTTTTTAAAAATTCCACTTACTTTGCTGAAGGCATTGTGGGTAGTTCAAAAACATTTTTAATTGCCAACAAAACTTTCTGTATATATATTCCTTCTCTCTCTAATTATACTCTTTACCACTATTTTTTTTTATTTCTACTGAATACAACTTCTTTTGTTTTGTTTGTTGTTTCGGGTTGTTGTTCTTTGCAGCAAACATTCTCTGTGTATTTTTTTTTCTCAGCCACAGTTTCTTTCACTTCATCTTTTCTATGAGTTATATATAATTCTGTTCCAAGTATTTCCTTATGATCACATGCTATTTCTGTGAGGAGATTAAATGGTGGGATTCAGCCAGTTTGCACCACTTCAGGAGAATCGGTTGTTAACTTTCTGAGCAGTTTGGTGAACTGCTTGTTGGAAGAAATCATTAGGGCAGAGAACCGGTTGTTAAATTATTTGAATCCCACCACTGCCTATATTCCAATTTGATCCTTCTCCTTAATTTTGGGGTATGTATCCAAGGCCTAAGTCCACAAAGAAATACACCATTGTTGATTGGAAGTTGGACAAGTTATTCTCAGATGTCCAAAGAAGACTAAAAAAGAAAAAAAACCACCCTTATTGTATCTAAGAAAACTGCATCTCATGTTTTTTCTCCTCCCTACAGTAATTACTAGGGCCATAAATTTAATTTGCTCCAATTAGCTGTAACTACAAAACTTCCTCTTTCTTCTAGGAGTTTGCTCAATAATCTAGACCTGTCGCAAGAGCTTTGTTTTGATGTTTTTCTGGCACTGAGGGTAAGCTGAATTTTAAAAGGAGTTCCTATTTATTTAAATTTCCTTCATAGGGTAGAGAGCACAGGAATATTTTTTAAAAAATGGCCAGACTGATAGGCAAGAGATACATATTAGAGAAATATTGTGACACAATTTAAGTACTGAAAGAATTTGCACTCATCAACTTCTTAAAAGTGAGTGAAAAACTTGGTCTTTCCTCAAATCTTTTTTTTAAAAAGTTGTTTTAACTTCAGAAGTTAAGGGTACTTTTCTTTGATCAGAAAGACACTTTAATCCTTTCGAAGGGCAAGCTTGGCATTCCTTCCAAAACGCTGGTGAGCTTGCAAAAGCACCTTCTAGTATGGCAAGCACAAAAAGTTTGCAATGCTTCCTCTCATCACGGATGTTTCTTACGACAGGATTTCCTGATGTACACACTCCTATTTCTCAGAAGAGGCCCCTGATAATATGGTTTTGAATTGCTCTCCTCACTATCCTGACATGTATTTCTCTCTTTCTTCTAAGGAAAAGATTGTTCATTTCTAAGTAATCTGTCTCTTGCATTTCTACTTAATGTCTAGCACTTCAGAGTGTTTAAACCAGAATGAGGAAAGGTAGCATACTGATATAACTTAAAATCTATTAGAAAAGTTGATTATACTTACACACACACACACAAACACACACATACTGCATACATGCACACTTACAGTAGTGGCCAAAATTGTGGAAACCTTTTGGGGAAAGTGTATTTTTGAGGTTTGATGGCTAATAACACCACTTTTTTTGGAGTTTCAAAATAATCCTATTTCACTGCTGGAATGGCCTGGGAATAGCCCAGACCTTAATCCAATTGAAAATCTATGGAGCTGACTAAAGAAACTTGTTAGTCAGAAGTGACCCAGCAATAAAACCCAGTTAATAGAAGCAATCATTCAATGTTGGTTTCACATTATAACAGCTGCAGAACTAAAAGACTTGGTTCACTCCATGGAAAGACGTTGTAAGGCTGTAATTCATGCTAAAGGTTACCCAACCAAGTATGAACTGACTTGGTGATCATTTTTGCATATCTTCTTTTTTCTACGTGTTTCACTTTTCTTCTTTATACTGTACTGCTATTCTAATAGCAAATCCTTCATAAAAGTTATTGTATTACATTCTTGATTAAATTATCTTTCCACTGATATATAATTTTATGGTACAACTCCAAAAAAAAAAAAAAAGTGGTGTTATTAGCTAGTTTTAGAAAATACACTTTTCCCAAAAGGTTTCCACAATTTTGGCCACTACTGTACATAGAGTGGTGCTTAGAAGTTTGTAAACCTTTTTGAACTTTCAATTTTCTGCATAAGTCTGCACTTACCAAGAGGATCTCCAGCAATGATGCTGTATTCAACTTGCCCGCTGGGTCCTGAGTCCCCATCATGAGCTAGAAAAGTCCACACCCTGGGACCAGGTTGTCCTTCTGTGATATCAAAGGGCCCTTCATAAGAACGAGGGAACGTTGGTTGATTGTCATTGATATCATTCAAATTTATCAACACCTGAGATTAACACAGAAAGGCACAGAGGTGTTCTAAAATGCTTCAACAACAAAACTGTACACATTGATTTGGGAGATCTAATTTATGAGAACAAGGCTATTACTACTACCATAAAAGTAACAATCTTTCACACAGCTGCCAGAAAACAGTTTGCAATCTATTCATTTTATATTAATAAAGCCTTGGATGTTGCTTTTGTTTGCATCAATAAACCTAAAGTGCCCCAATATTTTTCACAGAGAAATAGATTTATTTATTTATTTATTTATTTATTTATTTATTTATTTATTTATTTATAAAAACCATTCTAAAAACATTTAAAAGATTAAAAAACATTAAAAACCTTAGAACGCATTCACATCATTCATGACCGGATCTCGCCAGATCGCAAAGCGAGATCAACGGCCCCAGGCCTGCCAGAAAAGTCAGGTCTTCACAGCTTTTCGGAAGGCCAATAGGGTGGGGATGGTCCGGACCTCAGGAGGTAACTGGTTCCAGAGAGCTGGGGCAGCCACAGAGAAGGCCCTCCCCCGCGGGCCCGCCAGCCGGCATTGTTATATATTGTTATATTTATAGATAATAAAGGAGGCTGAAGCAACAACCTTATTCCTTTTTGACTTGGCAGGTTTTGGGGTAAATCAAGAAAGATAACTGAGATCTAAACATCAGCATTCTACAATAACCAGCAAATTGTGCTTCTTGATAAATTAAAATGATGTGAGGGTTTGCCAGGACAAGCTCTCATCAAATGCAGCTTAAGTGCTGTCTTTTCAAAGGTTGTGTTAGCTACTATATTATGGATGTATAGCATTTGCTATACCATTACGCTGCAATCAAATTAAATCAGGAAGCAATCATGGTGAACAAGAACTTGAAATCATCTTTGGATTCTATGTTCAAAGGCAAGGATCAGGAAATGGTTACATTGCACGATGCCAAAAATATCTATCTGCCATTCTCTTATAACCGAATTCCAATATATCGATGATTAGAAATATTACAGCTCCATGTCAGATGCTGCAACTGACTAGTTGAAATTAAATGAACAATTTGCAGACACCATTGTTGAAAAGGTTCTGGCTTTCATCAACTGTTAAATTGTGAAGAGAGATTGTTGCCCTGCTGAATTTTAACTCCTTTGTAATATTTCTCCCTTTTGCCTTGTCTTTCCAATGGGGCCCCCTTCTTTCTCTTGCTTCATTTTCCATCTCTCTTTTCTTCCTTTCCTTGTCCAGCTTCTTGTTCTGCTAACCCCATTTATTTCTTATTTTTGTTTTTGTGCTTGTGTTGATTCTGCTAGAAATTAGAAAGGAAATGTTTGGGAGTGTTTTTGTGTATACCTGGCCTTGTATTTTTCTCCATGTTAAAAAGATGGAGAAACTGGGCACTGCACAGAATTTTTGTCAACTTTGAAAGTAAATATTTCCTTCCTTTGGCTAAATTTGGTATATGGTAAATTTGGCTAAATATGGTATCTGTCTGCAGAAATAATTTTTAAATCTTAAGTTATTGATTTGGAAATTAACCACTAGAGCATGGAAGAATTTCCATGGTGACAAATTTTAATGTTAGCAGTGTATTCTACTAAGAGTTGAGGAAATATAAAAATCCATTTTTTTACAACTACCTTTTAATTAGGCAAATTTTGTCCCAACTCTGAATTCCCCCTCTTAACTAATTTTTCCAAGATATTATTCCATACAGATTATTACGTACATGCCTCCACAACTATAGGTGAGGGAATAAATCTCACAGGGTTGTAGAAGTCTTCAATATGAAGTCAACCAATAATTGAACTATAGAGAGGAAGAAAACGAAACTCCTGATTCCATCTTCATGAGTGCTCTTTTTAAATCTTTCATGTATACTATGAGGCCTTTTCAATTACTCCTTGTGACAATTGAACATAATGGTTCCCATCTGTTTATTTTTGATTATTTCTTACTTTTCACCAGTTGTGGCTACTGTATTTTGGTGAAACACAAATACCGTACATTTTTATGTATACGAATGTATACAAATTTGGAATTGTACCAGTGGAATTGTACCAGTGCAGCAGTTGTAACACATCAACTGCGACAATACGGGGGAAAAAATGTAGCCAGATCAATGCTTTCATCAATCCTAGAAGAAGGATTAATAAAGAAATGCCAAAAAAGAAAAAGAAAGAAAGACCAAGAGAACTGCACGTAGTTCAATTATTTTTCCATCTTTCAAATTAAATCTATCCTGGGGACAAATAAGAAACAAGCTTTTCCTCTGGAAACTGTTGATGGAATTTCCTCCCATTCTGTAAACCATTGAAATAATAGTTGTTCTGAGTCACTTTTTTTTATAGCGTAGAAAGATTACTGGGAGATTAAGACCTTCTTATTCACAGTATAGGCAAGCATTAATTCTTTCTTATTTTGTGATCCTAGCTTTTTTAAAAAATGGAAGTACATTCCTGTAACGATTTGCTGTTGGTTGTGACAACAATAGTTAGTGGAAGTTATTAGCTGGTTGTTTTTAAGGGAATGCCTTTGTTTGCCATGCCTACAAATTTCATTTTCTTTCTCAGAAGAGAAACATACCATTGTAGTAGATGTGAGACGGCGTGATGGAATCGGACACTGGTCTGTGGCTGTGATTAATAGTGTATAACGCCCATGGCTGATTTCATAATCCAATTCTTTCATGGTACGTATTTGTCCCTGAAATGACAGCCCAACATTTAAACACTTTTAATTTTCAGCAGTGAAGACTGATGGACTGTGAAATTTGGTTGTGATGCACCTGTGTGGTGGTGCTAAGTGAAAAAAACCCAATGTGGTGATGCACTCACTGTAGTGCTGTTGATGTGAAAGGTGCTCATGATGTTTCCCTCTGTGATGGCATATGTAATGGTCCCATTTAAGCCTTCATCCTGATCCATAGCACTGATGGTGATAAGAACGGCATTCCATGTGCCTGGACCTTCATCCAAAGTGACTTCATACTGCTGCTGCTGGAATACTGGAGGATTATCATTCTCATCCAGGATAGTTACATAGACTGTTGTTGTAGCCTATAGATGATCAATAGCAAGACATTTAGAATCATGCAGAGGAGAAAAAAAGGAAGGAGATCACATGAAAACCATATGAATATTCAAATCGTTCAAATACCTTTCAATTGGTAATCTCTTTGAATGTCTCTTGTTAATAATGTTCCACCAAAAGATTTATAAAGTTGATTGAAAAAAAAACCCCACATCTAATGCATATTTACCTATAAGCAAGCACCACTGAATTTCATCATTTTTAGTATTTTTAGAATTAGAGCTAGTGGAAGAATCAACTGCCCCCAGAGATACGAAGAATTCAAGACCTCGGTGTCTTCTGCCATGCCTTAAAGACCTTCTTTTTTCAGCAAGCCGGGCTGGCTTAATGCTTTTTAAATGTTTTTAATATGTTTTGTTACTGTTTTTTTAATTTGGGGCCAAATTTATATATATCTTTTAAAATTGTTTTTCATGTTTGTATCTATGTTTTTTACTTTGGCTGTACACCGCCCTGAGTCCTTCGGGAGAAGGGCGGTCTATAAATTTGATAATAAATAAATAAAAAATAAATAAATAAGAATGCAAGCTTACTTGGAATGTACTTCTTTATTTCAGTATCAGAAGGCACTCAAACTAATGTTTTTTTATTTATACACCTTCTTCTATCTCACCCTTCTATTACTAAAAAAAGCCTCTCCAAATGAACCTTAATTAATTAAGCAATTAAGCATAAATCAAAACATTTATTTCAAATTATCACTAAAAAATCTAAGATAATAATTAGAAAAAAACCTAAAACATGGAGAAAATATCAGGTCATATCAAAAAGAACCAATTTAACCAAGCACCAAAATGAACAGGTGTATCGTCACCTGTTGTTGAAGACTGATAAGGGAACCTCTGCTGAGACATTTGTATAAGAATGTATTTCCTTGTTTAGCAAATCCCTAACATCTGGTGAGAGATACCTCTGCTGATGAGCAGGTACATATGGGGAGAAAGTGCTCTGTTCAATATCTGGAATTTAAGCTACACAGGGTGTAACATGTTCATGTCTGGCTGTCCAAATTTGCATTTTGCACCAGCCAAAAATTCAAGGCCAAATTTCGTAGGTAGCATAGTAAAGCATCCTTCAATAGTTGAGATGGACTGTGCTGGGTAGGTTCTCCTAGTACAGGAATAGCTAAAGCTGCAAAAACAATTTTATGCACATTCATAATATGAAAAGCAAGCAAGAATATTGTACTTCCTCAGAGGCGCTAACAGTAGTAGGTGAGAAAATTAGATGTGAGGAAATGTTACATAATGTGGAGCAAATTAAAGCAGTCGCATTGATTTATCATTACAGGACATTGTATGAGCCTGATGAGGCAACTCTTCTTAGGGTTGAGGGGAAAACCCTGTCTATCCGAGATTCAAAATATTAGCAGAGATTCAACATATCAGAGTTTGCTTGCAATTTGTCCACTAGTGTTTGTTTGTGTGTATGTACCCAGAGAGTGCTGTGAACATAAGTGCACAGAACAATAACAGTACATTGAAACATTTGTAATACGGTATCAAATGACTTCCTCAATGCAACTGTTTCTTGCAGCATCTCCAAGACCAAGCCCTTGAAATCTTAGCAGGTCATAATCCAATATAAAGCAATTTTGCAGCAACCTGTAAGTTAAAAGTGCTACCCAGAATACAAGATGTATTGTTGCTAAGTGCAAATTGCAAACTTCTCTGCTTTATTCTACATGTTAGCATAAAACCTTATTTCCCTCTCTACCCTTCTGTTAGTCTTTGCTTTCCTGATTCAAAGTTGCACCATCTTAAGCCATCCTATTTTATTGGTCCACTTTAATATTGCTTTATTGTCTCAAAGGTGGCCACTTCACCATGTTTAATGGACCAAAAACCTTATTATTAGTTCATCTATTGTGACCCAGATGACTATCACCAGCTTTTATGCATGCTTGATAAGTGTTTTAAAGAAAAAAAAAAAAGAAGTTGGAAAGATCAAATTCAATAAATCCTACTTTTTTATAGTCTTTTCTAACCAATTTTTCCCAGAGATCAAGGATAACCACAGAATGGTCTAGGACCGTGATGGCGAACCTATGGCACGGGTGCCACAGGTGACACGTGGAGCCATATCGGTGGGCATGCAGCTCAGTCTGGCATGCATGCGTGCACTGGCCAGCTGATTTTCGGGCCTTCTGGGCCCACCAGAAGTCAGGAAACACACTTCCTGAGGGCCTCTGGGGGGGAGAGGCTGTTTTTGCCCTCCCCAGGCTCCTAGAAAGGCTCTGGAGCCTGAGGAGAGCGAAAAACGGGCCTACCGGGCCCATCAGGCCATCGCATGGCAAAAGCGAGGAGAGCAAGGGGGGATGGGGGGCAGGGCGCATAGAATTATGGATATGGGTATGCGTGTTTGTGACCCCACCACGCTCCCCCCACTTTTGGCACACGATGGCAAAAAGGTTAGCCATCACTGGTCTAGGACAATTTAGCATGGACAACTCATCATGGCCCACTTGCCGTAGGACAACTCATGGCAGGACAAGAGTTACACTAATATCAAAGAACCGATGGAATAGAATCATTAAAGAAAGGATGCCAAATTGAAATGCGAATGACAAAATTTAAAATAATTTTTTAATTACTTTAAATATTTAAATTGAATTGTTGAATTGTCCCGCAGCGAGTTGGCCATAGCAAGTTGGCTACAGAGAGTTGTCCCGCTGCGAGTTGGCTGTGGTGCGTTGGCTGCGGCGAGTTGGCTGCACCAAGTTGCCCCATTCCGACCACAAAAGATATTCAAGATGGCGACTGTGATTGTATGTTTGAAAATCTACTGCTTTTCATATTAAAATGAGGCAGAACTGTGTGTTGTAGCTGCCATTTTGACTTGTTTTGACTCTCCACCCCAGCACTTGTATCAGAGCTGCCATCTTGGATATTTCCAGTATGGTTTATATTATGTTACCATAACACATTTTGTACAGGTAGTCCTTGGCTTACAACTATTTATGAAAAAGTGACTTATGACCAGTTTGCACACTTGTTACTTGTTGCATCTCCATGGTCACATGATCAAAATTCAGACATTGACAATTGGCATGTATTTATGAGAGTTGCAATGTCCCAGGGTCATGTGATTGTCTTTCGCGGCCTTCTGACAAGCAAAATCAATGGGAAAACCAGTTTCACTTAACAGCAGTGTAACTCACTCATTAACTGCAGCAATTCCCTTAATTGTGGCAAGTTGTAAAATGGGGTAAAGCTCACTTAACAACTGTCTTGATTAGCAAAGGAAATTTTGGGCTTATCTGTGGTCATAAGTCAAGGACTACCTGTGTGTTAAGAGCTAAGCAGGCAAACAGGGCTATTTCTACAGTCAAATTTTCTATCCTTGTAAGTCACTAAAATAAGTAAAAGCAACACATTCATTTGTTCCAATTACATTTCACTTTTAACTGTTTCTAAAGATACATCTTGCACAGGTGCATATGAAAGAAAAGTGGTCTCCCAAATATTAATTTCTGTCAAACAAAATGCCATTTTAATTTCTAATGCTATTTTAGTTTCAAAGTAAAACACTAACTCACTTTACCAGACCAGCAGATATAAGTAATGTCAAATCTAGATAAGAAAATAATGCATGACATCCTATGTTTGTTTAGGAGCAAAAGATGAAAAAAAAAAGCCTGTAAAAGAAACTGTTTTACCGTAAACCAGGTTTTTTCTTATCATGACTACGATGCTGTCTGCCACAGTTTTAGATCAAATTTTTGATGTCAAAGAATTGAACATCAGACTAAAAATCCAGTCTGGTACATTTGCCTCTAATTTAACGTCCAAAATTGGTTCTGCATAAATTACAGAATTTTCTGCAAATTCTGGACTAAGGGAGGATAACTGTTGAAATGGGAAATCAATTCTTTTTAGATATTAATAAATCAACTAGTAAGTCACATATCAATCCTGGTATAAAGCAAACTTGATCATGTTCTCCATTTGAGTTAACAATTAAACGTCTTAGCTTCATTTTAATCAGAAAACAGAAATCAGAGTGCATAAACATTATAATTACATTCTAATGGGAACTTAATTCTGGGCTTTAGTATGATAGCTAATAACAAGCACTGTCATTAAAATATTAAGAATTCCTAAGAAATGGATCTTACATTGGTAGGACAGAAAATAATTCTTTAATTTTTAAGAAATGCATCAAATATACCAGACTGGATTAATATGTACTACTGTATTTTTCAGATACAGGAGTATACACATCTGATGCAACGGTATTCTAGCTGAATATATTATATACATATCCACTCATAAGGTGGAAGGTTAAACCTTGTTCATTTATACCATTTTTAACATTTCAATGCAACCATATGAAACCAATTAATATGCTGAGTTTGGGAAGCTTCTGAGTACAGGTGAAACTCGAAAAATTAGAATATTGTGCAAAAGTTCATTTATTTCTGTAATGCAACTTAAAAGGTGAAACTAACATATGAGATAGATTCATTACATGCAAAGCGAGATAGTTCAAGCCTTGATTTGTCATACTTTTGATGATTATGGCTTACAGCTCATGAAAACCCCAAATTCACAATCTCAGAAAATTAGAATATTGTGAAAAGGTTCCATATTCTAGGCTCAAAGTGTCCCACTCTAATCAGCTAATTAAGCCATAACACCTGCAAAAGGATCCTGATCCTTTAAATGGTCTCTCAGTCTGGTTCAGTAGGAATCACAATCATGGGAAAGACTGCTGACCTGACAGTTGTGCAGAAAACCATCATTGACACCCTCCATAAGGAGGGAAAGCCTCAAAAGGTAATTGCAAAAGAAGTTGGATGTTCCCAAAATGCTGTATCAAAGCACATCAATAGAAAGTTATGTGGAAGGGAAAAGTGTGGAAGAAAAAGGTGCACAAGCAGCAGGGATGACCGCAGCCTGGAGAGGATTGTAGGAAAAAGCCATTCAAAAGTGTTGGGGACTTTCACAAGGAGTGGACAGAGGCTGGAGTCAGTGCATCAACAGCCATCACACACAGACGGATCCTGGACATGGGCTTCAAATGTCGTATTCTTCGTCAAGCTGCTCCTGAACAACAAACAATGTCAGAAGCGTCTTACCTGGGCTAAAGAAAAAAAGAACTGGTCTGTTGCTCAGTGGTCCAAAATCCTCTTTTCTGATGAGAGCAACTTTTGCATCTCATTTGCAAAACAAGGACCCAGAGTCTGGAGGAAGAATGGAGAGGCACACACTGCAAGATGCTTGAAGTCCAGTGTGAAGTTTCCACAGTCTGTGTTGATTTGGGGAGCCATGTCATCTGCTGGTGTTGGTCCACTGTGGTTCATTAAGTCCAGGGTCAATGCAGCCATCTACCAGGAGATTTTGGAGCACTTCATGCTTCCTTCCGCAGACAAGCTTTATGGGGATGCTGACTTCATTTTCCAGCAGGACTTGGCACCTGCCTACACTGCCAAAAGTACCAAAACCTGGTTCAATGACCATGGGATTACTGTGCTTGATTGGCCAGCAGCAAACTCACCTGACCTGAACCCCATAGAGAATCTATGGGGCATTGCCAAGAGAAAGACGAGAGACATGAGACCGAACAATGCAGAAGAGCTGAAGGCCGCTATTGAAGCATCCTGGTCTTCCATAACATCTCAGCAGTGCCACAGGCTGATAGCATCCATGCCACGCCGCATTGAGGCAGTAATTGATGCAAAAGGGGCCCAAACCAAGTACTGAGTACATATGCATGCTTATACTCTTCAGAGGTCCGATATTGTTCCATGTACAATCCTTGTTTTATTGATTTCATGTAATATTCTAATTTTCTGAGATTGTGAATTTGGGGTTTTCATGAGCTGTAAGCCATAATCATCAAAATTATGACAAATCAAGGCTTGAACTATCTCGCTTTGCATGTAATCAGTCTATCTCATATATTAGTTTCACCTTTTAAGTTGCATTACTGAAATAAATGAACTTTTGTACGATATTCTAATTTTTCGAGTTTCACCTGTATGTGTAATCTGCCATGTCTATCAGAGGTGGGCTTCAGCAGGTCCTGACCAGTTCTGGAGAACCGGTAACAGAAATTTTGAGTAGTTTGGAGAACCGGTAGTAAAAATTCTGACTGGCCCTGCCCCCATCTATTCTCTGCCTCCCAAGTCCCAGCTGATTGGGAGGAAATGGGGATTTTGCAGTAACCTTCCCCTGGATTGGGGAGGGAATGGAGCTTTTACAGTATCCTTCCCCTGCCACGCCCACCAAGCCACACCCACAGTAGTTAAAATTTTTGAAACCCACCACTGATGCCTATGATATTCTGGCTCCTATGCAGAAGAATGTTCTATCAACTGAATTTGAAACATTTACTGAATAGTCAACTGTGTACGTATACTTCTGCAGTACAGGTAATCCTTGATTTACAACCGTTCATTTAGCAGCTGTTTGAAGTTACAACAACACTCAAAAAAGTGATTTACAACCAGTCCTTTTTTTTTTTTTTTTGCTTTAATTTATATGCTGCCCTTCTCCGGAGACTCAGGGCGGCTTACAATGCGTTAAGCAATAAGCAATAGCCTTCATACTTTTGTATATTTATACAAAGTCAGCTTATTGCCCCCACAATCTGGGTCCTCATTTCACCTACCTTTGAAAGGATGGAAGGCTGAGTCAACCTTGAGCCTGGTGAGATTTGAACTTGCAGTAATTGCAAGCAGCAGTTGTTAATAACAGTGCTTTAGTCCACTGTACTACAGGCTCTTTACAACCAGTCCTTGCACTTATGTCCACGTAGCATCAAAATTTGGGGACTTGGCAACTGGCGTGTATTTACGATGGTTACAATGCGCTGGGGTCATGTGATTGCCATTTGCAACCTATGCAGGTGGCTTCCAACAAGCAGTCAATGGGGGAAGCTGGATTTGTTTAATGACTATGTGATTCATTTAACTCCAGTGACTTGCTTAACAACCACACTTAAAAAACCTCTGTAAAATCAGGCATTTTGTTTAGCAACAAAAATTCTGGTCCTAATTGTGGTTATAAGTCAAGGACTACCTGTATCACATCTCAGGATCTCTATGGAATTGCTACAAATAATTCCAAATGGTGCAAATTAGACTTTTAATGAACATTTACATCAATAGATGAAAATATAACAATTATTACGTGTTTTTGCACATCTACGTAGAGCCCAATTTCTTTATAATTAATAGCTGCGTTGGTCCACAAATAGCATGAACCAATGTATTATATCATTGTATTATATATCAATATCAACTGGAATTTGGCAAAGGTCAAATTTGCATATTCTACTTGCCTGGTTTGCTCCATGATTTACAAGCTGGTGGCCTAGGATTTTACAAGTCAGCATCTGCCCATTTGTGACTTTTAAAGCGAGGGTCCCTTGGAAGTAGTAGTAATCTTGATTCAACAACAGAAATATATGGAAATACATGATTTCAGCTACGCTTATCATACTTTTGGGACTTTGGGGCTTTTAAAATAAAGGGGCTACAGCCAGGGGTGAAATCCAGCAGGTTCTGGAGAACTGGTAGCGGAAATTTTGAGCAGTTCGGAGAACTGGCAAATACCACCTCTGGCTGGCCCCAGAGTGGGGTGGGAATGGAGATTTTGCAATATCCTTCCCCCAGGAGTGGGAATGGAGATTTTGCAGTATCCTTCCCCTGCCACGCCCACCAAGCCACACCCACATAAACGGTAGTAAAAAAAATGGATTTACCACTGGCTACAGCCCATTTTAAAATAAAGGGTAAGCTTTTACTCCATTTATTTTATTAAATTTCTATACCGCCCTTCTCCCAAAGGACTCAGGGCGGTGAACAGCCAGAAGATAAAACACATTTAAACTATGTATAATAGAAGTAAATTGGATACCAAACTTTTTATTCAACTCCTCCTTAGTACATAAACTCCCAGATCATGGCCAGCTGGAACAAATCCTGGTTTGTTGACATTTCTCAACGTTCATGTGGTAACAAGAATTGAGAGAGATGAGCAACGAGATCATGGCCAGCTGGAACAAATCCTGGTTTATTGACATTTCTCAACCTTCATGTGGTAACAAGAACTGAGAGAGATGAGCAACGAGGGCTAGTTTGGTGGTGCAGCAGTCAAGACGTGAGGCCCTCGGAAGCAAGCAAAGGCAAACCACTCCCGATACACCTCGCCCAGGAAACCGCAGGCAGCCGCCAGGAGCCAACACTCACTCACTTACACACAAACACACACACACAATAATAATGAACGTTGACGACTTTCATCAGTTACGGAACTTTAATTCGAGCGCGGCGGGCGCCTTTGCACAGGCTTCCCAAAGATAAAAGCGAAGTTGCTTCTGGTTGGTTTCTTCTTGGAGAGGCTCATCTCGGATCAATGCCCGCGCCCTTCCCGAACTCCGGAGGCGTTTTCTAGCCAGCCCAGGGCTGCCGAAGAACTAACCCGGGACGGGGTTTTTTTTGACTCCATTTCACCGGAGGGTCCCGCTCTCTTTTAAACGAAACCGGCGTAATCCGAGGCTGGTTCGCCTGCATTTGCCGCCCCCACCCCCCATTCCTCTCCCAGCCCCGTCAGGCAGGTCGCTTTAGCTCAGTTCTGCCGGAGCGCAGCTGGGGCAATTTCTCCACCTTGCAATTCTAAAATTCCCGCCAAGCCACAGGCGATTCTCTGGCCGCCCGTCCCACCCTCTCCTCGGCTTGAGGCAAAAGGCGGGCTGCTTTCGGCCAGCAAGTTTAGCCACGCCCTCCTCAGGTAGAGCGGGCTTGCCCGGAGAGGTTCATCTCTGGGCTGCCTCCCGAGGTCAGGCGCGCCCGGGAGTTCCTTCTTCTGGCACCGGGCGGCCTCCGGGGGGTGCTCTTCGGTCGCTTGTCCGGCTTTGACCCCCCCACCCCCAAATTGCGCTCCGGGGCGGCAAAAGAACCACGTTTCCGGCACTTGGGCAAACCCCCCCACCCCCTTCCCGCCTGTCTCCTTCGGTCTGACAACCCAACTCCGCGTGTCGTTGCGCAGGACCGGAGCGCGCCCTCTGAGTGGAATCCCCCACCCGGGTCCGTCCCCCCCCCTTTTCAGGGACGGAATGGAGGCGTCCGCCAAGTGGGGGCTGCTGCTCCAGCTGGGGTTGCTTCTGACTCGCCTCCAAGGTAAGAGCCGGCTCCCTTCGCCAGAAGGACTTGTCCTGTGACCCCCCCTCTTTTTTTTTTGCATTGCCTTCTGCTTGCTCCATCCCCGCGGAGGCTGAGCTCGCCTCCTATTTGGACCTCCTGCATCCCCCCCCCCCGCGCGCAAAATGGAGCACCCCATTTTCAAGCAAAAGGGGGCCAAGCGGGGCAGGGTTGATAAATCTCTCTCTCCCCCCCACCCCTCTTTCCCAAAGGCCATAGTATTTAGGCGAAGGCTGCACTCGGGCGTCCCTGCTTTGCCTTCCCGGGTGCGAGCGAGGAGCCATCTCTGCGGAGGTCCTTTGCGCTTTAAGGCGAAGCCTTGAGGGGAACAAGGGCGCCCAGGCACCTGTCTCGGCCTCTGCTCCTTGAATAAGAAGCGCTGGAGAAGTGGGCGCGGAGCATGGGCTTTACAGCAACTTTTTGGGAGGGACGGGAGGGCAGATGGAGCGAGTACTGAAGACATCCGGGCTGAAATCACACACAAAAAAGGGGGGGAAGGGGGGAAAACAGGCATTTTTAAAAGTCCCACTTTTAAGGTAGAGAGAGACAGACAGACAGGCAGAGAGAGAGAGAGAGAGAGAGATAGGCAGAGAGAGAGACAGATAGACAGGCAGAGAGAGACAGATAGGCAGAGAGAGAGACAGACAGACAGGCAGAGAGAGAGAGAGAGAGAGAGACAGGCAGAGAGAGACATAGGCAGAGAGAGAGAGACAGACAGGCAGAGAGAGAGAGAGAGAGAGAGAGAGAGACAGACAGAGAGAGACTGACACAGAGAGAGAGACTGACAGAGAGAGAGACAGAGAGAGAGAGACTGACAGACAGAGAGAGAGAGAAAGAGAGAGACTGACAGAGAGAGATTGACAGAGAGAGAGAGAGAGAGAGAGAGAGAGACAGAGAGACAGAGAGATGGAGGGTGACAGACAGACAGACTGATGAGGCTGGTCTCACATCATCCAAGCAGGTTTTCATGCCTAAAATGGGACTCGAAACTCCTGATTTCTAGTCTGGTGCCTGAACCACTACTAGCCAAAGTGGCTCTCTTATCCATATTTGGTTCTACTATGACCAAATCTCTTCCAAATCATGCCAAGAAAGCAGCTCAGCACAGCTGCAATGAGCAACAGGATTATTTTTAATGCAGTGTAGTTTCTCCTTTTGCAAAACTAGCGGATTAAACAGCAAACTCGCCACAAATTTGCAAGTAACTTCTAAAACGCCTCCTAAAATAGCAGTTATCTGAAACAACTCAGTGAGCAGAGTTGGCTGTTGGTATGATTGTATCTTCTGTGTAAAGCCATGAATTTGTTAGCAGGTCATGGACAAACGGCTGTCCTTTGGGGTCATTACAGGTATCTGGAATAGAAGAACATGGGTGTTTTCTGATACGGAAGCATTTTGTATAAAATAGAATGCAACATTGGTTAATAAACAATAGCTCCAAACTTAGTTTTAATTTCATAAAATTGAAATTCATTGCTATTTTCACACACTATGTGAACAAGACAGTTTTTATATTCCAACATTCAGGATACAGTCTTAAGCTTATTGCATTTGCTTGTACAACATTTGCTTAAAATATTTAAGAAAAAATAGTTGGATACTTTGTTGTTTAGTATGTAAGGCAAGCAAACTTTAATTTTAAGGGACTGGGATTATTTCCATATATTGTACAGCTCAATTTACAATCACAATTGACCCTAAAAGTTCCACTGCTAGGCAAGACAGTTCAGTGAGTTGTCCCTCATTTCATGACCTTTCTTTCCACAGTTGTTAAGTAAGTCACTGCAATTGTTAAGTGAACCATGTAGTCAAGTAAGCAAATCTGGCTTTTCCCAGTGACTTTGCTTGTTGGAAACCAGGTGACAAATGGTGATCACGTAATCCTGGATACTGCAGCTATTATGAACACATGCCAGATGCCAAGCATATTTTGACTCTGTGGTCATGAGGATGCTGCAGTGGTCATAAATGAGAAAAACAGTCATAAATCATTTATTTCAGTGTAGCTGTAACTTCGAACAGTCACTAAACAAATGATTATAAATCAAGGAATATCTTATCAGGACATCATCCCAAAAAATGTGGAAGCAATGAAATGACTACTATCGGTTGCTGGAGATGGAATCCTATTAACATTTTTGTTGTTAGTTGCAAAGTCGTGTCCAACACATCGCGACCCCATGGACAACATTCCTCCAGGCCTTCTTGCCTTCTACCATCCTCTGGAGTCCATTTAAGCTCAGGCCGACTGCTTCAGTGACCCCATCCAGCCACCTCGTTCTCTGCCATCCCCTTCTTTTGCCCTCAATCTTTCCCAGCATTAGGCTCTTCTCCAATGACTCCTTCCTTCTCATTAGGTGGCCAAAGTATTTGAGTTTCATCTTCAGGATCTGGCCTTCTAAAGAGCAGTCAGGGTGGATCTCCTCTAGGATTGACTGGTTGGATCGCCTTGCAATCCAAGGAACTCGCAGGAATCTTCTCCAGCACCATAGTTCAAAGACCTCAATTCTTTGGTACTCAGCCAAATATATATATTCACACACACATACACACACACACACACATACTGTTTTAAAGAAGCACACAGAAACAATAGTCCAGGCTTCAATTATGTTGCACTGTAAGGGGCTTCTGGTCCATTTAAGTGATCAATCTTCCTTTTCAGTTTGTCAGCTTTTAATACTTTGGTTTTATTAAATGAATATTAGCATTCAGAAGATGCCTTCACTATGTCGATCCGCCCCTCCCCATTAAAGTTGTGCTCTCCAGGAAATAATTTTACGGGCCTGGGAGGCTGCTAGCATTTTCTATTAGAAAGCAGTTAAGTCTTGTCTCAAGATCTGGCCTATACAATGTAGATTGCTTTTGGCTTTGTGTGATTTGATTGAGACTCTTTATCAATTGAAATTTGTAAGCAATGGTTTCTTTCATCCCACCAAGGCAAAAGCAAAAAAACCACATTAAGATGAAGCATAATACATAAAACCTTTGCTTACGACCAGAAAAGGATTCCTGATCTTTATTCATTCTAAAAATTTTATTGAAAAGTCCTGCAAAGAAGGCATAAATATTTAAGGTAAAGGTAAATGTTCCCCTCGCACATATGTGCTAGTCGTTCCCGACTCTAGGGGATGATGCTTATCTCTGTTTCAAAGCCGAAGAGCCAGCGCTGTCCGAAGACATCTCCATGGTCATGTGGCCGGCATGACTAAATGCCAAAGGCACACGGATGGCTGTTACCTTCCCATCAAATGTGGTCCCTATTTTTCTACTTGCATTTTTTTTTACGTGCTTTCGAACTGCTAGGTTGGCAGAAGCTGGGACAAGTAATGGGAGCTCACCCTGTTACGTGGCACTAGGGATTCAAACCACTGAACTGCTGACCTTTCGATCGACAAGCTCAGTGTCTTAGCCACTGAGCCACCACGTCCCTTCTCATAAATCTTTAGTTGAGGGCTATTTGTCTCTTTCCATAATTCCTAAGAGGGGAAACCAGGGGAGGGATGTTTTTGTTATATTGCCACTTGGGACGTAACCACTCAATGAATTGAACATAATTCTTCTTGTAAAAAGTAAAAAATTACAAACATTCTGTATGATATTTTTTTACAGTTTTAAGTCTGTAGAATTCTGAAAGAAGTTTCCATAAATTTCCATACTTGCATCTGAAGACCTCTAAAATTAATAGCTTAAAGATTCTCAAACTGTAGGAAAACTTAGTAGATGGAAAGTACCTAAATTCAGAAAATAAAGGTGAGGAACTTGTGTGAGGTGGAAAAACATATTCAGTCTCTTCTCTTGTTTATATAGGATTTTGAAGTCAAATGAACTAGATCTTTTAGAGAAAAGCATTTGTTTCATGAATCATGAACATATAATAATTACCTAGTGGGAAATTAAACATAAGTTCTTACAATATGAGATTTTGTTATAGAACAATAGGTGAACAATATAGACCAGTGGCCCTCAATCTTTTGGGTACCAGAGACCCATTCCACAGAGAAAGGTTTTTCTGTGGACTGGAGAGGATGTGGTTTTGTGTGCTGCCTACATGCCGTGGATGGGGCTTCACTGGTTTGTGTGGACCAGTGCTGATCCACAGACTGGAGATTGGCGACCATGATATTGGATGAATGTGGGAGTTGTGGAAAAAAAGGGAATGAAGATCCGTAGAACTGCAATGTCCTTTTACAAATTAAACTTTCACTTAGGAGGCCAACAGAACAACATACTGTAGTAATATTTTTAAATCAATGAATAGGGCAATTTTATAAATAACCACAAAATTAAAGATCTGAAGATGGAATGCAAGAGCAACTTATATTGCCTTATCCTAAATTCCTCAGCAATCTCCTCTATCAGAAGTTTGAAACATAAGGAATTACTAACACTATCTGCTTGAAGTTGCATAACATTCTCAGAGACTCTTCCCATCCTGCTTACAGTCTTTTTGGACTGTTGCAGAAGATACAGAACAATTATTTTTATTTTTTATTTATTTATTTATTTATTTATTTAAAGGGACTCAGGGCGGTGAACAGCCAAAATTAAAAATACATACAATACAAAAGTTAAGATAACTAAAAAGAATTAAATCATTGGCTTCCCAATTTAAAACCCCCAAGTCTATAAAATTTAAAATCCCAATTAAGAACCATTTAGGCTAGGCCGGACCACACATTTTCTGAATAGTTTTTATCCCAGAGCTATAATTGCACTCAACAATGAACTAAAGGGCCACCATCAGTGAGCTATTGGACAGCATTGCTTGGTCTGTTGTGTGGATGTTTGGGTGGTTTAGGGGTGGGGAATTTGTGGTGGGAGGGAGTGTGTTCGCGGATTGTTATGTGTGTTGGACCTGGTCTTTGGGTCTTAAGTGAATTTCGTTGTATGGGTATACTGTGTATACACGTACAATGACAATAAAGTTGTTATTGTTATTATTATTATTGAAGGGTCCCATAAGTTCATGGAAGACTGGCGAAGAAGAATACAATACACTTGTTAAATTTTCCTCATTGCCCTATTTTGTTGTGTGAACAAGATGTACATAACTATACGGGATTAGCTCCACCTTGTTTAAAAAGACACCCATATTAATAACAGCATCACTTACCTCAGACTGAAAATAAAGGAGAACAGAATGTGCTGCTTTTAATGAAAACATATAGGGTTGTTAACATCAACAGACTTCTCACATTTTATAAAAAGGTGTTTAAGAAGCTGTTGACAAAGGCCATATGCTTTTTAAAAATTGGTTTTAAAAGAATGAATGAAAGTGGGGGGTTTGGGGCTAAATATAAGGGTGGATATAGTTCCTATTTTGCCCTGATTCAATAGCCACTGCTAGTATATAGAGCACTGGCGGCAAACCTTTTACTCACCGAGTGCCGAACAGGTACGGTTTGTGCGCGTGTGAGCTATCTGAGGTAACACGCTGCTCCTCCCCTGTGCGCTGCGTGTGCAACCACACCATCTGCGCATGCGTGTGGCTTTTGCGTGGCTCCCCTGTGCGCTGCGTGTGAAATCGCACCATCTGTGCATGCATGCAGGTTTTGCATGGCTCCCACCGTGCACTGTGCGCGCGATCACACCATCTGCGCAAATGCACACGCATGCGCAGGAGAGCTTCAAAGACCAGCTGAGGCCCCTGAATTGTGCACCTGCACACCAGAGGCCTGAACACCAGCTGGGGCGTGCGCGCGTGGGCAGCTGCCGGTGAATTGGGCGACAACTCGTGTGCCCATAAAGATGGCTTTGCGTTCCACCTTGGGCACGCGTACCATAGATTCGCCATCAGGGGTATAGAGGGAAATGACATAGTTACACAAAGGTTAGAGGATGTTGTGGCTCCGTTACCTGAGCCTGTGTCTTCGGCAGGAGAGGACTCCGAGAGTGAAGGAGAGGAGTTGGCAAGGCCTCCCTCTCCAGGGAGGGCAATGCCTTCGGTGTCCACCGAAGGGCAAGAGATAGGGCCGGGGCCAAGCACGTCCACGCAGCCACAGATGGTCAGTGATGAGGGTTATGAGTCTTGGCTGGATCCATGCCAGCGTGGCAGAGATAAGCGCACGCAACAGAAGAAAAGGCGTGCCCGAGATTAGGCTGAGTCACTGGACCACACCCCACAGGATATAAAAGGGAGCGTGGTGGCCAGTCAAACCTTGTGACGAACAAAGCTGAAAGCTTCCACGCCATTCTGCATTGCCGGACTTTTGTTATAGACTTTGCTGGATTATCTCTGGACTTGATTGACTCCGTAATTATTGACTGTTTCTTTTGATGTACCAGAAGTGGGGAGAAGTTATCTCTCCTCTTTGTAAATAATAAACTCTTGGCAGGTAGCCACTAGGTTGTTGCCAAGTTCCGTTATCATAAGGAAAAGGATTTTGCCGGCTGGTTTGGTCTTTAACTCTTGAACGTCTGTTGGTGTGTGTGCGTGTGGTTGGGGACAGAACAGAGGAGATAAATATGATATTAATGTAGAGAGGCTGCTAAAAGTAGTCCTCAACTTACATCCATTTGTTTAGTGACCATTCAAAGTTACAAAGGCATTGAAAAAAAATGAAAACCATTGCCGCATGCCCAGTCACATGATCAAAATATGGTTGCTTGGCAACTGGCCTATATTTATCACAGTTGCAATGGTCCTAAGGCCCTGTGATTGCCATTTGCAACCTTCTCAGATAATTTCTGACAAGCAGAGTCAATGATTCACTTAACAACTGCAGCAAAAGTTTAAAATCTTTGTATTGATTTCATTAGAAAGACTGCGTTAAGCATTAGAAAGAGCAGGGTCACTATCCTATCTTAACTTCATCTCAGTATTTTGTCTGCAAGTTTCATGGTGTCCCTCATAGATTGAAACTGAGAAGGGTGTGAAGGAAAGTCTACCATAGTTCTGAGTGAAGGTTGGCGATTTTGATTGAAGATACAGAAAAGGAAAGTGTAATTATTGTAGTGGGTTTGATAGAGTCTGAGGAATTGGCAGTTTGACGTGGAGGGGGCAATTTCTTTATAACTTTTCAACCCTTAACATGTAGGGGCAACAATGGTGGAGCTGCAGCTATTAAATGTTAGTTCTAAAAAGTGTGGAGTCTTGCGATATAGGACGCAGGATTGCGCTTACAAGGATATTTGTGCATTGAAAGCTGTTCAAGCTAAATTCTTAAGATTTCTAAAAGTTCCCCATTTTATTGCTAATGTACTGCTAATGTTAAACTTTAGCTGTATTTCATTTGAATTCAGTTGCAATTCTGCTGGTCAAAATATTGGCTTAAATAAATTTGTGGATAGGGGAAAAAATGTCCAACTAATTCTCCCTCACTATTCTAGGCTTGGATGAAACCTGGAGTGAAATCAGGCTAAGAATTTTAGATTTAACAAAAAAATAGAACGAACAGACCTCATTTATGCAATAATGAGTGTTCATACCCTCCCTTTATTATATATTTGTACCATTGCCTGGTTCCATCTCCTAGGAGAGTTTTCACATTGGCACATCTAGATATTCTTATCATTAGTTATACTGTTGAGTAGATTGAACGGTATTCCTTATCAAGAGCATTTATATACCTGTTCAGACTCTAAAACCATGCTGCACATTTTTCTGGATTGCCCTATAGTAGTTATCATCCCTGGAAGCTACTCTCCTTTCTGATTAAAAACTATCTTGATCATTCCCACATGGCAATTATGCACTATCCACTAAACAACTAGGATCAGGAAGTCTGTAAAACTGTAGCTAAATTTTGTAACGTATCAGTGAAAATCAGAAGATTTTAGACTTAGGTGCGTTTAAGCCAGGGGTCTTCAAACTACGTCGCGTGGGCTGGATACAGCCTGCTGAAGCCATTAATCTGGCTCACGCGGGACCACAAGGCTACCCCGCCCACATTGCCCCGCCTACCTGCCGGCCCCTATCCGCCTTTTGGAGGTTGGGGAGGCCAAAAATGGGCCCGTTTTTGGCCTCCCCGGCCTCCAGAGAGAGAGAGAGAGATGGGGGAGAAAGAAATTGGGGGGGGAGACACACACACGCACACACACAGATGTCCCTCATACACACCCCAAGGCAGCCACATCCCTTCAGTAACCTCCTTTCCCCCCCCAGGAGCATAACAAATTAAAGTTTAATTTGTATCTATTGTTTGGACTGCTAAATTGGCCATGCCCACCCAGTCACATGCCCACCTAGCCACGCCCACCCAGCTGGTCCTGCCCCCCAACAGTCTGAGGGACTGTGAATTGCCCCCCCTCCCCCCCCGTTTAAAAAGTTTGAGGACCTCTGGTTTAAGCTTAGCTCAGGCATGGAATATAGTTCAATGGAATTGAGTGGCTCATAAATTTAAATAAATAAATAAATAATGATGAACAGGTTTCTAATGAACTATGTTACAATATATATTTTTCGTTCTTTTTCTCTTTTTGTTTTAATTTCTGTGCTTGGTCTATGATCACATTCTTTAATAAACTGAAACTGGATTGATCTAATTTGAACAATATATTTTTTCTAATGTCCTTTTTTCCAACTGTTAAAATAATTCAATATTATTACTGAGACCTGATTTTCATCCCTAATCAACTGCAAAAATAGGAATCAGTGGACAGTTCTAAATCTGTATACATTAAGGAATATAAAACTATGTAACAGTCTTCTCAACCTCCTTGAAGGCAGTTTCAATTATTCATCTTATTCATGCCTGGAAATAGTAGTGTGCAAGTTTTTGTTATTTGTTTGTCAGGCTTCAGTTTTTAACTTTTAATTTAGCAGATGCACTTTGCACTTAAAAAAAAAAAGGATTAGAGGCAAAATTAGAAGTGTTAATCAGAGAAAAGAATATCTAGTTTTGTTTCTGTCTAGAAGCCACTTTTAATCTTTGTGCTAGAGACAGAAAACATTTTTGACTTGGGTTTTGCTAATTAATTTGTCATCATAGAAATAACTAGTATTTACTAAGTATGTGAAAGTAAAAAGTTGTAGTTCTATTTTTTATTTTACGGAGCTGAAAAAAATGGAAGTAAATGCTTTTTGTTTTTCCCCTTTATCTTACACCCCTCTTCCCCTTTTCTTTTCCTTCTCTATTTCCCCATTATCTTTATTTTCATTTGTGTTTTATTCTATGATAATCTGAATTAAAATTACACACACACACATACACACACAGAATAAATACAGCATTAGTAAATGCTTTTTAGCAATATGGCCTCATGTGATAAGATAAGCATATGGTATTTAGCCAGGCACTGGGTTAGGTAGTTTATATCAAGAGACAAAAAAGGAAGAAAACCGTGCAAAAATATACAAGAAGGCGATTTTGAAATGTTACCGTACATATTCAGCATTTCTACAAGTGGAAGTGGTAAATCCTGCCCAGAATATTTTGTTTGAATAACAGTATGCTCCTCTTGATTCACCTCTTCCTTTTTGTTCATATTTGATTGCATGTGCTGAATTGTGTGTATAACTACAGTTTAAGAGATTAAAAAAATGCTAAGTAAATGATTTCCCCCATTGGTACTGAAAAAGTGACTACCCCCCACAAAAAAGCTATGATTAAGCTAAAATAAAATATTAAGAGCACAGAAAGTAGGATTTCAATGAAGTTATAATTATTTCACTCAAAACAGAAACTAGGATGAAGTCACCGTATTTTTCAGAGTATAAGACGCAACTTAGTTTTGGGGGAGGAAAATAGAAGGAAAAATCTGCCTACCAGGTATTCATCTGGCTAGCGTCCTTAGTCTGGTCAGCTTCAACACATTAGTTTGCTGGTTTTTTATCCCCTGCTTTGGGATAAAAAACAGCTTCTAAGGTACAGCTGAGAGGAAGCAGCAATGAGAAAAGCAGGCAAAGCACGGGGGAGATCGCTTCACTTGGCTAACGCCAAGTTAGGGCTGAAAAAAAGCTTCTAAAGAACAGCTGAGAGTTGGAGCAAAGCATGAAGATCGCTTCACTTGCTAGCGCCTTGTTCAAGTACAGCAGAGAGTCAAGGGAATAGGCAAAGCTGGGAAAATCGCTTCACTCTTAGCGCGTTAGAGCTGAAAAGCTTTGAAAAAGCTACATTCGGAGTATAAGACGCACCCAAATTTTCAGCCTCTTTTAGGGGGGGGGAAAAGGTGCGTCTTATACTCCAAAAAATACGGTACATTTATTTGAACAGTATTGCATTATTTGATATAACTCTGACATTCTATTTTCTTCTCTACACAGTGCATTTGGCCACCTTCGAAACCATTACCCCTTATTCGCTCTATGTGTGTCCTGAAGGTCAAAATCTCACTTTGACTTGTAAAATCAGTGGGGTTCTCGCCAATCACCATGATTTGTTCGCCATTTGGTACTTCAGCAACAAAGACGACCGTAGCTGTTCCCAAAGAAAGCATATCCACAACATCACTGCTAAGCAACTTCATCATGAAGCTGAGATGCACCATAGGCAACTTCATGGGAATGTCACTGCTGAGAAATATGCCCAAGGGCATCAAGTCAACTATTACGGATTGGAGTTCTTTTCAAATCATCGCGACACTTTCCATGTCACTATAGCAAATCTTACTCTGCAGGACAGAGGATATTACTGTTGTTATATAATAGAGACTAAGAAAGAAAAGAACAAGCCGCATATCTTGCACCATTCTTATGGTTTCATGGAACTTCGTATACAGAAAGGTATAACATTATGCACAAATCAGATATAGTTAAAATTAAGTTTCTCTATTTTTCACATTCTCCTAGGAATGTCTATAATGAGAGATGAATTGGTCTCAATGAAATTCCAAGATCGTCAAAACAGAAGAGAATGTTTAAAATGGAGTTATAGGGGACATTTTCTTTCCTTCCTGTATAAAAACAGGTTTTGTAATAATGAAAATAGATTCCCTTTCTTAAAGATTTTAAAAAGTTGCTGCACAGAGGTGAGCAATATATATTATAATATATATATATATATATATATATATATATATATATATATATATATATATATATATATATAATATAGCAATATCATACATAATATAGCAATAAGTAGCACTTAAGACTTATATACCGCTTTACAGTGTTTTTCAGCCCTCTCTAAGCAGTTTACAGAGTCAGAATATTGCCCCTAACAATTTGGGTCCTCATTTTACCGACCTCAGAAGGATGGAAGGCTGTCAATCTTGAGCCTGGTGAGATTTGAACTGCCAAATTGCGGGCAGTCAGCAGAAGTAGCCTGCAGTGCTGTACTCTAACCACTGCACCAGCGTGGCTCATTAATTGGGCAAAATAAATAGGATTATAGGCATCTGTTTGTTTGAAATTATGATCCATATCCCATTTTCTGATGAGAATTGACCTGAAAAATATCAGATCAAATAGTCCCTTTATGCTTTGATTTATGTATTTATTAAAATATATACCAATGACATTATCATGTCACTTTAATCACCTTTATTCAACACGCAACTTTCAAAAATGAAATGCACATTTCTTTTTGAGTAGTGAAGAATTAGAATGTACTAGTAGCAAAATAGGAATGCATTTTTCTAGAAATTATGATTATCAAATTTCCCTGACCAGTTAAGGGAACTTAATTATATTATTATGGTCAGTAACCAAAACAGAGTACAATTTAAAGAAAAATTTAAAATATTTTAATAGGATGCTTAAAAAAGACACAGAATTCCCTGACTAAATCACATGTGATTATTTTAAATCAGTTTGATTTAAACCAGATTATTCTATTCCATCTACATAGGGAAAATGTATATTCCCTTTATAGTTCTGGTTATATCTCTCCCCCAAGTCCTTTTTCTTTTTAAGGTGATTGATAATTGCTACTTGCAATCTTTTCATTTGTAACATTAGAAGAATAATGTAATGCACGAGATTAAAAAGAACAGATCAATTTACACGTTTTGTAGCACATCCCTCTGATGTACATATCTTTGAACTGTTTCCAACTTTGTGGGGTATGCCCTAACAGCTTCGTCTGGGATAGGAATATCATAGGTTTTTAAAGATTTATTAATGAATGAGAATTTTATTATTTATTTATTTATTATGCCATCCAAGAAACTAACATTTTACTACTGTTTTTTTTAATTCACAGCAAATGGGTTGTCTCCAAACTGTACATTTCATCTTGATGACAATACGGAAAGTAAGACTGCTTTACCATATACTCATACCTGCATTTTTTCCCCCAAGAAGCTGTATAAATCCCCAAAAGTATAAATCCCCAAAATTTGACATTCTGCTAAAGGTTTTGGAGTTTCATCTTTTGTTCTTGCACTTGTCTCCTTATATTAACTCCCAGTTTCACACTGTCTGATCTCCTCCTATTTATTTTTCCCTATTTTGAAGCTGTTCATCTTATAAACTATCTTCTTCTGAATCTCCATCTTCTTTCCTATCTCATTCTTCATTATATCTTTGAAAATCTTTAGCTTCTACACCGGAATAATCCACATCTAATGTAAGATGACGATATTTAATGTCAACAAGGATCAAAGATCAGTAGTCTGAATTACTTATGTTACTTATGTGTTGTTAATTCTTTCTTAATTAAAACAGAAATAGTATTTTTTTTCAAATGTAATCCAAAGACAAAGTGGGAGACAGTAACTCAATTGGAGCAATTGAGAGTGTTCTCAAAGGGAATTACTGTATTTTTCAGAGTATAAGATGCACCTTTTTCCCCCCTAAAAGGGGGTGAAAATTTAGGTCTGTCTTATACATCGAATGTACCCCCGCCCACCCACTGGCCCCCACCCTTTGGCCTCTGCCTTCCAGCAATTTACCTCCTTGCAGCAAGCAGCAAGAAGAAACAGCCCATTTCAGCTTCAGCACAGCCTAATTAGCACAAGTTGATTGTCCGTTGGATTGGCCTCCTGACTCTCAGCTGTTTCAGGCTACAGGGATTGCCATTGCCTATTGCTGCGTGGGCTTTAGCTGCTTGCTGCAAGGAGGTAAATTGCTGGGAGCAGATTTTTTTTTCTTGTGCTAATCAAGCTATGCTGAAAACGAAAATGAAAGTAAAGCAGGCTGTTTGCTGCAACTAGGCAAAATTGCTGGGAGGCAGAGGCAGATTTCTTTTTCTTGTTTTCCTCACCAAAAAAGGTAGGTCTTATAGTCTAGAGCGTCTTATACTCTGAAAAATATGGTATTTTTTTTTTCTAGGAGGGGCTGATTTGCAAATCTGGCATGTTTAGCAATGGGAATCCTTAGGTGGAATAGAAATTAAGTAAAGTTTATTGTTGTAACCACAGGTTATAATGGATACCATCAAATACAATAACAGAAGAAGAATAAAGTTGTAAAATGAAATATATTTTTTAAAAAAAAATATTAAATGTAAGAAGGTTAAAATAAGATTTTAAATATTTTTCCTCTCTTTGATAAATGAGGACAGAACAAAATCTCCTATATATGTGGTATAGACAGCAATAATCAGATTTCCAAGATAGGAAGAACATCTCTAGTGAGTCTACCGGAAAGGCTTTTTTTTTAAAAAAAAAAGTGTGTGTGAATCTTTGAAAGAGTCATTTCAGAGAGAGTGAAGAGACACTCCAATAGCAGAAGAAAGTTATTATGGTTGACCATGTTTAATGAACAGATTTAGTGTGAGACTGAGGAAAAAATTACTTCTGTCAAGTATATTTTGACTTCTATATACTGTACAATTTGATAAGATAAACTTTTGAGTCAGTAGTGATAGCTTTCATGTAACCTATGGTCGCGCATCTCATAGCAGTGGCTCTGAAATGGCCTTCTATCTGATGAGAGTGTGGGAAAATTAATTGGACCCAGGCAGCAATTAATTAGGTTTTAAGAAAGGATGAGCCCTGGTTTCTTGAAGGAAGCAATAGGGCACCTAGTCCCTAAGAAACTAATCATTGTTTTCAGCAAGATGCTCAAGTGTGTGTGGCAGACCAGAGTCAGAGTGAGATCTGTTTTTGGTAGGAAGGGAACCTTTGTTTGAGTGACAGAAGAACAGAAGTGGCTGATGTTTTTATAGGTAGTCCTTGATTTACGACCACAATTGAGCCCAAATTTCTGTTCTGTTCTTTTCTGTTTGCCCTTTCTTGCCATAGTTGTTAAGTGACTCACTGCAGTTGTTAAGTTAGTAACACGCTTGTTAAGTGAATCTGGCTTCCCCATTGACTTTGCTTGTCAGAAGGTCGCAAAAGGTTGATCACGTGACCTCGGGACACTACAACCGCCATAAATAGGGACCAACTGCCAAGCATCCAAATTTTGATGACGTGACCGTGGGGAATGCTGCAACAGTCATAAGTGTGAAAAATGGTCACAACTCACTTTTTTTAGTGCTGTTGTAACTTTGAACAGTCACTAAACAAACGGTTGTAAGTCACAGACTAACTGTATTGGCCTTATACATATATTTATGTTATGTTAAAATTACACATTTTAGATTTGAATCAACATTAACTGGTTTCTCTTTGAAGATTAGTGCAGTATTGAGAGAAATCATCCATATAGGAACATGATGGATGTAAACAATAAATAAAATATGTCACCTTGTTTTTTTCAAGCCTTCTGGCTAATACTGGTTTATACAGTGGGCAGAAATTAAACACTGGTTTTTTTTTTAACATTATAAGAACTCATTCAGGTCACACTTGGTAGGTTCCCTTCCTTCTCCTTCCAGAGGGAGCTGTCAAGCCTATTTCCATTTTAAATTTACCGCAATATAAAATGCTAATCTGCTGATAATCTTAAATATGGTTAGTGAAACAAGCATAGGCTGTATTTGAGTAGCTTGTTTGCACTAATTGCACTTAAGTTTAAAACTTAAAAATAACTTTAAATTAATGTTCACCTCCAAACATGAGAAACTACATTAAAAGCTCCTGAGTTCAACCCCAACCTTATACTATAGAAAGAGATAAATAATTGATCTAATAACTGTAGATTAACAATAGGCGGAAATTACTTCAATATCTCCACTTGAAGAATGTATTTGTTAATTACATTTCTATCATAAAAACAGTGGTCTTTATTACCTGGGGATATTTAAAATGGTTTCCATTTAAATAATGCAGTCTGAAATGTAAAATATTTATTTTTATTTTAAAAATAAATGAAGGGAAATTAAAATGCTCACTTAGCAAGTGAGAGGTAATGCAATGCATTTTCCAAAATATTTTAAGAACAAATTTTCTGTAGGCTAGAAACTGAGAGACGATGAGTTCTGGTTCTGCCTTAATCATGAAGCCAGCTGGTTGGCTAGTAACTCTACCTCAGTCCTAGGTGTCAGGAGTCAAAACTGACTCAAAGACACAAATAAATCAGGTTTTGCAAATCAGTTGGGCACGGGGTTGTTGCATTCAAGTTCATCACATTAGCTTTCAATATTGGCTATGCTGATTGTATTCTAAAATATCTGGAGTCTCTGATTACTTTTCCCTGTTAGAATGGCTTCCCATTCATTGGATGTATAAATCAAATTTTACAATGAGGAAATCTGTTTTATTTTACGGGATTCCCTTGAAATTGCAGAATTGCCACCTCGGATATAAATTAGCAGAGAAATAGGAGGACTCAGTCAATAACTGTAACTCAGAAAATGAGGCCACAACTCCCAATGAGTAGAAAAATGTACTTCCTTTCTGATTTCTATATTGTGGTGTGTTTTTTTTTTTTTGTTGTTATTTTTTTTCAGATACCACAGCAGTCATAATTACAACAGCGGCTTGCATTATAGGCATTCTGTGTTTGCCTTTCATCCTACTCCTTATTTACAAACAGAGGCAAATAATTAATAACAGGCGTAAGTATCTGGATTAACCCTGGTTTTTTGCCACTATTTTGATTCTTTATTTCAGTATTCCACGTAAAGTGATAAAACTGCCTTTCCTCCCATTTATTGCATGCCCTATTACATGAATGACAATTTTATTTATCATATTTATATTGCTGCCCATCTCACATGAAAATCAAAGAGGGAAGTAATAGGATTTCTAGTGGGAGGTTATGTGTTCCTCCAGTGAGAAATGATTTTTGGGTGGATTCTTTCTTTATTTCTTACCCCACCAACAGTTTTACTATACTGTAGGCAGAAGGAGAAGTCTAGAGGCTGGCTCAGGAATTTTGGGAGTTGGTCCACAGGTTATCATTTTGCCCATCCCTGTTCTGTAGTTACTCATTCACGCAAATAGGAAATTTCCATTACTGGGAAGACCTTTTTATGTTGAAGCTCATTATTCTAAATCTGGATTTAGCTTGCTTTCATTTTTATATGCACCATTGAATGTCTACATACAGTATCTTGTGTTAAAGTAGCACAGGTAAGATGCTGACGAAATATACACTGCTCAAAAAAATAAAGGGAACACAAGCAGAAGACATCCGAGATCTGAATGAATGAAATAGCCTTATTAAATACTTTGTTCGTTACACACAGTAGTTTTGTGTTCCCTTTAGTTGTTTGAACAGTGTATAAACTACTGTATGTAAAGAACAAAGTATTTAATAAGGCTATTTCATTCATTCAGATCTCGGATGTCTTCTGCTTGTGTTCCCTTTATTTTTTTGAGCAGTATATTAAGGTTAAATATTTGTGAACAATTTCTAGTCTCAAAATACACTGCAAAAGAGCTAAATTCTTTTTGTGTTTGCAGGAAACAAATTAAATATGAAACCACAGCAATCTGCCTAGAAAGATCTCTGTTTAGAAATCTATTAGTGAGGTGATAGTTACATTATTAAAACCAGTGGCACACGGAGTAAAATAAGTAAGATTTTCAAAGGTGAAAAAAATCTGATGTTTGTTGTACTGCTAAAAATAACCACTTATCTTCTTCTGATCAAATTTTGCTTCATATTGCTGTAAAACTATGATATATCATTTTAGTAATGTGTCAAAATGTGATGAAACAACCAATATCAACTAGATTCATCTTTCCTAACTTGAAGTTGTCCAAATGTGTTGCATAACTCAGACTTCAGAACTTCAACTCAGGAGTTCACACCTTCAGAGAAAACTCATTTGTTAGCTGTTGGCGAAGGGAATTGTAATCCAGTGTGCCCTAAAGATAGTAGGCTAGGAAAGGTTCCTGTAAATATTGTCATATTTCCATTGACTGAGAATAAACAAAGACTAATAGAGCCAAAGTGGACACCTACTAGGTTATCAGATTCATGTTAATAGGTGGCTGCTGGACTTTCATTTTATTGTTCCATGTGGATCTTTTTGACAGGAAGTATCTACAGACCTGTGTATACCTGTGAAAGCTTCTGCATTTAAAACTAGAGGGGTAGTTTTGGATACGACTTGAATAGTACCATCTGTTCTTTGCAAATGAGAGGTTAGGTAATGCAGATCACTGTGTTGTAATGATTTGGCTATGTTTTAGCTTTAGTTTTATTCCATAGATGCCTTTTACAGGAATATAAATGGATGAAATAAAGGATTCAGCTCCTGAACACAATATAAAAGAATGAAATAAAGGATCCAGCTCCTGAACGCAATCTAAATGGGTGAAATAAAGGGTTCAGCTCCTGAACCATTTGGGTCAAGTATCTGTATGCCATATGAATGAGTACTTTTTACTCGTCTAGTTCAAATCACCAAGCCAACAAGAATTGGACCAAAGACAACAGAATTAGTTGCTTAGGGAAAGCAAAGCAAACAGCCTCTGTTGAGGAAATAGAAAAGGGTTCCATTCTCTTAAATGCATGATGGTACCCCCTGGCTATTGAACAAACCCCATGGTCAAAAGGATTGTGTTTAATTCAAGGGACTGAATGATACTTTTCCTGTGGTTGAAATATTGGGATCTAATGGTAGTGAAGCAGGACTACCTACTCTTCCTGTAACAAAATTGCATTTGCTTTTGCAGGTGCTCACGAACTCGTAAGGATGGATAGGTAAGCAAATACCTTGAACCGTACCATATATTTGTTATTGCAAAACCACATTGTGGGTGATACAATAAATTAAGCCTTATCAAACAAAAGAAATCAAACCAATTTCAAAAGTCTCCTACTTATAAGAGTCTGAAGGATGCATGTCTGGCAGATCTTCTTTAAAGAGGAATTCAACAAGAAGATGCCACGGATAAGAGAACAATTACAGAGTTGGAAGGGACCTTGGAGGTCATCTAGTCCAACCCCCTGTTCATGCAGGAGACCTGCACTAGGGATTCAAACTCCCGAACTTTCTGATTTGACAAGCTCAGTGTCTTAGCCACTGAGTCACCTACCCAAGCTGTCACCTCAGAACATCTCAGCTGTGTGAAACATTTCCATTGGTGTTTGGCACAGAGCCTCTTCACATTTTTTAAGAAAGTTGACTTACCAAAGACTTTTCATCTAGCTAACTTACTCCCTGAGGTAAAATAAAATTTTCTTTAAGTTGCTTCCTAATGACTTTATAGATATGTCCATATCATACAAATTTTTAGCAGCAGTTCAAAAGTAGTTTGCTACTGACTTATGCCAGAAAGTTTTTTTTCCAACCGCTTCTAGCTTAACAACCCTTCTTTCCCAGAGAGTTCTCATCCAAGTGTTAATCAGATCTAGTTTTCAAGCCCAGATAAGGTCACCTAGATATTGACATTTCTGAGACGCTTCTTGAGAAACTCTGGGACTGTGCCATTTTGGATGTGAAAAGTCAAGAGAGTGTCTTGAACTGAACTTGAATTAGCTGGAAATCAATTTTCTTAAAATTGGCATTATTTGATCTATGATTGCTTAGCAGTTGATGGATGGATGGAAGCTACGGGGGCAGAAATCTCTCCTCACAGCTTCAGGAAGAATGGTGAATTGGCAAGCAAGCTCCATACTGTGCATTGGTAGGAGGACTCTCTTTCTCCTTCTCTCATGCTCTTCAAGGACAGCTGTCAAACCCATTAATTTTTTTTCATCCGTTACATGGAGGAAAACCAAGATGATTGTAATGACTTGAAGGAGAGAGGATAGAAAAAGGCTAAGAGTCAGCATTAGGATATCATGGCTGTCTTATTTTCTGCTGACATAATAACTTTATCCCAGCAATTGGGGAAAACCCTAATTTGAATAAGGCAACATCCTCAGGGCAGACATAATGCAAAGCAGGCCTGTTACTATAGAAGAAAACAAAAAAGCTCTGATTTACTTTTTGGCTTAGGCCTTCGCTTATTTAGTCAGAAGCCTGTCCAGTGTCCATCATCAGCTTTTTCTAGGCATGGTATGACATTATTAAAGCCTTTGCTTGACCATTCTCTTTTTCAGGCCACAAAATAATAATAAAAAAACTATTTAGGGTGTCAGTGTATAAAAAGTAAAGGTTTCCCCTGTTCAGTCCGACTCTAGGGAGGTGGTGTTCATCTCCATTTCTTAGCTGAGGGAGCCAATCCAAAGATACTTCCATGGTCATGTGGCCAGCAGGACTATATGCTGAGGTGCATGGAACGCTATTACCTTCCCACCGAACTGCTACCTATTTATCTATTCACATTTGCATGCTTTCAAACTGCTAGGTAGCAGAAGCTGGGGCAAGTAATGGGTGCTCACTCCATTGGGCGGTGCTTGGGTCTTGAACCTGGGTTGTCAACTTTCTAGCTGACAAGCCTAGTGTCTTTAACCGCCGAGCCACCACGGCAATGCATAAGTAGAGGGTTATTTTTTTAGGGCATAAATTTAGTTTAAAATATTAAAAATAATAATAGATTTCTAATTTGCTTCTATCTTGCCCATTTTCTGATCCCTCAACACATCTCATATTGTACCCCCCATCAATAGCACCGAATCAGAAATAAATTTTTATATTTATAGTAATAGTTTTCTGACATTGTGCTTTAAAGTGTCTGGATTGCTAGGAATGTAAAAGGCTGGGACTTGACTCTGATGAGATTATCTGACTCGGCTTTCTTTTGCAGCAACGCCCATGGCATTGAGAATCCCGTCTTTGATGCTGTCCCTGATGTAGAGTCAGAATCCAGGATTAGGCCACAATTATCATTTATGGCGAGTCGTCAGGCTTCAGAGTCAGACCGACACCTTCTCTCAGAGCCAAATACCCCTCTCTCGCCTCCAGCCCCGGGAGAATGTTTCTTCCCATCACTTGGTAAGTATTTAATTGCAGGGTGAGTGCATGCTAATAGCTAGCAGCAAGCATCTATGTATGTAGGTCTCTACCATTGGTGAAAAACTTTCTTGTTTCATTCGCTCATTCGTTCGCTCATTCGTTCGTTCATTCACCACTCACCTCACACAAGGTGACTCTGGGTGGCTTACACTGTTAAAACATATAAATTATAAAAAAATAATAACTTTTTTTTTCTAGTGTTATTCCTACAAGTCCCAGATGCTAAGGGAGAAAATGGGGATTTTGCAGTATCCTTCCCCTGGATTGGGGCGGGAATAGAGATTTTACAGTATCCTTCCCCTGCCATGCCCACAAAGCCACACCCACCAAGCCATGCCACGTGTACTAAGCCACGCCCATAGAACCGGTAGTAAAATTTTTTGAAACCCACCACTGGTTGGAAGGGACCTTGTCCAATCCCTGCCCAAGTCCTTATATAATCTCAGCCAATGGTTGTGCAATCTTTTCTTGAATTTAGATTAGAATGCATTTGATGTCATTTCATAAGAGCTTATAATATGATAAATAGGTTGGTTTGTAAGCCATCAGAAGAAGGTATTACTTTTGCTTCTGCAGGGGACACCAGACAAAAGAATTTTGTAGGCTGACTGTGGTTTCTGAGGCATTTTTTTTAAAAAAAAATTTGATTTATATGCCGCCCTTCTCCGGAGATTCAGGGCGTCTTACAATGCGCTAAGCAATAGCCTTCATTCTTTTGTATATTTATACAAAGTCAGCTTATTGCCCCCACAACTGGGTCCTCAATTTACCTACCTTAGAAAGGATGGAAGGCTGAGTCAAACTTGAGCCTTGGCGAGATTTGAACCTGCAGTACTTGCAGGCAGCTGGTCTTAATAACCAGCTTAATAACAGGGTGCCTTAGACCACTGTACTACTAAGGCTCTTTAATGGGAAATGACCACTGCTCCCATTTATTGGTGCCATTTCCCCCTTTACTTTTAATTGTTGGGTGAGAAGAAATGGGCTAAGCAGTCTTCACATTTAAATAACTAATACCACAACAAAATCTAGGTTGAATGTATTAATGCATGTTGTCAATATTTTCCAGATCCTGTTCCTGATTCACCAGATTTAACAAAGGAATCGTCAAAGGAAGATGTTGTATTCTGAATTTTTAACAGCAATATGAACAAGGCTTACTATTTGCTGCTTTAAAGGAGAAAGAGAGGCAGAGACAGAGGGGAACAAATGTGAGAAGTTTTTAGGAGACTGTTTCTAAAGTCTTGGAGGTGCTTTTTGACTGTCCTAAATATTTCAATATATTGTTGTTCTCTGGTTTCTGAAACAATTCGACGTGGAGAATATGGAAGACAAGGAAATATTATTTTGCTCTCCTGGAATTCTGCAAACTTTTTGTTTTTTTTACTTCACTGAAGTTACTGAAACGTGTTTCTAATGTGTTGTATGGATTAATTAGATCAAGATCATGTTACATTTTTATTAACTATAAGGGATTGTGAATAGCACCACCACCAAGCCTTGCTCTGCATTCAAAATGCCTTGGTTCCCTAGAAACAGAAACTAACGTACATGTGCAATATATATTTTTTTACTTTGCATATGTATCCTTTAAACGATTGTATGTTTACACATGTTTTAACATAGTGATAAGATGCTTTGCTTGTATCCTGTCCTCAAAAAATCAGACCCCAAAAGAACTATCTCCATACTTCACTCTAGTTCTAATTCAGTCTTTTCTTTGCTCTCTTTTTATTTGCTAATGATTTAAGGAAATCTAAATGAAGGTTCTCAATTGCATAACTTACAAGTAAATATTACTAGTAAGAATACGTTGAAAATCATGAAGGATAATCATGTTAAGAACATAAAAAATGGATTTCGATTTAGCTCTGTTGAACAACAGTTTGCTTTTATAAGCTGTTTCAAAAGCATGTTAAAAAGGGTTTTACAGAACATTATTGATTTGGTACATTTTGTTTAAATGATAACTTTATGTCATTCTGGTATAATTTATCTTGTGTTTTGTAAACATCTTGTAAACAACAGCCATAAACATCTTGTAATGTTTATGGCTAAGTAGGCAGAGGAAATGCTTTAACTGAAGGATCTTTCCAGTTGTGAATTATAGATATAATTCATATTGATATATTTAAGTGAAGCTGTCTGGAGAAAAATAATATATTTGATAGGGTAGAAAGTACAAGTAACTTTTGTCATAGATACAAATTGGCCAACAGCAATCGGTATTTAGAGTTGTTTAATCCTAGTTTCCAAACAAGACAGTAGTCATTCTGTCTAAATCAACCTTTTTCAACATCAGCAACTTTAAAACTTGTGGATTTTAATTCCCAGAATTCCCCAGTCACCATGCCACCAAGTTGCTGATATTGAGAGACACAACTCTAAATACAAAGAATGAGTGATATTTTAAACGTGTCGGGGATTTCATAAACATATAATAGCCAAGATCAGTCAAGTTAATTTTATACTAATGCCTAAGAAGTGCCTTATCTTTGTCTGGCAATAACATTACAACAAAGATAAATTACATATAGTAGTTAACTATTTGTAGCAGTTTCAAAGACAGCTGCTTGACATTTGTCTAATGGTAGGGTCAATTCTTTCCTTTTTTTTTTCTTGGCGAGGTATGATTCATTTTTCTCTTGAACAATTCTGTTTTTGAAAGAATTGTTGCAATGTTTTCTGTTGCTATATGTACTCTGACAAGCTACACTATATTAAAACTCATCCTTATTGAACGTAGGAAACATTCCTGAATTGTATGTACTAAGTAAAGAATGAGATGTTTGCACTGTTCACTATTAAAGATACATTTAAATAGAAAATTTTGCTTAAGAACAAAAATTAAAGAAGGAAAAAGGAGGTAAGCTAATTATATGAAGAAATTGTATTCTTTTTGTTCTGCTTACTTCCTCCTGTTTGGTGATTACTTTCCTGTGTACAAGCAAACTCTTTTGACTTGCTCTCTGAACAGGTCCATTGTTTATTTTCTGTTGATCGTAAATTGATACAATAAAAGTTTAATGTGGCTATTATTTTTCTTTGGTGACAAAAAGAACCAGATCTGTTTTACTTTTGTGACAGAAAGAACAATATCTAGTAAAAAAAAAGTCAATCTGACTCCATGTCAGAGTCTTTGATGGTCTCAGCAACAGATAATCAAATTAATAAAAATCTGCCTTATACTGCCCTGGTGTAAAATAATCTAGCTTCCTTCCCAATTATATTTCCTTCCCAAGATATTTTTTTCATGGAAAATATCTTTATGAGACATGTAGTTTTACAAATTAGACCTGCAACCTTAGGCACATTGTACCTTAGATACATTTCATTAAACATCATGGTTTTCTTTAGAGTTAACACATATTACAGTAATGTTGCAGAATTTGTACACTATGTTAAGGCCCAACTTTTTACAGCTAAAACTACTATACAGTTACCTTCAAGTTTCTGATCCCCCTTTTTATATATAATAAGAGAACTTGACAAAGGGGGGGAAAATGAGCAAGCTCTATTTTCATTTACTCTGATGGACCTAAGTATCTCTATCTACCTGAAGAAATCAAATATGACTCAGAATAAAACTATGAAGGCAATCTGGTGTTTTGTATGGGAACTCCAAGAGTATAGGAGCCCAGAGTAGCATTTATTTGCAATCCCTTCAAACAATTGTGACTTTCCCCAGGTTTACATGCTTTGTGGAGATGGAATGTAAACTACTACACAGGCGTAGTGACTCCAATAGTGGAGAATAGATCTTAAAGTGATTTTACAGATCATAGTAGAAATATAAAATAGTTTGATTTGACCTGTTATACAGGACACACTTTCTAGTAAGTGAGTATTGCATGATGAAAAACATTTTGTAACTGGCACCCTTGACCAAAGCCCTTTCCACAGTCAATCCACAAATCTTCAATAAGGAAGTGTCACATCAGTAGCTGTAAACCAGCATTTTTCAAACTTGACAATTTTTAAAATGTGTGGACTTCAATTCCCAGAATTCCCCAGCCAGCATGTAATACAATTACATCAGGGCTGTCAAACTTGCAGCCCGCGGCCCAGATGTGTCACAGGTGATGTCCACACCCAGTTTAGCAAAGGGGAAAAAAATTCCGATACACCATGTGACGCCACCGTGACAATGCAAGTTTGACACCCCTGAATTACACAATCAAACCACTAAAAAGGGGGCAGAGAACATACAAATGGCCATACTTTGTGAATTTGGGGTCCAGGCTCCTTGGACCATCTAATCCTGGTGGGTTTAGCCAACCACACCCATTCTGGCATGGGAAGCATGCTGCAGATCCTGTCATCCTAAGTATTTTGGCTAGCAGGGTCCAGGAGAAGGGCCTTCCTTGCCATTGCACCTGCGCGCTGGAACATCTTGTTCCCTGGAGTGAGGTTAGCTCCAATTCTCCCAAACTTCCATAAGAACCTAAAAAACTAGGTCTGCCAGTTGGCTTAGGGTTCCAAAGGGGGAGCATCACGGTGGAGATGGTTGATAAATTAACAATAGATCTCACTCCCCCACCCTCATCTCTCTCATCCTCCTTATCTTTAATTGGGGTGCAGTGTTCGGCTTTATATATTAATTTATTAATGTCTTTAGTTAGTTGCGAAGTCGTGTCCGACCCATCGCAACCCCATGGACAACGTTCCTCCAGGTCTTCCTGTCCTCTATCATCCCCCGGAGTCTATTTAAGGTCACGCTGACTGCTTCAGTGACTCCATCCAGCCACCTCATTCTCTGTCCCCTTGTCTTTTAGCTTATAGAATTTTTATCTTTTATGATTGTAAGCTGCCCAGATTTCTCCTCAGTTAAGATGGGCAATAAAAAATAATAATTTGCTTCCTATTTAGAAATGTAACGTAATGTTTAATGTAAGGTTTAATCAGCTTTCATGGCTTCAGTGTCAGCCATTTTACAAACAAAATTATTCCTGTTCATTTCTTCTCCTTTGTACTGCTATTCAAAACAATTATATGTTCGGTAGTAAAGATGAAAACTAGATATAGGTAGATTATTTGTCTGCAACTAATATAAAAAATACAAATTTAACATTCACGGAATGTGCAGTGGCACTAGGAAAACTTAAAATTGTAGGAAAGTATAACCAGGGTTCTTAGTATAATTAGATTTAGCCATCAATAAAAGAAGGATTTATGCTATGACGTAAAATTTACAATAAGCAAATGAAGAGTACTATAAGTAATTTCTTGTATTTATTTATGGCAAACTCATGATGGCTTGCAAAATTGAAAAAAATTGTGATGTAATGTAAATATATAAATACAATTTCCTGTATTTATTTATTGCAAACCCATGGTAGCTTGCAAAATTGAAAAACAAAGTGCACTGTAGTGTAAATATATAAATACAATAGAAAACCAAGATAATAAATCTAACAGCAATAACATGAAATTAAAACATCCACAGTGAAAAAAAATCAAGTTCAAAGTACCATATATTACAACCATTATACCTACCACAAATAACATAAAAACCCAAAGAGTAAGAATAAATACATTCTGTAGATCTTGTTGAATTCAACAGTGTAAATTTAATAATGTTTAGGATCTTCTAAAGTTATTAAGTGAAGGATTAGATATAATGTATCTGCTGCCTATTTTGAATCCAAGAAGAAAGAGCCGAGAATTATAAACGGAAATTAATAGCTTTCCCAACAGAAGACATTATTATTCAACTGTAATGCTTGGAAACAAATAATAGATGAAAAGCTAATGGGCAGATTCTGAGCTGTATGAATTCCCCCAATGCATTGGCAGAATATTAGTATGTTCAGTGATACCTAAATAGTTAATTTCATATTCAAATGATAATTCTACTGGGCCCACAAAAACACACCATATATTTTAATGCCAGTAATTGTATATTTTAATCTGTGCTAAAAAATACTTTTCAAGGAATATGCACTATTGAATTTGCATATAGTTTGATACCAGTAAATGTATATTTAGTCTATGCTAAAAATACTTTCCAAGGAACATGCACTTGTTAAGATTTACTTCCAGCAAGCTTTCACTGAGTTGAACTGAGCTGGCACAACACTGGAGGTAGAATTGATCACGGGAGTATTTAAAACTGGATTGAAAATATTAAATCTGCATTCTCAATGCTCAGAAGTTCTTTGGAGTACAGAAATATTGAAGGGAAGGGAAAAAAGAAAAGGAAGTTGAGAGAAGCTTGATTCCTTCCACATGATTTATACACATATTTGGCCTTGAATCAGGAGTGAAATCTAACAGGTTCTGGAGAACCGGTAGTGGAAATTTTGAGTAGTTCGGAGAACCAGCAAATACCACTTCTGGCTCATCCCAGAGTGGGGTGGGAATGGAGATTTTGCCATATCCTTCCCCTAGGAGTGCTGAGAGAATGGGGATTTTGCAGTATCCTTCCCTTGCCATCCCCACCAAACCACACCATGCCCACCAAGCCACGCCCACAGAACCGGTAGTAAAAAAAATTGGATTTCACCACTGCTTTGAATGTTGGTGATGCATATAAGGATACTGTACCCTCTTATGAAAATTAAATAGTGAGGAGGTGTCAGAAAATATCAGGAAACAAAAAGTCAGCATAAGAAACTTTACATGCATATTTTAATCTTAAATTTGCACCGAGCATACCTTTACCTCCCTAACATCTGAATAAAACTTGTTGAAGAACCCTTTTCCTGTTTTTGAGTAATGCAAAAGTATGTTTGACAAAACACCAACACAGATGACATTAGGCCAGAGGTCACAGAATTAAGGAGATGTAGAAGTGATCCCTGAGGATTTAAATGATTGTTTCATTCTGTTTTGGGGCTCCACCTAAACCATCCACTGGAAATCTGCAAAGCGAAATTCAGTCACTTCCTGGTAAAAAAGTAAACTAAGCCAACTATAAAAGTGAGTGAAGGACTGCATATTATTCTATACTAATTTGGTCCAAAAGAGATATGGGACAGTTGAGCCTGTATTTTCAGTACTAAACGAAAATGAGAATATAAGAGGATGAAGCTCAGGAGGAACTGAAATAACACCAAGAACTAACCCTGAGATGAAACCGAACTGCAGTTTCAGGTCATGCAACACGTATTCTGTGCATAAACCTGACTCAACGATAACCCCCCAATTACAATTAATTAAACAGTTATCTTTGTAAATCTAATCAATCACATACCTAACTTATGAATTCAGCATTCCTCATTATATATGTCCCCAATTATGCTGTCTTGATTATATATACTGTATTTTCCTGAAAATATGACCTACCCCGAAAGTAAGCCCTAGCTTGATTTTACATGTGTGCCCAATATAAGCTCTACCCCCAAAATAAGCCCTAGTTAAGACCACATCCAGTCGGGGGTGCATGGGGTAGGGCGAGGTGCATGGATAAAAATTAAGCTAGGATGGATGTGTGTGTGTGTGTGTGTGTGTGTGTGTGTGTGTGTGTGTGTGTGTGTGTGGAGCTGCCCTACTTATCAGGCCTCACGCACCCTGACACCTGCCTTGTCGGCCCACTTCTTCTGTGGCTGCTCGCTGCCGCTTGTGTGTGTCACCTCAGTCTCCGTTTTCCTGTCAGAGGCCTTCCGGAAAGGCCTCTACAGCTGAGAAACCAAGTCCGGATTGAAGCGCGCGTCACCCCCAGCCTCCGTTTCGCCATCAGAGGCCCTTCAGGAAAGGCCTCTGCAGCCAATAACAGAGCTCTGGATCAATCATGAAACTTCTTTTAGCAAACAATATACAACTTTTGCCCGCAAAGTTATCATTAAGATTCAGCAGGCATCACAAGTTTTATACAAGCAATGCACATTTTATAAACAAGATGCAAAATTCCTAAGCTTATAAGAAGGTATCAGAAGTAACACAGAGGCTCTTAAGCTTAAGTATGGATTAAAGATATTAACCTAGCATTTTCTAAATAAGTTTCCAGTTTCAGTAGTAGATTGGACTAAGTAAAGCCTCCTTATTTTTCATAGCCACTTTTTCATGACCCAGCAGCTATCGCTTTCAATAGTTCCCAACTGCACCGCCAATTCCTAAGTGGAAATTTGATATAACCACTGCTTACCGAGAGCGCTGGGTTGCCTTCATCCTCCACAGTAACCACCAGCTGATAGAACTGTTGTCGTTCACGGTCTGGAGGGGAAGGGCGGGTGGCGATTTCTCCAGTCACTCTATCCATGCGGAAGGTCAGTTCTTCATTGCCATGGACAATGTAGTAGGAGAGGGCGCTATTGAGGCCACTGTCCCTGTCGGTTGCTCGTACCTGAGCCACAGCAGTCCCTCCACCCACGTTCTGTGCAAATATTAGACAGAAGGGTTGGAAGAGAGAAAATTAGGCCACAGAAGAAATAACGTTGCCGTTACACTAAATCTAAACCTAGGGTTTGCGGAAGAAGGAATGCCAGAACCTGGGGACGGGGGGAGGGGGGGAAGAGGTATCAATCTAGAGCAGGGGTGTCAAACTCACGTCATCAAGTCGGCATCACATGACATATTGGGACCTTTTCCCTCTTTGCTAAACTGGCCTGGCCAGTGCGTGATGCATCTGGCCCGTGGCCTGGCAGTTTGATAGCCCTGATCTAGAGGAAGGGTCTCCAACCTTGATCACTTTAAGACTTGTGGACTTCAACTCCCAGAATTCCTCAGGCTGAGGAATTCTGGGAGTTGAAGTCCACAAGTCTTAAAGTGGCCAAGTTTGGAGACTCCTGGCCTAGAGTCCATGCCAAGCAAACTAAGTCCAACCCTCCTTGAATGCCACTGACCTTACCTAACTCTCAGCGGGTGCTGGCCATTAGCAAAGAAGACTCTGTGCATAGGCTATGTAGCAATAAATCAGTTTAATTAAACCTTCATATGTGAATCTCGTCTTTCGAGCCTGACAGATTTGACACAGGCTAACATAGGTAGTGTTTAATTTACAACCATTCATTTAGCGACTGATCAAAGTTACAAAAGCGCTGAAAAAAAGTGACTTGCATTGTTGCAGTATCCCCATGCTCATGTGATCAAAATTCAAAGTGCTTAGCAACTGGCATGTATTTATGATAGTTGCAGTATCCTAGGGTGTCATGTGATCCCCATTTCAACTTCCCAGCCAGCTTCTGACAAGCAGTGTTAATGGAGGAAGCAAGATTTGCTTAATGACCACATGATTCACTTAAGAACAAGCAGTGATTTCTTAAGAACCATGGCAAAAAGCTTGTAAAATTGGGCATCGCTCACTTAACTACTGTCCTGCTTAGCAATGGAAAGTCTAGTTCCAACTGTACTTGTAAGTTGAGGACTATGTGTAAATACTATTTTACAATAATCAGGCTTCTTCTCTTGGCAGACTGGCTATTTTTATGGGAACCCTAAACCAGGGGTCTCCAACCTTGGCAACTTTAAGCCTGGTGGACTTCAATTCCCAGAATTCAAAGCTGGCTGGGGAATTCTGGGAGTTGAAGTCCACCAGGCTTAAAGTTGCCAAGGTTGGAGACCCCTGCCCTAAACCATTCAAGATGATTAATTGAATACTTCACCAAAGCTGGAGTTCTGATCACTAGGCATAGTAAAAAGGAGTGAACATGGACAATGGGAAAAGAACTCCAAGAGAAACAGCTTTTCATTTACAAGTAAGCTAATGTCAGCAGCTTCTTTCACAGATAAGAGCAAAGCCAGTTAAGCATCTACGTCTGTCCTACTATCGCAGCACCATTGAGAGTGTCCTGACATACGGCATTCTTGGATGGTATGGGAGCAGCTCTGCAGCGGATAAAAAAGCTCTACAGAGAATCATTAAAACTGCCCAGAATATCATCAGGCTCCAGCTACCAGCCCTGGATGACATCTTTGAATCTCGCTGTTTGAGGAAGTTGCATAACATTCTCAGAGACTCTTCCTATCCTGCTTACAATCTTTTTGGACTGTTGCCTTCTGGCAAAAGATATAGAACAATTAAAACTCGGACCACACGTTTTCTGAATAGTTTTTATCCCAGAGCTATAATTGCACTCAACAATGAACTAAAAGGCCACCATCAGTGAGCTGTTGGACAGCATTACTTGGGTCTGTTGTGTGGATGTTTGGGTGGTTTAGGGGTGGGGAATTTGTGGTGGGTGGGGGTGTGGTTGGGGAGTGTTATGTGTGTTGGACCTGGTCTTTGGGTGTTAAGTGAATTTCGTTGTATGGGTATACTGTGTATACACGTACAATGACAATAAAGTTATTAATATTATTATATATATATTTATAACAGAGATGGTGCTGACTATCATCTGCGTTGCTTGAAGATTGGGATTGGATCAGTTCATGGAAGTCAATGGGAATTAGCTTTATTGGCAGTTTGCCTACCTCTGAATGCCTCCTGTGGTTGCTTAGCCAGTGTGAGAAAGGAGTGTTGGACCAGATGAACTAAAGATCTGATCTAGCAGGGCACTGCTTATGTTCTTATTAGCTCAGGCCACATGTTCTACAAACTAGTATGTATACCTTCAAGAACTCTGAGTAAACCCCAATTCCAGCTGATGTGGCTCAAATATCATCGGCTCCTGAAAACATTGGCATATTCAGTGTTGCTATCTGCAGGAAAAAGCCTATAGGTGTATTAGTAGTCATGTGGCTTAGCATCCTGTATTATCCATCTGAATAGTGTTGATGAGAGTATGGGATTTCCTCGGAGTGCTCATGTAATGAATGTTCCCATCTGATGCTTTCAGATAATATGGTTTGGATGCATTTCTCTTTTGGATAAGGATATAAAGACAGCCTAACGCAGTAATTGGGATCTGCCTTTTTCATTATGTTTTATTGCTTTATTACACACATCCTGTTGATATGGCTCTGTTACGGAATGCATTTGCTACAAAGGTGTATCCTTACAAGCTATAATTAGAATAAATTACATTTGTCTGGTTTATCCAAACAGTGGCATTTCCCAAATCTTTTTACGCACATTTTCCAGGGAGCGGAAAGGGGATTATAGAAAAGAACAGGTCTGTTCTTAGACAAAAAAATTTCTTTAAATGGGTCTAGAATAGGAACATTTCTTAGTAGATTATCTCAAATATGCAAAGGGATAGCAAGTATCTAAGGCAATTTAAACTTTGCTAGGTCATCATACCAATATATGATGGAGCTACAGAAACAGTACAAAAGCTTTGGTTAGAACAGTGTTGTACTAGAACAGGGCTGTCAAACTCACGTCGTCACGGCGGTGTCATGTGACGTATCGGGACTTTTTCCCACTTCACTAAACCTGGCGTGGGCATGGCCAGCGCATGATGCATCTGGCCCGTGGGCCGCGAGTTTGACAGCCCTGTACTAGAAGAAGTCAATGCAAAAGTAACCAGAAAGAAATCCTGAAACATTTGAGAAGCAAAAAATTGCTACTCAAAAAGGAAGCAGAGCGGTCAATCCTCAGGGCTGTAGAGAAATTGAAAAAAAATGTAATCTGCATCATTTTGGACTTTGAATAAAAGGTTTGTCCAGGCTTCTTCTAAGGCAGGTGTCTCCAAACTCAGCAACCTTAAACTTGTGGACTTCAACTCCCAGAATTCCCCAGCCAGTCAACTCCCTGGGGAATTCAGGGTGTTGAAGTCCACAAGTCTTAAAGTTGCCAAGTTTGGAGACATCCGTTCTAAAGAAAAAAAACATTTGGAAATTATTACAACTCTTTTTGCTTTTCTCCGAATTCCTCAGAGATCTTTCTTCGGTATGACATTAATTTTTATTTTATTGAGGAACCAATAATGATGGAAACGTGGGAAAAAATATGGGTTAGAAATGTAAAATTTACGCAAGCCCAAAACTTGAGAGAAAATTTTTATAAAATGTTTTATAGATGGCATCTAGATCCTAAAAAGTTAGCTTGTATGTATCCAGGTTTACAATCCAAATGTTGGAGATGTAAGTGTGATGATGCCACGTATTATTATATATGGTGGACATGTAAAAAAATCAAGGCATTTTGGATAAAAATATGGTGGATTATGCAAAATATTCTTAAAAAGAAGATAAAGTTTACCCCACAGTTGTTTTTATTGGGTATAACTACAGATTGTATGGTTATAGAGACTAATTTGATTTTGAACTTAATAACTGCAGCCAGACTTTTGGTGGCGCAGTACTGAAAGAAGGAAGATCTACCTACTATTGAAGAATGGACACTAAAAGTAGTGAATTTAGCGGAGATGGCTAAAATTTCAGCATAATTGAAGGATCACTCAAATGAAAGATATATATTGGAATGGAGAAGATGATTGACTATATTCAAAATAAATATGAAACTAAAAAGTTTCAAATAGCTTATGAATGAAAAAAAAAGATATTTAAGGGAATTCTTATATTTAGTCATGTTTAGTTTATAGATAGTTTGCATATGTTAGCTTATGTTTATTAAATATTATACCCTGTATTTTGCTCTGGGAAGTCCAGGGGGGCGGGGGAGGAGGGTTGGGTTGGGAGTGGGGAGGAGAGATGGGAAAATTGTTTGTAAAAAAAAAAATTTTTTTTTAAACTTTTCAATTAAAAAAAAATTATTCTGGGCACACAGGAAGCCTGTAATACTGAGCTTTACTTCAAGTTTAAGATACCAAGAGATATTTGGCATTGAAACTTCTAGGTTCAGTGTCTCAGTCTTTAGAGCTCCAATTTCTATCAACCCAGCTGTCCATGTATGCTATCTTCATATCAGAGATAAACTATGAAAATTGGTGCACCAAATGTTGATATCTCGTTTTGCTTTTATTTGATTGGCATTATATTCAATTGCCTTTTCTAAGATGCTGTTGCCTACAACGTCTTTAAGAAAAGAGTATTTTTCATCAATATTCTCTTACACACCGTACAAATAAGCAAAAAATGAGTTGCACTGAAGTTAGGCCCAGTTCCTTCTTTTGCATGAACAAGTTTCATTAGGGGACATGGCCATGAACCTATCTATAGAAAGCAAGCAACCGGAAGAACTTCTTACCTCGTTAATGCTAACATTGTATCCATGTTGGTTGATAATCACTGGAGAATTATCATTAACATCCAGGATATTGACCCTTAAAGTGTGCTCTTTCCTGCGAGCTGGGACACCTCGGTCTGCTGCTTGAATCTGAAAGGCAGATGAGACTTAGTAGAACGTAGATGAGGCATTACGGCTTTGGTCATGCTATTAAATTGGGCAAAGCTAGCAGCTCAGGGCAAGAGTACATATTTATACACAAGAGCAGAAATATTTTCTTTAGTGAAACAAGCTAGTGTTTCACTGATAGACAATAAATGATAATTAGCTAGCTAGCTAGCTAGTTATCAATTAGTAGATAAATAGTAGATAAAAGATACAAGATAGCTAGCTAGACGATAGATAGAAAATAGCTAGTAGATAGAAACATAGAAGATAACTAGAAGATAGATACCATGTTTCCCCAAAAATAAGACCCTGTCTTATATTTTTTGAACCCCAAAATAAGCGCTTGGCCTTATTTTTGGGGAGGTCTCATTATTTTGGGGCACGTGGAGCCAGATGGGGCTCCACTTGCCATCTTACCTGTTTTTTTTTTTTTAAATTAGATTTATATGCCGCCCTTCTCTGGAGACTCAGGGCGGCTTACACTGCGTTAAGCAATAGCCTTCATACTTTTGTATATTTTATACAAAGTCAGCTTATTGCCCCCACAAACTGGGTCCTCAATTTACCTACCTTAGAAAGGATGGAAGGCTGAGTCAACCTTGAGCCTGGGGAGATTCGAACTTGCAATAATTGCAGACAGCTGAATGTTAATAACAGGCTTTTAGTCTGTTGAGCTATCCAGGCTCTGTCTCCCTAACCCTAACCAGAGGAAATGGCGGGGACCGGCTGTGCATGCGTTTAAATATTTTCAGGGAGGGCTTATTTTAGCGCTTGTGCTCAAAAGCCTGATTGGGCTTATTATCAGGGAATGTCTTATTTTTGGGGAAACAGGATAGCTAGAAGATGATAGCTAGATAGATGATAGATAGATAAATAAAAAAACTTTGCTGAATAAGAAAACAATTGAAAATAGCATATATTGCATATATCAAACACCTTCATGATCATTCTTAGAAAATTGCTATGCCGTTTTGGACAGTATTTCAAGCAGGACATAACAGAAGTGGAAGAAAAGGAAGGAAGGGACCCCAAAAAAAAAATGCCTCCAAGGAAATGGACTAATTCCTTCATATCACATAGTTAAAACATCAGAGGGATTTTAGTACAAAGCTCCTGCCTAAAAATTGTCCTCATGTTCTGCTTGTGGACTTTCCAGAAACATCTGTTAGCTGCTGTAGGGCTAAAATTCTGAACTAGATTTGTCATTGGTCTGCATCTCTTTGAATTCCAGAGTCCAAAATCCAGAGTCTTGTGTCTTGATGTTCTAGTAACTTGAAGTCTGATGGCTTATCCTGATTGCAGACCCCGTAAATGCATTTCTGAAGCTTCCAACTGTGTGCCACGCTTTTCCTTCCGTCATTCTATCTTCATGCCAAACACAGAGTGTACAATAGCTTCGGATCACTTGATTTGCCCATCTGCTTTTGTATTGAAACCCAGCTATAACTTCCCCTTCTCAGTTCACCTTGGACTAAGGACAGGAAACCCCTCCTCCTCAATTGCCTTTCTCCTTTCTTCACTGCATATATTCCAGCTCATTACTCCCCTCTTCTCAAATTCACTATGTAGCAGCACTTGGATTAGTGCCAGGATCTAACACCTCAGGCCCTTCAGAAAAAAAAAAAAGAAATGTATTTTGTCTTTTGTTAGCTTTTTAATAAATACTGCTTTATTCAGAGTCTGAAGTTTGTTTATTTACATAGCCACCAATGGTTAACCAATGCTGAGCAAAAAATAAAAAGATCTTCCAAATATCTGAAGCAGGAGTGAAATGCTCCCGGTTTGGACCGGATCACCCGATCCGGTAGCGATGGTGGTGGATGGTTCGGAGAACCGGTAGCAAAAAATCCCTGCACACTCCCCACCATGCCCAGCTGAGCCGCACGATCATCAGAGGCTTTTTTTTTTTTTACTTTTAAAAGCATTTTTTCTACAACCTCTTCCGACGAAAAAATGCTTTTAAAAGTAAAAAAAAAAGCCTTTGATGATCGCGCGGCTCAGCTGGGATCGTCAGGGCTTTTCAAAGCATTTTTTTCTGCAACCTCTTGGCCGAAGAGATGGTAAAAAAAATGCTTTGAAAAGTCTCTGACGATCCCAGCTGAGTTGCCTGATCGGAAGAGGTTTTTCAAAGCATTAGAAAAAATGCTTTGAAAAGTTAAAAAAAAAAAAAAAGTTAGCCACGCCCACCCAGTCACATTGCCCCCCACCCCCTTGCCAAGACATGCCCACAGAACCGGTAGTAACAAATTTTACATTTCACCCCTGATCTGAAGGGAAGTTATTCCATAAAACAGCGGTCCCTAAACTTTCCAGCTTTGCGACTGGCACGGGAGGGGGAGAGGGACGGTTCCGTGCAAACAGTAGGCGAGGTTGCGTGTGGATGCAGCTCCATTTGTGCAATTGGCATGCATGCATGCCACTGCGCCTGCATGTTTACATGCTGTTTCCTTGGCGCAGTTCCAAATGGGCCACAGCCCGGGGGTTGGGGAGCCCTGCCATAAAGCATCTGTGATGACAGGGAAGACGTGTCTAAGTTCTTCCAGGTGACACTGGGATAGATGATCCCACAGGTAACTTGGTTTTGTGCCATGTAGTGTATTAAAGGTGAACCAGTAGATTGATTGAGATCCATTGGGAATCAATGCAGGTCAGCTAACAGCGTGTTAGATGGACATGCCCTAATGCAGGGGTCAGCAACCTGCGGCTCTGGAGCCAGATGTGGCTCTTTCACCCCTCTGCTGCGGCTCCTTGTCACAACCGCCAATGTACAACACCCACCTGCCCATGATTTATTGAGCTTTTCAACCCCCGGGAGGCCAACCATGGATAAATCCAAGAATGGAAAAGTTTCAGAAGAAAACAGAACACTTAATTCAACTGCATATGCTAGTTTTGTGGCTGCTCAAGAAATAGGCACGGGAAGGGTTTTGTGGCTCCCGGTGTTTTCTTTTCTGTGGGAAACAGGTCCAAATGGCTCTTTGAGTGTTTAAGGTTGCAGACCCCTGCCCTAGTGTGATCAATACTACACATGCTCTTACATTCTAGACCAGTTATGGTTAACCTTTTCCAGACCAAATCACATGTGCGCATGTGCTTAAACCGACAAAATGCAATGCACATATGGACCCATGGCATGTGCCCTGCCCCTGTGCAAGCGCCCCCATGCGTGCATGCATGCGCCCCGCCCCTGCGCATGTGCACAAGCCCACCGCATACACCCCACCCCCACACATGCGTGCACGCGCCCCCACGTGCCCCGCCAGTCGTGCATGCATGGCAGAGACCTGATGACCAGCTGGAGGCACGCGCACATGTCCGGTGGAGCTGAACTAGGGCAACGGCTCGTGTGCCCACTGCGTGCCACCTGTGGCATGTGTACCATAGGTTCGCCATCATGGTTCTACACCAACTGAAGCTTCTGAATACTCTTCAAGGGCAGACCCCTATTTAGATCATTGCAACAGTTCAATCAGGAAGTGGCTAAGGCATAAGCAACCACAAATGTCACTTTCCAAACTAGAAATAGGCACAACTGGCCCAAAAGATAGATCCGTGCAAAGTTGTTCCCGGCCACATCTGTACTAGCTCCTGAAGCAGGAGCCATAAGTTTACTAGACTACGGATCAGATTTTCTTCCTTCTACAAATTCTAATTCTACTTTGGGATGGAAGTTTGATACAAGATATGACGCTGATGGCTTCTAGAATTTTTGGATGGATGTTACAAAAACAAAAATACATAACTCCATCATGAAAGATGTATTCCATTCCACACTGTCTTTCAAGTTGCAAGATGTCCGCCCTTATATAAGAATATGAAATCAGCAACTAAAATAATGGAGGTATACATAAATGGCACACTTGGGATTACAGAGGGTCTAAAGAACAATGAGAGGGCTGATTTATTGCACTGAGGCCCAATTACTTACATAAACACTGCAAAAGGCATTATAGGTAGTCCTCGGCTTATAACTTCAAACAGCAATTGTTTGAAGTTCTGACAGACCTCCCCAGGGGTACTTACAACCTGATGACCGTCCCCCTCTTCCCCCCTACTTCATGGCCACATGACTCCATTTCAGGCAGTTGGCAACTGGCCTGCATTTATGGCCATTTGCGGTATCTTGTGGTCACGTGACTACTTTTTATGATAATTTTTGTCAATAACTCACTTTTTTTTTTTTAATTTGATTTATATGCCGCCCTTCTCCGGAGACTCAGGGCGGCTTACAATGCGCTAAGCAATAGCCTTCATCCTTTTGTATATTTATACAAAGTCAGCTTATTGCCCCCACAAACTGGGTCCTCAATTTACCTACCGTAGAAAGCATGGAAGGCTGAGTCAACCTTGAGCCTTGGCGAGATTCGAACCTGCAGGAATTGCAGGCAGCTGGTCTTAATAACCAGCTTAATAACAGGGTGCCTTAGACCACTATACTACCAAGGCTCCTTGGTAGTAGGATTTACTTCTGGTTTTCAGCAAAACTGGTCCACCGCGAACATAGGTTCCCTTAAACAATGTTTGCTTTATAATTGCCACATTTGCTTAACGACCGACACAAAAAAGGTGATAAAATCAGGTTGATGACACTCTTTATGATCGTCAACACTTAACGACCATGTTGGACAGGCTCCATTATAGCTATAGGCGGAGGACTACCTATACTGCACAGTAGAAAACTTGGGACAACCATCACTTCCTGTTACCTGTAACGTGTAGCGTTCTATTAGTTCCCGGTCCAACGGCCTTGCCACAAATACTTCTCCATAGGTGCTGTTGGTTGTACGGATTTCAAAAGCCCTGCCTATATTTCCCAATACCAGAGAAAAAACAACCTGCAAAAAAATAATAAAATATAAATATATATGGTGAAAGTGTGGAAGAAGAGAGGAAGTGAAGAGAATCAGTCCATTCGATAGAAGGTAACAAAGTGTATACTTTATTTATCATTGTTTTATTTTTCTTTTACGGGGTGGCAAGCCAAATTCTGTCCTCAATTATACTTCTAACCCTTAGACAAGACGCTTTCTCCTGGAATTATTGGATGTGCACATGTACACAATTAAAAATGAAGACTGGTTATGTAAAACAATATTGCATTGTTTAAAAAAGACAAACAATATTGGATACTTAACTGCAGAGGAAGCTAAATTAAATCCGGTAGTTGGACTCGGTGAATATAAAAAAAACCTAGTGAAGCAAAACCGATATGTAAATGGTCTGAAGAGATAACAAGTGAGCTTGTGAATGCTATCTTTGTCTTTGGAATGAATATCTCCAAATTAAATTCAAAATGAAGCGTATGAAAGCAGATGTTACCCATTAAGAATGAAACTCCCGGGTGTTCACAGCTACCTCAGGTAGCAAATTAAAAGAAAGAAATGTGCCACACCTTAAATGCAAAGAGCTTCCTGTTTTAATATTGCAAGGAGTTCCTTTTGGTGCAATGAAGTGGTGGGGGAAAAAAATTCATCTGAGGTTTTCTTTGCAGCCTTTTCAAGCCCATTGTCCTAAGTCAGCTGTTAAGCAGCTTCTGGGCACCAGAGGAAATGGTTTGCAATGCTGTTTTTTCCTATGTTATTTCACAAGCCACCTGGCTTACCCATCGCCTTAAGCGACATACAGCCTGAGTTATCTTACTTTCTAAGACTAAGAAGTCACACTGAGCCGAAGGGAAGGAGAACACATGGTATTCAAATTTATGAGATGGGGAGTGACTCATTCAGTGCTGACTAGTGATGAGCGTTTGGTGAGCTCTAAAAATATTTAGTACTGTTTTTGCCAGCACCAACTTCTACATGGTCTCCTCAAAAGAAGAACAGATGAACCGAAGAAACAGTGTTGACAAAGACTTCTATTAAGCCAGCGAAAAGAAAGTTGTCATTTCAGCCTTATACAGTAGTGGCCAAAATTGTGGAAACCTTTTGGGAAAAGTATATTTTCTAAAACTAGCTAATAGCACCACTTTTTTGGGGGGGAGTAGTACCATAAAATTATATCTCAATGGAAAGATAATTGAATCAAGAATTTAATGCAATAATTTTTATGAAGGATTTACTATTAGAATAGCAGTGATAGTATAAAGAAGAAAAGTGAAACACGTAGAAAAAACAAGATTTACAAAAATTATCACCATGTCAGTTAATAGTTGGGTAACCTTTAGCATGAATTATGGCCTTACAATGTCTTCCCATGGAGTGAACCAAGTCTTTTAGTTCTGCAGCTGTTACAATGTGAAACCAAGATTGAATGATGGCTTCTATTAACTGGGTTTTATTGCTGGGTCGCTTCTGACAAGTTTCTTTAGTCGGCTCCATAGATTTTGAATGGGGTTAAGATCTGGGCTATTCCCAGGCCATTCCAGCAGTGGAATATGATTATCTTGAAACTCCAAAAAAAGTGGCGTTTTTAGCCATCAAACCTCAAAAATACACTTTTCCCAAAAGTTTTCCACAATTTTGACCACTACTGTATATTAGAGGAGGGGGAGGAATAGCAACCCAGGACAAAATTTATCATCTTCTGGTGCCAGTAATGTAGGGCCCGTGGGAGCAAGTATATCTGTCTGTGACCTTTTGCATTTCATTTAGTCTCAGGAGAAATCTCTGAATTAGCAGCAAATATTAAGTTTTTTTTTAAACTGCACTTTATATGAAGTTTTTTTTATCAGAGCTGAAAAGCCCAAGGTTATTGAATTCATATAAAGTGCAGCTTAAAGAAGAACTTAATATTTGCAGCCAATTCTTCACTTTTTTTTTTTAAACAGTAATTTGGTTAAAAGGTAAAATTCACAACAATAAAAGTTAATACAAAGTAAAAAAAATAACAGAAAAAAGAAAATGTACAGAAAAGAAAAAAAGAGAAAAAAGGAAAATAGGAAAGAAAAAAAAACTAAAAAGAAAGAAAAAGAAAAGAAACCTATATAAAAATGAATTCACCATTCATTCATCACAAATATAAGAATTTTAATAATACATAACCTTCTAAAATACAACAAATGGTTTATTCTTCTTTAAAGAATAAAAGAACTCATAAAACCTCATCATTTCAGTCCTAATATCAGCAAAAGTCTATTAAGGATTACCAGAGATAACAAGATAGTGTATCTATTTTAAACTTGATCAAATAAACCAAATTTATATTCTTTCATTTTACTTCTTGATGTTTATCCGCTTCCAATACCGGATTATAAACAATCAAAGTCATACATTACTAATGCACTCTGCAGTTTTTCATAAGTAACTTGTAGTTTGTTGACGCAGAAATTAAGCATCATTTACTTCTAATGCTGTGCACATTAAGGAAGTGGACAAACATCACATTTCAATACCCACTGCTACAATTTAGGAACTGTATACTGTGAAGTGATGGAGTCACAACTACCTGTCCATTGTTCCCTGCATCGGGATCTCTGGCCAAAACCAGAGCAATTCGACGTCCTACAGGGCTGTCCTCTGAGATGCTCACAGAAGAATCCGAAGTAATGTCGAACTGTGGGCTGTTGTCATTCTCATCCAATATGGTGATTGTAACCTGCCAAGTGGAGGTGGGTATGAATAATACTTTTGGTAGACAGGAGGCAAGCCGACATTACAGAGAAATAAATGATGGTAAGTTAACAGTGGACTTTTTCAAAGCCAGCTTCTATATATATATATCGCAGTAGAACTGAAGTTGGCCCTGATATCTACAAACAGGACTCCTGAATCTGTGATTTGCACCATTCCTAACAATCAAACTGTAACACTTGTTTTTTTTCCCCATGCACTTTTATACAGCTTTCCTAGCAAAATTATTATGCTTTTAGGATTGTTTAAAGGCATCGTTTACATCAAAGGAGAGAACACTTATTTGAAAGACCACTTTTTTAGATTGAACAAAACAGAAACCAAATCTAATATCTGTTTAACTTGGGAAACTCACCCCAGCTTTAGCAAGGTTTTATATCAAAGGTGGGCAGGATAGCAAACTATTTGCAGGTAATGCTAATTTAAGGATCCCACTAATTAGCAAACAAATTGACAAACTTCCCATTTGATAGGGAGGGCTCTGCTTCACTGGCGCCATCATATAAACTAATTGAGTCCAGCAATGCTTGGGAAGTCAAAGAAATAATGACTTCATCAACTCTCCCAGCAACACTAAATATTTTTACTGTACAGTGTGAGCCGTCTCTTAATAACTGCACTAACGTGTTAGGCTGTTAGGGATATATTGCAGCCGCAGACATGCGTTAAGAATCAATGTGAGTTAATTTTCGGCCAGTAGTTAAGGAAATGCTGTCATGTCTAAAAATAACAAGAGCTTGTAAACACACTCTACTCAAAGGAGGAGAACATGGGTGTATTTGTGAAACTGTATCTGGCTAAAGGTTTCAAAGACAGAATTATCCAAGATAGCTGGTTTCTGAAGAAAAGCTCGGGATCCGTTTCTTTTTCTTTCACTGGATGTGTTTGTGACAAATCTTTTTCTCTCCTTGCTAAAACTTGTATCTCAATGCAAGTCATGCTCTGAAATCTGTTCATATCAATGTTGGCAGTGATCTACACTCAGAGTTTGACTTTCTATTCTTCCAGAGGCAATTCAGTGTTTGAATGGTCCTCTACAAACCCATTCATGATCAGGGCCTCAATATTAGTGGAACCCCTTCCCTTTAATTATAGGTTGTCCTGACTTATAACCACAATTAAGCCAAAAAAAATTCCATTGCTAAGCAAGACAGTTGTTAAGTGAGTTTTGCCCCATTTTGCAATCTTTCTTGCCCCCATGTTAATCACTACAGTTGTTAAGTTGCTAAAACAGTTAAGTGAATAGCAATACTAACTTTGTAGTAAAGTGCTTTACAGTCCTCTCTAAGCGGTTTTATAGAATCAGCATGTTACCCCCAACAATTTGGGTCCTCATCCACCTCGGAAGGATGGAAGGCTGAGTCAACCTTGAGCCTGGTGAGATTTGAACTGCCAAATTGCAGGCAGCCAGCAGTCACCAGAAGTATCCTGCAGTACTACACTCTAACCACTGCGCCACCGTGGCTCATCATCTGACTTCTCTATTGGTTTTGCTTGTCAGAAGGTCGCAAAACATAATCAAATGGACCTGGGACACTGTAACCATCATAAATACATACTAGTTGCCAGTTGCCAAGTATCCAAATTTTTACCACATGACCATGGGGATTTTGCAGGAGTCGTTAAGAAAACGATCACAAGTCACTTTTTTTCAGCGCTGTTATAACTTCGAATGGTATGGTTTTAAGTCGAGGACTACCTGTATTTCTGTCCCTATTATAAGATCAGGGAAAAAATATTCCAGGTCCCATCAATAAAACAAGGACATCTTTTAGGTTCCAGAAGAAGGCATGCTTTTTCTGCCACTGTCCTTGTCTTTTGAAGCAGAAGCTCCTACACCGAAGGTCCATTTGGTCCTGATGTGGCTGTCCTTTAAGAAGTCTCAAAGACCTGACTCTTCTCATAATCATTGCTCCAAGAGGGATTAGAAAGCTATGTTCAGGGCGCCTGTCCTCCCAAGGCATGGTTGTCTTATTATCCTGAATCTTTAGTTTTTCTTTATTTATTTTTTCAAGTTTTTTATTTTATTTTACATATACATATTAATGCGTGAACAGTGTGACACCTGGGTGTAATACATTCTAATACAAATAAAACTAGAAAAATTAATCATAGTTATTACATTCAACCAACTTATATGTTTCTAATACTAATACACATTTATATTAAGTTGTAGTCTATCATTATTTAATTATTTCATGTTTTAATATATTACTCTAGTACCCCTTACCATATTATTTGATCATACATAATAATACCGCCATTCAATTTCTAAGCTTCCCTCTTGTTATTGCTTTTATTTTATTATGTGAAAATGTATACACTAATATTCCCCCTTCCTCTTATTTCTATCTCTATTCTAAATTTTAATCATGTCATCCTTTTATTAAAAGACGTTTTCTTTCTATCCAACATGTCTCACCCGCTTTGGTGCTTTGAATCCTGTTCATTTTTAACTTACCTCCTATACTTCACTCTTTACATCTATTTGTATTAAGATACAATCATTCATTATGATTGAATAATAATTGATTATGATTGAATAATAATTGAAACATTATTCAATGCTTCAATACACATTTCTAATACCAATCCCAACATTATTTAGACTTATTTAGACCCAATATTATTTAGACTATTATTGATATTATTCTAATACCAATCCTGATATTTTTAGACATACAAAATTATTCTGATTCTTTCATTTTTATATATTGATGTTTTTAATTATTTCAACTGGCCAGAGTTGCTTGGTGATTAGGTGGCCTTCAAAACTGAATGAATGTGAAATTAGTATAAACAGGAATCTCTTGGACGACACACAACATCTTAGGCAATCCATTGGCCACTTTCAATTTTCACTTTCTTTCTAGGAATAGCCCTAGATCAGTGTTTCTCAATCTTGGCAGCTTTAAAATGTGTAGATTTTAATTTGCATTCCCCGGTCAGCGTGCTATAATAAACATTCTTACCTTCTATTAGATGGAAGCACAAATGTGGACATAGAGAAGAAAAGAAACAAAGAGGGATTAGATTTCTATCCTTTAAATAGGATACATAAATTCAGGATTTTGGGAAAAAAATATTATGTGCCAGAGACATAGATTCAAAGAACAATGTAAAAAATAATAAGTCTTTGTTATTGCTTTATCAATCTCTCCTTAACCATCAAATAGGTGTGGTCTCCTTGATCATTTATTCATACATTTCTTACCCAAATTCCACTTAGCATTCTCCATGCATGCTGATGCATCACAGATAATAATCTTTATTTCTCCAGTATTATTTGTCCAAAATGGGAAACTGCCCTTGGGCCTTAAACTATATCTTCCCATTCTCCCATTCTTGCATGTATTCCTCTCCCCCACCTCCACACCAGCACCTGTGCTTAGCATGTAGCACATACTCGCATTTTGAGTCAAAAGTAGTACAAAAGGGAGAAAAAGAAAAACAAGGGTGAGGTTAAAACAGAAAATGCCCATCCTATGTTTTTTATGCAGAAGGGAGGATGCTAAGATAATTTTAGTCCATGTGTTTTGAGTGTGTGGTTTCTTAAACCATCTTGAGCTCTAAAAATTCTATGAGTAAGACATCTGTAGGAAAGAATAATAAAATATGTGAGCAAAAATCTCCTGGGATATTATCTGGACTAAACACAAATTACTTTTAAAATGTTTAAAATGTAGAATAATTTTATTAAAATCTCCTCACTTGATAGTCAGAAAAGTCACTCTAAAGTAAATGAATCTAAGTAAATCCAGTGTAAAATGTGATGATTAAGAAAGTAAACCAATCAGTACTTTTATAGAAAACAATTCAACCCAACTATCCTTTGGCCTTAAGGAAGTAGTAAAATGGTTAACAATCTGAATTTTTCAATAGGTTTCCAGTGTTAACATAGAGTGGTTTATTAGCTATACAATCCACACATCTGTCATAACACATGGTGTGATTCTAAAGACATTTGGTGTCTTCAAGAAGACAGCCACAAACACTTCCCACCCACAAGAATTGGTAAGAATTTGTAAAAAATACTCCCCAATATGTTGGAAATGTGAGGTGGATCTAGGGTCATACTACCATATGTGGTGGGAGTGCTCAAAAGCAAAAAGTTTTTGGCGGCAATAAGGAGCTGGTTAGAAGAGATATTAATGTTCAAAATAGAAGTCAAGCAGGAATTTTTCTTACTGGGCATGACAGATGGCAAATATGACAAAAATGTAACCTATTTAATATTGCATATATGTACCGCGCCAAGATTAGCATTTGCTCAAAAATGGAAATGTAAAGAAATAACCTCAGAAGAAGTAATACACAAAATTTACAGCTGTGCAGAGATGGACAGTTTACTTTAGAACTCAAAGACAAAAATGAATCAACATACCATGAAGTCTGGAATAAATTTTATAATTGGTTAGTTAAGAGGAAGAATGCCAAAAACAAGGGATAATGAATGTCTGGAAATGTATATATCAATGTATATCAATATATCAAGGTTGTTGTGACTCTGACCCCTGAGCCCGTTTTATCAGAGGGAGAAGACTTCCTAAGTGAAAGAGAGGAGTTGGCAAGGCCTCCCTCTCCAGAACCCTCCTCTCTGGCAATGCCTCAGGTGTTCTCCGAAGGCCAAGAGATAGGCCAGGAGCCAGGCACTTCCAAGCAGCCGCAGTTAGACAGTGACAGAGATGAATCTTGGCTGGATCCCCGACAGCGTCGGAAAGATGAGCGCGCGTAGCAGAGAAAGAGGGGTGCCAGAGATTAAGCTGAGTCACTGGACCATACCCCACAGGGGATAAAAAGGGGTGTGGTGGCCATTCAGGCCTTGTGACGGACAAAACTGAAAAGCTAGCAAGTCATACTGCATTTCTGGAACTTTGTTATATGCCCTCCTTGGATTTATTATGGACTGGACTTGATAATTCTTTGGCTTTGTGGACTTATTTTGGTGTATTGGACAGAGGAGAAAAACCTCCCTTTGTGAGTAAAGTCTTTGGCAGGCAGCTACTGGGTTGCTGCCAATTCTGTTATCTCAAAGGAATTCCTGACTGCTGGTTTTATTAACTCCTGGCTGACTGTTTGTGTGCGTGTGTGAGACGGGGACAGAACAAAGATATATTGAATTTGTGAATGTAATATAAGTTTACTAAATATATGTATAGCTGTTTAGGAAGTAAAATACTGTATACTTGATATATAATGAAACAGGAGATAAGTAAATTTGTATATAGATTAAGGAATATATTACTTATTAACTTGAATTTGACACAAATGTTAGAAATCAGACACGTTGAGCAATGTCCATTGTTTTACTTTTAAAACTAATAAAATATTTAAAAAAAGAAGAAGACAGCCACAAAGGACAGTGCTACAGTGTGGCGAGAGTTTTAAAATGGAAAGAAAAAGGAAAACAAAACTTCCAGTCTTCTTGCATATACTAAGGAACATTCCCCCGAAACAATCTTCAAAGTTTTTTTTTATACTCTGTTCCCATCTTCAGAGCAAACCAGAAACCTTCCATTTCTGGAGGATGAACAACTTCACAACAGTAGGTTGTGGTACAGTAGGTTGTACCAGTGGTAAGTAGGTTGTAATTTTAGCTAAGCGTAAGGAAAACAAAAACACAATCTTGGACAGAACAATCAGTTCCACATTTTCTCATGCTACTGTTGTGGCTCCATTGCCTGAGCCTGGGCTATTGACAAATGCAGACGCTGAGAGTGAGGGAGAGGAGTTGGCAAGGACTCCCTCTCCAGGACCCTCCTCTCTGGCAATGCCTCCGGAGGACACCGAAGGCCAAGAGATAGGCCCAGAGCCAAGCACGTCCCTGCAGCCACAGGTGGACAGCGACGAAGGAGATAAGTGCTGGCTGGATCCTCGACAGCGGCGCAGGGAGAAGCGTGCACAGCAGAGGGGAATGTGTGCCAGAGATTAGCTGAGTCACTGGACCACACCCCACAGGGTATAAATGTGGGTGTGGTGGCCGGTTCAGTTTGTGACGAGCAAAAACTAGAAATAATCCATGATCTCTGTGTTACTGGACTTCTGCCTGCCTTGTCGGACTGCATTTGGACTAATCCTTGTATTGCTGAAACTTTGCCTGCTTTATCGGAATGCTTGCAGTCTAATCTTTGTTTTGTGTGAGTAAAGTCTAAATTGGCAGCTAGCCACTGGGTTGCTGCCAGCTTTATCTTCAAAGACTTTGTCGTGTGGCTTATTAACTCCGGGCCGTCTGTGGGGGTGCGTGTGTGGGACGGGGACAGAACAGCTACAAAGACAAAGGAACACACACAAAAATCAGCTCACCACGGTCGAGTCCAGTTTAGGGCTTCCATCATCTGCCACAACAGTTAAGGTGTAAACATCTCCTTTCTCTCGATCCACTTGTCCTCTGACTGTAATCACTCCCTGCCAGAAAGAAATAAAAACATACAGGCCACCGATATCCAATAATGTCCACAGATAACAGAAATCCCCCAGTAAATTACTTACGGTGATTCCATTTATTTTGAACAAAGACAAAGCTTGAGGATTAGTATTTGGGTCAAACTTGTATGTGATCTGGTTAAGGTTGTCGATGGACCGTGCTTGGACTCGTAGCACTTCAGAACCCAAGGGGATGTTCTCTGTGATGGTTGCTTCATACGTGATGTTTGAGAACTGCACAGCCTCATCTAATTCGTTAAGGAGACTGACATAAATGCTGCAGAACCCTTGGTTTTGAGGTGGGGCTTGATCTGTGGCGGAAACATTCATTAAGTAGCTCGTTTTCGTCTCGTAGTCCAGGTAGTCAATGGTGGTAATGAGGCCGGTGCTCTCATCAATTTCAAACTTGCCCTCAGATCCTGAGATGATTTTGTAATTCACTAGGCCTCCATTTCCTAGAGAGGGAGAGGAAAAAGAATGATTAGAAGCAGTGGTGGGTTGCACCCGGTTCGCACCGGTTCTATAGAACTGGTAGTAAAACTGGCAGGAGGCTCCGCCCACCAACCCCGACATCATCAAAACGCTTCTGCGCATGCACAGAAGAGCACGTGCGCAGTTCCACTGCAAACCGGTAGTAAAGGTAAGTAGAACCCATCCCTGATTAGAAGGTATGTGGTTGGTTGTAATATAAGCCATGGCTCGCTTGTACAGGATCCCAAAGGAGTGTTTGAAAATCCCAATGAAGATACTCCACCTCTAAAGTTCCAAAACTTTTTAGTTTTCTATAACAGTGGAGTGTTGCAACGTGATTCGTTACGTTATTCCTGTGGTCTGCCAATCCTTGCCAGGCTTTTGTTTCTGCCCACCAAACTGATATATTCTCATGAAACCCATGGTTTGAGATGATCAGGATTGCTCCACTCAATGGGATTGCTCACAGTTTAGGGCACAACTCTAGTATTTTTGACTGACTTTCACTCATGGATGGGTTCTCGGTTACCTGTTGCTGCGGCTGTTGGAGGAAGACTGAGATTTTCAAAGGCTCACATAGTATGTTCTAACCTTCAGTGCAGGGGTGAGTTCTAAATTTTTTTACTACTGGTTCTGTGGGCGTGGCTTATTTTGTGGGTGTGGCTTGGAGGGCATGTGACTAGGTGGGCGTGGCTAGCTGGTCAGAGTCATTTCTGGAAGGTCCTCGCACTTACGACCAGTCCTCGCACTTACGATCCGACTCATTTGTTTGCTTTTAACACAGATCAGCTGTAGGACGGCCCTTTGAAGCCCCGTGGCAAGAGTTTAAACAGTTTTTTTCCCTCTAGTCATCAGCTGGGACTCAGGAGGCAGCAATAGATTGGGGGTGGGACCAAATAAAAGGTAAGAATAACGTGGGTGGGTGGGAGGGCGGGGGGGGGAGAGAACCGGTTCGGTGACAGCATATCGTCACCGCTACCAGCTCGGCCGAACCGGACCAAACCAGGAGGAACCCACCACTGCCTCAGTGGAATGCTCAAATCTCTTCACCCAAATTTTCTTTCAGGTCTTCTGACTTAGGTTGGTGCTATACTCTAAGTACTTGTAATTTGAAGTTCTGTTGGAACTCCTTGCCTTCCACTTGCATTAATTTCCCTGATCAGATGTTTGCAAGGAAAAAAAAAAAGACAAGAAGGCAAGAAACAACGGATGGAAACTAATCAAGGAGAGGAGCAACCTATAACGAAGGTGGGAATTCCTAATGGTGAGAGCAATCAACCAATGGAATAGCCTGCCTACAGAAGTTACTGGTGTTCCATCACTGGAGGCTTTCAAGAAGAGACCGAACAACAATTTGAATGAAATGTTATAGGGCAGGGATGGCTAACCTTTTTGCCATCACGTGCCAAAAGCAGGGGGAGCGTGGGCGAATCGCACCCATGTGTGTCCAGACCCATAATTCAATGCGCCCCACCCGCCACTCATGCGCGCACAACCCTCCATGCTCCTCCTGCTTTTGGCACACGATGGCATGATGGGCCCAGTAGGCCCGTTATGCGCCCTCCCCAGGCTCCAGATTGGATCCTGAGGAGGGTGAAAACGACCTTCCCCGCCCCCCTGGAGGCCCTCCGGAGGCCTGAAACAGCCTGTTTCCTGACTTCCGGTGGGCCTGGAAGGCACGAAAATCAGCTGGCCTGCGTGCGCATGCTTGCTGCAGCTGAGCTAGGGCAACACTCACATGCCCACCGATATGGCTCCGCGTGCCACCTGTGGCACATGTGCCATAGGTTCACCACAATGGGTATAGGGTCTCCTGCTTGAGCAGGGGATTAGACTAGAAGACCTCGAAGGTCCCTTTCAACTCTGTTATTTTATATGTTCTAGGATATTTCCCCCACCCCAAAAAGAAGCAAGCATTGCTATATCCCCTCCTGCGCGAGTTGCACTGGCTCCCGTTGGTCTTCCGAGTGCGATTCAAGGTATTAGTTACCACCTTTAAAGCGCTCCATGGCTTAGGACTGGGGTATATACGAGACCGCCTTCTGCCAGTAACAAACCTCCCACTACGCTCCCACAGAGAGGGGCTCCTCAGGGTGCCGTCAGCCAAACAATGCCGACTGGCGACACCCAGGGGGAGAGCCTTCTCTGTGGGGGCACCAGCCCTTTGGAATGAGCTGCCCCTAGAGCTTCGTCTTAGCCCTGACCTGCGCACTTTTCGCCGCGCCCTTAAGACCCTTCTGTTTCAGCAAGCCGGACTGGCCTAATATGAATTTTAAATGGGTGTATGTGTGTTTTAAATTGAGGGCCAAATTTTATATATCTGATTTTAATTGGTTTTAAATTTTATAAATTCATGTGTTTTAATATGGCTGTACACCATCCTGAGTCCCTCAGGAGAAGGGCAGTATAGAAATTTAATAAAACTTAAACTTAAACTTGTATCACTGTTATAATTTTAATTCTCAGCAAATATGTTCCATTGGGGTTCCAGATGCACTTTCTGCATTTGTTTCCTTTTGCGTTACTTCCCCCCACCCCACATTATGGGGCCATTCTCCTTCTTTTTTACAAATCCAAAAGTATAGGATTGGAATTGCTTGGAGTTGCACGTATTAATCTTAGATAATCCACCCCCACATGCCCCAAATTCAATTTCTACTACCCATCCTGTTTTTTTTTTTAAATAATTCTATTAGTTAAAATGAAGAAATCCAAAGGGAAGTCCCCTCTTATTATTTTATATTATTTATTTCTATTTTTAACTGACTTTATTATTTTTATAGATAGTTGTTAAAATGTACTAAATATAACCAACAACATGCAATCCTGATTAAGAGGAAGAAAGACTGAATTGAAATTAACAGTTCAATTAACAGTTCAATTAACATTTATTTCTTTAAGGCACCCATTGGGGAATCTGTTATTGCTTTTGCCTCAGCAAAAAAGAGACTTAGAAACTCTAATTTTATGCAATTGGAACAGATGGTTAAACACTCATTTTAGCTGTATGCTAAAGTCCCCATGGATTAATTTATTCCAGGAGCCGTGGTGGCACAGTGGTTAGAATGCAGTACTGCAGGCTACTTCTGCTAACTGTCCACTGCCAGCAGTTTGGCAGTTCGATTCTGACCGGCTCAGCCTTCCATTCTTCTGAGGTCAGTAAAATGAGGACCCAGATTGTTGGGGGCAATATGCTGACTCTGTAACTGCTTAGAGAGGCCTGTAAAACACTGTGAAGCAGTATATACCCTGTTTACCCCCCAAAATAAGACATCCCGATAATAAGCCCAATCAGGTTTTTGAGTGCATGGCAATAAGGCCAAGCACTTATTTCAGGGTTCAAAAAAATATAAGACAGGGTCTTAATTTGGGGGAAACATGGTATATATCTAAGTGCTATTGCTATAGTGCTATTTACAGCAACAAAGCTGAAATTGGAGATTTCACATTCAAAATAATTTGACTGCTTCTTGAAGTTATTAACCAGGATATCTTGGAAATCAGGAGAGAAAACTGAGACATTATTGGCTGCCGTTTGAAACAACAGAAACCAAAAAACAACATTTAAATGTAGAATTCAGATTAACGATGGACAACTTTTTACAGCATCTTTTAATCTAGTTTTGTGATATTCAGTTATACCAATGGGACAGTGGTGAAATCCAATTTTTTTTACTACCGGTTCTGTGGGCGTGGTTTAGTTGGCATAGTATGGCTTGGTGGGCGTGGCAGGGGAAGGATACTGCAAAATCTCCATTCCCACCCCACTCCAGGGGAAGGATACTGCAAAATCTCCATTCCCACACCACTCTGGGGCCAGTCAGAGGTGGTATTTACCGGTTCTCCGAACTGCTCAAAATTTCAACTACCGGTTCTCCAGAACCTGTCAGAACCTGCTGGATTTCACTCCTGCAATGGGAGTTTTATAGTTTTGTTTTCCATGGGAAGACAGGCTTAACTGCAGATCTGAAATATGATCTCATGGAAGTCTTGGTGATGCATGAGAAAGCCATTTTAGAGACAAAGCGTAAGTCTCTGACCTTGTACAATGAAGTTGTTGGAGTAAAGTCCATGCTATTTTAATGGTGGCCATTGTGATAGGGTGTTTACACTTTACAATGTTATTAAGATCCTTTCCATCTTGCATATCAGAGCATTCTCAGTGGCAGGTTCTACTTACCAGGACTTTGTAAGGAAAGGGTAACCTCCATTCCCTTTGCTGGGTTAAGGTAATTGAGATGATGTTATTGAATATTATGCTGTCCTGCCCTTTCTGTATCAAGCCGAGCATTCTGAATTCATAACACATCTGCTCATCCGTCATTGACTTGGCCAGAACAGACAAACATTTTCTTCTTGCTGCAAATCAGCCTCAACAACTTCTAGGAGGGTTGCCAAATTTGGGCTGTAAATTTTAATTGCTGTAAGAAGACTGTGGGCTTAACAGTGGCAATGCTTATTTATTGGTTTTCTCTGGACTAAACATGATTCCTTATTTGTTTTATTAATTGTTTGGCTCTCATTGAATTAACTTATTTGGGTGTTCTGTGATTTTTTTAATTATTATTACGCTGGTCTTTGAGCATAAATAAATTAACTGTATTGCTAGTTAGCACCTGTGGCAGATGTTCACTAGCCCAATTATTGAAAAGAAGAGGAGCTGGTATGCTAGTGCGCCCCTTTAATTAATTCCTTTTAAGATAAGTACTGAAGCAGAGAGACTCTTTAAGTTGGCACATCTACTCTGCATGTAGGCATTCAGAAACAACATTGCAAGTAACAATTAAGTAGAAGAAGGTGATCTATAGTTGTTTTTGCCCATTTATCCCATGGCTATTCTCTGTAACAATATTTTAAGTTAACAGGGGTGTCAAACAGGTGGCCCGCGGACTAGATGCGTCACATGCAGGCCACGCCCACCCCAGCTCCGCAAAGGGAAAAAATGTTGTGATACGTCATGTGACAGCAACGTGACACAGCAAGTTTGATACCCGTGTTTTAAGTCTTGGATTTAATAGACCGTTTAAGGAAGGGTGTTCCTTCTCTATATTTATGTAATTTCCCTTGTTATATCATCCTATGTCAGCTGTGCACGGATGTCACATGCTGCAAATTATGTCAATTGATCTAATGAAGTAAAACGCATCATTTGCACGTTTAAATCGGTGTGCAAATTAAGCATGTTGACTCAAATTGCATCTGGGTACCCAAAATGATGGGAAAAAATGTAAATTTAATTATGAACATCATTGTACACAGCATTTTCTAAAGCAGCATTAGCAAGATGTTAATTTTTCAGGAATTGGGTATGTCTAGTCTGGTGAAAAGAAGGACTAGGAGAGATATGATAGCAGCGTTCCAGTATTTGAGGAGCTGCCACAAAGAAGAGGGAGTCAAGCTATTCTCCAAAGCACCTGAGTGTAGGACAAGAAGCAATGGATGGAAATTAATCAAGGAGAGAAGCAGCCTAGAACTAAGAAGTGATTTCCTAACAGTGAGAACAATTAACCACAGTTGCGTTTTTATATGTTGTGGGTGCCCCATCACTGGAGGCTTTTAAGAAGCGATTGGACAGCCATTGGTCCAAAATGGTATAAGGTTTCTTGTTTGAACAGGAGGTTAGACTAGAAGACCTCAAAGATCCTGTCCAACTGTTATTCTATTACGCTTAAAATTCAAATAGGTATCTTCCAAACTGAGCAGAAGTCTAAAATAAGAGAAAATAGTGAGTATATAAGAAGTGAAAATATTAACATACAGGTCCATTGACTTCCTTACAATTCTGGATGGGGATTAATACTAATCGGTGTTGGATAATATTTATAGAATGGGTCGCATAAAATAATATATACAAATTCCTGATTTTACACCAACCATGAGGAATTGGATATTGGCAGAAGGCTTAGGTTGAAAGAAGCTATCCGAAAGCTTTTAAGTAGCTACACTTTCTGTTCATCAATATGTGGGTGATTTTACCCAACATTACAGGAACTGGAATTTATCACAAAAAAGATATACATTTTAGGACTCCTAACATGGCTCATACATACAGAAAGCTCTAATACTTTTCCTCCAAAGATAAATCAGGACAGGATCACTAACAAAGAAGACTATTCAAACTGCACTGCAGTGGCCAGCCAATGTAACTCTTCTATGGAATAACTATACCTGTATCACGATCTGTGGCCCGGACTACAGCAACAGATGTCCCAATTCCAGCGGTCTCTCGCAAACCCAGCCGATTATATTGTCTTTGGGTAAATATTGGTAGTTCATCATTGACATCTTCCACATAGACTATTACCTGGGAAATGTTAAAAATACAGATCATTTATTTGCCTGGAACCTGGATGGGGGGGAAAAAAATGGACACAACATTCGTATTCATTACACCAAGATAAAGGACCGTATATAATTTTTGACTACTCTGTTGAGAAGTGCACTTAAAATCATGGGTTGGGGTGTCAGAACTGCCACCTCACGCCTGTTCTCTGCAATCGCTTCGGTATCGGTCTGCCATGGACCCTGGGAGAAGGGTGAGAGGGAAGGGCAGCACTTGGGGAGAAAGTGAAAGTTACGGTGCCTGCCCAAGATGGCGTTTCAAGGTCGCTGCATGATGAACTGGTCCAGAATGCGGCCGCGCAGGTGGTTATGGGAGCAATTTGTTGTACCCACGTGACACCCCTCCTGCGCGAGCTGCACTGGCTCCCAGTGGTCTTCCGGGTGCGATTCAAGGTGTTGGTCACCACCTTTAAAGCGCTTCATGGCATTGGACCTGGATACCTTCGAGATCGTCTTCTGCCACCAGTAGCCTCCCACCGGCCAGTCCGCTCCCACAGAGAGGGTCTCCTCAGGGTGCCATCGGCCAAATTATGTCGGCTGGCGACACCCAGGGGGAGGGCCTTCTCTGTGGGAGCCTCTGCCGTTTGGAATGAGCTGTCCCCAGAAATTCGTAAAATCTCTGATCTCCGTGTATTTCGCTGTGCCCTCAAAACCTTGTTCCGCCAGGCTGGGCTATCAAGGTAAAGATTTTAATTGGGTTTTTAAAAATGGGATTTTAAATTTGGGGTTTTAAATTAAGCCTATCATTTAATAATTTTAATTATTTTTTAATTTTGTCTGTCTTTGTGCTTTTAATCAGGCTGTACACCGCCCTGAGTCCTTCGGGAGAAGGGTGGTATAGAAATAAAATAAAATAAAATAAAATAAAATAAATAAATAAATAAATAAATAAATAAATAAATAAATAAATAAAATAAAATAAAATAAAATAAAAAAATAAAAAAATAAATAAATAAATAAATAAATAAATAAATAAAAAGAATGCAGCTACAAGCCAGCCTATAATCAGAGTAGCCGTTTCCAAAACATCTTCTTCAAAATTGATTGGACGATGGGGGACCAGCAATGGGGGAAAACCATCCATTCACTTGGGATTTTGGCGTGCAAATTGCAGTTCTGGCTTTTCACTAGTGTATTTCACTTGGCTTCTAGTAAATCATACCTTTCTCAACCCAATAGTGTTAAAGATGGTTTTTACTTGACAGCCTAAGTTAAGGCAGGTCTGACATGGAGTCAGAACCAAGTTGAGGAAGTGGCATCAGGACAAATACAGAATTAGAGTTTGCAGGTATTTATAACTAATTCAATAGAGTTCACATTACTACTTCCTCATAATTAATAAGAATTTCCCAATTTTATCACAATACACATTGCAATTTGGTAGAAAATTTCAGAGACATGGAAAGTCATACCCAGCAACTATATGTCTTAAGGATATGAAACAAGAAGCTAGATACTATATAGAATGATGGAGATGGGTTGTGTGATTATTGTTCACTCCTGGATAATGTTATTAGCGAAGGGCATTTGTGTTGGGGTTTAAAACTGGCTATAATTTTTAGAAATGGATGGAGTTTCAACAGCATGTCTCCAGCTGCCTTCTTGATTTTTTTTTTTTACTCCTCCTCCACCGTGTGGACAACCTGAGGAGTTGTTGTGGCCCGCCAGCAGAGCTGGCAGCAGATTTGGAGAGTGAGGAGACTGGGGAGGAACATGGGCCAGTCCTGGAGTCTGGGGAAGGCTCTGATGAGGGCTCTGCGTCCGAGGCAGAGAGGGGCCAGGGCCGCATGCCAGTTATCAGCTGCCTTTGGAGCCAGACTTCAGTGAGGTAGACGAAGAGCTGGAGCCTGTTCCCAGTGTGCGCATGCGCAGAGTTGCCAGATGATGGGAACAGATAAAGAACAAGGGTCGACTTGGGAGTAAGGTAAGGTGACCAGACGTCCCGCTTTTGGCGGGACAGTCCCGCTTTTGAGCAATTTGTCCCGCGTCCCGCAGCGTTTTAAAAAAGTCCCGATTTTTCATTCTGCCTCCTGAATCCCCGCTGATGGCTAGAGGAAAAAAAAACTCTTTAAACTCTTGCCGCGGGGCTTCAAAGGGCCGACCTACAGCTGATCAGTGTTAAAAAAAATGAATAGACCCATGCCTGCAAAAATAGAAAAAACAGCCCCTGTTAACAGCTTCCGCTAGGTTAATTAGCTGCAAAAAGTTGCAAAAAGTTCCTGGAGCAGATTTTTTTCCCCCTAGCTATACTGAAAACAAAGGCGAAAGCGAAACTAAACCTGCAACATGACAAAATGAGGCAGAGAGAGATTTCTTTCTTTTTCTTTTTCTTTTTCCTCACCAAAAAAGGTAGGTACAAAACTGCAAACAATGGGAAATTTTGGGCAAAAGAGGAGAGTTCAAGATTTTAAAACACAAAAGAAAAAAAGCTCTATTTAACTAGGGAATTGTAATAATTGAGATACTATTAATAATTGTATATTGTGTTGAAAGCAGAAATGGTTAAGTTGTGGTTTGGAGGAATATATGGGGGAAATTATTTGGTTTATTATTATTGGTAAATATAATTAATTGATTTGTAAGAAATTGGATTGCATGGAAATAATTGGAATATTCATGTTCATATTGATTAATATACAAAAAAGATAGTTATATAACTAATTGATTTATATTAAAATGTTGAATTTGTATTAAACAACTGTATTACATAATTACATAATTAACCAATGTGAGGATGGATATAAAAATAGATGACAATGGGAAGGGGTATAATATAGAATAGAAGGGAAAAATTGAATTTGATTAAGATTAGAGATGAGGATGAAGGGTAATATTGTTTTTTTTTTAAAAAATAGATGAGGAATAAATATGGCAAAAAGGAAATATAGAAATTGTAAATTTAATTGAAATGACTAAACGCTGTTTAAATTTGTGAACCAGCCACATATTCTGTTCAAAGAAAATACATTGTATGTTTGTATGTGTGTTTCTAATTATTGCCATTTATTCATATTTGTTCTCTTTTATTCTTTAAAGTTTAACAATTCATTCTTAATCTTAATATCTTTATATTTGCTTGGGGTTGGCTTTCTTCCCTTTCATCTTTTTTATTGTACAGCAATCTTTCTCCTCAAACCTACCACCACTCTCTTTTCTTTCCTTCTTACTTTCTCTTCCCCCCACCCTCTTTTTCTCCTCCCTACTTCCTCTTCCTTTCTCCTTCTCCTCCTCTCTTCCTCCCTCTCTTACCCTCACTCCTACTCTAATTTCCATTCCTTCATCCCTCTCTATTGCTGTATCCTTTAATGCATATGGACTACTCAGAGGGCTGAAAAAGTTATTTTTGACTGGTCCTCACACTTTTGACCAGTCCTTGAACTTATGACTGTCCTCACATTTTACATTTTTGCCCTATCTTGTCATCATGGTGAAGAGAAGCAGTTGTGAAATGAGTGACATGGTTGTTAAGAATGCTGCATGGGCATAAATATGAGGATGGTCATAAGTGTGAGGACCAGTCAAAAGTGCGAGGACCTGTCAGAAATGACTTTTTTCAGCCCTCTGGTTAGTCCTTTTGTGCATATGGACTACTCAGAGGGCTGAAAAAGTTATTTTTGACTGGTCCTCACACTTTTGACCAGTCCTCGAACTTACGACTGTCCTCACATTTTACATTTTTGCCCTATCTTGTCACCATGGTGAAGAGAAGCAATTGTGAAATGAGTGACATGGTTGTTAAGAATACTGCACGGGCATAAATGTGAGGATGGTCATAAGTGTGAGGACCAGTCAAAAGTGTGAGGACCTGTCAGAAATGACTTTTCAGCCCTCTGAGTAGTCCCTATACACATAGCCATGGCCACCCGGTCACATGACCAGCTAGCCACGCCCACCCAGTCACATGGCCTCCAAGCCACGCCCACACAATAAGTCACGCCCACAATGGTGTCCTTCTTACCAATGTTAAAATCTGTTCACCTTACCCTATACACATAGCCATGGCCACCCGGTCACATGACCAGCTAGCCACTCCCACCCAGTCACATGACCAGCTAGCCACGCCCACCCAGTCACATGACCAGCTAGCCACGCCCACAAAATAAGCCACGCCCACAATGTCCCTCTTTACCAATGTTAAAATCTGGCCACCTTAGAGTAAGGCCACAGGTGGATGATGAATGGCCCCTCCCAGAGTGAATAAAAGAGGAGTGAAAGGGGAGTTTGCAGGAGACAATTAGTTCATTCCTGCACTCTTGCCAAGTATTGCGGTGTCTGAGAAATATCGGCCTGGCCACTCTCCAAGTCTGATAAAGGTCAGTGATTGTGAACTATCTTGAAAGACTGTGGGAGAGGAAAGACTTTGCTGGAGAGGAATTCACTGTAAATTAAATAAAAGGGGTTTTTGTGGGGACAAGGAGTCTGCTTCGTGGTTTGGGGAAGCCTAGGTCAGAACAGGAATATGCCGGTTAATGTCACAGAGAAGCAGAGGAGTCAAAATGTTGCTGCCCACTGTAATCGGCAGAAGAAGCAACGTAGAAGAACAGGAGGAACAATTGCTACCAAAAACGGTCAGATAAAAGAAACCCAAGCCTGGACTAGAACTGTAACTTGAGAAAACATATCAGACAAGAACCTCCCTAATTTTCACAAAGATAAAAGGGAAGGAGGGGGCACCTTCACATTTTAGGGTACCACTGATGGGGTTGTAATATTATATGATTATATATGTGGCTATAATATAGTATGATGATGAGAAAGAGCTACTGTCTTCTGGGGTGGGTTTTTCAAACTCAAGAGTACCAGATAGGGAAAGGGAACATTTTAGAATTCAGAAGACAGATCAAGGTTTGAAAGGGCCACATTTGCTGATTTGAAGAAGCAACAGTGGTTGTATATGCATGTATAGACCAGGGGTGGGTTCTAAAATTTTTTACTACTGGTTCTGTGGGTGTGGCTTATTTTGTGGGTGTGGCTTGATGGTCATGTGACAATTCTTTAGGATTTAGCAGAGGTACTGGTCTAGCAGGCTTTTAACTGTTTGCAGAGCTGTACCAGTCTACCCATTTGTTTTTGGAGGCCCCGGTCTACTGATTTGTTTTTGGAGGCCCTGGTCTACCCATTTGTTTTTGGAGGCCCTGGTCTATTCATTTGTTTTTGGAGGCCCCGGTCTACCCATTTGTTTTTGGAGGCCCCGGTCTACCCATTTGTTTTTGGAGGCCCTGGTCTACCCATTTGTTTTTGGAGGCCCTGGTCTATTCATTTGTTTTTGGAGGCCCCGGTCTACCCATTTGTTTTTGGAGGCCCCGGTCTACTCATTTGTTTTTGGAGGCCCCGGTCTACCCATTTGTTTTTGGAGGCCCCAGTCTACTGATTTGTTTTTGGAGGCCCTGGTCTACCGATTTGTTTTTGGAGGCCCCGGTCTACTCATTTGTTTTTGGAGGCCCCGGTCTACCACCACACTGCCTTTTAACACTGATCAGCTGTAGGGCGGCCCTTTGAAGTCCCGCGGCAAGAATTTAAACAGTTTTTTTTCCTTCTAGCCGATCAGCTGGGACTCGGGAGGCAGCAATAGATTGGGGGTGGGGCCAAATAAACGGTAAGAATAACACCGGGGGGGGGGACGGGAGGGCCCAGCTCCCGAACAAAGAGAAACAGTTCAGTGACATCATATCGTCACCGCTGCCGGCTCGGCTGAACCTGGCCAAACCGGGAGGAACCCACCACTGGTACAGACACAAAACCACTTCTCATAATGGCATATATGAAATTTCCTTGCAGTCAGCTACAAATCCATATTTCTCCACCAGCCAAAAGGAATTATTCTGTCTTTAGCAGAATAATTCTGATCTCTTTTGCTAGGAATATGCCAAGTTTACAGTCTTTTGCCTAATATTGACCTTACGAGCAGTCACTCAGAAACCATTCAAAGTTATAACGGACCTTCCTTGGGCTACTTACAATCCGGATTCGAAGTCCCAAGGTTATTTCCCCCGCCCCAAGCAGACTTTCAGCAACTATAGGTAGTTCTCAACTTACGGCAGCAACTGAGCCCAATATTTCTGTGATTAACTTAGACATTTGTTAAGTGAGTTTTGCCCCATTTGACAATCTATCTTGCCACAGTTCTTAAATGAATCACTGCAGTTCTTAAAGTAGTAACACGGTTGTTAAGTGAATCTGGCTTCTCCATTGATTTTGTTTATCAGAAGGTCGCAAAAGGTGATCACATGACCCCAGGACACTGCAACGGTCATAAATATGGGTCTGTTGCCAAGCATCTGAATTTTGATCACATGGGCACGGGGATGCTGCCACGGTCGTAAGCGCGAAAAAAGATGTGAAAGAGTCACATCTTTCAGTGCCATTGTAACTTCGAACGGTCACTAAACGGAGTGTTATAAGTCGATGAGTACCTATATTCAACAACTGATTGGTTAGAAAAGGAGGCAACAGAGAATCCTTTTAAAGGGGAGCAAATGGCATCAGGGATTGCAGCATTGTTGGTGGCCTTTGCAATGACATCAAGGGCATTCAAATATCCGCAGTGGGTGTATATGGCTAATCCTGTTCAGTGGTGGGATTCAACATTTTTTTAATACCGGTCTGTGGGCGTGGCTTGGTGGGTGTGGTGTGGCTTGGTGGGCGTGGCAGGGGAAGGATACTGTAAAATCTCCATTCCCTCCCCACTCCAGAGGAAGGTTACTGAAAAATTCTCATTCCTTCCCGATCAGCTGGGACTCGGGAGGCAGAGAATAGATGGGGGTGGGGCCAGTCAGAGGTGGCATTTACTGGTTCTCCAAACTACTCAAAATTTCCGCTACCGGTTCTCCAGAACTGGTCAGAATCTGCTGAAACCCACTTCTGCTGGCTATACTGCAAATATTGTTCAAGCCAGCCAACGAATAACAGAATTAATGAACAGCAATACAAATATTGGCTTCAAAGCAAAAACCATCCACACCTAAAACAAATGAAGCTTCAAGGATTGTGGGTTCCCCCCCACCCGCTTTAAAAATAATTCAATTCGATAGAAATTCAGCCATCTGTAAAATCAGAAGTAAGTAGCCTGTTGATCAACGTCTATTTCTAGCTGCAGCCATCACTGTTACTACGGAGGAGAGAAAAGCCCTATTAATATCCTCTAAAAGGAAAACAACATCTCTCAGAACAATACGAACGAGGGAAGATGAATAATGGAATACGCCATGCCTTTTCTGAAGACTTTATTAGATCCCGCCTAACCATTCCGTTATCAGCAGTGAATGTCACCAACAAGGCACTGAATTGTTAATTAGGAAACATATGAAATAATGAAAAATAGGTTGGAAGATTATTGAATATATTAAGCATAAATAAAGAGACTCCCAAATGTATCATTGGTATGAATGTGAGATCTGTTTAAGCAATGTATTCTATTACAGGAGCCTGGCTCTCTATTAGAGTACTTGTTAAGCTGTATTTATCTGCAGCCATATCTATTTGGAATGGAGTATTGTTTTAATCCAAACAATGTTAGAAGATACAACGCATAGGACATCTGTTGCATTAAATAGGTGAGCGGGAGGAGCAAAAGAATTTCAAAGGGTCCCACTGTTATGTCCTCCTCAAAACATATTGACTTTGAACCCGAGACGTAAGTACTCAGCATCTACTCTGTAGCTACTTAGTATCTCATTTTTTTTTTTTACAATTTAACATGAGATAAAAATTCGACCTACCCTACAGGTAGTTCTCGACTTGCAACCAGAGCTGAGCACAAAATTTCCACTGTTAAGCAAGACAGTTGTTAAGTGAATTTTGTCCCATTTTACGACCCTTCTAGCCACATTGGTTAAGTGAATCTCTGCAGTTGTTAAGTTAGTAATACCATCGTTAAGTGAATCTTGCTTCCCCACTGAATTTGCTTGCCAAGCAGTCACAAAAGGTGATCACATGACCTCGAGACAATGCAATTGTCGTAAATCCATGCCCAATTGCCAAGGGTCTGAATTTTGATCATGTGACCATGGGGATGTTGCAACGGTCATAATTGTGAAAAAGAGTCATAAGCAGGGGCGAAATGCTCCGGATTTGAACCAGATCACCCGATCCGGTAGCGATGGCGGGGGTGGTTCAGAAAACCGGTAGCAAAAATCCCCGCGCCCCCCCACCATGCTCAGCTGAGTCAGACGATCATCAGAGGTTTTTTTTTTTTACTTTTAAAAGCATTTTTTCTACAACCTCTTCTGACGAAAAAATGCTTTTAAAAGTTTAAAAAAAAGCCTCTGATGATCGCGCGGCTCAGCTGGGATCGTCAGAGGCTTTTAAAAGCATTTTTTTCTGCAACCTCTTGGCCGAAGAGGTGGTAAAAAAAAATGCTTTGAAAAGTCTCTGACGATCCCAGCTGAGTTGCCTGATCGGCAGAGAGGCATTTTTTAAAAAGCCTCTGTGACGATCCCAGCTGAGTTGCCTGATTGCCAGAGGCTTTTCAAAGCATTAGAAAAAATGCTTTGAAAAGTTAAAAAAAAAAAAAAAGTTGGCCACGCCCATCCAGTCACATTACCCCCCCCCGTCCCACCAAGCCACGCCCACAGAACCGGTAGTAACAAATTTTACATTTCACCCCTGGTCATAAGTCACTTTTTTTCAGTGCTGTTGTAACTTTGAATGTCACTAGATGAAAGGCTGTAAATCATGGACTATCTCTAATGATTATATAATTTAGAGAGTTTTTTTTTTTTAAAAATAACAAGGTCATTTGTATTATTCATCCTGATCAAGAATGACACTTAAAAGTTAGAAAGGGGATGGAAACTAGAGAGAAGGGGGATTAATGGAATACACATCTTTAATAATAAGAGGGGAAATCAGAATTTGAATGATGGTAGTATTAAGAATGTTTGAACAATATGGTGATTGGCATAAAAATAACATGCTGAAATAGTGAATAATTAAATAATGGAATATTGTAATTTAACATAATGCGTATTACTATTAGAACCATATAAGTCTGTTAAATGTAACAAATATGATTATTAATATTTTATTTGTAGTAAAAAGAACGACACTCAGAATATGGCGATTGGCATACAAATAACATATTGAAATATTGAAAAACTAAATAATGGAAGATTATAATTCAACAAAAATATGTGTACTATTACCAGAACTATATAAGTTTGTCAACTGTAGTAAATATGATGAATATTATTTTATTTATACTAAAATATAAGACACTCAGCTGCCACACTGTTCACGCAATGATATGTTTGTAAGCTAAGCTGGCTGGAGAATTCTGGGAGTTGAAGTCCACAAGTCTTAAAGCTGCCAAGTTTGAGGACCCCTGATTTAGAGTGACACGTTGCACTTTTTATCCTGTCTTTTTGCTAAATGGCTTAAATGTGGGTCTCTTATTATTTTATCCCAATACAATAGTAATCCAATTAGACAGATTGCTCTGAAAGAGAGGGAGGGAATGGGTGGTTCCATACAGCTCATTGGTCTGGAACCCGCACTGCACATCGGACATTAATACAATTGGGAGAGTCCAGAGATATTTCACGAGAAGAGTCCTCTATTCCTCTACCTGCAATAAAATACCTTATGCCACCAGACTTGAACTTTTGGGCTTAGACAACTTAGAGCTACGCCGACTTCGGTCTGACCTAAGCGTAGTACATAAAATTATCTGCCGCAATGTCCTACCTGTCAATGACTTCTTCAGCTTCAACCACAACAATACACAAGCAAATAATAGATACAAACTCAAAGTAAACCACTCCAAACTCGATTGCAGAAAATATGACTTCAGCAACAGAGTGGTCAATGCCTGGAATGCACTACCTGACTCTGTGGTTTCATCCCCAAACCCCCAAAACGTTAACCTTAGACTGTCTATTGTTGACCTCACCCCATTCCTAAGAGGTCTGTAAGGGGCGTGCATAAACGCATCAACGTGTCTACCGTCCCTGTCCTACTGTCCCCATTTATTCATATCAATTTCCTGTGTTCATATTCATGTTTATAATTATACCTGTTATCTTATATATGCTTGATAAATAAGTAAGTAAGTAAGTAAGTAAGTAAGTAAGTCTTAAGTGAAATCTATGGACAACTGAGGACTCTAATTCATACTCATTTACAGGATTCCTCCAGTGTATTGGTGATATAACACCAAATACACATGGGAAAGACACCGGAAGATACTATTTTAAAACAATATTTATTATATTTTGTATATATTCATATTTATACTTCTTGTAATCCATAGGTGGACTCTCTTCCAGAACTGCTGTATATAAATATTAATAAATAAGCATTTAATTGTTCTAATAGGTTGCCTGCTGTTCCCCATCCTGCATCAGTTAAGGAGATAGGTTGCTGAATCAATTGAAAAAAAAGACCAGAGAAATCCTACTTAATTATGAAACTTTAGAACTAGCTTAGTTTTCTATTAACTGGCTAACATTTAAATATCTGCTGAACTTAGGTACAAATAGTTTCAACATTTTATTTAATGATTTTAATAATTTCCTTTAATAATATCCACTATAGAAAATTGCATGTATTGCATGCATTGTTACTAAACTACAAGTAAATCTGATATAGCAGTCTGCAGAATCCTCTATTATAAGGAAAAAGAGACAATGGTATTGAGAATGGCATTTTCATTCATTTTCATTCTCAACACCAGTTGGCAATGCAGTTCCTCTAGACCAGGGTCGTCTGGGCCGGATGCGTCACACACTGGCCATGGCCACGCCCAGTTTAGTGAAGGGGAAAAAAACTCACGATATGTCACATGACGAGGCCATGACAATGCGAGTTTGACATCTCTGCTCTAGACAACATTCAATCCATGATATCATTGGGTAGGCATTATTGATGGCATTAATTTAAAGCCTCGTGATGAGGGCCGCAGCCTGATAAGGATAGCTGATTTGTAGCATTTGGGGAAAAGATCTTACCCTGACAGAACTTCTCATTGGTCCTTGCTCGCTGTTGTAAGCCTCCACCTCAAGAACATGCGATGAATTTTGCTCTCTATCCAGGGGTCGTGTACCCCGCATGACCAGCCCATTGCTGGGATTGATCCTGAAATTGTTGAAATTGTTTCCTGTTGATAAGAAAGAAAAACTACCAAATAACGCATATCAGGGTGACATCACGGTGGAAAATTTACTACTCCATCCAGTTCAACCTCAAGATATGTAAGAGATAAAGACAGTAGAGAAATGTTTCCCCTATTTGCTCATTTTAAGGTTGGATAGACTTCCAGAATTCCTCAAAAAGCAATGCCCCGCCTTTTTTTCTAAAGCGCCCACATCTTAAAATGGGTAAGGTGAAGAAACACTGAGAGAGAGAGAGAGAGAGAGAGAGAGAGAGAGAGAGAGAGAGAGAGAGGGAGGGAGGGAGGGAGAGAGAGAGAGAGAGAGAGAGAGAGAGAGAGAGAGAGAGAGAGAGAGAGAGAGAGCAGACAGACAGACAGAGGCTTTTGTATCAATTCATTAGATAAAGGATGACTTACTATTTTGCTCCATTTTAGGTGGAAAATCAAATAATTCAGTACAAATGACAAGGAGGTACAAAAAAAACAGGTGAGGGAGGGAGGGAGATATCTTATAATATCACAAAATGTCTTTGGTAGGGCAAGTAGAAGTTGCACAAGGACAGCACCTCTACGCCATACATTAAAGTACGTTAAAGCTTCCTTTTCCATGATCCTGGAAAATAGGTGTTTCTGCTTTAAAGAGCTGCTACAACATCATTTTCCTCTCCTCCAATTTGCACTTTAATTAATTGCACAGAGATCTTGAGTTCGCAAGACGTCTATGGCACTTTCCCCAATTTTTCCTGCTTATTGCAACCCTTTGCTTATTCTTAATGATTTACAGTAGCTGAATGCACTTGGAAAGGATCATGATCATGATATTATGCTAAGAGAAATAGATAGCAGGGTTTTTTTTGCAATGCACATAATCCCTGAGCTACGTTCACAATTGGGACCAGTATCTCAGTTGTTGAGCAAAGTGGTCATTAAGTGAGACATCATGTGATTGCTTTGACTGTTCCTTCCTTCAGTGCCATTGAAATTTAAAATAGTTACTGAACAAAGGGTTATAATTTGCAGAGTACCCATATATCTCTATCTTAAAGATTATAAAACACGGGCTGTCAGGTTTTAAAAAGGGAAGTTTATTGCAATTCCATTACACAGTAAGTTAGATACAGTTGCAAGAAAAAGTATGTGAACCTCTTGGGATTACGTGGAGTTTTGCATGAATTGGTCATAAAATGTGCTCTGAACTTCATCTAAGTCACAACAATAGAAAAACACAGTCTGCTTAAAATAATACTACACAAACATTAGATGTTGCCATGGTTTAATTGAACATAACATGTAAACATTCACAGTGCAGGGAGGAAAAAGTATGTGAACTTTTGAACTTAATAACTGGTTGACCCTCCTTTGGCAGCAATAACCTCAACCAAACATTTCCTGTAGTTGCAGATCAGACCTGCACAATGATCTGGAGTAATTTTGGACCACTCCTCTTCACAAAACTGTTTCAGTGTAGCAATATTCTTGGGATGTCTGGTGTGAATCACTCTCTTTAAGGTCATGCCACAGCATTTCAATCGGGTTGAGGTCAGGACTCTGACTGGGCCACTCCAGAAGGCGTATTCTGTGCTGTTGAAGCCATTTTTTTGTTGAATTACTTGTATGCTTTGGGTCATTGTCCTGTTGCATCACCCATCCTCTGCAGAGCTTCAGTTGGCAGACAGATGGTCGTACGTTTTCCTGCAAAATATCTTGATAAACTCTGGAATTCATTTTCCCATCAATGATAACAATCCGCCCAGGCCCTGAGGCAGCAAAGCAGCCCCAAACCATGATGCTCCCTCCGCCATGTTTTACAGTGGGGATGAGTTTTTGATGTTGGTGTGCTGTGCCTTTTGTTCTCCACACATCGTGTTGTGTGTTCTTCCCAAACAACTCAATTTTGGTTTCATCTGTCCACAGTATATTTTGCCAGTAGTGCTGTGGAACATACAGGTGCTCTTTTGCAAACTTCAAACGTGCTGCAATATTTTTTTTGGACAGCAATGGCTTCCTCCGTGGTGTCCTCCCATGTCCTCCATTCTTGTTTAATGTTTTCCTTATTGTAGATGTGTCAACAAAAATGTTAGCATGTGCCAGAGATTTCTACAGGTCTTTAGCTGACACTCTAGGATTCTTCTTTACCTCATGAAGCATTCTGCACTGTGCTCTTGCAGTCATTTTTACAGGACGACCACGCCTAGGGAGAGTAGCAACAGTGCTAAACTTTCTCCATTTGTAGACAGTCTGTCTTACCGTGGACACATGAACATCAAGGCTTTTGGAGATATTTTTGTAAGTATCTTACAAAAGTATCTTAGATGAAGTTCAGAGCACATTTTATGACCAATTCATGCAAAACTCCATGTAATCCCAAGGGGTTCACATACTTTTTCTTGCAACTGTATATTAGAAGTGGAATCCACTCAGATTATTTATCTCAATCATTTAAGTCTGGATGGAAATAGTACAGCTGTACTAAGAAGGAAACTGGATTTAGGCTGCATGGGAGTCAGTATGGTTTCAAAGGATATATATTCAAAGCCCTTACAAAATATAGATATCCAAAATATCTATTTACCTCTGACAATTCTGTACCACACGCGGCCATTCACACCTTCATCTGCATCTGTGGCTTTCACCTGTTAGAAACAAACAAGAAAGAAACAATAATGGAGCTGTTTTCATGTTGAATCAAATGCCAGCTACTTCAATGTTTATTTATTTATAATGCTAGTATCCTCTCCTTGTCAAAGTAGCCCCAGGGCAGCTTACATTTGATAAAACATAAACTTATTTTAAGAGTTAATTAAAACTGTAAAGACAAGAAAAAAAAATCAAAAGGTGAGTTCCACATATGACCGTTAGGAAAATGGCAAATATTATCAGTCACAGGAAAAAATATTTTATTATTCCGCATTCTGTAAAATAAGAATGGAAAGAAGTGGAAAGAGGTATAGAAGAATCAATCCCAAAATGGAAAATATTATTCTTTAGGGCATTATTAAATATGAATACATTAGGTCTGCAGTAGACACTTGCTATGTTTATGTTTAGCAGGCATAAATTACATTTCTTATTTATTTATTTTATTTTATTAATATCCTGCCTTTATTATTTTGATAAATAACTCAAGGTGGGGAACATACTGAATACTCTTTCCTCCTCTGATTTTCTCACAGCAACAAACCTGTGAAGTGGGTTGGGCTGAGAGAAAGTGATTGGTCCTAAGTCATCTAGTCGGTTTTCGTGACTAACGCAGAACTAGAACTCACAATCTCCTGGTTTCTAGGTCAGCACTTTAATCACTAGACCAGAGGTCTCCAATCTTGGAGACTTTAAGCCTGGCGGACTTCAACTTCCAGAATTCCCCAGCCAGCAAAGCTGGGAGTTGAAGTCTGTCAGGCTTAAAGTTGCCAAGGTTGGAGACTGCTGCACTAGACCAGGGCTGTCAAACTCCCGGCCTGAGGGTCAGATGCGTCACACGCTGGCCACGCCCACGCCTGGTTTAGCGAAGGGGAAAAAAAGTCCTGATATGTCATGTGACACTGCTGTGACGACGTGAGTTTGACAGCCCTGCACTAGACCAAATATAAAAAGTTCATGAGATGTTATTGAGGTGATAGTTGTATAGTTGGTTGCAGCAAGTGAAGGCTGAGGAACCACCAGCTGCGATTCTGACATCAGCCCCCCAGATTTCCCCACCTGGCTTCTCAGTCTACTTTGGAAAAAGAAAAAATGGGAGCTGATTGCAGAACCAAGTTTCTCAAAATCAAGGGGAAAAACAGTCTTCGACTATTCTAGCCACTTTTAGCACCACCCTTTTATCACTGCAGAAGGCCAAGTTCCTAATCTATACAAGGCACTCTTTTAAAGTGGGAATGAAAAGAACGAAATGCAGATTTCTTTGGTTTCATATAAATAGGTGTGATTAATTACATGTTATCACGACATTTTTGGCTCCTAGCAACCACATCGATTGGCCATGGTGAACCTATGACATACCAGCCACAGGGGACATGCCATGTTACTTTCAATGACATACGAGTATGCCCCATACTTGCTTGATTTGCTCAGGCTGAACGTGGTGTCCTTTCATATGGGCTCTGGACTGTCTGGAAGTCACACAAGAGAGTGGTGTGCTCTGGAGCTTCCAAAAATTGAAAACAGGACTTTTCCATGCTTTTTGAAGGCTGCAAAACTATTATTTTCCAAAGTTACTTCCAGAGTGAAGGCCTCATGCAACCCAGAGCCGTCCTGCAGAGGCATTTCTTCTTTTTCTGAGAGTTATATGGAATCTTTATTTGACCAGTATTGGAGCAAATGATCATTTCAAACAATAATACCAGAAACGTTCAGCACCCTTAAGAATCTAGCAGTGGCTTTATGTGTATTTTTCCCTCCTATATATAAATTTTGCGAGATATTGTTCTTGGCATAAGACCAGTGGTGAAATCCAAATTTTTTTACTACTGGTTCTGTGGGTTCTGGCTTGGTGGGCATGGTGTGGCTTGGTGGGCCTGGCAGGGGAAAGATACTGCAAAATCTCCATTCCCACCCCACTCCAGGGGAAGGATACTGCAAAACCCCCATTCCCACCCCACTCTGGGGCTAGACAGAGGTGGTATTTGCCAATTTTCTGGACTACTCAAAATTTTCGCTACCAGTTCTCCAGAACCTGTCAGAACCTAATGGATTTCACCCCTCCATTAGACAATATTAAAAAAAGACAAAAGGAACTGACTGACAAATGAAGTTAGTACTAATTCCTGGGTTTGAAGTGGACAAAATATCTACTTTTATTTTCAGTCTTAAAATTCATGGATGTTAATCTAATAAAATGCAATGTTCCACATTTCTTCCCCAGCTCTATTCAAAACTACTATTAAAAGCAGAATAATGTTTTAAGCACACTATTTTAAGCCCAACTATCAGTGTGCATATTGTTTTCTCTATTGTTAAGTCACTGCTTTTTCTTTCACTCATTCTTATGTTATACTTCGGCATAATTGCAGTTTTCGTTCTGTATGATTAATATGCTGTATGATGCTCTTTTTAATAATGAAACTGGTTTAATAACTGGTTTTTTTTTTGTTATTTTACGTGTGTCTTAGTTTGTTTTACTCTTATTTCGCTTCTGTAATTATTTGATGTTTCTTTATGAAATAATCAAGACCACACATAGCCTGATTGTATTTTTTAAAAAATAAATTATGTAAAGAATTGATTTTCTTTTCCCAGGGAGGATGCGGGTGGGTGCACATGGCAGAGTTGGTAGGCATTTTCTGAATTTTGGGCATGCCAAGTCCAAAAGTTTTACATCACTGACACAGATTTTCTCCAGAATGAACTGTCTGCAGCCTAGTCTTCCATTTCTTCCAACAGTGCAATCCTGATTACGGATTACCATTGACATCACTGCTGTTTGTCCTTCTCTTCATTTTCCTTCTATGTTTTCCAGCATTAAAGCTTTCTCCAGGTAGCTACGTTCCTCACAAAAAAAAAATGTCTGAAATAGGATATGTGAACCTGGTTATTTGTGCCTGGGAGTGAGAACTCTGGGTTGATTTGTTCAATGTTTCCTGCCAAAGCAGGGGGTTGGATTAGAAGACCTCCAAGGTCCCTTCCAACTCTGTTATTCTATTCTATTCTATTCTATTCTATTCTATTCTATTCTATTCTATTCTATGCTATGCTATGCTATGCTATGCTATGCTATGCTATGCTATGCTATGCTATCCTATCCTATCCTATCCTATCCTATCCTATCCTATCCATTAGTTTTTATTTCTTTATTAAATGTATATGCTGCCCATTGCACCAGCCAAAGTAATTCTGCTGGTATTCTCAGGAGTCTTCTCCAATACCAAAATATGATTATGTTTATCTTACCTCTTCAAAGTCCAACTTTGGCTTCCATAGAGTATCACAGAGAACAAAATAGATTGCATGATTTTGTTCACTTCTGCTCTACCTGGGGGCAGTCTGTGATTTCTTGACAGACATGATTTTTTTAAAAAAAACCATTGATAGGTGATCATAAGAGGCAGAAGCTATCAATCACTTTGATGTCTTCATTGTCAATACTAATGTTGGTTGTTCTACCTGTTGCCATTAGTTTGGTCCTCTTTATATATAATTTTAGCTCCAATTTTTTCCCCCCACCATGACATTTATTACTAGAGTGCGCAGATCTGTTGCATTTTCAGCCATTAGAATAGTGTCATCAGCATGATGCAGGTTATTGGTGTTTCTTCCTCCAATTTCACAACCCAGCTCATCTTCTCCCAATCCAGCTCTCCTTAATTCAGCATACACAAGTGAACAAATAAAAGGAGAATATACACCTCTTGTCATACTCCTTTGCCAATCTGGTGTCACTCTGTTTTGTTTGTTTTTTTAAAATTTGATTTATATGCCGCCCTTCTCCGGAGACTCAGGGTGGCTTACAGTGCGTTAAGCAATAGCCTTCATACTTTTGTATATTTTATACAAAGTCAGCTTATTGCCCCCACAAACTGGGTCCTCAATTTACCTACCTTAGAAAGGATGGAAGGCTGAGTCAACCTTGAGCCTGGCAAGATTCGAACTTACTTTTTAATTGCAGACAGCTGGTGTTAAATTACAGTGCTTTTAGTCTGCAGAGCTATCCAGGCTTCACCATGTTCTGTCCATACTATGGCTATATGGCCTGAATATAAGTTTCTTATGAGGACAGTAAGATGTTCTGGGATTTCCATTTTTCTGAGCACCTTCCACAGCTTAACATGATTGAGACAAAGGCTTTTCTACAATCAATGGAGACCATATGGATAGGAAAAAATATGTACATATTAATCACACATAAACAAATGGTGTGTGTGTGTGTTTGTAGTGTAAGAAAAACTGTGTATTCCTTGGCAAATACTTTTGGAGGGCTGTGGGAGTGCACCCATTGCTAGCATACAACTCGAAGAAGCTGGATAGCTATTCTTGAGATGAAAAAAAAAATCTGTGCTTCTTTTTGCTATGTCTAGATATTATACTGCTGCAGAGAGGACAACCATTTTAAATGAGAGACACATAATTTAAATCTAATATGCAAATAACAGTGTATCACATTTCTGTTCCCTCCATCACGTATATGCATATGTATATGTGTGTACATGTACACACACACATGCACACACACACATTTTTAATAACCTATAATCCTTTGGATCAGGGCGACTGAATGGAGCTGAGCGTTTACTGGCCGGATGCCCTTCCTAATGCCTACGTGGAGTTCGCAGCAGATATTTTCTCTTTATTGTGCCTCTTGATTGTGAGGCAAGAGCTCCATCTCTAGGCCACCACACTGCTCATAGAGGTAGACCAGGGTTGTCAAACTGGCGGCCCATGGGCCAGATGTATCACACACAGGCCACGCCTACCCCATCTCCACGAAGGGGGAAACCGTCACGATATGTCACGTGACGGCAACATGACGCTGCAAGTTTGACACCTGTGAGGTAGAGATAGATATATATTTCTGTGCTCCCCCCCTCCATTTCAGATAGGTAGTATAATCTAGTCTACATATTAACACAATATCTATTATATATGTCTGGCTACTAAACATGAAGAATGAAAAGCACACAATGTGACTATATTTAAGAGTTAGGAAAATTGCATTAGAGAAGATGGTGGGAAAACTAGAATTCCACCACTTTTACAGGTGCTCCTCACGAAATGCTTCAGCGCAGTATTTCCCAAGTAGGATTTGCAAAAGCCATTGAATTCAACTAGAGCGCAGATAAAGGGAAGCACATCTCCAACAACAAATCTATCACTGAAGCTTCTTGGAGGTTACAGAGGAAGCACGAGATGAATACACAATCACTTCTGTATTTAGCTGCCAAGTTTCATGTAATATTCAAAGGGGAACTTATCCAGGATCTGAATCTCCTCTGTGTAGGAGAATCTCCTCTGTCAAAACTTCACACCAGACATTATATAGTGCACTTCGCTGAACAGAAAAATAACTGTGCTTCTGGCTGGTGGAGATTTCATCACAGCATTTGAATTACTGCAGGCCAGTAGCAGAAATCTAGCTGCTTCTCCTTTTACACCACACCCAGCATTTGGTTCACTGAGCACAGGAACCAATAAACAGTTGAATTTCAGTTCAAAAATATCTTTAAGGCGGCTGTAAAAGTAGTGATTAAGGATAACACAAAGAATAAACAAACCAGAATTACAGACTTCAAGAATCCAAGTTCAGGAATTATTGGGTTTAAGTAAATTAAGTTAGTTAAATTGCTATTAACACTCAGGTGTCACCCACACGAGTGGTTGTTTCAGAAGTTGAGGTAGGACAATGCATTGTTTCCTCAGTTCAGTGGCAGTGTGCATAATAGGATATTTTCAGGTCTTTGTGGAAATACAACCCAATTCCGCCACCTGGTGTTCCTATGGCTTATTGCAACCATCTTCCTTAAATTCCCTTGGTGAGAACAGAAACGTGCACATTATGGGAGACTTCGTTACAAGCATTTTGCAAATGTTATTCAAAATTAGAGGAAATATAAATAAAACATATGAACAGGCAGTGCCCTTTGGAAAAAAACAAAATAATGGCCAAACATTCTTCCCAAAATATTCTGTTATTCTGCTTGAGAAAGTCTTGAAAAGGGTAAGTTAATACGTGTGTGCCAACTGAAATAATGTGTGGTAACTGGTGGAGAGTAAAACATTGGCATAGATCACATTGTGAAAATTGAAATTATATCTCCTAAGGAATACACGTGCAATAATATTTTTCTTCATTTTTTCATGTAAGCTAGAGTGGACAGCTTACATTAAAAAATGATGATGATGATGATGATGATTCATGTAAGCTAGTGTGGACAGGGCCACAGTGGCTCAGTGGCTAAGACTCTGAGCTAGTTGATCTAAAGGTCGGCACTTCAGCGATTTAAATCCCTAGTGTTGTACAACGGGGTGAGCTCCCGTTACTTGTCCCGGTTTCTGCCAACCTAGCAGTTCGAAAGCACGTAAAAAATGCAAGTAGAAAAATAGGGACCACCTTTGGTGGGAAGGTAACAGCGTTCCGTGCGCCTTTGGCGTTTAGTTATGCCCTCAATCATTCCCAGCATTAGGCTCTTCTCCAATGAGTCCTTCCTTCTCATTAGGTGGCCAAAGTATTTGAGTTTCATCTTCAGGATCTGGTCTTCTAAAGAGCAGTCAGGGTAACTCGCAGGAGTTTTCTCCAGCACCATAGTTCAAAGGCCTACGGTCCAACTTTCACAGCCAGACATTGCAACTGGGAAAACCATAGAAGGAGGTAGATCTTTGTTATGTAGAATAGACTGGCTCAGGACTTAATGGCCCATTAACAAAGGTGGGGGGGGGCTGAGTTTCTGCCTCCCTTTTGGGGGAAATATTCTGCCCTTTTAATATCTCCTAAAATCTCTAATTTTCCTAGGAAAGGAGGGTGCTAACTTCCTACAAGAGCAAAAGCAAAGCAAGATCTATAGGGAACCTAGATGGAAGATGGCAGCCTTGAGGAGAGGAATATTCAGTGAGGACCCAAGGAATTTTCTCTTCTGTCCCTGGAGGAAATTAATCTTCCCTTCCTTTTCCCTCTTCTCTCAACTGCTGGTCCAAAGTGAACTGCTAACTCGGGCGAACAGACTCCAGACTGTACCATTTAAAGTTTTCACAGGGGATTGGATACACTGGAGGAAAAGAATAGTAATCCACTTATAAACTCATATCTGAAAAGCATTTTGGTCCATGACATGATCTTCCAGATCGAATACAATGATAAGCGCCTCGGATTTTGTACTGCTGGGAATCTGCGGTAGCTCTTCATTATTTACAAGCAGACTTTTTTTTCCTCTTTCTTTTCTCTCCCCCCACCCCTCCACTTCTCTGGGTACACCCCTCCCCCAAATTGCCAGGGGGCTGGAAAACAACAGAGGCCAAAAGAAGGGGAATGGTGAGCAAGGAGAACTAATCAACAAACCAACTTTAAAAGCTGAAGGGACCCGGCAAGAAAAACAATGCAGCGAAATAAAGGGGATTGAGAGATAAAAACAGGGAATCTAAGAAGTTTGCTGCTGCTAAGGTGGTGCAGTTTCTCCTAGGAGCATTTCCAATTAAAAAGGTCAGTGCATCCATAGGCTCTTTATTTGCTCTGGTTTTGTTGCTTTTCATTTCAGAAAAAGGACATAGCAGCTAATGTTTAAGTAGGCTTAATCATCAACAGCCTAAATGCAACTGGAAGGAACTAATAAACCAAGGCCTCTTTTACAAGGCAGAGATACACATCTGTGTCTTAAAATGTATTTTTTTTATATATATATATATATATATATATATATATATATATATATATATATATATATATATATATATATATATATTTAAAAAAATGAAAAGGAAACGAATTGGTCTTTAAAACAGAACTTCTGACCTGTTTATTATAGTGGGTTGCATAACAGGGTTACCACCACATACCACTATGATTGGGGAACAATGGATAACATTCAAGAAGCTTACTCAATTAATGTGTCTCCGCTTATTTTCACGTGACTCTGTTTAGTTTCAACTTGTGTACTTCATCAGAAAAGTGCAGGCATAAAATTTTTTTAGATAATTCTGTAGGTACAGAAATATCTCAAATTAATCACTGAGCAGGGTTGGTTCTCTCTTTGGCTTGCAGAAAAGGGAAATCCTCGTCTAAATGTTATTCAGTAGAAAAAGTACCGGGAAAAGTTGACTAAAATATTTGCATTCATCCCATTGGGGACTTTACAGTATCTGTAAGGCTTTTTTTTTTTTGTCTACATTATTTGCCAATATCCTGATTTTTGGGGAGTCCATAATTTATGTCAGACCTCTGGACTTTTTGTCGGGTCCTGAAAACTCATTTATTTCACCTAGCTGGGCTGGCTTGATCCCATCCGTTTCGGTTTTATTTTGAAATTGGTTTTAATTGGGTTGTTTTAAATTCTGGGCTGAAATTATTTAATTACCTTTTAAACTGTTTTTTAAATTTTGTATGCTCTGTTTTATCTCGGCTGTTCACTGCCCTGAGTCCTGCTGGAGAAGGGCGGTATACAAATCAAATAAAAAAAAATAAAAAATAAAATAAAATAAATATGCAGGAATTGTATTCCCTGTATGTTATTATCTGATGAGTCTCTAGAGTGTAATACAGATGATTGGTTTAACATCATTGTTATCAGATTACTTGTTCAATATATGCACATAAATTGCTGTTTTCAGTATTTTGATACACCTGATAGACACTTTTGCAGAGAAATACAGTTATGTATGTGTGTGTGTGTGTGTGTGTGTGTGTGTGTGTGTGTTTACTAGATAGAAACTCGAAATACCTTGCAAGAATCACTGCAAACCTCAAAGTGCATTATGTAATAGTTTTGTCTCAAGGGACAGTTTAGCTATATTGCTTACAAACATTTCAACTCAGTGACATGAAACTTTATCCAGAAAAAAAATCAAACATATACCATAGATTTTACAGTATGGTTTTTTAAGAAGACGAACACTTCTGTTTTGCTCTTTAGCAAGAACTGCACTCGATGTTGGGGATCTGTAGAAAATTATTATTTCTTACATTTTATGGTAACTAGCTGAAACTTGACAAATGAAAGGGATTAGTCTGGGTTCAGGCGAATGAGCCATATGCAAAGCATCCCATTTCTTTTAATTTGCAAAAGGATTTAAAGAACGCGAAGAGACACTGGATTTTTTGTTCTACTTATATCCGCGGATGTATTGAAAGAACATTTTCAGTCTACATTTGAAACTATATTTGTTTACTTAAGCATTTTTCACATTTCTGAACCACTCAACTCCCTCAAAGATTTTAACCTTGAAAACCACCACTTTGACTACATTGAGTGATTACCACAAACCCAGATATATATGAAAATTGTTGCTATGTTAGAAGGAATCAGAGTCACTGTTAAATGAAACAAAGGTGTTCCCATTGAGATATACTAAGATAATGGCTATTTACAATTGATAACTAAGTAAAAGGAGAAAAAATGGAGGGGGAAAATGGGGAGAGGATTGAAATACTTAGAATAATCTCGTGGAATCTTACAGATTTACAGAACAGTGTTGGAAGGTACCTTAGAGGTCTTCTAGTCCAACCCCTGCTGAAATGGGAGAGACTATACTTGTTCATACTTGTCGGCTATCTAAATTTTAGGGCATTCTGGAAAGTAGGGTCAAAGATATATTTTTTAAAATGTCTTTCAATGTTAAATGTTTGGTAAAAGTAAAAAGAGGGACGTGATGGCTCAGCGGCTAAGATGCTGAGCTTGTCGATCGAAAGGTCGGCAGTTCAGCAGTTCGAATCCCTAGTGCCGCATAACGGGGTGAGCTCCTGTTACTTGTCCCAGCTTCTGCAAACCTAGCAATTTGAAAGCACGTAAAAAATGCAAGTAGAAAAATAGGGACCACCTTTGGTGGGAAGGTAACAGCGTTCCGTGCGCCTTTGGCATTTAGTCATGCCGGCCACATGACCTCAGAAACGTCTTCGGACAACGCAAGAAAAGTAAAAATTACAATATTTATGTAATAAAAAAACAACTGCAAAAAAAAAAAAAAAACTAATTAAGTTTCCAAAAACAAGAACAACAACAATTAAGATTGATTCAGCTGGAGTTTCCAAAAAAGTTTCCAAAAAAACAACAACAATTAAGATTGATTCAGCTGGAGATATAAGATGGGCTCACATAATCAGGTACTTCTATTTGGGAAATAATGAAGTATCTATTGCGCTGAAGTTTGGTTTGTTTTGATTTGCATAGTTATTCCACTTTAATTCTAGTTTGTTCTGGTGCATTGCTCTTTTGCTTGTTAAATCTGTTTTCTTCTGACCTTTCCATATATACCATACGTTGCTCGATTCAGTTGCTATTTTTGTCATAATATCTTTCTGTTTTATTTAGAATTGCTCTGGAACTGATTATTTAGTTCGTGTTAATTATTCCAGTCTTTTAAAGGTTCAATTTAGAACCTGGGTGAACTATAAATGACATTTATATTTCACTCTTACAACAGCATTTTATTTTTTTATTTGTAAAACATTTAAATCCTGTAAACTTGCTAAAGAAAAAATATTGCCGTGAAAGTAGGTGAATGAAAAAAAACCCTAACATGACTGTGGGAATTTAGCATTTATATTAGGGGCGGGGGGACCCAGAACAGTTCATGAAAGCACACTTAACACTGAAGTTGGAACTAAACAGCTGCAAATTGCATTCAGTTTTGGTCGCCACGATGTAAAAAAGATGTGGAGACTCTAGAAAGAGTGCAGAGAAGAGCAACAAAGATGATTAGGGGACTGGAGGCTAAAACATATGAAGAACAGTTGCAGGAACTGGGCATGTCTAGTTTAATGAAAAGAAGGACTAGGGGAGACATGATAACAGTGTTTCAATATCTCAGGGGCTGCCACAAAGAAAAGGGAGTCAAACTATTCTCCAAAGCAGAGGTCCCCAACCTTTCGGACCTCAGGGACCACTAAATTCATAATTTTAAATCTTGTGGACCACTAATATGATCTGCCTAATGACCGGCTGGGTGGGCGTGGCTAAGTAGTCATGTGACTGGGTGGGTGTGGCCAACTCAATGTCACTCACATTGAGGGGCGCTACGCCGGCCTCTACTTGCCCCTCCCCTCCCAGCCACTCCTTGCCTCCTTGCCTGGGCTCCTTAGGCCCCCTACAGGAAGCAGTTGTTGGAGCTAAGCAGCCACCATGAGAAAGAGTTGGCAAAACAGTTGGCTTAGTTCAAATTGGATCTGGCTCAGCAGAAGCACCTCACTGAGTACTACGAGCATAGGCTTTCCAAGCAGAGAGAAGACCTGCGGGAGTTCAAGGCCAGGTGCCAGCGCCTGGAGGCTCAGCGGGCTGAGATAGTCAGCCAGTTCCAGGCCATGGTGCAGTCCCACTGGAACAAGGTCCTTCAGTTCTTTGCCACCAGTGGTGCTTCCCTCCAGCCTTCACCCGAAGCCCCGTACCAGGAGGCCGAAGCAGACCCCAAGTCAGAATTTCTGCCCCCCTCTGACCTACACAAAAAGACCCCGAAGGGGGAGACTCTCTGCAGCAACACAAGCATTCATTGCACGTATCTGGCCCAGGGACTGTAGTTTGAGGACCCCTGATTTAGTGCAATATAAAAAATGCAAATAGTTTTTCTGCGGACCACCAAAATTTTCTCGCGGACCACCAGTGGTCCACGGACCACCAGTTGGTGACCGCTGTTCCAAAGCACCTGAGGGCAGAAGAAGAAGCAATGGGTGGAAACTAATCAAGGAGAGAAGCAACTTAGAACTAAGGAGAAATTTCCTGACAGTTAAAACAATTAATCAGTGGAACAACTTGCCTCCAGAACCTGTAAATGCTCCAACACTGGAAATTTTTAAGAAGATGTTGGATAACCATTTGTCTGAAGTGGTGTAGGGTTTCCTGCCTGGGCTGGGGGTTGGGCTAGAAGACCTCCAAGGTCCCTTCCAACTCTGTTATTCTAAATGGTCAATGTCATGTTTTGGAGAGTTGTGTATCTGATGACAAGCATTGGGATTAAATTCATGTAGAAAAAAAATAGCTGCCAAACAAGCAACCAATTTATCTACCATCCAATCTCTGCTTTTTACAATTTTTAATACACCACTGTGGTACTATATCTGAAAGCCCATCTACCTTCCACGTAGGGTTGTTTTCATATAAACCCATCACATCGTGTTTTTCTTCCACTTTTGTTCATGAACTATGGATTACTACAGGTTTGATTGACAACCAATGTTGACGCCAAGGATATAGAGTCATATAAGCAAATAAAGTGCTAGAATGCCAAAAGTAGTCAACTATGCAGAGTATCTCTAAGCCAAGCAATCACAGTGTTTGGGTTGTGGGGAATGGAGATTTTTCCACAATATAGAGGCAATCCAGATGGTGATTAGGTCTCGTTAGCTTCAGATGTTTGTGGAGTGTGATCTCTTTTCTAGCAGGAAGTATATGGTGTCACGTGGCATAAAGTAATAGCATTTAATCTATCAAAACCATGCTAAGGCTGGAATTGAATGATCATTCTTCCTATTTTTTTTTAATTTGGATGTAACTGCTGAAGAACTTTGGACAGCTCTGCCAGAGTCTGGCCATCAAAAGTACAGGATCATTAAAAAAAATGTGCAATATTATGACTTTAAAAAACAAAAAAAACATCCAGCTTCTCTAATCACTAATTTGCATGCCCTCTGTGTTTCAACATTTTGTCGTTACGGGGAAAGAATCTGGCTAAGGCAGCTGGCACTGGTTTTTTGTATCTGGGTACACAAAACAAGCTAATCTGTGAATGTAGAGGGAAGAATGAATATTAATGTCGGCATAAGAAAAAACTAAATCAAGCCTGTAAGCATATATGATTTCATCATATGCCTTTACTACATAACGCTCAAAATTTAACCATAGAAGTTTTGTGAGGTTTCAGTAAGGTTTTATTAGCAGAGCATCAAAACACCCATTTTCTCCCACTATTTCCCCAGGCTGGCTTGTACATTCCCTTATCTCAAGAAACCAAATCTTAGCCAAATTAGATCTTCTATAATCTGAATCCATAACGTCACAGCATGTATAGTTCTCTCCTCCCCAACAATTAAAAATCTGCTCCATTTCTGAAATTAACTAAATAATATAATAATAAGATCTGGCTACAAAGTCCACCGTTCTTGAAGATGGAATGCAGTGAGCCAAGCCAACTATTCTTTATTGTTTTTCCCCTTTTATAACCCCATTGTGCAAATTTACGAGTAATTATATCATAATTACAATTGGCTTGACAGAATATGTAAATGGACAGACAAATAGATATACCAGTGGTTCTCCAAGGATGACATTGGATTGTCCTTGCCATGAGTATACGCTATATCAAGTGTCCGTTAGCTAACTATACAGAAGTTGTTATATACAGTAGTAATAAAGGCGTAGCTTGCAGACTTGAAACGGCTGGTCTCTAATTCTTTAGCCCTACGGTGGTGATGTTTTGCATCATATAACCTATGAGGTCTGTAGATGCTCTGATGCTATTCTGTGGCTTGAGAAGTGATTTATTATTTATTTAGCATAGGGCACATCATATATGGACTAGCAATTATATTAACATTTCATCTAGATTATTAGAACCCAATAAAATATAAACATTAAAAAGTGCTATGTATAAACACCAATGTCTAGGCCATCTAAACACTGAAGCAGAGCATTGTTATACACACACACACACACACACACACACACACATATGAAAACATATATATATATATGTGTATATATATATACACATATATATATATATGTGTGTATATATATGTAGCAGAAAAAAGACACATTGTACCTTTACAGGGAGGATATCTGAGAAGTGGGTGTGGCTCACCGAAGACGCCTTAAGAGGCAGAAATAGCTATCTGAGTCTCCCAGAGAGCAACACAGAGTTGCAGTTTGTCAGCAGAAAAAAGGCCCAGAAACTTGTGAATGAGATTTCACAGAACCTAGGGCTGTAGAACAACTAAGTTTACGTAGGTAAAACCTGGCTAGAAAGAATATGCACATAAAAGCCTACGAAAAAAGAAAAAAAGACACATTGTACCTTTACAGGGAGGATATCTGAGAAGTGGGTGTGGCTCACCGAAGACGCCTTAAGAGGCAGAAATAGCTATCTGAGTCTCCCAGAGAGCAACACAGAGTTGCAGTTTGTCAGCAGAAAAAAAGGCCCAGAAAAACTGGTGAAATAAGACACTTTCCCGCCCCTAAAAGAGAGTGAAAATTTGGATGCATCTTATACACTGAATGTAGCCCTGTCTATCTGCTGGCCCCCACCATTTGGTCTCTGCCTCCCAGCAATTTACTTCCTTGCAGCAAGCAGCAAACATCCCGTTTCAGCTTCAGCACAGTCTGATTAGCACAAGCAGTTGGTTGCTGGTTGGATCAGCCTCCTAACCCTCAGCTGTTTCAGGCTGCAGGGATTGCCATTGCCTATTGCCGTGTGGGCATCCGCTGTTTGCTGCAAGGAGGCAAATTGCTGAGAGGCAAAAAAAATTTTCTTGTGCTAATCAGGCTGTGCTGAAAATGAAACTAAAGCAGGCTGTTTGCTGCAAGGAGGAAAATTGCTGGGATGCAGAGGCAGTTTTTTTTCTCTTGTTTTCCTCTCCAAAAAAGGTATAGTCCGAAAAATACGATATATATACAGATAAGGGACTGGTATATGTCCTCAGTTTACAGCCAGGAGTATGTTTGACATGGGACCCCGCAGTCACACTGAGGGGAGGATACTGTGCCTCATTTATACAGAGTCCCGGCAGACGCTGTGTGAGTGCAAATCCTATTTGGGATTGCCCATTGTTGGTGTGGTAGTTCAAAGCATGACACCTTTTTTGTGGGGTCATGTATGTCTTCCTATGTCTGGGCGTGACCCATTTGGCTTTCCATTGGGAATCAATGTTAAAGTTGTTGGGCAGATGGTGAGTGAGTTGTTCATACTTTTTCTATATTTTTCTGAGAAGTGGTTTTCAACAGCACTCGATGTAGTAGTGGACTACATAGAGTTGTATGCAAACAATCTGTAGTCAAGTGGGGAGTCTCAGTAAATTCCTAAGTTAACAGAAGTTGATGCAATTTTTACATGGAACAAAGTGAAGTGGGGAAAAAAATTCCAAAAGCAAAAATAAAAAAAAAATCAGAAAATTGTTATTATCTCCCAAAATAGGTGTTACAAGCTATGGACAGAAAGGATTTTCAAATGTATGCAGCTGTCCTATTTTCTTATTCTGAATATTTTAAACAGCCATAGTTAGATAATAAGCCTACATTCAAATTTGCATAAAAATTCTATGTTTAATTTTGCATCACGCAGTGGAAATGGTTAGGAGCCACTGCTTTAAATGCAATGCAAGTATTCAAAATTCAGATTCAATGCTTTGCATTGCAGTTCAGACTTCTCTTGTAGGGGTCGGAATCTTGGCTTGTAATCCAGGGGTGGGTTCTAAATTTTTTTACTACCGGTACTGTGGGCGTGGCTTATTTTGTGGGTGTGGCTTGGAGGTCATGTGACTAGGTGGGCGTGGCTAGCTGGTCAGAGTCATTTCTGGAAGGTCCTCGCACTTACGACCAGTCCTCACACTTACGACCCGACTCATTTGTTTGCTTTTAACACTGTTCAGCTGTAGGACGGCCATTTGAAGCCCCTCGGCAAGAGTTTAAACAGTTTTTTTCCCTCTAGCCATCAGCTGGGACTCAGGAGGCAGCAATAGATTGGGGGTGGGACCAAATAAAAGGTAAGAATAACGTGGGGGGTGGGTGGGAGGGCGGGGGGTGGGGAGAACCAGTTTGGTGACGTCATATCGTCACCACTACTGGCTCGGCCGAACTGGACCGAACCGGGAGGAACCCACCACTGTTGTAATCCAATGTGGACCTACAGAAATGAAACCTACTGAATCCCGTGAAACCTACTTCTGAGCAGTTGGGTATGGACCAGGGGTGGTATTCATTTACCTTCGCTACAAGTTTGCAAATGTGAGCGCACATGTTATCTCCACACATGCACAGGGCCTTCCGTGCATGCACAGAGCGTCAAAAATGGTACGTGATGACATCCAGACAGGTGGGTGGAGCCTCCGGCAGCCGCAGCTACTGGTTCGCCCAAACCGGTTAGAACCGGCTGAATACCACCACTGGTATGGACCTCTGCTATGCAATAATAATGCTGAAAATGAGTTCCTGCTATCTGCTGGCAGCACAAGTGCCTCTAGAACAGAGGTCTTCAAACTTGGCAGGTTTAAGACTTGTGGACTACAACTCCCAGAATTCTCCAGCCAGCCTAGCTGGCTGGAGAATTCTGGAAGTTGAAGTCCACAAGTCTTAAAGTTGCCAAGTTTGGGGACCCCTGATCTAGAAGCAGAGATGGGTCACAAATGACATTCTGCCACTAAAAGATTTGGAATTGCAGGTAGGGCTCGACTCACAAACAATTTGTTTAACAACTGTTCAAAGTTATGACAGTCCTCAAAAAAGTAACTCACGACTGCTCCTCACCTTTTATTTATTTATTTATTTATTTGTTTAAATTTCTATACCGCCCTTCTCCAATGTAGGACTCAGGGCGGTGAACAGCCAAAGTAAAAACAAGACATACATACAAAACATACAAAATCTAAAATCTGTTTAAAATAATTAAATAATTTTGGCCGTAATTAAAACATTCCAATTTAAAATCCGTTTAAAATTTGACTCAAGCCAGCCCAGCTAGTTGAAATAAATGGGTTTTTAGGGCCCGACGAAAAATCCGGAGGTCTGTTATTGTACGTAGCTCTGGGGGGAGGTTGTTCCAGAGGGTGGGCGCCGCCACAGAGAAGGCTCTCCCCCTGGGGGTCGCCAGCCGACATTGTCTGGCGGACGGCACCCTGAGGAGGCCCACTCTGTGGGAGCGTACTGGCCGGTGGGAGGCTATTGGTGGCAGAAGGCGGTCTCGTAAGTACCCCGGCCCTAAGCCATGGAGCGCTTTAAAGGTGGTCACCAACACCTTGAAGCGCACCCGGAAGACCACCGGGAGCCAGTGCAGCTCGCGCAGGAGAGGTGTCACGTGGGAGCGCCTCGTCGCCCCCAAAATCCCCCGCGCGGCCGCGTTCTGGACCAGCTGGAGCCTCCGGGTGCACCCCAGGGGGAGCCCCATGTAGAGAGCGTTGCAGTAGTCCAGGCGGGAAGTGACGAGTGCCTGAGTGACTGTGCGTAGGGAGTCCCGATCTAGAAAGGGGCGCAACCCTTTCTAGATCGGGACTCTAGATTTATGACCATCGCAGCATGATTACATGATCAAAATTCAGACACTTGGTAACTAGCCTGTATTTACAACCGTTGCACCATCCTGGGATCATGGGATCGCCAATGACGATTTTCCCAGCCAGTTCCCAACAAGGAAAATCAATGGGTGAAGCAAGATTTGCTTAACAATTGTTTGATTTGCTTAATGACCTACAGCAAGAAAAAAAATGACTACGTAGCGTAGTGATAGAAGTTCTGGTCCCAATTGTGCCACAACTTTCCACAAGATGGCGGCACATTCACATGCAGCGGCCCTGGGCTCCCGATACTGGTGTGTGGTGCTTGGAATAATGTGTGTATGGATGCGTATCGGAGGTGGGTTTCAGCAGGTTCTGACCAGTTCTGGAGAACCGGTAGCGGAAATTCTGAGTAGTTGAGATAACCAGTAGTAAAAATTCTGACTGGCCCCGCCCTCATCTAGTCTTTGCCTCCCAGGTCCCAGCTGATTGGGAGGAAATGCGGATTTATTTTTTTACATTTGATTTATATGCCGCCCTTCTCCGGAGACTCAGGGCGGCTTACAATGCGTTAAGCAATAGCCTTCATACTTTTGTATATTTATACAAAGTCATTTTATTGCCCCCACAAACTGGGTCCTCAATTTACCTACCTTAGAAAGGATGGAAGGCTGAGTCAACCTTGAGCCTGGGGAGATTCGAACTTGCAGTAATTACTTCCAGTAATTGCAGTAACCTTCCCCTGGAGTGGGTTGGGAATGGAGATTTTACAGTATCCTTCCCCTGCCACGCCCACCAAGCCAAGCCATGCCCACTAAACCATGCCATGCCCGCCAAGCCACACCCACAGAACCAGTAGTAAAAAAAATTGAAACCCACTACTGATGTGTATGCAGTGTAGTGCAAGGGGCAAACTTTGCCTACACCCGCTGCTAAACATTGGACTCGCAAATCAATCTGAAATTACCAGCGATGATGGACTGCAGGGCCGGCGCAATGTGTAACATGTTCACACTGGTGCAATAGGACTGGGTGTTTTGTTAATATGATTTATCGGGTTAGGGATTTTCTGTCTTCACTGTGAGTTGTATTGTGTTGGGGGGGTGCACTGAGGGAGCTCAACCAATCTCATTATACATATGTTGTGCACTGACAATGAACATTTGAATCTGAATTGAATTGAATTTGACAACTCTAGGGCTGCCTGTAATTTCAACTATTTAGAACTGAGAGGGAAGAAAATGGCTTGAACCAGTTAAATAATCAGATTGGAGTTATATAAACTATGAATTAGCCAAAATAATTTTAATAGTATAAGAGAATAACTATGGAGTAACTAAATCAAAATAAAATATTTTGGAAGTAATAAACTACAGAGCGAAATGTTGATTGATTTTGTAAAAATTCTAAGAGAAAAGGGAAATAAATTTTTGATAAGATTTGGATATTAGTTGTGATCAAGAAGAGGTGAAATATAGATTTGGTGTAATGGGTCTTAAATTGAGAAATGTATATGAAATATTGATTGTTAAAATGATAGAGATTTAGAATGGTGTTTATAGTCTAAAATGTTGGGCGAAATAATTGAATGATAAATGTTTAGAATAAGATTTTCTTTCTTTCTTTTTTCTTTTTTTTTAAAAAAAAGATGTAATTGGATAAAAATGGGAACAAAATTGATTTGTGGGAATCTTAATAATTGTACTTATTATATGACGGAACAAGCACCTGCTCTAAAAAGATGTATTTTATGTTTTGAAAATTTTTTGGGGAAAATGGCTTGCATGGTCTTTTGTCATCCCCATTAGTTTTGCGTAAAATGTCAATGCATACAATTGTTAGTGCTGCCTGATCTTTAACCCTATTGTCTTGCAGGAGAAAAGGATGAGCGCAAAGGATTCAGCAAACAAGACCCTGTCAAGTACAGGTGTCCCTGAATTACTCAATGCAACCACCGAGTTGGCTCTCTTGAGCTCACAGCCAACTGAGCAGAACCTGGATTCCTTGCCTATCATCATTGCCCTCATCTGTATTTTTCTTCTCCTGACCATCGGTCTCCTTTTTGTCACTTTATGCAAACCAGCAGCACTCGATCCATCTTTCCACAGGCCACACGAGTGCATGCCTTATCATTTTCAAGACGCCAATGAACCACAGCTTAAGCTCTGGAAACGACTGGGTTCCTTAAGACAATCCATATGCAGTGTAAAGCGTACCCAGCCCGTTTCCCGCGGACGTGAAACTTGGCCAAGAAAAGGGCCTATTAACCAGGACTGGAATATCATGGAATCTACTGCAATGTGAATGAAGCTCCTGTGGGGGGAAAAAATGTTCCTTCTTGACAGGCCTTCAAAAACTGTTTGTAATGTCGGTTAACCTACAACCTTTTGGAAAATCAAGGATGGAAGTAAGGAGAAATCAGCGCGACTTCACATACCTCCACTGGTATTCGCCAGAATTTTGGGAGTTGAAGTTCACAGGTCTTAAAATTGCCAAGGTTGGACACACCTGGTGTAGACTTTCATGCATCTGAACATATGCAGTGAGATCACCATGAAAGGCCCATCCCACAGCTGCATCACAATACAGACATATAAATGATGGGTTGTATAATGATGTCCCTGCAGTGGGGTGGGAAGGCGGCCACCATAACTTAGCCCTACTTGCTACATTTGCCAGTGTTTGCTAATTATTTTCTGGGGCTTGTGTGTTGGGATAAGCAACCCCTGACCATTTGCAAGAAGTGTGTGACTACATTCTTCACTGTAGCTGGGGATGTTCCTCAGCTGCCTCTGATGTTCCAAGACTCATGGCTGCCTTCCCTCATCAGATATGGCTGTTTCCTTGCTCGGATTCTTTTGATTTCTTTTTCATTCTCTCCCCATCCTTTTTTAAAGGTCTTGCTCTCCAAAAACGGTATGGGAAGGGTCCTTAAAGGGAAACAGCCGAGGGAAAAATATGGATAATTCCATTTGCTGCCAACTTTCCTTCCAAAACCCATTATCAGGGAGCAAAGGCAGGGGTGAAATCCAGCAGGTTCTGGAGAACCGGTAGCGGAAATTTTGAGTACCAGCAAATATCACCTCTGGCTGGCCCCAGAGTGCGGTGGGAATGAAGATTTTGCAATATCCTTCCCCCAGGAATGGGGATTTTGCAGTATCCTTCCCCCAGGAGTGGGGTGGGAATGGAGATTTTGCAGCATCCTTCCCCTGTCATGCCCACCAAGCCATGCCCACCAAGCCACACCACGCCCCAGCCACGCCCATAGAACCAGTAGTAAAAAAATGTGGATTTCACCACTGAGCAAAGGGCTTCAATTTTCTGAATCCCTTTGCTGTCATATAATACTGTAATTATCCAGATTTTTGCAGCTCAGTTCTGGTAGCCCAGCATTAAACATTCAGTCAAGATGGGCATGATTACAGCCAAGTTAAGTGCATGGAGTTTTCTTGGCAACAGCTGAACTGGCAACTGTTCAACAGTAGGTTTTTTTATTGCCTCTTCCAATAGCTTCTTTCCCTCCTCCCTCCTTCCTTTCCTCCCTATATTCTGCTGCTCTTGGATTTCCTTTAGGTCTCCCAACCAAATAAAATCCCCCTTTTAAGTGCATTGTGTTTATTAGAGCTTCCTAAGGATCTAAGCCACATTGGCACATGTTATTGGTTAGAACAGAGTTATCTGCAAGCATGTGGTACTTTATTATTAATTGAACCTTATTCTGATCTCAGAGCTCAGCTAACGGAATTCGCAGTTGTACTTAGGGTCAAATTATTATCCCTGCCCCACCCCTTTTGTGGCAACAAAGGCATTTGTTTTTCAAGGAGGGCTGCTATAGTCAAAGCCTTACTGAGCATTACTGGAAATGACTTTATGTGTATTATTAATATTAGATGTACTACAGGTGTTTATTATGTTAATATCTACAATTATGATCAGCTTATATATATATATATATATATACTTTTAGTGTTGTGTTTGTACTTGGTTTTAACTGATTTTATGACTGTTTGCCACCAGAGTCATTTGTCTGAGATGGGTGGCTGTAGAAATTGATTGACTGACTGACTGACTGGTTGAATGAATGAATAAATGAATGAGTCTATGAATACATGCATACATGCAAAAATGTTCATACCGTGTTTCCCCAAAAATATGACTAGGGTTGCCAGGTCTGCTTCCAAAAAATAGCGGACAAGCGGGGGGGAGGGGGGATGTTAAGTAGTAAAAAAATAAAAAAAAAATTACAATTAAATTATATATTTTCTTACAAACATTTTAACACGTATTAAAATAACTTCAAAACTTTACTTAAAATTCAAAACATCAAATATATTATAATAATATGTAAAATATTAAATTACATTTTACTTTGCTGTCGTGTGTATTTTTTATCTGACTGTGCAGCTTTGATCAATTCTTTGTGTTTAAGGAATAATTCTTTAATTTCAGTACAACGTTGAGAAATATTAAAAAAATATACAATCATAAAGCTTTTGAATAAAAAAAATGTCCACTATTTTGTGAAAAAAAATAGTGAACATAATGTGAAAAAAGCGGACTGTCCGCTCAAATAGTGGACACCTGGCAACCTTAAATATGACCCTGTCTTATATTTTTTTAAACCCTGAAATAAGTGCTTGGCCTTATTTTTGGGTATGTCTTATTACTTTGGGGAGCGTGGAGCAAGATGGGGCTCCTCTTGCCGTCTTACCTGATTTCCAGATCTGTCTCCCTAACCCTAACGAGAGGAAATGGTGGGGACTAGCTGCGCTTGCATTTAATTATTTTTGGAGAGGGCTTATTTTGGGGGGCGGGGTGGGTTATTTTAGCGCATACGCTCTAAAGCTCAATTGGGCTTATTATCAGGGGATGTCTTATTTTAGGAAACAGGGTCAGTGCATACATACATTTTGGGGTTAAGGATAAAAGAGAAGGGTACGATTGTATTAGTATCAATATAATCTTACTGAAATGAAAGTGATAAGGTTACAAAAGCTGCAGCACCTAACAATTTCTCTTTAGAACCTGCTTTCCAAAACTTGTAATTTTTTGTGTGTGTGTGTGTGTGTATGTATGTATGTATGTATGTATGTATGTATGTATGCATTATAGTTTTATTGTGATGAGGCAGCACATCTCATTAGAGCTGAATCTGTAAAGGATCCATCCACAGAGTCATATTTTGAATTCTTATTGACCTGAGCACCAATCATTATGGTTACGAGGGCCTAGTTAGGTTTTTCCTCATTCCAGCTATGACTAACATGCATCCAGAAGATCAGTTGTGTACACATTTGGAATGCAAAGAGTTCCCCATAAGTCATTTTTTTCAAATCAAAAGAAGTTGTGGAATCAGCAATGGAAGGGAAAACTGCAAATGTTAAGATTTCTCTTATATTAGCTCTGTACCACATGATTCTCCCTCTCTCTCACCCACACCCACACCCACAGAACCTTAAGTCCTTCCAGCATAACTACACAATGATTTGACACCCTGATACACTCTATCAACTGGCTTTTTTCTAAACAGGTGTGTGCCAAAATGATTTGATTGTGCTCCCATCTTCTCTGTGTGCAATATAATAACACAATGCTACTGATATAAAACACCATGCCATAAACTCTTCTGTAATAATAAAGGATTCTAGTGCCCATTGGAGGAAATCGCTTTAACAAATAAGCAGCAAAGATTTTCACAAATACATTTGCAAATGCATTTAGACAGAGGAGGAGTTCTCGTGCTTCTAAGCTGAGATATAATTATTGTGCAGCGTATTCATAATATGCTGGTACAACTGGATCAATTAATAACAATATTGGATAGATGTAAATTGTTTAGGAGTTTCCCAAAATGCTTTTCATGTTTTCAGTTGGTGTTCTGAATAACAACCTTCTAGGATTGGGCCAGGTTTATACTCCACTTTGTAAAGCCTGAGCCTGAAGAGAAATATTTTCTTAAAAGGATATGATAAGGGGAATGGAGGTAGTGATGGAATTTTCAAACTCAATGAAGAATTACTGAAATGGATGTATATTTGCTTATTTGTATTCAATGCTGGTCTATGACCAAAATAATTTGATTGTTGTTGGGAGACACACACACACACACACACACACACACAAATGTATGCATGCATACATGCTGTAGTGCTGACTTCAAATGAATGGGAGAATCAATACAAGATGAGTTGTTCCCACCTCTCCTCCCAATACAACTATGAGGGAAAAGTTACTAGACAAGATCCATCACGAATTGCCCCCTACAATGTACCATTTGGAACTAACTTAGTTCCAAATGGTACATTAACTCTGCAAAGATGGCTATTCATATCTAGGAAATACTATTTCTATTTTTTCTCAAGCTTGGCGACTTTGTGATGTGTGGACTTCAAGTCTCAGAATTCCCTAGCCACATACTTTAAATTTGCCAAAGTTAATAATAATATACACTAAATAGGCCCAAAGACCACTTCGAGCTTAGATTTAAAGGTAGTTCTTACATTGTGGTGGCCCAGTGGTTAAAATGCAGTATTGCAGGCTAACTCTGCCCACTGCCAGGAGTTTGATCCTGACAGGGCTCATGGTTGACTCAGCTTCCCAGGTTGGTAAAATGAGGACCCAGATTGTTGGCAGTAATATGCTGATATTGTAAACCACTCAGAGAGTGCTGTAAAGCATTGTAGGATGGCATCTACTGTAAGGAGCCTTGGTAGTACAGTGGTTTAATGCATCCTGTTATTAACACAGCTGCCTGCAATTTCTGCAGGTTCGAATCTTACCAGGCTCAAGGTTGACTCAGCCTTCCATCCTTTCTAAGGTAGGTTAAATGAGGACCCAGTTTGTGGGGGCAATAAGCTGACTTTGTATAAATACACAAAAGTATGAAGGCTATTGCTTAACGCATTGTAAGCCGCCCTGAGTCTCCGGAGAAGGGCGGCATATAAATCAAATTAAAAAAAAAAAAAGTGCTATTGCTAAGTGCTCTTGCTATCATAAAGGCAGACATGTAAGAATTGCCTTTAAATCTGACCTAAAAGTGATCTTTGTGCCTCTTTAATGTATTAATAGTATGTGCTATAATTCTATATATTGCTTATATATAGAAATATATACATTAATAAATGGCAATTCCTCACATGAACCAAAGAAGAATGCCAAGTCCAGAATATTAATAGTTTATATTGCCAGTCACTTAAAAGGATTCATGACATAGATGGCAAAACACAAGCTTAATCCAAAGGCCTCCCTTGGCTCAGCTATAAAATTGATTTTGAACTAAAAAGGTTATTGAATTTTCTGTTTCTAGAATTTGACTTGTGAGAATGTTTTTGTGTTCACGTTATAATACTTTTGACTTTCCTTTCATTTTTGCTAGAAAAGCAATATTTCCAATTTATTACAGAGAATTTCATGGGAGATCCCCTATAGGCACTCTTTCTCTCTTTCTTTTGGAAGTGTATCCATTGCCTGAACCGCGAAATGGATGGCAAAAAAAAAATTGACCAATCAATCAATCAATCTTCCTATAATGTTTCAGAAGATTTGGCTACTTGGTTCAATTTAGTTTCCAACTATACGATTCTCCATCAGAAACTGTCATATACTGAGATGGCACCATGTACACAAAACCAGTTTTGAAGCACTGATGTCATTCTTAAACCAGACAATATTTTGAAATGTTGACCATTTTAATTTTGAAAACAAAAAGAGACTGATCAATATTCTGAAATAGCCATCTTGCAAGTTTTATTTGGGAATGGAAAAAAGCACCTTGTAGTTCCTGAAAATCAGCAATGTGGTATCTTAAATATTCTTTTTATATAAAAAAAAGCCCTTCAAGTTCTTCATACGCAAGTTTTTACGTGTTCTGTAGCAGTTTTAGCACCAGACATGGTTCAATGCAGGGGTGAAATCTACTTACCTTCCCTACCGGTTTGAAAGTGCATGCACCCTGCGCACGCTCGCTTCGTTCACCCGTGCACGTCACATGCACGCGTGGACCCTCTGCGCATGCACAAACTCTTCTGTGCATGCACAGAGGAAATAAAACAGGTTACTTCCTGGTTAAAACCAGGAAGTAACGATGACTGGGTGGGTGGGCGGAGCCTCGCGCTGCTGTCGCTAACGGTTCTCTGAACCACCCACCGCCATCGCTACCGGTTCAGCTGAACCGGTCCAAACCGGTAGCATTTCACCCCTGGTTCAATGTTTTGATACAATGTTTATTCCAGATAACTAAAGCCTTCAGTATATTATCCCAAATATTCCAGGTTTCAACCCCCGCTGTAGAAAAAAAATTCTATGTGACAGGAACCCAGCGATACAATTTTATTATTTCTTCCCCTGATTAGAAAAGAGAATTAAAAAAAAACAGGCCTAGCTCAAAGCACTACCTCTTTCAGGAGAAATGTTTGGTTTGAAGAGAAACTGAAAATACCACAGAAACTCTGTGAATATATGCATTCATTCTGTTAAAGGTTCATTTCAAAGAGAGAAACAGAAAGGGGAAAAAAATGAGATGTGAAATCTTTCCCCCTCAGTTTTTCCCTCCTTAAAGCTGCTTTGTATGCATAGTCAGAGATAAATCCAGACAGCCAATATCTTCCTGAAAGCAGATTTGTTTAGGACAGGGGTCTCTAAACTTGGCAACTTTAAGACTTCTGGACTTTAACTCCCAGAATTCCTCAGCCAGCTTTGCTTTGCTGGCTGAGGAATTCTGGGAATTGAAGTCCACAAGTCTTAAAGTTGCCAAGTTTGGAGACCCCTGGTTTAGGAGAACTTGACTTACACTCAAAACCTAGCTCTGAGACACTGCTTGATTCAAGGTAGCCCATGAACTAGTTCAGGGATGCATTTAATTTCTGAATAGAACAGAAAATAATTAATGTGTTCTATGTTTCTGCAACTTAGGGCTTCTAATACTGTAACGCTGTTAGCTTCGGTGCCTGGGTCCCAGCTATTGGACTGGACCTTTCTTTCTGGCATTATTAAAGTCAATTCTAGATCTCCTGGCTGCTAATGCCTCTAAATCATTACCTACGCTTAAGAGTTTCCAATGATAGAAGAAATGAGTGATTGCTAATTGCAACGGAGTTCATGCAACGGCACATATCTGAGACAGGGGCCTTGGCTAACGTTAACACCATCTAGCTGATTTGAGCTCTTTTGATATGATTATAGCTAACAGCCTCGACTGCGGTGAGACGAAGCTGTTGCTTCCCATTTGTCCTCCCTCCCCTCCTTCTCTTTGTGCACCGAATCTTATTGAATCTTATTTAGCTGCATACCTGTACAACGCTGCTGTAATCGGGAATGTCTTCTGGCACAGTAGCTTCGTAACTGCTCTGGAGAAAGATGGGTCGGTTGTCATTAACATCCAGCACTGTGATGTGAACAGTTGCAGTGCCAGTCCTTCTTTTCCCTGTTGGGCCATTATCTGTGAGAACAAAAACACAGGGTCTGGGTCATCTCCTAACGTTCAGAAGAAAAGTTTTGCCGGTTCCACCGACTGCGTAATGATCAATCATGGGAAATTCTAAAGAAAATAAGGGTGAAATGCTTCGTACCTTTCTGCCTACCATCTTCATTTAAAATAATGTCTGAGCCATTACTTTCTCAGAGTTGTCAAGAGTCCTAGCAATGAACCTTTCTAGGTAGGTAGATACTTACTTGGGATTGGACTGAACTTTTATGTCTACAACAGTGTTTCTCCATCTTGGCAACTTTATGACGTGAGGACATCAACATCACATCTTAACGGTTCCCAAGGTTGAGAAAAAACACTGGTCTATGAACTCCAGGAAAGCTTTAAGTCTGGTTGGAATGTCAGTGAGCAACAATAATACCAGGGATAGAGAACAAAGATAACACAGGATGAAGATGGTATCTAATAAACATTGCAGCTCTTGTTTAACTTGTATTAGATTATATTTGAAGTACTGTTGTTCAATTACTTCTAATTCCTCTTAATCTAAGAGGCATCATTAGACCAGGTTTGATATTGTACAATGCAATAACCACTTCTTTGAGTTCTTATAAACTAATGCTTGTGTCATCAAGACATGGTTTCTGGCAACTTGTTAGCCTTTTTTTTTTTCAACTGTTTCTGATTTTTGGAATGCAAGATCTCTGTTTTATCACGATTTTGGTTACGTTTTTATATCTTACTTGATGGAAGACATTTTACATTTTGTGCAGTACACTTTATAAGCCACTGAATGTCCTTGCCACATGTTTATTGTATAACAATCTGGTGCTCAAGAAGGGTAAACATTGTTGAATGAATTTTCCCCTGCAAAAATTACTGCATTCTGAATTTTATAAAATATTTCATAAATATGTGTTATCCTATATCATCTACCTATCCCAGCACAGACATTAAAATAAATGCTTAATTCTTATGATTGTCATTCCCCCCCCCCCCCCAACTAATCTACATTCAAACTTAGTGTGTGGCAGGAGTTCACTTATATTTCAGCCCACAATATGCTAAAGAATACAAGTCCATAAAACAGAAACTACACCTTGTAAAAATCCACAAAGGACCTGTCCAATGGCAAAAAAATATTGGTCAAAGATAAAAAGGTGGTTAGAAGAGATGACAGCACAACAAATAGATCTAAAACCAGAACTATTCTTATTAGGTATACTACCTGGGAAATACAATAAAAGAATCACATACTTAATGTTATAAGTAATAACAGCAGCTAGAATCACATATGCACAAAATTGGAAAAATGAAAGATGAAAAGGTAATAAAGAAAATATTAGAATGTGCCTAATTGGACAGGTTAACGATGGAACTTAGAGATAAAGAGGAATCTGAGTATTACTCAACATGGGACTTATTGTACAAATGATTAGATAACAGGTGCAGAGATTAGTAACTTAATAATGAAAGAAGATCAATAAAATAGAAATAGATAGTTATATAGATATATATATTAGAATATATACCATAAGCAATAGTACTATCGGACTGTATGTGATTATAGATTAAAACATATAGAGTGATAAATGTATAGAGTATTATGGTACAACTATGAAAATAATGGTTATAACTATGACGTACAACATTTTGTATTTAAAAGAAACTATTGTATGACTACGAGAATAATGGTTACACTTACTATCTATACTTAAAAAGGACTTGATACAGCCAGTACACTGTCGTTGCAAAAACTGGAAATGTGATGTATAATAAAGTAAAATGTATAATAAAAATATTTTTTTTTTAAAAAGTAGAAGTCCACAAAGAGGTTCCTTTCCAGAAGAATAGATAAAAATTCATGGCTCATCCAGGATAAGATCAGTAAAAGCCAATTTTTCGCTTTCTGAAAACTTCAGGCGGGAAAACTATACTATAAATTTGCAAATTAGGTCCTTTAGACAAATTCCTTACCCCAAAAGCTGAAATATGAATTCTTAAGAGAAGGATGAAGAATAGACATGCTTACCAATGGCTTCTAGGATAAGGCTGTAGAATGGCATGGTTTCTCTGTCCAGGTTGACAACCGTTCTAACTATACCATCTCTAAAGCCAACACTGAATTTTCCATCCTGGTTCCCACCTGCAAGGAAAAACAGAAAGAAGAAAAGGATGACATATTTAGATCTACAGAAGCATACATCCATATGCATTTTATTTGGAATTATGAACTGTGGAACTAAGAAACTGAGATATTGACATGCAACAGGGTTTCTCCATGCGTATGCTTACAACTGTAGGATTGACACTGTCACCGCCTATAAATAGGACTGAAAAATATCCAGGATTGGTGCCCTCAACCAACTTCATGTGAGTTGGCTTCAGTTTTCAAATTTTCAGCCTTCTGTCTTTCTGCCCTACAGCCTGTCCTTTGCAACAAGAAAATTGTTCTGAAGCATTCTGCAATATCTACCCTTGTGAATAAAATTATGAAATATTTGCCTAAGAAATACAAAGTCATTTAATGGTGAATTATGTGGAAAAATAAAATGAACTCCCAAACCATTTTCAAGCTAATACTAATAGGTACATGATATGGGAAGAAAATTCAGCCTGTAAGCTAACTTCTATAGCCTAAATTAGGAGGAATCTCATTTTAAATAATGGATCTCAAAATGAATTGTTTTAGTTAGACAGAAGTAAAACTGCAGATTTATTGTATTAAACAAATTTAAATTGTCACGGGTCAGGAACTGTCATGGAAATTACATTCTATTGAAATCAAATCATAGACTCATTTAATCCACGAGTACGGATATTAATTCTAATTCACAGGAGGAATTTCTGAAGCCTTCCTGGAAAAGCTATAGACCAAATCTGGGTATTGCAGATGCTCTATCTCGTGCCTTTTCCCCTTTTCATCCAAATTAACCCTCTTGATCCCTGAAATTACACAATAAGTGAAAAATGTGACAAAAATTCTAAGTGTCATTTGGGGGTCTGGGCAGTAGAGGGCAAAACCAGACAATATTTCAAGACTTTGGAAAACAGTACATTTATCATTTCAGAGTTCTATTGTAAAATCCCATCGACCATGCAAGCAGAGATAGTCCACCTTACAGCGAGAACCAACTAAAGAATATTTATTCAATTAAAAGTATGTATTTTTATGTCTCGCTGATTTAAACAAAAGAGAGGTGACAGACGAAGCCAACTTTTGATCACCAAGGAGCCACGTCCAAATACTCCTTTGGTGTCAAGCACCAGCCGATTCTTCAAAGGTTTAGTAACTATTTTCTGCTGTTCAAGAATGGTGGGAACAAGCTGGGATTATCAATTAACATTGCAGGTGGCAACTTTAGTTTGGGGGATCAAATTTGGGCAGAGTAGAACTACATTCTTAAATCTCTTCCACAAAAAGCACTGGGGCTTAAAACTTCTTTTAGAGTATGTCATATTAAATGTGAAACAAATAATTTTAATGTACATTATGCAGTATGCGGAATAGATAAGATCTTTGCAGAAAGTGGTTTCACTTAATAGCTCAGATCCTATAACACCTGAGTTATTATTCTAAATGGCATTATAAAATTACAAATTAAAATATAGGCACAAGATGAAATTGGGCACAGTTGATAGAAAAACTCCTTTATTATTATTATTCACTATCCAAAAGGTTAAGAGGCTGTGCATCTTTCAGAGAGATGCAGTGTGTTGCATTCTTTTTTTTAAAGAAAAATATTTTAAAATTTTTAAAATGTAGAAAGTATCATGGCCAACCAAAACTATTTCATACATTCTGCAATGGGAATCACGTAAATCTGAAAGAAAGAAAAAAACAACCCAGGCCTAAAATCAAACGTGATCTTCTGTAAGAATGCATGTTTATAATGGAACTTTAGGTCTTTTCAGCGTGTACATCTGAATTTAACATACCTGGCTACACTTGAACAAACACCGCAAATGGATTCAGCCACAATGCCTTTTTTCAAACTGTCATATTCACATTCAGCAGACATAAGGCAGCTGATGACTCTTTCAGTCTGATGAGGCATAGATAATTCTCAGGAGCAAACAACCCAAAACAGTTCTGCTATCATTTGCAAAACATTATAGGAAAATGTATGCAAATCTCCATGCAAATTAGCCTTGGAAATGGCAGGATGAAAGCCTCCCCTCGCTGAGAGAGATTTACTTCCCCTACTGCTTTGCACCGATGCTCTCACAGTTCTGGTGGGTAAGGAAACAGACCATTGTCCACAGAAGATGTTGTCTCCGCTGTCATGTTACAAGAGAGGAGATGGATTGGCAGAAGCTCCACTTTTGCACGAAAAGAATCAGTGGATGGTTCTCTTGGAAAGAAATGAAGGCATGTATCTGGAGGGGGAATATGTCCCTACAATCAACTCCCTTTGCATGGCCTGTTAAGAGGGGACTGTATAATTTCATACATCTCTCTCTTTAACTGAATGTGTGTTTTCCTGTTTACATTCTTTTTTCCCGTCTTGGATCTTTGTAAACCTAATAAACATTTTTAAAACAGACTGAATAACTTGTCAGCATCACACTCCAAACCTTTGGGAGGTGGCCAGAAATAAATCTGAAAGAAAAATAGCAACGAAGGCAGAACTATTATTGTGGCTTCTTATTATTGTGCCACCGATGAACCAGGGGGCTTCTAAACCCTGAAAATGGGGGAAGCTCATACCTGTGATGAAATAACTAAGTTCAGCATTAAGGCCCATATCGGTGTCAGTACAATTCAGACGGACCACTTTGAAGTCACGTGGCACATTTTCCAGAAGCGACACATTGTAGACAGCTGGGAAGAAGGTAGGGTTTTCATCGTTCACATCTAAAACTATAAGAGAAAATTGGATCAAACTTCATTCTGGGGAACAATAAAAGCATTATTTGGACTTCCTTAAAGAACCTACAAACAACCATACAGTCAGGGGTGGGATTCAGCCGGTTCGGGTGAATCGGATGCTAATTTTAAATCTGGTTCACCGAATCGATAGTTGCAAGGACTGGCTGGCCCCGCCCACCTTGCCCCTCCCAGGAGTCTCTTATGCAGCCTGTTTTGGATGCCAGGTAAGTGCAGGGCCCGCCTGGAGGCTCTGAGAGAGCGAAAAACGGGTCTATCGGAAGTCCAGAAATGGGCCCGTTTCCAGCCTCTGGAGGGCCTCTGGAGCCTGAGGGAGGCCGTTTTCGCCTTCCCAGAGGCTCAAGGAAAGCCTCTGGAGCCTGGGGAGGGCGAAAAATGGGCCTACTGGAAGTACTGGACATCCAGAAATGGGCCCGTTTCTGGCCTCTGGAGGGCCTCCGGAGCCCAGGGGAGGCAGTTTTCGCCCTCCCAGAGGCTTGAGGAAAGCGAAAAAGCCCCCCCCTCCATGGTGCAGGGGGCCGAGTAGGCCATGCCCACCCAGCAACCAGGCAGAGAACCGGTTGCTAACATTTTTTAATCCCACCCCTGCCAGTAATTACTGCCGGTTACTTTATTAGGTAGGTATGTCTTTATTATTTATTTATGGTAAAAGACCAGGAAATTGGCTCCAACAACATATAAAAACAAGCTAAATTAAAGGAAGGACAGATGTATTGACTTATAGCTCCCAAAATTCCCCAGGTAGCACACATCTTAAAGTTGCTAGGTTTGAAAAACACTCAGCTAGAGAGTTGAAAGGTAAAAGAAGAGGGAATGTACTGAGATAGATTGCAGTCTTTTAGGCCATTAAACTGTTTGGCTGCACTAGAATTTCTGGAGTGTGAGAATTTGAGCTAGAGAGAAATGAGAAGTAAGTTGGAAAAAATACAGTGATAACACAGGAAAACATAATAAACATTTATGTTTATATTAGTAATATTAATTCAGATGGAAAATGATATACTGTATATGACTATAATATGATATATGATATATATTATTCCAGATGTTGGAGACAGTTTGGTGTAGTGGTTTTGATGCTGGACTAGGAAATGGGAGACTAAGTCCATCCTTAAGCATAGAAGTTGGCTGGGTAAGTTTGGGCCAGTTACTCTCTCTCAGCCCAACCCATAATTCAAGGTGATTACCCTGGGGAAAATAGAAAGAGGAAACATTATATATACTACCTTGAGTTGCAAAAAACAAAGGAAAGATGGAAATTTAATCCATCAATACAAAGAATTTCTTCCTTTCTGGAATGGTCTGGAGCAGAGATCTTCAAACTTGGCAGCTTTAAGACTTGTAGACTTTAAGACTTGTGGACTTCAACTCCCAGAATTCTCCAGCCAGCTATGCATAGCTGGCTGGAGAATTCTGGGAGTTGAAGTCCACAAGTCTTAAAGCTGCCAAGTTTGAAGACCTCTGGTCCGGAGCAACTTCATGCCAACATTTATATTGGTGTTTCTCAACTTAAGCAATTTTAAAATATGTGGACTTCAGCTTCCAGAATTCCCCAACCAGCATGAGGTCCACATATCTTACAAGTTGCCATGTTTGTGAAACGCTGAATTGTATGATTTTGTTATTCATATCCAGACTAACTCAGGACACAGGGCACATTTCGTTTCTCCAAGTCTGGCCTTATTTGAGCCAACTGAGAAAGACACCAACCCACAGATGATGCTCTACCAACCCAACTATTGCACAGAACATGATTTAGAGCTATTAAAACAAGAAAGAAATCCCTGTGCAAGCTTTGGGGAACCACCCTCCCCACTCACTCATGCATACTTAAAATATAATATAGTAGTGATATTGAGCCAGCCTTCAAAGTGTTTCAGTCCATCAATCACCTCTGACTGTGAGGGTGCTAGTAGAACTTTTGGATGGTTCCCCTGCATCGCTTGCTACTACCCTTAAGTAGTATTCAGCAATTCTTTCCCTGTCTAGAATAGTGGTGGAGTTGATAAGACCGGTCTTGCTGTTGATGACAAAGTCCATCCTGGGCATGCCCACCTGCATGCGATATGTCACTTGGCCATTCAAGTCCTTGTCAAGGTCTATGGCCACCACCTAGGACACAAAGCACAAGACTTTGAGGAACTCATCCCGATGAGAGAGAAAACCAGTTTTTTTTTTAAAAAAAATTCTCAGCAGAGTTAGCAATTTATTTTCCTGAGATACAGATAGCAGTTCTCAATATTTTTCTTTATGGAATCACTACACCAGCGGTGAATATTCTTTTGTGAAGAATATCATCATGGAAACCAGCTGTTTCAAATACAGTGGTACCTTGGAACTCATCATTAATTGGTTCCAGGAGATGTGACCAGTAGTAAAAATGACAAGTACCAATCAAACCATGTGATTTACCATGTGACCCTTTGGTTAAGCTGAGGAGAACTTTCTGCTTGTCCCTTTTACTATGTCAATGGCCTTCCCAGCTTCCCAGCATGGCCGACTTTCCATCCACCCTCTGCGACCATCCTCCACTTCCTTTTGCAGCAACCTTTCCAGCATGGCCGACTTCCTAACCATTTTGGCCATCCCCCTCTTCCTATCACAGCACATCCAGTATCAAACAAACAATGAGTACTGGGACAACATTTCCACATCACAGTGAGTCTAGTACCAAATTCGATGAGCTTTGAAGCAGTTGAGTACCAAGGTATCACTGTATGCTTAATGTAAACTTGGCCAACAAGAGTGAACCTTATCTGCCACTAGATATAACATTCACTGCTATTTTTAATAATTTGTCAGGCTAATTCACAGTATATTTACTTGCATTAAGCATAACAGTGATACTATTAAATTATTTTTATCTTTTCCCATCCATTCCTATCATAGTCAAATTTTGCATTACAAATCTTAATACAATGTTCAGATAGCAGGTTGGGAGGTTTCTGTGGTGGGATTCAGACGGTTCGGCCCAGTTCAGGCGAACTGGTAGTTAAATTGCTGGATGGGCCCTCCCCTCCCAGGAGTCCCCCCGCACCCCATTTTGGCTCCCAGGTAAGCGCAGGGAGGCCTACTATGCCCAAAATGGGATGTGGGGGGAGCCTCCCCGCAGCCTGTTTTCATTCCCAGGAGGCTACAGAGAGGCCTACTAGGCCCAAAACGGGGTGCAGGGTGGCGGTGCGTGTCCCTCCGGGCCCGTTTTTGCTCCCAAGGGGGTGCAGGAGGCCGAGTGCTGCCTGTCACACCTCCTGGCCACGCCCACCATGGCCACGCCCACCCAGCCGGTCATTAGGGCAGAGAATCGGTTGTTAAATTATTTGAATCCCACCACTGAGAGGCATCCTGAGTGGCTTTTATAGATTACTACTGACATTTAAATCTCTTGCTTATTTTTAAATATAGGAAATAAATTTAAGTAGAAAGTTAGACAATAATAAAAGACACAATTAAGATTTGTAATTCAACTATGATAGGAAAAGGGATATTATCCAAAGGGAGGAAATGACAAAATAAACATGAAATGCTGGCAGTGCTGGCTCCTGACATTTTATCAGATTTTCTTGAATAAAGTTGAGAAATCTATACTTCCTCTGGAGCCGGGACTAATTCCCTTTTTGGCTGAATGTGGATAAATGAGGGCTCAGCCTGCTCTCCGAGGATTTCTCAACCTTGGCAACTTTAAGGTGTGCGAAGGTAAACTCCCAGCATGCCGACAGGGAATTCTGGGAGTTGTAGTCCACACACCTTACAATTGTTAAGGTTCAGAAACACTGGGCTGTCCAACTGCTGTTTCATCATTATCTTTAACTCTTCCCAACGTCTTCCTGGTCTCACCATACAAAATGGGAAGATAATATCAACAGAAACAGCATTTGATCACTTAATTCTGAAAGGGAAGGGATGCCTTTTGTAGAAAGCTGTACGGGTAATCCTCGACTTACAACTATTTGTTTAACGACCGTTGGAAGTGACACTGAAAAAAGTGACACGTGACTGTAGCAGTCATGCAGTCACGTGATAAAAATTCAGGCCCTTGGCAACCATCATGGATATATGACAGTTGTGGTTCCCAAGATCGCGTGATTGCCATTTGCGACTTTCCCACCAAGCAAAATCAGTGTGGGAAGCTGGATTCACTTAAGGACCATGGCAATTTGCTTAATGACCATGGCAAAAAGGTTGTAAAATCGGACACGACTCACTTAACGACCACCTTGCTTAACAATGGAAATTCTGATCCCGATTGTGGTTATAAGTTGAGGGCTACTGTAATCAAACTGCTGAGAAGAAAACGCCATGAGTCATTCCCACCACTAATCCAATTTTAACGTAGATTGAACTATGTTCTTTGTTCTTCAGTCTTTTAGTTATCATTTACTTAAGGTGAAAAATAAGACTCACCTGGAAGACAGATGACCCTGTTGGAAGACCCTCAGGAATCTCGGTGATAAAAGGCAAGTTCTGGAAGGTAGGATCATTGTCATTAAGGTCCAGCAAGTTTACAAACACAGTGGCACTGCTTGTGGCCCGTAATGGTGGCCTCCCACCTGCAGGGGTCAGAAAAGTCACAAGTTCAATCCCACCAGCATCTTTTCCATTGAAACCTGTTAAAGAGACTTTCTAGGACATCGTCATGGCGAACCATCTTAAAATGAGGTGGAAATCTTCAAGGATTAGTCTTGAGAAATGTCAAAAAAACAATTACACTAGCAGAATTTAGAAAGTAGCACTTTTAAAGAAATATCCATTTCAAAACCCTGTAATATCTGAAAGAAAAGCCGAAGTTTTATCAACAATATACAATATACACCAATATGGAAATGAATCCTAGCAAAAAACATAACGAAGCAACTAATATAACTTAAAGAAACATACGGTCAGTGACGGAGACCACAATCTTCCTCATGAGCTCAGCTTCTTGGGGGTTTGGATTTTCTCTGTCCAACACAACCCCTGTTGTCCGAATCTTCCCCGTGGTGCTGTTAAGACTGTAAAACTTATTTGGTGGTCTGATGCTGTAGACAAGGGAACCATTTTCTGCAAGGTCTGGATCAAAAGCTACCACCTACAGAAATCAGAAAGCCGTGCTTTATAGGCGTATGCAGACATTTTAAACAACCTTTTTTGTTTTTTGAGCATTTATGCAGGCTATAAGAAGAAGCATGACATTGAAATGCTTAGGATACAAGCATCACTTGCAATCTGGTTGAAAAAATAAGTCCATGCATCGTTTGCATTGCAACAGCAATCATAATACCTTAGCATCAGTAATATACTCTGTAATATAATATATGAACTGCAACTGTAAAACTCAAGTCTACCACTAGATGGCCACAGAGTTGAATAGAGAAAACACTAGCTGTTTGACCCCATCTAATGGCCATCCAATTTGTGCAGTCTAAGATCAGAATTCTCTAATTATAGAAGAAAAATAAAGTTTTGTCCCATTTTATTCACATTCCTTCTGAAATTTGGCAAAGCACAAATTTAAAGAATTCAAGCCCCTTGGGGTGTGCTAGATGTAGGGCTAATTCATTGCTAGTCCGAAAGCATTCTACAGCTATTCTTCCTTAATGGGTTTTTAGTAGTGAGAAAAGAATGTAAGAAGTGTTGAAGAAATATGGACAAATTATAAATGAAAGATGAGGGCATCTAAACCTTTCCTAATATTCAGTGATTGGAGTGAGGCAAATGCACAATGAATGTCTTATCCACAAGCCACCCTCACATTGTCAGGAAATACTAGAACATTTCTTTTATGATTTTAAAGGCAACAATGCTAAAAATCAGGAGATGAGAAAATTCTACCAAGAATAAAAATCACAGCATTTTAGTACCAGCTGATCTGACAAGAAACTGCTATTCAGGATACAAAAAGGCATCGTTCAGTTATACATTGCAGTGGATTTAAATATTCATCAGTTTGCACTAGCAGTGAGGACTAAACAAGCTTACTCATCAAGCAAAGATTTCCTGAACTGCATTTAGCAACTGTTTTCTAGTGTAATACATTCACAGCAGGTCCACTGTTGAAATTTATATATGCATGATAGATCCGATATTATATTTGCACAGATCTTCAGGCAGAGTTTAAATTAGGGAGTGTGGCAGCCTCACTTAAAGGTTCTTTAATACAGCTGTCTCTTGCAACGAATGGTAAACTTCTCAAGAATGAAAAGTAAGCCTCTCTTCGAAGTAAATGAGTGCACTTTTTTTCTGTTGATGTTTATTTTTAACTATGATATCATCCTGGACAATCGGTTCTGTAAATTAAATTCATAATGGGAGATATAAGTCCCAAATAACTGATCTCAGGGTGGATTCATTCAATCCCTTCGTCATGCCTGGAAGCCATATTACCTGTGTGCCTTGAGGATCCAGGCCCGCCACAATCATACCGTGGGAAGTTGGGAGGGGGGATTGCATGAGTGGAGTAGAGATAGCCATAACAAACTTCTCTAAGAGAAGTTCAAGGCCATGGTGTCTGGCAGCTGTGCAAAGAAGAAATTGGAGGATGTCTTCTGTTTGGGAAAGAACTGATTGGAGCTGTGTGGATATGTGGGAGATGTAGGCAAGGTCTTGAACTCTCTTGTGGGTAAGGAAAACCTGGAAGCTTTCAGATTCGGGTTTTCCCAGATGTGTCAATATGACATCTTGTTCTGCCCCAGCTACGGATCCCAAAGAACACAGCACACACAAAGTTTGTACAAAACTTAATTTACTAAAATAACTCAGTCTTTTTCAAAACAAAGGCTGTTAATAAACTTTCTTAACAGCCTACAAGAAAACAAAGATAAACACAATCTTACTAAGGTTGGCAGAAAGTCCAGAAGCAATTTGCAGAGAATCCAGACGCGAAGGAGAATGAACTAAAGTTGTTCCCTACAAATTGCTTCAGTCGGCGTTCCTCCTTAAATAGGCTAAGGGAGTGGCCAATTAGCCCCAAGCCTTACTCTCGAGGAGACCTTCTCCTGAGGAGCCACTCCTGCCTTTTGGCTGCTCTGCGCGCCCATGCATCGAGAAGAGGCTCCTCCTCTTCGTCCTCTTCACTTAAAGGAGCTTCTGGAGGTTCTGAAGGCCCTGGCTGAATCCCCGCCTCTGGCACCACATCTTCTCCAGCCTCCTCATTGTCTGACTTGAGTGCCAGCTGCACTCGCAATACCACACCAGCCTCCTCGCTGTCAGAATCAGCTACAATCCGCACAGGCCGCTGATGGGCCACAACACCTCTATAATAAAGGTTAGCTTTGAGGAACTTCAAGCCTCGGAGTTTGATTTCGTTGGGGGTGTTACCTGGAACCCTGACACCATTATAGACTCAGTCTGGAGTCCGATTTCAATTTTATATTTGGGTTTTTATTTTTTTTTAATGTGTTTTCCACTATGCAGGGTTGTTGTTACAATATAGCGGCTACATAAGTCTCTTAAAATATACAAACAAACAATTTTTTTTTAAAAAAAAATAATAAGTTTTATTAAAATTTTTCCAAACAAGCAATTTTTTTGATGGAGGTCTACATACTGTGTTCTCTTAGTGTTTGTACTAAAGACGTGCCAATCTTAGTTTTTTAGGTGTGGGAAGACAAAAGAGTTTTAAAACAATTTTTGCAGGGTTTGTTCACTGATGTAAAAAATAACAAAATAAAAGCCGGTTGTTTTCAAGAGCAGACCCATTGCCACAGACTGCTTAATGAGCTTCCTGAACCAGGCTGATCCAGAAATCTTTCCCCACTACCGTGGCCACAGCTTCCATCAGTTGTCTGAGTACCACCCACAGGATTCCTCACATGCCAGAAAAGTTTTTTTTAATGATTTTTTTTAAAAAAAAACACCTGTTCTCGATTTAAATTTGACTGATTGCTCCTGATTTAGATTCCATTGATTTCTTATGTAATTCACATCAGCAAGGCCTACTTTTTTTGTGGTTTTTGCTTTATAGTATCTCTCAAAGTTTACGGTGTCCATGGAGATTCTCAGTCATGGTTGTCCCAAAGATGCTTCTTTTTTTTTTCAAGAGGCAACTGGACTTTCTGGTTTTTTTTTCTTTGAAGACGTTTCGCTTCTTCATCCAAGAAGCTTCTTCATCTCTGACTGGATGGTGGGGAATGGAAGGATTTATACTCCTTGCAGGCAGCTGGACATTTGCATTCTTTTAAAGGTTTATCTGTGTCCTCAGGGTCACCTCAGTGGTGCAAATGAGTGTGGAGCCTTCTTGGAACTCTTGAAAGGACTCTTGTTGTAGATTGGAGATAGATGATGTTGTATCCCTCTCCCTCTGTTGAGAGAGGGCTGTTCAATTTTAACACAGATGGCCTCAGTCTGAAAGAGGGGTTAAAGAGGATGAGAAGCGAAACATCTTCAAAGAAAAACCAGAAAGTCCAATTGCCTCTTGAAAAAAAGTACCTTTGGAACAAAGTTTACAGTGTTGCAACATCCTGGTGATGAATTAATTAATCTCCCTGTAAATAAATAAATAAATAAATGCTTTCATTGGAGAATCGGGATGGATAAGAAATGAATAGATTTCTTGTAAGAATCAAGACTGAAAAATCTTTACATATCATAAGTAAAGGTAAAGGTTCCCCTTGCACATATGTGTTAGTCGTTCCCAACTTTAGGGGGCGGTGCTCATCTCTGTTTCATGACCAAAGAGCCAGCGCTGTCTGAAGACGTCTCTGTGGTCATGTGGCCAGCATGACTAAACGCCAAAGGCACATGGAACGCTGTTACCTTCCCACCAAGGGTGGTCCCTATTTTTTCTACTTGCATTTTTTACGTGCTTTCGAACTGCTAGGTTGGTAGAAGCTGGGACAAGTAACGGGAGGTCACCCCGTTACGCAACGCTAGAGATTCAAACCGCTGAACTGCCAACCTTTCGATCGACAAGCTCAGCGTTTTAGCCACTGAGCCAGCGCGTCCCTCTAGGGTTAGGGTTCGGGCAATATGCTGACTTTGTAAACCGCTTAGAGAGGGCTGCAAAGCACTGTAAAGCGGTATATAAGTCTAAGGGCTGTTGCTATTGCGATGCTTAATAAAGCCGAAGAACACAAAGAAATGCAAAGTGCTATGAACAGAGTGAAAAGAAATCACTCCCGTCTGAAAAAGAGACAGCTGGAACTTTAAATGTGATCTGGGCTTCCAACGTATTATTTTAAGGACATGAAATCATGACATACACTAATGTATGTGCTGAGTGCACGCTGCAAGTTGCAACTGAAATGAAACAGAAGTTTAAGAACAGAAATGAAACAGAAGTTTAAGAACAAGTAGACTCAAGGCCGATGGTGTCTCCAAAAACCAAAGATTATTCCTAGATGTGGAAGGAATAAAATCTCAAAGGCCACTTGAGGTAACTGAGAGTTAATTTACAAAGAGTGAACTTGGACTGGAGACCTTTGCTATTTCCACACCTCCCCAGAAGATTAATGTTTCATTATGGGCTTATTTTTTTTTTTAAGCAGGGTCTTCTTGTTTGATGATTTTGTGGATTCTCTTCACTTTCCCCTCATTTATTTTCTGTTTCACGCCCGTCATTTTTCTCCTAGCGTGATGGAGAATAATTCTCCCTTCTCCCTCTCTTTTATTTTGCCAGTGGGATTTGAAGGGCTTTAAATCAATGCCTTTCAAAGAGGTCCTTGAAGGAGGTCGCAAACTAGGTTGAAAAAGTTGAAGTTGGTCATTTTTTTTAAACTTAAAAAAACAACCACCACAGAACCCTAACACATGGACATGCACACACAAAGAGAAAGGCCAGGAATAGTTGCAAAATTGGGAGCTGTAGATGCAGTTCAAGGACTATGCACGTCTGTGATTTATTTTTAATAAATCGCCATAGAATTTGTAGTGCGGGAACTGGAGGTGAAGGAAAGAATTCTAGCCTCACAATAATAGCATTTAGCACTTAGACTAATGTACCACTTTATAGAGCTTTACAGCTAATGGTGGGCTGCTGCCAGTTCAAGTGAACCCGTAGTTCCGACGATCAGCTGACCCCGCCCACTCACACCCACCCTATCCTGTCCTATAGATTTTGTTCTTTCTGGCTCAGCTGATTTGCATGGCACAGCTGATTTCCACGCCCCCACTATTCTACTTACTGGGGCTGCCTTAGAAGGTAAACAGCTGAGCTTCAAATTGCTGTGTTTTGAACGCTGTGCGCAAGTGCGTTAGGTGCGCTCACAGAACCGGTTGTTAAGCTTGTTGCAGACCCACCACTGTTTACAGTCCTTTCTAAGCAGTTGTGGTGGTCCACCAGCAGCCTGCAGAGCTGGGAGCGGAGTCGGACAGTGAGGAGGCTGGGGAGGACAATGGGCCAGTCCTGGAGTCAGTGGAAGGCCTGGACGAGGGCTCTACATCGGAGGCAGAGATGGGGCCATCTGGGAGCGATGTGCAGACTCCAGAGCCTCCAGAGGCGGACAGCAGAGAGGCAGAGGAACAGGAGGAGCCTTTTCCTAGTGCACACATGTGAAGAGCTGCCAGAAGGCAAGAGCAGCTAAAGCAAAAAGGACGACTTGGGAGTAAGGCCAGGAGATGATTGGCCCCTCCCATAAGGCTTAAAAAAGCAGCAATGGCTTTTGGGCTCTCTGTAGGAAAGCAGCGTTGCTACATTTGTTTCTTGTCGGTGTCTCTTGTTTCTGAACTTTGTGGGGCTTTGCCAAGAAAAGCCTTTGGCAGGGTGCCAAAGAAAACAAAGTTTTGTGATAAGGCTGAAGGACTTTTTCTGAAGGACTTGTTTTGGAATTAATTTGGACTAAGCTGAGAATGAAGTAATTCTCAGCTGTTCTAATAAAATATGTTTGTTTAGGACTGATTGTGTCTGGTAATAACTACTTGGGACTAGGTTTACAACAGCAGTTTACAAAGTCAGCATATTACCCCCAACAGTCTGGGTTGTCATTTTACCAACCTCAGAAGGATGGAAGACTGAGTCAACCTTGAGCCAGTCAGGATCGAACTCCTGGCTGTGGGCAGAGTTAGCCTGCAATACTGCATTCTAACCACTGTGCCAGCACAGCTCCTTATGTTGCAGGATACACTGATAAAATAACATTGCAAGGAGTGTGACATTTTATATGCCTTATCTGCTGTTGGCTGCAAGGTTCAGTCATTGCAGATTAATGCTCCTCAATCTAAGGAAAAACTTCCAAGGAAATCCGATATTCCCTGTAAAAAGTGTGGCAACTTCATTAAATTGCAAGCATGAACTGGGCTATGATTGGTTACACTGGCAGTTTTTCTTGATGCCGTACTTCTTGGACATGGATATTTATTACTGCACAGTTAAAGAGTAGCACGAGAGGCATCCTTCATGTAAACTTTATATGGTAGGCTTTAAAACTGACCCCTGCCATTTTCTTTTTATTGCAATTTGTTTTACAGTTTCTATCTTGAATCTTCCTGGACAGTTACAGGCAATTCAAAGAACTTTACAAGACAATAAACAAGTCTTTAAATCAGTGTTTCTGAACCTTAGCAACTTTTTTTTTTTTTTAGAAATGTAGTTTTGTTTTAATTATATTTGGGTAAAAAAAATAAATAAAACCATACCACTGAAATGGAGCAGCTTCTGAACCCGAAAAGGCCACCACCTCCCAACCGGGGGTGAAATTCAGCAGGTTCTTTCAGGTTCTGGAGAACCAGTAGCGGAAATTTTGAGTAGTTCGGCGAACCGGCAAATACCACCTCTAGCTGGCCACAGAGTGGGGTGGGAATGGAGATTTTGCAATATCCTTCCCCCAGGAGTGGGGAGGGAATAGGGATTTTGCAGTATCCTTCCCTTGCCATGCCCACCAAGCTACACCACGCCCACCAAGCCACGCCCACAGAACCAGTAGTAAAAAAAATTGAATTCCACCACTGCTCCCAATCCGCAGATGTTGAGGCAGCCGAGGAGTTAGAGGGCAGGCTGAGCACAAACCCTCCCATGGCCCCCAGGAAGTAGCCAGCCAATCTTTTTTTTTTAATTTGATTTATAATCTTATTTGATTTTGAGTCTTCTCCGGAGACTCAGGGCGGCTTATAGTGCGTTAAGCAATAGCCTTCATACTTTTGTATATTTATACAAAGTCAGCTTATTGCCCCCACAAACTGGGTCCTCAATTTACCTACCTTAGAAAGGATGGAAGGCTGAATCAACCTTGAGCCTGGCGAGATTCGATCTTACTTTAATTGCAGACAGCTGGTATTAAATTACAGTGCTCTGTCTGTTGAGCTATCCAGGCTCCTTCAGGGGCGCACAGGGCTTTTTTAGCCCTAAAAGCACAAATTCAGCACAGAAGCAAGCAAGCATGGAGAAAGAGGGTCAGGGTGGGGTGGAAAGCCCCTCCTTGGGGAAAACCCCCCAACAACAGCTAGATGGGGCTCTGCAAAGCACTTAATTGTGGCTTGTAGAACAAGCCAGCATCAGAGTGGTTCACGCCCCATACCGAGTCTGGCTCACACCTTAGCAACTTTTAAGATGCATGGACTTCAATTCCCTCAATTCCCCAGGCAGAATTCTAGGTGAAGCCCACCTAGACTTCTTTAAAGTTATTACGTTTGAGAAACGCTGCTTTAAATTTCAGAAAATCCAGTTATTGCTTAAAACCACGGTGATAATTTTACAGCCAATCCCGATAACCCTGCTTCCTAAAATTGATAAGCAAATGTCCATGAGGTTTTTACATGGGACGAGTGCCATTTAACCCTTGGTGTTCCCCACTGAAAGTTTTACAGTTCAAATAAAATAAAAAGACACAAAGGCAACCCTAACGTTCAGTCGCAGCTCTAGAGTGAGATTTTAACCAGCTGGGTTACTTTCACTGCAATTGGATTTATTTCCCAGAAAATTTACTTAAGACTGCTGAAACCCAGCAGGATTCCCCCTATACGGATGCTCAGACATGCTGCTATTAAACTGCACAAAGCAGCAGAAGGAAACACCAAACAAACCAGCTGCAGCTACTACATCATATTCAGAAACAATAAACCAGGCTTGGCAATTTATAGCCTGCAGGTGGCTTGGGGGAGGGGTTGGGGGAGCCTTCAGTCCCTAGAGCACACAAAAAAATAGACAAAGGCCAACCTTTTTGGCCTGTTGGAAGGTAGCGATTTAAAGGAAGGTGTTAAGCAAAATCAGAGAATGGCCAATTCTCTTTCCCCGCCTCCTCTTGTAACGGGATGTTCTAAATCAGCGGTGTCAAACTCAGAGCCCAAGGGCTGGATGTGTCACACGCTGGCCACGCCCACCCATTTTAGCAAAGTGGGGGGGAAAGTCATGACATGTCATGTGATGACAATGTGACGACGTGAGTTTGACAGCCCTGTTCTAAATGTACGCAGATATGGACCTCATTAAAGAAAGGCAACTCCCTCCATTCTCTGGAGGCTAAAACATGAAGAACCATTGCTGGAATTGGGTATGTCTAATTTAATGAAAAGCAGGACTAGGGGTGACATGATAGCAGTGTTCTAATGTCTCAGGAGTTGCCACCAAGAAGAGCTTGAGGAGGAGTCAAGCTATTATCCAAAGCACCTGAGGGAAGGAGAAGAAGCAATGGATGGAAACTGATCAAGGAGAGATTAAATCTAGAAACAAGGAGAAATTTTCTGACAGTGAGAACAATAAACCAATGGAATAGCTTGACTTCAGAAGTTGTGGGGGCTTCATCACTGGAAGCTTTCAGGAGACTGGACAGCCATCTGACAGAAATGGTATTGGGTCTCCTGCTTGAGCAGGGGGTTGGACTAGATGACCTACAACAAGATTCCTTCCAACTCTGTTATTCTATTCTTGTCCTCACTCCCAAGTAGACAGCTACAATGCTTTTCCCCTTCCCTTCCCTACCTCATACTTTATGGGTCCTTAAAGCTTTTTTGCAACCTAGTAATGTAGTCACCCCATTGCCCTCATCCCATCATGAGACATCCATGTCCAAGAAGCAAACAAGAATGCAGGAGGCACCTGGGCTTCCTTGAATAGATGTGTAGGACTTAACATGGTGCCCCACAAAAGCAGCAGCAGAAAAGACAACAATCATTTGTCCTATGTGCAATGGAATTAGTTAGATAACATTCATGGTCGGTGTGTACCAGTGGTGGGCTTCTACCGGTTTGTCCCGGTTCGGGAGAACAGGTAGTGGCGGTGGCGGGAGGCTCCGCCCACCCACCCGGACGTCATCACGGATGCTCTGCGCATGTGCAGAAATGCTGCGCGTGAGCGCTCACAGTCCCGAACCAGTAGCGAAGGTAAGTGAAAACCACTATTGAAGTGTACCATAACAATATTAAATTAAAATGAGCATGCGCAAGATGGCGACGCTAGCTGAGGTCGGGGCGTGAGGATGGGCACTGACCTACCTTTTGGGACCCTCTGAGGGTCGCCCTGAAGACCTGGCGACCCGGGTCCAGTTGGGGGAACTTCCCCAACTGGACCACCTTTGACCACCTTTAAAGCGCTCCATGGCTTAGGGCCGGGGTACTTACGGGACCGCCTTCTGCCACCAATTGCCTCCCACCGGCCAGTTCGCTCCCACAGAGAGGGCCTCCTCAGGGTGCCGTCGGCTAGACAATGCCGGCTGGCGACCTCCAGGAGGAGAGCCTTCTCTGTGGTGGCACCTACCCTTTGGAACAATCTACCCCCAGAGATACGAGTGATCTCCGACCTCCGGACCTTTCGTCGGGCCCTAAAAACTCATCTCTTTCAGTTAGCCGGTCTCTCTTGATTTTATGATTTTATGGTTGGTTTTAAATTTTGATATGGATTTTAAATTGATAAATTTTAAACTATGGGCCAAATTTAATTATTTTAAATCTATTTTTAATCGTATTTATGTATAAATGTTTTTATTTTGGCTGTTCACCGCCCTGAGTCCGAAAGGAGAAGGGCGGTATAGAAATTCGAATAATAAATAAATAAATAAATAAATAATATGAAGGGACAAATATTGGATTCAGGAATGAATTCATGAATATATCAGAAAGATTCTAAGTCGGTCTCGAAGCCAGAATAAAGACCACTATAGACTCTGTATCAGCTCTATATATGACATCAGTTCAAATATGTCTTCAGTGATAAAGAGCTGAGGTGGCACAGTGTTTAGAGTGCAGTACTGCAGCTAATTCAGCTGACTGCTAGTTCAGCAGATCAGCGGATCAAATCTCACTGGCTCAAGGTTGACTCAGCCTTCCATCCTTCTGAGGTGGGTAAAATGAGGACGCAGATTGTTGGGGGCAATATGCTATTTAGTATACTGTCTTTGGTATAAGCCGTCCAGAGTCCTCGGAGAGTGGGCGGCATAGAAATATGACCAATAAATAAATAAATAAATAAAGCTGGTTTGCAACTCTGGGACATGTGCTAATTATATTTTCCCCATTAGCTCCTTTTCTTTTGTAAACACCCTTCCTCCAAATGGGTTTCTTCTGAAGAAGAAGATTCATAAATGTATACATTTTTCGGATCATGTAGTTTAAAGGATTTGCGGAATCCTGTTTCAATTATGTACTCCATTCCCTCCCCTTTAATATTTTATAAATATGTTTTAAATATTTTAACCAACAGGCAGGGCAAAGCTAAAGAGATCTAATAGGGTTCAAAGTGTGACTTTTGCATATTAGAAATAAAAAAAAAACCACAGCACAGGAGAGTGTGTTGTATACTTGGACACCAGAGATGGGTTTCGGCAGGTTCTGACCAGTTCTGGAGAACCGGTCGCGGAAATTTTGAGTAGTTCGGAGAACCAGTAAATACCACCTCTGACTGGTCCCGCCCCCATCTATTCTCTGCCTCCGGAGTCCCAGCTGATCGGGAGGAAATGGGGATTTTGTAATAACCTTCCCCTGGAGTGGGGTGGGAATGGAGATTTTACAGTATCCTTCCCCTGCCACGCCCACCAAGCCATGCCCACAGAACCGGTAGTAAAAAAAATTGAATCCCACCACTGTTGGACACCTACTGTTGTGACATCGGAGTTAGGAGGGGTCATTTCCACTAGGTTGATGAAATACGGCTCATCTTTCCATACAGGGTAATTGTCGTTGATGTCCAGCAAAGTGATGTTTACCTGAAAAGAACCATAGTTGTAAATTCACACATATTTTTTTTCAGGCATTCCAGTCATATTCTCCCAGCATTAATATAGCACCTTTACAAACTTATTCTTCATTGTCGATAGAGGAGGAGGATTAACTCACCTCCTCTTAACCTCTAAGCTTTAAATCCAGGAAGGTTTTCAAAATTCTCCGCGTAGCTTTTCTGACAATGAATGTCAGTACCTCTCTCGATGAATGCATGAGTCACAAAACAAACATACTTGACTAATTTTTCCTCTCCACCAATTTCCCACAATGGTTCCAGGATTGCCTCTTAGTTTATACAACAATATGCTGAGAAGATCTTCCACAGATATTCCTACCGTATTTGGAAATGAGTCTGTTAGTTTTAAAACGTGTATTTTCTTTCCATGCTTTGATTAAATTAGGAAGCTTAGATGACGTTCATGTACAAAATAAGATTTTTAATAGTGAGGTTTGGCAGTGTGAAAGGTTTGTGTTTTTTTTGTGGTGCCTTTGTGTCAATCCAGACTCCTGGAAACTTCATAGATAGGACCATTCAGGATCTTTTTGGCAAAATTTTAAAGATGGCTTCCTGTTGTCTCCTTTCTAAGGCTAAGAAAGGATGATTGACTCAAAGTCACCCAGCTGGCTTCCATCTTTAACAAAGGACTAGAATTTGGGTTTTTCTGCTTGTAATTTAGCATCTCAATGAGTGGAAGTCCATTTTTAAATTTTGCTTTGCTCTTTGTTTCTAAAATTATTTGGGAATTTTAACAATCAGATAAACCTGTTAATGGCTTTAATGAAGAGCTCATGCACTCTGTTTAGCCTATGTAGATAAATCAACAATCAGGAAAAATAACCTTTAGATAATATGCAAAATATTTCTAATTTAGACTAAAAACCTAAATCCTTTTATTTCAGGGTCAGTTCATTTGAATATAACAACTGATACAGTTTCCTCCCCTCATACCAGTGATGGGTTGCCCCCGGTTCGCACCGGTTCCATAGAACCGGTAGTAAAACTGGCAGGAGGCTCCGCCCACTGACCCCAATGTCATCAAAACGCTTCTGCGCATGCGCAGAAGAGGGCATGCGACCCCACTGCGAACCGGTAGTAAAGGTAAGTAGAACCCACCCCTGCCTCATACTGTAATTATTTCACGACAGTGGATTTCAACACAGAAGAGAATCAAAGTTACTACCAGTAATAGTGTTAAAAGGTTCTAGGGAAGAGTATACCGGTAGACTTACAATAGTTCATTTAGTGACCATTTGAAGTTACAACGGCATTGAAAAAAGTGACTTATGACCAGTGGTGGGATTCAAGTAATTTAACAACTGGTTCTCTGCCCTAATGATTTCTTCCAACAACCAGTTTGCCAAACTGCTCAGAAAGTTAACAACCGGTTCTTCCGAACCCGCTAAATCCCACCACTGCTTATGACTGTTTTTTCACACATATAAGCATTGTGGCATCCCTATGGTCACGTGATCAAAATTCGGATTTGGAAACTGAGTCATTATTTATGACAGTCACAGTGTCCTGGGGGGGGGTCACGTGATCCTCTTTTGCGACCTTCTGACAAGCAAAGTCAATGGGGAAGCCAGATTCACTTAGCAACCATGTTATTAACTTGACAACTGCATTTAACAACTGTGTAAAGGTTGTAAAATAGGGCAAAATTCACTTAACAAATGCCTCACTTAGTCAAATAAATTTTGGGGGGCTCAATTGTGGTTGTAAATTGAGGACTACCTGTAGTCAGTCAACTTGATAAAACAGGAAGTAACTGCTTGGATTGTCCTGTGTAGCCTGGACACAGGTCTTTCATCATCATGAACAGAACAGAATAACAGAGTTGGAAGGGACCTTGGAGGTCTTCTAGTCCAACCCCCTGCCCAGGCAGGAAACCCTACACCACTTCAGACAAATGGTTATCCAACATCATCTTAAAAACTTCCAGTGTTGGAGCAGTCACAACTTCTGGAGGCAAGTTATCCCACTAGTTAATTGTCCTAACTTCAGGAAATTTCTCCTTAGTTCTAAGTTGCTTCTCTCCTTGATTAGTTTCCACCCATTGCTTCTTGTCCTGCCCTCAGGTGCTTTGGAGAATAGCTTGACTCCCTCTTCTTTGTGGCAGCCCCTGAGATATTGGAACACTGCTATAATGAGTAGAAACGAAAATGAATAACATGAAGGAAAGCATTCTGTGCCTACTGTTCCCATACCACTTGTCCCACCTGAATTATTAGATGAGAACATTGGCCTGTCCATTGTAGAAAGTACCGTGGTACAGGATAAGAGCAACCTTTATCCTCGGAGTCATAATGCTGAAGCACAATAGATATAAATGCTATTTTAATTTGGGAGAACACAATGCACTCTGGAGGAATTCAACCAGCGCAGATATCTCTCTCAAGGTTAAACTGCTCACCAAAATGTGCATGCTGACATGGACAAATTCTTCTTTAATCCCTTAATCACTACCACAATACTGTAGCAAATGATAAATAGCCTTATTTAAACCAAGGGAATGTAAGACCTGTACTAGGGATTCGAACCCCCAATCTGCCGACCTTTCTGCTCGACAAGCTCAGTGTCTTAGCCACTGAGCCATCTAGTCAGGAAATGGGGTTTTTTTGTATTCTCAGAGTATGCACAAATGAAACTCCCTCTTTAAATAGTCTTCCTGGCTGCGGACAGCGATGATCAAGAAGAAAGTGAACCTATTACTAATTAGGGCCTTTCCCTGCTATTCTTACTTTGGAAAGATAGTAGTGGGACAGTGAGACATGAACTGAGGAGACAGACTGTAGTTCCCATTTGACCAGAAAGGGACCAAATGATTCACTTTGGATGACTCTGTTTCTCCCTATCAGCCCAACCTGTCTTAGAATTAGGAATTAGAAACATCTGCAGGATCCTGTGCTTTCTATCATAATGATATAAACACCGCCACATTATTAAAATACAGGTTATTTGAGGGACCGTCTCTTGCCGGTCATATCTACCCAACCAGGGGTAGAGCGGGGAAGCAGGGAATGCTGTGGACGCCATCCCCGAGGGAGATACACCTGGTTGGACCCAGAAGAAGGGCCTTCTCCGTGGTGGCTCCCTCTCTCTGGAACATCATTCCCCCAGAGATTAAAACGGCCCCCACTCTAATACACTTCTGGAAGGCGCTGAAGACCTGGTTCTGCCAGCGGGCCTGGGGAACCCAGAGCGGGATGGAGCCCATTAAATGGCTTGTGTGATCGGCTGTCGCTGGGGCAGGAGGTGGGGGGTGATTTTATTATATTAATTTATTTGATTCTTTTATTAGTTGTATTGTTTTTTAATGTGGTTTTAAATTATGTAAGCCGCCTTGAGTCACCATGGGCAAATAGGCAGCAATATAAAACAAACAAACAAACAAATGGTCGAACCTATTTGGTATGTATAGTAGTCCTAATGATGGTTCCAAGTTACGAGAGCCTCAGAAGAAGCCATTTAGAATATGTCCTCAAAGTTGTGGCCCACTGCACCACCCCAAAGTTACGTGATCACAATTTGGGCACGTAGCAACTGGCTTGCATTTACGACAGTTGCAGTGCCTTGCAATCACGAGATTGCGATTTGCAATCTTTGCGGCCAGTTTCTGAGACGAAAAGTCAGATGGGGAAGGTGGATTTGCTGAATGACTGCAGTAAAAATGGTCATAAAATAGGATCCGGTCATGTGATAACTTGCTTTATGACCTCGCCAACTTACAACAGAAATTCTGTTCCCAATTGTGGTCGTAAATTGAGGGCTACTCTACTGGTAATGTGACAATATACAAGCTGTCGCAACACACAGTATGTAGGAATGACCTTGGAAGAGAGGAGAAAGAGCCAGAGGCTAGACAACTGTCATAGGAAGACATCTCAATCCACAGAAGAAGTGTGTGTGTGTGTGTGTGTGTGTGTGTGTGTGTGTCAGAGAGAGAGGGGGGGGAGAGGGAGAGGGAGAGGGAGAGTGGGAGAGGGAGAGGGAGAGGGAGAGTGTTGTGTAAAACATTTCTGAAGGGATCCTTCCTAGGTTTCTGGAGAGTAAAAGGACGGGAGGAGAAAATTTCTTTCAGTCTTACAAGGCTTTATATATCTATCTATATCTATATCTATATCTATATCTATATCTATGTAGGTCTTTGGTTATTCGGATTTTCTCCCGCGTAAAATTGGAAGTGTCTTGGTGACGTTTCGACGAAGTCTCATTCGTCATCTTCAGGCTGGTGTTTTCGGCTTCGTGCAGCACGAAGCCGAAAACACCAGCCTGAAGATGACGAATGAGACTTCATCAAAACGTCGCCAAGACACTTCCAATTTTACGTTGAAAGAAACCCGAATAACCAAAGACCTACATACAAATACCCGCGAAAACCTCAGAAAACATCTATCTATATCTATCTATATCTATCTATATCCTTATATAACAACCTAACACATATATAGTTAGTAGTCACAATCTACTAAGAAGAGAGTTAAATCTCTCTTCTCTTATCAACACCAATTGAATCGGGTCCCCAAGGAAGCAGGAGAACAAGAGAAGAGCGGAAACTGGACAGCCGTTTGTCCAGAATGGTATAGGGCAGTGATGGCTAACCTTTTCTGGACCAAGTGCCCAAAGCGTGCACATGTATGTGTGAATGCGCATGTGCACGCCTGAACACCCAAAATGCAATGCGTGCGCGTGCCACCACGATGTGCCCCGCCCAGTGGTGGGATTCAAATAATTTAACAACCGGTTCTCGGCCCTAATGATTTCTTCCAACAACCAGTTTTCCAAATTGCTCAGAAAGTTAACAACCGGTTCTCCTGAAGTGGTGCGAACTGGCTGAATCCCACCTCTGGCCCCACCCCCACATGTGCGCGTGCCCCCCCGCCCCCACCCCATGCATGCACAGCATAGACCCAACAACCAGCTGGCTGGCAGGAGGCGCATGCACGCACGCACACACACACACAGTGGAGCTGAACTGGGGCGATGGCTAGCGTGCCCACAGAGAGGGCACTGCATGCCACCTGTAACACACGTGCCATAGGTTTGCCATCACAGGTGTAGGGTATCCTGCTTGAGCAGGGGGTTGGACTAGAAGACTTCCAAGCTCCCTTCCAATTCTTATTATTCTATGTTCTATAGTTATGTATCTTATCTGGACTACCTTGAAGGGCTCTCCTCCAAGGATGCTTCTGGTGGTCTAAAATTAGGGGGAGCCTTTGTGTAAATGTCTTGAGTTCCCAAAGAAATGGTGGGATAGAGATGCAAATAATAACAGTAAAAATAACAATAGTTACCACCACCACACCAAATTCCCTGACATTAGTGTTTCTCAACTTCAGCAACTTTATGATGTGTGGACTTCAACTCCTAGAATTCTCCAGCCAGCATGTTAGAGCAGGGGTGAGCAAAATTGGCCCCTTTATGACCTATGGACTTCAACTCCCAGAATTCCTGAACCAGCTTGGCTGTCTCAGGAATTCTGGGAGTTGAAGTCCGCAGGTTGTAAAAGGGCCACAGTTGCCCACCGCTGTGTTAGAGCATTCATCATAGAACATAGAATAATAGGGTCCAGCCCCCTGCCCATGGCAGGAGAGCCTATATCCGTGATAATGAACCTATGGCACGCATGCCATAGGTGGCACGCAGAACCCTCTCTGCGGGCACGCCAGCCGTCGCCCCGACCAGGTCCACCGTGATTATGTGTGCGCCTCCCACCACTCAGCTGGTCTTCGGGTCTCTGCTGTGCATGCGCGGGGGACGGCAAATGCAGGGGACACGCACACACATGTGTGGGGAGTGGGGCACATGCAGAGGGGTGCTCGCATTGCATTTTGGGGGTTCACGTGCGCGCACCCCCCACACCCCATCTGTAGCCTGGAAGGCCTCCTGCACCAACCTGGAAGCCAAAACGGGGTGCTGGGGACGTGAGAGCATTTGCGGGGGACACGCATGCATTGCATTTTGGGGGTTCTCATACACGCGTGTGCATTCGCTCATGTACTTTGGGCACTTGGCACCAAAAAAGTTAACCATCACTGGGCATTTGGACAACTCACTGTCTTCTTAAAAACCTCCAATGATGGAGCACCCACAACCTTTTGAGGCAAGCTGTTCCACTGATTAACTGTTCTAACCATCAGGAAATTTCTCCTTAATTCTAGGTTGGGTCTCTCCTTGAGAAGTTTCTATCCATTATTCTTATCTTGCCCTCAGGTGCTATGGAGGAGAGGTTGATCACCCTTCTTCTCTGTGACAGCCCCTCAAGTGCTGGAAGTCTGCTCTAAAGTTGCTGTAATTAAGAAACATTACCTTATATGAACAAAGCATAAGAACCAGAGTAGATTTATCATCAGAAATTGTGCATTTCTTCTTTCTCCCTGTAATACTTAAGGCTGCAGCTTTTATTGATACATGCTACCCTAAAATGAAATAAAAAAATGACACTAGGAATGATTTCCCCCCCCACAGAATTCACAAAAGAAAGTTGAGGCAAAAGAATTTGAATTGAAAGATATATATATATATATATATATATATATATATATATATATATATTGTAGCTGGAGCTACAAAAAAACCTTGGCTACATAGGGAAAACCTGGCTAGAAGAAAAACACACATAAACCCTACGAAGAAGTAAGAAAATTGATACTGTGCCTTTACAGGGAGGATACATAAGATATGGGTGTGGCCTACTGATGACAGCTAACGAGCTAGAAATGGATCTATTTAGGTCTCCCACCTAGCAGTTAGAGCTTGCTAGGTGTCAGAAAGGAAAAAAAGCCCAGAACCGAGTAGATGTGATTCTACTGAGCTGGAGCTACAAAAAAACCTTGGCTACGTAGGGAAAACCTGGCTAGAAGAAAAACACACACACACACACACACACACACACACACACACACACACACACACACACACACACACATATATATTCGAGATAATGCAACTATATAGCCAATAAAATGATAATCACATCAAAAACTATAGGCATCACAGCAAATCATGGAAGCAGTTTGCAATGGAAAAAGCTTAAGCATGCTTCCTTGATCTCTCACTGTCCCTTTAAATTATTTAAAGTATTTTAAATTCCTATTAGAAGCGTGACCTAGGGCAGTGACCTGATAGAAGAGCAGTTGCTGAGTGTTTACAGGATATCTGGGAAGGAGAAGAGGAGGAGTTAAGAAGCAAGAGAGCGAGAAAAAGAAAACACACACACACACACACACACACACACACACACACACACACACACATATAAAACAGAATAGAAAAGGGAAGGAATTTCTAATACTGTATCATAAAGAAAGTGGTTATGGAAAAGACAGACCACACCAAATGAGAATCTTTCCTTAATTTTGCAAAGTTTTTTTTTGGTCATATTGCTTTTTCTTTAAGTAAAATATTAGGCCACATTAAATAATATGGCCTAAAACATGGATGTCAAACTCATGATCTCATGTCATCACATGATGTATCATGACTTCCCCCCCTTTGCTAAACTGGGGGTGGGCGTGGCCAGCATGTGACGCATCTGGCCTACAGACTGCGAGTTTGACATCCCTGGCCTAAAATATGTATTTTTCTCACACATTCCAAGCCAGGGAGAAAAAGGAGGAAAGGGAAGAACAAATAAACAATTATAAAACAATCATTACTACACTAATATCTCGGCATGTTGATTACCTTATGCTCCAAGAGGCAGAAGTTAACATATATACAATTTTCACATCTCATTTGAAAATGAAAATATGAGTTTGACTCAATTGAATGATAATAACTGGCCAAAATAATCCAGAAAGTATAATAGTGAGGCAACAGTATGAGCTCAGGTCTTCTAAATCAAAATCTAGAACTCCATATTGTCAAGTCAACCCACAGAAGGCTTATCATTGTTCTGACAAGATAAAATTCACAGCTTCAGAAAACTCCTAATGAGTTGAATGAAGAGGTATAAAAATGTAAGCAGTGAATTCAAAATAATTCTGCAAAGACATCCAACCTCTGGCATTTTGTTTACACTGTACAGGGAGAAAAATACTTCACTTCGAAAGGATTTAACAAGTGGAAAAATCACTTCACCCCAAACTTGGGTGAGCATATTTTTCTAGTAACCTTGGTCTGAGTTCCATCCAACAATATCATAGCCTCCCTAACTCTATAATCTTTCCAACTATTCTTGGTCATAGCTTCTCATTAGGCACAAAAATGATACAAGTGCGAATATGGAAGACGAGGATTGCTTTAATGCAGAAGAAAAAGGGAAAGAAAATGACAATCTCAGCAGAGGTGGGCGTCACATAATGTAACAACCGGTTCACCCAGCACCGAAAATGTGAGCCTTCCGTGCATGCACGCAACTTCGAAAACACGGTGATATAGGACAAAATAGCACCAGGTGGGCAGGCCCATTCGCTGGTCGGAACTACCGGTTCGCCTGAACCGGTCTGAACCACCAGCAGCCCCACCTCTGCATCTCAGCAATCTCTTGCAGATGATACAGAATTCCATTTTTTTCCTTTAAAAAAAAGCTAAATAACATCTTAAGAAAAATACCTTATAGTTAGCCTTTCCCCCCTTATTTTTTAAAAATCGGTGGAAGGGTTGCTTTAAATGTACCTGGATGGGAAAATCAATTTTCCTATATTAAGTTTTTGTGGAAAACTATTAAGGTTGAGTCACCTGCTTAAAATATCTATGACAGAACAGCCCATCAGAAGAAAAGCAAATTCTCCAATTCCTAAATACAGCTATACAAAAGTAGAAGATGCATTTGATGTATGATAATGACACAGAGTAATTTAATATGGGAGACCAAGTTGAGGTGACATTTCAACAAGCCTTCTGCAAAATAATTCCATCTCTTTGTTCTTTTCTTAAATTGCTTACCAGGTGGGCATCTGAAAGTTTCTAAGTCATGGAAGAGCAGTTCTGTTCTGTTCAAGATAAGAGAGGTCAATTATTGTTAAAATAATCTAGACCCATGATGGCTAACCTTTGGCTCGCGTGCCAGAGGTGGCACGCAGAATCTCCTCTGTGGGCATGTGCACTGTTGCCAGCTGCTCTTTCCGGCACACGCATTCGGGCCGGCCAGCTGATCTTCGTGCACACGCAATGAGCAGTGGCTGGTGCACATATGTGCACCGGAAACCAGAATACCAGGTGGTTGGTGCGTGCGTGTACACTGGCCAGCTGGTGTTTGGGTTTCCAGGGCTCTGGCGCGCACACGTGTATTCCAGTTTGGGCACTCGGTGCTGAAAAGGTTCACCATCACTGATCTAGATACTTAACTATGTTACAAACATCAAATGAAACCACTGCAGTGAAACTCACAGTTGCAATGCCAGTTTTCTGATTGTGGCCAACACCACCATCCACGGCTCGTACAATGAGTATATATTCTGATTTAGCTTCCCGGTCCAGTAGAGATGTGGTGGTGATTTCCCCTGAAGTAGGCAAGAGAGGGAAAAAGGAAACAAGAGCTTATAAATCGGAAGCCAAAGGCTCAAAGGCATTTAAGTTATACATTATTTTCCTAAGCTTATAGAAGAAGATGGTGCAGTCCCTTGGAAGGTTTTTCAAATTGACCTTTCATGATGTCACAGAACGTACAACACCTTGCAATTGCTAAGAGAAAAGCCCTTAGCAACAAAATGCTGAAACTTTGCAACATCTGAACAGGAAGTAAAAAGTCAGTTTACTTGAAGAAAAGAAAATATACGAAGCCCTAGAAAAGCCACCAGGAGAAACTAGAGGATGTACTCTGGAAGCTATGAAAACAGGAGAGCTGAGGACAAAGAAATCCCAGGTCAATTGTATGTTTGGATGATTACTAATCAGATGCACCTCCAATGTTAATATGCCATGTTTCAACTATATTCAATTATAAATTCAGTTTAAAGTATGATCCAGTTTATATAGTTCTACAGAGGAATTATTGAGTCTGTCATCTGCACCTCTATAACTGTCTGGTTTGGTTCTGCAACCCGGCAAGACAGACACAGACTTCAGAGGATAATTAGAATTGCAGAAAAAATAATTACTACCAACCTGCCTTCCACTGAGGACTTGTATACTGCACTACTATTACTATTAATCTTCTCATCATTCCTATCACCCATCTCCTCCCACTTATGACTGTTACCCTGTTGCTGGTATCCTTAAGATTTATATTGACTGTTTCCCTATGATTATCATTAAGTGTTGTACCTAATGATTCTTGACGAATGTATCTTTTTTTTTATGTACACCGAGGGCGTATGCACCAAGACAAATTCTTTGTGTGTCCAATCACACTTGGCCAATAAAGAATTCTATTCTATTCTATTCTATTCTATTCTATTCTATTCTATTCTATTCTATTCTATTCTATTCTATTCTATTCTATTCTATTCTATTCTATCCTATCCTATCCTATCCTATCCTATATCCTATCCTCTATCCTATCCTATCCTATCCTATCCTATCCTATCCTATCCTATCCTATCCTACGAAGCTCACGATAAAAGTCTATAGGTTTGAAGTGCCTGAAAAAGCTATCTAGGTGTGATCCACTACCTAATACTTCTTTTAATAGGTTTCTGAAGCTGCCTGAGCTTCTCTCTTATTGCTCCAATAATGAATTGAAAGGTGCCCAATTGTCTTGTTTGTACAGAAGGCTAACCAAGATGGAACTGTCCATTGATTCCATGGCCCCCATATTCAGCCTATACATCGAAGTTCAATTCCCTGGTCAAACACAAATCACTTTAATTTTAAGGGGCTGTCCACAGCAGATTATCTGGGGGAAACGATTAAAAATTGATCTTGAACTGCAAGAGGTCAAAAGATTCATTGAAATACATTTGCCTCCCAAGTTCCTGTGGTACCCATTAATCTGCAGTCTGGAAAAAAAAAAGCCAGTGGGGGACTTAGAGAAAAAGGACACGTCTCAGTGATGAATTGCTCCACTTTGCCCACAAAGTTACATCCAATTAGGCACACCTTCACAGCGCAAGTTCAGCTAATTTTAGTGATGCTATTCCTACAGAGTTCTTCTCAGATTCTCTCTCCCCCTATACCACTTCCCGGCATGCAGGATAATCTCCCTTCCTACAGAATAGAGGAACAGGGCAAGAGACTGAAAGTGATGCCACGTCAAAAACACTGCCGTGCCTTTTTCAGATTGTTTGACAATTCTGTAACATAAAAAAAAATGTCAAATTGGGAAAAAACACATAGGCAAGGAAACAAAAGAGTCAATGAATTTTTTTAATCTTTGCACTACATCGTTGATTTGGAATGTTCCTCCTGTTTTGCAGATGTATAGGGGACTTCAAATACCAGAGCCCCATCCAACATGCTTATGATGGCTGTGTTGTGGTCCGCCAGCCTGCAGAGCTGGCAGCGGAGTCGGACAGTGAGGAGGCTGAGGAGGACAGTACTGGAGTCAGGGGAAGGCCTGGACGAGGGCTCTGCGTCGGAGGCAGAGATGGGGCCAGGGCCATCTGGGAGCGATGCACGGACTCCGGAGCCTCTAGAGGCGGACAGCAGAGAGGCAGAGGAACAGGAGGAGCCTGTTCCTAGTGCACGCATGCGAAGAGCTGTCAGAAGGCAAAAAGGACAACTTGGGAGTAAGGCCAGGAGGTGATTGGCCCATCCCAGAAGGCTTAAAAGAGCAGCAACGGCTCTTGGGATCTTTGTAGGAAAGCAATGTTGCTACATGTTGCTACAAAACACACCTGCCAATAATGTATTGTATAAACAGACCAGAATTCCTGGCAGACGAGAGTTCAGGCATCTACTTGTAAAACGCCTGCCAAATCCAATTAGCACTCCCAAAAAGCAGGAGAGGCCTTATCTGCAGTCCATTTCTAGAGCGACAAATTATCCACAAGAGTTTAGTCCAAAATATATCTGAGCCGAAGTGCAGGATTCACGATGTGATTCTTTAGAGTTTAAACGTTTGTCCATCACAAAGCCTGCCGAGCAATCACGTCCCCTTTTATCCCTTTTGGGCCGTGGCTCAGCGACTCAGCTCAATCCATGGTCCTCCCACGCCTCTTCCTTTGCTGAGCACGCTTCTCCCTCCAATGCTGCCTGGGATCAAGCCAGGATTCATCAGTATCACTCTCTATCAATGGGTGCTCCAAAATGCCTTCCTCCTGGCACATCCCAGGCTGTTCCTCCTGGCCTTCGGATGGAACCTAAGGCATTTCCAGAGAGGAGGGTCCTGGAGAGGGAGGCCTTGCCAGTTCCTCCCCCTCACCTTCTGAGTCCTCTTCCTCCCGAGGACAGGCTCGGGAGTCGGAGTCACAACACTACAAATTATAGCTACCATAGTATCACATGAATGCTGACTATCTACGAAGGGAGTTCAAGAACCTTGGCAGCTCAGATCACAAATAGAATCACAGAGTTGGAAGGGACGTTGGAGGTCTTGAAGTCTAACCCCCAGTTTAGGCAGGATAGATGACGTTCTTGTGCTTCCTTCCAAGCTATGGAAGTGAACTAGAAAGGAAGCAGAATACTGCAAGAAAATACCTGGTTATGCAAATGGTTTTGATGGAAGAGATTTGGTTTCTGGAACCAATATTCACATTCTCTGGATGGACGAATTGAATGGAATATGCTTTACAATGAATGGTAAAGAATGTATCTAGCTCTAAGTGTAATGGACTTCTTAGAGCCTGGGAAAGAGAATGGTAGTTTGCAAAATATTACTGGGCAATATGTTCCATATCTGCAAATCAAGTAGCAATCCCTCACTGCCTTAAGATGTGGCCAGCTGGAGAACTAACGGATCCTTAGCCTAATAAACCTACAGATAAATAGATTGCAAAATAAATGCAAGATTCTGTAACCTCATCCTTTCCTTCTGTTTCAATGCACCTGGTTAATAAGATCTTGTGAAAATCTAATCTTTCTAATTGTGAATAATATATATTAGGCATTTGGAAGTGAGACTGGATCTTGCATGGGTTGGAGATGAAAACCCTGCGATGAAAAACTCAGATAAAGATTTGTGGTCTATAGAAGGAAGAGAAAATACTGCTGCATTGAGGCCTGTTAAATCATTCAGTGACAACACAGAAAGAAGATTGGCTTCCAAAGTTCATGGCCTTCATTGTCTGTAGCTTCACAATCAGCATATGGGAAGTAAGCAATATTAGTTTGAACTCAGTGCAGGAAGGAAATGTGATTTAATAGCTATAACTAACAGAGATCTGATGCAATGAGTCATATGTCTGGAGTTCTGCAGGTAGAGGGTATTGCTTGTTCAGAAAGAACAGGTGCAGTAGAGAAGGAGGAAGACTAACTTGTGTTAAAAGTAAACACACCTGCTCATAAATCTTAATGAATAAATTCGGCAGTGCTAGAAAGAGATTTGGAATAAAATAAACTGAACAAAACTTGTACTGTCAACTATTGTTAGTTCTTAGTCTATTAACTAAAGAGATTTGTTTGCTACAAGTACTTGTGTATATAAATTCTAACAACTATTGGTGGTTTACAATAATAACATTTTAAACCCCAACTCATAAAAACAATACATATAGCAGGGGTATCAAACTCGATTTCATTGAGGGTTGTGTTTGATCTTGGAGGGCCAGGGGTGGGTGTGGCCAGGGTGGGTGTGGCCAGCTCAATGTCACTTGTGTCAGGGGCACCTATGGCAGCCCGAGCGCTCTGCCAGAAAAAATGGGCTCCCGAGCTCTGTTTTTGGTTGCGATTGCCTCCATCAACCCTCTGCCACCGAAACAGCCCTCCCGAGCTCCGTTTTCGCTGGCAGAGGCACCGCTATTTCTAGGATGGCCCTGTGGGCCAGATCTAAGCATTCTGTGGGCCGGATCCAGTCCCCGGGCCTTGAGTTTGACACCCCCCAGACATATAGTATCATATATACATATATGTATACACATACATAACATATCTCCAAGTTAAATTTGACTTCTGTCAACTCTCTGGACAATTCTCTGAAATTTTCTTGGCAATATTTTTGAGAAGTGTTTTGCTAATATCTCCTTCCTAGGGACAGAGAGAGGGAATGGCCCAAGATCACCCAGCTGGCTTTGTAACTAAGGCAGGACTAGGACTAAAAGTCTCCTGGTTTCTATCTTGTTGCTTTGATATATTTCCCACAAGCTACTATCTTTCGAAGACAGATGAAGTAGTAATATAGTCATGGCAGGATAGTGAATGAACCAGATATCTAGTGGGACATAAACTCGGCAAAACGTGGTCCTTCCAAAACATTTCTGACCCAACTTGCTGAAATCTTTCTCTCTCAAAAAGGTTTAAGAAGACCAGCTACCTTTGGTCTGATACCTAAATGAGAAGATATGGCATCTAATAAGAACATTGGGGGAAAAATGACTAAGTAACATGAGAGTTCTTGAGAAATTTAAAATCAAATGCAGAGATGTAAGATGAAAGATACTTGACTTGATAGTACTTACAGAAAGATGATGGAACAGTAGTTGATCATAAACTGAGTATGGTTGGACAACGTGATATGGCAGGTATAATATTGGGATATGTGAACAGAATTATAGTTTGTGGGAAATGATTGTCCCATTTTTCTGTGCATTGGCCACTGACTACTTCAAATAGCATGTCACATTACATTTTAAGACAAGTTCAGATAGCCGTTATTAACCTAACCCCGACACCTTTCTGTTCTGATTCTCATAGTCAAGAGAGAATGTAGAAGTTGGAAGTGCTTAGTCATTAGAAAAGAAGAATTTGATGGGGATATGTTAAAGGTCTACATATACTGGAAAGGATGTCACTCAGTAGGAAGATGTATTGTCAGTTATTATGGACTTTAGAACATACAATACAAGATTTAGGTTAAAGAAAGATGATTCTGACTGAACAGTAGAAAGATATTCCTAAGAACAGTGTGACAGTGAAATCAATTTCTTAAATAATCCGTGGCCTGTATTTCATTGATGTGATCAGATGGAGGATAGTCAGACATATATTTATTTTGGATTTCCACTGTGGGCGGATATAGTATTCAATGTTAAATGCCACTTCCATCACTAAGATCTGGGAGATGTTCATATTGCCAGTGACAATGAAACAAAATACCAAGAGAGGCATTTTAATAGTTTCAACTTGTTTTGGTTCCCCCAAATCCTTGGATGCCATCCTCCACTCCAAAAGTTTGTATTACAATTGAATTGTAATTTTTAATATGACAGTGAGAAATGATTATGTGTGGGAAGTGATATTATTAAGTATATTTAACTAATTAGAATTAAATTATAATTTTGTCTTGGCTTTATTTTCTGGAGCAGACCATTTCTGGCATACCATTCAAAAACAGATTATACATCTGTGCTTTAAGGCAATTTAATCTGATTTACAGAAAGCACGTAGCTTTGAATTCTGGGCAAGTTGAACATTTATATAACACAAATGTTTCACAAGAATTATACTGATTTTGTTCTGGTGTTAAGCAGTGTGATCTTCACATTCATATCTGTATTTTTATTTCTCTTTTAGTGGACAATTTGTTAGATGAGTGAAAACAAAGCCATTAAATTAAAAAAAAATCAAGAAAACTGAAAAGTAAGGAGAAAGTCGTAGTTGTACTTACCTGAACGAGCATTAATGCGAAAATGTGACGATCCTTCCAAAGAGTATATAATAGATTCTTGGCCATATTCTCTTGATCGGTCAAAGTCAGTAGCATTTAGAAATAGCACTGTTGCTCCTTGAAGAAAACAAGAAAAATAAGATGAAGAGCCAAATTTATTTATTTATTTATTTTGGAAAAATTATATTACACTTGTATGGTTTACTGCAATTTTGATTTGCATAATTCGTAATCCAAAAGTCCTTGATACATTTTGTTTCCTTTTTTTATCTGTAAGCTGCTCAGAGCTACTACAGAGTCAGGTACTTTGAAACTGAAATAATAAATAAGTCTTCTCCAAGTATGGTACAGGGTAAATTGATGATAAACATATGATCGTCACTTGGAACACAACACACCAGATATCACAGTTATCAAAACCGAAACGTACAATTTATTGACATCGCAGTACCAGGAGATGCCATAGTCGAAGAAAAAGAACTGGAAAATCACGAAGTATCGTGACCTGGCCGTTGAAACTACACAGCTATGGATGAAACATGTAACAGTGATACCCATTGTCATTGGGGCACTTGGTACCATGTCAAAGAATTTTACATCAACAAATTGCAGCTTCCTGCAATAACACCAGCGGAACTGCAAAAAACTGTGCTACTTGGAACATTGTACATCTTAAGAAGGTACTTGGTTGATACCTAGGATGCTGGTAGCAACCTGTATCAACCATTAGCACCAGTCAATGGTATTTGTGATGCATTTTTGAATGTTCAGTTGACTGAGTTTCATGTTTAATGAATAAAGTAAATAATAATAATAAAGAGATGGAATGATCAAAGCACTGGATTAAAGATCAGGGCTCTATGTAGCTAAACAAGAAAAAATGCCATGCATTTCCCAAAAAAGGGCTAGTACGGAAGCAACCTAAGGCCTGCCTTTTCCAATCTAAGTGTCCTCTTAAGATTCATACTCCTTGTAAGATTTATATATGTCACTGAGAAAATGACAAGTCGAAACTGAATTCCAAGGGGTGGCACCCAGTTGGGAAAGGTTGAATTAAGGATACAAAGTTAATCTGAGCTTCTTCCAATAAGGGCATGTGTTCAGGATAACTCCTCCCATTTAGGTCGCAGCATGGTGGCTCAGCACTTAAAACACTGGGTTTGTCAGCTGGAAAGCCAGCAGCCCAGGTTCAAGACCAGAGCTCCAGCCAACCTAGCAGTTCGAAAACATACGAATGCAAGTAGATAAATAGGTACCACTTCTGTGAGAAGGTAACAGCGCTTCTTGACATCATACTGGCCATATGACTATGGAAATGTCTTTCGACAGTGCCTGGCTCAAAGGCCTTGAAATGAAGATGAGCACACCCTCTATAGTTAGCAATGACTAGCAGAGTAAAATCAACAGGGATTCCTTTACCTTTATTTACCTCCCATTTAGTTACATCAATAAATGTATTGTGATTGACCGAGATTCTGATTTACAATATTATTGAGAAAATGGTTAAAAATAACAGCTTTAAAGTCTATATTAGGTACTTTAGCTTTAAAGTCTATATTAGGTACTGCCTTTATTCGAGATCACCAAAATAACACACAAGAATGTGTATTATCAACTCAGACACTACAATAGCAAAGGATGGAAGCAGCAGCAAAAAAGTTATAAAATTAAGCCAAGTAAGTTAGTTCTAGAGTTTACAGCCAGTTATTTCAAGAGCATTCTACCTGCAATTGATGTGAAGTATGCAGTACAAGTTAACATTTTTAATTTGAAAATAAAGGATAATGATTGATATCCGTGGTGATTGAAGAGCCGTGGTGGTACAATGGTGAGAATGCAGCTAATTCACTACTCAATGCCAGAAATTTGATTCTGACCGGCTCAAGGTTGACTCAGCCTTCTATCCATCTGAGGTTGGTAAATTGAGGATCCAAATTACTTAGAGAAGGCTGTAAAGTACTATGAAGTGGTATATAGGTCTAAGTGCTATTGTTATTCATTCCATTTCTAAAATACAAAACCTGTAGATATCTTAATCTATCTCCTGCTATGGGTAAAGCAGACAAGTTCCTACCTTGAAAGCAGGGGTGAAATGCTACTGGTTCACTCCGGTTCGGTCAAACCGGTAATGATAAAAACTACCGGTTTGGTCGAACTGGTAGTTAAAAAAAGCTACCAGTTCCTCTGAACTGGTATTTCCAATGATCAGCTGCGCTGCACGGTTTAGCTTTGCTAGAAAGCAGGAAATACTACTTTTTAGCGAAGCTAAATCGCGCGGCACAGCTGTTCCCCTCCCCTCGCTGTTTTACTTACATTCCCAAGCCTCCTTTTGGCTCATACTGTGCATGCGCGCACACAGTGCTCATTTGGTGCGCACTGCGCATGCGTGGCCAGCGAACCGGTAGCAAACTGGTTCAGATTTCACTACTGCTTGAAAGGTATTAAAAGTAAGAATTTCTCTGTAATTAAAAACACACTTAGGGAAGGTAGATGAACTGATATGTCTCCAAAAGACTGTAGATGATGACCATGGCAAAGCCCAAAGGACTCAGGAGTAAACGGCTTCTATGGAACCTCTCTAGGTGAGAAGAGGATGAGATTACCCATATGTGTTCTGGATGGCTGTCCCCCACAAGAAGACTGCCAGGAGAAAAACAAGAAAAGGAAGCCATTGCATGAAAGCTAGCTGAGTGACTTTGGACAGTCTCTCTCTCTCCCTCTCTCATTCTCTCTCTCTCTCTCTCTCTCCCTCCCTCCCCCCTCCCACTCCCTCTCTCTCCAAATCAAATCATCTCACAAGTTTGCTGTTATGAGGGAATGATAAGGATTAGGATAGAAACCGATCTCCTACCTGCCATGATATCCTCCATGACTGTGACAATGTAGGAAGGCTTGCTAAACGTGGGTGGATTGTCATTTTCATCCTACAAAGATAAAAATAAAATGAACATTGTGGCACCTGATTTTGGTAGCAAAGCATAAATGTCCAACACATAATAAAATAAATAGTATTTTGATGACAGTATATACTAACCCCACCTCCCCAAGGCCCAGTTTAATTTAACGAAGGAGTTTATCAAAGCCTATCACTGATTTTTTTTTGTTTTTTGTTTTGTTTTTATTAAATTTATATACTGAATAGGAGGGTCTTAAGAGCACGGTGGAAAGTGCGCAGATCCGGGATCCTCCGTATCTCTGGGGGGAGCTCGTTCCAGATAGTGGTGCACCCACAGAGAAGGCCCTCCCCCTGGGGGCCGCCAGTTGACATTGTTTGGCTAACGGCACCCGGAGGAGCCCCTCTCTATGAGAGCGTACCGGCCGGTGGGAGGCTGTTTGTGGTAGTAGGTGGTCCCGTAAATAGCCAGGTCCTAAGCCATGGAGCGCTCTAAAGGTGGTGACCAAGACCTTGAAGTGCACCCGGAAGACCACCGGGAGCCAGTGCAGCTCATGCAGGAGAGGTGTCACACGGGAGCGCCATGTTGCTCCCATAATCACCTGCGCGGCCGCACTCTGCGCCAGTTGGAGCCTCCGGGTGCTCCTCAAGGGGAGCCCCATGTAGAGAGCATTACAGTAGTCCAGGCCAGAACTGACGAGGACATGAGTGACAGTGTGTAGAGAGTCCCGATCCAGAAAGGGACGCAACTGGCGAATCAGGCGAACCTGATGAAAAATCCTTGAATTACTTGTTCGATACCTTTTCTTTGTGTTTGTTCCAGAATTAACTTTAAATAAAATTTGGACATACCAGAGAACACAAAGAGATGACAATATATAACACAAATGTTCAGAATGTAGTAGAATTCTGTTTTTTTAAGTTTTGGAAGAATGTAAAGTATAATGTAATCTCTAATTAAGTCTTAAAATGTTCAACCCAACTATCTTTTCACCCCTGGTCTTGAATAATATCATTACACCCACAAAAAGAAGCCCAGACTTCTTTCTTTTACTCAAGTAGAGTCCCAAACTAGATCCTTTACTTACAAACAAGAATTTGCAGTTTGTTCTGTTACCCACAGGATACCCCAGTTTAAAATTCACTGCTGCAATACATTCACTATCTTTTAAAGGCTGAGCTGTCCAAATGCAACTCAGTATTCACATTCAGCATTCCTATCTGTTGGAAAAGTATTCCGTGTATTCTCGTGTATTATTAAGCTTCTCGTGTATTATTTATTATTGTGTTTTCTGTTTCCCACCATTTAAGTACCTTAAATAGTGTTTATAAAACTATTAAAATAGTATATAAAAGTACCAAACTGCAATTACAATTTAATAGAATAGAATAGAATAATTTTATTTCTATACCGCCCTTCTCCCGAAGGACTCAGGGTGCTGTATAGTCTATTAAAACACAAGACAACATCAGTTAAAATAGTTTAAAATTATTAAATGAATTCGGCTCAATTTAAAACCCCAGGAATTTAAAACCCAATTTAAAATTGTTATGTTGATAGCCCAGCCTGGTGGAACAACAGGGTCTTGAGTGCACAACGAAATTTAAAACATTATACCACACTTATATTGATTAGAAACAAGCTGCCCAGGGAGATTTTGTAAAGCTAAACACTTGGATAATAGGTACTTGAGTATTAGTAGCTCAGGTTGGTAGTTAGGCTGTTGATTTGACTAATTTGCATCTCATAAAAAGGTAAAGACCTGTGCTCTGATAGACAAGCACAATTCAAAACATATGACAATGTCTCCTCGAATGGTGATGAAACATTTGCAATCAAATTGCCAAGCTCAGACCAACAGCCTAATCTGGATAATAGGCAAGATGCAATTTCACAGTATTATTCTAATTTTAAAAGTGAATACAGGTAATCCTTGATTTATGACTGATTGTTCAGATTTATGACAGCCTTCGAAAGAGTGCTTTATGCTTTATAAAGCACTTCTGGCTGGCATAAAATGTTTCTGTGGCTAAGTGAGACAGTTGTTAAATGAGTTTTGCCCTATTTTACAACCTTTTTTGCCACAGTTTTTAAATGAATCACTCCAATTGTTAAGTTAGTAATATGGTTGTTAAATAAATCTGGCTTCTCCACTGACTTTGAGTGTCAGGTCACAAAAGGGGATCACACAACCCCGGGACACTGCAATCATCGTAAGTATGAGCCAGTTGCCAAGTAGCCAAATTTTGATCACGTGACCACAAGGATGCTGCAATTGTCGTAAGTGTGAAAAACGGTCATAAATCACTCATGGAAAGAAATTACTGCAAACTAAACACAATGGACCCAAATTTGATGTGGTGGATAATGCTGCTAAAAAACCCAAATTAAGTCTGAAAATGAGCTGAATCCAAGTAAGGCAGGAGTGTCAAATTCAAGGGCCGTGGGGTCCTTAGATCTGCCCCATGGGGCCACCCTGGAAACAGTGAACGACCGGCCTGGGGTACTTCTGCCAATGAAAATGGAGCTCAGGAGGGCCGCGCGCAGCCCTCCCGGGCTTAGTTTTTGGCCGCAATGGCCTCCTGCAGCCCTCTGCCAGGGAAAATGGAGCCTGGGGGGGTGCAGCCCCCCTGAGCTCTGTTTTTGCCAGCAGAGGGCTGCAGGAGGTGCCGCGACCGAAAATGGAGCTCTGGAGCCTGTTTTCGCTGGCAGAGCGCTTGGGTCACCACAGGCGCCCCAACACGAATGACATCAAACTGGCCACTCCCACCCTGGCCACACCCACCCCAGCCCGCTGAGGTCAAACACAACCCTGATGTGGCCCTCAATGAAATTGAGTTGACACCCCTGAACTAAGGGCTTCAAAAGAAAAAAAAAAAAGCATTTTCTCACAGCATCCCGATTTTTTTCATTCTAAGTGTCCTCTTTGACAGGTAACCTAAAGCCCAGCTTTGGTTAAAGGGCCAGTAAAAAAAAACAATTCCCAGAATCCCTGTCTCTGCATACTTTGTTTTCAGAAAAGAGGTCAAAGAAGCAGCAAAATACGTTACGGTGCAGTATCTGATGAGGAGAGTCTTTTGCTAATTTATATAGATCTTAGGAAAATTCAGTATTATTATTTATTAAACGATCATTAAAAAAGAAAAACTATAGTAATTTTTATCCTTTGTCTTTGAAAGCACCCAGATTATTCAACCTCTGTATGATACCAATACAGTCTCATACAAATGTTTTAGTATTAACAGATATATCTTGTGAGTTCTAAAATACAGATAGGATAGCAAATTCAATATTACTAAATATTTATTAATAGAGATGCTTTTTATATCAACATTTTAAGTAGTTAAAATATTTTTAATTATAGTGAGTAGTAGTAATAATCTATTATCACTCACAAGTGCTTTGCAAGGAGTATATAATTAAGTAATTAACTCCTTCACTTTTCACATGTTAATTTTTTAAAAATTAAAACAGGGATTATTCTGTTCCTTTACAGATTAAGACATGAACAATGCTGTCATAGGCAGGAACACAATTACATGAAATGATGTAATTTTCAGCTTCCCTCAATTATGTATCTTTGTGTCCTTTCCCCTTCTGGTTAATTCTTGAGCATTTCTGAAATTACTTTGTGAATTTCGCAACAAAGAAGACTGCATGACAATTTTAATGGATGTTTTCATGCACGTTTCTTCAAATCATGCGTTTTCAAACGTAATTTTTCAAGAGCTTTTCCCCCAATATAATACATACTTCCTTCTATAATTAATCTGAACTCCATCATAAAATTCTGAAAAATATTCTAAGTCTTGTAGGTTTAAGAGGTAAATTGGGTAAATTTTGATAAAAAGTAACCTTCATTTCTGAAGTAGGTGAATTTAGTACTGAACTTTAACATTTTCACCAATATTTACACAAGGTGTATTAATTTAAAAAAAAGCAAATGAAAGAGTGTCACGATTGGTCTCTAAGTAGATTAATGTTGTGGCCTCTCGGCCACTGGCTCCTCCAGCAGCCTTATCAGATGAGGAGGTGTGGAAGTCAGGGTCAGCATCAAGGCAACCTGAGAGCTCCGAGCATGAAGAGGGAATGGAGCTGGCAGAGAGAGAGAGAGAGGCGGAGCCTGGGCTGTCGGTCAGCCCTCAGATGGAGAGTCAACAGCCCCCAGGTCTGGAGGTGACTGATGAGGAATAGGAGGAAAAGCTGGGTCCAGCGCCTGATGCGTGGATGCATAAAAAGCAGAGGAGAGGAGAGCAGTGGAAATCTATGGGCCGATCCTTGGGAAGGAAGAGCCACCACTGCTAGCAAAGCCCCACCTGGGGATGGGGATAAAAGGCAGGGGGCAGAGATGAATAGATGTGGCAGACAACTATTCATCTTCCGGCTGGCCGGCCTTGTTAGCCTGGTTGTGAGAGAAACTTTTTGCCGGGGCTGCTGGTGCTCCTAATAAAGGAATCTTTGAGTTTTTTTTTAAAATTTATTTATATGCCGCCCTTCTCCAAAGACTCAGGGCGGCTTACAATGCGCTAAGCAATAGCCTTCATCCTTTTGTATATTTATACAAAGTCAGCTTATTGCCCCCACAACAGGATCCTCAATTTACCTACCTTAGAAAGGATGGAAGGCTGAGTCAACCTTGAGCCTTGGCGAGATTCGAACCTGCAGTAATTGCAGGCAGCTGGTCTTAATAACCAGCTTAATAACAGGGTGCCTTAGACCACTGTACTACCAAGGCTCTTAACTTCAGAGTTAACTTCAGAGGGTTTGTCATGTTTGGGGATCTGGGTCAGAACAGTTAAAAACTGCAGTAAGAATATGGTTAGAATAGAGTTGGAAGGGATCTTGGAGGTCTTCTACGCCAACCTCCTGCTTAGGCAGGAAACCCTACACCACTTCTACATTCTCATTTTTTTGGATAATCTGCCATCAAGTTGTTGTCGACTCAGATGCAGTGATCCAGCCTTTGCTAATAATTATTATTATTATTTTTTAAAATTTGATTTATATGCCGCCCTTCTCCGGAGACTCAGGGCAGCTTACAATGCGTTAAGCAATAGCCTTCATTCTTTTGTAAATTTTATACAAAGTCAGCTTATTGCCCCCACAAACTGGGTCCTCATTTAACCTACCTTAGAAAGGATGGAAGGCTGAGTCAACCTTGAGCCTTGGAGAGATTCGAACCAGCAGAAATTGCAGGCAGCTGTGTTAATAACAGGGTGCACTAAACCACTGTACTATCAAGGCTCTATGTTAATTGATTGATCGTTCTCACCATTAGGAAATTTCTCTTTAGTTCTAGATTGCTTCTTTCCTTGATTAGTTTCCATTCATTATTTCTAGTCTTGCCTTCTGCTTTTTGGAAAATAGGTTGACCCCCTCATCTTTGTGGCAACTTCTCAAATATTGGGACACTGCTATCGTGTCTTCCCTAGTCCTTCTTTTCACTAGACTAACCCTGCCCAATTCCTGCAACTGTTCTTCATACGTTTTAGCTCCCTAATCATCTTTGTTGCTCTTCACTGCACTCTTTCCTGAGTCTCAATCTTTTTTTAATTTTATTTTTTAATTATTATTTGGGAGGTAGGAGTGGTCTGGAATGATTCACAGGTAAGAAAAAGTTGTTTACGTTCTGATCTAGGCTTCCCCAAAAAGCACGAAGCAGAATCCTGGTCCCGACAAAACCTCTTTTATTAAATAAACAGTGAATTCCTCTCATTCACCTTCAGCAAAGTCAAGGGAGAATTTACAGTCACAGACCTTATCTGGCTTGGAGAACTGCCAGGCTGATATCTTCAAAACTTGGCAAAGTGTCTTGGAGAGTCCCAAACCAATTAGGCAAACTAATTGTCTCCTGCAAACTCCACTCCCCTTTTGTTCCTCTTTTATTCCCTCTGGGAGGGGCCATTCATCGTCCACCTGTGGCCTTACTCCCAAGGCGACCCTTGTTCTTTAGCTGTCCCCTTCATCTGGCAACTGGGTTGCCATGCACACACTGGGAACAGGCTCCAGCTGTTCATCTGCCTCACTGATGTCTGACTCGGAAGGTAGCTGATAACTGGCACATGGCCCTGGCCTCCTCTCTGTCTCCGACACAGAGCCCTCATCAGAGCCTTCTCCAGATTCCAGGACTGGCCCATGTTCCTCACCAATCTCCTCACTGTCTGAATCTGCTGCCAGCTCTGCTGGCAGTCCACAACAGTTTAAGTCAGGGGTGAAACGCTCCCGGTTCGGACTGGATCACCCGATCTGGTAGCGATGGCGGCAGGTGGTTCGGAGAACCAGTAGCAAAAATCCCTGCCATCCCCCCATACCCAGCTGAACCGTGCAATCATCAGAGGCTTTTTTTTCATTTTTAAAAGCATTTTTTTTACAATCTCTTTGGCCGAAAAAATGCTTTTAAAAGTAAGAAAACCGCCTCTGATGATCGTGTGGCTCAGCTGGGATCGTCAGAGGCTTTCAAAAGCATTTTTTCTACAACTTCTTCGGCTGAAGAGGTTGTAGAAAAAATGCTTTTAAAAGCCTCTGATGATCCCAGCTGAGTTGCCCGATCATCAGAGGCTTTTAAAAGCATTTTTTTAAACAACCCCTTCAGCCGAAGAGGTTGTAGAAAAAATATTTTTAAAAGAAAAAAAGCCTCTGCCGATCAGGCAACTTAGCTGGGATCGTCAGAGGCCATTAAAAGCATTTTTTTACAACCTCTTCGGCTGAAGAATTTGTAGAAAAAATGGTTTTAAAAGTAAAAAAAAAAATTGGTCACGCCCATCCAGTCACATTAACCCCCCCCCACCAAGCCACACCTACAGAACCGGTATTTACATTTCACCACTGGACTTGAAAGAAGGGTTAGAACCCTTAACCAATACAAAATTGCAGTTTGATTGGTGCTACAGTCTGGAGATAGTTTTTATGTCACTTTCAAGAGAAGCACACCTACAGGAATCGGTCAACCTTTGAAATCACCCTGAAAACTATATAGGTGAGGAGTGGCTGTTGTTATCCATATAAACAAACTAGCTGACTAGACAGAGGAAAAAAATTCAGAAGCGTATACCTACAATCCAGCAACAAATTTATGATAATTAGAGAAGAAAGAAAAATATTCAAATGTCATGGGTAAAGATCAGTGCATCTGAAAGCAGGCATAAACCTTTAAACACAATTTTTAAATAGTCTGCAAAGGAGCCATTTTAGATGGCCAATTAAATATTTATTGTCAATAAATCATGTTCCACATTCCCCAGCAAACAGTTTCACAATAGGAAACATCTTTTTTTTTTAAAAAAGAAAATCCAACAAAGAAGTTGTTCAGCAGGAAGTCAACAGAAACATTATTTTCAAAATTAAAAAAAAGATTTAAAATAGGGATTGAATTAATTTTGTTGTCAAATTGCAATACTTATTTCACTTATTTGTTCCTCCTATTTTTTTTAAATATTCTAATAGTTTCTCTATATGGAAATAAAAACAGAGAAATACTTTTATGAAATGTTCACTTTTCAACATGCATTTTCATCTGGATGGTTTAAAGTAATCCGAGCTCTCATATATTTTTCTGCATAGAATCAAATTACTGGCAATCAATATACTTAAAAGAAGGGGAAAAAACTGAACTACACTAGGAACGATCAAAGAAATTCAATAGTTTTCAAGTCTCTAGCCAATTAGTCAGTATTCTGAACAGTACTTGAGGTTTTAACACACACACTTGTTGGAAAGCAAATCTCAAAACGCTTGATCTTTTTTTCTCTGTGTTCCAGAAAAAAACATTTTTAATGTCATTGCTTTCCTTTTCAAGTCATCTGAACACAATATGCAAAAATTGTATTATGTTAAAGTATGCCACAGACAAAAGTTTACATTTAACCACCAGTTTCTTGATTGCTGTTTAAGATAAATGCCTGATTGGAATGAGAAAGACAGAAAGAAGACTGCAGCTGAGCAAACAACTCCAAACTTTTTGCTATAAGTTACCGTATATATTAAAAAAACTTTCTAGTTTTAAATCCTGACTGACTCTTTTGCTATCAAAGTCAGTATTTTAGGTAATTTCATGTGCCGTTGATGTCTATTATATATATATATATATATATATATATATATATATATATATATATATATATATATATATATATATATATATATATATATATATATATAAAAGGTTGTATGTATGTATGTATGTATTATGTATGTATGTATGTATGTATGTATGTATGTATGTATGTTCCAGCATAACTCTGGAGTGCCTCGAGCAATTTCAACCAAACTTGGTACACAGATGACTTACCCTCTGGAAACAAATACTGGGGGTGGTGGGGGTGGTAAGACACCCCTGGTGTGTGTGTGTGTTCCAGCATAACTCTGGAATACCTGGGCCGTTAAGGAGAGCGAGTGCAGCGTCCTAGAGCGGCAATTGTTTGTGATGTCAGTTCCTTCACAGCTTCCTCTGGAAAGCCAGCCGTGGTGTTTGCCTACCAGTGGACCAATGGGGAAGTGCCTGATGGATTTGGGGCAAAGTGCCAGGATTATTGACAGGGCGGGAAAGAGAAGCACATGGGAGGGGGAAGGGAGAGGGCAGGGATGATGGGCATGGAAGTAGGGGGAAGAAAGGCGCCTCTCAATGGCTCCCTGTCAGACAAAGACTTCGAGGTCTATAAATACCCAGGCAATGCCGGGTTACCAGCTAGTAATATATAATTAATCACTGTTCTGTGTTTTTGCATTTTTTTTTTTGTCAAAACAGAGGGCCTTTAATTAACATTGGCATCACTCATGACCTTTGGGGAAGCAATGGTCAACTAAAGATGGCTCACAAACGACTCTGGAGATAAGAGGCGCCAGGGAATAAATTGGCTCCTTGGAACTCCTTTCCACATTAAGGAGAGGACTGAAGATCACCTACAAGTTTGTTCCATACAATCTGCCTACAAAAAATTCTAACAAAGTAATATCTAGGGTGATTAGGAGTTCTGGAAGCCAGGAGAAAATCTTCCTATCTTATCCAAGACTCAGTGCCTTCAAAAGGACAGTAGGTTCACTACCTACCTTAGCTACTTTAGGAAGTTGCTTGTTATTGATTTTTCTGGATATTAAGAACCTTCTGAAAGGCAAGTTTCATCACACTGGGAGAGTTTCCTTTTACTCATGATGAAAAAAGTTTTATGTAAATTTAATGATAACAAATTTAACCTTAATTTTTGAAAAAGAGCAAAAGGGGATGAGACAAACTAGCTAGCAGTAAACAACTGCCTAATCAACTAACTCTGGCAGGGCAAGCTACTAGTACTGTATATAAAACTAAAACAAACTCCACACCTTTTTAGCACTGATGATGTTACATAGTTTGGTAATGAAACATCTGAAAACAGACAACCAAGTTCAGAGAGTACACCAATAGAAGACAAATATTCTCTTCTATTGGTGACCAGGCATTATTTATCATACTGTAGACACATTATGCAAACATCTAGCTCTCTGGAATAGTCTGTAATTCAGGAAAAGGGGGAAAGAAAGAGAGGTTGTCAATGAACAAAGTTATAGTGGTAACGAATGCACCATTGGAAGACTCAAAGAATCGAAGTAGGCATAAATCTTCTTGGAGAAAAAGTGGTTACTAAGCGTTGACATCAACTTGATGGCAAATAATCAGTACTCACCAATCACTATCTCCAGGCCCAAGGCTAGATTGGGTGATGGACCCTTGTATGATATTTAAGTCTTTTAATGATTATTGGGCTTTCTTTTTTTAGACTACCCTGTTTCCTCGAAAATAAGACATCCCCAGATAATAAGCTCAATCGGGCTTTTGAGCACATGTGCTAAAATAAGCCTCCCCCTGAAAATAAGCCCTCCCCGAAAATATTTAAATGCAGAGCTGGAAATCAGGTAATATGGCAAGAGGAACCCCATCTTGCTCCACATGCCCCAAATTATTGGCCAAGCGCTTATTTCAGGATTCAAAAAAAATATAAGACAGAGTCTTATTTTCGGGAAAACACTCTATCTATCTATCTATCTATCTATCTATCTATCTATCTATCTATCTATCATCTCTCTCTCTCTCTCATATCTATCTATCTATCTATCTATCTATCTATCTATCTATCTATCTATCTATCTATCTATCTATCTATCTATCATCTATCCAATGTTTTTAGTTTTTCATTCTTTTATTGCTGTATTTTACAAGCAACCCAGAGTTGTAACAAATTGGATGTTATACAAATTGAATAAATAAATAAATATATCGGGACATACATATTTGTTCATTAAGTTCAGGACTCAGGATTGACTTGAAAGCTTGCATGTGTATATACACAAACACACACACACATATCAGCAGATAGATAGATAGTAGTAATGTGCGCTGTAAATCATGTCACTTCCTTGGTCCAAGCAGTGTTTTTTTTCTCAGTCTCTCTTTACAGAGTAGAAGGGTGGGTGATTTAATAGCCACACTATTTATATCAGCCTATTTCAGGCTCAGCAATCTTGACCATACTTATGTTTATTGGAACTAGTTTTTGTTTTTCTGATTGACACTATGAATTGCCACAAAAGCCCGCAAAAGTAGTTTATCTAGCTAGCAGAAGCATCTCCAATTAAGAGCTCTTTTCATAAGACCTCTGTACACATGTTTGCTTTTCAATACTGGAAATTAGAACACTTTTCTCTAAATCTGTGCACAATTGAAATGTCCTTAAGTACAACACTGAACACAAGATTTGTAAACAGCAATATAATGTTAGTTTTTCAGTCTCTCTATTTAAAAGAGAAATGGTTTTTAAATGGGTAGGGTTAAATCTTTAATATTTGACTATATTTTTTCAACAGAAATCATCATCATCATCATCATATGTAGGATCAAGACATTTGTAAATTAACAATACAGCGAGAATAAAGTTTTATTCTATTCTATTCTATAACAGCACCTGAAGAAAAGAAATATCTTTTCGTTATAATACACTTAAGCATAAAGTTTGCTGACTCAATGCTCAGAATAGTAAATACCGTATTTTTCGGAGTATGAGACACACCTTTTTCCCCCCAAAAGAGGGTGAAAATATGGGTGCCCCGCCCAACTTCTCAAACGGAGGTTTCAGGGGCTGAAAAAAGTATCAGAAATGAAGCTTCAGAAAAGAAGCCTCCAAACAGAGCTTCAGAGGCTTTTTTTCTGAAGCTCTGTTTCGGAGGCTTTCAGAGGCAAAAAAAATAGTTTTTTCTGAAACAGAATTTCAGAAGTTTCAGAGGCAGAAAAAAAAGGAAAAAAAAAAAAAAGCAAGGCACAGAGCTCACAACCAAGGAACCGGTTGCTAAAATTCACCTCTGGGAACAGCTGATTGGGGGTATTCCGGGAGGCCGATCCACCCACCAATCAGCTTTTTTCTTATTTTCCTCCCCAAAAACTAAGGTGCGTCTTATACTCCGGTGTGTCTTATACTCTAAAAAATACGGTAGCATGTCATTGAATGAGAGGTGGGGGGAAACATTACTGCTAATATTTCCTAGGATGCTAGCATCAAGCTCAATATTAGTTCCTATCCAGCAGTTCCGCCTTCAGAAGCTTATTGTCTTCTAATGGGAAAGATACAAAGTGAATTTCAGTTCTTTATTAAAAATCAATAAGCATAGGATGAAAAAGTTTCAAACTCTTTCCCCCCACTCCTTTAACACAGACACAGAAGCATGCACATATCCGCACTTGTTCTTTTCTTTCACTTTTCTTAAGTGAGCCAATTCATCACTATCATCATCCTCATCATATATTTCCCCCTCTCCCTTCCACTTCAAAGAGAAGAATCCCTTTTGGTAGAAAGTGCAGAATGTGACAGCTACTTAGAAATCACCCAAGTACAAAATCAACTAGAAGGAAATGACCTTTTCAAATGCGGTCTTTAGACAAATGGGATTACACTGTCCAAAGAACCAGTTCGGGAAAGAAGATATTTCTCCTTAATTAAGCCCCCTTTGCTGTTTCTTATGTCTCCTTGCAATGCTATGAAAGGGAAAGGGTGAAAATCAGGGATTTCTTTTTTTTATAGCATCATCATCATCATCAAAGAGGACCAGCTCTTCGGCCAGTGAATTGCTGCCACTTTAAGTCAGATCTGATTAGGAAGGATCTAAGATTGAAGGGTTATCAGGAAACCACTGCTCATCCTTTCTCTGAGATTTCTCAGCCTGGGTGCTTGTTCTCTTGACAATCTGATTTAACCCTTAAAAAGGAACGCTAACCCTGTTATTGCCCTATAGCAAGTTATCTTTCTGGATTTTCTTTTTAAAAAAGGTGTTTGCATCTGTTCTGACCTAGGCTCCCTGAGAAAGCATCAATCACAATTTTAGTCCCCCCCTCCCAAAAAAAAACCTCTTTTATTGAGGCGGCTATGAATTATGGTCATTCACAGCCCGTAATGATTCACAAATAGTCTGTGAAGATTCCGACAGATGTCTGCTCGAGTTGACACAGTCTTTCAGGGTAATGTTGATAAGCACCCACCTTTATCTCCCTTGAAATGCTGCCAGAGACCTAATTGCCAATTAGTTTTGCAAGGCCAAACGGAGCACAGAGTCAAACGGGCTTCTCAGAGCTTGAATTGACTATATGAACTAATTGCTTCCTGCAAAGGGTCACATCTGTTTGCCTCTCTTTTGTGTCTTATGGGAGGGGCCAATCATCTCCAAGCCTTACTCCCGAGTCGCCCCTTTTTTTCTTAATTGTTCTTGCCTTCTGGCAGCTCTGCGCATGCGCGCACTGGGAATAGGCTCACACTGTTCTTCTGCCTCGCTGATGTCAGATTCTGGAGGCTCCAGAGGAAGCACATAACTACCAGATGGCCCTGGCCCCCTCTCTGCCTCCGACGCAGAGCCCTTGTCTGAGCCTTCCCCAGATTCCAGGACTAGCCCATGTTCCTCCCCAACCTCCTCACTGTCCGACTCTGCTGCCAGCTCTGCTGGGCTGCCAGCGGGCCACAACAGCATCTCAACTTGGGACAATAAGAACGAATCATTTCAGACTGGGATGACCGCGATTTGAAAAGTGACAGCTATTTGGACTGCTTCAAGGATGAATAATTTCAATCACTTCCAGGGCTACTGTGCCTTTGGTCTACATGCCACAATCAAAGTTGTTTGGTTCCAGATAACTTTAGGTTTTCAGGCAGAGGTCAAGAGAAAAAAGAAAATCTCGGCACAATCTTTCTGAACTGAAGGAAATGAAGCAAATTCTCCTTTCAAGCATCTGTAGGATTTTGCCACCCCTTGTTAGCATATGGCAGGGGTGTCAAACTCAAGATGTGCTTAAATGTGGCCCGCGAGGCCAGCCTGGAGATAGCAAATTACCAGCCCGTGGTGCCTCTGGCAGTCAAAATGGGGAAGGGGGGCACGCACCCCCCGCACTATGTTTTGGCCAGCAGAATGCTGCAGGAGGCCATCCAGGCCAAAAACGGAGTGCGTGGGGGCCGCACATGCCCCTCATGGCCCGTTTGGCTGGTAAAGTGTTGCAGGAGGCCATCCGTCCCATGTCCTCTCCCCACGGCCGGCCCGTGGATGAGAGCTACAATGCTGATCCAGCCCTCGAATAAGAAATCCAGTTTGTCACCCCTGGCATATGGTCTCAGGTAAGAAAGCACTCATGCATGGTCTCTTCTAAAGCTGGTTGTCCATCAATGATCAATATAACAGAAATCAGTGGAAGTGTTCCCATCAGCCATGGATTTGGCAGCACCAGCTATAACTTGGTAGTACAGGGGTTTAAGGCACCCTGTTATTAAGCTGATTATTAAGACCAGCTGCCTGCAATTACTGCAGGGTTCGAATCTCGCCAAGGCTCAAGGTTGACTCAGCCTTCCATCCTTTCTAAGGTAGGTAAAATTGAGGACCCAGTTGTGGGGGCAATAAGCTGACTTTGTATAAATATACAAAAGGATGAAGGCTATTGCTGAGCACATTGTAAGCCGCCCTGAGTCTTCGGAGAAGGGCGGCATATAAATCAAATTAAAAAAAAAACAAACTTAATACCACAAGACTTAATCCATGTTATAAAATATGTCACGGTCCTACTGCATGCATCTATAAAGAAGCAAAATATTCACTCCAAGGATGACAAGAGTTGGCAAACCACCAGAAAGCATTTTCACTTGCACGGTGCCAAGCGCTTCCGTTGTCCGTCCTGAATGGCAAGTATAAAAAGTTACCATTGTTTGAAAGACTCTGCTCCTGTGGCTCAGGAGAGTTGGACACCTACTCCTTCGATGTTCTTTTTATAGAGATATTTTTTTAAAAACACATATCCTCCCAATAATCAATAGGTATCCTGGCTGTTCTGATATGGCTTATCTCCAGTGACTGCTTAAGGATGAACAGACTGTGACTACAATGCAGGTGGTTAGATTCTGCACAGCAGCATTGGAGATTCGTCGGAAACATGTGATTAATCCACCATAGCTATTTCACACAACTAATGTGGCAAACATCATTTCTTTGCATGTTAGCATTTAATGACTATGGGCTTCACAGTTTATAGATTGTTACTATAGTACAGTTAGGCCATGTGTAATTGACGGACTCTAGGGATGTGGTGGCTCAGTGGCTAAGACACTGAGCTTGTCGATTGAAAGCTCGACAGTTCAGCGGTTCGAATCCCTAGTGCCGCGTAACGGGGTGAACTCCCGTTACTTGTCCCAGCTTCTGCCAACTAGCAGTTTGAAAGCACGTAAAAAATGCAAGTAGAAAAATAGGAACCACTTTGGTGGGAAGGTAACAGCGTTCGGTGTGCCTTTGGCGTTTAGTCGTGACGGCCATATGACCACGGAGACCTCTTCGGACAGCGCTGGCTCTTCAGCTTTGAAACGGAGATGAGCACCAGCCCCTAGAGCTGGAAACAACTAGCACATATGTGTGAGGGGAACCTTTACCTTTTAATCGACAGACTGGATGCCAAATTGTGATTTTAATATAGATTTTATCTGTTATTTATTGTTTTATTCTAGAATTTTTAACTGGATATTCACTGAGTATTTTTATTTGTTTCAGTCTCTGGTCTTTGACTGTAATAAACTTGATTTGAACCACTGTTTAATATATACCTCAATAGTTAATATTGCTTCGAAGACAGGAGAATGAAGGATTTGGGACAAAAATGAGCAGAGCAAAAAAATATTTTTCCAGATACTGTATATAGTAGGAGTGCATGAACAGTGTGGTGGCCTAGTAGTGAAGACACTTGCCTCCCACTCAGAAGGTTGAGAGTTCAATCCTAGGTAGCAGCAGATTGTTTCTCTCCTGGGACACAAAGAACAAATATCTACTGTGAACCCCATGTAAGAGTCCAGCCACTAAATGCTCAGCTCCATCCAGTCGCCCTGACTCTACCCCAATTAAGGGATTACGGGGTCATAAAAAGGGAGGGTACTGTATATGAGTGCATATTATTATTGTTTTTGAACTTATATTACTCCAATCCCAGTCCCAGCTCCACATTTTAAGGACTTTGCTTGCAATCTTAGAAACTATAATTAAAAACAAGATTTAGTACTGAGGGTAGTGTTCAAAATGTTTAGTAGAATATATGAGATAAATGAAGAAGCAAAGTTTTTCAAAAATACATGATTAATTTTGATAAATCATTTGTCTGATGAACTAAGGGTGTTTATACAATGCACAATCATCCATTTGAATAAATTAGCTATTGGCTGTTCCCAGAAAGCCAAATAGAGCTAATACTCTGCATTTGTTTTGGCTTTGTCCATCCTCTCTACATGCGTTTGAATATACATGGGACTCTGTGTGATTCCATTTGGCTGCTGTTTCACTGTCCTAAAATCTAACTGATTGTTACCTTGGGTATTCTACATGGTTATACAAACTGTTTCTTTGAAGTATTATCAGATCTATGGACTTTGTAAAACGGACATTTGCTACTCTAGTCCTTTTCAATAAGCTGTACTCTACGCAAGCTTGGAAGAGAACTGGCAAAGGGACACCACCTTGTGTGCTGAATGCACAAAAGACCAATGAGAGCACACTTGTAAATAAGCAGTCTAGTATGACTAATTCTGGTGAAAAATAAACATAAAGCTAAGACACAGAATTTTTCAGTTTTGAACAAAGAAAGGATCATTATCTCATATCAACAGTATATATCCGTGATGGCGAACCTATGGCATGCGTGACACAGGTGGCACGCGGAGCCATATCTGTGGGCATGCGAGCATTGCCTTAGATCAACTCCAGAGTATTTTCGGGCCTTTTGGGCCCACCGGAAGTCAGGAAACAGGCTGTTTCTGGCTTCCGGGGGATGGAGAAGGCTGTTTTCACCGTCCCCAGGATCCTAGAAAGTTTCTGGAGCCTGGGGAGGGTGAAAAACAGGCCTACCGGGCCCACCGGGCCATCACATGCCAAAAGCGGGGGGAGTGCGGAGCGGTCACGTGTGCATGTGCAGGGGTTGGGGCGCATTGAATTATGGGAGTGGGCACACGCGCACACAACCCCCCGCTCTCCCCCCGCTTTTGGCACGTGACGGCAAAAAGGTTAGCCATTGGTATATATAACTTGAGTCAAAACAAAATATGTGTGGTTCCCTCATCCCTTTTTCTTTCATCTCTCAAGCAATTCATGAAATTATATTGCCAAAAGATCAATTTTTTTGTCAGAAAACGAAAGACTAGGCATTTTAAGCCTTCAACAGACTTGACATGTGCGTGTGCGAACCTTGACCCATCCCGATTAAGAAAGAGAACAAAAACAGAAGCAGAAAAATCCAGCATGTGAGATTATTATGACAGATCCACTGAGTCAAGCCAGCCTCAATCCACGTAAACTTGTGGATTGAAAAATGGGCTCCTGCCACCAAAAATTAGTTCACCCCTGACACCCCTGTTTGTACATTGTTCTTTTTTTTAATCAATCAATCAATCAATCAATCAATCAATCAATCAACCTTCTTAACAAACTGTTCTTAGTTGAATAAATAGTCACGTTGTTCTAATTGAGCAGAATAAGAAAAGCAAGACCAGAGATTTGTTCTGTTCAGTTTTATCTTCTGAGCTGATAGAATGGAAAGGCAGTAGTGGTACTTACGAACACTTCAATGGTGATGGGGACGGTGCTGTTGAGGGCCGGGATGCCTGCATCTTTGGCCATTACAATCAAGTAAATGACACCATTGGCAACTTGCTCATAATCCAGAGGGCGGATGACACTTATCACTGAAAAAGCAAGAAAGCAGCGTTGGCAATTATGACACTAGGCACGAGATGAGGGACGAATCTGAACATAATGCTGCACGCTCACCTCCATAACCTTCAGACAAAGTAATGTCAAAGTAATTTTTGAATGCAGAAGCATACACAATGCTATAAGCAATCTGGTTGTTTGGAGAGGAATCTTCATCCGAAGCCTAGATTAAATCAGAAGAAATGCTTATATTGAAACGTTTTTCTACACAATGAAAGCCATTTGGGAGACTTTGAGTCCTTTGCTCTCTCTTCCCACAACCCAACCACCATGGGAAAAATTAGGAGTATCAGGTATGCATCAGTGGTGAAATTCTAATTTTTTTACTACCGGTTCTGAGACCGTGGCTTGGTGGGCATGGTGTGGCTTGGGTGTGGCAGGGGAAGGATTCTGCAAAATCTCCATTCCCACCCCACTCCAGGGGAAGGATACTGCAAAATCCCTATTCCTTCCCCACTCCTGGGGGAAGGATATTTCAAAATCTCCATTCCCACCCCACTCTGGGGCCAGCCAGAGGCGGTATTTGCCGGTTCTCTGAACTACTCAAAATTTCTGCTACTGGTTCTCCAGAACCTGCTGAATTTCACCCCTGGTATGCATGCCATTTTAAACTGACCAAGATTAAAAAGCAGAATACAAATTAAATAAAACTTTCAAAAAACAAAACAAACAGGAAGAGTTCAAATGAGACATAAAAAGTAGGACAATTTGATGACCTCCAAAGTGCTTTGGAGCATCTGGAGACATAAAGCTACTTTTTTTGGGTGGGTGGGTGGGTTCCAGAAGTGGGTTTCAGCAGGTTCTGACCAGTTCTGGAGAACTGGTAGCAGAAATTTTGAGTAGTTCGGAGAACCGGTAAATACCATCTGTGACTGGCCCCGCCCCCATCTATTCTCTGCCTCCCGAGTCCCAGCTGTTCGGGAGGAAATGGGTATTTTGTAGTAACCTTCCCCTGGAGTGGGGAGGGAATGGGGATTTTGCAGTAACGTTCCCTTGGAGTGGGAAGGAATGGAGATTTTACAGTATCCTTCCCCTGGAGTGGGGAGAGAACTGAGATTTTACAGTATCCTTCCCCTGCCACGCCCACCAAGCCACGCCCACAGAAATGGTAGTAAAAAAATTTGAATCCCACCACTGGTGGGTTCCAAAGCCAGGCACACCTCTAAGAGCAGGCTGATGGGATACTTCCTCTCCCTACAATATAAAAACCACATCTGCAAAAGTTATTGTAGCTCCAAAAAACTAAGACATATATTCCTAAATCAGGTCCAGGATATATATGTGTGTTTGTGTGCATGTTCAAAGCCCCAACCTTTTTTTTTTTAAAAAGTGAAATGAAAAGAGTTTTGCAAATATCAAGAATCAGCAAACCTGGCTCTTCTCCCAGGTTCTGGAGTAGAGTGAGTTCCTGTATTGTGCTTGGAATTTGTGTGCAGACATGGATAGTCTCTTTGTGTATTATGGATTTTTATTTATTTAATGTAAGCTGCCCAGTCATTCTGAAGTCAGGCTGCTCTACATTTAATAAATAATTGTAACAACATAATTCTGTTTCCTAATTCTGATGCCTAATTCTGTTTCATTCTCAATTTTCTGTTTTTAAGGGGTTGTGGGTGGGGGGAAGATACCTTTTTGAACATAATGTTTCTGGAGGTTATGCCATGCTAACACCTCATTTAATACTCTTTTGCAAAGGTTTTTCTTTACAATGGAAAATTCTGCTGGAGAATGAATTTTGTGGGCACAAGGGATGGTTCCACAAGGACATACAGGGACACAAGCATCAGACTGGGAATGTCAGTTCAAGTGGAATGCATTTTAATTTTTTTAACAGCGATTTCCACATATTATGTACTTTTTTTCAATGCAGTTCTTTATATCACAAACGGTTTTTTAAGTTACACGGTTACTCATTTCTTCTTCGGCGGCTCAGCATAAGAAATATATCTATCTATCTGGAGTTTCTTACCCTCACACGGACCACTTGAGTGACCGATGGCTCATTTTCCCTCAGAGCTCCTAAATAGGAATCTTTCTGGAAGGTGGGTATGTTGTCATTAACATCCAGGACATTAATCCGGACCCTCCCGGTTGTCTCTTCTCCACCCCCATCTCTGGCGATGACAGTGAGTGTATAACGCTGAGTTGTCTCAAAGTCCAGACGGGCAACCAGCGTGATGATGCCTGAATCCTTGTCTAAGGAGAACCTGGAGCCCAAAACAGCAAGCAACGTATTGAAGAAATAAACTTCAGTACATACAGTAATTAACTTAACAGAATAACACAGTTGGAAGAGACTTTGGAGGTCTTCTAATCTAACCCCCTGCTCAAGCCAGGAGACCCTAATATACATTTCAGACAAATGGTTATCCAACCTCTTTTTAAAAACTTCCAGTGATGGAGCACCCACAACTTCTGGAGGCAAATTGTTCCACTGATTAATTGTTCTAACTGTCAGGAAATTTCTTCTTAGTTCTAGGTTGCTTCTCTCCTTGATTAGTTTCCATCCATTGTTTTTTGTCCTGCCTTCAGGTGCGTTGGAGAATAGCTTGACTCCCTCTTCTTTGTGGCAACCCCTTAAATATTAGAACACTTCTATCATAACACCCCTAGTTCTTTTTTTCCCATTAAACTAGGCATACCCAATTCTTGTAACTGCCCTTTATAGGTTTTAGCCTTCAGTTTCCTAATCATCTTTGTTGCTCTTTTCTGCACTCTTTCGAGAGTCTTAATATCTGGATGGGAGAAATGAATGTTGAGTTGGAAAAAAATCCAGTAGAGAGAGGGTTAAATGCTACATTCTCACAGCTACGCTCATTTCTCTCTCTTCCATTTACAGTGGATATCTCCTGAGGCTGTTTACAATAGAATATATATATATACACACACGCAATATATTGGGAATTCATTACACATGCTTGAATGTAATACATAGTTTGCTCTTTAGCAGATGAGAAAATCAATCCTCATCTTGCTTTCATGAGGAAGCACAGGAAGTTTGCAGAGGTATTTGTACAGTCAGAGAGAATGAACAGAGGAGTTTTACTACAGTTCATTTTAACCTGAACTCTCTGAAGAATGAAGTCTCAGAACATTATTACCTTTTCATCTCAAAATGTATATCCAAATTATTTTGATACACAGGTAGAAATATTAATCTGCTGGTTTATTTTAAAGGATCTGAATGACAGGACTTTCTGTTTCAATTTTAGGAATTCCAAGGCTCGATTTAGCAACTAATTAGGCTTTCTGTTTGCTGGATTGCTATATTAAATCTATGATTTAATCTAAATCTAAATCTAAGATCAGCAATCTCAGTCACGTATGTTTCGATCCAAGGCCAGTTAGGATGCAAGATGGACCAAACAGAGTTGGCCGCGTAATTCATAATTGATTTTCTGAATTAAAAATGATGCTCCATGATTAATTAATACAAGAAATAAAAGTGTGTCTGAATTATAGATAGATCCTGCAAACTGACATGAATTCATGCTACAGCTTATAAGTAGAGGGTGTGTCTTCTCTATGCCCATTTAATTTGCCATCAACGACTCTCTTTGACCAAGATAATCTTGGCAGTTCAAGCTAGCAGGTTGGCCAGAGATAATTTGGAGCATGTGGGAGCAGCATGACACACATGTATTCCTCATTATGGGTACATTGCTAACATTTCTGCATTCAACATATTAAAACCTTATGAAATCTCTCCAGATTTCAAAAAGTTGAAGAAGTTCTGGATTTCATACTGAATTGGTCTCTGTCAAAGATAAAGCTGATGTTGTACAATATTTACTCCTCTTCCCTGGCATGATTTTTCCTATATACCCTTTCAGAACTTACTTTTTTTGCTTTGCTGTTTGCTAATTTATTGTTAGGGTGTGGAATTCATTCCTACATTATTAATCTTTTTCTTCCTTGATAGGAAAACAGAAAACAAGGAATTCCGTGAATCTAAAATTGATTAATTGATAACGTTCCCCAACTTGTTCTTTCAGGTCTCCCAAGGGGGCACCCATAAGCTACCATAACTGAGTCTATCCACATTGCTGATGTCCATCCTCTTCTTTTTCCTTCCACATTTCTCAGCAATAAGGCCTTTTCCAGAGACCTGGGTCTTCACATACTGTGTCTGAAGTAGGACAATTTGAGCCTGGTGATTTATGCCTTGAATGAGAACCTTGGGTTGATGTGTTTGATGGTCCATTGGTTTGTTTTCTTGGTTATCCATGGTATTCTTAGGAGTCTTCTCCAACACCAAGGTTCAAAGGCATCAATATTGTTCCTCTCCTACTTCTTTAAAGACCAGCTTTCACTTCCATGAGTGCTCTATCATGTGCTAGTCTATGGCATATTTTGTGGTTGTTTGTTGCTTTACTGTTGATGGTTGATCATAAAAGGTACAAGTTATCCACCACTTTACTACCCTGTTTCCCCCAAAATAAAACATCCCCTGATAATAAGCCCAATCGGGCTTTTGAGCGCATGGCAATAAGGCCAAGCGCTTATTTCAGGGTTCAAATAAAATTATATTTTTGGGGAAACAAGGTATCTTCATGGTCAATTCTAATTAGCACCTCATTTACTGACATGATTTTCAAGACATTGAAACCATAAACCTAGCTCAATGAAACAATGACCAGAACAGTGTGAGGATTTTATTTCAATTTAACTAATATAAATGAAACATTATATTACGGTTACAGCAGAAAGATCAAAGAATACCTTTAATAAAACACCTACCTGTCTGGATCATCACTGAAGTAATAGCTCACTTTTCCATAAGAGCCCACATCATTATCTGTGGCCTAAAAATATAATAGACATGAACAAAGAAAGCAATGTAGATATTTATAATTCGGATCTCAAAAATAAATCCCTATTTTTGTTGCATATTAAAAGTCTTCCTAGGGATGCGGTGGCTCAGTGGCTAAGACGTTGAGCTTGTCAATCGAAAGGTCGGCAGTTCAGCAGTTTGAATCCCTAGTGCTGCATAACACGGTGAGCTCCTGTTACTTGTCCCAGCTTCTGCCAACCTAGCAATTTGAAAGCATGTAAAAAATGCAAATAGAAAAATAGGGACCACGTTTGGTGGGAAGGTAACAGTGTTCCGTGCGGCTTTGGCGTTTAGTCATGCCAGCCACATGACCATGGAGATGACTTCAGACAGTGCTGGCTCTTCGGCTTTGAAACGGAGATGAGCACCGTCCCCTAGAGTCGGGAAGGTCTAGCACGTATGTGCGAGGGGAACCTTTACCTTTACCTCTTTTCTGATCCAGAAGTCTAGGAAATGTAGCTCAGTGAGCTTGGAAGCCAGGAAAGATTGCTTTACATCAGGGGTGTCAATCTCAATTTCATTAAGGGACACATCAGGGTTGTGTTTGACCTCGGGGGGCCGGTGTGGGCGTGGCCAGGGTGGGTGAGGCCAGCTCGACGTCACTCGTGTCGGGGGGTGCCTGTGGTGGCCCAAGCACTCTGCCAGTGAAAACGGGCTCTCAAGCTCCGCTTTTGGCTGCGACGGCCTCCCGCAACCCTCTGTCAGCAAAAATGGAGCTTGGGAGGACTGCACGTGGCCCTTCTGAGCTCTGTTTTCACTGGCAGAGGTACTATGGGCCAGTCCTTCGCTGTTTTCAGGGCAGCCCCAAGGGCCAGATCTAAGCACCTTGTGGGCCAGATCCAGCCCCTGGGCCTTGAATTTGACACCCCTGCTTTAGATTATCAAACCAAAGAAGCTTGATGAGCATGAACATGTCCTTATGATAAATCATTTTTACATCAAGAAAACCCCTCAGTTATTTGGCTGATAAATCAAATACTTTATAAATATCCGTATCATATCTACCGAACAGAAGCATCCTCGACGTTTTGGAAAAAACATTAGTGACAAATGCCTTGGAAGAAGAGCTGTCATACTTGAATTGTATTAGGCATATTTATTTTTGGGAATAATAATAAAAACAATTGAAACCTTGTGAGATACGTCTTCCTTCTTTTTTGCTGTAATTTTGTTCACCTAGGGCAGGGGTGTCAAATTCAATTTCATTGAGGACTGCATCAGGGTTGTATTTGACCTCGGAGGGGCAGGGGGCGTGCCAGGGTGGGAGTGGCCAGCTTGACATCACTCATGTCGGGGGCACCTGTGGTGGCCAGAGTGCTCTGCTAGCAAAAACGGGCTCCCAAGCTCCGTTTTCGGCTGCGACAGCCTCCTGCAACCCTCTGCCAGTTGTAAACAGTTAGGGAAGGCTGCACGCAGCCCTCCCGAGCTCTGTTTTCGCTGGCAGAGGCACCGTGGGCCGGTTCTTTGCTATTTCCAGGGCGGCCCCGTGGTCCAGATCTAAGCACCCCACTGGCCACATCCAGCCTGCAGGCCTTCAGTTTGATACCCCTGACCTAGGGTATCTATTGTATGCTTCCAAGAGTGATCTTGTGTGGGATGGGTGGCTAAATAAATTAGGCAGATAGGTAGATAGATAGATAGACAAACAGACAGACAGATGAATATCTGTGATTTCTTGTTTGCATACCAAGCTTTCATATTTGGGGTAAACTGAACACCAAATGACAGAATAACTGGTCATATCCGTATCCATTCTAAACATATTCTATTATTTTCTATCCTTGTGAAGAAATATGAAACAAAATATGCTCTTGCAGATAGATAATGTTTATTAGATCACATGCTTTTTCTAAATATTTCAAGATCGATATGAGAGATGTTAAAAATTTGTCCAAAAGATACGGGTAGTCAATTTGTCTCTGCTGATTTTACATGTACGAGGAAGATTTTATTTATTCATTTTTAATAAAATTTGTCACACGAATTTGATCAGCAATGTCCTAACAACGTCCTAGGCAGGGCAATGTCTATGTAAGAAGCCAACAGGAAAGACCTCATTCCCCATTGTGAAATCCTTACAAACCTTCAGAAGCTCGACTCTACCGTGTGGCTCTAATGGCTATATAAAATATGCATGACTAGCAGCCAAGACAAAGGGAACAAAATTGTATTTTGAAATGAGAAACTACCCGGCTTTTTAAATCTATCTTTTTATTTTCTAAATTGATTTCTGCCAGAGTATCTTGAAGTCTGACAGATGTGAACAAAAGCAGAACATGCTAGAATTCAGAAAGGTTTTCTGAATGGCCCAGAATAAATTCCTACTCCGTGACTTCTTTGATTTATCTACGGCCTTGTAATTTTTGAAAAGGCCATTAAAATTTGAATCCTTACAGGCTTAATAACGAGGCTTGAATGACAAAAAGTGCAGAATGTGATAAGGTTGACTTGGATCCTTTCACAGCACAGACTTAGAATAGAATAACAGAGTTGGAAGGGATCTTGGAGGACTTCTAGTCCAACCCCCTGCCAGGCAGGAAACCCTACACCACTTCAGACAAATGGTTATCCAACCTCTTTTTAAAAACTTCCAGTGTTGGAGCATTCACAACTTCTGGAGGCAAGTTGTTCCACTGATTAATTGTTCTAACTGTCAGGAAATTTCTCCTTTGTTCTAAGTTGCTTCCCTCCTTGATTAGTTTCCACCCATTGCGTCTTCTTCTACCCTCAGGTGTTTTGGAGAATAGCTTGACTCCCTCTTCTTTGTGGCAGCCCCTGAGATATTGGAACACTGCTATCATGTCTCCCCTAGTCCTTCTTTTCATTAAACTAGACCTACCCAGTTTCTGCAACCGTTCTTGTCCTGATGGCACAATTTTTCCCTGCTGGACACTCCACAACACTGCTTTCAAATTATCCTGTCCATGAAGGAGATAGTCCTTAGTGGTGGAAGTGTTAAAATAGCCTTTCTCCCTTTATTCTGATGCTATCCAAGGAGAAGCTGAAGGCATATAAAATTTGTTCGCCTTTGTCACTGATGACCTTGGGTGACCGTCAGTGGCTGACAGCAGAGGCCACGGAGACAGGAGAGGAACAACAAATGTCATGTCCGGTAGTTTAACACTGTGGCATATGCAGGACAATTTGCAACTCTCTGAAAACCCAACAAAATATTTCAGCTAGTCAGGAATCTTTCTGTGTCTCTTCTGACTGAATAGCACTAGTTCCGGAAGCATGCTGTTCAATCTAATTGTATCTTCCATGCAATTTTTCATTACTCTGCTCAAAAAAAACAAATCTTAATTGAAACAATTTGTCATGAAGTTTTAACAACTTCCTTGATTTTGTCCTCAAGATCATTTCGGGCACTTCGTATGTTTTCTATTGCACATACACAATCACATAGACATCAGGTTCACAACCCAAAGGCATTTTTTAAAGTCGCTTTTCCAAATGGAATTTGATTATATTCTATAAGTATTTTTTTTAAAAAGACAGCAAGGATTAACAAACATATTCAGGTTTTGGGCAGGAGTATAAAAACATGAATATTTAAACAAAAATGGCAAAAACCTTCCTTTGCTGAAAAAAAGTATATTTCAGTAAGTGGAGCATACTGATATCTATATGGGGCTCAATTAAGATTTTACTATGTTTGTTAGATTTATATCTCTTCTTTTCTCTAAAATCCCTGCCTATACACTCGTTTTCCTTAATCCTTGATTTAACACTTGTTGCTTGGTCTGACCTCAGTCACTAAGATGTAATGGAATACACAATTACAATTCTGAACTAGTGGTGGAATTCAAATTTTTTTACTACCTGTTCTGTAGGTGTGGCTTGGTGGGCATGGCAGGGGAAGGATACTGCAAAATCTCCATTCCCACCCCACTCCAGGGGAAGGATAATGCAAAATCCCAATTCCCTCCCAACTCCTGAGGGAAGGATATTGCAAAATCCTCATTCCCTCCCCACTCCTGGGGGAAGGATACTGCAAAATCTCCATTCCCTCCCCACTCCTGGGGAAAGGATATTGCAAAATCTCCCATTTCCACCCCACTCTGGGGCCAGCCAGAGGTGATATTTGCCGGTTCTCCGAACTACTCAAAATTTCCACTAGCGGTTCTCCAGAACCTGTCAGAACTTGCTGAATTTCACCCCTGCTTTGAACCCCTTTCTTGGCATTTATCCTGCTCGGCCAGCTGGAGGCACTGAGAGCTACAATTTCATCTGGGAGGGACTATTGCTACAACACGGCCTTGTAAACATCAGACTTCAGCTTTCTCTGGCTCAGAGCAAAACTCTAGGAAAGGGGCCCTAGAAATGTGGGTAAAATGGATAAAATGTGTCCTGCCTCATTAGGGAGAAAGTTAATGAGATGGTCATGCATGTTTCTTCATGTTCTACACTAGCCTTCCCTTTTGCAGATAGCTCTGTCAAGCTGCTGCAGGTTAATGTGGTAATTTCAGTGGACCATGGGTATCAAGATGGCTTGTCAGTCACAATGCTCCGAGGCCATGCCAGTTGGCCAGAAGGGCAAGATATATAGACACCGTTCCATGCATCATTTTAATTTTCATTAAAAAACAGTTTCCAAATATAGCTCAGCCATTAGAGAAAAAGCTTTAAAAAATTATTAGGATGATTATTTTTAAAGGACTAAATTATTCAGGCATTACCACCTGTTTCAATTTTCTTTTGTTTTTGTTCATTCCAGGTATATTCATCATTGAATGAGTTTGCCAGCTGCAGTGTCAAAAGAACAAAAAGTGATTCTTGTGTTATGAACCTTCAGCCCCAAGCAACAGTTTTAGTAGGCCTGGGATATAATTTCCTGTTTTTTATACAGTAATTTTTAAAATCCCATTAATATAATTGGTTAAGCAAAATATTCTAAATACTACAAAAATAATCAAGAGGAATGCGGATGTACTGTCAATATAGGCACTTCAACTTATTAAGATGTCTTGAGTTTCATGTAGTTTTGTTTACACACTCCAAGCAATTGCAGTACAAGAAATCATATTTACTAATTAAGGAGAATTTCTTTCACAATTAAACATTTTCTTTGGGAACTTGGAAGATGGAACATAGCAGCAAGAAGTGTAAAAAGAGACAGATAAAAATATTTTTCTCCGTCAAGCCAAAGTGATGTTAATAGTGGCCAGAATCAACAACCCGACTATCAGAATACAATACAGATACAATATCTGTACAAATACAGATATGTTGTGTTCTTCTTTGAGAAGCTGGTTTAGGGTATGAATTTCTTTTTGGATCGCAGTTCTATTTTTTGATTGACCATACTTGAGATGCATCCCAGAGAAACATCAGATGTGTCCATTCTTGTATCTCCCAGATTGGTTGGAGTATGTATGTTGTAGATCAAAATGCAATCACCTCTTTGCCTACTTTCCCTTCCTTGGGGAAAGTCTTCTCCCCAGATGTTACTGCTTTGAGTGCTATCTGTAATGGAAGCACAGCTGTTACTAGGAAAAGGTCTTATTCAGTGATGGAATGGAAATTATAGTACTCCTTCCAAAGAAGACACACTTACTATAACTTATACCTTTCTGTCTGGTTATAAATTTGAAATGTAATACTTTCTGGAAGAAGGAGAAATGTTATGGATGGTTCTAACATTGTTAAAAACAAGATATTATTTTGTATTGGATGGTAAGAAAGGTGTCCATTAACTCTCTTGATCTTGAACAATATTTGCACACCCCAAGATTTAGTTAAAGTTTCTCTCACTAATATTCTGTAATTCTTGGGGAGGTCTATACCACACTTTTAACATCTGCTGACTTTAGAAAATGTGAAGGTTTTCAGGTTTAAGTGCACAGAAGCCCTCTCCAGTTTCAGTTATCTATTTTGGGAATCAAAGATATCAATCTTTTTCCTGTACAGAGGAGAATTTTCAGCCTGTCACCTAGATAATCTTAGAGAGAGAAAATGCATAGGGGTTATGTTCTTCCAGAAATAATGAATGACTGAAAAGGACACATAATTCAGTTAATGCCGTGCACTGGATTTGAGGAACAAATTTAGGGTTTCAAATAATTTTGTGCCCTCCCACTTACTTTAGAGAACATAATATTTGCACTTCTTTTATATTTGTAATTCCAAGTTAAGGGATTTCTTTTGATCAATTGCAATCACTTCCATGTGAAGGGGGAATAGATGAATCTATTTCAGATCCTTGTCAATTTCACCTTCATCTACTCTGTCCCTCCTTTTTAAAGGCACACACAAAAAGGCCTGTTGAAATCTACACAAAGGCCCATTGAGTCTACACATTTTCTCACAGGATATACATACATTTCCAGAGTTTATCTAAAGAAGAAGTTTTAATGCACTTTCCTATAGTGGAAAACCAGATTTCAAAACTTGCAGGTCTACAAATTCCACTGAATAACTCTATCCTGATCTGTAGATTGGTCTGCAAATCAGAAGATGCTATTAATAGAGAGACTGTATTTGGATTTTATTGAAAAGCAGTGTTCATAAATTCTTAAATCTGGATTTGCAAAAGCCTTATCCATAACTACTGATTATCTTCTCTCAACTCAAAAATGTCTTTGTTTTTCAAATGTTCAAATTGTTTAGTCTAAATATTATTTGTGGCAATATCAGCATCTACTTTACAATATGTCTGTCTGTCTGTCTGTCTATCTATCTATCTATCTATCTATCTATCTATCTATCTATCTATCTATCTATCTATCTATCTATCTATCTATCTAATCTATCTATCTATCTATCATCCTGTCCTCTCCTCTCTTCTCCTCATAAACACACAAGCAACTATATGTACCAATTTTACAAGCTGACTATAAACAGTAATGTATATAAAAAATATAATGTGCCACCAAAATGAGTGATTTTAACAACTAGCAAAGCATCAAGCCAAAAGTTTACTCTGTTAAAAAGAAACATCGGGAGATACTTTATCTCATAGGATTTATATCATTCTTTTAATTTTTCCTCATGGTGTTATTAAGCCAATGTTTTCCATCTCATTCTGTGCGAAACCTGAAACAAAACAAGCTCCATGATAACCAACACATGGATTTCCCATTGACAGAGAGATCTGCTTGATTATCAAGTTTGATGCCCCTGCTGAATGCTGCCATTACGTGAAAAAACAATTTTTCCATTTGGGCCTTTATAATTAGTTATTTTAAGGATGGTCATCCCTGAGGGAAACATCATTTTCTTCTACTGTCATGTGCAGGGTAGAGGGAGAGGGGACAGAAGTAGAAGACGAAGAAAATTAAAAGAAGATTACATAGCAAAGGATTTGAAAAGCTGCTTTAGGGGACCCAACTGAATTTCTGCCACTGCCGCTTGAAACTGGGCCCAGGCAGATATTTCAACTGTGGGAAATATCTACCATAGGTAATCCTTGATTTACGACCACACCCAAAATTTCCATTTCCAGTGCCAAGCAAGAGAATTGTTAAGTAAGTTTCGCACAATTTTACAACCTTTCTTATTAAGTTAGCAGCACAATCGTTAAGTAAATTTGGCTTCCCCATTCCCTTTGCTTGTCAGGAGGTCACAAAAGGTGAACGTATGTCTCTAGGGATGCTGCAACCATCATAAATACATGCCAGTTTCCAAGAGTCCAAATTTTGATCAGGGATGCGGCAATGTGCAAAGTGTGGGAAAACAGTCATAAGTCACTTTTTTCAGAGCCGCTGTAACTCTGAACGGTCACTAAACACGGTAATAAGTCGGGGACTACCTGTTAAGTAGGACCACTGAAAAGATTGCTGTCTGTGTTTGTGGCTGATTTTTTTTTTTAAAAAGAAAAGGCAGCAATGAACAAATTCGAGGGAGAAAAGCACAAGGACAGCTGCTTGTTCGTTCACCCATCGTGCTGTCTTTCAAGCTGCCAGTGATGGATCTGCCCCCATACCGAGGTGGCTAACATTGTGCATAATCACCTGTTTTCAAAAACACCATTGCTCTGCCAAGGCGAAATACATTTGACACGTTCGCGCTGTTATTGTCATGGCAAAATGGATGGCAGAAGCCGTCCCCGCTTGCTATTTCAGATCACTTCAGCTCCCCTTTTCTCAGAACAAACTCCAGGAGGATTATTTTTCATTTGCACCAGTGTGAACTGGGACGGGATCGAGACGAGTGGGTCTTTAAAAAACTGAATCATATGCAAGCTTATGCTTCTTATAGAAGCGCCCAGAGAAATAAAGCTGTTTATTGATGTTTGACAGAAGGCAACACAGAACACAACCCCGATGGCTTTAATTGGCAGATTTTGCCATTTTCATTTCATTGATTTATCTGATTCTCTAGTACAGCTGAAATTTCTTAATGGGCAGAAAAAGCAAAACTGCCAAGAAGGAATCTAAATCCAATTGTCAATGAGAGTGAATCCCGTGGTGTAATAAACTCGGGAGTTTGATGTGGCTCATTGTTGCTCTCTAAATCATCTGGAAAGTTGACCCCATGCAGAGAATCCTGAATAAACCAGCTCATGTTTTCTTTCATAGTACACATCCCAAGGACCAGCTCCTTTCTGAAATTATTCCTTCGCGTTAGCATTCAAAACAGAGTCTTTTTGAGTTGCTGGATACGTCAACAGGATTAGCAAAAGAGTGTATTGCTCGATTAGGAAACCCAACAATTTCCATCTCTCTTTGTTTAAATAAAACTAAAAATGAGAAGATAGCCCTATGTGTTAACATCGAAATAAAGAACCAGACTATTCTCTCCCAGGTTTTCTAAAGTGATCTTTGTGCATCTCAGAATTCCAAGATCCTGCTCAAACAGACCATTTGTAACTATCTTACTTTGACTGACTTTACTTATATTAATCAAGGAGAATATTTGTAGCTCAGAGTTGACAGGAGGGATCCTTGGTAAAAGCATCAGTGCTAGTAAGGAGTGCTGTTTGGTGTCAGTTTTATATTCTAGAGCAGGCAAACCATTTTGGCAGTGAGTGCCCAAACTGGAATGTGCGTGCATGCGCGCACACTGGAGCACCAGACCTGAAGACCAGCTGGCCAACGCACGCATGCCTGTTTTTTGGTCGTTTTTGGGGCCGTTTTCCGGTCGTTCTTCAGGCTGTTTTCAGGCCGTTTTCTGGTTGTTCTTCGGGCTGTTTTTCAGGTGTTCCAGTGCTCACGAAGACCAGCTGGCCAGCGCACATGTGTATGCTGGAAACCAGAAGAGCAGCTGGCGACGGTGTATGTGCCCACAGAGAGGGCTCTGCGTGCCACCTCTGGCACATGTGTCACTGTTGATGGAGGTGGCCTTAGAGATTCTTTGATTGGGCTGTTTGCTGTTGGCTTCTTTGGCAAGTTTCTTGACTGGGATATGGTTTACTTGATTGTTGATCTGATGTTAACCTTGGAGATAATCTATGCCCGTGATGGCGAACCTATGGCACGCATGCCACAGGTGGCACGCGTCGCCATATTGGTGGGCACGCGAGCTCAGCTCCAGCACGCATGGGCTGGGACTGGAAGTTGTCAAACGGGCCGTTTTTGGCCTCCGGAGGGCCTCTGGGGTGGGGGGGAGGCCATTTTCGCCTTCCACAGACTCCCTGAAAGACTCTGGAGGCTGGGGACAGCAAAAAATTGGACTTTTGGTCCCACCGGAAGTCGACAAACGGGTCATTTTCGGCCTCTGGAGGGCCTCTGGGTGGGTGGGGAAGGCCGTTTACACCCTCCCCAGACTCCTAGAAAGGCTCTGGAGACTGGGTAGAGCAAAAAACAGACCTACTGTGCCATTGCATGCCAGGAGCGTGGGGAGTGTGGGGGGGCTCGCGCACGCATGTGCAGGGGCAGGCCCATAGAATTATGGGTGTGGGCACGTGCACGACCCCCCCGCTCCTGGCACGCGATGGCAAAAAGGTTAGCCATCACTGATCTATGCTGATCTGAATTTATTGACAATATACTATAGTTCTACAGCTAACCTATGTGTTTTCAACATGTTTGTAAAGGTTCAATAAAATTTGTATGCCCCTAGGAGAGATAATAGGGCATCCCATTATAATTTGTTTTCCTGAAGAATCCTTGGAACATCAAGGTGGAAACTAAATTCCTTTCCAGAGGGTTAGTATGTGAATCTATTAGGGAGGAAAACATACTTTTATCATTAAAGTGGTGATGATTCTTTTTCCTCCCTATCAACAGCCTGCCTATTTTTTCCTCAGAATTATTTAACTAGAGTCTTTTTTCATTAGTAATCTACTTCGTAGATTTTGTACTTTCTACTTTGTATTTTGTAGATTACTTAGTCAGAAAAAATATATAATTTGTTCTTACAAGCTGCTAGATTCCAAGTTAATATACAAATAGTTGTATCATTCCTGCAGGAGAGCAAAAAGAGAAACAAATTGGGTAGAATTGTAATGTGTGCCATTCAACCGTTCATCTGAAGATATAATTAGAGCTTCGAATTGTCGTTGAAGACTCTACATACATTTTTTATGTTTTATTTTACCAAAACAATGTGATTCTTCGCCAGGTTGACTACTTTTTATTTTTGGGTGTCCCTCTGAATTTTCACCTGGCGCTCCTATGGACAGGTGTTAGGGTCATCCATCTTAGGTTCAATGTACCTGGGGATCTAAAGACCTCCAACTTTGATTGACTTTGCTGGGTTTGAGGTATTGCTAAACTGTTTGTGGCAGTGGGTTCATCCAGAGTATTGGAGAATTTTCTTCCGAGACGTTCTGATAGCCTGCAATCCATTTGGAGGAACTGTGGCCTGAAAGAGGAGCAAAATGTTGGTGTGGCATGGATCAGGACTTACATCAGAGGAGAGACAGCTTCTGTTTGGAGGCAGCAGGTTCAATCCCTATTTATCTCTTACAATTGGAGGATTGTTTACGTTCTGGTTGCTCTTCTGTGGAAAATCCCGAGTTAGGTCAAAATCAGAGGTGGTATTCAGCTGGTTTGGACCGGTTCACCCGAACTGGTAGCGGAAATCATGGGCCCGCCCACCCGCTCTGACTCAATGCCATCCCATTTAGGCATATTTTGAGGCCGGACACATGCTCGGAAGGCACGCAGGTGAGGAAAGCACATGCACAGAAGGCAGGCAAGTGCACGAACCAGGTGTGCACATGCATGAAGCAAGCATGCGCTTGTGCAGCGAACTGGTAGTAACATAAATTGAAACCCACCGCTGGTCAAAATGTATCAGAAGTGAGTATAGATTGTTATTGTTGTTGTTGCAACTTTTCAAAATTATTGCCATTAATTCAATAGGATATACTATTGAATATACAAGAATACAAGAATATAGAAGTCTGGGAATACTTATATGAAGGTTTGTGAAAATATTTACTGGGTTATATCTACCGGTAACTACCCCACGATTACTGGAGATTCAAATATGAATTCAAAGGAAGTTATTTAATTAAAGTGACCCCTGAATGTTATTCTAGAAGATTGAACCTGTAAAGGGGAGGTAATGTGTCTTTTGATAACTCCTGGGGCTTTTTAAACAGAACTGAGTTCTTATGGGATACAAAGAACTGTGATTAGTGTACTTCTTGAAGGGCAATTTTAGGTCCGAATAAATGGTTCTTGAACTACTTGGACAAAAGTGGGATTTTTAAAAAACAAAATAAGATGCTTCATAAGGAAGAAGTGAGTGGAACTTTGAAGGAGATGGCATTGATTTTCCAAAGCACAAAGGACATCATAGAGAAAGGATTTAAGGAGACCGTGGAAAAAATGGGAAATACTATATGAGGGATGATGAGTAAAGATCTAGATGCTCAGAAAAAGGAGGAGCTAACAGAAGGAATGGAGGAAAAGATAAAACCGAAGAACCCACAAACAAAAGAAGAGGTGTAGATTGTTATTGTTGTTATTGCAACTTTTCAAAATTATTGCCACTAATTCAATAGGATATTCTGTTGCTGTAAGTGTGCTTAACAGTCTGTTGTAAGTCCCTTAATTTTCTCAATAGTTCTTCTTATTCACTTTGGCAATGCTCCAAAAGAACTAATTAGCTTCAAGAGGTTCATCAGAAACCTCTCTGTCCCCATCTGACTTTAGATGATTACCTGGATTGCTTTTTGTCAAGGTCAAACTCTCAAGGCTATCTGTGTGTGTGTGTGTGTGTGTGTGTGTGTGTGTGTGTGTGTGTATGTGTGTGAGAGAGAGAGGGGGGGACACCATTTAAAAACAAGTAAGTTTAACAAAACAATTAAATCACACCCACATTAAAATACATACCTATATCCTAACAGTATTATTATTTTGTGATTAATATTGATATGTTTATTAAGATTACTAGTATGATTACGGTTATTGTTGTATACTTATTTAAAATTAATGGTGCCCAGACAACACGTTGTTCAGATAGACATGGAAAAGTGAGAGAGAGAAAGAGGAAGGAAGGAAAGGAAGGAGAGAAGCAACTTAGAACTAAGGAAAACTTTCCTGACAGTTAGAACAATTAACCAGTGGAACAACTTGCCTCCAGAAGTTGCAAATGCTCCAACACTGGAAGTTTTTAAGAAGATGTTGGATAACCATTTGTTTGAAGTGGTGTAGGGTTTCCTGCCTAAGCAGGGGGTTGGACTAGAAGACCTCCAAGGTCCCTTCCAACTCTGTTATTCTATTCTAAAGAAGGAAGGAAGGAAGGAAGGAAGGAAGGAAGGAAGGAAGGAAGGAAGGAAGGAAGGAAGGAAGGAAGGAAGGAAGGAAGGAAGGAAGAAAGAAAGAAAGAAAGAAAGAGCGAGCACAGAAGAGAAAATAAGCAATTTTTAAAAACCCAGTGTTGTGAAGCCCAGAAGTATGGCTGTTATCAATTGCTGGAATAGTTGCCTTACTTCTATTCTCTCCAGGAAAAGTTAATATTTATACATGCTTAGCTATATTCAAAATGGAACCTACTGTTGTGGCCCGCCAGCGGCCTGCGCGGATCGTGGCTGATCCCGACGAGGAGGAGGCTGGTGTGGGGTCGCGCCAGCAGCCTGTGCAGCCAGCACTCGCGTCGGACAGCAAGGAGGCTGAAGAGGATGTGGTGCCAGAGGCAGAGACTCAGCCAGGGCCTTCAGAACCTCCAGAGGCTCCTTCATGAGGAGAGAGCGAAGTGGAGGAGCCTCTCCTCAATGCTCGAGCACGCAGGGCTGCCAAAAGGCAGGAGTGGCTACTCAGGAGGAGGAGGAGGTCTCCTCGAGAGTAAGGTTTGAGGATAATTGGCCACTCCCTTAGCCTAAGTTGCACGCAGTTAGTAATTTCTTGCTGGAAACAACGTGTAATTATTACAGAGCATTTTTGAAGAGTGAGTGTCGTATCGTATCTTGTTTTCTGGGCTGGTTGCCAATCTTTGCCGGGCTTTGTTTATTCTTGGTACGTTATAACTTTGATAAGGACCGTTGGTGTGTGTCACAATCCTTGGGAATCCGGAGCTGGGGCAGAACACCTACGCCTCATAAGCCCTGAATCTGGTAGACATAATTTTATGCTCTTCTTTGGGGTGTCCATCTCGCTCTGCATTTATAACATGTTCTGCTTGTTCCCGGCTGGCTCCCCTTTCTTCCTATACATCCGTCATCCTCTTGCCGTCAAACCACTGACACAGCTGCAGCTGTTGCCATAAAACCAGCTCTGAGACAAAAGCAGGAAGGAAAGCTGAGGGCAGTTCTGCTCTTCTGCATATATTTGCAGGGGGAAAAAAAAGGCATGTCGTACAATTTGTTCAGGAAACAACAGCAATGTTTGACCCGTCATAAGGATTGATGAAGCAGAAATTTACATGGGAGAATGCATTTTTAAACAGCTTCACGGAGCCTGATGCTTTTGCTGGTAATAGTTTCCACATTCATCACTCCCTGAGTCCCAAGTGAATAACTCCTTAAGCTATATAAGGTTAACTCCCTTTGCGGCAGCTTCAGGAGAAGAAAGGGCTGGTAGGGTTGAGAGAGAAAGGAAGGGCTTAAGAAATTAGGAACATCAAAGTAGCACAAATCTAAGATTCTATATACCAGGGGTGGGCTTCAAAAATTTTAGCAAGTGGTTATCTGCCCAGTTGCTGGGTGGACATGGCCATGGTGGGTGTGGCATAGTCGGCCTCCTGCACCATGATAGGGGGGGCGTTTTTGCCCTCCCTCGGCTCCGGAGGCTTTCCTTGAGCTTCCGGGAGGGCAAAAACAGCTTCCCCAGGCTCCAGAGAACACCTGGAAGCCAGTTTCTGGCTTTCCCGAACTTCTGGTAGGCCCGTTTTTTGTCCTCCCCGAGCCTCCGTGCGAACCCGACACTTATCTGCATCCAAAACGGGCCACGTGGAGACTCCTGGGAGGGTGGGATGGGAGGGGCCATCCAGGAGTGGGATTTGGGGGTTCTCTGAACAGCACAGAATCTTAGCTAGAGGTTCTCCCGAACCCCTGCGAACTACCAGCAGCCCACCTCTGCTGAATACTGTCCCCACAATTATACTTGTTGTCACTACTCACAGGTGCTTCACAATGTTAGGCTTTTAGAATATAAAATATTCTTTATTGGCCAAGTGTGATGAGATACACAATGAATTTATCTCAAGTGCATAAACTCTCGGTGTATGTACAAATAAACAAATAGTAGTTCAAATTTACAAAAGTAATGGATGTCCTTTCATTGGTTACCTTCAAGTAGCCTTGGATATTTGTTGGTCAGGGGTGCTTTAATTAGGAATTTTGCAGTAAGCAGAGGGTTACTGGCTATGGCTTATATGGCCCTTTAAATTTCATAATTATATCCTATACAGTTATGAGGTCTCTGTGCTGCTCTCTGAGCTTGCTTGTTTTCTGCCTGTTTTCTTGCAGACGTTTCATTACTCATCAATGATGTTACCTAGTTCAGTTATGAAACCTCTACAAAAAAACAACCAAGCTCATAGAGCAACGACGACCCCTAATTTCAACCCTGAGCTACAAATTTCTCAGTTGTACAGTTATATCCTATATCCTTCCTGATCAGTATGATATAGTTTCTTTGAACATAGCTAAATTCTGCTAACCTGTCTGTAAAATTAGGCAAACTTTGGCTACCCATTTTATTTATTTATTATTTATTATTTCAATTTATATGCCGCCCTTCTCCGGAGACTCAGGGCGGCTTACAATGCATTAAGCAATAGCCTTCATACTTTTGTATATACCTGCTTAGTAGGACTTTTTGGCCCCACCGAGCAGTGTTCTATTTTATACAAAGTCAGTTTATTGCCCCCACAAACCGGGTCCTCATTTTACCTATCTCGAAAGGATGGAAGGCTGAGTCAACCTTGATGATCCTATCTCTTACCTTTAGTATGCATGACTATCACTAAGTGTTGTATCTAATGTTTTATGATGAATGTATTTTACAATGACTATGATAATGATCTATCACTATTGTTGTATGTACACGGAGAGCTTATGCACCGGAGACAAATTCCTTGTGTGCCTAATCACACTTATTTATTTTTTTATTTATTTTATTTTGTCGAATACATATTAGATAATATATATATAAGTATAAGCATGAATTGAATACATAAAATGAATACTATTAAAGGGAACATTAGGACAGGGACGGTAGGCACGCTGGTGCTCTTATGCACGCCCCTTACAGACTTCTTAGGAATGGGGTGAGGTCAACAGTAGACAGTTTTAGGTTAAAGTTTAGGGGGTTTTGGGATGAGACCACAGAGTCTGGTAATGCATTCCAGGCATTGACCACTCTGTTACTGAAGTCATATTTTCTGCAATCGAGTTTGGAGCGGTTCACTTTAAGTTTGTATCTATTGTGTGCTCATGTATTGTTGTGGTTGAAGCTGAAGTACTTGGCCAATAAAGAATTCTATTTCTAATTGTAATACACTATTATGTCTTGTTCTGTTTTATATTATTTTAACAGACAGAATAATATGTTATCCTACTGATATCCTATAAGACAGGCCTCAAATTTAGCCAAGCCCCAGACTGACCTGTGCCACTTTGGAGAGTCAAAAGCTGTATCCTTTTAATATATAATATTGGTTATTAGATGTGTTCTAAAAGAAACATTGATTTGATTTGGGTCTTTGAATTATAGAAAATACATAAAATACTGATTGTTTAAAATGATAAATGAATGCTATAAAGTGCTGTTTGGATTTGAAGTTTAAGAGTTAGGGTGACTACATAATAAAAACTTAAATGTTAGAATAAGATGTTAGATTGGATGATAAAAATTGGGTTTAGACTTGTTTTTTTTGTGTGTGTGGTTTTTTTTGTTATTTTTTGTTTGTCTTAAAATGTTAACAGATGAAATTGGAAATTTATACCTATGTTATACCGGGCCAAACTCTTGTTCCAAAAAAATGTTGTTTTATGTTTTATGTTTTAAAAATAAATTAAAAAAATTTCAAAAAAAAAAACCAACATATCCTTTTGAGTTTACTCATGAAGCATCACAAGCGGTCCAACATGTTAGAGGACCACAAAAAGAGAGACGGTGAAGAAAGAAGGGGCAAAAATGTGATTGAAAATGGTGGCATCTGGGAACAGCAACGGGGGCAACCATGCCAATCTGATTCAAGCCCTTACCCTTTTGTAGACGTGCTATCACAAGCATAAGGGATAGAACTTGCAGTGTGTTGTCAGAATGCTTTTTTGGGGGGAGTCATTTTAATAAAAGCTGCAAATTCCTGTAGATGCGCAAGACGGGCAAATCTTCCTTCTAAGGAAAGATTCCTCAGAAACTTTGCAATCAGAATGCTGGGGGAGAATCCTTTAGATCCGTGATGGCAAACCTATGGCACGCATGCCACAGGTGGCATGTGGAGCCATATTAGTGGGCACGCCAGCTCAGCTCTGGGGCACATGCATGTGCCAGCCAGCTGATTTTCAGGCCTTCTGGGCCCACCAGAAGTAGGTAAACAGGCTGTTTCCTGCCTCTGGGGGGCCTGGGGGGGAGGGGGAGGCCTGTTTTTTTTTTCTTACCTGGTTCCAGATCCTCTCTATTTATCTGGGAAGGGCGAAAACAGCCTTCCCCACTCCCTTGGAGGCCCTACGGAGGCTGAAAGGGCCCATTTCCCGACTCCCGGTGGGACAGGAAGTGATGTTTTTTGCTGTCCCCAGCCTCCAGAGACTCCTAGAGAGGCTCCTAGAGACTCCTAGAGAGGCTCCTAGAGACTCCTAGAGAGGCTCTGGAGGCTGGGGACAGCAAAAAAATGTCACTTCCTGTCCCACTGGGAGTTGGGAAATGGGCCCTTTCAGCCTCCATAGGGCCTCCACAAGGGAGTGGGAAAGGCTGTTTTCGCCCTTCCCAGATAAATAGAGAGGATCTGGAACCAGGTAAGAAAGAAAAACAGGTCTACCAGGCCATCATGTGCCAGGAGTGGGGGGGGAGGGTTGCGCACGCATGCGCGTGGACACATGCACGTGTGACCCTCCCCCGCCCCCCTCTCCTGGCACGCGATGGCAAAAAGGTTAGCCATCACTGCTTTAGATGAAAAAAGGCGGCTGAATGTTCATCTTACTGCACTGCTTCCTATTGAATGGCAACAAGACCAACAATTGTTTTACGTTTGTTAGAGCCATCTGCAATCAAAGGACTTGCTGGAACAATTATGTTCCCAGCAACTATTTCATTCTTCAAACAACAAAAGTGCTCAACCTCTTGTTTTGCAGTTTGGCAGGCTTCTTGCCAAAAGAGACCTCGACAATGTCTATGGTTTTAATCAGACTCCTCAAGGGAGGCTTAATTAATTTGTAAAAATTAATTTCTGTACAAAAATCACTTTGTCTGCTAGCATGCAATTTGGTTCAACAGAAGGGCAACTATGACTGCAAATCTCATTAATTCTTTCTCAAAAGTAAAGCGATTGACACTTCTGGTAAAAAAATCCAGAGACCAGCAATTATATGTGGCATATGTCTATCAGCTATAAAGGGCAAACAACTAATAAAGTGATGATTTACTGTGTATTTGATTTGTTTCACGTATATTTTATATCTAGTTATTGAGATCCAATTGGAAGAAGCTGTAAGAGATGATTAGGCAGAGCCTGAGGGAGGGGTCAAATGTGTCATCAATCATGAGTCCCTTCATGTCCACAAGAGATCTAAGTCCAACCCATCTTGAATTGCGTTGCCACTTATCTCTCGCTAATTTCCCTTGGCCATTAGTAGTTCAGATTCTTATAGAGAACTTAAACATGCAATTATTTTTGTATCCATTTAAACTGTCTGGATCTCCTGATCTCTTCTGATGCGCAGATCACTTCTGATGACATCTGGGACAGTGGGCGGAGTCTCCCACCGGTCTTACTACCGAGTTTTGCAAACTGGTCTGAACCGGGGACAACCCACCACTGCTTTACATACATACAAACAGGTACATATGTACACACACACACACACATAAGATATATGTATATCTGTATGGATGTGTGTGTGTGTGTGTGTGTGTGTGTGTGTATGTGTGTGCATGTTTTCTGAGGTTTTCGTGGGTATTTGTATGTAGGTCTTTGGTTATTCGGGTTTTGTCCCGCATAAAATTGGAAGTACCTTGGCGACGTTTCGACGAAGTATCATTCGTCATCTTTAGGCTGGTATCTTTGGCCTTGTGCTTCTAGGAGCAATGTGTGATCATGGTTGTTTCTTCTTTTCAACTGCCAGTGGGGATATGAACTGAATGGGTGGGAGCATGGCAGTGTTCTGATTGGGTGGAGGTGTTTTCTGATTGGGAGGGGACTTGGCTGTGCTGTGACACAGGCCACGAACGCGGAGCCAAACAACAGCAACGCAGGTCACGAGTTCAAATCCCCCTGCAACTCAGACCATCCTGAGCACAGCCAAGACCCACCCTATCAGAACACACCTCCTCCCAATCAGAACACAGCCATGCTCCCACCCAATCAGTTCATACCCCCTTTATATATACAAAGTTAATTCTATACAAGCAACTTAATTAATGAATGCTTAAGCAGGTAAAACTAATTTTAACAAGGTAGTATTTACATTAATCCATATTGAAACTGCTCAAACCTCTGGACACAAAGCTTTTGAAATGCATATTACTTTGAAATATTTACTGGCTAGAATTTATCTTGGATATATTCACAGTGATGCCCTAAAAAAAAAAAGAGAGGAAAAAAATACCTTTCTTCTGCATAATCATCCAATTGTGTGTGATAGGATAATTAGAAAGTATTAAGGGAAAAATAATTCACATCAAAAAAATTTTTTTACTTCATACACTAAGGAGCAGGAATGGTTAAATTAGAGTAATGACCCAGCTGCTAGAGAGGGCGTCTCATGTGGAAGTTACAAATTAATATGAATAAACTTGTTTTAGAAACAGGGAGAATTAAAAAAAAAACAGCAACAAAAACTGCTCATCAAAGTACAAAGGCTGCATTGAGAATATGAAAACTAATTAACATTTAATGTTTTAAAGCCTATGTAAGAAAGTCCAACACCTGAACTTTAAGTGACCTGGGTTGGATTGCACTAGCAGCACATAAGCAATTTGTGGAATTAATAGCAGAAAAGAAGAATAGGAAGCTAGTGTAACCTGTAGGGACATTTTCAATAGTTAGATCTAATCTTTGCTGTGTCAGTACCAAACAAGAATGGATAATTATTAGGAAAACCTCCTGTTTTCAGGCATGAAGCTTATCTGTGGGTGGCAATGAAAACAAGGCAACAGCTGATGCAAGGTTGAACACTCATTTGTTTTTCTTTTTAATTATGTTTAGGGAAATGCAGTGATCATTGGAAGGGACACGGTGGCTCAGTGGTTAAGACACTGAGCTTGTCGATCGAAAGCTCAGCAGTTCAAATCCCTAGTGCTGTGTAACAGGGTGAGCTTCCGTTACTTTATTATTTATTTTTAAATTTGTATACCGCCCTTCTCCCTGAGGACTCAGGGCTTGTCCCAGCTTCTGTCCCAGCTTCTGCCAACTTTGCAGTTTGAAAGCATGTAAAAAATGCAAGTAGAAAAAATAGGGACCATCTTTGGTGGGAAGGTAACAGTGTTCCGTGCACCTTTGGCGTTGAGTCATGCCAGCCACATGACCACGGAGACGTCTTCGGACAGCGCTGGCTCTTCGGCTTTGAAACTGAGATGAACACTGCCTCCTAGAGTTGAGAACGACTAGCACATATGTGGGAGGGGAACCTTTACCTTTACCTTAGTGATCATTGATTAAAAATAATAAAACTGAATCGCAATAGGAAGTGAAGAAAAAAGAAAAAAGATCTAGGGCTTAGGGTCAAAATCAATTTGTCTCTCATATTACATATGGAATATTAGTGTCAAAGCAGATGATTTCATGAAAAGGTTCCTCCTCATAGAGAAGAGGAACAGTTGCTTTTGATGGGACAAAGTTGTAAATATTGGAAACAAGGAAAGGAGGCTTCTCTTATAAGTTGTACAATGATCCCCACATATTACTTTTCTTCCAGGTTTCCTCCCTCCCCCCCAAAATTTGTCATACTGGGCAACCAACATTTATATTATTTATCCTGGATAAATAATAAATAAAAGTTAAAACTTTTACCCCCCCCCCCAAATGCTCCCCTATGATCATTTTCTCAGCTCACCACACAAAAAACTATATAAGGATGAAGGTAGGTGGAGAAGGGCGGGTTGCTTACTTGATCTTCTAGTGGTCTTCTGTGAGAACCAATTTTGGCATAGTGTATAAATGACATAGTGTACAAATGACAAGGGACGTGGTGGCTCAGTGGCTAAGATGGTTGTCGATCAGAAGGTCGGCAGTTCAGCGGTTCAAATCCCTAGTGCCGCATGACAGAGTGAGCTCCTGTTACTTGTCCCAGTTTCTGCCAACCTAGCAGTTCGAAAGCACGTAAAAAATGCAAGTAGAAAAATAGGGGCCACTTTGATGGGAAGGTAACAGTGCTCCGTGCCAGCCACATGATCACGGAGACGTCTTTGGACAGCGCTGGCTTTTCGGCTTAGAAACGGATTATAAGTACTGCCCCCTAGAGCCGGAAATGACTAGCACGCATATGTGGGGGAAGCTTTACCTTTACCACATATAAAGACACCAGGCTAAAAATTGGAAAACAGTATGTCTTATTCTCATTTTTGGATTATCCTGGACCAGTCACTCTCTCAGCCTAGAAAGGAGGCAATGGCAAGCCACTTCTGAAAAACCTTGCTAAGAAAAGTACAGAGAGAAGTCCAGGCAGTTGCCAGAAGTCAAAAATTGACTTGGAGGCGCACGCGCACGCACGCACGCGCACACACACACACAAAGTCATCTACATTTATACACATGGTTTTATGCTTCCCAAAAGCCCTTGTTGGAAATCTTCCATAACTGAGTTGATATTTGAGACAAGAAACCTTGTCACGGAACTTGCTTTCTCTTGCATCCCCAGGCAGCAGTCATAGAAATCAAGAATAGTATTGTAGCCGATTCCTATAGAGGATAAATAAGGTGTACTGCATGAATGAACAGATGCTCATTTGCATCACAAATGAATTATCACCAAGTTTACCTCGAGGTGGTGGGACATATGCCTGGATAACAAAAGGGAGGACAAGAACAACTGATCCATGAATCACATGTGGTGGTGCCTTACAAACCATTGATCAAGAAAGTGAGGATACGCTCCAAAAGTTCAGAATTAAACTCCTGGAAGAAGAGTGCCAGATGTTAGGATTGGTCTCATAGTCTGTGCGTAGATGGGCTTGAGGAAGGCTTGTGAGGTTGTAAAAGTACCACAATCTCCCTCACCCATTTAACAATTCACAGTGTGAAAATAGGGATTCCTTTCTTAGGGTTGATATAATATGTAAGATTGCAGCACCAAGTAATACACACTTAAACAAAATGCTAAAGCGCTATGATTTTCCTAAGTAAAATCATTTTACTTAAATGGTAAAACCATTTTCTCCCATGGTTCCTGAGGGACCATGGGAGAAAATGCAAGGAGAATAGCATTGATTAATGTGGAAGTACCGAATTACTTTAGGTGGAAAAGGAAAATCAGGAATCAATGCAACTTAAATGATATTCGCTGTAAGTTGGATCAGCCAGAAGACATTATGTTCCTAAACCTGTCACGCAGATAGGACTATGAACTAAGAAGTTCACCTTACTAAGTAGGAGATGAATGGTGTCCAAAAGTTCAAATGCTTTGTTTATAAGGGCAGTAAGCAAAACTACTACAGTCAACTTTTGTGGCAAAAGATAACCCTGGTCTAGAGAAAAGAAGGACTAGGGGTGGTGACATGACAGCGGTGTTCCAATATTTGAGGGGCTGCCACAAAGAAGAGGGGGTCAGCCTATTCTCAAAAGCACCTGAAACCAGGACAAGAAACAATGGATGGAAACTTATCAAGGAGAGAAGCAACCTAGAACTAAGGAGTACTTTCCTGACAGTTAAAACAATTAATCAATGGAACAATTTGCCTCCAGAAGTTGTAAATGCTCCAACACTGGAAGTTTTAAAGAAGGGAGAACATTTGTCTGAAATGGTATAGGGTTCCTGCCTAAGCAGGGGGTTGGACTAGAAGACCTCTGAGGTCTATTCTATTCTATTCTATTCTATTCTATTCTATTCTATTCTATTCTATTCTATTCTATTCTATTCTATTCTATTCTATTCTATTCTGTCAGCACTTCAACCTGCATTTACTCCAGTGCTGACATAAGGAGAAGCGAAGGCGTCTGGAAAGGGACGTTTGACTTTTCACCTACTTATTTTCCCTGGAGATAATATCCCCTAGGAGATGGGATGGGAGGGGGGAAATTCTTTTGAGTTGGAGTAGATTAGGGGTAGAATGACTTGGAAGATGGCCAATGAGTGCAGGGGAGTGGGGAACGGGTTTTGGGGCTAGACGTCAGTGTTGGCTTCGATTGGAGTCAGGTTAGAATGTCGTGCTTAATAAATAGGAGTTTTTCTTCAAAGACTTTGTTTGAAATGCAATTTATTTGAGATGACCTCGAAACTTGACATTCTATTCTATTCTATTCTATTCTATTCTATTCTATTCTATTCTATTCTATTCTATTCTATTCTATTCTTCATTACTCTACTCTACTCTACTCTACTCTACTCTACTCTACTCTACTCTACTCTTATTCTTATTCTTATTCTTATTCTATTCTAGTTCCATTGACTCTCTTTGGATAAAGGGAGGATTAGAGAATAGCTGTGCTCCATATAGTTGCTGCTCATGGAGATTGCAAAGCAGAGAGTGCAGTCCCTGGAAGGTGGAAGAATCAAGAGCCAAGGGAATTTGCCATACATGCTCCAGCTGCAAATGGAGCCTATGCAGTTTTCACTCCCTTCACTAACTATTTTTGGAAACTGCCTATTTACTGTCCCAAAGGTGTTCTTCTAAAAGGCAACTGGACTTTCTTGGTTTTTGTCTTTGAAAACATTCAAGAAGCTTCTTCTTAATATTCAAATCTTGAATTTTGAATATTAAGACTTGTAAAATATTTTAAAAAATAAATACTTTTTTTTCCTGAGAAAGAAGAATTGTTTTTGATATTGGAAACATAACAAGCAAGGCAAACAACGCATAATGGCATTCAGAGAGATTTTCGAATCAATAAGGTCAGCTCTACTGTGTCTTCTTGGGAATATGTTATTCCCAGAACAAGATGTCACAGAAAAAAATATGCAGCAAATTATACCTTAGAACAGAGATGGCGAACCTTTCCGGCACCGAGTGCTGAAAAGTTTGCATGGAAACATTGCATGTGCCACGCTCTGGAAAAGCTGAACTTCCAGGTTCTAGCAACATGCACGAGGGGTGAAATGCTCCCGATTCGGACCGGATCACCCGATCCGGTAGCGATGGAGGCGGGTGGTTCAGAGAACCGGTAGCAAAAATTCCTTCCCCCCCCATGCCCAGCTGAGCAGCGCAATCATCAGAGACTTTTTTTCTTTTAAATGCCTCTGACGATCCAAGCTGAGTTGCCTGATCGGCAGAGGCTTTTTAAAAAAACCTCTGTCAATCTACTCTACTCAGCACTACTCAGGTGATAGGACACAGATAAACCTCCAAGAAAAAACAAGAAAGTCCACCCCCATCCTAAAAGAATAAAATATTTTGAGGAATATTTTAAAAAGGCAGGATAAAAGATTTCCCCTAAAAGAGAAATTAAAAAAAAAAAAACTTAAGGGAGACAGAAACTCAGAGCCCTAGCTCCCTCCCCCCAATAGATATTTTGTGTCCATTGAGAAAGATTGGGGCAACCTATCTACAAAACGAAAGACCTTCAGCTCCAGGGTGAAGGGATTAAGACATGGCCCTTCAGGACATAATAGGATTAACCCACTAGTGACACAGAGCTCACTACATTGCACAATTTCCTAAGGACACTGCATCATCCTCAGAAACTTCAACCAAACTTCTCAGACAACCTACAGAGCCCCATTGGAGTCTGACAACAGCCAATAGAATACATGTTCTTGCACAGGAACAGGAAGCTCAAGTTCAAAGCCCAAGGAAAGGTATAAAACCCCCTCACTCTCAATTCCATGTGGTCAGCTGCCCCAGAACCAAGTGCTTGGTGGTTCTGTTCATCATTAAACCATCTTTCCAAACAGCCTCTATGTTTCCAGTGTCTTTCTCCTGGCTTGAAACTGAACCAGATGGATATTTCCTCCCACACACCTTACAGAGTATGAGACGGAGGAAGAGTTTCCATTAAATCACGGAAAGGGTAGGAAGGAAGGACACCAAATTTAAACTTTAGACGGCATAAAATATTAGCATTGGCCATAACTGTCAAAAGCAATCCACTGTTTGAAGGTGGCGGCTGCCTTAGTGAACAATAAAGATTCCGTGAGAGTCATGCTCTGCTGAAGGTCTGGAGGCTTCAAATCAGCTTGGCTTGAAAGGGGCAATCTGACAGCATTCCTGATGAAGGACCTACCGCAGAGACAGGTGAGGCCATAGGTGGCTATCCTAAATCAAGGATTATGGTTTGGATTGGTAATCTTCTGGATTTTGAACTATATTGACCAGTGGTGGCATTTCTAAAGGGTTTTTTCAAGACAAGTGACACTAATTTACATGAAAATTATTCATTTCTTTATTAAATTTACTTATTTATTTTTCACATTTCTGAACATGAAGTGCGCCTCAACTAGCGATACTGGGCAGTGTATAAAAAAACATCAAATAGAATAGAATAGAATAGAATAGAATAGAATAGAATAGAATAGAATAGAATAGAATAGAATAGAATTCTATTCTTTTTTATTCTATTCTATTCTTTTTTATTTTATTTTTATTGCATATTCTATTCTATTCTATTCATGTTGAATCTACTTTTAAATTAAAGGGGGATTATTGGTTTAGGAATGTAATGTATTGATAGGTTATAAAGTTAGACTTTCATCAGAACAAACGGGTTCAGATATTTGCTCAATGTTGTGGACAAATAACCATTACTTTACAGCCACCATACATTACTCCTCCTCCTCTTAAAAAGTATAAATATAATATATGTATACTATATTATTATCTTACACTAAAGTGATAATGTACTGCATTTTTGACATCTTGGGGAAAATGTTTCCTGGCAAGTAATAAAATAAACAATAATAAAAATCGAAACAGTTTTTCAATAACAACAATTGAGAACATGTGTGTGGCATATAAATTGGGATAGCAAAGACTGGGAGAAAATAATTCATAGGGATTATAACAAAGGAGAAATTCTTCTTCTAACGTGCTATTATCTACAGGGTAAGGATCAGTGGTGGATTGATCCCGGTTCTATCCGGTTTTTGCGAACCGGTAGTAAAAGCAGCAGGAGGCTCCGCCCACCCACCCCAACGTCATAATGGATTATCTGCACATGTGCAGAAGCGTACACGGTGAGCAAAGCAAGAGCGTGCGCGCGCTCCCGTTGCGAACCGGTAGTAAAGGTAAGTAGAACCCACCCCTGGTAAGGATGTCCTTGCAAAACGGATGACATCAGGTTAGCTAAATCAAGGGGTTTCTGGTTTATTTTCTCCTTGCTAAAGTTTTGGCTTTATTTAAAAACCAAGGAATAAAAAGTCCTGGGAAGCAAATTGCTTTGGCCAGAAACACTCTGCTCAAAAGAGCTGTAGCAGGAAAGCAATTACTGACTGCCAAAAACCTGTCAAGGCATCCGAGTGACTGGCCACGATTCTCATTGCTATGTATTGGTTGCCAGCCACAATGCGATCTTCTGTGCGATAAGTAATGGAACAGAGATATAGGAGCAAACACAGGGTATATGCAAATGTTAGCATTAGGGTCAAGCATGGCTAAAGAAAATATTATTTTACCCCTCTCTGGAATTCAGGGCTCCTGTCCTGTCCTGTAAACCAGATTGACAATATATTTTATTTGAAGTGATATATGCAATTTCACGTAGAATGATACCGAAGCTATCTTACATGCCACTTAGAGGCAATTATATTTTTGAGAGTGAATGTTGCTATCGGTCCAAGTCTTCCTTAGAAGCTGTGGAAGAGAACTCTGTCATTTGATATCACTTGATAAATTAAGAACTGCAAATTTAAGCATTCGTTAATTTCTGCTAACATTTTCTGCATAAATGCTACCAAGAGCCTTGGTAGTACAGTGGTTTAAAGCACTCTGTTATTAACACAGCTGCCTGCAATTACTGCAGGTTCAAATCTTACCAGGCTCAAGGTTGACTCAGTCTTCCATCCTTTCTAAGGTAGGTTAAATGAGGACCCAGTTTGTGGGGGCAATAAGCTGACTTTATATAAATATACAAAAGTATGAAGGCTATTGCTTAACGCATTGTAAGCTGCCCTGAGTCTCCGGAGAAGGGCGGCATATAAATCAAATAAATAAATCAAATAAATAAATCAAATAAATAAATAAATAAATAAATAGGAAAAAAAGTTAAGTATAGGTAGTCCTCAACTTACGAACATTCATTTAATGACCGTTCAAAGTTACAACGGTACTTTAAAAGTGACTTACAACTGGTCATTGCACTTACCATAATTGCAGCATCCCATGATCAAAATTTGGGTGCTTGACAACCAGCATATATTTATAACAGTTGCCGTGTCCTGGGGTCATCTGATTGTCATTTGCAACCTTCTCAAACAGCTTCCCAAAAAAAGCAAACTCAATGAAGGAAGCCTGATTTGTTTAATAACCATTTAATAGCTGCAATAAAGTGTTTTTCCAGTGAAATCTGTCTATCAGAGTAACCTGGTCTACCCAAATATGAGACGAAGCATACTGCTTAGTGGTGGGTTTCAAATTTTTTTACTACCGGTTCTGTGGGTGTGGCTTGGTGGGCGTGGCAGGGGAAGGATACTGTAAAATTTCCATTCCTACCCCACTCCAGGGGAAGGACACTGCAAAATCCCCATTTCGTCCCGATCAGCTGGGACTCGGGAGGCAGAGAATAGATGGGATCAGGGCCAGTCAGAATTTTTACTACCGGTTCTCCAAACTATTCAAAATTTCCGCTACCGGTTCTCCAGTACTGATCAGAACCTGCTGGAACCCACCTCTGATACTGCTTCCGCTTTTGCCTTTCAGTCCAAATCGAGGAGCCCTCGCAGGCAGTCACTTTCGCGACAAACTATTTTTTGTGTTGAATTTATATTTTACCGACAAAGAAATAAAGGGAGACTAGTATAGATCTATTTCAAGCTATTTAGCTCTCGTCAGCTAGCCATACCCTTGCTGGGATTCGAAGTAGCCTGGGTTTGAATCCCAGAAAGGGTATGACAAGCTGACGAAAGCTAAATAGCTTAAAATAATCTATACTGGTCTCCCTTTATTTCTTTGTCGGTAAAATATAAAATCAACATAATAACTACAATGTTTTTTTTAAAAAAAACAACTATGGCAAAATAGGATGTAAAATCGAGCACAATTCACTTGACAATTGCCTTGCTTAGTAACGGAAATAGTGGTCGCAACTGTGGTCATAAGTCAAGGACTACCTGTATGAATATAACATCTCTGTAGATAGAGATAGAAAGTCTACTGAATCTTCATCCAACTGTAGTTTATTGCTAGTTGACTACGTTACAAGAATCTCACCAGGCTGGAAATGGCTTCAAGGATTCTGGGGAAGGTCCGCTTTGTGCCAATGATTGCAGTGCAATGACTCTAAGCCTGGGCCCCTCTTGACTCCTCCCTCCAGTCTAGATGGAGATTTTACACAATATCTAGGAGCTAATCCCAAGAAGATGCTCTGCAATGGCAACTCAAATTATTACCCTGCTAAGTAAATTTGGCATACGTAGGAGAGCAATAGCAGTTAGACTTATATACTGCTTCCCAGTGCTTTACAGCCTTCTCTAAGCAGTTTACAAAATCAGCCTATTGCCCCCAACAATTTAGGTCCTCATTTTACCCACCTTGGAAGGATGGAAGGCTGAGTCAACCTTGAGCCTGGTGAGATTTGAACTGCCAAATTGCAGGCAGCCGGCAGTCAGCAGAAGTAACCTGCAATACTGCCCTCTAACCACCGTACCACTATGGCTCAGTAGTGCTGACCAGTAACGCTGGTCCCATGTCATACTGTAGTTCACCATCCTGAGATTCATTGCCAGCAATTACAATATTAAAATACAGGTAGCCTCAACTTAGGACCACAATTGAAAATTATGTTCAGTGAGTTGGTCCCATTTTATGACTTTTCTTGCCACATTTGTTAAGTGAATCACTGCAGTTGTTAAGTTGGTAACATGGTTGTTAAGTGACTCTGGCTTCCCCATAGCTTTGCTTGTCAGAAGTTTGCAAAAGGGGATCGATCACATGACCCCGGGAAAATGCAACCGTCATAAATATGAGTCAGTTGTCAAGCATCCAAATGTAAATCATGTGACCGTGGGGATGCTGCAATGGTCGTAAGTGTGAAAAATGGTCATAACTCATCTTTTTTCCAGGCCGTTGTAACTTTATTTATTTATTTATTTATTTATTTATTTATTTATTTATTTATTTATTTCAATTTGTATACCGCCCTTCTCCTAGTGGACTCAGGGCGGTGAACAGCCAGAGCTAAAACACATGCAGATAGAAAATTTAAAATTGTTAAAAGAATTATATAACTGGCCCAATTTGAAACAGTTCAATTTAAAACCCCCATGACAATTTAAAACTAAAAAGACTAAAAAAGGGGAAGGGGGTTCACGCCAGCCCTGCTTGAACTTTGAACAATTACTAAAGGAACTATTATAAATTGAGGATTAAATGTATGTGTTAGCCAGTGGTGAAATCCAAATTTTTTTACTACCGGTCCTGTGGGCGTGGCTTGGTGGGGGCGTGGTGTGGCTTGGTGGGCGTGGCTTGGTGGGCGTGGCAGGGGAAGGATACTGCAAAATCTTCATTCCCTCCCCATTCCTGGAGGAAGGATATTGCAAAATCTCCATTCCCATCCCACTCCATGGGAAGGATACTGCAAAATCTCCATTCCTGCCCTACTCCAGGGGAAGGATACTGCAAAATCTCCATTCCCGCCCTACTCCAGGGGAAGGATACTGCAAAATCTCCATTCCCTCCTTGCTCCAGTGGAAGGATACTGCAAAATCTCCATTCCCGCCCCACTTTGGGGCCAGCTAGAGGTGGTATTTGCCGGTTCTCCAAACTACTCAAAATTTCCTCTACCAGTTCTCCGAACTGCTCAAATTTTCCGCTACTGGTTCTCCAAAACCTGTCAGAACCTGCTGTATTTCACCCCTGGTATTAGCTTAATGAGAAGGGAGAATTGTACACATGGTTTATACGTTCGGAGTCCTCAAAATGAGCAGATCAGTAAATGTTAGGAGTTTTTCTTCTTCAAGGACTGGAATCAAACACTTCAGTGTGTTTAAGAGTTTGGAGAAGCTTTGACTTTTCTTCTAAACATGCTTACTTACACCAGCACCCAAAAAATATGCTTCTATTGTCTTACCAGATGAAAAGTAGTGTTTCAGTTGGGTACTAGTCGAAGCTGAAGACAGAAAGTTTCTTTCTAAAGTAAACCAGAAGCAACATGGTCACGTCTCTGAATTCACCAAAAGCTTGACTTGATTTTGAATTTGACTTGAAGGAGCCTTTACATTTCCTTCAGTCCAAACTATCCCTCCTCAAAGCGGCTTTCCAGAAAGAAACAAACACATCCAGCTAATAGAGTTAAGCTGGCTACATCTGTGCGTTACACTTTAATTTATTGATAACATTCATATCTTCCAAATGATTTGCAGATACGTTGATCATTAGGTTGCTGTTTCTTAATACCCTAACAGACCACATGCAAAGCAAACACATGCTTTGAAGAACCTGTTCAAACCTGGAATAAAGAACTCACTTCAATTATTGCAAAAGGAGAGAAGAATAATGCAATACACTTTGTTCCCAGTTTTCAGCCTCATTCTTTTTCATTTCTTGATGATTTTGCACGTTTCAATCAGAAACAGTTGGACCATCCTTACCAGGATACTTAAGAGTGGTGGTGTATAAAGGTGACTGATTAGAGGAAAGAACAGAAGAGTTAGGGAAGAAGCAGGGGACAGAGAAATGGAAGGAATAATAAAAAGGGACGACACTGTCAAAATGGCCCTTGAGAAGCCAAAGATTGCAGAGCCTCAATGGATACAGACAAGAAAGCGAAACTAGCAACTAGCTAACTCTATAGAAAATGGCAGGGAGAAAATGGCCAATCAACCCCCAAGGGAATTGCAGACCTTTTTCTACCATTTCTTCCCAGGTGTTCGAAATGGGGAGTCCCATCTTCTTGTGATTGTGTTTTATAACAGTTGGCCTCCTTGCCATCATTGCTAGCATAGTTCAGAGAGTTGACAAGGTGGCAGACTCTTGATTTTTACACGGAGTGATTCAAGACACTCGCCGCTCAAATTTTTTTTCAAAACCTACGTTATACTGATTGTTACTAAAGAAATGATGGTCAAGGAAGTGGTTCTGTATTAATCCAAATTGCTTTCCCCATGTTGTTTTACCTTCCCAGGCCCCAATGTGACACCGGGGCAATTTAAATGCTCGCCTCACCAGGTTTTATTGGAGTTTTGTAGATAAGCCATCAGCAAGTCCTCTACTAATGAACCATATTGATTTCATATTATCTTTCTCTTGTCGGTTTAAATAGCAAGTGGCATATTTGATAGATCAAATAACCACACGTTAGTTTGGTGACCTCTCCTGTTAGGTCTGTAATGAATTTTTGCAAACTAGTAAGACGGCAGAAATTAAGATCACAGTCTAAAGGAGAAAACATAAATCACCCCCATGAACTCTGAAATGCTTATGTCAGGGATGAAATCCAGCAGGTTCTGACAGGTTCTGGCGAACCGGTAGCAGAAATTTTGAGCAGTTCGGAGAACCGGCAAATACCACCTCTGGCTGGCCCCAGTGTGGGGTGGGAATGGAGATTTTGCAATATCCTTCCACCAGGAGTGGGGAGGGAATGGGAATTTTGCAGTATCCTTCCCCTGCCATGCCCACCAAGCCACACCCACCAAGCCACACCCACAGAACCAGTAGTAAAAAAAATTGGATTTCACCACTGGTTTATGTGAAATGTTTTTCCCTATAGTCCTGAACTATTTTTTATCTTCTCTGCTACATCAAAAGCCCTGAACTGTCTGTGAAACTGTGACTATAAGACAACTAATGCAATCAAGGGAGCCAATACAGGTAGTTCTCAACTTACAACCATTTCTTTAGCAAGTAGTTAGAATGGCATTGAAAAAAAGCTACTTATGACCGATCTTTGTACTGTACTTACGACCATTGCAGCATCCCCATAGTCACGTGATCAAAATTCAGGTGCTTGGCAACCAGTATTTATTTATGATGGCTGCAGTGCCTTATGGTCAAGTGACTACTTTGCAACATTCCCAGCTAACCTCCGACAAGTGAAGGGGAGAACCTGAATTCACTTAATGAACATATGATTCACTTAATAACTGCAGGGATTCGTTTAACAATGAAAAGATATTAAAGTTGGGCGCGGCTCAGTGGTGGGTTGCTACCGGTTTGCCCTGGATGGGGCAAATCGGTAGCGGTGGCAGCGGGACACTCTGCCCACCCACCCATCTCTGCACATGTGCAGAAGCGTCACGCAAGTGCGCATGCATCCACAAGCGAACTAATAGTGATGGGATTTGAAACCCACTACTGATGCAGCTCACTTAACTATTGTTGTTGTGGCCCATCAGTGGCCTGTGCAGCTAGTAGCTGATTCTGACAGTGTGTGGTGCTGCGCCAGCAGCCAGTGCAGCTGGCACTCGAGTCGGACAATGAGGAGGCTGGAGAAGATGTGGTGCCAGAGGTGGGGATTCAGCCAGAGCCTTAAGAACCTCCAGAAGCTCCCATAAGTGAAGAGGAAGAAGAGGAGGAGCCTCTTCTCGATGCACGGGCGCGCAGAGCTGCCAAAAGGCAGGAGTGGCTCCTCAGGAGGAGGTCTCCTCGAGAGTAAGGCTTCGGGCTAATTGGCCACTCCCTTAGCCTATTTAAGGAAGAACGACAACTGAGGCAACTTGCAGGGAACAACTTCATTCACTCTCCTTCGCATCTTGATCTTAGTTCTCTGCAAATTGCTTCTGGGCATTCTGCCAACCATAATAAGATTACAATTATTTATTCTTTGGATTCTTGTAGGCTGTTAAGAAAGTTAATTAACAGCCTTTGTTTGAAAAAGACTGATTTAATTTAGTAAACTAAGGTTTTTACAGTCTTCGTGTGTGGTACGTTCTTTGGGGTCCATAGCTGGGGCAGAACAATTGTGGTTGTAAGTTGAGGACTGTCTGTAAACTATTGAGCCTGAAAGTACTAATTGTGATCATAAGTCGAGGACTACTGTAGGTATTACTGACTGATCTCAAAAAGTTACCCAGAGTTTGATATCTTATTAGTACTTGGAGGGGAAATCACCCCCCCCCCAAATCTCAGCTTAAAAAAAAAATTCTTCCACTTTTCCAGGGGTAAGTTTGAGAAAGAACACACAGGATTTTGACCTAATATCTTTATTTTGCTCTCACCAATCAGCATAATGGATGGATGCCTCACTTTAAACTAAAACTTGCCCAATATACAGTTGTCTTCAAAATGCTAGCAAAGCAGAAAAATAAATTGGGGTTGGAAAGAGACAGGGGAAGAAAAAAAATCACAATACCAAAAGATTAATCATTTATTTGTTCTCTAAAGGATATAATTTGAAGTGCTAGAAATGTATTTCTGCCGGTTCCTCCTATTCATTATTTTTTTTTTTTTGCTTATGTTATTCCATCCTCTGAAAGAGTGTATTTATACTGACAGCTCCATCAGGACCAATAAGCTGTTGTGAAAACTGCAGGATTTTTTTCCCCTCTCTCTCCCCCTTCCTTTCTTTCTCTATTTAGTCATGGTGCTGTCACACTTCCTATTCTACTCTGTTTTGGTTTTTACAGATAGATGTTTAGATTAAGGAGATAAACAGAAGCAAAGAGTATTGCATTTTGACAGGCAGACGAGAACTACAGATCTGTCACTCTGCTACCTAGTAATTCTTCTGTTCTTTCACTTCCTTTTCAGAGATGAATTGATAGGAATATTTAAAAGGGGCAAATAGCTCAGGCAGAAAAAAAAAACCCACCCAAAAAAAAACTCTCTTTGTATTTAGCTTTCTGGACAATTTGGAATCTCTTTCTCCTTCTCTGATTATTTAACAATTTACCATTCCACAGGTTCGCAGGTTTTTCCTCTCTTAACTGCAGATAAAGAATTCAATTTTCTTTTAAATGGTAGGGGAAATTGAAAGAGATTTTCTTCTGTTTAAAGTAACACAGCTGGAGTCTCTGGACTCTAGGGGGGTTTTGAACAATGAGATCAATTAAGATGCCAACAGAAGATGAGGTAAGAGGGGAGGTGAAAGAGGCGTGGTATGAAAAGAAGGGAAGGGACAACCTGGAAGGTATGGACTCATTTTTTATTTTTATTTTTTTGTGATATTGCTCTTCATTTCATACTTGCAAAAGTAGATTTGGGCTGTCAGCTTAAAGGTTTCCAATATGATTAGCGGGAGAGAGAAGCATTGATAACTGCTTAATGGAAATAGTGAGTTTCAAGGGTCTACAGGGCTTGTCTGTTCTTTTACATGTACCATGTTTGTCCATTTGAGGCAATTCTTATTCATATCTGTCTATCTGGATACGGAAAATACGATTAAAGGGAATCTTGGCAATAACATGTTATGGACCTTCTCAGATTGATAAGAGCAAGTGTGTTATTATTCTTTCTTTTATAAAAAACAAAAAAATCCCAGTTCTTGTATATGTTTAAAAAGGTTATCATTTTTTCTGCATTCTCTGCTTACCTATAATTAATTAATCACACACACTATAGGACTCTTAGGTGAAAATGCTCTCAAATTTAGTTCATCTCTTGGGGATTACTGTATTTTTCAGAGCATAAGACATTCCGGACTATAAAACACTTTGGACTATAAAATGCTCCAGACTATAAGATGTGCCTACCTTTTTTGGTGAGGAAAACAAGAAAAAGAAATTTGCCTCTGCTTCTGCCTCCCAACAATTTTGCCTCCTTGCAGCAAACAGCAAACAGCCTGCTTTACTTTCATTTTCATTTTCAGCATAGCTTGATTAGCACAAGAAAAACAAATCTACTCCCAGCAATTTACCTCCTTGCAGCAAGCAGTAGAGGCCCGCGCAAAACAACTGAGAGTTGGGAGGCCAAGGGACAATCAACTTGTGCTAATTAGGCTGTGCTGAAGCTGAAAGGAGCTGTTTCTTCTTGCTGCTTGCTGCAAGGAGGTAAACTGCTCGGAGGCAGAGGCCAAAGGGTGGGGGCCAGTGGGTGGGCGGGGCTGCATTCAGTGTATAAGATGCACCTAAATTTTCACCCCCTTTTAGGGGGTAAAAGGTGCGTCTTATACTCCAAAAAATACGGGTATGTAGCAGTGGTGAAATGTAAAATTTGTTACTACCGGTTCTGTGGGCGTGGCTTGGGGAAGTAATGTGATTGGGTGGGCGTGGCCAACTTTTTTTTTTTTACTTTTAAAAGCATTTTTTTCTACAACTTTAAGAGGTTGCAGAAAAAAATGCTTTTAGAAGCCTCTGACAATCAGGCAACTCAGCTGGAGTCGGCAGATGCTTTTAAAGGCATGTTTTTTTTCCTACAACATCTTCGGCAGAAGAGGTTGCAGAAAAAAAATGCTTTTAGAAGCCTCTGACGATCCCAGCTAAGCCACGCGATCATCAGAGGCTTTTTTTTTAACTTTTAAAAGCATTTTTTCAGCCGAAGAGATTGTAGAAAAAATGCTTATAAAAGTAAAAAAAAAAAGCCTCTGATGATCTCACAGCTCAGCTGGGCATGGGGATGGGCAGGGATTTTTGCTACTGGTTCTCCGAACCACCCGCCGCCATCGCTACTGGATTGGATGATCCAGTCCGAACTGGGAGCATTTCACCCCTGGTATGTAGATATAGCAATGCCCTTTGCTTGGCAAGAGTACAAAACAAGTTTGCCAAGGCCTTATTGCTGCCCTGTTAAAGCAGGATTACATCAAGGGGGAAGACAAGATAAAACAAAATCACATTGACCAACAGAGTCAATGTAGACTCCAGTTCAGATGCCAGAGAGTCAGCACGGTCCCAATTCTGGTTTTGCTTCTCATCACATCTGCCATAGGCCAAATTCCCATGCATATCCTCTCTGCCAAAACCAGGTCAAAGTAACCCATGCTATCCATGATGTATTCTCTAGGAATGGAATTCAAGTTGAGGGCATCTGGAGTTGAACTCTACAATGAATGCGTTATTATACTAAAGAAGAAAAACAAGGGGAAAAAATAATGGTCCTGATAACAAATCCATAGGGCGTAGAAAGAAGGTTCAATGCTGACAAAATAAGTGGTTTTTGCTGGAAACTGGACATAAACACTGATTTCCAACAAAAAATTCATAAATTATGATCATGACTGCAGGACACTGCAAATGGCTGCAATTGCAGGCCAGTTGCTGAGTGCCCAAAATACAACCATGTGACCAGGGGATGTCAGATTATTCCAAATTACGCCCTTACATCAGGGGTGAAATGCTCCCGGTTCAGACCGGATCGCCCGATCCAGTAGCGATGGCGGTGGGTGGTTCGGAGAACCGGTAGCAAAAATCCCTGCCCCCCCACCCCCTCATGCCCAGCTGAGCCGCACAATTATCAGAAGCTTTTTTTTTTTTACTTTTAAAAGCATTTTTTCTACAACCTCTTCGGCTGAAAAAATGTTTTAAAAGTAAAAAAAAAAAGCCTCTGATGATTGCGCAGCTCAGCTGGCTTTAAAGGGCTTTAAAAGGCTTTTAAAAAGCATTTTTTCTACAACTTCTTTAGTTGTAGAAAAAATGCTTTTAAAAGCCTCTGACGATCCCAGCTGAGTTGCCTGAGTTGCTTGCATTTAAAAGAAAAAAAGCTTCTGCTGATCAGGCAACTCAGCTGGGATCGTCAGAGCCTTTTGAAAGCATTTTTTACAACCTCTTCACCGAAAAGGTTGTAGAAAAAATGGTTTTAAAAGTAAAAAAATAAATAAAATAAAATTGGCCACGTCCACCCAGTCACGTTACCCCTCCACCAAGCCACGCTCACAGAACCGGTAGTAACAAATTTTAGATTTCACCACTGCCTTACATTTATGTGTCCCAAGATCCAAAATGTACTTTTCCCCCCCTTTAAATACTTTGTCTTTGCATTATGCAGCTGACTTAATTCGGGTGATATAAAGTCATTGTTTTGCAAAAATTTATTTGATTAGATCAGGTAAAATAATTTGAATGTAACCACCGTGGTTTTCTTTATAAAATACTTGAAGCAGAAAGGACATTATTGTTAGGGTGGTGTAGCATGCTGGATTTGATTCAAAGTTCTTTGAAGCATGCAGGAGCGCACGCAGAGCACCTGCCTTCTGCTCCCCAATGCAGCTGCTTCTTAAAAGATCCAGCTGTTTTAAAGAGAAGTATACCTGTGCTACTTTTTCACTCCAAAGCATCTTTCTGGAATCGAATCTGAAGCTTTGCATAGTGATAATTATTGAGTTTTGCATTGTATATGTTTTTTTTTAAATCCTTTGATATGCATATTATTTTATTTTATTTTATTAGTCATATTTCTATGCCGCCCACTCTCCGAGGACTCTGGGAGGCTTACACCAAAGACAGTATACTAAATAGCATATTGCCCCCTAACAATCTGGGTCCTCATTTTACCCACCTCGGAAGGATGGAAGGCTGAGTCAACCTTGAGCCGATGAGATTTGATCCGCTGAACTAGCAGTCAGCTGAAGTAGCTGCAGTACTGCACTCTAACCACTGCGCCACCTCAGCACATTTTCCTTAAAATGGGGGCGGTGCTCATCTCCGTTTCAAAGCTGAAGAGCCAGCACTGTCCGAAGACGTCTCCGTGGTCATGTGGCCGGCATGACTAAACGCCAAAGGCGCATGGAACGCTGTTACCTTCCCACCAAAGGTGGTCCCTATTTTTCTACTTTCATTTTTTACATGCTTTCGAACTGCTAGGTTGGCAGAAGCTGGGACAAGTAGTGGGAGCTCACCCTGTTACGCGGCACTAGGGATTCGTACCGCTGAACTGCTGACCTTTTGAGTGACAAGCTCAGCGTCTTAGCCACTGAGCCACTGTGTCCCTTTTAGTTCCTTACCCTTATAATATTCTTTTAATTGGGAGAATCAGGAGGAGGAAGAAGCAAATAAACATTTTTAGATGGCCAAATCTGCCAGCTCACAGAGACTCTATTTTTAATGAAAAATGTACTGCCATCTTAAGACTTTTTTTTTGCAAAAGTCCAGCTTGCTGCCTCTGCTGATTTTTTCCTCTCTTGCTCTCACACCATAACTCTGCTAGCTTTCAAATCCACAAATGCTTCATGATAAAGTCACCACCTCTGGACAGGATCAGTGATTAGGGAGAGCATTTATAGAGATGTCCTTGAAAATTCTGCTCCAGAAAGTTAAGGAGCCAAACCAGAATGTGGATTAAGAAAATGGAAGATTAAAATAAAACTCTCTATGATAGCAATAAAATATCAAGCATACTATAAGAGCCTTGGTGGCGCAGCTGACTAAGTGCTGTTAAAGTAGCACCAGCTGCCTGCAATTACTGCAAGTTCAAATCTCACCAGGCTCAAGGTTGACTCAGCCTTCCATCCTTTCGAGGTAGGTAAAGTAAGGACCCGGTTTGTGGGGGCAATAAGATGACTTTGTATATATATAAAAAAAGAACACAGCTTTGGGCGGGCCGGAAGCCCTACTAAGCAGGTATATACAAAAGTATGAAGGCTATTGCTTAATGCATTGTAAGCCACTCTGAGTCCCCGGAGAAGGGCGGCATATAAATTGAACCAATAAATAATAAATAAATAAATACTTAAGCAAGATAAACCAGATCTGTTAATTCATTATTTTCAGTTAGCTAAGATAGCTGGGCATATTAGAACATAGAACAATAGTGTGGGAAGGGGCCTTCTACTCCAACCTATACCATTTCAGACAATTCAATCTCCTTTTGAAAGCCTCCAGTAATGGAGCACTCACAACTTCTGAAGGCAACCTATTGCATTGGTTGATTGCTTTCACCATTAGGACATTTCTCCTTAGTTCTAGGTTGCTTCTCTTCTTGGCTAGTTTCCCACCATTGTTTCTTGTCTTGCCTTCAGGTGCTTTGGAAAAAAGTTTTGACCCCTTCGTCTTTGTAGGAGCCCTCAAATATTGGAACACTGCTATCATGTCATCCCTAGTCTTTCTTTTCATTAGACTAGACCAGTGATGGCTAACCTTTCTGCCATTGTGTGCCAAAAGTGGGGGAGCACAGGGGTGTGTGTGTGTGTCAAGCGCGGGTGCCCACAGCCATACTTATATGTGCCCTGTCCCCCACGCATGCACACATGCCCCCCCCCATGCTCCCCCTGCTTCTGGCACGTGATGGCACAGTGGGCCTGGTAGGCTTGTTTTTTGCTCTCCCCAGGCTCCAGAGCCTCTCTAGGAGCCTGGGGAGGGCAAAAACAGCCTTCCCCACCTGTCTAGAGGCCCTCTGGAGGCCAGAAATAGTCTGTTTCACTACTTCTAGTGGGCTCAGAAGGCCCGAAAATCAGCTGACTGGCATGCGCATGCCTGCCGGAGCTGAGCTTGCATGCCCACCGATATGGCTCCGTGTGCCACCTGTGGCACGCATGCCATAGGTTCGCCATCACAGGACTAGACATACCCAATTCCTGTAACTGTTCTTCGTATGTTTTAGCCTCCATCCCCCTTTTTGTCGTTTTGTCTGCACTCTTCAAAGTCTTAACATCTTTTTTGTATTGTGGTGACCAGAACTGGATATAGTATTTCCAAGTTTGGTCTTACTAAGGCTTTGTAAATTGATACTAGAACTTGACGTGAATGTAAATGTCCATTTGGAGGGAAGTGATTTTACGAAGTAGTTTAGACCAACAGGAAATCAATGATAGGAAACTGTGGAAGTTGTTAGTATTTTAGGTAGGCTGATCTTTTTTTAGATGGCACATGATATCAACACTGATATTTTTGTTGCCGATTTACAATTAGTAGGAAAAGAGGGAGGGAGACATAAAAACTTGTATGTGTGTGCTTGTATATGCATACTGGGTGTGCATAAACCTTGTATGAGACCCAGTTGGAAAATGAAAAAGCACTGATTCTGGGTGAAAGTGGTTAATATGAAAGTGACTATAACTTTAATTAAAAGAGATAAAATGAGGAAGGCAGCGAGCAATTAATGAACATAATGATTTTGCTACAGATGCTTGAAGGGTCCTCTTCAATCAGTATATTAGTACAGTGTTTCTCAACTTTGTGTAGTCTTCAACTCCTAGAATTCCCCAGCCAGCATGTGAGTTGACGTCTACACCTCTTAAAGTTGTTGAGGATGAGAATGGCATGTTGTGCTGGGAGGAATTCTGAGAGTTGAAGTCCTGATTCTTAAGTGGCTGACGATGAAAAACACTGTTAGTATGGGAAGACTTGACACATATCAAATAGGACACAACACATTATCTCCAATAAGGTGGAACTCTTTTGTTTCTTTGCCTCGCTGAATCACGACTAACCTTTCCACAGTTCTACAGTTGTCTTTTATTTATTTGGGTTCTTGAGGGGTTGCAGGGTGGTGATAACAATGACCTGAGGATTTCATGGAGATCAAACATGTTTAGCCTGTGGAAAGGCTCAGAGACGATTTATGGTGAAAAGAAATTGTTAATGGCAATGGAACAAACAGAAAAATAGATATTGCCTGTTCTTGCCTTGTTGAAAACAAGTGTTTTCCTTGTCATCCAGATCCTTCATCTCAGTATTCTTTCATCAAAAGAAAGAAGGAAACAAGATCTCACGGGTATCTAAAACAGGGTCTCTGAAAGCTCAGCTGAAGCAGCTAAGCAACTGTTTGGCATCAGGAAATCTAAGCAGGCTAAAATAAATGATTTGAGTCCAATCTTATCCAATCAGAGTGATGGAATGAGTTATGAGCAGTAGGTCTACTTGGAAAGTAATATTTTCTTAAGTGATTGTCTGGGAGCTTCAAAATCAAATGGAATCCATGTCACTACAAGAACAAATCATTTTAAAGTAGAAGGAAACAACTCTGAATTAATTATTATGCATATCTGAGCTGCAATCTATAAGCCTGTTTGCAGCTACTTATTTGCTCTAATTCATTTTTGCTGTGTTTGTCTACAATTCTTGAGACTTCCTTGCACTTGTGTACAAATGCCTATTTCCTACTCACACATGGTCATATGAGGTGGTAGTATCTCACTGATCTCGGTTGATTCTAAAAAAGTTAAGCAAAGTCAAATCTGGTTAGAATTCGGATGGGAAGGAGTGCCCAGAAATTCTTAAGGCTACAGACAGAAAAGTTTTAAAAAATATCAGAAAGAGGGTCTATGAAACAACGTCCTTTCTGTTGCCAAGAAAAAATATAGAAGAATCTCTGCAGTAACCATCTGAGCTTCACTCAAAGTATCCGTTGTGTCTTTAATCTTTAACTACCTTTTAATCACCTTATGAAAAGCCAGTGGGCACGAGACTCAAAGAGCAAGCTAGGTCACTCTTATGGACTGGCTTGGGGTGACTTATCTGTAGTTGGATATACCGCCTTCCAGGGATTTCAGTTTAAAGTAATTTCAGTAAGCTACCACTAAGTTAAGCTGAGCCTCCCTAATATATATCGTATATCGGACAGTAATACAATTGAGCGGGTCCAGAGATATTTCATGAGAAGAGTTACTCCTCCTCTACTCACAATAGAATCCCTTATGCCACCGGGCTTGAAATTTTGGGCTTGGACAATCTGGAATTGCGCTTCCTGCGGTCTGATCTAAGCATAGTACACAAAATTGTCTGCTACAACTTCTTACCTGTCAATGACTTCTTCAGCTTCAACCTCAATAATACTCAGGCAAACAATAAATACAAACTCAAGGTAAACCACTCCAAACTCAATTGCAGAAAATACAACTTCAGCAACAAAGTGGTCAACGCCTTGAATACTCTACCCGACTCTATTGTTACATCCTCAAACCCTCACAGCTTCAACCTTAAACTGTCTACCGTGGATCTCACCCCATTCCTAAGAAGTCTGTAAAGTGGGCGTGCATAAGCGCACCAGCGGCCTACTGTCCCTGTCCTGCTGTCCCCATTTATCTGCATTTACTTCCTTTTTTTCATACTTATGTTTATACTTATACTTGCTAACTTGTACATGTCTGACAAACAAATAAAATAAAATAAAATTATATTCTACCTGTCCAGCTGGGGGTTCTTAGCTATTCTAATAAACATCCTCTTTAGCCCAAATTTAGGGGGGACCCCCCACAGAAATAAGAAAGATGCTTTGGACTTCCCTATCCCAAATCCAGAGTTGCAGTATTAACAGTCCCTGTGGAAATCCTTAAGATACCAGAGGTAGCAATTTGATTTAGTTAGGGCGTCTGTTGGACCCTGACAGCAATCTAAAGGGAGAGGAAAGAAGACAGAAAGAAGGAAGGAAGGAAGGAAAGAGAAAGAAAGAAAGGAAGGAAGGAAGGAAGGAAGGAAGGAAGGAAGGAAGGAAGGAAGGAAGGAAGAGGATGCAAGTAGAAAGCAGGAGGATTAAGGAAAGGCAATCACCAGACAAAAACATTTCAAATAAGATCAATACATTCATTCTAACTAAGGTAATATTATCTGATTAAATAGGATCCTGGATTCCAGAACATGAGCAGATTTCCTTGTGGAGAAAACACTTTGGCTTCCTTCTTAGGTGTTATTAAACAGGGCCTTCTTCTTTTATTAGGACCAATCCCATACTTTTACAAAAAGTAGAGATAAGCAAGAGCCAGCATATTAGAAGAGATCAACTTATTTTGCCCAGTGAAGTGATAAAACTCCATGTGTGATATCAGACTAAAACACCCAAAGTATCCTCTCCAACAACCTTTCAGTTTTAGGATAAAATCTTTGACCAGTTTTCATGGTACAGTAATCTGTTGTTGAAAATAACATATGTTGAAAAAGGAAAGATGGAGAATTCTGGATGAGACCAATACAGTAGACATTCCTGGGAATGCCATTAAGCCATTTCTTCCAATTACAAAGTGAGGAGATCTGCAAAAATTAATCACTTGGGAATCAAGAGGAATTCTATTCATATTTTCATTGTCTTTTACTTAGATAAATTAGATGAGTACAGTACACATCTTGGCATGCAACAGGATTCCATCTCTCAAAGTACAGAGCAATTTTAAAGAGGAGATAATGGAAGACAAGATGAAAGAGAGAGTAAACCTAAGTATAATTTAAAAAAGTGAATGAAATCCTTTGTCAGCAAGGGGTGACTGTGAAATTTTGTTTATGAGATTTTGAACACCAAAATCTTGTGAATGTTTATGATTTCATATATAGCAACATTCCAAGAACTTGAAGAAGTGGTTTTTCATAAAATAATAAAATTCTCCCTCCCTCCCTCTGAGTTTGGCATAAGTAAAGAAAAAAACACGCATAGTAGTTTCCAAATGCAGGAATTCTATCTTCCTTCTGCATCTTAAAAGCAGAAATAATTTGTAGAGGAAGATACCTTAGTCTCATGAACTGAGTTCAAGACTTGCTGAGGCTGTTAGAAAACACTTAGTAGGTCTTCTCTCGTCTTAGAACAGGAAAACAAAAGGAAGAAGAACAAAACAAATACACACAATACTTAATGAACAGAAATCAAAGATTATGGTAAATGAAATAGGGAATTTCTTTCAACCTGTTTAGTTCAAGAAAAAAACCACTATAAGACACATGCAAAACTCTTTGCAGTGTGAATAAATATTGTGAAACTTTATAATACCAAGAATTAAAACATGGTTTCGAAAAGTAGTTACAGCGTGTGTGGTTTTTAACACTGTAAGCATGTTGTACATTGAAATGTGTACTGCTGAATACTAAACTGTTTTCATGGCTGCCTGTCTAGTACTTATTCTGAAACAAACTTTTCATTTCATGTGTCGCACCTTCTTGTTGCTAGACTTGAGCTGTAAAAAAAAACGAAGACGTATACGATTTAAATAATGCAGGGAAGAGAGAAAGGAAGAGCTAGGCTATTTTTTTTTTTACCACCTGATTGTCAGGTGAGAGGAAAACAAGAACTAATATTTACGCAACAGAGCAATTTCAGCGCAGGATATGCAATTCCATTCGTGCTCCGACTGACGGAGAGGTGTGATATCCACATATAGGGATACACACATTTCAGCCTCCGTAAGACTTCTGAAGATTAGCACAACTTCTCTTTATCCTATAATTTGACTCTGCTGATTTAAGCTTAGTAAGAAGAGAGATTTGAAGTGTGTGGATGTAAGCTCCAAGGGTCACAGTGTCCCTGCTATTCTGAAATCACTCACTTTTACAGTTTGCAGCAGCATTGAATAAATGACAGGAGTCTTTCTGAGACCCAGACAGCTGCATGTATTAATACGACTGTTCATTATTGCCAGAAGATAAAGACTTTGCAGCCTGACTAGCCTGCTGGCTTCCAATACAAAAGACTGACTCAGGAAAAGACTGAAGCCAAGCAACAAGCACTGCTTTTATCCTTGATTTTGTATGGGATCATTTATCCACGCAGATACTTATTGATCCAGTAATAAGCCTGCAGAAATTGGGGCTGGGTGAAGTTTGTGTGACCACAAGAATATGCAAGATTGCTAATACTTCAGAGTACTTCAAATCAGAATGTAATAAAAATCGGTCATTTCTAAGGCGAATAGGAAACTTGATCTGTTCCATGCTTATGCCTCCAATGCTGTACCACTGGTTTTCATGCAGGTCATCACTTATTAAGGTTAATAAAACACTTTGAGGCCACAAACAGAATGTCAACGAAGAAAGGGACTAATAGTATAACTAGGACAGAAATACTGTGAGAGTAGAGTAGAGTAGAGTAGAGTAGAGTAGAGTAGAGTAGAGTAGAGTAGAGTAGAGTAGAGTAGAGTAGAGTAGAGTAGAGTAGAGTAGAGTAATTCATATATAGAACTGGCCAGGCAGGCATTGTCATCTAGGCATACATTATACAGGCAGACACAATCATTTTAAAGTTATGTTCATATAGCAGTAGAAAGCCAGTTTAATGTAGAGGTTAAGGCACTAGGCCAGGGTTGAAATCCAGGTTCTGGAGAACCGGTAGCGGAAATTTTGAGTAGTTTGGAGAACCGGCAAATACCATCCATGGCTGGCCCCAGAGTGGGGTGGGAATGGAGATTTTGCAATATCCTTCTCCCAGGAGTGGGGAAGGAATGGGGATTTTGTAGTATCCTTCCCCTGGAGTGGGGTGGGAATGGGCATTTTGCAGTATCTTTCCCCTGGAGTGGGGTGGGAATGGAGATTTTGCAGTATCCTTCCCCTGCCACGCCCACAAAGCCACGCCTACCATGTCACACCATGCCCACCAAGCCACGCCCACAGAACCGGTAGTAAGAAAATTTGGATCTCACCACTGCACTGGGCTACAATAACAATAGCATTTAGACTTATATACCACTTCATAGTGCTTTACTGAATCCTCTCTAAGAGACTCAGAATATTGTCCCCAACAATCTGGGTCCTCATTTAACTGACTTTGGAGGGCTGTAAGGCTGAGTCAATCTTGAGCCGTCAGAATCGAACTCCTGGCAGTCAGCAGAGGTGATTGACCTTAGGCCAATCACCGTCTCTCAGCCCTTGGAAGAAGGCAATGGCAAGACACTTCTGAAATCTAGCCAAAAAAACCTCCTGATGTTCTGTCCCCATCGCACGCACACACACAATCAGACAGCCAAGAGTTAATGAATCAAACAGTCAGGAATTCCTTTAAGATAACAGTCTTGGCAGCGAACCATGAACTGCCTGCCAAGAGATTTTACTCACTAAGGGAGGTTTTTTCTCCTCAGTCCGATATACCAAATTAATTCCACAAAGCAAAGAATTGTCAAAGTCCAGTCCGAAGAAAGCCAAAAACAGATTCTAATAGGGTTCTAGAAACACAATATGACTTCCGAGCTTTTCAATTCGTCCGTCACAAGGCCTGAATAGCCGACACACCCCCTTTTATCCCTTGTGGGGTGTGGTCCAGTGACTCAGCTCAATCTCTGGCCCGCCCACGCCGCTTTCTCTGCTGCACACGCTTATCCTTCCGACGCTGTCTGGGATCCAGCCAAAACTCATCCCCCTCGCTCTCTATCTGCGGCTGCTCCGAAGTGCCTTGCTCCTGGCATATCTCTTGGCCTTCAGAGGAAACCTGAAGGCATTGCCAGAGAGGAAGGTCCTGGAGAGGGAGGCCTTGCCAAATCCTCTCCTTCACCTTCTGAGTCCTCTCCCTCTGTTAGGACAGCCTCAGGGGTTGGAGTCACAACACCTGAAAGGACCAACAGGCACATATATTTACCTGCAATGGAATATCCAGAAACAGCAGCACCCATGGGGCCCTAAGCAAGATGGTAAAATCTGTGTCTGTTACTAACAATGACTCGGGCAGACATTGGCAAGTCCCAGTCCCAGCAGATATTGAAATAATAAGACACAACCCTCCCTTGAAACAAGTAGCCATGAAACCTTTTAATAATACAACAGAAAGGTCAACAAGAATGAATTTCACACTTCCTGAGCATGTTGGTGGTTGTATATCTTTATAGCCTCCAGGAACAAGAGATGCTGAAAAAGCAAAGAGCACCCTAAATCAGTGGGGGAGGGGGAGACGTTGACACCCCTTCCTGAATCTCGTGGAGTTCTCGCCAGGAGCTAGGAAGATATTTCATTGATAAAGTGGAGGCTTTTTGTGCCTGTTCATTGAACTGATGGAAAGCGGGTGTGGTGGTACATTCCGAGGCAAAGTTTGAACAAGGAAGGGAACAGCTCTATTTCTGCAGGTTCAGCATTAACAACCTCCAGGCTCTTTCTGAAGAAATAACTTCTTAATTAAAAGAAGACAATTCAAAAAAAAAAAAAAGAAGAAGAAGAAGAAGAAGAAGAACAGAAATGGGGCTACTGTGAAAAACAAGCATTGATTATAAACGGTACTGATACTTGAAAATTAATTCCTGTTTCTCCTTTAACGTAAGATTATTTATGTTTCTTCTTGTGGAGTTCAACACAATTAGAGCTCGTTTGCTATATGCAGACGTCCCTACTACTGTTTTTGCACCTCTCACGCCTCCTGAAATAACAACCTGCTTACTTATAAAGGTTTAATTTGATAAATAAATAAACGGATTGTAATGGGGAGGAGGAATCAGGATAGAAAAAGAAAGAAAAAAAAAAAAAGCCTGAGAAACACTTCCAGAAAAAGAAAAGCTGAAAATAACAGACCTGATTCTAGTATCACCATCTATCTCTCCCTAACAGTTTAGAAGCCACGCTAATGATTGAAAAACAATTGCAGTTGTCAGCCTTATGAGATAGACTGGACTAACAGATCAACACCACAGGAAGGATACAATTACTGTTATTGAGACAAGCCATAATAACAGGATCTTGCAAGGTTTGAATCTGCTGTGTCCCCCCCTCTGGAAAGAGCTTCCTGAGCTGCCTCTGAATGTTATCTCATTGTGGACTTCCAAATATTTTTGCCTAGGCCCGTGATGGTGAACCTATGGCACGTGTGCCAGAATTGGCACGCAGAGCCCTCTCTGTGGGCACAGGAGCCATCGCCCGGCTCAGCTCTATCCCGCATGTGCCTCCTGCCAGCCAGGTGATTTTGGGGTCAATGCCGTGCATACGCAGGGCTGTGTGTGGGAGATGCATGTGCATGCACAGGGGGGCGGGGGGGGTCATGCGTGCATGCGCAGGGGGTGTGGTGCCCCCCTGCAGCCCGTTTTGGGCCTAGCAGGCTTCCCTGGAGTCTCCTGGGACCAAAAATGGGCCACGGGGGGTGCACTGCAGGGGGGAGCACGGGGGGTCCGGTGCTCCCACCCCACGGCCCATTTTTGGTCCCAGGAGGCTGCAGGGAGGCCTACTAGGCCCAAAACGGGGCACAGGGGGGGGGTCTTATGTGCATGCGTGGTGGGGCGGGGCAGCACGTGGGGTCATGCATGCATGTGTGGGGAGGGTCGCACATTGCAATATGGGTGCAGGCACGTGCGCGCACTTTCGGCACGCAACAACAAAAAGATTAGCCATCACTTGCCCAGGCAAAGGATCCTCCATATCTCCATCAAGATCATCTTTCTTACTTTCTACAACAGCTCCTGATGCCAAAATGGAGGAGCCCTGCTTTCACAAGATTTATACTTATCTGCTGAGGGAGAGTAAAATGTGTTACAATTCCACTATGGTAGTTACCTCACTGCAAAAAGTTACTCTAGAGCAGGGGTCTCCAACCTTGGCAACTTTGAGACTTGTGGACTTCAACTCCCCAAACCTCCAGAAGTTGCCAAGGTTGGAGACTCCAGATCTATAGGTTTTTTCTTGCTTCTATAAGACAATCAGGTAGCTTGAGGATGGAGGGCAGATGGATCAAAGAGAAAAACTGAACTTCTTAATTCTGCTCTAATCAGACAGCTAATTGTTTGGAGAATTTCTACAACACATGTTGGCAAGGTATGGTCCTCCAAAGGTTATTATGGAATTCCCATCATTTCTGACCCACATGGACAAAATTTAAGGCTGCTTCAACAACTATTTGGGTTAGTAATACATTACTGGACCAATTCTTCCTCTACATTGTGCCTGGTGCTTACTTATTACCATTATCTGATAATTTGATATTAAGTCAGGCATTGCTATTTTATGGATCCAAGTGTTATTTGGTTGATAAACTGGGAGTAAATTTTATTTGGATCCAAACTGGTTTCCCTCAGGGTTTTTCCCCCCTATAACAATCCATTTCTTATGACAGAAATGTCAATTTATGGCAGTTCAAAACTATTTGAAACTATTTACATTTATACAAAATTCTCCCAGTCCCCAGCCAAAGGCACACACAAAGATTTCTACAAACGCCCTCACAAACAATTTGATATGAATCTTCTTCTTCTTCTTGTGCTATATCCGTCATCGGACGTTGGCGATCATGCTGGCAATCCTATTTTTGTCAACAGCCGTATGAAAAAGTGCTGCTGAGTTTTGTCCAAACCAGTCCCTTAGGTTTTGAAGCCATGATGTTCTTCTTCTGCCTGGACCTCGTTTGCCTTCAATCTTTCCCTGAAGGATTAAGTGAAGGATGCCGTATTTTTCTGGGTGTCGCATCAGATGTCCAAAATATTCTAACTTTCGCTTTTTAATGGCTTTGATTATTTCCCTTTGCTTTCCCAGGCGGCTTATCACCTCCTCATTTCTGATTTTGTTAATCCAGTTTATACGTAACAGTCGTCTGTAAATCCACATTTCAAATGCTTCTAGTTTCTTCAAGTGGTTTCCTGTTTTGATATGAATACAAATGCTAAACTAAGAACAATAGGATCAGAGGAAAGGAGAATACAACATTCCCTTTCAGATAGCAGCCTACTGGAAACTTGGAATACTTGCCTGTCTTCTTATCCTTTCTTTTACACATTCATACTCATTGATAAAACCCAATACTTCATCACTACAAATAGTCCTTGATTTACAACCATGCCTTTGTGTCCATGACTTTGAGTACCTCGGCTCAACTATGTCTGACACTCTCTCTTTAGATACTGAGCTGAATAAACATATTGGTAAAGCGGCCACCACATTTTCCAGACTTACAAAGAGAGTATGGTTTAATAAGAAGCTGAGGGAACATACAAAGATCCAGATCTATAGAGCTTGTGTCCTGAGCACACTCTTGTACTGCAGTGAGTCTTGGACCCTTTACGCACGGCAGGATAGAAAGTTGAATACCTTTCGTATGCGCTGTCTCCAACATATTCTTGGCATCACCTGGATGCAGTCTTGGAATGTGCTGGAATTTCTAGCATGTATACACTATTGAAACAGCGACGTCTACGCTGGCTTGGGCATGTCGTGAGAATGGCTGATGGTGGGATTCCGAAAGATCTCCTGTATAGAGAATTAGTGCAGGGAAAGCGCCTCAGAGGGAGACCACAGCTGCAATATAAGGATATCTGCAAGAGGGACTTAAAGGCCCTGGGAATGGACATTAACAACTGGGAAACCTTGACCTCCGATCGTTCAGCTTGGAGGCTAAAGACACAGCATGGCCTTCTCCAATTCGAAGAGACACTTGTTCGGCAGGCTGAGGCAAAGAGGCAGTCCCGGAACCAGCGAAATCTAGGGGCTGGGCAGGGGACAGAATGTATCTGCCCTCAGTGTGGAAGGGATTGCCACTCTCAAATCGGCCTTTTTATCACACTAGATGCTGTTTTAGGACCTCTTTCCAGAGCACGATACCATAGTCTTTTGATACTGAAGGTTGCCAATGAATAACAAATAGTCCTTGACTTACAACCACCCAAAATTTGTGTTGCTAAGCAGGATAGTGAAGTAAGTTTTGCCTCATCTTATGACCTTTCTTTCTTTCTTTCACAGTTGTTAAGTGAACAACTGGCTTCCTCATTGACTTTGCTTGTCAGAAGGTAGCAAAAGGAGATCCCATTGGGATCACGTGTCATAAATATAGGCCAGTTGCCAAGCATTCGAATTTTGATCGTGTGACCATGGGGATGCTGCAAAGGTCATAAGTATGAATAATGGTCATAAGCCCCTTGTTTCAGTGCTGCTGTAATTTTGAATGGTCACTAAACAAATGGTTGTAAGCCGAGGACTACCTGTATTTCAAGTTTCTCTTTTGCAGGGAGCGCATGGTGGTTTGCTCTAAGACTCTGAGTGTTCTGTGCAGAACTGTGCTGCCCCCACTCACCCACACGTCAGGATTGGTGTAGAGAGCTTTATTCAGTCTTTTCCCCCAAAAGTTCTCTTTCAGGTTTTCAGTTAACCCCCAGCTGCAAGCTTAGCACAGTAATTGGCTCGCGGCCAATTAGATCACCAAAAGCAAAACAAACTTACAGCCAAACCAAAAACATTCTTGGTAATAAAGGTTTTGCCTGCATAGGTTCCAAAAATAAGCAGCCAAAATCCCCTCCGAGGTCCGGGGTCTCCACTGAGGTTTGTCAACAAGTCCGGTTTTAGGGCTTGTAGGGAGGAGTTGCAGTAATTGTCCAAGCCAAGAGTTCAGGCGGTTGTTTTCAGCGAAGCCAGCCTCCAACAAGCTCCAGACTAACCTTCCAGGCAATGGCCAATTAGTCTACCCGACGGATAATTGGCTGCTCCAAACACGAACATAAACGCTCTCTGCAACTGAGTTAAATCCACGAGCTGCAGAGCCCTGGAAACACAAACAATCATCTGGCCATGTTAGTTAGTTTAGTTTATTTGATTTGTATACCGCCCTACTCCCGAAGGACTCAGGGCGGTGAACAGCCAACAATAAAATACATAGATACAAAAAATTTAAAAACCAGATAAAATCAAATTAAATCATTTTGGCCCAGACAAATTAAAACACCCCAATAATTTAAAAACAGATTAAAATTTACATATTTAAAAAAGGGAAGAGATTAGGCCAAGCCTGCCTGATGGAATAAAAAGGTCTTCACAGCGCGGCAGAAGGTGCGCAGATCCGGGATCCTCCGTATCTCCAGGGGGAGCTCATTCCAGATGGTAGGTGCCCCCACAGAGAAGGCTTACACATGTTGCTTCCAGCAACGCCTCCCTCTGCCTGCCGTGCTAAATAGCCCTTCCTGGTGCAGTCCATTAAGAGGGGTGAGGCCTTTTCCCCATCAATCTGGCAGAACTCCGCCTCTCTGCCCTGCATACTCTAGCATCTACCAAGGCTGGTAGCTCCTCCCCCTCTTCCTCATTGGCCTGTGAGCTCTCCCCAGGTGAGGCATACTCCGCCGGCAGTTCAAGGTCAGCAATACTGGACGTGCCAGGAATGCTCTCATTCTCCCTCAAGGCCTCTGAGGAAGACATGGAGGAGCCATCATCCACAGGAGACATCGCAAGAACAGGGAAACCAGCATGGGGTATGTGATACCAATGAGGTGATTCCCTCCATCATCAGCCAAGCAGTGACCAGTAAGATCCTGAGGGAGGAGGAGAAGCAACGGCAGATATAAGCCAACCCACCATTTTGTTCATGCATAAAGTAACAAACAAGGCCAATAAAATTATGGATTCATGAAAAAGTTTACATATATACTGTTAGGATATGGTTTGAGCCTAACAAGTTGTCCAGGCAATATATGTGTACTGGAACTTTAATATGAATATGTATTGTGTGACTTTAAAGTTTTACTGCTGATTCATTGTAATGCTGAGTCATGCTGTACTTAGTTGAAAACGTATTTAAGAAAGGTACTGTAAAGTATTCAGTTGATGATAAGCTACCATAGTGTGTGGAGTTGCTATCCATTGTGCTATCATCGTTGGATGGATCTGCTACCATCGTGGTTTGTGAACCAGAGTGAGTTTGTTATTCTAACCAACTACTGTTTGTGTGGTAAGAAGATTTTGTATCACTGGACTGATTTAACTGGCAAAGACTTGGATTGATTTAAAGACTATGAGATTGTTTTTTCACTATAAAGTAAACTTTTGATAAACCAGTTTGCACATCTCTTATTCATTGCTCTCAGCAACGTTTCTCTGTGCTCTACAGTCTGCTGGTTGGTAACACAACAACAATATCCTTAACATATACCTAACTCTGATATCTGTTGCAAATATACAGAACCATGGATACTATGACTACGGATATATGGGGACCACTTGTATGGACTTTTTCAAGAGCTCAGAGTCCTTACAAATAAATAATATCCACTCCCACAAAAATGGAGGCAGGGGTTTACTTCAGGTCAAACAATTTGTCAAAGAAGAAAAGCGTACATTGGATGATTATGTAAAAGACAGCCAGGAACAAGCACTGATACAAGTTAAAAATTAGACCTTACTAAATGTAGAAGAAACACAAAGTGAATGATCAAAATAATGTCATAAACATACAGAATGCTGGCAAGGAAAAGAATTACACGGTCAATTTCCACCAAAGATAAAGTGGATAAAGAGAAAATCTGGCAATGGCTTACAAATGGAACATTAAAAAAAAAATTAGAACGCTTGATTTTGGCTGAGCAAGAGCAAACTATTTGATCTAGTTCAATCAAGGCCAGGCTTGAAAAATCATGAAATAGTTCATAATGCAGATTGTGCAAAGAAGCAGAAGAAACATTAGATCGCATACTCAGCTTGTGAAAGAAGATCACGCAAACTGATTATAAACAACAAAACACAGTATGCCAAAATTATTCACTCAAAACTCTGTAAAAATTATTATGTCCCCAGTTATGAAAAACCGGTGGGGAAATTCAGTTGAAAAAGTAGTCAAAACGGAAGTTAACCTATTAATAAAGTCATAACACATCAGATTTAACTGTGGTTTGAAAAGAAGGAAGTATGGATAACTGATGCAGCAATACCAGGGGATAGTAGAACAGAAAACAAAGAATTGGAGAAGATTACAATCTGAAAATCAAAGATGAAAGACTATGGGATAAATGAGCCGTGGTAGACCTCATTTGTTACTGGTATACTGGGTGCCATACCAAAATATTTTGGAGAACATTTATAAAATCTGCACATTGACAACATTTCTATCTCTCAATCAGGAAAATCCAGATCCCTTGGATCCACATATATACTACACAAAAACCTTAGGACATCCTAGATTCCTGACAAGACCTTGATATGTGTGAAGGCCAACAGCAGCTAAAGAACTGGCAGCTGTGATTTCACATTGTTGTGTATATTATAACAACAACAACAACAACAACGACTTTCGAATACAGACGGATCGTCACTTGGAACACAACATGCCAGATATCACAGTTGTTGAAAACCGAAACGTACAATTTATTGACATCGTGGTACCAGGAGATGCCAGAGTCAAAGAAAAAGAACTGGAAAAAATCATGAAATATCGCGACCTGGCCATCAAAACTACATGGCTATGGATGAAACATGTAACAGTGATACCCATTGTCATTGGGGCACTTGGTACCATGTCCAAGAATTTTATAAGATACATCAACAAATTGCAGCTTCCTGCAATAGCACCAGTGGAACTGCAAAAAAACTGCACTACTCGGAACATTGTACATTTTAAGAGGATACTTGGTTGATACCTAGGATGCTGGCAGCAACCCGTATCAACCATCAGCGCTAGTCAATGATATTTGTGATACATTTTTAAATGTTCAGTTGATTGAGTTTCATGTTTAATGAATAAAAGAGATAATAATATCTCTGCCTGCCCCATCAGATCCAGCAGACCGTGGCAGAACACTTGGTGGGACCGAGGAGGCATCATTCTCTGCCATGGCACCCGTCTTATGCGATATTCTTCCTCGCCCCTCCCAAAATGAACTCAGCTTCATTCTTACTTTCTGAAAGCCCTCAAAATCCAGCTTTGTCATCAGACTTGGAGTCTTAGGAGGCCAGTGAGGTCTTGAGGGGGTGTCTCCTCTCTATTCTAATCTCATGTGCTGAATACTTTTAAAACATTTAAATTATGATTATTTTTTTGACACCCTTTATTGTTTAAATCATTGTTGTATACCCCTAGAATAGCCCCTTGTGAGATGGGCTATAATAAACAAACAAATAAACAAACTTCATGAAGATATACGTTATGGATATCATCATTGCTGAGATACAATCCAAAGTCAAGTAACCTATTTTATGATTTAGTTGGGTTGCCAAGTCAACCATTAATACACACACACACACACACACACACACACACACACACACACACACACACACGGTTTGGAAGAGCACTTGTTCATATAAGTTTACCAATTAGACTTGACAAGCTGTGAGTTAGATGGACCAATGGACTTGCTACAAGGCAGTTAGTATATTCTTAGAAATGTAAATTCACTTGTATGTATTTAAAAACCTCACTGACACACTCTTCCAAAGCAAAACTGTTTAAAATTTTGCAGTACAATCTGCACATTACTGAACTCTTCCCCATCAGCACTCAATTGTGCCTAGACAGAGCAACGTCTTTCAGGAACAATCACATAAATGAACAGCACTTTTGACATGTACAGAGTGTTTCCTCTCAAGTATCAAAAGAATACAAGCAAGCACTTTCTTAAAAGTTGGGGGATCAGCTGGGAGGCCAATCTGTATGGCAAGGCTAATTGCATATAGTCTGATTTATCATTGAGGATTCAACTCCTGGCATTTTGCATTTGCTTCAAAATGCTGGCATAGCTGGAAGTGTAAGGGGAGAAAAGATGCTATAACAATCTCATTGTTTAGTGTTTGACAGCCCGACTAGCTAAACATCTGTTTGAAATATTAATAACTGTCAGATGGGAACAGCTCAGGGGCTCTATATGGTTTCATACCATCTGTTTGTAGAATAAACACACTTACATATAAACCCTTTAAAACGTTTTGTCTGAGTTCTGTCTTCCTGTTTGCATATGTTGGTTGATGGGACGTCGGGGAATATATCAGCGCTGAACGGGGTGGGCAGACAAGAGTTGAACATCTTATTGGGAAAGGCATCAAAGGGCCATTCAAGTTATGCTGCAGATACAGTATGTTTGATTTGGTTGGTAGTTTTTCTCAATGAAACTGATCACATCCATATAAACAAGCCAAATGCATAATACTGGATAACACAAGTACAGCTCTGGGGCATATAATCAATGACTCTGTCATTCATTTACAACTCTCTTTTCAGCCTCTGGGTTTATAACAGAAGAGAGTTTTTGATTTTATTATTTTTTTTTATTTGATTTATATGCCGCCCTTCTCCGGAGACTCAGGGCGGCTTACAATGCGTTAAGCAATAGCCTTCATACTTTTGTATATTTATACCAAGTCAGCTTATTGCCCCCACAATCTGGGTCCTCATTTTACCTATCTTAGAAAGGATGGAAGCCTGAGTCAACCTTGAACCTGGTGAGATTTGAACTTGCAGTAATTGCAGGCAGCTGATGTTAATAACAGTGCTTTAGTCTGCTGTGCTACCAGGGCTCCTCATGTTCATGAAGAATATGCAAACGTGTCAAAGTTTAAGCGTAAAAGGCTTGTGAGGAGAAACATACTCGAAGGAAAGAAAATCTTGCTTACGTAACTGCAGCGGTATAAAGAATACCAGCAATTACTAATATTTTATTGTAAAAATCAGCTTAGTATTAGATTTCCTAAAACCCGCTGGTTGTTATTACAACCAAGCTTAACGAAAGAATATTTAATTTTTCTTTGGAGGCAATATGTATATCAACTGACCCAAGTGCTATCCCTCTTATGGGAGCTTCATGATGCCTGTTTCCATCCTACTGATGCAGAACATTTGCTCAACTGTCTTTTCTTTGTTTTGGTGCTGTTGTGTTCCAGGTCTGCTAAGCCAGATACCATCAGTGCAAAGCCTGACCTGGCATGTATGCAGCTGTTTAGTGTTCTGGGGGAGCCCTTGAAGACCTGCAAGGTGGTTACCAATGTGTAGTTTTTGAAGTTACGGAAGAGTAATCCTGCCAGCTATATTTAATTGTGGCTAAATGCAAAGGAAACGAAGACACTGAAATGTAGAATTTTCCTGCTCCCATATTCCTAGTTGTAGTATAGCTCATAGCTGGCCAAATTCTACATTCTCAGCATCTACCTTCAAATTGATGATAGTATGGAAAGACAGAGAAAACATTCGACCTGTCCTGAAGGCTACCAGATTTGGGCAGATGACAACTAGATGAGAATTTTAAAAAAATTGTGTTTTTTTTTTTTAATTTGATTTATATGCCGCCCTTCTCCGGAGACTCAGGGCGGCTTACAATGTGTTAAGCAATAGCCTTCATACTTTTGTAAATTTTTATACAAAGTCATCTTATTGCCCCCACAAACTGGGTCCTCATTTAACCTACCTTAGAAAGGATGGAAGGCTGAGTCAACCTTGAGCCTGGTAAGATTCGAACCTGCAGTAATTGCAGGCAGCTGTGTTAATAACAGGGTGCTTTAAACCACTGTACTACCAAGGTTGTTTCTTTTCTCCTTTCCCTAATAATTCCTTTCTATAATTAAATAAAGGAACTTCTCCCACCTCAAAGAAATTAAATTTGGGAGCAATAACATTCAAAAAAAAAATGTTTTTCTTGTTGACTAGTAGTTCTCTGGATTTTTTGCAATCCAGATCTGGTTGCTAGCCCCTAGCACTGTGATGGCAAACTATGGCACGCGTGCCACAGGTGGCATGCGGAGTCATATTGGTGGGTACGCGAGTGTTGCCCTATCTCAGCTCCGGCATGCATGCGCGCGCTGGCCAGCTAATTTTTGGGCCTTCTGGGCCCACCGGAAGTTGGCAAATGGGCTGTTTCTGGCCTCTGGAGGGCCTCCGAGGGGGGAGGCTGTTTTCGCCCTCCCCAAGCTCCTAGAAATCCTCTGGAGCCTGGGGAGGGCAAAAAACGGGCCTACCGGGCCCACCGTGCCATCACATGTCAAAAGTGGGTGGAGCATGGGGGGGTCACATATGTATTTGGGGTTAGCCAAAGGTTAGCCATCACTGCCCTAACATCTCTAAGAAGTGAAGGCTTGTACAATAATATAAATTCACAATAGTCATTGCCACACCTCAGTGAATCTTGGTAAGGAAAGGTAGCTTGCAGTCATCTTGTTGTGTTTCTCTCTCTGTGTGTCCTTTGTCTGCCCTTAATCCTATTTCTTTCACTTTCCAAGTTTTGAATTTGCCATTCACAATTGTCAGCTAACAACGATTAACTTATGGCTTATGACTATAAGTATCTCACATTGTCATTCTCTGATTTTTGCGTTTTCAGAATTTGGCTACCAGCTTATGTCTGATTAAATCGACTGGAAAAGAAGCATAAACATAAATTCCTTATGCTTCTCCTCTTTCTTTAAAATCTGACCTACAATAAGAACGAGTTAATTGTTCTTTACTTGTCTACCTATTGATCTGAGTAAACCTATTAAAGATATGTGAATCTAGATTTAAAGATTTGCACGCCTGTGTAATTTTCTTTAGAATGTGTATACTTACCATCAAAATTCATTTAAGTCTTTCATTACAAAATCAGCATATTTTCTAATCTATTTTCAGTTTACTTGAAAATTTAAAAGTTTCATCCACAGATAAATTGTAACGTATTGGTCTAAGCAACTGGGGAAACGCATGTTTCCTGCTTACCAAAACTCTCAGAATTGTAGTTCCCACTGTGGCATTTTCAAACAGGCTGACATTATAGAGGATCTGGCTGAATATCGGTCTGTTGTCATTCTCGTTGATTAGGTTAATCTTCACCCGTGCAAAACCAACATGGTCAGGTATGCTCTCATTTGCAAATAGCTAAAGAAAAAGAAATGCAAAATAGTTAGGATAAAACTTTATCTCTCTTCCAGTGAGAAGCCCTTATTTCCCTATAAATGTTTTTTACAGCAAGCCAGGCATGAAATCTTAAACTAAACATCTCCGAATACGCAAGATGGAGGACAGTCACTGAAATAGCAGCAATTTCCCCTATGTCACTCTGCCCTTCTGACATAGCCTTGCCACATTCTCACCAACAAAGGAGCTATACTTCAATCTTGCAAGGAGAAGCTAATCTGGACCTGCTAGATACAAGAACATCTTCAAATCCCACCAGCACGAATCATAGAGGGAAAAAAAGATTGTCAGTCTGTCAATGTACATTTGACATGTACATTTGACATGACATGACAAAGATGTACATTTACCATTGTACATAAATGGTGAGGAGGTGGAGAAGGTTGGTAGTTTTAAATTTCTGGGCATTTATATTTCGAAGGAGCACTCATGGACTATGTATGTTAACATGCTTGTGAAGAAGCATGTTCACAGAAGAGGCTGTACTTCCTGAGAATGCTCAGGAAGATAAATCTATCTCAGCATCTACTTCTGTCCTACTATCACAGCACCATTGAGAGTGTCCTGACATACGACATTTTTGCATGGTATAGGAGCAGCTTTGTAGCGGACAAAAAAGCTCTACAGAGAATCATTAAAACTGCCCAGAATATCATCGGGCTCCAGCTACTAACCCTGGACGATATCGTCGAATCTCACTGTTTGAGGAAGTTGCATAACATTCTCAGAGACTCTTCCCATCCTGCTTACAATCTTTTTGGACTGTTGACTTCCGGCAGAAAATACAGAACAATTAAAACTCGGACCACACGGTTTCTGAATAGTTTTTATCCCAGAGCTATAATTGCACTCAAAAATGAACTAAAGGGCCACCATCAGTGAGCTGTTGGACAGCATTACTTGGTCTGTTGTGTGGATGTTTGAGAGGTTTAGGGGTGGGGAATTGTGGTGGGTGGGAGTGTGTTTGGGATTGTTATGTGTGTTGGACCTGGTCTTTGGGTGTTAAGTGAATTTCGTTGTATGGGTATATTGTGTATACACGTACAATGACAATAAAGTTATTATTATTAATCTGGAAAATATTTCTAGCATACTTTGCCTTTTGTGATCTTTAGAAGGATCACCAAGGACATTTTTATAGTCTATAGAATCTGTTGGTGTGTCACCAGATACATTAAATCACGAGTCTGATGCATACAACCGATGCAGGCGCCCCATCTTTGATTCTGCTTGAAAATATGTTGCAAATCCCTAGAATAAGAAAGATGGCCACATCTGAAACCTGAAGAGAAATAAGCTAGTAAGAAAACCAAATTTAGAATTGGGATAAGTTTTGACAATCAATATTCTGAATTTTGGGCTGGCTCACAAAAGGATTACATGCTGTTGTCAGATAGACCTATCTATCAATATATTTTTTTTACCTGTTCCAAGCAAATACTGTATATTACCAGCAGAGAAAGTTACACAGAGAGAGGACAGGTTCTGCAGGAGCCTGTTGAATTGTAAATGATACTTCCGAGAGCATAAACTTCTGCTAGAATAGATTGGATTAGCAGCCTTCCAAGGGATCTTGAATATATATTCATCAAATGTAAATTAGCAGCCTTCAAGCATTTGATGCATATATTCAAAGCTGCCCTTAATCCTAAACAAGCCCCCCTTCATGAGTTTTAACCTACCCATCAGGGGTATAAATACAGGGCTGGCAGCATTTGTGATTAATGAAAAAAATATTAATCGGACCTCCTTGATTGCCACACCAGCCCAAAGATTATCACACACATATATTTACGATAAGCTTAACTTCTAACCTTTAACCCCTGTCATTTCTATTTCTGTTTTATGCCTTACAGTTTTTCAGAAAAATCTGAATTTTATTCATGTTTCTTTGCTGTTGCCGCTGCTGCATAAAGACTAATAGCAACAGAGGCTGCTGGCATGGTGTTTATAGAGCAGCTCTGACTTTCTACGAATTTACAGCTCACTGAAACGCTGGGATGCAGCTCAAGCAGGCAGCTGGGAAGAGCTCCACTGCCTGAGAGATGCATTTAAACTGAAGTTTTATAGGATATAAAACTTTCATAGCGGCAAACCATAAAAAAAGGGGGAGTTCTATTTAAGCTGCTACAGCTGGGGCCCTAAATTTTGGAAGGCATCAGGCTCATAGCAGATCTCTCTTCATTTTCTTCTCTCTCTCTCTTTCTTTTTTTGGCTAAAGACAAATCCTGTGAGACAGACAGCTATGAGTGAAGTTGCAATTAATGCTAATCGATATATGCCAATATTTTTTTTTTTATCCTTCATTTCTGCCACGTTCGGTCGATTAACGTTGTGCCTTCCTAACCCGTCGATGACCATCTACTTTACTGCCGTCCAATAATAAGGCAATTACATGAAATGTAGAAAATCCTGGAACTCCTACAAATTTTCTTTTTCATGTTCCCAAAGGCACAGAGTTAATGCATGCTTAGCTTTGCACTCGCTCTGTATTTACGCAGCTGCTTTTTCTCATCATCATTTTAAGAGATCCTAAAGGCTGTTCACGGATTGTGGTTCAGTGACCCATAGCTACCAGTAAAACTAATTTCTTACTCAACTATTCTCAGAGAAGGTCACAAATTCCCAAGCCCCACATGCCAGCAAGAGGGGCCTGGTATTGCTTAGATGTGTAACAGGACACTAGCATTTAATGGTCTTTGACTCCAAGCAAATATTAAATGCTGTCTCTGTTTTATTTATACGATTTATTTGGCTGCCCGTCTCTCACAGAGTGGTGTACGAGGATCAAAGCAGAAAAATCCATGATACCTAAAAGTTCCCAACCACTTGATATAAGGGACTACTGTGGCAAATTTATCAAGCCAGACCAAAGGGGGATACATTGAGATGGGGCCATTCCACGAGACTAGCCCCATCCGATTCTAATTCTCCTTGAACTGTATCCAGTTTGTCATTCTACAACAGCTATCGAAGGTCAGTGTTTTAGTTCTGTCTTCTCCTTTTTTTCCCTCTCCTGTCACTGCAACATTTTGCTTTTTAAGCTTGTGAGTACTTCCTAGCTTCTCTAGGAAATGTTTGCATGGAGGACAGACTAAAAATGATTTCAGATAAATAAATCATAATAAATAATTATTATGAAAATAAGCATTTGAAGGATATTATAGCCAAGGCAATGTATATCTAACAAACTTGGGAACAAACTGGAACACTTGTGTCCAACAAACAACAAGTCTAGGAATATTTTTTTGATGACCAGCAGTCCTTGGTTAACAATGGCAATTGGGACTGGAATTGCCATCGCTAAGTGATGCAGTCATAATGTGTGACATCTCATATGACTGCACGCTTAGCCCTTTGTTTTCACTTAAAAGTTAAAGGGTCATTCCCACCTCTCAGGGGTGAAATCCAGCAGGTTCTGACAGGTTCTGGAGAACCGGTAGCAGAAATTTTGAGCCGTTCAGAGAACCGGTAGTGGAAATTTTGAGTAGTTCGGAGAACCAGCAAATACCACCTCTGGCTGGCCCCAGAGTGGGGTGGGAATGGAGATTTTGCAGTATGCTTCCCCTGCCATGCCCACCATGCCAGGCTCACCAAGCCACACCATGTCAACCAAGCCACGCCCACAGAACCGGTAGTAAAAAAAATTGGATTTCACCACTGCCACCTCTCCTCCCCCAGTTGTTTATAAATTTTTGCACTCAGGATTTGGTTTTAAGATTCAAGTCTCAAAGTTGGTCAATAGTCTGTATTGTGTCAAAGCAATTCCATGCTTTTTTATTGTTAAGCTAATTACCCTGTTTCCCCCCAAAATAAGACATCCCCTGATAATAAGCCCAATCGGGCTTTTGAGCGCATGGCAATAAGGCCAAGTGCTTATTCCAGGGTTCAAAAAAAATATAAGACAGGTCTTATTTTCGGGGAAGCGTGGTAGCTCACAGGCCCCTCATCAAAACAAAATCTTTAAAAGTTTATAGGTATTGTAGACCCCCCAGAACACAAATGGTGATTTGTTAAAATCACACAACTAACCTTCATGTATACATTCCTGCATACATTTCATGTTACATGAAAACAAGAATCTAGAAAAATTATCTCCAGTTCAATACAGTTAAGATTTATATTTTTAAAAGAAGGGCTCATACAAGCCATTCTGGCAATGAACATAAAACCTGGAAGGTATTCCAGCAAAGTTTGATAAGTATTTGGGGATTTATTCAGCAAAAGGACTAATATACACACAAACTTTGTGCAGCTGTGCTCCATTAAGCATCTGCCTATTCTGGCATGTGACCTAATTCCACTGCTGCTTGGCCTATGGCACGGGGACTATAAAAATTTATGAAAACACACCAAATGCATTTTAACAAATCCATACAAATATGTACACCTGGATGTTGGATGCATCATCCCCAGCCACCAATTTGTCCCTTCTTTGATGGTGCAGAATAGAGAAGGGATCATCTCCTGTCTTATTTTCCTCTCAATTCTGCTTACTTCTATGTTAAAGCTGGAAATAACCAAAGGCCACTCACTCCCTTTGGGTCTCTGCATGCAAATTATCTGCAGAATTGTTTTCAGAGGCTCTTGAAAGTGCTGTGCTTTTTAATAGATACTGTAGCTGGTGACACAGAGTTAATATGAATTCTTGCCTGTTGTTCAAGTCTCTCTCTCTGTTTTTGCCTGCTTTTAATCCAGTGGTGAAATCTGAACTGGTTTACTACCAGTTCGCTAGCTGCGTAGTGCACGCCAAAAGGAGGCATGGGGTAAGTAGAACAGCGCACGGGGATCAGCTGTGGCACGCGATCTTCGGAGCCTTTTTTTTTACTTTTAAAAGCATTTTTTTACATCCTATTCAGGCGAATAGGTGGTAAAAAAATGCTTTTAAAAGGTAAAAAAAGGCTCTGATGATCACACAGCACAGCTGTGATTGTTGGAGCTTTTTTTTTTTACTTTTTAAAAGCACTTTTACTATCGGTTCCAGAGAACCGGTAGTAAAAAAATGCCTAAAAAGTTAAAAAAAAAAAAAAAGCTTCTGAAAATCAACTGCGCAACGCGCGATCTGCGGAACTTTTTTTTTTTTTTTTTTTACTTTTTAAAGCATTTTTCCAGAGAACCGGTAGTAAAAAAAATGCTAAAAAAATAATTTAAAAAAGTTCCGACGATCTCGTGTTGCTCAGCTGATCGTCGGAACTTTTTTTAAAACATTTTTTACTACCGGTTCAGCGAACCAGTAGCCTTTTTTACTACCGGTTCAGGTGAACCGGACCGAACCAGGAGCATTTCACTCCTGTTTTAATCCCTTTTTTGCCAGTTATTTTAATATTTGCTGATGCTTATTAAGTAAACATCAAGCTATACTTTTTTCCAGCTGAACTGAATGGGTGTATGTGTGTGCTTGCTTTGATCTGGATAGGGAGATTAACTGGGTGTATGCCGGATGCCAACTAAATTGGAAATTGCCCGTAGTAATTTTCCAACACTGGAAGAGAATAAAACAAGTTAGCTACTTCTAAAGTAGAAGTTGATGGTTGGGCTGGAGAGCGGGAGAATTTTTAAACACACAATTTAGAATGGTTTTAAAGCAAAGAAGACAGAAATGTCACTAGTCTTTATGGATAGGCAATTCTATGCACGTATTATTTAAATAAAAGTCTTGTGTTATTAGACTGTAATAACCGAGTCTCTATAATATTCTTGAAAACAGCATTCACCTGCAATATAGGGAAATAACTAGTGTGTTTTATAGGTTTGTGGGAAGAAGGACTGAGAACATGAACCTGAAAGTTTCTGAACTCTTAATGATGTTAATGGTGACCGTACAGGTAGTCCTCGACTTATGACCACAATTAGGATCAGAATTTCTGTTATTAAGCAAGGCAGTTATTTAAGTGAATAGTGGCTGATTTTATGACCATTTTGCCCTAGTTGTTAAGTGAACCACTACAGTTGTTAAGTGAACCACATCATCATTAAACAAATCTAGCTTCTAATTTTGCTTGGTGGGATCTGGCTGGGAAGGTTGCAAATGATGATTACATGATCCCTGGGATCCTGCAATCGCTGTAAATCCATGCAGGTTGCCAAGCACCCGAATTTTGATCACATGACCAGCTGGATGCTGCGATGGTCACAAGCATGAAGACTGATTGTATAAGTCACTTTTTCAGTGTTGTCGTAACTTTGAACAGTCTCTAAATGAATGGTTGTAAATCAAGGACTACCTATAGTGGTGGCTATGAATATCTAATCACCTTAATCATCCAACTATATTTGCATTATCTATTATAATGAAGAATCATATACTATTTTGTTGCAAAATCTACTCCAAACAAATTAACCATCACATGTGTGCACCCATATATATATATATATATCAACATCCCGGATCACACGTGCCACCTCCCCATACTGTCCATGCAACATTTGAAGAACCCTTACAGAAAACACATAGCGAGGGATTGTCTCAAAATCCAGGGGGACTGCCACTCTAATCCGAATGTCTGCTTTTCCTTGGATTGAAGTCGGAGAGATGATAAAATGGTTGGAGTTGTTTCCCACCAGGTAAACTTCAAAAACACTATTGAGTCCCTGAAAAAAAAAAGAGGTAAATATGTTAAAGCCACTGAATTTAGATGTATTGTTGGCATGAGTAAGTCACTCTAAATACCTTGAAGGATCTGTTTAATTCAATAGAAAAAATAAATGTAGAAAACAAAATAAAGATGGAATAACAGTTTGGGAAGACACTAAATATTCAAGATGTATGTATGTGTGGGTAGGTTGTACGTTTGGGTAAACTGCAAACTTGGAACACAGTCAGATCAGTTTTTCATGGCCAATTCTCTAATGCTGATAATCAGCTGTTGCAGCCAGTGTTTCAGTACGAATCCATCTTCCTGAACTGCACGGTGAAGAATCAATGTAGAAGTGCAAATAATGCTACTGAAGAATACTGCTAAATATGTATTGTTGAAATTATACAGAATGGAAATGGTCTGATAAAGAAGCACATCTAAGTAACATCTTTCAATGGTGATTTTATAGTCAGTTTAGAATGCATTTATTCTGCTGTTGACCTAAAACATAATTTCTCAAGCTTGGCAACTTTAAGACATGTGGACTTCAATGCCCAGAATTCCTCCGGTAGACTCATTTAGACCCTGATCTAAAGTTATACTATTTCCTACCCAAATATTGCTCCGTTGCTAGAAAAGTAATTATGGTAGTCCATTGAACATTAATAATAAATATTTACCGATATTTATTGACTCCCATTTCCCAAACAAATTTCTGTTATTGATTTAGTAGATGCTCTCCTTTTTCAGCAAAAATGCTCCAGCATGGCTGAATGAAATCTTCTCACTTGAATCAGCTGGTCGTAGTGGAATGGCCATTGTCTATTTTTGACAATCTTGTTATACTTAACACATCAGACAAGTTTTACATGGAGTGTTGGGTCAGTTCAGCTATATATTCTTTCCTGGAACGGTGAAATGTTAGCTTGGAATTTTATTTCAATCAATGTTGAATTTTTGTTTTTTTTTTGGCTTTAATTTATATGACGCCCTTCTCCGGAGACTCAGGGCGGCTTACAATGCGTTATGCAACAGCCTTCATACTTTTGTATATTTATACAAAGTCAGCTTATTGCCCACATAATCTGGGTCCTCATTTCACCTACTTTTGAAAGGATGGAAGGCTGAGTCAACCTTGAGCCTGGTGAGATTTGAACTTGCAGTAATTGCAAGCAGCAGATGTTAATCTGTTAATAACAGTGCTTTAGTCCACTGTACTACAGGCTCTGTTGAATTGAATCAATAGCTAGAATAGTGGTGGGGAAAGTAACCTGGAAGAGATTGGAGAGGATAAATGCTTGAGAATACAGAATATTCTCAGAATTTTCTCACCTGACTTCATAGATGTATTTTTTTATCTTCTTTTTTTATGTGTTTCACCAGGCACAAGGGGTGACTAGTGAAAATTCTCAAGTTTCTGATTTTCTTCTGGGCTTTGGGAGATGGAATTGGGAGCAGAGATTTTCAGTGGCTCTCCTCCTTTCTCCATGGCCCACTCCAGTTGGTGTTGGAGGGGGGAAGAGATCCATCCCTAAGCCCCTGCAGTGTGGAAGGCCTCAGGCCTCGGCCCTTTTACTGATCCTCTTGAATATCTATGTGAAAATGCTGGGAGAAGTAATATGCAAGCACAGGGTATGGTTTCATCGGTATGCAGATGATACCCTGCTGTACATCTCTACCGTTGGCTGAGCAGATGGGGCCATTCATGTGCTAGCCCAGTATCTGGAGACTGAGGATCCAGATCAGAGGTGGTATTCAGCCGGTTCGGATGAACCAGCAGCAGCAACTACACCCACCCGTGTTGTGGTCCGCCAACAGTCTACAGAGCTGGCAGCGGAGTCAGACAGTGAGGAAGCTGGGGAGGAACATGGGCCAGTCCTGGAATCTGGCTGAGATGGGGCTAGGGCCATCTGGGAGTGATGCGCGGACTCCGGAGCCCCCAGAGTCGGACAGCAGAGAGGCAGAGGAACAGGAGGAGCCTGTTTCTAGTGCACGCATGTGCAGAGCTGCCAGAAGGCAAGAGCAGCTAAAGCAAAAGGGACACTCGGGAATAAGGCCAGGAGATGATCAGCCCCTCCCATAAGGCTTAAAAGAGAAACAAAGGCACTTGGGCCTTTTTGCAGGAAAGCAATGTTGCTAACTCTGTTTCCAGATGGCATCTCTTATTTGTTTCTGAACTTCGTGGGGTTTTGCCATGTAAGGACTTTGGCAGGGTGTCAAAGAAGATAAAGGTTGGTGATTATTCCGAAGGACTTCTTCTGAAGGACTTGTTTTGCAACTAATTGGGACTCAGCTGGGAATGAACGTAATTTTCAGCTGTTACAATAAAATAGGTTTATTTGGGACTAATTTGTGTCTTGTAATAAGCCTAGGTGTCAGTAAGCCTAGGTCACAAATACCTGCCCCAGCGTAAAGATGTCCTATTTAGCCACGTTTTCAAGGCTGGGCATATGCGCAGAAGGGGCGTGTGCGCACAAAGTGACTGTGCGCACGTGTGGCAATCCGGTGGTAAGGATATAGGAAGCCCACCGTTGGTCCAGATGGAGAGGAAACATCTCTGACTCTGCCCTAGCAAGATGAAATTGCTTTGGAATCAAAGGTGTCATCTTTGATTCCTTCTCAGAAAAAATGGACAAATAATTTGGAGTTCTCATGGCTGTTGCTCAAGGAGCAAGGAGCAACTTAGCTCTAAAGGGGAGGAGGCCTTGCACATGTCCACTTACACCCTAGTGCAGGGGTGTCAAATTCGATTTCATTGAGGGCTGCATCAGGGTTGTGTTTGAACTTGGGGGGGCAAGGTGTGGCCAGGGGGGGCATGGCCAGCTCGACATCACTTGTTGAGGCTCCATTTTCAACCGCGATGGCCTCCTGCAGCCCTCTGCCAGTGAAAAGAAAGCACACAGCCTTCCCAGGCCTCTGTTTTTGCTGGCAGAGGGTTGTAGGAGGCCATCGCGGTCAAAAATGGAGCCCAAGAGGGCCTTGCGCAGCTTCCTTGAGCTCCGTTTTTGCTAGTGGAGGTACCACGGGCCGGCTGGTCCTTCACTGTTTCCAGGGTGGCCCCATGGGCCAGATCTAAGCACCCTGTGGGCCGGATCTGGCTCCTGGGCCTTGAGTTTGACATCCTTGCCCTAGTGATTTCCCAGATGGATTACTGCAGTGCTATCTACATGGGCTCACCCTTGACAACCATATAACTTCCCCCAATTAATAAATATCACATTTTCTTTCCTCTCAATGGGGTACTTCAACTACACATTACTATGCTGGGCCCTAGTAGTTAGCAGGTACAAATTGTTGAAAAAAGAAAAAAATCAGGGATGGTCAGAGAGGATGGTCTCTCTCCCAGAGAAGGACAGGGATGCAGTTATGGGGAGGGATGTGAAAGGATGTTCTGAGTAAATTTGATAAGAAAGAAAGCCATGTGTGACGTTAGCATAAATAATGTGTTAATTTCTGACTGGTTGTTTTAGTTAATTTTATTTCATATATGCAATATATGGTCTTTTTTATTTGTTTTCCCTCTAGAAAAAATAAATGGAAATACCACTCTTTATGTTAAGAAAACATAACATGTAGCAGGGGGAGAAGAGAATAGGAGGAGGAGATTTTGGCAGGAAGGGAGAGGAGACAGAGGGAGTGTGAGAGGAGGAAGGAGGGGGTTTTTTTGGGGGGGAAAGGAGGCCTGAGAGGATAGGAAAAGAGGCTTAAGGGGGAAATGGAGAAAGAGACCTGGGGAAAGAGAGAGGGAGTGAAGGCAATAGGGAGGATAGCAGAGGTTTCTGTGGGCCAAGCCTGAGGGAAAAGGGGGGACAGAATAGGAGAGGCCTCTGTGGGGCAAGGCTGAGGGAGAGGGGATAGGATAGGGGAGGTTTCTGTGGGGCAAGCCTGAGGGAGAGGGGATAGGGGAGGTTTCTGTGGGGCAAGCCTGAGGGAGAGGGGATAGGATAGGGGAGGTTTCTGTGGGGCAAGCCTGAGGGAGAAAAGGGGATAGGATAGGAGGGCTTCTGTGGGGCAAGCCTGAGGGAGAAAGGGGGGGCAGGATAGGAGAGGCCTCTGTGGGGCAAGCAGAGGAATCCATAAAGGAGCAAAGGCGGTGGAAGGAGAGCTCAGCAGGCAATTCAAGAGAGGGAGAGAGGAGAGAGAGAGAAAGGAAGAAGGAATGACCAGCCATCTCATCACGTGACCTGCTGGCTGGGAAAAGACTGACCACCATAACCCTACATGACCCAGGCCAGTAGTGGTGCCTTAGCAAGGGACTAGTGTGGACCGGTGACCATACCAAAAAGGGCCAGGAGAACCTGGACTCCAGCAGTCCTTTTGGGGGAGCGCTATATAAGGTAATGTAGCAAAATCTTCTCTCATTCACTGCTCTATAGTGAGATGCCAAGAAAGATTCCCGAGGGCTGTAAAGCATTTTCCCCATGAGAGACCCATGCGGATTGTGTACCATTAAAATGTTTTTCTCCTAATGCCAAATGTTATCAATAATAGATAATCAGCATCTGAAACTCAAAGTTAGCATTTACCACCCTTTATATGAAACCATCCATCAGCATAAATTGAGGCAAGGAAAAAGGCAAGAATTCATTTTTTTTGACATGTTGGCATCTCAGTGTTTATTATATTTACCCAGAAGGCCTACTGATTCCAAGATGATAAGACTTTTTTCATTGAATATTATTTTGGCAATGATTGAATAGTGGTTCCAAAGAATTCATTATTTGTTAGTCGCTAGTGGACTAAGCGTTGGATCCTCTGTCAAGGACCTTGGAGTACTCATATCAAATGATCTAAGTGCCAAAGCCCACTATAACAACATTGCCAAAAAGGCATTAAGGCTTGTAAACCTAATCTTGCATAGCTTCTTCTCCGGTAATATTACACTACTAACCAGAGCATACAAAACATTTGCAAGACCAATTCTTGAATACAGCTCATCTATCTGGAACTCGCACTGCATATCGGACATTAATACAATTGAACATGTTCAGAAATATTTTGCAAGATGAGTCCTCCACTCCTCCGCTCGCAACAAAATCCCTTATGCCACCAGAAATTTTGGGCTTAGAAAATTTAGAACTATGCCACCTTTGGTATGACCTAAGCATAGCTCGTGAAATCATCTGCTACGATGTCCTACCTGTCAATGACTACTTCAGCTTCAACCACAACACTACACGAGCAAACAATAGATACAAACTTAAAGTGAACCGCTCCAAACTCGATTGCAGAAAATACGACTTCAGCAACAGAGTGGTCAATGCCTGGAATGCATTACCTGACTCTGTGGTTTCATCCCAAAACCCCCAAAATTTTAACCTTAGACTGGCTACTGTTGACCTCATCTCATTCCTAAGAGGTATGTAAGGGGCGTACACCAGCATGCATCCATGTCCTAATGTTCCCTTTAATTGTATTCATTTTATGTATTCAATTCATGCTTATGTTCATATATATTATCTAATACGTACTCAATAAATAAATAAAATAAAAAAATAAAAATAAATAAAATCCTCACAATCATCTGTGGTTGCTGAATTTACACAACAATTATAATTAGATTCCAGGAACAGGAATCTATACAATTGTTTAAATACAGAATCCCAATTCTTAAAGTTGCATTAAGCATATTCAAGTCATGAGATGGTCTCACTTAAGGGAAACACCTTTTTGGATCTGAATTTGGATCTGAAGCTGTGAAGCAAATTGACGCTTCTATTTTCGAATCCCTTTGCATGTCTTCTGGACATGCAAGATAGCTAGTGAAGAAAAAAACGATATACCGGTAGGAAGTCCTCGACTTAAAATTATAATTGAGTCCAAAATTTATGTTGCTAAATTTGTTAAGTGAGTTTTGCTCCAATTTTATGACTTTGTCATGTTTGTTAAGGGAATTACTGAAGTTGCTAAATTAGCAACACGGTTGTTAAGTGAATCTGGCTTCTCCATTGACTTTGCTTGTCAGGAGGTTGAAAAAGTTGATCACATGACCCCGGAATGTTGCAAAACTGTCATAAATCTGAACCTCTTTTCCAATTAAAACTTTTTTATTAGTTTATCAAAGTATAAAATACAAAGAAAACAAAAACAGGGAAAAGTGGGAAGAGAGGAAGGGAAAAAGAGGGGTTATACTAGTGTAATGGGAGAAAAAAAGAAAAAAGGCACCAATTTCTGTCTCTCTGTGGCACAGTCAAAAGTAACAACATTACAAGTACAACTTTTTGCTTTTAGAAAGCAATAGGTACAGGCCATTTCTAGAACCATAAGAAATTGTTGTTTCAACCGTCATTAATCTGAACCTCTTTTCAAGTATCTGAATGGAAATCACGTGACCATGGGGTTCGCTGCAACGGTCATAAATGTGAAAAATGGTCATAAGTTACTTTTTTCAGTGCTTTGTAACTCCAAACGCTCACTAAATAACCTGCTCTAAGTCAAGGACTACCTGTACTGAAAACAAAAGAACAGCTAAACTAATGATTACATTTGCTGGTATCCTCTAACTCTAGATCTGTGATGGTGAACCTATGGCACACGTGCTAGAGATGGCACACAGCACCCTCTCTAATGACACGCGAGCCGTTGCCCCAGTTTAGCTCTGGCGCGCATGTGCGCGCACCTCTCACCAGCCAGCTGGTCTTTGGGTCTCTGCCATGCATGCATGGGGGTGGGGTGCTGTGGGGGGCGTGTGAGCATGAATTGGGGGCTTGTGAGCATGCAGGGGGGTGGGGCATGTGCAGGGGGTACGTAGATGCATGGGGGGCCTGGGTGCATGCGTGGGGCTGCACACATTGCATTTTGGGGCTTTGGGTGCACATATGTTTTGGGCGCCCTGTCCGGAAAAGGTTAGCCACCACCACTTTAGGTCATAAGCACAATGCTCTTGACAAAGAAACTTCCAAAACGCACTTGAGTTTTCACACAATAAAAAGTTATGCTGGCCCTTGTGATATCTCCTTCCCTTATTCCTTTGGACACACCCTGAAGCAAAGCTATAAGGAACGATTACCACCAAGATAGCTGCCAAAGTGAAATGATCAGGAAGGTCTTGAAGCAGTCAAACGAAGACTTTGTACATTTTGAGGCTGTTTTACACTTTCGAGGATTGCAGTCATTTATCAAACGATTTCCACTCAGTTCAAGCTCCACACAAGTATTTATTTTCAGGGCTGCCTAACTTCAGAAAAGACATTCGGTGTAGACAGCTTCCCTATCCTGATACCTTACAAAAACTTTGGATGAGAATTTCTGTCATTAGCAGCCAACATGCCATGCGCAGATGAGGTCGTGGGAATTGTAGTTCCAAAATTAGATTAAATCTGGGGCTTTCTAAAGGATCAGTTTCTTCATTGTGCCTGAACAGAATACATCAGGACTTTTAGAAACTTACACACCCACCACATATGTAAAATCATTTTTTTTCTTCACAGAATTATAAACCAAATATTCCTAGAGATAATCTAGTTTGTCTCCTAATTCTTCTTGCAGTATTCCTATGAGAAGAGATCGCTGCCCAACTCTTGCTTAAATCTCTAAGGGTTTTTCCCCCCCAAAAAAGCAACTGGACTGTTTTTTCCTTGCGGAGGAAATACCAGGCTCAAGGCTGACTCAGCCTTCCATCCTTTCAAGGTAGGTAAAATGAGAACCCGGTTTGTGGGGGCAATAAGCTGACTTTGTATAAAAAAGAACACCGCTTGGGAGGAGGGGGGGCAAAAGCCCTACTAAGCAGGTATATACAAAGGTATGAAGGCTATTGCTTAACACATTGTAAGCCACCCTGAGTCTCCGGAGAAGGGCGGCATATAAATCGAACCAATAAATAAATAAATAAATAAATTTCACTTCTCATCCAAGAAGCTTCATCAGTTCACTGATGAAGCTTCTTGGATGAGAAGTGAAACATTTTCTTCTCCTTCCTCAAGGAAAAAAAAAAAAGTACAGTTGCCTTTTGAAAAAGCTCCTTTGAGACAAATATGACCTGGATGACTGAGAATTTCAACAGACATCTTGCTTAAATGATTCCTCCAGAGGAAAATGCACCCACTCCTGGAGCAATACTTTTCTCTTAAACATTGATTCTAGTCTGGATTTCCCCCTCTCCCCGATTTTTAGCAAAATCTGCTCCCTGTGTTTTTTACCTAGTGTTGCTTTCTAGAGCACCATAGAATTTTCTGCTGCCTGTTTTGCTGGAAGCCTTTTAAATATTTGAAAACAACTGTGTCATCTGCCACAGATCTCTAGGTAGCAGACAGAGAACTCTTCCAGATGTTCCTCTGAGAGTTATTATACCTCCCACTGTTGCAGATGTTTCAAGTTGTCCATCTCTAAATGCAGTTTGACTGAAGCATCCTAATTTCAAGGAAGAAATGGAGGATGACGTACTATGAAATTTGAGGGTAGACCGATTAGTGGCAGGTTCTTTAATCTTCCTGATGGTTTTAATTCCAAATAATTATTATGAAACTTAAATTTTTTTAAAAAAACCTTTTGGACTGATACCATTAAGTATTTAGCAACCGGCACAAAGCTTGTACTAAATGGTAATAACCAGGCCTTTTATGCAAAGGGAAAGCAGCATCAAGCATTTTTGAAAACTAATTGAGCAAAATACAGTTTTGTTCTCCCCAAATATTGACACTTTGCAATCTCCACACCAAACACTGTATTCCTTGCCACAGCCCAACCCAGTTGAGCACATTACAATAAAGTTGAAAAAACTGCTGGAGCTGAATTTCCAATTTTCCCCCGAATGGAGTCAGTCTTGTTGGAAGGAGGGACCAATTAAATGCACGAAAGGGCACTAATAGCAAAAGCTAGCTGAGCGTGACAGCTGAGAAACGGGTGACATGGCTAGAGAATCCCTCTTTCCATTTCTATCTCCCTCCTCCGCCCTACCAAATCCAACAATAAAGAATGCAGCAGAAGAGAGCTAAAATAATATTGATATTCATATAGTACCAGGGGCAAAGATAATATCTCAGAAACAGATAAAGATGACTAAGTTCTTGATCCAAGGATCTGGCAACTTATGGAAGGCAAAACTGAGAAATATTGCACTGGGTATTTTGAAAAGTAGACTGCTACTACAGGAAATTATGAAAAACCATTGTTCTTCAGGTAGAATGTGTGCTAATGAGAAAAAAAAACCTACAGGAGGAGAAAGGCATCCCACCAGACTCAACTAAATCCAAACGTGAAAGGCCAGCTGTCAAAAATCAAGGGCACCAAGACGTACATTTGCTACCCTTTTCTTTAAAAAAAAAAAATAGGGGAGAATGCCTTGCCTCAGAACCCCCCCCCCAAATATGTATTTTAGCCTCAATTATAATTTCACTTTCCTCAGCAGTTCTGAAACAATGGAATAATTGTTCTTGAATGCAGAAAAGTTAATCATTCGTACGGCGGGATTACATTAGACTGTATTCCCTCATTTGCAATAAATAGCCTTTTTGGAGGACGTGTAATTCAAGCCACAGCATCTGTTCTGCATCTGGGAAGATTGCTAGGATGCTGCTCTAAGCACTGTGTCTATCAAAGGGCAAAACTTCGGAATCCACAGAAAAAGCACAGCCTTTCGAGGATAACCATGTCATGCCTTCTTGTGAGGAGTGACTACGGCATGGATAAGATGTTTGAAAGCGGACTTGTATAAGCCCTGGAACATTTCTTTAAAAAAAAAAAACTTTATTAACACTTAAAATCCAAAAATACAAGTTAAAATACCTCTATAACAAAAATACATCTGTAATAATGATACAATTCAACATTTTTTTGACAGTACTTAATTCTTAACTTTCTTCCTCTATTCCCACATGTTCCTACTTAATTGACATATTTAATCACATTTTATATCTTATTTTGTTCTATACATTCCTTATTTTTCATTTCTATCCATTGATACCAATTATCCCAAATTAAGTAATATCCCGAGTCTTCCTTATTGTTTAATTCTAAAGTAAGTTTGTCCATTTCTGCACATTCAAAAATTTTCCGGATTATTATACAATCTGTTGGAATAGTGGACATTTTCCAAGCTTGCACAAGTACGATTCTAGCTGCTGTAGTTATATGAATAATTAAATATTTTATCCTTTTAGGATAATTTTCTTTAATAATCCCCAGAAGAAACAATTCAGGTTTAAATTCTATTTTATAGTGTGTAATTTCTTTTAGCCATTTTTGTATTTTAATCCAGAATTTTTTAACTTCTGGGCAAAGCCACCATACATGGAAGTAGGTGCCTTGTACTTGATTGCATTTCCAGCAATTAGGTTTTAAGTTGGGGTACATTTTTGCGAGTCTTGTTGGGGCTAAGTGCCACCAATAGAACATTTTATACTGGTTCTCTTTATATGCAATGGATTTTGTTAATGTATAGTTTTTCTCCCATATTTTTTCCCATTCTTCTAACTCAATGTTGTGCCCAATATTTTTTGCCCGTGCTATCATTGGTCCCTTTACAATTTCTTCTTCTAAGTCAAAATTTAATAAATAATTATATATTTTAGATAATAATTTCTCTTCCAGGCCTGTCAATAATTTATCTAATTGTGTAAATTTCGGTTCAGATCCAAATTCCTCTAAATCTTTTCTGTATCTAGATTGCAATTGAACATATGGCCACCAATCTATGGTTATTCCCTGTTCCTTTAATTCTTGGTTAGTTTTTAATCTTCCTCCATTGTCCAAAATTTCATTGTATTTTACCATTTTAGCCCTGGAACATTTCTAATCTTCCCTTTCTTCAGAAGGTTGTGGAAAAGGGTGGTTGGATGACAGGTACAGAGGATGTTGCAGGAAACAGATTATCTGGACTCATTTCAGTTTGGCTTCAGGTCAGGTTATAGTACCAAGAGAAAGTTGGTTGTACTTCCTGATGATAACCTTTGGTGGAATTGGTATGGAGGTGATATTGTTATAATAATAGTGCACAGAATAACAGAGTTGGGAGGGACCTTGTAGATCTTCTAGTCCAGGGGTCAGCAACCTTAAACACTCAAAAAAGTCCTAAACGGAAGCCCCCCGTTCAATTCTGGAGCCGACCAGAAGTCTAGTTCCCCCCACCATAGAGTCTCCTCCTAGCATGGCAACCTTTTTCCTATGCCAACTGGAAGTCTGGTTCCCCCACCATGGAGTCTCCTCCTAGCACGGCGACCTTTTTCCTATGCTGACCGGAAGTCTGGTTCCCCACCACGATGGAGTCTCCTCCTAGCACGGCGACCTTTTTCCTATGCTGACCGGAAGTCTGGTTCCCCCCCACCATAGAGTCTCCTCCTAGCACGATCACCTTTTTCCTCTACCTGTCCTAACCAAAAGCCCTATCAATTGTGGAGCCAACCAGTGACAAGGAGCCGCAGCAGACGGATGAAAGAGCCACATGCGGCTCCAGAGCTGCGGGTTGCTGACCCTTGTTTTAGTCCAACCCTTTGCATAAGGAGGAGACCCTATGACATTTTGGACAAATGGCTGTTCAATCTTTTCTTAAAAACATCCAGTGATGGAGCACACACAACTTCTGAAGGCAACCCGTTCCTCTGGTTAATTGTTCTCACTGTCAGGAGATTTCTCCTTAGTTTTTTCCCCATTCTAGTGTCTTTGATCTCTCAGTAGATTTTGATACTGTCAATCAGTATCTTTCAGATTGATTGTGGGGGTTAGGAGTGGGAGGCAGTGTGTGCAGTGCTTCACCTCCTTCCTCAGTGATCGGTTTCAGTCAGTGTTGACAAGGGGAAAGAGATGTTCATGGTCCTGCAAGTTTGGGGAGCCTCAAGGCTTGTTCTTCTTGGTCCTATTTAGCATCTATGTGAAACCGTTAGGTGAAGCCATCAAGTCTACATCTCAATCCCGAAAGGCATATGTGAAGCTGTCAATGTCACTGCGTTTTTGTATTTACCAGCTGAGCTCATTATTTCTGGACTGTCAGACTTTCCGTAGCTTGCCAACTTTTGTTATCAGTAAGCTAATTACGTGTATCCGCATTCCTTTCTTTTCCACTTCACTCTTTCCTTTCTTCTCTTGCCAAGAAGTCCGACCACAGAGAGGTGGCCGGCACGAACTTTATCAAAAATGTAACTATTAGATTAGTAAAATGCTTTATTTTCTTTATAACAAATAAATGAGTTTTCTTAGAAGATATATCTTCGGGTTTGTTTTCTTAAAGTATGCTGGCAAGGAAAGGTCTCGATCCACCCCTCTTAATCAAGGTGCGATTATCCCAAAGGCAGAATAAGATTAATCAGCGCCCTGACACCTGGTAGCAGAGGATGGTTAAAATTATGGCTTTTTCCTTGCTTGTTACTTTGATAAGACCTCTAGGCTAATTAGACAGATGATTATTTTTTTTGCGACTGAGGAACGCTAATTAATTGTCTGCTAAGATGCTGAAAAAGAAGAAAAAGGGCAAAATGAAACTCAGAGCATTCCCTATTAATGATTTCAACCTCTCCTATGAAGAAGAGGCAGAATGGGATTAATCAGCGTCCTGACAGTCAATGTCTTGATCCAGTGTCTGAAGGCTGTTTGGATCTGAATGGAACAGAACACATTTCAGCTCAATCCTAACAAGACTGGATTGTTGTAGCTATTTGGGCCCCCTAAGTAAGAGATGTTGATGGGGCCACACTTTCACTTTCCCAGTCAAGACTGATGCACAATTTGGGGATAATTCTGGACTCACAACTACTGCTTGTAGAGCATGTGGCAGCTGTGGGCAGGAGGGCCTTTGCAAAGATATATTACTATTGTGTGACAATTGAGCCCTTTCCTCAGTTGGGAGACCTTTCAGACCAACACTTGTGTCTTGATCACCTCATGTTTGGATTACTGCAATCTGCTCTATATGGGTCTGCCCTTGAAGATCACCTGGAAGCTACAACTGATTTAAAATGCGATGATGTGAGCAGCATCAGATGCCAGCATCAATGCTCATGACTACACAAGCTGCATTGGCTGCCATTTGGCTTTCAAGTGCAATTCAAGATGCTGGTTATTAGCTATAAAGCCATGTAAGGCATGGTGCCTGGATTCTCCAATTGTTTTTGCCCACCCAGGATATTCCAGCATAGTGGATGCACTCCATTAAAGATTACCATTTTCTGGGATCTGTTGTGACCTAGGCTTACTGAATCATTACAAGACACAATTAGTCCCAAACAAACCTATTTTATTGTAACAGCTGAAAATTACGTTCATTCCCAGCTGAGTCCCAATTAGTTGCAAAACAAGTCCTTCGGAAGAATCACCAACCTTTATCTTCTTTGACACCCTGCCAAAGGCCTTACTTGGCAAAGCCCCACAAAGCTCAGAAACAAACAAGAGATGCCAACTGGAAACAGAGTTAGCAACATTGCTTTCCTGCAAAAGGCCCCAGGTGCGTTTGTTTCTCTTTTAAGTCTTATGGGAGGGGCCAATCATCTCCTGGCCTTACTCCCGAGTTGTCCCTTTTGCTTTAGCTGCTCTTGGGGCTCCGGAGTCTGCACATCTCTCCCAGATGGCCCTGGCCTTCCCCAGAGTCCAGGAATGGCCCATGTTCCTCCCCAGCCTCCTCACTGTCCGACTCCGCTGCCAGCTCTGTAGGCTGCTGGCGGACCACAAGAGGATCTAGGAAATGTGACTTCCCTATTGAGGCCTCACCCTCTGAAACAACATGTTGTGACTCCGACCCCCAAGCGCATCTTATCAGAGGGAGAAGACTTCGAAAGTGAAGGAGACGAGTTGGCAAGGCCTCCCTCTCCAGAACCCTCCTCTCTGGCAATGCCTCAGGTGTCCTCTGAAGGCCAAGAGATAGGCCAGGAGCCAGGCACTTCCGAGCAGCCGCAGTTAGACAGCGACGGAGATGAGTCTTGGCTGGATCCCCGACAGCGTCGGAAAGATAAATGTGCGCAGCAGAGAAAGAGGCATGCCAGAGATTAAGATGAGTCACTGGACCACACCCCACGGGATAAAAGGGGGTGTGGTGGCCATTCACGCCTTGTGATGGACAAAACTGAAAAGCTAGCAAGTCATACTGCATTTCTGGAACTTCGTTATATGCCCTCCTTGGATTTATTATGGACTGGACTTGACAATTCTTTGGCTTTGTGGACTTATTTTGGTGTATCGGACGGAGGAGAAAAACCTCCCTTTGTGAGTAAAGTCTTTGGCAGGCAGCTACTGGGTTGCTGCCAATTCTCTTATCTCAAAGGAATTCCTGACTGCTGGTTTTATTAACTCCTGGCTGACTGTTTGTGTGCGTGTGTGAGACAGGGACAGAACACAACATCGCCCCGCAGATAAAGATGGTACTCTCTTTTGTGAAATCAAGAAAGTCTTGAAAATGTGGCTTTGATCCCATGCCTGGGGCTGATGTTTGTCATTGTTTAATAGCCCATATGCATTGTCAGCAAAATAATTTAGGCTAGATTGCCTGTTGAACTAATGCTCCTTGCTGTTTTTGTGCCTTTTAGTTTTATACACCACCTGGAGTCCACTGGAATTGGGCTTCTGATACATTTAAATAAACAAACCAATGATGTATAGAACCTGCTCTAAGAAGTCAACGTTTTAGAGCTCCACATCTAAGCAATTCAATTCCTGGCTTCTTCAGATAAGACGTGAAATGCTGGAAAATTATTCCAAGTCAGCTTGACAATGCTGAGCCAGATGGCTCGATGGTCTGATTTAATACATACTAGCTTCTCTCATTCTAATGCTATTGTTACACACCCACTTCTAGGACTCTAACACTTCACAAAATAGACACTGGAGACCCTCCTATAATTATTCATTCTTTCTCCTTTGAACCAGAATCATTTCTATGAGGATGCAATAGTGAAGGATATATATAGCTCAGGGTGGCATTGCTGAACTTGATTCTTTTCACGGGGATGTTATCCAATACCCAAGTAAACAGGAACTTACTAGCCCCAGAGTAGGTGGAGCTCTTGCCTCACAATCAGGAGGTTGTGAGTTTGATCCTAGGTAGAGGCAGATGGAGGGTCTCCTGCTTGGGCAGGGGGTTGGACTCGATGACCTGCAAGGTCCCTTCCAACTCTGTTAATCTGTTAATCTGACTCCAAAGAAGCAGAATAGGAAGAGTATTGATACTTTTAATCTCTGGGTAAACTAAGATTCCCGAGAGTCTTGAACAGTCAAAAATACAAGCAAATGGATCATCAAACAAATCAATCCAGAGTTGTCACTTGAGGCACAAATGACAAGATTCAAATTATCCAACTTTGGACAGATTATAGAACTCTTCATATAATGCTCGGAAAGTAGGGGGATGAAGAGGGCATCCAGCAGCTTGGTGAATGAATTCAGTTACAGGGGTGATGAATGCAACATTGGAAGACCTGAAAGACCAGGTTAGGGACAAATCATCATGGAGAAAAAAATCTAAATGTTTGCTAGAAATTGATGCCAACTTGATGGTACACAATCAGTAATCAAAAGGCACAGATAAAAGAAGAATAATCAAGAAACAACACCCTAATCAAGCTATCCCATATAAATACAGTACATAGCCAGAAAACTCCACTCCCCCTTTGCATCGCTGATGTTATCTAGTATTGGTAATGAAATCATACTGGAAGAGAAGCAAGCTCAAAGAACACCAAGGACCCAGCAATTATGAATTCAGATATGGGATGTGCCTGAAAACAATTGGATTTCCAGTTTGTCCATGAATTTGCTTGTGTCCAGGTGTAGAATGAAAGAGAATGTTCCCTGATACAATTCTTCAAAGTCCAGGTGAAAAAACATGAGCCAAGTTGATGCTGCCAATGTCTGACAGGTGATGCTTTCTAAAATATTTCTGAATGCCATTCTCCATAATGAATCTACTTCGAAAGGCCATTTTGTACTCCATAATGAATCTACTTCAAAAAGTTGCAAGATTAACTTTAAGCATGTATATTGTGGTTCACTTATGCAACTCTATGCAGTTTCTAGTTGAGAGCAATGAGCATCAATGTAGTGAAATCTGGCCACAACCCCAATCAGTAGATATACAGTATTTGTCAGTGGTGAAATCCAAATTTTTTTACTACCGGTTCTGTGGGCATGGCTTGGTGGGCGTGGTGTGGGTTGGTGGGCATTGCTTGGTGCATGTGGCAGGGGAAGGATACTGCAAAATCTCCATTCCCACTCTACTCCAGGGGAAGGATACTGCAAATCCCCATTCCCTCCCCACTCCTAGGAGAAGGATATTGCAAAATCTCCATTCCCACTCCACTCTGGGGCCAGCCAGAGGCGGTATTTGCAGGTTCTCCGAACTACTCAAAATTTCTGCTACCGGTTCTCCGAACTACTCAAAATTTCTGCTACTGGTTCTCTGTACTACTCAAAATTTCTGCTAACGGTTTCTCCAAACTGCTCAAAATTTCCACTACTGGTTCGCCGAACTGCTCAAAATTTCCACTACCGGTTCTCCAAACTGCTCAAAATTTCTGCTACCGGTTCTCCAGAACCTGTCAGAACCTGCTGGATTTCACCCCTGGTATTTGTCTGTAAACTCAAGTGGAAACAAAAAGAAATCTTTAAAAAAATTAAGTGGGATCCCGACTACTTGACATTTATCAAGCCACAATGATGCCTAGAGAATAACCAGAACCATAAATCCACCTATACCCAAGACATTGATCAGGAAGAAATGATCTGAAATAAATTTGGAGAATATATCTAAATAGTACTCTCCCCTTGCTAAAGAGTATATTATCTGAATAAGAAAAAAAATCACTTCTTAGAAATCAAAGTTTTGAGTGATTATAGTAGTGTTGTGCTTGGAGTCATTTACTAGGAACTCCTAGTAATTATGTAGTAAAATGTTATTATTGCACTCTTTGGATGGCTTCATAGGATTTCTGGTATAAAGCTGATACAAAATGTGACTTATGTTTTAGGGCAGGCAGCATATTCTGGAGTTTGTACTTAATGACATTCAGTATGAGTATCTTATGACGTTTGTACCATTTTGCCTTTTCTGTTCCTGTGATACAAGCTTTCTTAGAGCTGGACCTACGTATAACCTTTAAAAATAATCCAAATAGAACTGGAAGGGATCTTGGAGATCTTCAAGTCCAACACCCTGCTCAAGCAGGAGACTCTATACCAGTGATGGCTAACCTTTTTGCCATCGCGTGCCAGGAGAGGGGGGGGCGGGGGAGGGTCACGCGCGCACGTGCCCACGCACATGCGTGCACAATCCCTTCCCCCCTCCCCCCCCGCTCCTGGCACATGATGGCCTGGTAGGCCCGTTTTTCTTTCTCACCTGGTTCCAGATCCTCTCTGTGTATCTGGGAAGGGCGAAAACAGCCTTTCCCACTCCCTTGAAGGCCCTACGGAGGCTGAAAGGGCCCATTTCCCAACTCCCGGTGGGACAGGAAGTGACATTTTTTGCTGTCCCCAGCCTCCAGAACCTCTCTAGGAGTCTCTAGAGCCTCTTTAGGAGTCTCTGGAGGCTGGGGACAGGAAAAAACATCACTTCCTAGCCCACCGGGAGTGGGGAAATGGACCCTTTCAGCCTCCGTAGGGCCTCCAAGGGAATGGGAAAGGCACGCGCATGCGCCCCAGAGCTGAGCTGGTGTGCCCACTAATATGGCTCTGCATGCCACCTGTGGCACGCATGCCATAGGTTCGCCATCACGGCTCTATACCATTTAGACAAGTGGCTGTCCAGTCTCTTCTTAAAAACCTCCAGTGATGAAGCACCCACAACTTCTGAAGGCAAGCCGTTCCTCTGATTAACTGTTCTCACCAGGGGTGAAATCCAACAGATCTGACAGGTTCTGGAGAACCGGTAGCGGAAATTTTGAGTAATTCGGAGAACCGGCAAATACCACCTCTGGCTGGCCCCAGAGTGCGGTGGGAATGGAGATTTTGCAATATCCTTCCCCTGGAGTGGGGTGGGAATGGAGATTTTGCAGTATCCTTCCTCTGCCACACCCACCACGCCACGCCCACCATGCCACGCCACGCCCACAGAACCGGTAGTAAAAAAATTTGGATTTCACCACTGGTTCTCACTGTTAGGAAGTTTCTCCTTAATTCCAGGTTGCTTCTCTCCTTGTTTCGTTTCCATCCATTGTTTCTTGTCTTGCCATCTAGGTGCTTTGGAAAATAAATTGACCTCCCTCTTCTTTGTGGCAGCCCCTCAAATACTGAAATACTACTATCATGTCACCCCTAGTCCTACCCAATTCCTGCAACTGTTCTTCTTATGTTTTAGTCTTCAAGACTTAAATCATCTTAGTTGCTCTACTCTGCAACTTTTTCCAAAGGCTCAACATCTTATTTGTAAGGTGGTGACCAAAACTGGTTACAGTATTCGAGATGGGGTCTTACTAAAGATTTAACATAGTGGTAGTAATACTTCACGTGAGTTTGAGTCTATGCCCTTGTTCATACAACCGAGGATTGTGTTAGCTTTTTTGGCTTTAGAATGGGTCTATCTTCAGAATGCCACCAAAATATTTTTATTCAGTACATCTGACTGGAATGTATCTGTGGAATCCTCTTCTATCACTGTGGTGGAAACAAAATCATTTCATCATGATAAACTGCTATGGGCTTTCTGGGTCCTGGGAAAGAGTGGCTTTGTTGGAAAGATAGAATAATGTTAAACAGCAAAAGAAGCCTCCAGCATATGTAGAAAAGTGTGGGTTTATTTAATTCCTTTCCAGCTGGGAAAACAGATCAGCCTGTTGATATTTGCCATCCCTAATTGCAAGCTCCTTCTGTGTCTCAGCTGCCCCGTGTGAAATCTCAAGAGCTGGAATTCATCTGCCCGTTGGGAGGGAGAGAGAGTGAGTACTTTTTTTCCCTTCCTTATTTATTTATTTCATGATTTTTGTTGCTTCTGCCTGCATGCTGCTTTCTTTGCTCCTAGTTTACTGAAGCCTCTGAACCCCTGGAGATGGCTGAGAGCAAATATAAATATTAAAATTGTTATCAGCTGCCCAGCAGAAGGGGCTTGGCTTAGCATAGAATCACAACCATCTCCACTTGGTACATTCTGGCTCTGCAGGAAAAGAGAAGTAAATTCTGGAAGATTTTCTAAATTACATAGATATATGTACATTTCCACTACACTGTTCCCTTACGGGGTAAGCAATCTTATGCAAAGTAGAAAAAAAAAGAGAAAGAAATACTAAGCCAAAGAAATTGATGATGTACGATAAGAATAGGAGATACACCTTAAAACTAGTTTACACCAACGTGACTTGCTACACCATTTCATGCCTTTCTATATCTTGCAAACTATCCCACTTCCATTGTAGCTACACAGCACTCCGTATTTTGCTTTTTTAAATTTCAGACTTCTCATCTTTCCTTTTTGAAGTTCCACCTCTAATGGTTCCTTAGTCCATTCGCTCGAAGTTCAAATATTTTGATTGCAATTCAGTTCTCCTTCATTCATACTAGCTCCCTGGCCTGGTCAATACTTTCCTTGTAAAATATTCTTTATTGGCCAAGTGTGATCGGACACACAAGGAATTTGTCTCCAATGGATAAGCTCCCAGTATACATGAAAACAACAAAGTAATATAGTCAGAAGATACCAACAGTAGAAGGCAAAGGGAAAGATGAGAAGGATAATAGTAATAAAGCCTTACTACATGGGTAAATATCTTTAGACATAAGACAGCGCTGTGGGAATTAGGGGTTTATAATTAGGGGATTAGGGGGTTCAGCAGAGTGGTCGTTTATTTCTATATTCAATCCATCTTTATTCATCATCTAGTCATTCTTGACTCTGTCTCTCCTTGTTTTACCAAACACAATAGTCAAGGATCTCATTTTTACTGCATTCAACTTACCTTTATGTTTTTCCTGACCTACCCAATTCCCTAAAACCAAATGGGCAGAAACTTATTCAATGCAAAATGATTAAAATTTCTTTTAACAAACATTCCTTCCTTCATGGGTTTCTGCAAGGTTGGTCAAAAGTCAAGATGTTGACCATTATAAACAGGTAAAAGCTTTGATCTCACTACTGCAGCCATGGTCTTAAGATTTCTGACCACACCATGTGAATACCCTTGCATTCCTTTGAAGAGACCACCTACATCATTCTGATATCAAAATTTTCATATATTAATTCCCCCCCGCCCACTTTTAAAAATCATTAACCATCATTCTAGGGGGAGAAAATATACAAATTCATCTCCTTGCATTAGTTTTTGCCAGTTATGTATTGCTTACAAGAATGTATTCTATTTTATCTGTCAAATGCAATTCTTTTGGTCTTTGGTACATTCATTTTCAAATTCACAGCCCTCATTGCAACATAAATCTGCACTATATTTACAGGTAATCCTCAATTTATGACAATGGGGAGTGGAGAATTCACTCTTAAGTGGCACAGTCATTAAAAGAGGCATTGTGTGACCACACTCAATCAATCAATCAGTTTATTACAGTCTTAGACCAAATAAAAACACTCAATAATTATATACTTAAAACTTCTAGTATAAAATAATAAATAACAACTAAAACCTATAATAAAATCTGGTCTGTCAATTATATGTGGTCTGACTATTCTAAAATTACAATCCATAAACTGTGAGGCCCATTGTAGGTCCATGCTAAAAGGGAAAGGTCTAAGCAGTGCAAAGGGTTTGCCACAATTGTTATATAACATCACTATGGTGGAGAAGACACAGGTTTGTGACGAATCCCCGGTGCTGCTGTGCAGAATCTGGCCACCTGCACTGTAGTTATGGACTGTTCATCCTTAAGCAGCGACTGAAGATAGGTAGTATCGGAATGGCCAGGATACCTAGCAGTGGCCATACTCAATTTTATGACCTCTTTGCTATAATAGTTAAGTGAGTCACCAAGACATCATGGGAAAGAGACTTGCAACCTACCCTCCTGGCTTCTTCCCCTTTGACTTCGTTTGGTGGGAGTCAGCTGGGAAGGACGCAAATGGTGATCATGTGACCATGGGATGCTGCAACCATCATAAATGCATGACAGCTGCCAAACAGTCAAATCATGATCACATGTCTGTGTAGACATGGCAACAGTTCTAACTGTGGGGACCAATCGTAACATCATCATAACTTGGAACGGTTGCTAAATAGTCATTAAGCAAGGACTGCTACTACTACTGCAAATCGTATGAGCTCATACGAAATCATTTGCCAAACAGTACAGTATTGTTTGCTTGTGAAAATGCACACACATTTACATTATAACCGACATTCCTTTAATGTCACCATGAGCATTTTTTGTACATCTGCCCATAAATTCATTTAACAACCAAGCAGACATTATATATTGTTCTATATATATAGAAATAAATAATGTTCTATACCTTCCGTGTTAAACCATATCTTCTATTTACTCTCACCAATCAGTTTATTTCCATAATGCTGTTGTCAGCTTTGGAAGCCATATTAGGCCGGAAGCTTCCATGCTGCTACCTTCTTATGTGTGGGAAAGTAGGAAGGGGGATTTAGTAGAGGGGTTGTCTTTAGACATAATAGTATTCTTCCTGTCGGTCAAGGTCAGGGTGATCCTGCATCTGGAGAACGAGTGGTCTGAGTGCAGTCTTGAGATGTGATGGATGGTGATTGGAGCATGTCATCGCCTGAGGACTGAGGGGATGGTTTTGGGTTTTTTGATTTACTGAGGGAAAACCCGGACCTCTCAGATTTGGATTTTCCCAGATATTCCAGTTTGCCTAGTAAATAGAACTGTTAAATGTTTCTGCATTTAACAACTAACTCTACATCCAAACAGAATTTTCCATAATTCCTATTTACTTTAGCAAATCCTTCCTCTAAATCAGTATGCAAAAAATATTCTCATATTCCTACATTCATCTGGCCTTCTGCACTCCCTGGATAGCAGAATGCTTCGCTGCCCTTCCTAAATTTTGTTCACTGTCACTTCTCCTACATTTCAATCAGAAAGGAATGCTTAACTATCGTAATTCATGCTCTTTTAATTTTTACATCCACTCTTGATTCCTTCCCTTTGGAAAAGGAGAAAGTAACAGCATTCTTCCAACTGTTGCCCACAGAATCAACTCTCACAACATATCCATATTTTAACATTTTCCAGTTATACCATCTACACCTGTATCCTTATAATTTTTCAGCATTTTCATAGCATTTATGATTTCCTCTAAATCATTTTTTTTCTTAGACACAAATATTTATAGCATTTGTTTCAGTCCTTCCATTCTCTCACTGAAATCATTTCATCATTTTTATTGTTAATTTCATTCCCTCTGCGGGAGGTTCCTTACTTATGCCTTTCTATGCATTTCCAGAATACTTTATTTTCATCAACTTTTGTCAAATCCTTTCATTCTAGTTTCTTCTGCTACTTTCCTTTTTTTTTTTCTTGTATGACTCTGCAGAAGGAGTGGCAGAACCTGGGGGTGGAGTCAAAAAAGAGATCAGCCTAGAATCCCTACGTGGCCATAAGTGGATTAAGTGCAACCCTTGAATTCCATGATCCTTATCTAAGCCCAGGAAGTGTTAACCATCAGTTGGGAAGATTCATGTGCATAGACTGTTTAGGGTTTAATCAGTTTAATTCGACCTTCATGTATGAACCTGTTCTTTCATATGTGACAGACTCTTTTTCAAAGATTCACTTGGATCATTACTGTGAAAAGGATTTCTTAGGTGCAAGAAGAGGCTAAGCTTTTCTGCTGTCCATAAGACTCCTCTAAATCACATTGTAAGGTCAGTATTCCCTGGTTGATATTCAAATGTCACCACCTGTAGGAAAACTGCCACCAATTTTCATAGGAATAATTACTTGTAAAGTCCAGATGCTCCATCTGATCCCCCCTACCATTTTCTCTATATAAAAGGTGGGCAGTGACTAAGCAACACCAACACAAAAACAAAACATTTCATTAAAAGCAACAAAACAAATGAAAAGATAAAGGTAAAGGTTCCCCTCGCACATATGTGCTAGTCGTTCCTGACTCTAGGGGGCAGTGCTCATCTCCGTTTCAAAGCCAAAGAGCCAGCGCTGTCCGAAGATGTCTCCGTGGTCATGTGGCCGGCATGACTAAATGCCAAAGGTGCATGGAACGCTGTTACCTTCCCACCAAAGGTGGTTCCTATTTTTCTACTTGCATTTTTTACATGCTTTCGAACTGCTAGGTTGGCAGAAGCTGGGACAAGTAACGGGAGCTCACCCTGTTACGTGACACTAGGGATTCGAACCGCTGAACTGCCGACCTTTCGATCGACAAGCTCAGCATCTTAACCACTGAGCCACCGTGTCCCCTACAAAACAAATGAAGTCAAGGCCTAATACAATCCCTGTAGCCGCAAATAATATAGCCATACAATCCCTATAGCCAATCAAAGCTCACCTCACGTCATTAACATTCTGAACCCAATATCTGGGAGTAAAGCCATTCAGAATAGAATACAGAACAGCAAAATTGAAAGAGACCTTGTAGGGCTTCTAGTCTAACCCCTTGCTAAGGCAAGGGACCCTATACTATTTCAGACAAATGGCTGTCCATCTCTTCTTGAAAACCCCAGTGATGGAGCATCCACAACTTCTGGAGGTAAGCCGTTTTACCGGTTAAAGTGTTGGCTATCCCCCAGATCCTGATGTCATCTGGAAATTTGATGATTTCTTCTTCTATCCAATCATCTAAATCATTTATGGAGATGTTGAGGGTACTGGACCCAAGACAGAACTTTGGGGTACTGCACTGAATTCTTCCCTCCATGTAGAAGTAGTTCCACTGAGGACTAAAAGTTGAGTGCTGTTTGTCAGCCAGTTATGAATCCATTTGGTAGTGATGCTGTCTATCCCACATTTTTCTAACTTATCAAGAAGTAGGTTGTGGTCTACTTTGTCAAATGCCTTACTGAAGTATAAGTATATTATGTCCACAACATTTTCCTGGTCCACTAATTTAGTCACTTTGCCTAAGAATTCAATAAGATTTGTATGCCATGAGCTGCTTTTGACAAACCCATGTTGGTGTCTAGTAATAGCTTTGCTTGTTTGTAGGTGTTCACAGATCCGTTACTTGATTTTCTTTTCCAGGATTTTCCCAGGTATTGATGTCAGGCTGATTGGTCTGTAGTTTCCCGGATCCATTTGTACTCTTTTTTGAAGATGGGAACCATATCAGCTCTTTTCCAATCCTCTAGAAGTTCCCAGTGCCCCAGGATCTTTTTTTTTTTTTTTTTATTGCAAAAGTTTTACAATTACATTTTCACCCCTTTTTTCACCCCCCCACCTCCCTCCCCAAACTTCCCGTCCTCCCTAACCCTCCCTAACCCTCCCCCCCCAGACTTCCCTATTATGTACTCATAACTAATAACACTGATATATATACCTGAACCCATCCCTCCCCCTATATAATTTTCCCTCTTTGTCTCTTTATATTAAAATATTTCTAATACATTGTTTTCAAATAAAAGCTATTTGATACTTTCTAATTTGGTATTTGTTCTGAACATATTCTATCCACCTTTTCCATTCCCATTCATAAGTCTCTTGTGAACAATCTTTTACATATGCTGAAATCTTCGCCATCTCTGCAAAACTGGCCATCTTCGAAGTCCATTCCTCGATAGTAGGCAAAGCTTCATTCTTCCAATATTTACCTATCAACAATCTTGCTGCTGTTATCATATACAATATTAATTTTGTTTCATCCCGTGTAAAACCCTTAACTATGCCCAATAAAAACAATTGTGGAGAAAATTGAATTTTTTTCTTCAAAACGTTCTGCATGACCCACCATATTTTTATCCAAAAAGCCTTAACTTTCCTACAGGTCCACCAAACATGATAATACGTAGCATCCAAACATTCACATCTCCAACATTTTGGCTGAACATTAGGGTACATACATGACAACTTTTTAGGATCTAAATGCCATCAATAAAACATTTTATAAAAATTTTCCCTCAGATTCTGCGACTGTGTAAATTTAACATTCTGAACCCAAATTTTTTCCCATGTTTCCAACATCACTGGTTCTTCAAAATTTTGTGCCCACTTAATCATGCAATCTTTAACTAATTCCGTTTCTGAATCCCTTTCTAGCAAAACATTATAAAGCCTTTTAATATGCATTAGACCTTTCTCTCTTATATGTCTAACCAATTCTTCCTCATGCAACATAATACCAGTTTTTTGGTCCTCTTTCCATCTCAATTGTAATTGATTATATTGTAACCAGGTTAAATTAATCCCTTCATCCAACAGTGTCTGCAATGTCTTCAGCTGCCATCTGCCCGCATCTGTAAAAAGAACCTCTTTGTATAAAAACCCCCCGAGTGACATTATATTTGTATTCCACAAGGTATGACCAAGATCCAGCCATAGCGGTATTTTATAATCCCATTTGAGTCGGTGCTTCTTCCAAACTCTCATCAAAGAGTCTCTAAGTATATGACTTTTAAATACTTTATCAACTTTGTCATCATAAAATAGGTAAGCATGCCATCCAAATTCAAGATCAAAACTTTCTGCATTCAATATTCCAGCCTTTTTACCCCCAAACCAATCACTTGTTAAAGTTAAAGCTGCTGCATCATAATATAACTGTAGGTTTGGAAGTTTAAGGCCTCCTCTTTCTGGAACATCTTGCATAATTTTCAATTTCACTCTCGGCTTTTTCTCGTTCCAGACGAACTTATTAAGTCCAGTTTGCCAAACTTTCAGTTGTTTATCACTTTTAAGCACCGGAATCATTTGAAACAAAAACAGAAATCTTGGCAACATGTTCATCTTAACTGCTGCTATTCTTCCAAGTAAAGACAGTTGCAGCTTTTTCCAAGTCTCCATGTCTTTCTGAACCTCTCGCCACAACACCTCATAGTTATTTTGAAACAATTTCATATTTGATTCTGCAACCTGAACTCCAAGATATTTTACCTTAGGTACAATTTCAAAACCTGCCCTCCTTTCAAGCTCATGTTTACGATCTTGTGTCATATTTTTGACTATCATTTTAGTCTTTTTTGAATTCAGTCTAAAACCTGAAACTCTACCATAATCTTGTATAATGTCATTCATCAGGATTGTTGATTCCATTGGTTGTGATAGGGTAACCACCAGATCATCTGCAAATGCCTTTATTCTATAATCCTCTTGCCTTATCATTATACCTTTCAAAATTTTTGAGTCCCGTATTGTATTTAGCAAGACTTCCAATGTTAAAATAAATAAAAGTGGGGACAACGGACATCCCTGTCTTGTTCCTTTTTCAATTTTAAACTCTGTCGTCAAACTTCCATTAATAATAATCTGTGCTTTTTGCTCTTGATAAATTGCTGAGATCGCCTGTGTAAATTGGTCCCCAAAGCCCATCTTTTTTAAAGTCTTTAGTAGAAAATTCCAATCCACTCTATCAAAGGCCTTCTCCGCATCCAAAAAGACCAGCACTGCAGAAATCTGTTTATTCTTATCAAGATATTCCAATAAGTCTATTACTTGCCTTACATTGTCCTTCATGTATCTGCCCTCAATAAATCCCGCTTGGTCCTCATGAATCACCTTTTGGATTACTGGCATCAACCTGTTGGCTAATACCTTCGCATAAATTTTATAGTCTGTGTTCAAAAGAGATATTGGTCTGTAGTTCTCTGGTTTTTTAGGACCAACTTGTTCCTTTGGTATCAAAGATATATAAGCAGTTGTCCAGGATGGGGGTATTTTACCCCCTTGTTGAATATTGCAAAATAAATCTCTAAGTTGTCCCACCATTTCAGCTTGTAAAGTTTTGTAATACACTGCAGTCAAACCATCCGTGCCAGGAGCTTTAGCTGTTTTTAGCTGTTTAATTGCTACTATTATCTCCTCCTCTGTTATAAGATAATTCATTCTTTCCTTTTGTTGATCAGTAATTTTTGTAACTCTCTTATCCTTTAAATATTTTTCTATAAGTCCATTCTGCACCTCTTCTTTAGCATATAGTTTAGTATAATAATCCACAAAAGCTTCTTTAATTAATTTTTGTTGAAAAATTTCTTTCCCTCCAATATCGATACTGTCAATAGTCCGCATACTTTGTTTTTTCCTCAATGTGTAGGCCAACCATCTGCCCGGTTTATTAGCATTGCAAAATGTATTATGCTTTGCGTATTGTAAGCTTGTTGCAACTTGTTCCGCCATAAGCATTTGGAATTGGTCTTTCAAAAGTTTTATAGCACTTCGTATTCTTTCATCTGTTGGGTTTTTAATAAGTAACTGTTCTTTATTCTTTATTTCCATTTCCAACTCAGATCTTTTCTTTTGTCGGAACAGTCTATGTTTAGAATTCATGTAGATAAGTACCCCTCTCATATAAGCTTTACTTGCATCCCAAACAATTTCAACTGGGGTACCTTTATTCAAATTTATTTCAAAAAATTCTTTCAAATGCTTTTTAAGTTCTATTATATTTTTTTCATATCTAAACAAGTTCTCATTTAATCTCCAAGAACGTCTCTCAACCTTATCCATCTCGATTTCTATCCATACAGGACTATGATCAGTCAAAGTTCTTGGAAAAATCTTTGTTCTTTTTGTCTTAACAAGTAGATCATTTGACAACAAGATAAAATCAATCCTAGAAAAGGATCTATGTCTATCAGAAAAAAAAGTGTAATCCAATTCATTTGGATTATGTATTCTCCAAACATCTTTTAGTTCCATATCTTCTTTCATATCAAAAAAGGTCTGTGGTAATCTAATTCTAGACTTTGCCAAGCTCTTTTTATCTAATTTAGAATCAATTACTCCATTCCAATCTCCCATAATTAAAATAGATCTGTAGTCCCATTGCAATATTTTAGTATGTAACATCTTGTAAAAATAATCCTGTTGTTGGTTGGGAGCATAAATTCCAATCAAAAGAATTTGCCCATTTGCTGTAAACAATTCAATTGCTACAAATCTACCATCTTGATCTACTTCTATAACTTTTGCTGTTAATTTTTTATTTACATAAATAACCACACCATTCTTTTTCTGCGAAGTTGAAGATATATAATGTACTCCTAGTTTTGAGTTTATCAAATATTTTTGATCTTGAGTTGTAATATGCGTTTCTTGTAAACATATTATATCATTATTAAATTGTTTCAAATATGTAAATAATTTTTTCCTTTTCTGTGCTGAATTCAACCCATTGACATTCCAAGATAAACACTTAAAGGTCATTAGCCTCTTTCTGGAGCGCAGAGCAATATGCTTGAAGTTCATCCGAGAGCTTCGATCTCGCTCCTCCCATAGCGCCAATCTCTTGTGCAGTGCTCTTAACTGCCTTCTTATCTTGTCTTTCCTGTTGTTGTTGTTGCTTTTGTTTAAGTAGCTTGGATTGAGCTCTAGTTATACGTTGATCTTTAACTTCAGTCAACTGAATCAAATCCAAAATTGGAGAAGAATCCAGCAATGGCCCACTCAGAATACCTCCTTCTGCACCTTGCACGTTTTCTAATTCCTGCTTAGACTGTTCTTTCAATTGCCTCTCTTCACTCTCCTTAATCTCCAAAACTGTAGATGTGCGTGGAGATGGTGTTCTTTCCTTAAGAATAGTACTATAAAAGTGTTGCGCCTTCTCCACGGTATTCAACCGATATCCTTCTCCCTTATATCTGAAAATTACCCCAGCTGGTGCATCCCACCGGAAGGGTATCTGTAAATTTTTCAATTCCTTAACAAGAAAATCAAATTCTTTTCTAGCTTTCAGCATTTTAGGAGGTAATTCTTTAAAAATTACAAGCCGTGAGCCCCCCACTTGTATAGAAGTGTGAAAAGATTTTTGCAGGATATCATTTCTAATTTCTCTCTCAGTAAAGTATATGACCACATCTCTGGGTAATTGTCTTTGCCTGGCCACCCAAGAGTTCACTCTGTAAATTTTATCTATTTTATGAAATACCAAATCAGGATTAACTTGTAAAATCTTAGCCAGGGCTTCAGAGCAAACTTGTCTCAAGTCCTGTCTTTCCTCCTCTCGAATTCCCCGAAGCCGTATGGCAAATTCCATCGCCCGGAATTGTATCATAACAATCTCATCTTCAATTCTCTGCATTTTATTGTCAACTTCATCAATTTTATAGTCATTATCTTTCATCCTAACATTAACTTCTGATTTAAATTCTTCAACTTTAAAATCAACTTTCCCAATAAAATCTGCCAGGCCAGACGCCACTTCTGATATTTTTTTGGTCACCATAATTTGATTCTGTTTCACCATGTCTTTAACTTCATTAATTTCCTGCAAAAATTCCTGATGTGATTTTTGAAGTTTATCATCTATCTCCTGATGTGATTTTTGAAGTTTATCATCTATCTCCTGTTGTGATTCTTGAAATTTATCATCCAAAGTTTTAGAAATAAATTCTTTTAAATCTGCCACATCAAATTCTTTTTTCTGAGTTTGTAACTGTTGAGCAGGGGGAAGTTGCGTTTGATGTTTATGTGTGGGGGATCCCCCCCCTGATGCCTTCCCTTCCTGCTTCTTTGAAGCCATCGTGCCACGTAAGCTAGTTTTTTTGAAGAGGGAAGTTCTTTTTCCTTTCCCTCTTCCACAGAAACTTCTAAAGAAGTCCCCCAGATTTAATCAGGTGGAACTAGAATAAAGCAAAGTCAAATTTTAGCAAAAGAAATTTTTTCTTTAGATAGAGCAACTTTGTAGCAATTTTACAACTTTGTAGCAAAGCAGGGAGGCTTCACAAATCCACTTTCACTAGCTCGTTAACTCAAACGCTGGACGCCATTTTTTTTTCAAATCACTTTCACACGCTCACTTTCTCTTTTGATTTAAAAAGTCAACAAAGCACCAATACTTGCAGTTTTCAAGTTTCTGGATTCAAGTTGATATTTCCGCTGTTTGTTAAAATTAATTCCTCTCACTTTAAAAGTTTGCTGCTGCCGGCTTGTTCTGCTGAAGGCAGAATCGTCCCACGCCGCCCGGAGTCTCCGCAGGTTGGAAGGGAGCCACACCTGTTTTCACCCCCAGAAGCAATTCCCTGGGGGGGTTACAGGGGCTCAACCTGTACCCTGCTGTCTCTGCTCCTGCAATCTTCAAGATTTCGGAGTTTTCGAGCCGCACCTCGTTCGCGGGGCGGCTCTACAGGCGGCGGGGCTGGCGGTCTTTAAAAAGTCACCGCCGTCGCCGAAGCTCGCAAACCGGAAGTTCCCCAGTGCCCCAGGATCTTTGAAAGATATGGTTCAATGGTTCCAAGATCATGTCTGCCAGCTCCTTCAGAACACTGGGATTCATCTAGTCCTGAGGATTTGAACTCATCTTGAGTGTATAAGTTATTCATGGTCTTCTGTAAGGTCAATAAAGTTGGGACCATCCAGATATCAAGAGTGAGGGTACTCCAAAGGGCAGGCGCCATGATAAAAAGAACACTGTCCTTGGAGCCCAACAAGTATCACTGTTTCACAGAGGGTACTGGTGCATTTTCAGATCTGGTAAAGTGGGCAGAAACCACTGGACACATGCAGTCCCACAAGTGATCTGATCTTATGTCACACAGAGCTTTAAAGGTGAAATTTAAAGGTATCCAAAAACCTACTGAACTAGAAATCTTTTATGGACTTTTTGCTAAAAGAAGAAAAAGGTGAAAGATGATTTATGCATTTAATGATTGAGAAGATGAGAATTAAATAAGGGGCTAAATGGATTTTTAGAATATTTAAGAGATAATGAGTTTGTTAATATCTGTTGAAAAGAAGACTGGAAGTCAATATCTCCTTCTCTTTTCTCTCCCTCCCTCCCTCTCTCTCTCTCTCTCTCTCTCTCTCTCTCTCTCTCTCTCTCTCTCTCTCTCTCTCTCCCTTCCTCCTTCCTCTTTTATTCATGATCATTACCATTTATTCTTCTTACCAAATCATAATCAATGCAGCATGGATAGTTACTGACCTCAACTACCCATAATCAATTGGGTCAATCTACGCTTTTAATATTATCCTTTTCAGCAAGATAGAAAAGATTAATATGTTTATATTGATTTGGTTTTGTCAGTCATTCATTTACCTAGATTTGTGTTTGTGTGAAACCAAGATTCATTGCCGAATGCTACAGAACCAGAGCTAAATCAGATGCAGTGTTGTTTGGGGTTGCTCATTTTTTTTCAAAAAATTCAACAAAAAGCATAAGCAATATAGGTAGCATGCTACTTAGAAAGGAACTGAGTTTCCTTGTTAAAATATTACAAATATTGGGTTGTATATATTGCTGACTATTGTCAGCGTGTATGAGAGTTCATGACTGGGAAGACATAGTAACAAGGTCAGCCAATGAATAGGCATAGCAACTAAGTCAGCCAATGGGGACTGTTTGGATAGACATGGAAACAGGTCAGCCAATGGGGACTGTTTGGAAACTGAAAGAGTTTTGGAGGCTGGGCGTGGCTTAGCTTTGAGTCTGTGCAAAAAGGAATGAAACTAGTCTGCTCTCGGAATTGAAACTGAAACTCATCTCTGCTGTTCTCTCCTCTGCCTGTGTTTTTTGTCTGTAACTCTCTACCACATTGGAAGAATCTGCTGTTGGTATTGTATGTGTTATTACGTATATAAACAGAAGTTAATGAATCCTGCTGAATCAGTTATCTGTGTGTGCTTTCTGAATGTGATTTCTGCAACAAACTCTGAGAACTATGTAGAATCATCTTTTGTGGAAAAAGAGGAGTGGCGTTCCCCACATTTTTCCTTAATGGACACATGCCAGCAGGTTGTTGATTTTTTTCTTACAATCCCCATCACAATCACACTCCTGATTGTATTTGTAAAAAATAAAACAAAAACACCAACAACTCTATTGCAGGTAATTTACTCCCTGGAAGAAAAAGAGACTGATAAGGCGATTTGCCATTTGAGGGAACAAGGGTGCATCTTTTTCCTTTGTATATAGACAAGACAGGAAGGATAATAAAGGGAAGCTACTCTACAGAATTCCATAATCAGAACTCGGCTTGCAGGAAGCTTTACCTTTGGAAAGATTCGTTGCGTTTCATGTTCATACAGCCAGGGGAGAAGAATGGTCAAATTGAGTGCACAGATACTCTCAATCTACTCACTACTTTTACCCCAAGTCCAATACATAATTACAGTAGTGCAAGTACATCCTCATAGATGGATTAGTAAGAAACATTAGATGCGAGAATCTTTGTTGATGCAGTCCTCATATAAAAGTGATGGCTAACTTTTTCTGCACTGAATGCTCAAAATGCACATGCCCGAACCCCCCAAATGCAATGTGTGCACATCGACCCACACATGTGCCCCGCATGCGCCCGTGGCCCCCACATGTGCCCCACTCCCACCCATGCGCGTGAAGCCCGCTTGCGCCCTGCCACCCACGCATGCGCCCCGCCACCCACGCATGCACAGCAGAGACCTGAAGACCAGCTCGCCGGCAGGAGGCACATGAACATGCGCAGCAGAGCTGAACTGAGGCGACAGAGAGGGGGCTGCGTGCCACCGCTGGCGTGTGTGCCATAGGTTCGCCATCACGGTCATATAACGTTGATTTTTTTTTTAAAAAAATGGGACAATCAACATGTTCTTTCACTTTAAGATTCCATTCTTTTCTTTGTTAAGTGAAGCCAAATCAAGAATGAAGACCGACCACATACTTGGAGGAAAAACAACATCAACACCTAACTCTTTTTTTTCTTTCTTAGTCATCCTTGTTCCTTAAAAAAATAGACCACAAACTAACGAAGAACAGATTAGCAGATGATTTTAGTGCACTTCATTATAAAAGCAGCATTTTAGACTCAGATGATTGACTAGTGATTTTCTCACCATTTGTTCAATAACAATGAAGCCGTGATTAACTTAAAGAAGGTCTCCTCTCTGGTTCATAATGAAGAAAGGAGAAATTTCTCAAAGAGCAAGTACTCAGTGTCTGTCACAAACGCATACAAGTGACTTGCGGTAAAATGAATGTCTTCTTAATATAAGGGTTCCTACCATGAATTATAGATAGATTTCAGATCTCTCTTCCTCTGGCTATGCAATATCCATCCCCTATGTGTGAAATATCTCAGGATGACCATGACAATCCTGTTTGGTTAATGCTGCAGATGGTATCAGTCTTATTCTGATTCTATTGAATATAACATTAAAAGTTTAGCCACAGCTTTTCTCTTTACAGAACTGTTTTCTGGGCATTTCAAGGCCATATAGCCTTTGTGAAAATTATGATTTTAGATACCAGTCCTTTACATCAAGACTTTGCTGGCTTGAATTATCTCTATTTATCAAACCATTATATAATATTTTGGAAAGTGATTCAAGTGGGAAGGGAGGGAGGGAGGGAGGGAGGGAGGGAGGGAGGGAGGGAGGGAGGAAGGAAGGAAGGAAGGAAGGAAGGAAGGAAGGAAGGAAGGAAGGAAGGAAGGAAGGAAGGAAGGAAATTGCAATTGGGGTAAGATAGTACAAACAGCAGGGATGAAATTCAGCAGGTTCTGACAGCTTCTGGAGAACCGGTAGTGGAAATTTTGAGTAGTTTGTAGAACCGACAAATACCACCTCTGGCTGGTCCCAGAGTGGGATGGGAATGGAGATTTTGCAATATTCTTCCCCCAGGAGTGGGGAGGCAATGGAGATTTTGCAGTATCCTTCCCCTGCCACGCCCACCAAGCCACGCCCACGGAACTGGTAGTAAAAAAAACTGAATTTCACCACTGACAAACAGTGCTGTTAATCTATGGGACTGGCTCAGCTCTTGGTACTTGGGTAAGACTCTGGATCAGAACTGATAAATATTTGGAGAGCATGAACATTTTGCCACTATATGAAAGATGCTTCAGAATGAATTCCATACTTCATTTCGAAACAGCTTTTGTGAAGAATTGGATTACATATCATAGGAAGCCATAACATAGTTTTACCACTGGACAATAGAGATCTATAATGACCTATAATCAATCTATTATTGTTTGTTTTAGAAAATATAGTTAATGAAATCATGACTTAAACCCAAGTGCAGACCTAACTGTGCAAATGTGGGTTTATAAGTGTCAAAAAACTACTGTGAACATCTGCCTCTTACTGAAATAAATGAGTTGATCTCCATCAGTCCATGAAAGTCAGACATGGAGCTCTTGAAGACTCTGTTAGAAATCAGCTTCAGTCCAAAGTCTATGTCTGAATGCTACATTGATTTATTTCTGGCACAGTGCAATGTCATTATTCCATACGTTGTCATTCCATACGTCGCAGAAATGTCTGGAAAGCTCAGGAGGATTTGCAACCAACACAACATACATGTACACTTCAATCTCAAGAATACACTAAGGCAGAAGCTTGTCCATCCCAAGGATAAAACACTCAAGACACATACTGAGCAGTGTAATATAAGCAATACAATGCAATGAGACATGTGCAGAACTGTACATTGGTGAAACAAAACAATCACTTCACAAACGCATGGTACAACATAGGAGAGCAAACCCATCAGGACAAGATCTGTCCATTTGCATCTGAAAGACAAAGGCCACTCTTTTGAAGACCACATTCTGGATACAGAGGACCATTAATTTGAAAGAGGGATAAAAGAGTCCATCTATGTTAGAATTGAACAGCCCTACCTCAACAGAAGGAGCGGGATAAGACACCACTTATTTCCTTTCTACAACATAGTCCATAGCATAGCCAGCCACACGAACAGGCTGAAGAACAGTTTTTATCCGTGGGCTGTCAGACTCCTGAATGTGAAATAACATCGTAACTACGTAGTACAATGGACTTGCAGGGCCGGTGCAACGTAACATGTTCTCACTGGTGCAATAGGACTGGGTGGTTATTAACATGATTTATTGGGTTAGGGATTTTCTGTCTTCACTGTGAGCTGTATTGTGTTAGGGTGTGTGCACTGAGGGAGCTCAACCAATCTCATTGTACATATGTTGTACATTGACAATAAAGATTTGAATTGAATTCAGTAGTTCCAAGAAGGTTCCATATCCATTTGCATCCCTATACAGGTGACCCTGAGGGCACAGATTAACCCCCAATTGGCCTCAACTGCTCTCAGGAAGAGAGCTAATGACCAGATAACTGCAAAGAAGTATCATCCTTCCATCACCCCCACCATCCTGCCAGAACCGATGAAGCTTCTTGAATGAGAAGTGAAATGTCTTCTTCTTCCTCAAAGGGAAAACAACCAGTTGCCTTTTGGAAAAACACTTTTGAGATTCTGGCTCGGTGGTAGTATATTTAAAACCACAGTAAAATTACTCTTTTCTTTGGAATGCAGCAATGTAGATGATCTTAGAAACAATCTATTTTCCCCTTTCTGGAACTCTTCTCTCACCCCAGTCTTCTGACTTCTCGTTCAAGATACCCAAGCAAGAAATCAAGAAAAAATGTGTCTTGATGGCTTTGCAGCTCCTCCTCACAACAAACGCTCAGATTTTTAAAGGAACTATCAGACCAAAGAATGCAATGTGAAGTAATGATGTCTAGGTGTATTTTTCTTTGAGCATATATAAGAAACTCATTTTATTTCTCTTTTTTGATTGGTGGATAAAGGAACTATTTATATCTCCAAGACCTACAGCAACTTAGGACGTAAGCACGATTCCTTGCCTTTTCCTCATTTTCAGTTCTGAGAGAGGAAAGTCTCGGATTGCCTTCAAACTGGTTTTGAGAGAATGGAGTTCAGAAAAATAGCAGTGTGGCAATCCTCTTAAATGACTACCTGGGGAAGAATGTGATTGGCAGTGTAACATTAGTCAAGTTTCTGAATGTCGGTACAAGATTCAGCATTGGCTGAGTGAAAGTCGCAGCTGCCACAGTTCCAAAGCTAAGCTGAATAAGCATATCTTCCTTTTAAAAATGCACCCGTGCAATTTAAGAGCGTCTAGAGCCCAAGCAATTCACTTTCATTTGGTTCACATTTTTTGCTTTTTTTCCCCAAAGTGAACATTTTGTCTTGAGCTCAAGTATTCCCCGTTTCTCTTCTGTTGGCCCCAGGCTCTCTGCTGAATTCCATCCACGCGTGCACAGACGGGATCAATCCAAGGCTGACTCGCCTTCAGCTTATCTCTGCTCCAAATGATTGATTCTCCCTCTTTAAGGATAATTTGCTGTTTAATTCCATGTACTGCAAATCCCTCTGTGAAATCTAATTCATTCCGATCGACAGCTCCCACTTTGGGGGAAAGAATACTAGAGAGGCGTCTTTTATTCTTTATTATCGTGATCCATGTCATGCTTTTACATTTACTGTTTCTGTGGATTAAAGAAAAGCATCGCGTAATGCACTTTTGAATAGTTGCATGCTGAGTGTTTACGTAGGCATATGCATACAAGCACACACATTTTACACATCGGATAATATATTTCATTGGTTACCAATTAAGCTTATTGATAATGTTATATTCTGTAGGCAGAGCTGTACACTGGATTTCCAGATTGTATTTTTGACTACTCTCTTGATGTCACCCAGATTAGTGGTTGCAATGCTAGGGCTGACTTCATTCAAGTTGTGAGTTTGGGAGAAAAAGCTTTCAAGCTCTTTTAAGCAATCAGACCATCAAATTTCCTTTCCTAAAGGAGGTAGCTGGATCACATCATCCGCGTGAAAGTATTGTATGAATATGGAACGGAATCAAACCACTGTGGGGTACAGCATTCAGCTCAAAATCCATGCTGTGCCATGATGAAGCTTATTGGGTGCCCTGAAGCAAAGATGCCATTTTTTTCAGCCTAATCTACCTCACGGCGGTTTCATCAGGTTGCAGTAAAATTGCTCCATTTATATTCTCCATAGCCCAAGGACTGGCAACTTGTGACCATCAGATGTTGTGGGTTTCAAACCCAATGAGACACAACCAGCATAGCTAGTGATCAAAGGTGACAAAAACAGTAACTGAAGATTCCATGGAAGATGCCACTATTCCTTTGGGTAGTGTAAATGTAGTTGTACTCATAAAGGCACACTTGGCTGCCCCACAACATTGTCACTGACCATACATTGTTCCTGCCTTGACCTACAACTACAGGTAGTCCTTGATTTATGACCACAATTGAGCCCAAAATTTCTGTTGCTGGGACATTAATTGAATTTTACCTCATTTTATGACTTTTCTTGCCACAGTTGTTAAGTGAATCACTGGAGTCGTTAAGTTGGTAACACGGTTGTTAAGTGAATCTGGCTTCCCCATTGACTTTGCTTGTCAGAAGGTTGCAAAAGGTGATCACATGAGGTTTAATTAGAGGTTTCCATACATCAATACCCTTAAAATATTTTAAACTGACTAGTAAGTTTTTAAGAAAAAAGTTATGGAAGGGAGAAAAAACAACCTCCTAGCATTTAACGATTCAATTGTTGTTATCTTAGTATGATGGGGATTTTATTTTTTTGATGCATTTTGTTCATTTCTGTATTGATTGGTTAGATTTACCAGTATGTCTCACCTTTCTTCCAAGAGTGCATGACAACTTCATGGGGATCTCCCTTCATATTATCCAACAACAACAACAACAACAGCAACAGGGACAACAATAACAACCCTGTAAAGTAGACTGGGCTGAGAGAAAATGATTGGCCCAAAATCACCCAGGGAGCTTTCATGGCTGAAAAGAGACTAGTTCCTGGCAGCTCAACTGATGACTTTCCTTGTGAAAATGATGGGTTGAAGTCAGTGGTGGGATTCAGCCAGTTCGCACCACTTCAGAAGAACCGGTTGTTAACTTTCTGAGCAGTTTGGCAAACTGGTTGTTGGAAGAAATCATTAGGGCAGAGAACCGGTTGTTAAATTACTTGAATCCCACCACTGGTTGAAGTCCAAAAGACTGAGTGCTAAATTCATAATCTTAGAGAGGAAAGATATAGATTTGCTCTCTGTTGATGAACTGGTGCTATATCAACTTAATATCAACATAATGTGAAAGACTGATCAATATCATTCTGCATGGTCAAGATTTAATGCTATGTTTAAAACTTATATGTATACAGTATATTACGCTTCAGAAAGCCAGTTTGATATAGTGGTTAAGGCATCAGGCGAGAAACCAGGAAAATGTGAGTCTAGTCTAGCCTAGGGAACAAAGCCAGCTGGGTGGACTTTGGGCCAGTCACTCTCTCTCAGCTCTAGAAAGGAGGCAATGGCAAACCACTCCTGAAAAACCTTGCCAAAAAACTGCAGGGACTTGTCCAAGCAGTCTTGGTTGCACATTTTTTATCAATAGTTATGGTTTATAGAAGCTGCCCTCTTCATATTAGCAATTGTAACATACTACTAATTTTAACAGTCGGTTTTCTTCCGTAAATATTAATACTTTTTTGAGATTGGAAAATGGTAGAAAAAAGTTTCAGAGAATGAAAGCAAGTTGTTTTGCTTACAAAACATGATAGAAAAGGAATATGCCGGTACATATTTGTGTTTCCCCGAAAATAAGCCCTCCTCTGAAAATAAGCCCTCCCTGAAAATATTCAAACGCATACACAGCCAGTTCCCGCCATTTCCTCTGGTTAGGATTAGGGAGACAGAGCTGGAAATCAGGTAAGACGGCAAGAGGAGCCCCGTCTTGCTCCACGTACCCCAAAATATTAAGACCTCCTTCAAAATAAGGCCAAGCACTTATTTTGGGGTTCAAAAAAATATAAGACAGGGTCTTATTTTCGGGAAAACACGGTATTCATCTATTATCTTTGAGTCTGAGCCCAAGATTATGTTTAGCCTAGGCAAATAGTTTATTGATTTTCCAGCCTAATAAATCCTACACAAGGCCCATTTCAATGAAACTGGAATACATGTTGGGTTTCTTTGCCTTTTGGGGAGCTAAGGAACTCAAAAGATGGTTTTCAACCACAGAAATCTTCAATCAAGTTTTAATGCCAGCTGATTAGCACCAATTAAGACAATTGATTATTTTTAGCTGACAGTGAAGAACTCTTAATATATAACTAACCCATTCAACTCTCTGTTTTCTGCTAAGCATTTGAAATGTAGCTTTCTGTAGGATCCTGCTTACAAAACTCCTTCCTCAAAGCATTATTCCTGATTGGAGACATCTGTTCTATCTTAATACCCTGGCACATTTTAGTAGCAATAATAATATTAACAACAACAAAAACAGTGGGTGCATGCAAGGGTGTTCTGGATCAGCTGAAATACCATTCCTCTTGCATCAACCCCATACAGAGAAAAGACAAGGTGTCTGCTGGCACTGTGTGGGGGTGGTATTTATACAATTCAAAATGTAAACACATTTCTACAGATATACACAACAAACTGAAAGGATCGCCCTTGCTATGGCAATCCACGCATGGAAAGGAACTCCTCCAAAGAGTTAATAAGAATAGAGTTTGGATCTGACCCCCATTTCTGCAGCCCTTCAGAGGACTCCCTCTCCTCTCGCAGGCAGACCTTTCACTTTAAAAGGGGGTTCTGCAAGTATGGGGGTGGGGGAATCTCATCTTTGCAGGAGGTGGTAGCAGCTTAGAACCTCCCCTGCCGGCTTCCCCATTAACTTTCTGGGGAAGCCAGCAGAGAATACTGCAAATGGCAACGACATGATCGCAAGGTGCTTGGCAACCAGTTGGCTACCAAGTAGCCAGATCGTGATTCAGGTGACTACAGGGGTAATAGTATAACATTTTGCAATGACTGGAAGTGCTTTATATATCCATTCTGTGCAGGGATGAAATGCTCCTAGTTTGGACCGGATCACCCGATCCGGTAGCGATGGAGGCGGGTGGTTCTGAGAACCGGTAGCAAAAATCCCTGCCCGCCCCCCATACCCAGCTGAGCCGCACAATCATCAGAGGCTTTTTTTTTTTACTTTTGAAAGCATTTTTTCTACAACCTCTTCGGCCGAAAAAATGCTTTTAAAAGTAAAAAAAAAAAAAAAAGCCTCTGATGATCGCATGGCTCAGCTGGGATCGTCAAAGGCTTTTAAAAGAAAAAAACCCTTTTTTTCTTTTAAATGCCTCTGATGATCCCAGCTGAGTTGCCTGATCGACAGAGGCTTTTTTTCGCCGAAGAGGTTGTAGAAAAAATGGTTTTAAAAGTAAAAAAAATAAATTAAAAAAAATTGGCCACGCCCGTCACATTAACCTCCCCCACCAAGCCACACCCACAGAACCAGTAGTAACAAATTTTAGATTTCACCACTGATTCTGTGGCTGCCGTAATTCCAGATTGTTGTTAAATGAATGGCCATAAATTAAGGACTACCTGAAATTTACTTCAGAAATACTATAAACATTATTCTCTTTTCACAAGGATAACTTCTCAGAGGACTGCCATTTGTCAGAAATGGTGTAGGGCAGGGGTATCAAACTCAAGACTCGGGGGCTTAGGTCTGGTCCGCAGGGCCACCCTAGAAACAGCAAAGGACCGGCCCACAGTGCCTTCTGCCAGTGAAAATGGAGCTCTGCTTTTGGCTATGACAGCCTCCTGCCACCCTCTTCCAGCCAAGATCGAGCTCCATTTTCACTGGCAGAGGGGGGCAGGAAGCTGTCACAGCTGAAAATGGAGCTTGGGAGCCCATTTTCGCTGGCAGAGCGCTCGGGCCACCACAGATGCTCCTGACACGAGTGATGTCAAGCTGGCCACGTCCACTCTGGCCACGCTCACCCCAGTCCCTGAGGTTAAATACAACCCTGATGCGGCCCTCAATGAAATCGAGTTAGACATCCCTGGTGTAGGGTTTCCTGCTTTGGTGGGGGGTTGGAATAGATGACCTACAAGGTCCCTTCCAACTCTGTTAATCTAATCTAACTTTGTGAGTAATCCTGGCTTTCTATACTTATGCACATTTCAGGAACCTGTGTCACTCCTGTTTTCAACGTCACTGTTTCAGAAGTGCCAATACCTATTTATGACCTTGCTAGGAAAACAGTTTGGTACACCGACGCCATGCTTCCATTTTTCAAGGCAATTGTCTCAGTTTTACATGTCATGTGATATATTTTTTTAATGTTTAGGAGCTGGTTAAGCTGCATTCCCAAGGAGAGGAGCACCATCCAATCATTATGATTACACTGACAAATTGCAATCACAAATAAAAGACTCCACTCCACTTCATCTTCTACCGGTACAAACATTTGTAAACGAACATTTAAGTTAACCGTAAATGAAATGTTTTCTTCTTTCAAAGGACTACATGAGAGGACATTATCTCTTGTAATTTGATCTACGAGCTTAAAGGCTCCAATACAGAAGAAATTCAGAGGACATTCGGGGTTATATCTTACTACACATTAACTATCAATCACTTACAGTAAATGAAATGTCCCTCTGCATTCCTCCATATAATATTTGAAGAACTATTTCCTTTCCTCCAAAGTTTTTCTTTGAGTCAGCGTGACCCCTGGTTACTTTATGGAAAAGTATATTCAGATTTTCTTGATCATAGTTCTTCCCCCCCTTTTTTTTTATTCCTTAGTTTGTTTGTTTGTTTGTTTGTTTATTTATTTATTTATTTATTTATTTATTTATTTATTTATTTATTTATTTATTTATTTATTTATTTATTTATTTATTTATTTATTTATTTATTTATTTTTATTATTCATATTTCTATACCGTCCACTCTCTGAGGACTCTGGGCGGCTTACACCAAAGACAGTATACTAAATAGCATATTGCCCCCAACAATCTGGGTCCTCATTTTACCCACCTCGGAAGGATGGAAGGCTGAGTCAACCTTGAGCCGGTGAGATTTGATCCGCTGATCTGCTGAATTAGCAGTCAGCTGAAGTAGCTGCAGTACTGCACCCTAACCACTGCGCCACCTCGGCTCTCTTAGCCTATAGTGCAGGTAGCTTCCTGTCGAAGTATAGCCTGGGCCCATTTCTTTTTAACCTCAAAGCCAGAGAAGACCAGCCAAGTGCTAAGACATGTAAAAATGCCCCATGTTAATCCAGAACATCATTTTATTGTTTAGATAATGTAAAGACATGGCTATAATATTCTCCTTATTAACTATTAAAATGCAGGCAAAAATTTACTACACAAATTTCACCATCGTGATCTGTAGTTAACTTCTGTTTTTCAAGATTTCACAGTATATTACAAACATTCAAAACCTCAGAATAAATTTGTGAATGTACTTGTGTATACAACACAAACAAAACCACTAATCTATCCTATACAGAGACAATAGAAATACAGCTTGTTTGGGATGTCATGGATCACTCACATGGGAGAACCGACAATAACTGTGTCAATCTGGAGGTAAATTTAATTTTACAATTGCAGACTTTCAAGTTAGAAGACCTCCATCTACTACGGTGGTTAGAAACCAGAAAAAGGGGAGGAAACTTGGGGGTTTATTTTTCATTTTGGAGGGGGATGGATGTCTAAGAAACCCCTTTTTCTAAAATTTTCAATTTTTCCTATATTGGCTTTTAGATTTCATAGATCGCTGGGCTCAAAACCCTGTGGATTAAAAGGGAATTGATACCATAGACACAGCCTCAGCATGGATACCCGATGTTGTTATTAGACACAAAATAATCTTTTGGAAGATTAGAGTTGTACCTCTAGAGGACTGTCTAGAATCACTGTGTATCTGAATTAAACTTTAATGTGTCTATTTTTGTGTTGTTGTTTCTTCCCTATGCCTACCATTTCTTTGCTTGCTTTTTGATCAATGATAGTAATAAATACATTACTTATTTAATTCTTGCCCCCTTTAAATTGGGCTGCATCATTCTTATTGACTTTTTATGTTTTATGTAAGCTTCTGTAGAAATCCTTGCAGGTTGAAGGGCAGGCTGATGAATGCTAAAATAAAACTGAACAATCTAGGTGGTCGCTGAATATGAAATGAAGTAAACTGGCTTTTGGTTTGATTTAGGAAGAATGTTGTTTTGTTTTCACAGGGTTCATCTGAGGAAATTATCCCGCTTAAAAGCCATTTTTTAAAGATTACGAGTTCTTCAAATTGCTACCTGTTCAATTCCTTGATAAAGTGTAATGGGTTATCTACATGTAGGTTACGCTTATGAGTAGATGATTTCCTGTTGGTGACACTTACAAACAGGAAATGCTTCACCTACTTGGTGAACTAAGGTAAAGGTAAAGGTTCCCCTCGCACATATGTGCTAGTCGTTCTCAACTTTCAAAGCCAAAAAGCCAGACACGGAGATGTCCGAAGACGTCTCCGTGGTCATATGTGGCTGGCATGACTAAATGCCAAAGGCACACGGAACACTGTTACCTTCCCACCAAAGGTGGTCCCTATTTTTCTACTTGCGTTTTTTACGTGCTTTCGAACTGCTAGGTTGGCGGAAGCTGGGACAAGTAATGGAGCTTACCCCATTACGCGGCACTAGGGATTCAAACCGCTGAACTGCCGATCTTTCGATCAACAAGCTCAGCATCTTAGTCACTGAGTCACTGCATCCCTACTTGGTGAACTAATAATGCTCAAAAAGACCTGGCTGATCACATGACAACCAAAACTATATGGAGTTTTATACACCACTCCATGAAGGATTCACTAAAAAGAAAAAATCCCATAAGAAAGTAAAAACGTCTCTTCTAACACACAAAAGCAAATCCCTGGGAAAATAAAAGTAGAGGTCCTTTGAAGAATCAAAATTGTGAGAAATAACTTAAGTTTTTAGGGATTACCACTGAATCCAAAGATTTACAACTATAAGCCCTTATACTATAATAATTGAAGTGTTATCTAGGGTTGGACAGACCTAACTTCAAATCTACCCTTTAGCTCTTCAAACATGGGTGGCTTTGGGCCAGCTATTCTCTCTTAGCCCAAAGCACTTCATAGGGTTAATGTGGGAGAAAAATGAAGGAGAATCGTCTGCCAGTTGCCTTGATCTCCTGGAATAAACCTAACAAATGAATAAATTGCATTACAACTATCTTTAAAGGTCGTCTCCAAATGGGCATGATCACCGAAATGCAATAACTCAAAGGTGGCTAGAGGCTTAGATGCTGGTCTTGGGCATCATGCGTAGATGGAATAAAGTAATAGTTTTTCAACTGATATGGTCACAACAACTTCAAATATCTGAAGCATAAAACATTGATTGCTTTCCCAATATAAAACACCAAAGATGGAATTTTCTTAAGGAGAAGCTGTTCTTGTGGTTGACAGCTGGAGCATCAATGTTAAATTGCTCCTTTTTTTCATGAAGTATTCAACATTTTCCTTGTGGCTAAATGTACATTTTAAAACAGAAATCTCATAATCTATTATCCAGTTTCCCTCCTAATTAAGACATTCCGTAAAATTAAATTAAGTCTCCAGGAGCAAAATAAATTCACAAGAAAAGGAGACAACTTTTTTTCTAAATACTGATGAATACTGATGAAAACAACATATTATTCCAGAGCATAAGAGGATTTACATATCTTTAATTATCTCCATGTGGTTTCAGTAATTCTTTAAATTAGGAATGTGCATAGTGCTTGTGGGAACTGGGTTTTTTTTAAATAGAAATGTTAAATCAGACTATATATAAATTCCTTATTTCAACAGATTATCTCCTTGTGACTGACAGTAAATAAACACATAAGATTTGTTTTATTTTTTTAAATTATTTTTATGAAGATATTGGGAATTAATACACTCATGGATTATTTTGCATCCTGGAAATTCAGCTGAATTTTTTTCTCCCTACTTTCTCATGTAAATGACTTTATCATACCAAGTTTTTTTTTTCCCCAGCAATAACTTTGATTTTTTTGAATTAATTTAGACAAACGGATTTTTCATGCATTGTATTTTAATTGATGCCTTATTTACTGAAAAGTCTGTTTACTGGATCAATACATTGAATTTATTTAAAGTAATGAGGGCTAGCAATAGAGTCAGGAATATTCCATGAGCCACAAATGTACAAATGAAAAATTGGATCTAACTTTCCAGACATTTTAAAGTTGACAATGCAAGAAGGGAAGAACAAGGCTAAGCTCATCATGCCAAGTAGGAGTGGTTCATATGAGGAAAGGATTAAAGTAGGAATAGACGCAAGAAAAAATATGGATTTGAGGTATGATGCTCACTCTCCTCCTTAAGTAACTACTAAAACAAAATTCTAAAGGAACCCTTTACTTGATATGATTTACATTCAAGACTGATGACCAAGTCAAATTTCTTCATTCATGTTCTGGCACCATACAATCATGGTACTGAGGTAAAAAATATTTTAGGGGCTAATTATTCTGCCTATCTGGAAGCAGGACATTTTGCATTCCCTAAGACTTGTAGCAAGTGAGGACTTCATGATGTCAGCATACCCTTCCCCAATATTTAGGCTAAAATGAGTTGTCTCGGTTTGGGAGTTGAGATGATATGGCTAAGACCTAAGACATTTAGGTCCATTTATCACTAAATCCAAATTTCTGGGGGTTAATTGGCTTGGTCAAATTGCTGCTGTTTTCCCAGTTGCAAAATAGGTTACTTCTCAATTAAATATTTTGCATGAACTGGGATATGGTAGTCAAATAGTGTTTATTTTTATTTGTAGGTTTAAAGTTTTGGGAACTACTACCTCATTTAAATCACTCAGATTTGCCCAGAGAAATTGAGCTATTACCTGCCAATCTCAGCCTTAAAGGTAATATTGCACATTAAGATCTCCCAGGCTGGTAACTTCCAAATATAATGGATAGCTATCCAACAAATCTTTAGTCTATGTACTGCTTTGGAATTATGGAAATTATAGTATAACACATCTGCAAGCTTTTAAGCCCAGCTTAAAGGCTGTTGCACATTATGACATAGTTCTATGGTTGAATGGTGCACAGGCAGTAAAGCAAGAATATATGAGTCAATTTGGATGAGTAATTCAACAGCACAATATTAGACTGCAGGAAAAACAACTTTAGTACTGTTCCAAGACAAAGGGCCTTTGCTGAATCATATTAGCAACCCCAGACCAAAACCAAAAGATGCTACAGATCAGTTGTTAGTCGCATCTCAACAGAAGGCATGAACCCCAGTCATGCAAGAAAGAAAGGTTTTGGGAAATCAATAGAGTTTAAAAAACAAATGAAGTTATCTTACACTTGAGAATCTTACAGCAAAGATAAGTGTTTGTGTTCTTATGCATGTATACAGTATGTGTGAGAGAGTATATATATAGAAAAACAAAAGGCAATTCAGCCAAATAACTTGGAGAACCTGTCATTTAACACACACTTTAACTGAAAGATTTTCTGATACCCACGGAGGTGAATTCTCACTGGACCAAGATATTCTGATATGAAGGAGAAATAAAAAGCTGTCACTCTGGCAAAGGAACAGACAAGAGAAATTTCTAGTTTTGTGCTAATGGCCTTTTACAGCACATCTCCTTCAACCTTGACAAATCTCAAGTTTTTGTGCAAGGGACCATCTTGATAAAAAAAAATCACACAGGAAATAAACTTTCTTTTTTGTCAGTTTTCCAAGTGAGCACAATGTAAGTTGAACAGCTGGATAGGAGAAAAGCACATTCAGTATCATCAACTGCTTAGTGATTTCTCAATTAAAGCTAACTTGTTATACAATGAGGTAGATTTTTAAGGAGCATAGATATAAAATAATGAGAAGACCCCAGTGGTAGGTGAAATCCAACACTTTTAAAATTGTCACTGATTTCCACATAGTCAGAATGTTTAATTCCTGGTGACATATCTGACTTTAAAAAGGGCTTTTTGTACATACATATGAACCAATAAAAGACTCCTGATGAAAAACTTTCTGTGTTACTGCCACAAGAACAAAACGGTCTACATTTATCACTAAAACCTGAGAAAGGAAGGCATTTAATTGCAAAAAAACCCTGCCACTGTACCTGCTAGATAACATAAATGGTATCATCATCATCATTTTAAAGATGGAACCATGGGTTAAGAAGATGTAGATATTGAAAAGGTACTCCAGCCATTTTCCACATATCATGGTTACTTGATGAAAGTTTAACTTAACCACAAATTATTGATACATAATGAAAATTATTTCCATGCAATTATGGATTATATAATTGATTATAATTATGACAGCAAACTGTCAAGGATATAGGAATGTGCTTACAATAGAAGGAAATTAAAATTACCAGTTGAGTTTTATACATGGCAACTATAAATAATGAGTTGGGTTTTTTTTTATTATAAAAAGATCTAAATTGTTTGGAGAATTTTATTGCATAATTTGGAAGACTTTTAAAAATATAAATCATGTAATGAATCAATATATAGTAAATTCTGAATTAGATATGGCATGTGTGATACTCTTAATAAATAGAAAAAGTATTAGAAAGAATAATATGGAAGGTTATTCCAGTTAATTATCTTAATTATATAGATATTCTATTAATATGAAGGAAGAATGTTAGAAACAGAATTCAGGGAATCAAAAAAGAATGATTTAATCCCAATTCTTCATATTTTACCTCATCTTTATCCTGCACTTGGATGAAAAGAGGAAGAGCGAATCCCACTTGGGCCAATTCAGGAATAGCCACGCTGTACTCTGAACTGTTGAATTCAGGAGCATTGTCATTTATGTCAATAACAAGGATGTTGAAAGTAGTCATCACAGTGGCATTGGAAGGTGTCCGATCATCATTTAGTTCAGTTCCCTGAAAAAATACAGTGAAAATAAAATTTTGCAAAGAACTACAGAAGAATCAAGAATTAGATCAATTCATATTTCTTTTAGATTTAGCTACGTTTCATATAATTAGTGCTATGTGACTAAGATCAAGAGAAGCTACGGAAGAAGTTAAACGTACCTTCTATAAAGCCCTGAAGACGTTTTTATTCCACCAAGCCGGCCTAGCCTAATGGTTTTTAATTGGGATTTTAAATTTTAAGGATTTGGGGGTTTTAAATTGGGAAGCTAATGATTTAATTCTTTTTTAATTATCTTAACTTTTGTATTTGTAAGTTTTTTAATTTTGGCTGTTCACCGCCCTGAGTCCCTTCTGGGAGAAGGGCGGTATACAAATTAAAAAAGAAATAGAAAGAAAGAAATATGATTAAGCTTGAAATGTAATCAGACACCGGATTCATATTATCATATGTGGTGGACATGCCCAAAGGCAAAAAAAAAAAAAAAAAAAAAAAAATACTGGACAAAAATACATACATGGTTAGAAAAAATGGTAAAGCAACACAGGGATCTAAAACCAGAAATATTTTTATTGGGTATTTTAACCAGAAAAATACAATAAAGGGAATACATATTTAATTTTACATGTGTTAACAGCAGCTAGAATTGTGCTTGCACAACAGTGGAAAAACGAAGAGATCCCTACAGAGGAAAATGTAATTAAAAAATATTAGAATGTGCAGAAATGGATAGATTAACATTTAAAATTAAGGAGAAGGAAGAAACTGAATATTTTTTAACATGGAATTTGTTTTATCAATGGCTAACTAATATATTCAGAGTTGGTTTCACATTTGAACGTGCCGATATGATGTACCCAATAAACAGGATATTTGAGAAAAGCCACAGCCTCAGAGTCTTGAATTGATTGGGAGTATGACTCGGAACCATGACGCCTTCTACCCCAAGGGTCCAAATTCGCTTCCCCAACCCTGTCTCCCAACATGTTAAGGAGAGTGGAGATTTCTCCTTCTGGCAGATGAACTGGAAATGGAGCTAAAAGAATTGACCAATCACTTAATTCTTGAGCCAAGTTAGGGCTCAGCAAGTAGGCCAGTGCAATTCATGCTGGCATATTTTTCTGCTGACTTCAAGGCAAGAGGATAGCAAAAAATTTGCAACTTTGTGGAAGATCCCACGTGGAGGGAGGGCTTGTAACCGAGCAGTCATCCAAACTTCATTTTGGTGTATATCCCCTCTTGAAAAGTTTTGAATTTTAAAGTATCTTTCTTGACCATTTGAGGGGCATAACTTTCAAGGCACTTGCAGGCTAATGAACAGAGAAATCAATAATTATTTATTAGATTTACGTGCTGCCCATCTATTCTATGTGACTTTAGGATGTAATGGGAGAGAACCAGCCTTCAAATTTAGCAAAGAGAGGGAGGGGGTGGGTGGGAGGAATTTTCTTCCCTATTGAAACAAAGGCTTTGCCTCAGTCAGATTTTTCTTTAACTAAAAAGAAAAATGAATGGTGGGAAGGAGAAAGATTTCAAGGGGTAGCAATAATAGCATATTGACCATATAGAACTGCGCTGAATGAAACTTTAAGAGGGGTCAAATCGACTAATTGCACACAAAGTGCTGCCTTAGTCAGCAGACTGTGTGTGTGTGTTCTCATTCCTGTTTTTGGAAAATGCTACGCCCTCCTAATCAATGACCCTTCTAGCAGATGCCCTCTCTCCCACCTCCATCCCTTCCATTTCAGTAGAATATAATTCACTAAATATGTTTCCAGCTTTATATTGATTTTAATTAAAGATCTGTGATGGGGGGTGGGGGGAGAGGTTTGTAGAATTGAAAAGGGCTATTTGAGTATTTGTATCTAAACTGATTTGCTCCTCATCTCTCTAAGTTGGCTCCTCTGAGGAGCATCAAATATTGTTGGTGCTTCATAGATGACAAGAAAGAAAGAAAAAGAAAGAAGGAAGGAAGGAAGGAAGGAAGGAAGGAAGGAAAGGAGGAAAGAAAGAAAGAAAGAAGAAAGAAAGAAAGAAAGATAGATCTGAATTTAATAATGACAATTCCCTTATAATGTATCAGCAGGCAAGATACATGACTGTAGAAATTCCATCACTGTCATCAAACACTCCATCATTTTTGGAAATCTAAGGACTGTTCTACGTTTCTTTCCTATCTAAAATCAGTAGATATGAAGAAAAAAAAAACAAACAACCTTGGAAGAAATGAAGAAAGATCTAACTCTTATGGAATGGTGACTGATAATGCATGCAATTTTTTTCTTAAGGGTTACTTTTTCTTACAACCCATTTTTATTAATGTACAGGTAGGCCTCAACGTATAACCACAATTCAGCCCAAAATGTCTGTTGCTAAGTGAAACATCTGTTAAGTGAATTTTGCCTGATTTTATGACCTTTCTAGCCATAGTTGTTAAGTGAATCATTGTAGATGTTAAATTAGTAACACGGTTGTTAAGTGAATCTGGTTTCCCCATTGACTTTTCTTGTTAGAAGGTTGGAAAAGGAAATCATGGGACACTGCAACCGTCATAAATCCGGGTCAATTGTCAAGCGGCTGTACTTTGACCCCATGACCAGAGGGATGCTGCAGCTGTCGCAAGTGAAAAATGTCCATAAGTCACTTTTTCAGTGGCATTGTAACTTCAAACAGTCATTAAACTAACTGTTGTAAATCAAGGATTACCTGTATTACAGTGGTGGGTTTCACATTATGTTACTACCAGTCCGTCGGGTGCGCACATGTCTGGTTCGCGTACGCACCTGCCTTCCACACATGCGCCTGACCTTTTGCGCATGCACCCGGCCTCAAAAATGTGTCTAAATAGGATAGCATAGAGCCGGGGCGGGTGGGCAAGCCCACCTGCAATTTCCGCTACCAGTTCAGGTGAACTGGTCCGAACCAGCTGAATATCACCTCTGCTGTATTAATGTCCTTAGGACAGTGATGGCGAACCTGTGGCACGCATGCCAGAGGTGGCACACAGCGCCCTCTCTGATGGCACATGACCTGTCGCCCCAGTTCAGCTCCGTTGCGCATGTGGGCACACCTCCCACCGGCAAGCTGGTCTTCAGGTCTCTGTCGCGCATGTGCAGGGGCGGGATGCATGCAGGGGGCGTGCACGCATGTGCGGGATGTGCATGAACGGGGGTGTGGGCATGCAGGGGTGCATGCGAATGCACAGGGTGGGGTGCATGAGTGGACCCTGCGCGCACATGCACGGGGAGTGGGGCACACTGCATTTTGGGGGTTCTGGGGGGTGCGTGCATGTGTTCACGCGAACACACACACTCCTTGGGCACTCGGTCCGGAAAAGGTTAGCTATCACTGCCTTAGGAGGACCAGTACATCCTTTGTTACTCCTGTTCTGCTCACTCTTCTTGTATCACTATCATTCAACTAGCCAGCATTTCTATTAACTTGCTGACTTTGTGCGTGGTAGTCAAAACCCAAGCAAGCATCTCTAGAAAATGCTCAACACAGGTAAAATATATACCTCATGATGGAGTTTTGAAACAACTTTAATATTCCATCATGGGGCAGATTCTGATATACAGAAACCCATTTAGAATGGGTGAAGACCATTGTGTCAGTAGCCAGAGTGATCTGTGAAGCCTGCAGATAATGAAAATTGGGTTGATCACAAAGTATAGGTAGTCCTCAACTTACAAACATTTGTTTAATGAGCAAAGGTACAACAAAACTGAAAAAAAGTTACTTATGCCTGGTCCTCACACCTACGATCATCATAGCATCCCTGGGGGTCACGTGATTAAAATTTGGGTGCTTGGCATCCAGCATGTATTTGCAACATTTCTTCTCTTGCCTTCTGATGTTTTGGAAAATGAGTTGACCCACTGGTGGGATTCAGCCAGTTCGCACCACTTCGGGAGAACCGGTTGTTAACTTTCTGAGCAGTTTGGCGAACTGGTTGTTGGAAGAAATTATTAGGACAGAGAATCGGTTGTTAAATTACTTGAATCCCACCACTGAGTTGACCCCCTCTTCTTTGTTGCAGCCCCTCAAATACTGGAGTACTGCTATCATGTCACCCCTAGTCCTTCTTTTCTCTAGACTAGCCATACCCAAATCCTGCAACCGTTCTTCATATGTTTTTATCTCCAGGCCTTTAATCACCTTTGTTGCTCTTCTCTGTACTTTTTCCAAGGTCTCAACATCTTTTTTGTAATGTGTCTGGAATGGTATAGGGTTGGACTAGAAGACCTCCAGGGTCCTTTCCAACCCTCTTATTCTGTTAACATCCTGGAGTCAAATGATCTACATTTGCAACCTTCCCAACCAACTTCCAATAAGTAACATCAATGGAGAAAACTAGATTCACTTAATGTGATTCACTTAACAACTGCAGTGATTTGTGTAACATTAAAAGCAGGGGTGAAATCCAGCAGGTTCTTACAGGTTCTGGAGAACCGGTAGCAGAAATTTTGAGTAGTTTGGAGAACCGGCAAATACCACTTCTGGTTGGCCCCAGAGTGGGGTGGGAATGGAGATTTTGCAATATCCTTCCCCCAGGAGTGGGGAGGGAATGGGGATTTTGCAGTATCCTTTCCCTGGAGTGGGGAGGGAATGGGGATTTTGCAGTATCCTTTCCCTGGAGTGGGATGGGAATGGAGATTTTGCAGTATCCTTCCCCTGCCACACCGACCAAGCCATGCCTATCAAGCCACATCACGCCCACCAAGACATGCCCCACAGAACCGGTAGTAAAAAAAATTGGATTTCACCACTGATTAAAAGGTTATAAAATTGGTCACAATTCACTTAGTCACCATCTTGCTTAGCAAGAGAAATTCTGGTCCCAGTTGCGATCATAAGTCAAGGACATCCTGTAACCTGAAAATGCCATGCTGTAGCTCAGTCTTTAACAGTTTGATATCAGACAAGAAAAGTCCTTTAATTGTAGTGGAAACATGTGTATATAAAACTGTAATTTACTGTAATTTGTGCACAAAACATGTCAAAAAAGAATTAGGAGGGCAGAGGTGGTTTATCCAAATATGCGAAAAGAATTAAACCCTGAAGCATCACTAAAAAGGTACACAATAAACATGTTTTTTTGAAATTCAAACCAATATTTGTGCATTTAACAATGTATTTTTTTCCAAGATAACTAGTTCATGAATTAGTCTTTTTTTTTTAGGCATGAGTGCCCAATATATTTTGTTTATATTCTTGATAACCAATATTTTATTTCAGGTGCACAGCTAGAAAATATTGCCAGTTCTCAAACTTTCCCATGTAAGCCACATTTCAAAGTCCAATTTTCCGAAACATCTGACACTTTCATTTCATGTGATATTCTTCTTTAACTTTTTTCTTAAATCTTAATAATTCCATGGGGATTACATGTTTATTTATTTTTTTACCTTTATCCTACCTTTATCAATTTTTATAAATATTGCAAGGTGGCAAACCTACCTAATGCTCCCTCCTCCTTCTATTTTTCCCACAACAGCCCTGGATTGGACTGGGAGAGAAAATGATTGGACCAAAGTTACCCAGCTGGACTAGAACTCACAGTCTCCTGGTTTCTAGCCAGAAGCCTCAACCATTAGACCAAATTGGCTCTCATGTTATTATTTAATTAATAATAAAGTTTCCTTTGAGTTGAGATTGTCTGGTTGTGATGTCATAGACATGTCCATGTCATTTCCTTGGTAAAAAAAAAATACAGTAGAGATTTTATTAACGCCTCTCAATTTAGCCTACAATCCTGAAATGTTCTAGTTCAAGGGTGTCAAACTCAAGGCCCGGGGGCCGGATCTGGCCCGCAGGGCTACCTTGGAAGCAAGAAGGACCAGCCCGCAGTGCTTCTGCCAGTGAAAATGTATTTTGGGAGGGCTACATGCGGCCTTCTGACCTCCGTTTTCACTGGCAGAGGGTTGCAGGAGGCCGTCGCAGCCGAAAACGTTGCTCGGGAGCCCGTTTTCACTGGCAGAGCACTCGGGCTCCCATAGGCGCCCCTGACACAAATGATGTCGAGCTGGCCACGCCCACCCTGGCTCCCCAAGGCCAAACACAACCCTGATGCAGCCCTCAATGAAATCGAGTTTGACACCCCTATTCCAGTTATTTCCCATTTGAATGCTAAAGGCCACTGTTGAATTTAACATCTTGATGACATGCTACCGTATAATTGGTCAGGCATACACTAACTATTCCACAATCAAGAAAAAACAGTCTATGTTCTTTTCTTCTCTCTTTGAGATGTTCTGAAAGAGAGGCTTAGTTTTTTCTCTTACCTTCACCGTAAGAATAAATCCAGCACTGTAAAAAGGATTTTCTCGGTCCAGTGGCCCATTCAGAGTTAAAGCACCACTGATGTAGTCCAGTGCAAAGATACTGTTGGTGTTGCCTGACAATAAAATAAATAGGATAAGTCCAAATAAACTCCTGTGAAAAGCATAAAAAGCTCAAGAATTAATAAAGAAGTTTAGAGACAGACGTTCAGAGAAAGCTGCGTTAGTACATAACAGAATGTAAATTGCAAAGAGAAGTTTGAGAAGTGAAAAGGTTGTGTCATCTGGAACCCCAAGCCAGCGGCACGTTATGATGGGAATTAAAAGCATTTCATTAAAAAAAAATATCTAAACTCAATTTCCCATTGCCTCAGTCTAACAAGATATAGGATGGAGAACTGAATAACTTCTGATAATATCACAAAAACTTCAGGCAATATTAGAAGTCTCAAACTGCGCCTTTTAAAATGGAAATGTATTCATAGTTTTTGTGTGTACACAACAATTCTGTTATATGTAGATTGCACTTACCTTATAGCTAAAACAGGACACGATGAGATGGAAGAAGGGTGCTTTGTTTAAAGCAGGAGTGTCCAACCTTGGCAACTTTCTTCTGGCTGGGGAATTCTGGGAGTTGGGCATCCACAAGTCTGATCGTGGTCAAAGTTGGACACTCATGATTTAAAACATCGTGGACATTCTGGAGGAGATTGGAATGATTCATCAGGTTCGCCTGATTCGCCAGTTACGTCCCTTTCTAGATCGGGACTCGTTACGCACAGTCACTCATGCCCTCGTCACCTCTCGTCTGGACTATTGTAATGCTCTCTACATGGGGCTCCCCTTGAGGTGCACCCGGAGGCTCCAACTGGCGCAGAGTGCCGCCGCGCGGGTGGTTATGGGAGCAACATGGAGCTCCCATGTAACACCTCTCCTGCGCGAGCTGCACTGGCTCCCGGTGGTCTTCCGGGTGCACTTCAACCTTTAAAGCACTCCATGGCTTAGGACCTGGTTATCTACGGGACCGCCTACTACCACCAACAGCCTCCCACCGACCAGTACGCTCCCACAGAGAAGGGCTCCTCCAGGTGCCATCGGCCAAACAATGTCGGCTGTCGGCCCCTAGGGGGAGAGCCTTCTCTGTGGGGGCACCGACGATCTGGAATGAGCTCCCCCCAGAGATACGGAGGATCCCGGATCTGCGCACCTTCCGCCGCGAGTTGAAGACGCTTTTATTTCATCAAGCGGGCCTCGCCTAAATTTTCTCCCTTTTAAATGAAAATTTTTAATTTTTAATTGTATTTTAAAATTATGGGTATTTTAAATTATGGATATAAATTCAGCCAAATTTATTTAATTTATTTTATTCGATTTTAAATTTTGTATATTTATGTGTTTTATTTCATGGCTGTACACCGCCCTGAGTCCTTCGGGAGTAGGGCGGTATAGAAATTCAATAAATAAATAAATAAATAAATAAATTTGCAGAACATAGGCAGGAAATGGGATCTTTCCTCTCTCTGCTATAATGGAGGGCAGCAGTAGTGGAATTCAAATAATTTTAACAACCGGTTCTCTGCCCTAATGACTGGCTGGGTGGGCGTGGCCATGGTGGGAGTGGCCAGCGGGTGTGACAGGCAGCACTCCGCCTCACTGCAGCCCCCTGGGAGCAAAAACGGGCCGCGGGGGGCCATGCCCCCTGTGCTCTCCATTCCCCATTTTGGGCCTAGTAGGCCTCCTTGTGCCTGGGAGATAAAACAGGGCTCATGGAGACTTCTGGAAGGGGCGGAGGGGAGGGGCCAGCCAGCAATTTAACAACTGGTTCGACCAAATTGGTGCGAACCAGTTGAATCCCACCACTGCACAGCAGTAACCCTCATGCAACATGGAACTCATTAAATCTGTATCCATAATTATGAGAAGTTGGGGTGAAAGGACCAAACTGGGAAGAAAAAGGGAAAGGGAAACAGCAATTTCCCTTCTGGGATATTTTGCTTCTGTAATACAAACTTAGCAATGTTTAATAAAACCATATCCCTAACTAGCTGAGTTTTACAAACTGTACATTCCCATTACAGGAGGTCTTGAACTTGGTGCCTTATGGACCAGCTAGTGAGCCACTTTTGATTCCCCACCAGTAGTAAAAGAAAAAGAAAAAAATAATATTCAGGAAAATATGGAAAGAGATTTCTGGAAAATATAGAGGGACACACGAAAGACATGTGCGTTATTGGCTTGTACCTGAATCTTGCCCAATCATTTCATTTTCCCAGAGTCATCACTAGATAGATTTGATCTGAAAGTTTTCAGATTAGCTTCAACTTTTATTGTATTGTTTTATTTTAACTTCATATTTCTTAACCCACCCATCCAAATAGAGGAGGTGGGATAAGCAGAGCACCTCTCTTTATTCTTCTACTCTAAAGCACACATTTGTGTAGTTACATACTTTCCTTGGGTGATCAGTGCCTCCCTAGCCTCCTCTACCTCTATAAAGCATTGTTGTTTTTGTTTATTTTATTGTTACCTTTTTATCAATTTCTTGACCCACTAAAAAATCCCCAGCTTGGGTTAAGTGCAGTTTGGCATGTAGCTGACTGTGCAGTTCTACAAAACAGTGTGATTGCTTTCAATTGGTTTGTCTGCTCTAGTGATCTAATGGCAATTACACTCTCCTCGTTTTATATCCGAAGGGCAAATACACACACACACACACACACCCAGGCACAAATAACAAGCCCCAAGCCTACCTGACATCTCTATTGTTCCTCTTGGATCTACAGCTGAAAAGGTACAGGTAACAAGTAACATGTGAAAGATGGAAGAATCACCTATATGTCTTCTTCAGCATTCACTAATCATCTCCAAATGATCACAAGCTGATAAGCTTGCCTTTATCTTTCTAGATCAGGGGTGTCAAACTTGCGCAGTCACTTTGGCGCCACATGATGTATCGGGACTTTTCCCCCTTCGCTAACCCAGGCGTGGGTGTGGCCATCACGTGATGGATGCGACCCCGCGGCCCGCGACTTTGACAGCCCTGATCTAGACATAGAAGGTAGAAAGTTTCAGTGTCTGCTTAGGGGTTCCTTCATCAAAACCTTTGCTGCTTCCCACCTACCTGTTGCTGCTGTTAATATATATTTCAGAGAATAGACAAGGGAGTGGCACATTATATGATGCATCAGCACTACTCATTTTTAAAAATTAGGAGCATCAGCAAGGGAAATACGTAGACTATGGATGTTCTAGAACAGTGATGGCGAACCTATGGCATGCGTGCCAGAGGTGGCACGCAGCATCCTTTCTGATGGCACACAAGCCGTCACCCCAGTTCAGCTCTGCTGTGCATGTGCACACACCTCCCACTGGCAAGCTGGTCTTCAGGTCTCTGCTGTGCATGTACAGGGGGTGGGGGGCATGCGGGGGGCATGCACGCATGCAGGGGTGTGCATGCATTTGCAGGGCGCGCATGCACGGGGGTGTGGGCGTGCAGGGGGCACATGCAGATGCACAGGGTGGGGCGCGTGAGGGGGCCTTGCGTGCGTATGTGTGTGGGGGGTGGGGCACATTCTATTTTGGGAGGTTCCCGGGGGGCGTGTACATGCACTCACATGCACACGCACATTCTTTGGGCACTCGGTCTGGAAAAGGTTAGCCATCACTGTCCTAGAACTTATGTTTTCCCCAAATATATTTACAGTAAATGAGACAGCATAAAGGAAACAAGGGAAAAGCTCTCATTATGATTTATATCTCATTTCATATAGAGACTTCTTCTTCTTCTTGTGCTATATCCATCAATGGATGTTGGCAATCCTATTATATAATGACACTGGATTTCATTTGGAGGTTCTGGTAGAGTTTCTACTGTATCTAATTTGTGTTTTAAAATCCCAATATTGGATTGATAGGAATTAAAACAGATATATTCTCTGCTTGCAGCTGCTAAACAATGTCAGATCAAGACTGAAGTCTTGAATGTGTTTAAGTATGAACTTGTTGAACTCAAAGGACATAAGTTTAATATAATCACGTGCAGTGGTGGGATTCAAGTAATTTAACAACTGGTTCTCTGCCCTAATGATTTCTTTCAACAACCAGTTTGCCAAACAGCTCAGAAAGTTAACAACCGGTTCTCCCGAAGTGGTGCGAACTGGCTGAATCCCACCACTGGATTTACGTGGATTTATCAATAGAAAAGAGGAAAGTCATGAATAGGAGCTCAGCCCAGTTGTGGAACAAGAACACATTCAAAGAGTTTCTGCCTTAATTAATTCGCTATAAATGAAGGCTGGAAAATTATCGTTACAAAGATTCTGTATTTATGCCACACTAGCAATACCTTACTGAAATCAGCATAGTTCTTGGTTTTTTATAATCTTGTCCAGCTGCGTGAAATAAGACTGTATAAGTAGAAAAATTAAATATCAGACTATCAGAATATCAGGGGTGTCAAACTCTTTTTAATTGAGGGCCGCATCAGGGTTGTGTTTGAACTTGGAGGGTTAGGGTTGTGGGCATTGTCATGGAGGGCGTGGCCAACTTGACATCACTCGTGTCGGGGGGGGCACCTGTGATGGCCACGTGCTAAGGCAGGACTTCTTTCCCTCTTCATTCTCCTTTCTTCTTCCTTCCCCTCTTTCCTTACTTTTCCTCTTGTGCTCTCTTCCCATCTTCCCATCTTTTTCTTTATCTTCTCTTTCTCCTTTCCTGTCCCTCCTTGCATGCTTAAATCCCACAGGGGAAACATTTCTCCTTTTGTTTTGCTTTTAGTTTGTTTTGATAGCCCTCTGACAGTGAAAATGGAGCTGGGAGGGGGGGCGCATGCGGCCCCCTAGCTCCGTTTTCACTGGCAGAGGGCTGCAGGAGGCCGTTGTGGCTGAAAACAGGGCCCAGGGGCACCATGTGTGGCCCTCCCGAGCTCCATTTTCACTGGCAGAGGCACCGCAGGCCAGTCCTTTGCTGTTTCCAGGCTGGCCCCAGTGGCCAGATCTAAGCACCCCGCAGGCCTTGAGTTTGACACCCTAGACTATATACTCAACAAACTTGCTAAAATCCTTCATATATTTGAATTGCCTGTATCTCTACTGCCTGAGTTTCTACTGTTTCTAGAAACTTCAAGTTTATGCTTAAGTGTTTCTATGTCTTTTAATATCAGCATTAGGCCAGGCAATACTCTTCTGATTCTGCCAGCTGCAAAGAACCAAGAATAACACAATGAATTGCTCAGAATAGTTTCTTTATTGCTGTACACCCTTAGACAAGAATCTTGCCAGACTAAAGCAGATACTGCAGAACTATCAGATAAATCCCGTGAAGGTTGAGGAAGGATCCCATCTGGGTATCTTTCTACATCCCAAGGACCCAATGATGATTCCTCTCTTAGCTCCTTGGGAAAGAGCCCCTCCCTCTTTGAATTTAGCAGCAGACTTCACCACAGATTCATTCTATATGGCAGGGGTGGGCAACTGTGGCCCTTTTACAACCTGTGGACTTCAACTCCCAGAATTCCTGAGCCTGCTTGGCTGTCTCAGGAATTCTGGGAGTTGAAGTCCACAGGTTGTAAAAGGGCTACAGTTGCCCACCCCTGCTATATGGCACTGGCAGCCATTTTTTGTCCTAGTGCTCCCATTTCTCAGTGTTAAGAGTTATGCATCATAAACTAATTTTCGAGGCTGTATGAAATCTCCCTAAAGTAAAAGAAATTATCTTCCAGGTTAAAATTTAGAAGTACATGCTAATGTATCTGAAATATAGTGTACATGATGGGGAGATGTACTTTAACAGCAGAAAACTGAACTGTTCATCAATGCACCAAATACCTTCACTTCACTTCACTGCTTCTCTGGTGGGGTTTAGGACATTGACTCAATATTATATCTTCCCCTCATCCTACATTACTAACAACTTGCATACAATTGTGAAAAATGAGGCCGTCCCTTGCCTTTTCTCAAGGTCATAGCACTTGTTAGCATCTCTACTAGAAGTGTAGTTTCTGTGGCACATAGACAAACAGCTTTCTGGGTGGGGGAAGAGAAGGAGACTTGAGAATTCGCTAGGGTCAGCTAAGACCTAATAGTGGAAGGACATCTGTTGTTAGAGAAAGGATCACACTTTTGAGAGAAACAGCTGTCAAGCAATAGCTAGTTGGAAACTGTTGTAAAGAAAACAGAAAAAGATGAAGATCAGAATTATCTAAGACAGTGAGGGCTAACCTTTTTGCCGTCGCATGCCAAAAGTGTGGGGAGTGTGTGTGGGGTCACACATAAGCGCGCCCACACTCATAATTCAATGCACTCCCCCCCCACGCATGAACATGCGCCCTGTTCATGCTCCCCCCACTTTTGGCACACAATGGCACAGTGGGCCCGGTAGGCTCATTTTCCGCCCTCCCCAGGCTCCAGAGGCTTTCTAGGAGCCTGGGGAGGGTGAAAACAGCCTTCCCCACACTCCTAGAGGCCCACCGGAGGCCAGAAACAGCCCATTTCCCAACTTCCGGTGGGCCCAGAAGGTCCAAAAATCAGCTGGCTGGCACGTTCATGTGCGCTGGAGCTGAGCTAGAGCAACGTTTGTGTGCCCACAGATATGGCTCTGCGTGCCACCTGTGGCATGAATGCCATAGGTTTGCCATCACGGATCTAAACCCATAGCAAGCATGCATCTCATACAGGGCTGGGCTTCAAAAATTTTAGCAAGGGGTTCTCTGCCTGGTGGGCATGGCCATGGTGGGCATGGCCTAGTCAGCCTCCTGCACCACGGCAGGGCCTCCCATTTTTGCCCTCCCTGGGCTCTGGAATCTTTCCTCGAGCCTCTGGGAGGGCGAAAACAGCCTCCCCAGGCTTCAGAGACCATTCCTGAACTTTCCCAAATTCTCAGCTACCAGAGGAATTGCCCATTTTATCTGGGTGGCGCCAAGCTGAGGGAAACTTAATTCCTGCGAATAGCTCATGGATACATCTTTACTCATTTTGGAGATTAGACAGATGATGCGGAGGATGTTGAATTTTCACCCTTATATAAGAGCAGGGGTGGGCTTCAAAAATTTTAGCAAGGGGTTCGCTGCCCGGTTGCTGGGTAGGCGTGGCCATGGTGGGTGTGGCCTAGTTGGTCTCCTGCACCAACTAGGCCACAGGAATGCACCACAGAGGGCATCTTTGCCCTCTCCAGGCTCCAGAGGCTTTCCTCGAGCCTCTGGGAGAGCAAAAATGGCCTCTCCAGGCCCTGGAGGCCCCTCCCGAACTTTTGGTAGGTCTTTTTTCACCCTCCCTGAGCCTCCACCCATGCCCTGCACTTACCTGCATCCAAAACAGGCCACCTGGGGACTGCTGGGAGGGGCGGGAGGGGTCAGCCAGGAGTGGGATTTGGGGGTTCTTCGAACTGCACAAAATCTTAGCTAGAGGTTCTCTCGAACCCCTCTGAACTCCCAGCAGTCCACCTCTGATCCCATGGCTTAAAACTCTTCCTAAGGAAGAGGAGAAGAAAGTGGAGGGCTGGTGAAAAGAGAGTGCCCTGTTTGTGCAAATATCAGGTGGGAAAGCTGTAAGAGGAAAGACATTCTTAAGTACAGGAAAATGTCAAGGTTAAACTTGAATTCTAGCTAAGAGGAATTAGTAGAAAGGAACAAACACTCAGAGATTTAAAGGATGATTAAAAGCGACAGAAGTAAGAAATCTCTGTCTTTAGCATGTACAATAAAGCCTTTTGGTAGTAAAATTTAGTTTTTGAGAAGTTGCCATTTATTTTCCCTCGACCCCAACAACCTCAGACTGGAATAAAATGATTTCCCCAAGTATCAGTGCATGTTAGATTAAAGCCTGCTTCAGTAACCAATATCTTAAATACTAAAATATTGCCTAGATAAAGATGTCTTTACATACAGCAGAGCCAAAAAAGAAAGAAAAGAGAAAAGAAGTTAGGAAAAACTGGAGTTACTCTGATTTATTTTATTCTTTTTGTGGAAAGAAGTCGTAGAGATTAGAAGCAATCAGCTAGGACAGTGATGGCTAACCTTTTCCGGACCGAGTACCCAAATCAAATCCCTAAAATACAATGCACGCGTAGCCCCTACGCATGCACCCCCCCACATGTGCCCTGCCCCCGCACATGCATGGCACAGACCTGAAGACCAGCTGGCTGGTGGGAGGCACGTGCGCATGCGTGGCGAACCTGAACTGGGGCAACGGCTCACGAGCCACAGAGAGGGCGCTGCGTGCCATCTCTGGCACGAATGGCATAGGTTCACCATCACGGAGCTAGGAAATGCCTTCAATATTCTCCCCAAAACACTGTTTTTTCCAGGGTGAATGGAAGCTGAGGGTCAGTGTTGGTTCTGGGGATTCCACTGTGATATTCAAGGCCACAAGCAGTATCAGATTGCCCATATTTTGGAGACAGTAACCAGAGAAGAGACCAAAACTGAGTGAACCTTACAAGGAGATGTGGTCACTTTTGATGCTTGTTCCCAAAGTCAAACTCTTAAATGAGTTGAATAATTATGTCGAAGGAAAGCACTGGCCATAGGAAGAGATCTTTAGCCAATAACCCTCTTTGATATTCTGCAAGGGTAATGTGTGTGATGCACAAATATAATGAAGGATAATTAATTCTAAGTTATCTGGGACTTGAACTTCATCAAGAAACAAAGAATTAAGTAAAAAAAAATGTAATAAAGTTGCAGGGATCTGTGTATAATCTAATCATAGCATTCTTAATCAGCCAATATTTTTGAGAACCTTTTAAAGGCAGAATCATGTAAACATGTCTCAGTAGTTGAACTGAACTTCTAAATCTGGAGTCAGTTAACAGAATAGTAGAATAACAGAATTGGAAGGGACCCTGGACGTCTTCTAGTCCAACCCCCTGCTCAAGCAGGAGACCCTATATCCATGATGGCAAACCTATGGGATGTGTGCCACAGGTGGGCACGGGGAGCCATTTCTGTGGGCATGTGAGCCGTCGCCCTAGATCAGCTCTACCGCACATGCACGCATGCCTCCAGCCAGCCAGCTGATTTTCGCGCATGCCAATGCCGCCCCTCCCCTCCCAGGAGTCTCCATGTGGCCTGTTTTGGATGCCAGGTAAGTACAGGGCTCGTGCAGAGGCTCTGGGAGGGTGAAAAACGGGCCTTCCGGAAGTCCGGAAATGGGTTGTTTCCGGCCTCCGAAGGCTTCAGGGAGGCATGCTAGGCCCAAAACAGGGCACAGGGGTCACACACGCATGTAAGGGGGGTGGGGGAGTGCAGGGGGTGCATGCACCTGTGGGGGGGCATGCATGGGGAACATTGCATTATGGATGTAGGCACGTGCTTTTGGCACACAAGGAAAAAAAGGTTCGTCATCACTACCCTATATTATTCTGGACAAATAGCCATCCAATCTCTTCTTAAAAACCTCCAGTGATAGAGCACCTACAACTTCCGAAGGCAAGCCATTCCACTGATTAATTGTTCTCACTGTCAGGAAATTTCTCCTTAGTTCTAGGTTGGCTCTCTCCTTGATAAGTTAGCAATCTTAAAAATGTGAATCAGCAGGCAAAAACCTCATGTAGAATACATGAGAGCGCCTCCTCAGGGTGCCGTCGGTCAAGCAATGTCGGCTGGCGGCCCCCAGGGGGAGAGCCTTCTCTGTGGGGGCACCCACCCTGTGGAATGAGCTACCTCCTGGAATACGACTGATCCCGGACCTCCGAACCTTCCGAAGATTTATTTATTCCAGCAAGCCGGCCTAGCCTAAATGGTTTTTAATGGGATTTTTAAATTTTATAGACTTGGGGTTTTAAATTGGGAGGCCGATTGATTTAATCTCTTTGAATTATCTTAACTTTTGTATTGTATGTATTTTAATTTTGGCTGTTCACCGCCCTGAGTCCCTTTTGGGAGAAGGGTGGTATACAAATTAAATTTAAATAAATAAATAAAAATAAAATAAATAAAATGTGATTTTCAATGATTCTGATAGAACAGGAAAGACAATGGGGCATTCTGAAGGTCAGAATACATGATCTGGTACTGCACTTTGATCTTTCTGACCCCCAACTAATGAACTGGAGTAGCGATTGAGGGCCCAAAAGATAAGATTATGTCATATATTTCAATTCTCGTTGACCTTTAATAACTCCCATGAAAGTGCTTTTAGGCAAATATCCCAGTAGTCCTCTTCTTCTATATGAAGGGGCATTTGCTGTCAAGACATCGACTGCCTGGGATTCGCTAAACGTCGAGTGAATGACTTTCATGGGACGTGAAAGGAGAACTAAGCCTATACTATATGAAGTAGATAATTTATTAATCAAAATGTGCTCTGTCAGGGCTCCTCTTGCTGAAATAGATGCTGTTGGATGTGGTTCAGAGAATCGGCAACAGACACAGTCATCATTATATAAATAGTCTATCAGCAGCTTTGACTACCTGACTGAATTTCACCTTGGATTCTGCCCCACACACTACACAGGGAGGTAGGTGTTCAGGACCACTCCCTTGTAAAACTTCTTCCTTTCTCCTGAATATCACCAAACCTGTGAAGCTTTGGGACGGATGCTGGTGATCTCCATCCACCAAAATCAGATCCAAAGCAACAAAGCGTAGAGAAGTCCTTATGCCAAAAAAAAAAAAAAGGAAAGCAGTTGTGGCAGTAATTTTAACATGAGGCAGCCAAAAAGCTCACTTCAGGATGATAACAAAACCAGGTGTACAATTTCAAGGATGGCACACAAAGAATGGATTACAAGCAGCGAAGGCAGTTACTATATTCTCAGGCTTAACACAGAGTGTCTGAAATTGCTAAAAATGCAGCATTTCTTCTATGGATATAAAAACAACAGAACCAGTGTTATTCCAGAGCAGGAAGTGAAATCCAGCAGGTTCTGACAGGTTCTGGAGAACCGGTAGTGGAAATTTTGAGTAGTTCAGAGAACTGGCAAATACCACCTCTGGCTGGCCCCAGAGTGGGTTGGGAATGGAGATTTTGCAGTATCCTTCCCCTAAAGTGGGGTGGGAATGGAGATTTTGCAGTATCCTTCTCCTGCCACACCCACCAAGCCACACCACGCCAAGCCCACAGAACCGATAGTAAAAAAAAATTGGATTTCACCACTGCTCTAGAGTGACTCTGCATAATTTCAGGCACTTGGGCAAAAAAAAAAAAAATCTTCAATGACTATCATATTCCCACCCCATTCTGGGGCCAGCCAGAGGTGGTATTTGCCAGTTCTCCGAACTGCTCAAAATTTCCGCTACTGGTTCTCCAGAACCTGCCAGAACCTGCTGGATTTCACCCCTGCATTAGACCATATTTTTCCTTCTTGGGCTTTGTTTTTTTTAAAAAAATTTTTTTTATTAAGTTTGTGAAAATACATTAAATATCATTTCTATTTACACCGCCTTCTTGGGCTTTGTTATCCCATTTAACTGTTTGTGTGGTTCAAACCTCAGTATCTTATATGAAGAAATCATTCATGGGAATTATTTTTATATATTTTTCTTCTTTCTGCCAAGAACATGCTGCTGTGGCAAATGATCTCAGAATCATTCATAAAGTTTGTCCTAACTAATACATTGTATAAAGACCATTGAACCAGAAAAGCCAACATACTATTGCATCAACTGGCGATAACCAATTATTTCAAGGCTGAGCACTCAGTGGATAATAACCAGCGGGAACTCAAGTCAACACAGCAGTGTCTGCAGGAGAGGTCAAACAGATCAATCTGATGAAGAGTGCCGTCATCATGCCACAAGCGACGCCTCTTTTGTATGTGTGTTGTGATATCACATGCATGTTCTAAAGAGGCATAACTTGGTAGTATAATAGCATTACGCTCCTTCCGGCATGTTAAAGAAAGGAGCTGGAGCCTGCAGAGGGAATAATGCAGGAACTCTGTTCTGCTATTCAATGAACAAGGGAGGGAGAAAGGAAGGAGAGGGTAGGAGGAAAGAAAGGAAGGAGGGGAGAAAGAAGGAAGGAAGGAAGGAAGAAATGATGAGAAAGAAAGAAGGAAGGCCTATGTGCCCCTCCAGACTTTATAACCGATTTTGGTCTGTTCTTTCAATGTTTCTTTAAAAATTATAGAGATTTCATTTCAGGCCTAGCTTTCTGTGTCTTATACTGTGTTTCCCTGAAAATAAGACCCTGTCTTATATATTTTTTTTGAACCCTGAAATAAGCGCTTAGCCTTATTGCCATGCGCTCAAAAGCCCGATTTTATTTATTTTATTTTTTATTTATTTTATTTTGAATTTATATACCGTACCTTCTCCCAAGGGACTCAGGGCGGTGTACAGCCAGATAAAAACATACAATACAAACATTAAGAACAATTAAAAGAATATATATTAATTTGGCCCCAGTTTAAAATGACAAACCAATTAAAAATATTTAAAAATATGTTAAGCCAGCCCGGCTTGCTGGAAAAAGAAAGTTTTAAGGGCACGGCGGAAGGCACCAAGGTCTTGGATTCTCCTTATCTCTGGGGGCAGCTGGTTCCATAGGGTAGGTGCCCCCACAGAGAAGGCCCTCCCCCTGGGAGTCACCAGCCTATGGCACCCTGAGGAGGCCCTCTCTGTGGGAGCGCACGGGTTGATGGGAGGTTGTCGGTAGCAGCAGGCGGTCGGTAGCAGCAGGCGGTCTCGAAGGTAACTAGGTCCTATGCCATGAAGCGCTTTAAAGGTGGTAACCAACACCTTGAAGCGCACTCGGAAGACCATTAGGCTTATTATCAGGGGATGTCTTAATTTTGGGGAAACAGGGTACTTGCTTTCAAGACTCCGCAAATGTTGGTAAAGACATTCCAGTCCGTTTCTTTCTCTCTTCCCCAGAGTCTCATCATGGTCTGTATCTCAACAAGTGTGAAATTTGTCAGTCATACAAGGACAAGCATTTGTACACTGCTGGTAATATTACATTGGCACAGCGTGAATATTTCCACATGCTTTAACAGTTTGATGGGTAATGGTTATGGCTGAGCCCTTTAAATTTTTATGCATCATGGAGGGCCTTAAAATGACTAGCAGCATGGGAGCTGCTCTTCTGGGGGAGCATCCCATATGGCTCAGGGTGGTAAATCTGGAACAAGTAACTGTGGCGCAGGGGTCAGTTTTATGAATTATTCAGATACATCAGGGCAAAAGCCTGAGACTAATAAAAGGAACTCAGATTCTATGCATTTTTAAACTCTAAACAAAGCACTTCCTCAAGAAGGGGTTCATTCAAATCAAGACCATACTGTCATGGAGACAGAGATATAACTCTTTCTTTTCCAGATGTGTCATTTTGGTTCATGAAAATTATCTCCTTAGTATCTATTTATGGATCAGTACATTTTCATTTTTCTATTAGGTCCAGCAGAACATTGAGGGAATTACTACTTACTGTGTATTGTATTAGTTCAGGGGCATCAAACTCAAGGCCCGGGGCTTCATCTGGCCCACGGGATGCTTAGATCTGGTTCGTGGAGCCACCCTGGAAACAGCAAAGGACCAGCCCAAGGTGCCTCTGCAGTGAAAACATAGCTCAGGGAGGACACGCAAGGCCCTCTTGGGCTCTGTTTTTGGCCGCAACGGCTTTCTGCAGCCCTCTGCCAGCAAAACGGAGGCCAGGGAGGCTATGTGCTCTCTTTTTACCATGCCCACCCTGGCCACACCCCCTTCCCCTCCCCTCGAGATCAAACATAACCCTGATGCGGCCCTCAATGAAATTGAGTTTGACACCTCTGTGTTAGTTGATGTAGGAGAAGAGCAGGCAGAGCCTGAGGGTGAAATTAGTCTAACCTGGTGCTTAGCTCTTGAATTTGAAAGTCAAGACAAGAAAAAGCAAACCGGGAAAAAAAAAAAGAATCAACAGGTTGGAGTCACACATTTTTGTCAGAGTGTGCACAGCTTTACTATGTGAGACAACCCAGCAAATAGAGGTTTGTCATAAAATAATGGTTTTATCTGCAAAAGAATATATACTATACATACACATACTATAGGCAGAGGTCAAACTATCAGCAGTTACAGCAGGGAAAAACACACGGTGAGAGAGAGACTCTCTAACAGGGCCTCTTCTTATTATACTGGCTCTTAAAGGGATAACAGCCAAAAACCTTTGCTGACTCATTCTCATCATTACATAATTGCAGCCACTGGTCAGCTCTTAAATCACCACCCTAACAATTTTTTCCTTTTAAGATGATGTGAGAAGGATAGCAGAGTTAGTGTTCTCTTTTCAGTGCTTGTTTTATTTGACTCCTAGCCCTTTTTTTCAATTATTTAAAATGTTCCTATGGTCTCACTTTATTCCCATATTCTGATTATTGTACATGCCCATAACTCTGCCCTGCAGCTTAAAAATTCCCATTTCTATGAGCAAGATGAAGAGATGTATGATCCACTCTGGAGCCCGAATGCAACCAAGGCAGCAAAACAATTTAAGATTAATGAGCTCTTTGTTACAAAGACTTCTGCTGAAAACCCAATCTTTTGGAATCTGGTAAATTCAGCAAACAAATTCACAGTGCTTTTCTAGCAATCTAATGAAGCTTCATGTGTCCCCTCTCTTCAAATACGCTGCCCACCATAAAGAGAGCAATTGTTCTTACGCCCTCCATGAAGTTTTAACTGATGAACTACATAAAGATGTAACTGTAAAATCTTCCTCAGGTTTTCTGGCTAAATAATGTCTTGTAGCCATTCAGACTGTTATTTATTTATTTATTGTTATTTATTTTATTTAAATTTGTATACTGCCCTTCTGGTGGACTCAGGGCGGTGCACAGCCAAGTAAAAAACATCCAATACAAAATTTAAAAATTTAAAAGAATTATACCCTTTGGCCGAAAATTAAGAACCTTACGACTAAAACCCATTAAACAATTAAAAAATCTAATATGTCAAAAATGGGGGGGGGTTCACGCCAGCCCTGCTTGATGGAAAAGAAAAGTTTTTAGGGCACGGCAAAAAACCCGGAGATCCGATATCCTTCGTATCTCCGGGGGCAAATCGTTCCAGAGGGCAGGTGCTGCCACAGAGAAGGCCCTCCCACTGGGGGTCGCCAGCCGACACTGCCTAGCTGACGGCACCTTGAGAAGTCCCTCTCTGTGGGAGCGTACTGGCTGGTGGGAGGCTATTGGCGGCAGAAGGCGGTCCCGCAAATTATAGGTGGTTATAAGTTATAGGTGTTTAACAGAGCTATCTGTGTTAAAATGGGCAATCTAAGGAGAAAATTTGATGCTTTCATTTTGAATGACCTTTTAAACTTTCTGTCTCTCTCTCTTTCACGCTCCCTGTATAACTCATATAGATCAAGCAACGTCTCTCAGTGGTCCTTGATTCCTGGTGATATTATCTTCATGACTACAACATGAAAGTAGTTATCATTGCCTTGCACCAGGAAGCTTTTATTTCAACTTCCCACGGACCAGGGCCTCTTAATAGTTTCCCATCAACACATTAGCCAGTTCCAACACTGCTTCACTTTTTTTCAAGTTGTATTTATGTATAACAAGTTACATAAAGCTGAGAATAAGTTATTGGTGGGAATGGAAATGTGGACAAAACTCATAATAAAATTAAATAGGAAAGCAAAAAAAATAATATTTGGCAGATAATGTAAAACAAAAATAATAATTTGAGTCTTATTATGGCATATTTCTTTATCCCCACAATTAAGTCCTACTGTATGTACTTTCCCTTATAACCAAGTCCTACCATACTATAAATGTATGTGCAGGGCGATAGCCTCAGTGATTTTCAATCTCTATTACTAGGTATCCAAATGTTTTTTTAAAAAATTATTATAGATGGCTTAAAGCAACAGAGCAATAGAAGAGAAAGGCTACACCCAGTATCTAATGAAAGTACTCCCAGATCTTCTATGAATGCTCAACCCTTTAGAGCAGGGGTCAGCAACCTGTGGCTCTAGAGCCGCATGTGGCTCTTTCATCCCTCTGCTGCAGCTCCATCAGCAGTTGGCGCCACAATTTTGAGGAGCTTCTGGTTAGGGAGGGAAAAGCATGGTGTATGAAGAGGTGACTCTATGGCAAGGGGTGGGTTTTCCGGTTGGCTCCACAATTGATAGGGCTTTCGGTTAGGACAGGTAGAGGAAAAAGGATGCCACGCTAGGAAGAGACTCTATGGTGGGGAAAACAGACTTCTGGTTGGCAGAGGAAAAAGAAAACGGAGAGTAATATACTACAATAAAAGCAAAAAAAGAGGAGAGCCTTTTGAAAAGTTAAGATACAACAAAAAGAAAGCAGAGCTCCTAAGCTCTTATTTTGTGCCCATCTTCTTTCAAAGAAAAATACTTACATATAGATTGAAACTTGTAAGGTGTCAGGATTGCAGTTCAAGGCTGATAAGGGGCCAAGAACCAGATAATTTAAATTTATTCAGGTGTTAAATTATTTGCATTCCTGGGATTGAAACAGAGATAGGCAATTAATAGCCCGTGGACGGCAAGAGATTCCAGATCTCTTTTTTTTATAGTCCCAGCAATATCTTTACACTCCAGGACTGAAATCCAGCAGCAGAATTGTCAGTTTTATCTGAGATAAAACAAGGTGCAAAATTGGCTGCTATTAAGAATTGATAAGACTGCATGTACTCATTTCATCATTCAAATTATTCCCAAAGTACAAAAGAGGACTGGAAGATTCAGCCAGGCTATATATCAGAGATGGCGAACCTTTTAGACACCGAGTGCCCAAACTGCGTGCGCGCATGCCCAAACTGAAAGGTGCGTGTGTGCGTGAATGTGTGCATGCATGAACATGCGCAGACATGTGCTGACATACATGCATGCATACGTGGCTATGCGCATGTGTGGCTATGCACGAACGTGCGCATGCGCGGACATGCGTGCATGCACAACAGAGACCTGAAGACCAGCTGGCTGGCGGGAGGCGGGGCATCCCAACACCAGCAGCGCAACAAGAGGTAAGATCTTTTTCTTTCATGAGCTTCTGTTACGTCGTTTGCAGGAAAACAGAAGCTCACAAAAGAAACGCCATGGAGATCTGACCTGGGCCGACGGCACGTGCCAGCAGAGAGGGCTCTGCATGCCACCTCTGACACATGTGCCATAGGTTTGCCATCACGGCTATATATGTTCCCCCGTGGTCTTTAGTGATGAAGGCAGGTAAAGACGTACGCTTAGTGACGTACACTACTATTACAAATGATACAAGTTTTCAAAAACTCTGGAGAATAATGCTGTTTGTCTAAAAAATAAATATAAATTACGACAAAAACTGAATTTATCTAAAAAACATTAATTCCACAAATCAATTATGCACAATGTGAGGAAGTATTTCCTTTTTTTTTTCCTGTTCTAAATTTTCTTCCACTTAATTTCATGGGGAAAAAAATCATGTTTTACTTTCTAATATTTTGAAAGGAGGAGAAAAACGTACTCGCTTATATTTTATCAACCTTTGCTAATTTGTTATTTTCAAATCAGAACAATAATTTCACATATTTAAATGCAAACCTTCACTGTTTGCCCAGGACAGGTTATTTAATCTTTTTATTCTGTACTAATATAGAAGCATACAATGGTTAAAAGACCCTCTAACTATTATGGAACTTCAAAAGGACTAATCATATTTGAATCATAAACAATCGTAAACAAAATAACACACATTTATGTTGAATCTTACACGTTTAGTTAAAGAAGGATTATAAAAATGGCTTGCATTAAACTTCGTTAATTGAAAGTAATATATTGTGAAAAGGTGCAATTTACTCCTACCAAACAGATCTATTCGCTATTTTGAAATAGTGATCATTGACTAATGTAAGCTTTTCATGGATGAATATACTACCTGTGGCCCAATATTTTCAGATACAGCTATGGAGAACAAATTTTGAAATGGTTCCCTGGACAAAAACTGAATACTGCCAGAATTTATTTGCAAGCTGATCCATTGTAAGGGAAGCTGAATTCTTAATATTCCAGACAATAGCCAAAGCTAGGATAAATCTGGAAGTGTAGAAAGTTAAAATGTTGATAGGGTATTTTGGCTTTAAAGAACTTGCCCCTATCCATTCGATCTATGCAGATGAGGAAATTCAACACAGAACTCTTCCCTCTAGGTTGCAAAATTATAATTTCTCCCGCAAAGTTGCCATACTTTTTTTTTTTTACATGCCTCTTCATGCTCGCTTTTGCCTTTGCTGCAAAGTCCCCCGTCAGTGAATTCTAATATAAGTTAGTAGACAGACAGGGGTAAAACACAACTCATGTTTTATGATTTTTACACATCACTGGCGTGGCAATGACTATCAAAATTTAAACTCCTCTTTTCATGGTAATTAATAATGCCCTGTCTGGCCCAACTTCTGATGTCTTTCCATCACATGTTGCACCTTGGAAACTGCCAAGACATCAATCTCTCTTAGCCCGGAGAGCTTCCTTAAATGAAAAATCTTATCTAGAACAGGTCATGTTATATAACAACTGACGGGCTTTGCCTGGGAAATGAAAGATGATGAGGTAGAATCCCGGGGACAGAGGCTATCTCCATAAATCTGCCAAAATTGGAGTTGTGGATTACTTTACTAGATTAATTGCCTGTCCTTCAAACAAAGCCCTGACCTCAGTGGCTGAACATCACAATTTTCTAACCTCATTTATGAGCACAAAACAAGGAATTGTTTCTACAGAGGGATGTAAGAGAAGGACATCTGTTGACTGTCCTACAGTTTATCAGAAGGGATTCAGCAAAACTAACTGATTTTCTAATTATCAACATTCAGGGTGGTTTCCTATTAAGTGATTTTTGCTAGTTCTTTTATCTTTGATGAAATTTTATGTACAGGTATTTCTCACTTATTGGGACTTGCAATGCTGTCATTAAGCAACACAATCATAAAGTGAAATGGAACATGCCCATGTCCAATTTAGGGCATCGGTTCATCAGTTCCAGCTGTGGTTTTTAAGCACATCACTGTGAGTGCAATGTCACATGATCATGACTTGCGATTTCCTGCCAACTTCCCCAATGACTTCGCTTGTCGAAAGCCAGCTGTGAAGGTCACAAGTGGCAATCCCATGACTGTGGGATGCTGCAACCATCATAAATGCATGCCATTGCCATGCAAGCCAAATTATGATCACATGACTGCAGGGATGCTGCAATGGCTGTAACATCAAAGACTGGATTTGGTGGTTGGTAGGTGAGGACTTCCTGTGTTTTCATTTTCAGTCTTAGTCTTTGTGTGTTGAGAATTGCTTTAGCCTAGGCTACTCTTAATTTACCGTACGCAAAGAAATCCAGGTTAAGATCTGCCTTGTTAATCAGATTAAAGTTATAAAAGTTTGTTTTTTTTTTACACAAACAAACAATGCATTTTTTCTGAACAGAGTATTGGCCAAGTCACAACTTTGTACAGCTTTTAGTTATCTCCAACACAATTTGTATATTTCACTTTTTGCCATAATATTCTTTCTCTCTAGTTTTTATTTTCTTTTCCTTGTTTTGTCTGATATATAACCAATATTACCATTTGCCCTAATCTCTAATCTTAATCAATTTCTCCCCCTTAATTTTCTCCAAATTAAAACCCTACAATTTGAAATCCATCATTTTTCTAATAATTAACCTTAACTCTAAGTCATCCTATTCAAATATTTCCCCATTGCTCCCTTTTCACAACATAATATAATTCCAAGTATTTTCCCTAAATCTCATTATTCCAATCACAAATATTTTTCTTTGTCAATTTATCCAAATACTACAATCAAATATCTTACTACAATTCACTTAAATATATAACATTACAATCCTTCGTTTCTTTTTCTCAAACACAAAAACTGAAAAAAGAACCAACAATTTTAGATTCATAGACCTATTTCTCCTCAATGCACAAAGAGATGTCAACTTTACAGTCCTTGGGATGCTCTGAAATTATTCAGGGATGAACCCAGTAGTGGGTTGCCCCCGGTTCGCACAGGTTCTATAGAACCAGTAGTAAAACTGATGGGAGGCTCCGCCCACTGACCCTGACGTCACTAAAACGCTTCTGCGCATGTACAGAAGCTTTTACACATGTGCAGAAGCTCCTGCGCATGTGCAGAAGAGATGCACATGCACGAGTGAAGCGAGCGCGTGTGCTTGGCCCCGCTGCGAACTGGTAGTAAAGGTAAGTAGAACCCACTCCTGGATGAACCTAAAAAATTGGTTTCCTCTGAATTATTTTCAATTATTACGCAAAACCTAGTAATATCAGGGAAAAGCATAGAAAACCAGCTGAGAAATTTCATTGGTTTAACTTCTTAAACTTCACTGTAAATCCCCCAGATATCACAGTTAAGAAAGAGACTTAGAATTCATACTGACTTTCCTTTAAATGAAATTTCAGTGACATTCTATCTTTCAGGCACATTGAAAATCCTTTTTTTTTTTCTTTTAAAGAAAAGGGGACCTTCAGCCATATCAATCCAAGAAAATAAAATAAATGTGATCGCCCAGGTGATATCTGTGTAACTGAATCATTTCATGTTGACCTTAGTCTTTTCTTGAAAAGGTTATGCTTCATCTTCTGGTTTTATTGTTTTTTCATCAAGAAAAACCTTGTATTTGTAGATGAGTTGGATATATAGCAGTTGCTGCAGTTTGTTCTGAAAGGCAACTTTACAAATTTATATCCCCCCCAAAGGCAGTATTTTCTAGTTAGTTTTTTCCCCACAATAAATACATTAACTGAATGATACCAGTAACTTTATTTTCACTGAGCTGCAATAAAGGGGGAGGGGAGCTGCAAAAATCACATGCAGCGATTAATTACTAATCAAATTCACATGCTAGCACCCATATTTAGACAACTTTCATGCACACTGCACAAATTTTCCAAACTAAGCAGAAAACACATTCATGATCTTTGCCATGATGATAAAATATGCATACATTACTGATCTGACAATAGCAAAAGTGAAACTACTTTGATGCTTGAATTACATACTTCATTGACTATTGTAAATCATTATCTTTTAAAACAAGCACATGTTGCAATTCACTTGTAGATGTTCAACGACAAAGTCCTTTATTCTCCCCCCCCATTTATTACAGTCATAGACCAGAGACCAGAACAAATAAAAACGCTCAGTAAATATACAATTAAAAATTTTAGAATAAAATAATAAATAACAGATAAAATCTATGATAAAATCCAGTCTGTCAATTACACATGGTCTAATCCAAAATTACAATCCATAAACTGTGTGGCTGTTGTGAACCAGGCCCAAGTAAGTAGTAGGAAAATCAGTCAGTGAAAAAACAAACAAACTTTATTCGAACAGTTGAGAATTACTTCATTCCCAGCATCGTTCAACTAAATTAAAGCAAATTCCTCCCAACACAAATTCCTCAGTCCTATCGCAAACCTTAGTCCAATTAGGCAAACTGCTAAAGGTCTTTCTTGGCAAACGTTCAGAAGTCACAGATACAAAAATAAATACAAGGCGTAGACAAAGAAGAAGACGAAGCTACCAACGTTGTTTTCTGGCAAAGCCCAAACGCCGTTGTTGGTCTGTTTTAAGCCTTATGGGAGGAGCCAATCATGTCTTGGCCCTACTCCCGAGTTGTCCTCTTTGCTTGAGCTGCTCTTGCCTTCTGGCAGCTCTTCTCATGCGTGCATTAGGAACAGGCTCCTCCTGTTCCTCTGCCTCACTCCTATCAGTCTCTGGAGGCTCTGGAGTCCACACCACACTCCCCGATGGCCCTGGCCCCATCTCTGCCTCTGACGCAGAGCCCTCATCCGGGCCTTCCCCAGCCTCCAGGACTGGCCCATGTTCTTCCTCAGCCTCATCGCTGTCCAACTCCACTGCCAGCTCTGCAGGCTGCTGGCAGACCACAACAGTGGCATGTGTGGTCAGTTTAATACTAAAAGGGGAAGGAATAAGCAATGCAAAGGGTTTGCCACATTTGTTGTATAAAATAGCTATGGTGGATTAGACATGTGTTTGCGACGAATCCCCAGTGCTGCTGTGCAGAATCTAGCCACTTGCACTGTAGTTATGGACTGTTCGTCCTTAAGCAGCCACTGGAGATAAGCAGTGTCGGAATGGATACCTAGCAATTATTGGAAGGATATTTATTTTCTCTGAATAAAAGGAACATCAAAGGAGTATGTGACCAACGGTCTCCACCTCTCCTGAGCCACAGGAACTGTGTCTTTCAGTCAATGGTATCTTTTTATATTTCCCGTACAGGACAGCCGATGGAAGCGCATGGCAACGTATGAGCAAAAATGCCTTCTGATGACAACTTTAGCTGACTCCAACTGGCTAAAATAGCTGGCAGGAGTAACACCATATCTAATGGCATCTGGAGCCAGAAACAACGGAGCTTTTCCTAAGTCCGTTTGCCTTTTGATGTCCTCTACCCTTTGTTTTAAGGGGATGTGGTGGCTCAGAGGCTAAGACGCTGAGCTTGTCGATCGGAAAGATTGACAGTTCGGTGGTTCAAATCCCTAGTGCTGCATAACAGTGTGAGTTCCCGTTACTTGTCCCAGCTTCTGCCAACCTAGCAGTTCAAAAGCATGTAAAAATGCAAGTAGAAAAATAGGGGCCACCTTGGTGGGAAGGTAACAGCGTTCCGTGCGCCTTCGGCGTTTAGTCATGCCGGCCACATGATCACGGAATTGTCATCAGGCAATGCTGGCTCTTCGGCTTAGAAACAGAGATGAGCACTGCCCCCTAGAGTTGGGAATGACTAGCATGTATGTGTGAGGGGGAACCTTTACCTTTACCCTTTGTTGCAAGGTTTGTTTTGTTTGATTGTAGTCCAACTTGAGTATTGAGGCTGGGGAGAAACCTAATTTGGCAAAGTTGGACTGTCCTTTATTCTTATATGCGTCAACATTGCTCCTCTAAAGTATCTCTTACTGTAATTTCAAATCTTCAGGGAAATCTGATTAAACATACTTTCAAATCTATCTCTTCCCTTTTTCCTTATTCTGGTCTCCAAGTTTCTTTTCATATTAAATTATTGGTTGTAATGTTTCGAAAGAAAATTTCCTTCTAATATCTTTCCCACAATTGCACATCGTCTAAGATTTTTGTTATGTTCTAAATCTTCTGGGTTTGAGGAAAACAGAATCCCAACATAAAGAGGAAACAGCATAGCTAACCAATAGTACCAACCAACAGCAAATTCAATAAAAGACAATATATGTACTTCAGGGTTAAAATGTTGGGTTCCTGAAAATGTTCATTACTAGGATAAGTAGCAAGATCAGTGTGAGAGGAAGATTAAGGTTTGCTGGGCTGCTTATCTATAGTAGCTTGCTCTGCCAGTCTTGATGGGATGTGTCTTCCTCCTTGATCAGAGGATGATAGTATTGTTTCTTCCATGATTGTTTATCTAGTGTTGTTTCCTATTTAATAAGTTGTTAACTGTAGGGCAGATGTATTCTAGGCTGCTTGTTTCCTTTCTACGTTTTTGGTTATATCTTTGATGTCAGTCTAAGAGCATTTTTTTTCTTAAAGAATTCTTACAAAAAGAGGTCCATCAGTATGCAAAATCATCCCTCCTCCATGGGATCTACCGTGTTTCCCTGAAAATAAGACCCTGTCTTATATTTTTTTGAACCCCGAAATAAGCACTTGGCCTTATTTTCAGGGGGGTCTTATTATTTTGGGTCATGTGGAGCAAGACGGGCTCCTCTTGCTATCTTACCTGATTTCCAGCTCTGTCTCCCTAACCCTAACCAGAGGAAATGGCGGGGACCAGCTGTGCATGCTTTTAAATATTTTCAGAGAGGGCTTATTTTTGGGGGGGAGACCCTATTTTTGGGGGAAGGCTTATTTTAGCACATGCGCTCAAAAGCCCAATTGGGCTTATTATCCAGGGAGGTCTTATTTCGGCGAAACATAGGTATAACATATGCTATGCCCATCCATAGATCCTTACAAGTAACCTAGGAAAGCTACACACTCTTCTGTACCTTATTCAGATATTTTTTGGAAATCAAGAGTAACAACTGACTACTAATTTCCACCGGCTTGTTCTAAGTTTTTGATTCAAACTATATTTTAATTACATGGCTGGCACAATGTTAAATTTTAGCAATATTTTCCAGTTAAATACATCAAGTTATTTTCAGAGATTAGCTCTCATTATATCTTTATAGATCCTTTTATTGAAAATCAATGCCTAAAGAGCTGCCGTTACATTTGGATGCACATATATTAGGATCAATTCAAATTCTTTTCTGCTATTCTCATGTAAATTAATTTCATACTTGTCACTGAATTCAGCAATGTTGCAAGGAAAACATTTATCTTATCGTGATACTTCTGAACTCATAGTCAAGGAATCTTCTTTGGCTATGAAATTCCATTTTAGAAGAGGAATTTACATTAGAAGCTCAAATGTGAACGTACTGACAATAATATCACCGTAAATACAATTCACTTTCTAATTCTGGCCAGCTAAATGAAGACATTTTGCAAAATCTATCATATAGTTCTTCAAAGTTTGCATTTGTCAGGAGATGATATTGTTTTTAAAAGGTGTGACAGCACTTTTCTCTTTCTCAATGCAGAGAACCAAAGTACAAAATGAAAGAGATTGGCCACAGATTCAAAATGCTTCATACCACGTAATGAATAGCTAACTCCACCTCATGTCAAAATCTGATGTTCAAACTAGACATGGAAAAAATATGCCACTGAGGAAATCTGCTACTTACAAGGATGTTGTACCATGAATCTGTAGTATCATTACACACGAACATACACACACAAAGAAAATAAAAGGAAAATGCTAATCAGCCTTAATCACTTGTTGCTTTGATGTAATTTGAATTTTATTTTTTTTCTGGTGAAAGATAGAATGTGATAGATCCTGAGGCAGTGATTAAGAGATTGATGTACGCGAGCAAATATGCTTGTGTTTATAAAAAGTGTGTGATCGCCTCTTACTCTGCATGTATGCAAGACTCAAGGATTATATTCAGGCAATTTTCTATAATAGGGCAGTTACATAACAGGTGGTATAGTAAAATCTGGACTATTAGAAGATCAAAGAGAGTCTTGATAAACAAAGTTATTACAGTATTTCAGAGATAGAACCTGCATCTACAGAAAAGTTTATAGGCCTTAGGTTTTTTGTATTTCAGTAAAGCATGGTTTAATTTGGGTTTCTTAGGCTTTTAATACTGAAGTTCACCAAATCTTAACATCAAATGTAAGATTTAATTCTGGAAAATCTGATTTTGTTTCATAGATTTAAATTTTGATTTAAAATGTATTTTTATTGAGTCAGAACTCACACTGGTGCTTTAAATATAACAAGAATTGAGTTTTGGGAATGCCAGGAAATTGAGCTGATTTTGAAGCAAATAGCTGAATTAATGATTGATTAACACCACGTACCAAATTATCCATACTCTGGTTCACACTTTTCATGCAACATCAACTGTATTCAGAACACATCAACAACGTCTCTTCATCATAAATAATTACGTCAGGTAAATATGTTATTATACATTCAGCAAACAAAACTCATGAGATCTCAATAAAAAAAAGTATGGATATTCACTGCAATGAATGACACTGCAAAATTCAACTAATTTCAACACTAGGTTGAAAAACATCTGGTTTAGCTCTTTATCCTGGGAAAAATATCATTTGATTTTCCATCTATGTTATTTTGCAACAAAATGTCGAATGTCAACAGAATTATATGGCCTTAGCTAGTTTATCAAATGGACACAAATCTGTTCACCCTACCTTTTTAGCATTAGTATTTTTCAGACACAATTTTGACACTGTTTAAAGAAAGCATTCAAGTCAGCTTTGTAAAGGAAACACTACAGTATTGTCCAAAGCGCACTTTTTCGATGTTTTTCAAGTAATAATCACAGCTCAGTTCAATCACCGAAGTTTCTTCTATCATAATTTGGATTTAAGATAAGAGCGGTATGGAAGGAAGTAAAAGTTGATTTCCAATCTGTCTAATAATGACTGAGACAATTTCAGAGCACATAGTTGTAATAGCTGTAGCTACTCATAAATCCTGTGGAGTATCAAGACTTCCTTCTTGACAGTGCTGATGGGAGAATCCCCAATACAAGGAAGCTTTGAGGAACAAGATGAACAGAAAAGCAGCAGATGTTTGCTAAGGGCTGGCAACAATGGAAAAGGCAGAGGAGAAGAGTTATAGCTATTATAGCAAAACAAGATAATATCGCTTCCAAGACAAAGACAATGGGGAGAGAACAGAGCTATTTCTCCTTGAAGAACAATCTGTGGAGTGAGAAGGCCCACAACTGGGGGGTTCCTTCTGAATTTACAGCTCCAGTGGTGGGACTCAGCCGGTTTGGACCAGTTCAGGTGAACTGGTAGTTGTGACCTGAGGGTGGGCCTGCCCATCCACCCTGGCACTATGCCGTCCTATTTAGTCATGTTTTTTAAGCCACGCACGTGCTTGCAAGCCGTGCACGAGCAAAGTGCATGTGTGGAAAGCCACACACATCTGTGGAAGGCCGCGCGAGCGAAGCAAGCATGTGCGCTCACATTTTCGGTGCTGGGCAAACCGGTTGTTAAATTATGGGAAGCCCACCTCTGTACAGCTCCTGCCTGGAAGCACAGGTGGAAACTGGAGCCAACAAAACCAGTTGTGGTCTTTCCTGGAACATGACACACGGATTTGTGCCTATTTTATTCTTTTAAACACTAGGGCAAATGATGAGAGACAGGAAGGCTCTTCATATATTGTCCTTGTATTTTTTTTTTCATTTGGCCCCTCCCTTCCCCTGTCTTTATTCCCTCTCTTCAAAATGTAGTTCAGATGGAAGTAAGTCTTTTCTATTGTCACGTACAGTATTTCTTAGTAAATGTACTTTTACTTAAAAATTAATGAGTTAGCATCGATTGGGATCTATGTAGTATATAGTCTATTATATAGAGAATATATTTTGCAACAAGACCACTGTATTGGGTTACTTCTGCCCTAGGGGGCCATCTGTAAACTACAAGTTGTCCAAACTACAGCAGCACAAGGAATAATGGGTATTTCTTATTGTGCCCATGTGTCTCCATTATCATGCGAATTACACAGGCTACCAGCTGTTTTTTGGGGTGTAATTCAAGGTGCTCGCTGGTGGTTACCTTTAAAGTCCGCCAAGGTTTTTTTTTCCCCATTGTTTTTGCTTGGCCATTGTGTTAAGAAGAATGGGTGTGCTCCAGATGCGTTTTTGTGAGGCCTAAAAAGTGTGCTTTTGCTGTCATTGCTGCTGCCATTTGAAACCGCTTCTCCCAGAGATAGGGAGGGCACCTACTCTCCTGAGGTTCCAAAAAGCCCTTAAAACCTGGCTTTTGGTCCCAAGCCAAAAAGGGGGAGGGGGAGGAGAATGTTGTATTGTGCTTTAATGACTACTTTTAGTGTGGACTGTTTTCTTGTACTGTTCTCAACCTTTCAAAAACCTAGTGTTAGTATTTAGGGTACTGTTTTTTTGCTCAGACTACCTCGGAGGGTTGACATCAATCTTGCAAGTCTGTAAGCGCTTCTTCCACCCACCCACCCCTGTCCTTTACTTTTCAGCGTCCCTTCTCAGATGCTTTCCATGCCCACATCCCTTCTGTGCACTCTGGCATCTGTCTATTGCCTGACCATTGTCTAGCCTGTGGCTTTTTTCTCTTCGTTCCTCTCAAGGATATTCCCACAAACTGTTACAGCTTGTTGAGATGGATCGTATTGATTCACTGATGCTAGAATGGTCAGTTTTGTTTATTGCTTTGCTTATGGTTTATTTTGTGCTCTATCTGGGGTAATTAGAAATTATGTAATTGGAATGTAGTGCAACTTACAGTACAACCTCATCAAAGGGGACAAATTCTCCATTTGGTAGACAAAATATGCTATGCTATGCTATGCTATGCTATGCTATGCTATGCTATGCTATGCTATGCTATGCTATGCTATGCTATGCTATGCTATGCTATGCTATGCTATGCTAGCAAAACTTCAATTCAATGGACTTTTACTTAAGGCAGGGTTCCCCAACCACTAGGCCATGGCGCAGTACTGGGCCGTAGCCTGTTGGGAACTGGGCCCCACAACCAGTGGGTGAGCGTGCAAAGCTCCATTTGTGCAAACTGTGGTGCACAGGAAACCATCCCCTCTCCCCCACCCCCCACACTGCCAGTCCGCAAAGCTGGAAAGGGAACCACAGACTTAAGGCTCTTCATATGCAACATACAAAATTTGATCCTCCTTGCAGAGTTTCTTAGATTAAAGTTTTACTGTTGTTTCTAGAAAGAACTGGACACCTCCTCCCCAAATAATCCATTCAATACAGGTTTTAGTATACATTTCTTTCTAATGCCCATTTTGAGTAGATGAAAATAAAAGAATGGCTGTCTTTATTTACAAATTTTTTGCTCCAAAGATCAGTGAATGTGCTTTCGACAATGCAGTATCTAAACAGACTTAACAAAAAGTAGATATTGCTGGTAATAGCAGCTTTTCATTGGGGTTCAGGACCATGGACAGCAATTCTGTAACTGAAGTTCAAAAGAAAAATCAAAAAAGCAATGATCTGAACCAATTGAAAGGTGTTTATACTAAGACAAGAAAATATTTTTGGATGCTTTGTATCCTCAAAAACTGAGATGTTTTAGGCCCAGTTTCTTTTTGGTCATTTTTGGCTTTTTCTGGATAGATTTAGAGTTGAAAAGTAACAAATAGGTTGAAGGACACAAGTAACATATAGTCTGGAAGAGATAGAAAAAGCAAGCAATATACTATAAACTATCAGGAGTTGCTTTGTTGTTAGCAATATTAGTGTCCCTGTTTCAAAATTTTTAAAAATGTAGACCATTTACAATAAAATTAGTAGATGTTATTCACATTGTTAAGAGCATATGGGAAAATCAGTCAAAATCTACTGTTTTATTAGTAAATTCTATGTACGAAATCATTTATTTTCAAATCATAATCTTTGTTACAAGAAACAATTTGGGTTTTTAAATATTTCACTGTGTAAATATCTGCTTAGAAATTCTTGTTTCTGTTTGTTTATTCATATGTTCCATATCCAGATGGCGATGGAGGAAGAATTAGCAACTATTGGGAGAACATTGCAGAAGGATTGCAAAAGCTCAAATAAAACAATAATTGATCATTTATCAATTTGTATAAATATGATGGCTTTATTTACAACAAGCCAGCCCAAACTGAGCAACTTTAGGACTTACAGTTTTCAACTCCCAGATTTCCCCAGCCAGCATGTCCCTAAGTCTTAAATGTGTCAAGTGTTGGGCACTCCTGCTTTATAGCCTAAAATCTTGTTACCTTTAGTCTAGACTGATTTTTATGACTCACCTGACACAATTGTATAACCGATACCTCTTGGCCGCCCTTTGTCTTGATCAATTGCAGTTATCATACGCACAGTTGTACCCTGGGGACACAAAATAAAAGAAGAGAATTGGCACTGCTGAATTTCCAATTCATATATTGTTTATCATGCTTGCTAAATAGTTCCATATCTAATCCCCCTATATTTCATTTCTGAATTTTTAAATCTTATTCCCGTGGTATTTATTATTTACTATTCAATATCATGAACAAATTACTAATGCTGGTTAATTTACTTCTACAACATTTGTAAAGTATACAAGGAAGAAAAAAAATCATCCTACTTATAGTTCCAAAGGGAAACATTGCTAACTATCACCAATAGCTATCATGTACAATTCAAGTCTCACTCTCTTATCTATACCATAAAGCCAATCTGGTCTAGTGGTTAGGGCACCAGGCTAGAAACCAGAACACTGTGAGTTCTAGTCCCACCTTAGACATCAAAGCTGGTTGGGTGATCAATTACTCTTCCTCAGACCAACCCATCTTACAGAGTTGTTGTGGGGAAAATAGGAGGATGATGGAGTATTATATATCCTCACTTGCCTTTTTTTAAAAAAAGATTTTTATTTTTTAAAAAATATAAATATTCCATCTTCTCTTAAACAGTGTGTCGTCGGGGTACAAATATCTCTGTACCCATCAGAATTTACAAAATCATTCACTACATTGATATTAATTCTCTAATCTTACAATTATAGTATATTAAACAATTGAGCATAGTAAACATTCATTTTCCCTCTTAATGTATCTTCTAATAAGAATATAATAATATTAAGCATAATAATAATTATCATATTGTTTACATCTCTATCTTAACATATTTTCTACTCTTTAATCTGCTTCTTTATTTCCACCTTCCATTTTTATTCTCTAACCATTGACAAAATATCATATAATATTCAGTTTATTTTTTCTCCTTAATTGCCAGCGTTAATCTATTCATTTCTGCACATTATAATATTTTCCTAATCACTTTCTCATCAGTAGGGATCTCTTCACTTTTCCAGTTTTGTGCAAATACAATTCTAGCTGAGGTTAATACATGAATAATTAAATATGTGTTTTCTTTACTATAAGTTTCAGGTAACCTTGAGTTACTCACTTGCCTTGAGTTACCTATAAATTAATAAAATTAAATAAAATTCAATATCTATGGTTACAAATGTAAATATAGATCTTAACGTGACATCAGCTTGACTTGACCTATGCACTAAGCCCTTCTCCTGCAAACCAACACAAGGAACTGAATGGTTTTATCTTTTAAAACACTTGTGAATGTGCTCCCTGAACAATCTCAATTTCTTTACCACTTATCAAATGGCCAGTGAACTGTAGCTGGAATTAGGTCACAAGGTGAGCATGTCTATTACTGTTCAAGCTTTGCTTTGACCTTATTTATTTATCTATTAATCAAATTCATGTAGCTGCCCATCCCATGAAAAGTGACTTGGATCATTTTTGCCTTGGGGGTTGGGGGGGGACACCCCGAAACAAACATGATTGGAAGCAAGTACATTTTCCCAATATATAAGCAATTTATTGGTGTTATAGTTTTTAGGACTTCTGGTAAATGATAACATAATAATGTGCATGTACTGTGCATGTTCTGTGAGATAACTATTCATCATTTTTATGCAGCACAGAGATACAGAGATATCACAGTCCATCATAAGTTATTAATTTACTTACATATACAAATTATATGCTGCCTGATGTCCAATGACTCTGGCAGCTTACAAGTAAGAAAAAAATACTCAGTAACAAATTTTTTAAAAATCATAAAGGGCCCAAAGGCAAACATAAACCCCAAAACTTCATTGGCATGGGAGCTATCCAAATTTGGGGGGAGGCTATTATTCCAAAGGACAGATGCTGTAAGAGGGAAGGAATATGTCCTGGAGGGTCCATTAGATGACACTGTTTAATTCATTGGACATGAAGCATGTCCATCCTGCCTGATTTCATGAAAGAGACAGAAACAACCAGAAACAGCAAGTCCTTCAATGTAAATCTTGTCAACCCAATAGCAAACACTAGTTGTAACTCAATCAGAGGTGGTATTCAGCAGGTTCTGACTAGTTCTGAAGAACCGGTAGCAAAAATTTTGAGTCATTTGGTCAGAACCAGTAAATACCACCTCTGACTGGCCCCGCCCCCATCTATTCTCTGCCTCCCAAGTCCCAGCTGATTGGGAGGAAATGGGGATTTTGCAGTATCCTTTCCCTGGATTGGGGAGGGAATGGAGATTTTACAGTATCCTTCCCCTACCACGCCCACCAAGCCACGCCACGCCACACCCACCAAGCCACGCCCACGGAACTGGTAGTAAAATTTTTTGAATCCCATCATTGAACTCAATGTCTTCTCTTTGGAACAACTGTTCTTATATCTTTGCAGAAGAATTAGTAGATTGAGAGGGACAGCAGTAAAACCCAGAGAGAGAATTATGATTCCAAGCCACACACTGTCTTTGTATTTAAAACTTCAACTATGCCATGGTTTTTACTGCATATTGAGAATTATGGTGTTCATCCATCTGACCAGGATCAGAATGAAATACCCTAAAGGCATTAACAATGAAACACCATTCTAAGTATTGTATTTACTGGCAGAGTCATGTTACCATTTCTCAACCAAGACTTACAGGTGACCCTTGCATCTAGTAATTCACGACCTTGTAAAATTTAACTCACATCTCTTTAAAAGCGGGATTTTTCTTACCTGGAATTAAAACAGGTCTGGGCATATATCAAATAAATCCATATCACTGACTTGAATAAGAAAGGCTCTATTTCATCTTCTTTATTTAGATAAATAAAGAGTGCATTCCATTTTGCCCCATGACAATTTCATAAAGTAAATTAGGCTGAGAAACACTGACTGGTTCAAAATTACTCAGCAGGTTTTATAGTTAGGAGTGAACTTAAAATCGTGCTTTTCTGTGCTTTTGCCTAATGTTTTAGCCCACAGGTGTCAAACTCGCGACACATTGCCATCACATGACATTTCACGACATTTTTCCCATTCGTGGAGCTGGGGTGGGCATGGCCAGCATGCGATGCTTCCATCCCACGAGCCACCAGTTTGACATTCCTGTTTTAGCCACTGTACCATTTATTTGGAAATATTTGACTGAAGATTCGTCAACATTCACATCATCATTACTTATCTATAACCTTTTTTTCCCCCACCTGTAGCTTCAACATCTTTCTTCACCTTGCAGCGAGATGGGTAGAAAACAAATTTAATAAATAAAATAAATCTTTCAGCATAAACCTGTAATAGCGAACCTGTGGCACGCGTGCCACAGGTGGCACGCAGAGCCCTCTCTGCGGGCACACAAGCCGTCACCCCAGCTTAGCTCCACCATGCATGCGGATACGCCTCCTGCTGGAAAGCTGGTTTTTGGGTCTCTGCCACATATGCTCGGGGGCGGGGCGCATGTGGGAGACGTGCGTGTGTGGGGGGGTGGGGTGCATGCACAGGGCGGGGCGCATGCACACGCAGAGGCTGCACGTGAATGCGCAGTGGGCAGAGTGCATGCGTGCAGGATGGGGGTAGCATGGGGGTTGCACACGCATGCGCAAGGTGCATACTGGGGGTCGTGCACACGGGGTCACCCATCCATGTGTGGAGGGCGGGGGCGGGGGTGTCACGCACACATTGCATTATGGGTGCGCGCATACGCTTTCAGCACGCAACAACAAAAAGGCTAGCTATTACTGGCATAAACTTGTTGTGGCCCACCAGCGGCCTGCGCAGATCGTGGCTGATCCCGATGAAGAGGAGGCTGGTGTGGTGTCACGCCAGCAGCCTGCGCAGCCGGCGCTCGTGTCGAACAGCGAGGAGGCTGAAGAGGATGTGGTGCCAGAGGCAGAGACTCAGCCAGGGCCTTCAGAACCTCCAGAGGTTCAGAGTTCAGAGAGCACCAAGGATCATACAGTTCAACCTTAAGCTGCAAATATTCTCTTCTGTAACAGTTATGTGGCTTGGCACTTGGAGCACTGCCTTTCTCCAGAATTAGCTCATCCTATGTATTTATTCCAAAAACAGCTGATAATCCAAAACCTACATGAAGTGATAGACACAGAAGCCAGAGGTATGTCCTTTAAGTGGTACCCACCCCATATGGAATATCTTGCCCACATATCCTTCTTACTAAAGCAGTAAAGATTATCTTGAACTAATGGTGCTAATGATGGACCTGGGCTATTAAAATGTTTACAATACTCTTTATATAAGTGTATTTTCTGACTTATCTTGACTCTTTGGGATTAAGGTGGTAAAGAAATGATTCTGCAAATAAATAAAACTAAATTTTAATTATTTTTCAAGCAAAGCTAGATATAATGATGTATGATCATCATCTACTGGTAAATAAACTGAAAAAGGAAAATTTATTTTGGATATGAGCATATGTTTATTTGCTCTGCATCTCAGAATATGTCTTCTACACAGCTAATTTTCATTGTACCTGGGAAGTCTCATGTAGGAAATGACTAGGCTGAGCTTGAGAGGGGGATCAAATGCATCATTAGTCATGAGTTTCTTTGTGCCCACAAAGTCCAGCCCATCTTGAATTCCATTGACTCTTAGCTACTCCCAATTTGCTTTGACTGTTAGTAGTTCAGATTCTTGTAAAGAGCTTAAGTTTCCAATAAACTCTTTTGAAGTCTGTGGACCTCCTGATTTTCCCAGCACTTGACATCTTAAAAATTAAAAAAAACTACAGAGTTCCAGTGCTGTGGAAACATATTTGAACAAAATTTGCACACATCATTATTCATAATAAAAATTAATATATGTTTAATTTCATGAAATATTTTCTATTTATTTGTGTATTTTTGTGTATTTTGTGCCTGACAGGAGATCTGGCATCGCATTTCTAAATTAATATTCTGGTAGAGTTTTAAGACATTAAAAACCAATATGGTTTGATAGCACACTTGCCATTTGCCAAAGGAACCCCTCACAAACATATTGAAGAAAGCTTTTGAGAAGGATGGGATAAATTTTGAATTAGAGGTAATAAACTTTTAAGAGACACTTTCATTTTAACAAGACTTTTTGTGAGCTTCTTGTTCCCTAAGAAACAATTTAATATTATTGGTACAAGTGGTACAATCTTTGAATGAATGTAAAAGTAAGAAAGAAAAAGATGTTTTACTTTGAATGATCATCTGAATCCACATTTATCCAAATGTGGAATTTTCTATTTATTATATAACATTTCCTAAAGATTAAATTCAATCTCTGTTTGCTTAATGGCCACCATGTTCACTTAATGACACCCCCCCATTCCAAAAAGGGTCACAAAATCAGGCACAATCACATAGTGATCTACTTTATGACCATCACAACTTACTACTGACATTGATGGCTCAATTATGGTCATACGTCAAGGACTACTGGTCAGGGGTGGTTTGGTTCGCATTGCGTGCGTGCACGCTCTTCTGTGCATGCGCAAATCACCTATGATGATGTCCGGGTCAGTGGGCAGAGCCTCCCGCGGTTGCAAACCGATCTGAACCGGGGGCAACCCACCACTGCTACTGGTACTCAAAACATATGCTCACAATATTTCTGAAGTGGCTGGAACAACTTAAAGCACCACAAATGTATCTGGTTTGCACACTATTGCAGATGCAGTCACTCAAACAAGAATACTGAATTCTTCCCTCACAGGGCAGGGTTGGGGAAATTTAAACAAAAAAAAAATTCTGCCCAACTCTTCTGCTACAATAATACTCCTGTTGAGAGGCAGGAGGGGGTGAAAGGGAGAAGAAAATTTGTTTCAATGTTTTTACAGAAAGAAAAAGGATGTGCAAAGATCTTTTTTAATAAAGTCTTGAGCTTCTAATAAAGCAGTCGCAGGAAGAATAAAATAAGGAGGTATTAACTTAGTGATAGTAAGCCTTTGGGGCAAGGACAGTGTAAATCAACTAATTCTTTTGACTGAGTGTGTTTTGTGAATACATTGGATGTGTGTGGCTAGTGCACTTGTGGGTATCTACATACACATACAATGTACACACACACACACACACACACATATATATATATGTCTGTCTGTGTATCTCTCTCTTTCTCTCACCGTGCATGTATGTATGTATGTATGTATACATACACATATACAAATGCATTTTACATACACATACAATGTACACACACACACGTTTATATACATATCCACAAATGCATTTTACATACACATACAATGCATACACACATGTATACATGTGTGTGTGTGTATATATACATAGACATCCCCTAATAATAAGCCCAATAGGGCTTTGGAGTGCATGCGCTAAAATAAGCCTCCCCCCAAAAATAAGCCCTCCCAAAAATATTTAAATGCAGAGCTGGAAATCAGGTAAGATGGCAAGAGGAGTCCTATCTTGCTCCACACGCCCCAAAATAATAAGACCTCCCCGAAAATAACACCAAGCGCTTATTTCGGGGTTCAAAAAAATATAAGACAGGGTCTTATTTTTGGGGAAACACCGTGTAGATGTATATGTGTATGTGTATGTGTAGTCATGTGTGTGTGTGTGTGTGTGTGTGTGTGTGTGTGTGTGTGTATGAATGTGTATATATATCCACAAGTGCACTATTTGTGACGATACTAATAGCTATGACAGAATAAAAGTACATCCTTTATCCACTTCAGTTACCTCAATCAAAACTCCACAAGGAGATCATATACAAAGCTGACTGCAATGCTTGTTGTCCAAAGTTGCAACTATTTCATTAAATAACAATAAATCAGTTGGGATCGGTTGTGAAATCTTGGCTTGGAAGAAAGAGCTAATCTCTGTCAAAGAATATCACAGACTGAAAGAAATCAGCACAGTGAAAGAAATTCAGTCTAGACACAAAGTTCTCCAGGAATTCATATCTACTTATAACCAACAGGAGGTAAGAACATGTTGCAATCTCAAGATTTTAAAAAATAACACCTAGGAACATTTTAACAAGTTACAAACTAAATATATCTTTCAGTAAAAAAGAGGCAAGACGAGCTCTATGGGTTTAGAGGTATGAAGCAGTATGTATTCATTTATAATGGAGGAATGAGCATTTTTAAAATGAATTTGAATGGTTTTAAAGACATTCAAAGTTGGTAAGGCTCCAATATGAACAAATCACATTTCTAATCCTCTACAACAGCAGTCATCAACTGGTGGTCCACGAGAAAATTTTGGTGGTCCTCAGAAAAATTATTTGCATTTTTTATATTGCACTAAATCAGGGGTCCTCAAACTACGGCCCCTCAGCCGGATACATGCAATGAACGTTTGTGTTGCTGCAAAGAGTCTCCCCCTTCGAGGTCTTTTTGTGTGAGTTGGAGGGGGGCAGAAATTCCGACTTGGGGTCTGCTTCAGCCTCCTGGTGCGGGGCTTTGGGCGAAGGCTGGAGGGAAGTGCCGCTGGTGGCAAAGAGCCAGAGAGCCTTGTTCTAGTGGGACTGCATCATGGCCTGGAACTGGTTGACCATCTCAGCCTGCTGAGCCTCCAGGCACCGGTACCTGGCCTTGCACTCCCGCAGGTCCTCCCTCTGCTTGGAAAGCCTATGCTCGTAGTCCTCAGTGAGGTGCTTCTGCTGAGCCTCCTTCTCAGTCAGATCCAATTTGAACTGAGCTCTTTTGTCAACTCTTTCTCATGGTGGCTGCTTAGCTCCAACAACTGCTTCCTGTTGGGGCACTAAGGAGCCTGGGCGGGCAGGGGAGGATGGGCTGGGAGGGGAGGGGCGAGTAGAGGCCAGCGAGGCACCCCTCAACGTGAGTGACATTGAGTTGACCACGCCCACCCAGTCACATGACCACCTAGCCACATCCATCCAGCCGGTCATTAGGCATATCATATTAGTGGTCCGCGGGATTTAAAATGATGAAGGTTGGTGACCCCTGCGCTACAACACACCCATCCCTAGAATGCTATTTGTAGAGTATAAAATTAGTATAAACAGTATTTCTGTTGCCCACAATGGACATTATCCCCCCCTTTTTTTAATGCTGCTGAAGTTTGTAAACAAAGTAAATTTGAGCTTTTAACTGGAAGCTCAAACCTGATTTAGGAGAGAAACAGCATAGCAGAAAATAAAATCTGCATACACCAGCCTTGGCAATAGGTCCATTATATTTTCTTTTATTAAGCATTTTCTTGAAAATGCTCGCCTCCCTTATGCATTCATTTTTTTTTTTGGTAAGCACTAAATTGGATGGAAGTTATGTGGTCATACATGAGCACTATTTTTTGCAATTACAGTAGCTGCATAGAGTTTACATTATATATTCAGTGTTTTAAAAAAAAGAAAGAGAAAGTAATAGCTTGACATTTATCCCTTCACTCTGTAACTCAATATCAAAACCTTTATTATGGCCTATAGGCCAGAAAGCACTACAATAAAATGCATAGAACTGTAATTATTAATAAAACTTAAAAATGAAGTAAAATTACATAAAGTACACTGCTATAGCAATTGTAGTAGAAATAGCAGCGGTAATCACAAAGTCGTGCTAAATTTCAACTGTGGGTAGGATGCATACAACAAATGATAGCATTACGGTAAATCTGGCAACCTGGAAAGATATGTGAGGATCCTGATTAGATAGAAGCAGTGACAGATAGACATAGTTCTCTTTATCAGGGTAGTTCTTTAAAATGGGATAATATATATATCTTCCTTCATTCTCTCCAGAGAGAGCAATTAAGGAACATATGGTTTAGGGATTCCACAGAGCCATCTCAACATGGCTGAAAGGGATTGTTTTAAATGACAATCATTTGTCTGAAATTGCATAGGATTTCCTGGTTGGACTTTAAGACCTCCAAGGTCCCTTCCTATGCTGTTATTCTGTTACTTTGTCCTCACAGAAACGCAGAGGTAGAACATCCAATCCAGCAACATAAATACCCAACAAAATTTTACAATTAGAATTTGAAGTTACGTAAGATGATGGCACATATCCATCTGAGAATAATCCATAAACTGTAGAGTTGGATACTAGGATACTTAAGCTGGTTTGAAAATCAATACCCCAGATAAATTTGCTAGAGTTTGCAGCAATCCAACCAGCACACAAGTAAATAATTCAGCAGGGTTAATTTATAGAAGAAACTTCTTTATATACAATAATATAAAGTACGATGCATGTATACAATACCCATGCAGAAGCCAGAACCAGAACAGAGAATCCAGCAGCACAGAATCTATATAATCACGGTACTAATAATCCATTTATATATATAGTGCTTCACTATATATATAGGGAAGCAGTATGCTTCCTCCCACATGTTGGGGTAGACCAGGTGTTTCGATAGAAAAACACTTAATCTCTCCCCTGGCTCAAGCTGATGAAGGGAGAACTTGTGGCTCAGAGGTTAATACAATTGCCTAATGTATAGGCAGCCCAAGTTCAAATCCGAGTAAGGGTATGGCTACCTGATAAGAGCTAAATAGCTTGAAATAGATCTAGTCTCCCTTTATTTCTTTATCAGCGAAATATAATTTTTTACACACTGACAACATTGACACCTGGCATTTTCAAGGCCTAATGGACAAAGACTTTTCAGAGGACTGGAGTTTGCTATTAGCTTTTGTTAGCCAGGTTGATTTAAAACGGCCTCCGAGAAGCCAGATCCAGAGGAGAAAAATTCAATTTCAACCAGAAATTAAGGAAATAAAACCAAGCTCTGACACTCACAGAAACCAAACCCGCTTCTAACTGTAAAACAGCATTTTTGATGCATCTTGGAACTACAAGTATTGCTCTTACAAATTTGTAGTGGACAGATTCCATGATACTACAACTTCATAAAAATGCAGACTGGAACACCGTAAAGAAGTTGAGAGATGACCTTAGTAAGAAAAACTGTTCAAGCTGTGGGAATAAAATGTGGCCCCCTCAAATAGAAGAATCTTAAGACAGCTATGGAACTAAGTTCAGTAAGAAAAATATGGGCTCCAAGGATAAGTACATACCTGCTGTATTGAGATGCCATTAATTTGCCACTTATATAACTTACTATTGCATCATGCAAACATTAACATTTTAGATTTCCAGCAGTTGTTATTTTAGGCAAAAGGAAGCTAATGCCCTCAATACCCCTCTCATCCCCACTGGGAGAAATATTTAATTTCTATATTATCTGCATTAAATCACATTATTATATTAGAATAGGTGGTACCTTGATCAATAGTGTAACTACTTGGAGTCCTAGTGGACAATCACTAAAATATGAGCCAGCAATGTGCTGCAGCTGCCAAAAAAGCCAACACAGTCTTAGATTGCATTAACAAAGGGATAGAATCAAGATCATGTGATGTGTTAGTGCCACTTTATAATGCCTTAGTAAGACCACACTTGGAAAATTAGATCCAGTTTTGGTTGCCACAATATAGAAAATACGTTGAGACTCTAGAAAGAGTATAGAGAAAAGCAACTAAGATGATTAGGGGACTGAGGCTAAAACATATGAAGAATGGTTGCAGGAATTGGGTATGTCTAGTATAATGAAAAGAAGGACTAGGGGAGACATAAAAGCAGTGTTCCAATATTTGAGGGGCTGCCACAAAGAAGACGGGGCAAACCTATTCTCCAAAACACCTGAAGGCAGGAAAAGAAGCAATGGGTGGAAATTAATCAAGGAGAGAATGAACCTAGAATTAAGGAAAAATTTCCTGACAGTTAGAACAATTAATCAGTGGGACAACTTGTCTCCAAAAGTTGTGGGTGCTTCAACATTGAAGTTTTTAAGAAGATATTGGACAGCCATTTGTCTGAAATAGTATAGGGTTTCAGAGGGTTGGACTAGAAGATCTCCAAGGTCCCTTCCAACTTTGTTATACTGTTATTCTGCATATAGCAAGGCTGAAATTGCATGATCTGCCAACACTGGAAAATAATGATTAGAAGACAGAGCCTGAATTACTGAATTGATGTATAAATTAAAAAGTAAGGGAGCTACAAGACACCATGCCTTTTTTTGTGGCAACAGCTCCAGAAAGGTGCCCCCAAGGGAAATATCTGACTCTCAATGAAGTGTTAGAAGAAAGAGTTTAGAAAAGATGGAACAATCTTTTATCCATTGAGGAGTCCAGAAGTTTTTGCCAAGACTCTCCCTTGGAATCAAATCAAATGCAGATTCGAAACCCATAAAGTTTGTCTAAGTGGTGCCTATGGGTGGTGAAGTGTATTTTTCAGCTAAATGTTGCAAGACTAGCCAATGTATTAGGCTGAACAATCCTGCCTATTCCTCAACATAAATATTTCATTTTGGACCCAATCCAACAGCTTTAATAAAGATATTTTGCATATAATTTGATTATTGTTTTAAATAAACTTATTGGCCTAGAGTTGGCAGGATTAAGTCTATTTCCTTAACTATGCCCTCAGTCCACTGAAATGGAAAGTATGTGTAGGCCCACCAATCTGTATTTTCTTTTAATAAGTATGAAATTTAGTAAGTTTGAAATCACCTCCAGGAGTTTTGACACATTTCAGTTGCATCACAAGAGCTGTGGTGGCACAGTGGTTAGAATGCAGTACTGCAGGCTATTTCTTTTTTCTTTCTTTCTTTTTTTTTAATATATATATATATATATATTATTTATAAGTATAAACTAAACAGAACAATGAAACATATAAAACATAAAAACATATAAACATCCATTTCAATACATGTCCAGTTTGTCGCAACTATAATATACATTTCTCTTTGTATTTTGACTCTTCCTTATTTGGTCATTCCCTTTTATCTATCTAATATTGATCTTTGTTAACCTATGTCTGTTCTTTGTTTCCATCATATTATATTTGGTCATTTTATTTACTTCCTATTGCTTCATCTCTTTCCTATCTTTCAACTAACTATACCACTTTTCCCATACTAAGTAAAAGTCATGTTCTTCCCTATTTTGTAATTCCTTTGTGAGTCTATCTAATTCTGCACATTCCATAATTTTATTGATTACTTTATCTGGTGTTGGTATATCACTACTCTTCCAGTGTTGCGCGTATAGTATTCGTGCTGCTGTTATCATATGTATAATTAAATAGGTTATTTCTTTTTCATAGTATCCATTCACTATGCCTAATAAGAAGCTTTCTGGTCTATTTCTGCTGACTGCCGGCTGCCTGCAATTTGGCAGTTCGAATCTCACCAGGCTCAAGGTTGACTCAGCCTTCCATCCTTCCAAGGTGGGTACAAGGTGGACCCAGATTGTTGAGGGCAACATGCTGACTCTGTAAACCGCTTAGAGAGGGCTGGAAAGTCTAAGTGCTGTTACTATCGAACCTTGGTTATAGCTCAGGAGGCCATTTGGAAGAAGTCGCTATTGGACGAAGAACCCATCAGTGGTTCTGCAGGTAGTTGGCAGATGGGATCCTACCCACAAGACAGCAGGGTTCTTACCTGCTGTAATTAATCTCCCCCCATCCTCTCTCAGCATTTGCTATTTCTTAGCTTTTATAAGTGCTTTATAAAATTTCTTATACTCTCTGAGTGATTGAAAGGAACCCAATGATCGAAAAGCATATATTGAAGTAAGAAGACCTTTTTTTGCTATATAACAATCTGTATCACCAGATCTCATATGAACGGAACGGAACAGAACAGAACAGAACAGAACAGAACAGAACAGAACAACAGAGTTGGAAGGGACCTTGGAGGTCTTCTAGTCCAACCCCCTGCTTAGGCAGGAAACCCTATACTATTTCATGAAATGGGATAGAATTAAGTGTTGAAACACTTAAGGCCGTGATGGCAAACTTTTGGCATGCGTGCCACAGGTGGCACGCGGAGCCATATTGGTGAGCATGTGAGCTCAGCTCCGGCGGGTATGCACGCACCAGCCAGCTGATTTTCGAGCCTTCTGGGCCCACCAGAAGTAGAGAAACAGGTTGTTTCCGGCCTCCGGAGGGCCTCTGGGCGGGTGGGCAAGGCCGTTTTTGCCCTCCCCAGGCTCCTAGAGAGGCTCTGGAGCCTGGGGAGAACAAAAAACGGGCCTACCAGGGGGAAGAGGGGGAAGCATGGGGGGGCATGCGCACATGCGTGGGAGACAGGGTGCATATAAGTATGGGTGTGCCCACATGCACGACACCGCCCCCCCCCCAGTGCTCCCTCGCTTTTGGCACACTATGGCAAAAAGGTTAGCCATCACTGACTTAGGGCCTGGAGTGTACAGATAATACACTGGTAACATGATAATATCTGTTCAGACAAGTTTGCTAAACTAATTTGGAAGAGGAGTTGAAGTAGGGGGTTCTTAATTTAGCAGACAAATGTTTTGTCACTCTGGAAGACCATTTGCTCCCAATGAGTCTTTTTGTTGTGGCCCCTGGAGCGGGCATAGGGGACTGTGAACTGCAGCTAGTTAAGTGAATCATTGCACTTAAATGAATCACACAATCATTAAGTGAACCTGGCTTCCCCCGTTTGTCAGAATCCTGCTGGGAAGATTTGCAAATAACTAGCGCGTGATCTGGGGATTGCGGGGTAAATGCATGCTAGTTACCAAGTGCCAAGCTTTTGATTACCTGACTGCGGGGACTGGTCGCAAGTCACTTTTTGAATGCTGTTGTAAGTTTGAACAGTTGCTTAACTAGTGGTTTTATGTCTAGGGTTACCTGTAGACACTTTGCAACCAAAATAATTGAGATTAGATAAGGATTTGTTAGGACACATGAAATATGCTACTGTGTACAATATCTGGATTTTCCATCTGTCTTTTCCTCCCTCCCTCCCTTAGGTTAAGGACTTGAAATTACAGCCTATTATGACAGTGAGAAGAGCAGAGAGAAAGGGACTAGAAGGGTGGTTTGGAAAGCTGCTTTGATAGATATTAGAGGCAAGAAATCCTATTTTGCGCTCCTTAATTCCAGTCAAAAAGCTGATAGGAATCTCTTTGTAGTAATTTTCTGCAATTTATCCATTTCTTTCCTTTCTGCCAACTCATCAGTGATGGGCTGGATATCACGCAGTTGGCAGGGAAAATTAAGATTTGATGCAATAATAAAGCAAATAATGTACACGGATTTATATTCATTTTCTCCTGCTTTAATACAATGGTACCAAAACTCAGATATACTATGGAGATAAACATAAGCAGAGAAATAGATGTAAGTAAATTGTCCAAGCAGAATTTCCAGACACCTTTCCTAATATTTAAATACCTTCTCAACCTGGGAAGCAGCATTTACATGAGAATGACAGATAATCACATTAGAAATAGTACCCAATCCTCCAGACTTCAGTATCCTATTTATACCAATATGTCATAAGACATGTCTCAACCAGGGCTCTGCCTTTAAAAAAATAAATAAATACAGACAGTTCCATCTACTGCAAACACAGAAAATCAGAACTGCAATCTGGGACTTCTTAATTGAGCTTAAAATGTTCATTGACAAATCATGTTATTGGATGCTGTAAGTTGAAAAATAGGCAAGATAAAAACTTCCAGATAATTATTTCATAGATACTTTAAAAATGATGGATTAGGGAAAGGGTTAGTTCAATTTGAGATGCAATAAAACAACTGCAGCTTATCATTTAAGGGAAATAATTCATTTGGATATTTCTGGGCTTCTTCGTTCTTAGAAATATTGAATCAATTAGATAGCAAATTATCTGAAAATTATGAAAGCACTCACAACATATTGAAAGACAGGTAAGTAACTGTCAGGTGTGAAAGACCAGGTTCACAGGTGAAAGCTCAATTAAACTGATTTATTGATAAACAACATATGCACAGGAATTTTCTCAATTAATGACTAGCACCTGCTTAGAGATAGATGAGGGTCCATAGGATTCAAGGGGGGTTGGATTTATGTCTGCTTGTGGCTATATAGGGATTTTAGGCTGATTCCTCTTTTAATTCCACCCCCAGGTTCTGCCACTCCTCCTACATTACCTTAGTGAGTATAATAATTCAGGAGGCAAAAGAATCAATATTTCTAATTGGATCAGCGTTTTTCATTCCTGCATGTTTTCTACTGACTTCTTAAATAACTCCCTAAAAGCAAAATATATGCCACTATCCATTCTCATACCACACTGTTTGTTTGTTTGATTGTTTGTTTGTTTGACTGACTGATTAGGCTCTACCTAACTTGCAGATAACCAGGTAGCTCACAATATAGAAAAAACAAATAACACAGTACAAAATGTGTAAAAGAGCCTGTAGTACAGTGGACTAAAGGACACTGTTATTAACATCTGCTGCTTGCAATTACTGCAAGTTCAAATCTCACCAGGCTCAAGATTGACTCAGCCTTCTATCCTTTCAAAGGTAGGTGAAATGAGGACCCAGATTGTGGGGGCAATAAGATGACTTTGTATAAATATACAAAAGTATGAAGGCTATTGCTTAACGCATTGTAAGACGCCCTGAGTGTCCGGAGAAGGGCGGCATATAAATTAAAGCAAAAAAAAAAAAAAGAATAAATAAATTGAAAATTTGGTCATTGAATAGATGAACATTTACAAAGCACATCCCACAAGGGGATTTATTCAACCTAACCCAAGACGTAGGAGAACAGTCTGTTCTTTAAGGCCTTCCAGAACATCATTTGGGTGGGAACCCCACAGATTTTTGGGGTAATCTTATTTGAGAGGTCAGGCAGTGTGATGGAGAAAGTATGTTTCCTGGGTCTCAAATAGTGGCACTATTTAATTGAGTGGACTCAGAACAAGCCAGCTCTGTTGAATATATACAACCTTTTTTTGTTAAACAGGTAATGATAACCTGTTTAATCACAGTTAATCAATTCAAGTTGGAAGGAGGAAATAAAGTTAAGGTATTCTGTAACAGGAGGGACGTGGTGGCTCAGTGGCTAAGACACTGAGCTTGTCAATCAGAAGGTCGGCAGTTCAGCAGTTCGAATCCCTAGTGCTGTGTAATGGGGTGAGCTCTCGTTACTTGTCCCAGTTTCTGCCAACCTAGCAGTTCGAAAGCACGTAAAAAATGCAAGTAGAAAAATAGGGACCACTTTTAGTTGGTTCCATGCACCTTTAGCGTTTAGTCATGCCGGCCACATGACCACGGAGACGTCTTTGGACAGCGCTGGCTCCTCGGCTTAGAAACGGAGATGAGCACTGCCCCCTAGAGTCAGGAATGACTAGTATGGACTAGTACATTCCCGACGCATGTACGGGGGAACCTTTACCTTTACCTTATTCTGTAACAACCTGGAAGATGTTTAGGTAATGGGTAAACTGTTCATAAGAAATGTCACATTTCAAACTATACAAATTTTCCAAGACTTTTCTTTTCCTGAATGCTAAGACTGACACCATTTACTATCATTTATTATCTCTGTTTTGAAAAGTATCTATAGAAAAGCAAAAATCTATAGAAATCTATAGAAATTCAGAAAAACTGCTATATTTATTTTGAAAGATATTCCCTTTAATCACCACAAAAGTATGTACGGTCTGTAATTGTAGATGATGTGGGGATGTGTGCGTCCATTTCTATAATAATTTTTCATTTTTCCCCCCCATTGCTATTATCAGACTGTGTTTTTCCCCTCCTTCATTGCTTATACTGTCTTGCGTGAAGAAAACATTTAATTTAGACTCTGAAATGATATTCATTTGGTTCCTGCAGCAATGTCTTTCTCCTTCAATTACTTATAAGCCTTTTAAGCTGCATTATCAAGTGCCTTATTGGTTAGTTATATAATGCATCTTTTATTAAGCTGGTTGGAAAATCCTTCTGTTAGAGAAGTCCTAAAGCTCTTTCACTGACAATATCAACAATTCTGCTTTTTATTCATATTCATTCTGCATATGATTGGCAGATACCAGGTTACAAACATTTTTGGGGGGTACTATTGAGAAATGAATACAGTATTATCAAGGCTAAAGCTGAAACCACTCAGTTATTCTTGTCTCCATCTTTTGCAACATAATTCAAGCCACTTTGGGCAACAGGTAGATTCAGGGAAATCTTGAGAACCAATATGGTATTGTAGTTAAGATGTTGAACCAGGAGCAGAGATACCTAGGTTTCTATTCCTCCTTAAGGCTCCAACTGGTCGAGAATGCGGCCGTGCAGGTGATTATGGGCGCACCTCATTACACCCATGTAACACCTCTCCTGCGCGAGCTGCACTGGCTCCCAGTGGTCTTCCGAGTGCAATTCAAGGTGTTGGTTACCACCTTTAAAGTGCTCCATGGCATAGGACCAGGGTATCTACGGGACCACCTTCTGCCACCAACAGCCTCCCACCGACCAGTTCGCTCCCACAGAGAGGGACTCCTCAGGGTACCGTCAGCCAAGTTATGTCGGCTGGCGACACCCAGGAGGAGAGCCTTCTCTGTCGGAGCTCCTGCCCTTTGGAATGAATTGCCCACGGATATTCGTAACATCTCTGACCTCTGGGTCTTCCGCTGTGCCCTCAAGACCCTACTGTTCTGACAGGCGGGGCTGTCTAACTGAATGATTTTAAATTGGGTTTTAATTTTGGATTTTAAAATTCGGCCAAAACTATTTAATGATTTTAATTAATTTTAACCATGATATCTGTATATTTATGTTTTAATTCTGGCTGTACACCGCCCCGAGTCCTTCGGGAGAAGGGCGGTATATAAATAAAATAATAATAATAATAATAATAATAATAATAATAATAATAATAATAATAATAATAATATTGCAATTATTATACACAAGCTTGTTGAGTGCCTTTGGTCCAGTCACTCCCTCTCAACCCTAAACAGCAATGGGTTCTGTGATAAGTCAGTTGATGGAAAATGTCACATCACAATATAGTTTTTCAGTTTACTTTATTGATTAGCCCTTGGGTCATATCAAAGTACAGATCTCCAGACACAAATTATTGCTAAAATCTGATAAAAATTAATCACATGAATCACATTATAAATTCATAGTTTTGCTCTAAGAGCAGAGTGGAAAAGGAGGTAAGTCCTGCTACCATGAGGGACAAGGGCTATGAAAAAAAGCAACAATTCAGAGAAATAAGAGATCAAGATAAGACTTATCTTGATAAACTATGAGACTGATTATGAACCCATTGTATCTTTATGTAGGGATGCCAAAACTATCTGTCAAGTTCAATTTTTAACCCCAATATTGTATTTTTGCTATGGTATACCACTAGACAGCATACTAAAAAGCAGAGACATCACCCTGCCAACTAAAGTGCGTATAGTCAAGGCTATGGATTTCCTGGTTGCAATGTATGGCTGTGAAAGTTGGACCATAGGGAAGGCTGAGCACCAAAGAATTGAGGCCTTTGAACTATGGTGCTGGAGAAAAAAGACTCCTGCGAGTCCCTTGGACTGCAAGGAGATCAAACCAGTGAGTCCTAGAGGAGATCAACCCTGACTGCTCTTTAGAAGGCCAGATCCTGAAGATGAAACTCAAATACTTTGGGCACCTAATGAGAAGGAAGGACTCACTGGAGAAGAGCCTAATGCTGGGAACGATTGAGGGCAAAAGAAGAAAGGGACGACAGAGAATGAGATGGCTGGATGGAGTCACTGAAGCAGTCGGCGTGAGCTTAAATGGTCTTCGGCAGTGGTAAAATTCAATTTTTTTTTGGTAGGCATGGTGTGGTTCTGTGGGCATGGTTTGGTAGGCATGGTGTGGTTTGGTGGGCGTGGCAGGGGAAGGATACTGCAAAATCTCCATTCCCACCCCACTCCAGGGGAAGGATACTGCAAAATCCCCATTCCCTCCCCACTCCTGGGGGAAAGATATTGCAAAAACTCCATTTCCACCCCACTCTGGGGCCAGCCAGAGGTGGTATTTGCCGGTTCTCCGAACTACTCAAAATTTCCGCTACCGGGTTCTCCAGAACCTGTCAGAACCTGCTGGATTTACACCTCTGGTCCCCGGGGGATGGTAGAGAATAGGAAAGCCTGGAGGAAAGTTGTCCATGGGATCGCAATGGGTCGGACATGACTTTGCAACTAACAACAACAATAGATATATGGAGACCCACCACCAGAAAGAAAACTAATTCATGATTGTTCAAATTAAAAAAAGAGGGGAGGGGGTTTAAGTGTAGTTCAGGGGTGGGTTCTACTTACCTTTATTATCGGTTTGCAATGGGATCGCGCGCATGCGCTTTGCGCAGATCGCCAATGATGACATCTGGGATGATGGGCGGGGCCTCCCGCTGGTTTTACTACCAGTTCTTGCGAACCGGTCCGAACAGGGGGGCAACCCACCACTGGTGCAGTTACATGCATATCCTTCTCAAAAATATCTTTCCCATTCTGAAACTGACTTGGAAAGATTTTATATCCATTGACCTTTTCACTCATAACTTTTTCTGGACTTCCTACAGGTGATGGGGTGAAGTTGGGGTGAAGCTCATCAGTACCCATTATACTCTTCTTAATATAGCATGTCTGTTTCAAAAGAGATTATGTGATAGAGGTTTCCAATAGTATCGATACTTTTAACAGAGCTCTTACCGGAGGGGAGTTCTCGTAGATGTTCGTACTGTAGGGGAGATTGATAAAAATTGGATCCATATCTTGTACATCTGTAATGGTGATTGCAAGATTGGCCAGAGCAGACAGGGGCTTGGTTTTATCCTGATCCTTAAAAATGTATAAAGAGAAAATATTGACATAAATGTTAAGTAAAATTCAACAGACAATAAAAAGCTAATTACATCTACAGATGAAGGTTCTTTTTTCAGAATTATGTTTGACATTGAATGTCAAGGTTGACTCAGCCTTCCATCCTTTCGAGGTAGGTAAAATGAGGACCCGGATTGTGGGGGCAACAAGCTGACTTTGTATAAAAAAGAAGACTGCTGGGGGGGGGGGGGCGAAAGCCCTATTAAGCAGGTATATACAAAAGTATGAAGGCTGTTGCTTAATGCATTGTAAGCCGCCCTGAGTCTCCGGAGAAGGGCGGCATATAAATTGAACCAATAAATAAATAAAAAATAAATAAAAACTGATAGCACATTTCTCCTCTATTTTACACTGGAAAGAGGTGGAGATTGTAGTGTAAAACCTAAAATGCATAGTTTAGTTTACTTCATTGTCATTGCACCTCGTACAACAAAATTAAATGCCATCCTCAGTGTACAGTATAACTATAAAAATAAAACACAAACACCACATCCTTCACATTCTATACAACTGAATTGAAAACCCGATATTGCATTAATATTGCACTATACAGTAGAATTCAATATAGTTACTGCCCTGGGATAAAAGCTATTGTTCAGCCTATTTGTCCTTGTTTTTAGTATCCTGTACCATCTGCCAGATGGTAATAGTTCGAAAAAAGGGTGCCCAGGATGAGATGGATCTTTAAGAATGTTTTGAACTTTCTTAAGGCAGCGGGAGCTTATAAAGCTCTTCCAAAGAGGGGAGAGGGTAACCAATGATCCTCTGGGCAATGATGTTGAACCTCTGGAGTGCTCCTCTAAAAAAAAAATGATGCAAAACCCAGCCATTCTGGAACACCAGGTCTGATAAATGCTTGTCAATCAAGAGTTGCTCACTCTTGGTTGACAGAATTAACCATTCTATTATTGTCACAATGTTCTAGAATTGAACCTAAGAAACTATATTTTACTGAGGAGAGTTGGTTGGTTTTTTTTCCACCCACAAAAAGCTCTGCCAAATTTCAGACAGAAACTGTTTTTAGTTATGCTATTATCAAGGTTTGGATCTCAATAGTAATTGGACAATGTTTAATAACTGCAAACAACAGTCAGCTATCCTAGCAGCCTTTGCCACTAATATAGCTGCATGTCTTTTTATTTCTTTTAGAACTGTAGCACACCATTTTCAAAATCTGTCAAATGCTATCAAGGACAGAATGAGAACACTTTTCCCCCCAATTATAAGCCACAGAAAGAGAAATAAATTTATTCTGCTAACTGAACGATACTTTCTAAGAGATCTAGAAATTCCTCCTTGCTTTAGTAGAAGCGCTATGGAACCTGATGAATGTTTGAAGTATTCAGTGTTTCAGTACTGAATTAAATTAAATTCATTAAATAAACTACTTGTAATATTTTACCGGTATATCTTGAATGCAGATTACAGAAAACGTAATGTGAATTAAACTGGCTGGCGGCCATATTATCTGATTTTAAATTTCCTTTTGAGATATATGTGGGTTGACTGTGATTATTGAGAAGAAACAAAAATGTGGGGTGACCATGTTCCTAAGAGTTTTACGTGGTCCAAGGTTGTCCCTAAACTTTAAATAATCTTCAAGGTCGTAACTCAGTTAAAGCCCTGATTTTTATTTTTATTTTTTTTAAAAAACATGCTTAGATCAGCATTTCTCAATCTTGACAACTTTTAAGATATATGGACCAATTCAGTGGTGAAATTCAGCCGGTTCTATCCAGATCATGTGATCCGGTAGTGCCGGCGGTGGGAGGCTCCGCCCACCTGCCCGGACATCATCACGTCCCACTTTTGACCCTCTGCGCATGCGCATAAGGCTCTGTGCATGCCTGGAGGAGGTGCACACGAGCGTAGCAAGCACAAGTATGCTCAAATTTTTTATTTTTTATTTTTTGATTTATATGCCCCCCTTCTCCGGAGACTCAGGGCAGCTTACAATGCATTAAGCAATAGCCTTCATACTTTTGTATATTTTATACAAAGTCAGCTTATTGCCCCCACAATCCGGGTCCTCATTTTACCTACCTTAGAAAGGATGGAAGGCTGAGTCAACCTTAAGCCTGGTGAGATTTGAACTTGCAGTAATTGCAGGCAGCAGATGTTAATAACAGTGCTTTAGTCTGCTGCGCTACCAGGGCTCTCTATTTGTGAACTGGTAGCGAAGGTAAGTGAATACTACCCTTGGACCAATTCCCAGAATTCCCCAGCCACCCTGCTGGGGAATCAGTAAATCATACAGAAAGCTAAATTAAAGAATACTAATTAAGGTCATCCTTAACTTATGACTGATTCCTTAGTGAATGTTCAAAGTTATGAGAGATCTCTCCAGAACTAAGACCCGGTTTCAACATTCTGATGGCTGCCCCCACCTTGTGGATCGCATTTTGTGCAGTTGGGCAACTGCTCACATTTACAACCATTTGCAGCATCCTGCAGTCATGTGACCACAATTTATAACATCTTTCGTTGGAAACTGGTATTTACATTCAGTTTTTGGCAAAAAATGTGCACTGGGTACAATATGTTGTACAATTGCTGGCTCATGTAATGTCTGTGGTGTGCCCTTGCGGATTGATGCAAAAAAGGTTGTAAAATTGGGCATGGACCCACTTAACAACCAGTATATCTTATGACTGCAATTCCAGCCTGAACCGCTGTCATAAGACTACCTGTATAATATTCATCTAAAATGCATGTATGAAATGTATTCATCTGCAGCCCCTTCAATTGTTCAAGAGAGAAAGAAAAGGGGGGTGACTCATACTCACTGTGGCATTCACTTGCAGCTGATAAGCCTGTGTGACTTCGTAATTCAGTGGACGAATAACTGATACAATGCCACGGCCACTGTCAATGGTAAAGAAGTTGGATGATGGCTGAAAAGAGTAAAGCACGCTCCCTCCTGCTCCTTGGTCTGGATCCGTGGCATTCACAATGAAAATCGGAGTTCCCACTGGTGTGTTCTAAAAAAATAACCAAAAATACAAGAGTAAGTAAACTCTTTCCCTAGAACTATCTGGTTTTTACTTTTTAAAAAGTAAAATCAATGATTGCCATACGATGATCAAAAGTGTAAAAATGAATCTACTGGACTTTAGGTGAGCCCTAGCAGATTTCATCTTTAGCAACAATTATCACAAAGGCCCAGAATTAAAGAAATGTAATTATGATCTGGTCTTGTGAAAACAGAAAAACAAAAATTACATCATTGTGACCTGTCATTTATTGTTTGTTAGCAAACCCTCCCCCCCCCATTAAAATGACAATTCTATTTAAAGTTTTAGTTTGTTTCAAACAATTCCAGTGGTATGATCTTGACTTGTATATGGAAAATTGTTTCTTTTTTTTCTTTCTTTTTTTTTTGAAGAGCAAACAAACAATATGAACACAACTATGAAGAAAGTGTAGGTGCGTGGCATTTAATTATTGCTTTGGTACTTTTCAAATAAAACAATTCATATCAAAATAGATTCAGTGGATAAAGGCTGAATTTAAGACTGCTGGAGTCTCAATATTGATTAAAGTATGGGAAGTTGGAGTGTTTAAGTGGAACCTGGACATTTTAAATACATGGATAATTATGATCAGTTCCAGGAATGGGAAGATAATGAACTTTATAGATTACAAACCTAATTGATAATGGAAAAACTATATCTACTGAATGTTTGCGAAAGAAATGATTAAAAGTTCCAATTTGGTTTCAGATGCAAAACAATTTTTTTTTTCTCAAAGCTGATGAGGTCTTACCAATTAAAGATGGTAGCAACATTTGAAGAATATTGTATATCCACATTTAAAATCAAATAATTTCTTCTGTATCTCTGACAACTGTTGCATGAAACACATCAGTTTTCCCCCACCCCCAAATGCTTAGAAGCATGGGGAGGAGACTTGAGATTTTAGAAATTTATTGTTTTATCACAAAAGAAGTCTGTAAAGAAATCCAATTCAAACAGTCTTAACTCTGAATATAACCCCCTAATGTTTTTAAGAAATTATATTTGCTGAGATTTTATCCAGCCCAAGTCATGCTCTGCTACCTCATTTTGTTGTGAATAAGTGAAGAGCCCTTAGAAATATGTACAAAGAGCACATACTCCCAACAATGTCACCCAAGGTGTGAAAATCATCCCAGTTGCCCATCTACGGCAAACAAGTACCTACATCAGGCATTAGAGATATAGATGCTAAAATGTCAGGTGCAAAAAGTCAAGGATCAGGACAGAGTCCAAAAATACTACAAGTTCATTTCATTCACAGTAAGAAAAGATTTGAAGCTATTCCCTCCTTCTTCTTTATTCAGTCAATAAGAGTAAATAGACAAGCAGGTTAGCTCAGAATGAGCTCTAAACTTTTAGACTTTTTTTAATATGAAGGAGAAATCAATATATGTCACTAACTTTCTCAAAATAACAGTAATCTTTGCCACTACAGAAAGTGTGCAATAATCTAATTTATGTAAAAAATTGCGGAAACCTTTTGGGAAAAGGGTATTTTCTAAAACTAGCTAATAACACCACTTTTTTGGGGAGTAATATCATAAAATTACATATCAATGGAAAGATAATTAATCAAGATTGTAATGCAATAACTTTTATGAAGGATTTGCTATTAGAATAGCAGTTACAGTATAAAGAAGAAAAGTGAAACACGTAGAAAAAACAAGATATACAAAAATTATCATCATAGAAAAAATGAGATATACAAAAATTATCACCATGTCAGTTAATACTTAGTTGGGTAACCTTTAGCACGAATTACGCCTTACAACGTCTTCCCATTGAGTGAACCAAGTCTTTTAGTTCTGCAGCTGTTATAATGTGAAACCAAGATTGAATGATGGCTTCTATTAACTGGGTTTTATTGCTGGGTCGCTTCTGACTAACAAGTTTCTTTAGTCAGCTCCATAGATTTTCAATTGGGTTAAAGTCTGGGCTATTCCCAGGCCATTCCAGCAGTGGAATAGGATTATTTTGAACCCCCCCCCCCCCCAAAAAAAAATAAAGTGGTGTTATTAGCCATCAAACCTCAAAAATACACTTTTCCCAAAAGGTTTCCACAATTTTGGCCATTACTGTATATGTCAAAAAGCAATGTCTACAAAACAGGGAAAGGTTTTATTTAAGAAAATATTTCATTTAATGACGACAATCATGCTTATTTCAGAGAGGAGGCCAAAATAACATACTTTATTTTTAAGTCTTTCTATTCTGTCTGCTACAATACATTTCAGTATTAAAAATAACAGCTTGAAAATATCTGCCATAAGTAAAATCTACATAAAGTAAAGAAGTTTGAGGAACAAATGTTTAAGAATTTTGCAGCAGGTAAATCTTCTAAAACTTATATAAAACACCCTTCTCTTCATTTCAAAGACACATGATGCAGATCAACCACTGAAACTAAACAGGCTTGGGTTTATATGTGACCTACCCATCTTGTTCAAATGTGGGTTTTTTTTGGTAGAAAAGTGTGCTAGAAATATATGTAGACATACAGACATAGACAAACATCTTACATCACGTCAGATGCATTGTGCATGCCATTCAAGAAAGGAGACTGATATATATTGGAGATTATTTAGAATATTTACCAAATATCTCAGATGATATCAGGAGTATAAGGAATACTGCCTCTTGCCAGTGAAAACAGAGCTCGGGAGGGCCGTGCACAGCCCTCTTGAGCTCCGTTTTCACTGGCAGAGTGCTCAGGCCACCACAGGCCCCCCGACACAAGTGACATCAAGCTGGCCATGTCCCCCTGGCCACGCCCCCCTCTGTCCCCCCTTGTCACCCTCTCTGTACAACCCTGATGTAGCCCTCAATGAAATTGAGTTTGACACCCCTGATTTAGTCTGAAGGGATTAAGTCTCTCACAAAATGGTACTTCATACTATCACTTTCTTTTACTTTGACTCTACTAATTTTCCTTGACAAGATCTTTATCTCCAGATGTGCTCTATAAGCCTCTATCTTGAATTGTTCTCTCTCCAATAGCCAAGTGACTACAGAAATAAACTAATGGCAATTTTTTAAAAAGTAATTAGAAAATTTGTTTTCCTTAGTGAAATAAGACTTTTCTTATGCCCTTAGGATAAAAACTGTTTAAAATCTGAATTTTTAAACTTTTACTAGTGTTAACATTTGCAGAAATTTCAGCTACTTCTTTCAATAACATTCTAAATATTTTTTAACCTTTGCAGGATCAATTTAAGCCAGCTAATTTCTAACAAAATTGACTTAATTTTTAAGAAGTGCTTATCTAGTTTTTTATTCTTTATTCTGTTGGACTTTAGATTAAAAATATTACAGATTAATGGTTAATAAGAAGGAAGGAAAATGCATAAATGTAGACCATTTAAATGGTATCTTGCAAGGTGTAATAGTAGTTTTAGAAATAGTTCCAGTAGCAATAATATTTAGAAGACCAAATATGCACTTAATTAATATAAATCATCTTTTAAAGTATTCCTTTAATTACCCTCTTACACATGAAAATCTATTTATACCACTTAATGTCTACAGCAAAAATAAAGAATATGGTTTTCCTATTATATATGTGACATACATAGAAGTTGAAATATAAGGCTCTGAAAAGAATGTCTTCAGCAGGCCCGATGCAAATTTCATTCAGGAGTTAGGTCTCAGATATTTTTAAATGTCAGCAATTGGGAGACACTATTTGATAGGCAAGATTATTCTGATTTCTGGACTTACCCAAATGCTATTTGGCCACAACTTTCCTTTTTATTAATATTATTATTAAATTTTGAGATCACCTAATTCCAAAAAGACTCTGGTTCACTTACAATCATAAAAAATATATTATGAATACAAAGACAAAAAAAAAAAAAGTTATACGAAGACAAAAATCATACAATACCAAAATCACCAAGGAGCTCCACGTACACCCTAATCTCAGGTCTGAGTGCAGCAGATCTTCAAAGATTTAAGTAATATTTTCAATGTAGGAGGCTGTTCGAGGGAGTAGGTGCTGTGACAGAGAAGGTACTCTTCCTTGATCCCACAAGATGGCAACATTTAATTGAAGGGACTAGAGTCACCCGCTTTGCCTAATTGTACCAGATGGTCAGGTAACACAGGAATAGAATAGAAAAGAATAACAGAGTTGGAAGGGACCTTGGAGGTCTTCTAGTCCAACCCTCTGCTTAGGCAGGAAACCCTACATCACTTCAGACAAATGGTTATCCAACATCTTCTTAAAAACTTCCAGTGTTGGAGCATTCACAACTTCTGAGGCAAGTCGTTCCACTGATTAATTGTTCTAACTGTCAGGAAATTTCTCCTTAGTTCTAAGTTGCTTCTCTCCTTGATTAGTTTCCACCCATTGCTTCTTGTCCTGCCTTCAGGTGCTTTGGAGAATAGCTTGACTCCCTCTTCTTTGTGGCAGCCCCTGATAGGCACTCCTTGAAATAACCCAACCCTCAAAGAAGCTCACAGATTATGACCCATAACTTGAAATGTAGCTGAAAGCCAACTGGTAACCAACATAGGTCACAAAGCAATGATGACATACGGGTGTAATGAGAGATGCCAATTGCTGCCTACACTGCTGCATTTTGAACCAGCTGTAGCTTCCAGATGGCATTCAAGGACAACCCTATGTAGACTACATTGCAATAGTTCATTTGTGAGATGAACAGGTCTGAATGGTCCTCTGAACAACCTCCTAGTTGAGGAAAGGGCAAAAATGATGCCCAGGGTGATCCTGAATCCTTTGTGCTCAACCTTTCAACAAGGTTTACAATATTTTATTTTTATATATGTCAAACCCGAAAAGCTTCTTTACTTTTCAGGAGAACACAATATTCAATAGTGACCAAAAGTAAGCTTTTCTATGCATTTCTTTTTGCCGGGTCTCAGTAGCAAACCGCAAGGGTCAACATCTACCAGTAAGAGAAAAAGAGGGTAGTAACAAAAGATTTGGAAAAATATTTTTTTTAAAAAAACCTAATAAGTATTCACTTATGGAAGCAAGTAAATGAAAGAAGCTACTCTAGGGGTATATTCCCAGAGAACATTAACTCCCGCTGGAGAAGAGAAATTAAAAAAAAAAAGATTTAAAATGGTTGCCTAGCATCAAAAACATCATCAAAAAAGCTCAACAAAGAATGTTCTTTCTGCGCAAACTCAGAAAACTGAAACTGCCCAAAGAACTGCTGATTCCGTTCTACAGAGGAATTATTGAGTCTGTCATCTGCACCTCCAAAACTGTCTGGTTTGGCTCTGCAACCCAACAAGTCAGACACCGACTTCAGAGGATAATTAGAACTGCAGAAAAAACAATGGCTACCAACCTGCCTTCCATTGAGGACCTGTATACCGCACGAGTCAAAAAGAGGGCTGTGAAAATATTTACAGACCCCTCACATCCTGGACATAAACTGTTTCAACTTCTACCCTCAAAAAGACGCTATAAGGCACTGCACACCAGAACAACTACACACAAGGAGTTTTTTCCCAAATGCCATCACTCTGCTTAACAACTAATTCCCACAACACTGTCAAATAATTTACTAAGACTGTATTACTACTATTCTTCTCTTCCTTACTAGTATCTATCTCTTCCCACTTATTACTATAACCATGTTGCTTGTCTCTTTCAATTATATTGTTTTTATTTGTTTCCTAGTATGATTTGATAGCTTATTAGTAACCTTGACTATCACTAAATGTTGTATCTTTTTATTCTTGATGAATGTATTTTATTTTCCTCATGTACACTGAGAGCATTTACACCTAAGACAAATTCCTTGTGTGTCCAATCACACTTGGCCAATAAAGGATTCTATTCTATTCTATTCTATTCTATTCTATTCTATTCTATTCTATTCTATTCTATTCTATTCTATTCTATTCTATTCTATTTCTATTTCTATTTCTATTTCTATTTCTATTTCTATTTCTATTTCTATTTCTATTCCATTCCATTCCACTCCACTCTACTCTACTCTACTCTACTCTACTCTACTCTACTCTACTCTACTCTATTCTAAAAAACGAATGAGGAAGCAGGATGAAATGATCTTCTGGAATAAGAGTTGATTTTGTGCTGTTGCAACAGTTAAGCTTGCCAAGTAGGATTCATGTTCTACAAGGCTGAGCAGGGGAAGCAAAGTAGTTGATCACCTGTTCCCAATTGCACAACCAAGATAAAACCATCAGCAGTAAGACAGTTCCAACTGAAAGAAAACAGCAACATGATCAAACAAGTTAAAAAGACAATCCTTCTTCTACTACATTCCAGCTGTGCTACAGTATGCCTTGTCATCAGTGAGGCCTTCTATAGAGAGGTGTGTGCGTTTCCAAATCACGTCCAATCAATTTAATTTACCACAGGTCGACTCCAATCAAGGTGTAGAAACATGTCAGCAAGGATCAAGAGAAATGGGAGGCACCTGAGCTAAATTTCAAGTGTTGCTGCAAAAGGTCATAAAATACTTATGCCAATGTGATATTAGTTTTTTTTTTCTTTTTAATAAATTTACTAAAATTTCTAAAATTCTGTTTTCACTTTGTCATTATGGACTACCGAGTGTAGATTAACGAATTTCAACAACTGTAGAATCAGGCTGCAGCATAACAAAATTGACAAAAGTGAAAGGGGTCTGAATACTTTCTGAATGCACTATATATTGATCAATAACAATCATATTACTATATGAACGAGAGATCCCAAAGGTGCTTTTTTAGGAGGCAACTAGACTTTCTGGCTTTTCTTTGAAGATGTTTGAAGCTTCTTGGGTGAGAAGTGAAACATCTTCAAAGAAAAACAAGAAAGTCCGGTTACCTTCTGAAAAAGCACCTTTGGCACAGCCATCACTTGGATGACCGAGAATCTCCATAGGCCAGGTGAATAGAGAAAAAGTAAGTTAAGTATTTTGATATCTTGTTCATGCACACAAAGCATCTCATTCAAGCAATGCTAAACTTTTTCTCAATAGGCACCCCAGTAAGCACAAACCTTTTTTCTTAGCACAATACTCTATGGGTAGGATCAAGGAGACCATGAGCCACTAAATGTATTAAACAACACATTTTTAAGGATAAGAAGTTCTGAGGGTACTGTACAACTTACTGATTATAAAACACATATCTCCTTGTAATAGGTTACATTTTAAAAAACAAATGGTTATTAAATACACTGCATACAAATTATTTAAAATAAAATGCTTTAAAAATCCGATTGCCATATTAATCTTGGGTTTTGGCATACTAAGAAACGGCCAACAGAATATATACCTTTATCTAAATTGGTGGTCAGGAAGGCAATCTTTTATAAAAAGATGAATGGAACCTTTGCAACAGATTTGTTTATTGGGTTAACCTGGATACATATAATGCTCTTGTTATCTATAGTTAATTAAAGCTAGAAATGAATGCTAGGTCTCATATTGCTTCAAATGAATACTAGCTGGGATGAAAAGAAAAATATGTAAATATCTATAAAAATATTCTTTTAAAATTGATTACATCCCTGTAGCAATAAAACTGTATGAAATACTGTATTTGCCAAGTTATGGAATGCAGTCACAATTTTTTAAATGCCTTTTGATAGAATCTGGTCATCATCTACAAAACTTCTAAGCAATGGAATTCAAATCTATTTCAATAGGGAATAACATGCTATAATAGCAATAGTACTTAGACTTATATACCGCTTCACAGTGCTTTACAGCCCTGTCTAAGCGTTTTACAGAGTCAGCATGTTGCCCCCAACAATCTGGGTCCTCATTTTACCCACCTCTGAAGGATGGAAGGCTGAGTCAACTTTGAGCCTGGTGAGATTCAAACTGCCAAATTGCAGGCAGCTGGCAGTCAGCAGAAGTAGCCTGCAGTACTGCATTCTAACCACTACACCACCAAGGCACAGGTATAATGAAAATATACATCCATAATTTTCCAAATTCATGCAGGAAATGCCATGAAGGAGCAGCAACACCTACAAATGGTTCCTTTTTAACATATTCATACTTCCACATATACCAATAATATTTTCCTTCTGTGTTAACTTCAGATCAGAACTTTCTTTGTTTCAACTCGTAATTTCACTCAGGCAAAGGGATCAGCAGTCCCCAAAATGGAAGCATAACTAACAGCAAATCAGTTTGTTTTCAAGCTAATGAAATACTTTAGTATGAAAATGAACATTACTGATGCATGTTTTTTGTATTCAACAGTTAGTACTATTTCATATCTTTTGTTGTAGATTCAAAACATATTCCAAGTTGCATATAACACAGAGGGCTTTTATGTTATGATGTACAGTTTTATACAGTATTTAGATTGGACTTGCACTTAGCAGTGAAAAATTCAATGTAATCTGCTCAGAGACGTTGAGTTTAAAGAACATGCAATTGTATGTAAGCACTCATTCAAAATTAAATGCTCAAATGTTTTTTTTAAATACTGTGGATAATCAAGAGAGATCATATATCTCCCTATAATCTTCAGAGTAGTTCTTTCTCAGTGTTGGTTTTTTTTTTAATTCTTAAAGAAAAAATGGTGAACATTTTTACATCCTACAAGTAAACTCAAATGGACCCATGATTTTATCGTTTAACAAGTCACCTCAACAAAAGGTACATTAGACTGTATCTCAGTGCTCTGAGAAAGCAGAACTAAGCATTATCCATATTTTTTCTGTAAAAAGCATTTCATGTCTTCTAAACAGAGCCTGTCTCGTTCATTTGCCCTGAAGAGAAAATGCAGGTTGGATGATTTTGAGAAGAAAGTAGACAAAAAGATAAAGAGACTCTTCCAGTCAGGGGTGAAATGCTCCCGGTTCGGACCAGATCGGGCGATCCGATAGCGATTGTGGCTGATGGCTTGGAGAACCAGTAGCGATGGCAGCACGAGGCTCAGCCCACTCATCCGGGTGTTGTTACTTCCTAGTTTTAACCAGGAAGTAATGTGTTTTTTACTCTCTGCGCATGCATGCACTTCCGAACCAGTAAGGAAGGTAAGTAGATTTCACCCCTGCTTCCATTGCCATTTTTGTGCTTAAATTGGCATGTTTCCAAAGCTTTCCTTGGCAGACAGAAAACAGGGTGACCCATATTAAGATAAGTCATGTCTAATTTGCCTTGAGTTAACTGCATAATGGAAGGAGGATGCTAGACTTTTTTCTATGAGGCTAGTTTTTAGTATGTACGGACAAGGATATCTGTATCTATTTATCCATCCATCCATCCATCCATCCATCCATCCATCCATCCATCCATCCATATATACATATATATCTATACAAACAAACACACACAGAGAGACAAAATGCAGGTAGGATATATGCAAACTTACACTAGGAGTCCTCGTTTAGCAATCACAATTGGGACTGGTCATTAAGTGAAGCGATCGCCAAGTGCTTATGGTTTTACTTCAGCTTCGTAGATGCGAAGATTGGTTGCAAAGTTACTTTTTCATCACTACGAAGGGACGCTAACCAAGACAGTGAGTCTGCTAAACAAAGTCTAAATATGCATTCATGTACAGGAGCTTTTAAGCCCATAAATATTTTAGAGTTCTGGTCTAAAATACTCTAGATTTCCATTCCATTCATTTGATGGAAAATAGGTACTTGCGGACTTCCTGTTTGCTGCTGGCCGCCGCCAGACGTTCCTTTGGGATCGTCAGCTTCCACTGCCTGTCAGAGCCGCCTTCACAACGGAACGGCGGCTCGAAAAAACTCCGTTCCCATGAGGAAACGGAGATAGAGCCGGCAGGGGTGGGTAGAACTCTCTGCAGAGTCCCAAAAGTTTTTCTTTTACTTTTGGGATGGAGCGGATGAGATGCCCCATATCCCCAGCCGTTGCTCCGGGCTTTGGGAGACCTCTGCTAATGCAGAGCCAGGCGTCAAAAGCAAGCTTGCGAATTTCACAGATTACTCAAAGAAAATGTGAGCTGGACCTGTAATACTGAAGCGCAAGTATTTTACTTATCTTTTAAAAATTACTTAAGAGAATAGAGGAAGAGAAAGAGGAAAAAAGTTTCTTTTTAAAATGGCGTCTGCCGCGGCTGGAGAAGAGTTTGAGAGGGAAAGTTCTTCCGTTTTTTATTATTACAATGTAGCGGAATAAATACCACTGGCTACATTTGTAGACAAAACTCCGCTCCTGTTTTTGTTTTTCTCTTTTTTCCCTGGAGGCTTGAGTGTTGCTGGCTGGAAGTCTTTTGTCTTGTTTTTTTTTTTTCTTCTTCTAACAAAGCCTGCTTAGGCGGAAACATGGCACTGAGGTTTGTGAAGTCAGACAAACAAATAGGTGGGGGGGATTCCCCCACCAAGAATTTAAAGCAATATGTTTTAACTCTTCAGTCCCAGAAACCTGATTTTAATATAATAGAATTTCTCTTAGAGGAGATTGAAAGAAGGGATGAGATTGTGAATCAGCAACTTGAAAAATTTAAGCAGGAAACTAAGGAATTGGTGAAATCCAAGTTTGACTTTTTGCAGCAAAAAATTTTAAAATTGCCAGAATTCATGATTCGGTTGGATACAAATATTAATTTACTAGAGTCAAAAATGGATGAAATTCAAGATAAATTGGACAATAGAATTCAAAAAATTGAAAATGATTTGTTAAATATTCAGGATTATAGTTCAGAAGAAAAATTTAAAATGGATGCTGACCAAAAGTCTGGTAATGTAGAATATCTGGAACAGAGGATTCAAAAAGAGGTTCTAAAGATACAATATAATTTCACAGAATATGCAATAAGACTTAGAGGTTTGCAGGAAAATAACAGAGATGACTTAAGGAAAATATCTTCTGAATTTCTAGCTGGGATTTTAAAGATTCAACCTGAGGAAGTGTTTTGTAGGATTGACAGAGCTTATCGAATAAACTCTTGGACTGCCAAGCAAAGGCAATTGCCTAGAGATGTGGTAATCTATTTTTCAGATAAAGAAATTAGGAATAAAATTGTGCAAAATTCCTTCAATTCTAATTTGCAATTGTATGGAAGAAAGATTTGGATTTACAAGGAACTCCCACCTAAGATACTAATGGAAAGGAAGAAATTTGGCTTTCTGGTGTCTGAGTTAAAAAGGAGAAATATTCAATTCCGGTGGGACGTCCCAGTTGGTATTATATTGAGATATCAAGGAGAAAGATACCAGTTAAATACTGTTGAAAGGGCGGAAGAATTTTATCAAAATAGGTTGAAAATGAATTTAACGTCTTCAGATATAATACAGGATAAGCAGAAGGAGCTGGAACTAAAGACAGAGACTGTACCAGATAAATTGCCTTTGGATTTATCGGATACCCCAGCTGGATTATCTACAAATTTGAGAGAAGTGCCATCTGATTTTAATGTGATGACTTATCAAGGCAAGGACAAGCATGGAAACCAATTAGAGGATATACAAGGGATAAAAAAGAAATGCGAGACACAAAAAATTAGGATGGAGGTCAAACCCACAAAAAAAAGAAAACAAAAAAAGAAATAGGTTGTACAAAAATAGAAATTTCTAACCCAAGCAACAGTGAAGCCAGTGATTTTAAAATATGAATGATTATGTGAAAACATAGAGGAGGCGACATATTGGTCAATATCATCCTGAGGATAGTGGCAGATCTCTGCATTGCCGTAATTTTGGGACATGGAAAGAGCCTCAAATTGATGGTTTTGAATTATCTATTTTGAAACTTTTTTTTGTGTTGATAAATATATTATAATTATCTTGAATTATAAGGCAAGAGAATCACATTGGGACATGCAGAAGATCGGGTTGTTACCCAATACGATGATGGAAATTAATAATCCTGATGAAACCCACAATTATTATTATATGGAATACAATTATAATGTCACTCGGGTGGTTGTTTTTACTTTTATATATATAAGAAGATGTTTACTACTGATGGGGGCAGATATGATTGGAGATCTTGAATAAACTGTTGCATCCGCAAGCTATGTCACCCTATTATGGATGTTGGTTTTAACAATCCAGTGGAAAGACTTCAAGAAGATATTATATGGACTATAAATTTAAAGTTATTGTCTTTTCTTTTTTTATTTAGATATAATGGAATATATATATATATATATTTTTAAGTAGTGTGGGCAGTGAATTAAAGATATCAAGAATTGTTGTGTATGGTAAATTTGTAAGACAGTGGGTGAATAAGCTAGCTACAGACTGATTAGTTTAAGAAAAGGGATTTTTAAGTGATACATTTAGGGGAGTGGAGGAAATGGATAGAGTGGAATAAATGTTAAATTAGATTTTATGGGGAGCCCGCTTTGAAATGTTATTAAAGTAGGACTTATTGTATAGTTTTAAAGTGGAAGGTGGTTTTGAATTGTTGCAATAATGCATAGATATAAAACACTATTATGCTAAATTAGAGTTATTTTATAATAGTTATAGTATAATGTGTTTGTTTTTTTTTGTTTTGTTTTTTTTTTCTCTTCTTCTTTTCTGAAATGTATGGATAAAGGGGGATTTATAATATTTTTAGTAAGTAAAGGTCAGTATTTTGAGGAGGGAGTAAGTAATCTGTTATGAATTAGGGTTTTTTTTTGTTACGAAGAAGTCACAGGGGGGGAAGGGTGGGGAGGGGGGGTTAGGGAGGGTGGGGAGGGGGGGGAAAAAGGGGGAAAAATTTGTATTTGAAAACCTTTTCAATAAAAAAAAAAAGGAAAATAGGTACTTGCCCTTGTCAAATTTTATTAGTTATATCAGAATTGAAAATGATGTCTTGTTTTACTAAATTAAAGTCTTAATCATAATCGAATGGATGGGCATACATATATTGAGGAATGAGACCACAAACTATTAACTGGACAGACAGAATGTGATGCGCCAGGAAAACCGGAGACTTCCCAGTGTAGCAGAAGCAGATGAAGGGCACCAAGGAAGATCTATGATTGCCACAGATCTTTTCCTATCAGCCAAGCTCTTACAGTAACTGAGGTGAAATACATCGGGAATTTACCCGCGAGGGTTAAATCCAGCGTGCAACTATCACAAATAAATTAGACATCACCAGCACATCAAAACAGCTAACTGAACTGAAGTTCAGTCAGTGTATAAAAGCATTTGGCAGACAGGTGCAATAAAGATTCTGCTTAAAGAATAAACCTGTAAGCCGAGTAGATCTGTGCTGTACTTTTAAGAGCGTTCCACCGTATCAAAATCATTTCACGGGCCACAAGCTGCAGAAGACCTAGAACGCTCTTCGCTCCAGCAGTCGCATCCAGCTGGCCTAATGCCAAATGCCCATCTGTGTCAAGGAGAGAGAGCTTAAATCATGTAAGTTGGCTCTTCGGAAACAGGATAAGCACTGGATGGTAATAAAGATGAGGGCGTGGGGAGTTTGTTTGTTTGTTTTTTAATGAATTTTCCAGCTGCCCATTTTATTAAAAGCATCGTAACGCCATTTTTTTTTAATTTTTAGTTAAACTCTTCAAGCCTTCAGAATCAAAGTACACCGTTTCGAAACTATTCAATAATCCGAACAGATTTAAGATAAGTGTATTTGTTAAAAAAAAAAAAAATTCTCTTTAGGATGATCCCCTTTGTTGTGGCATGCCAGCACCCAGCGGATCTGGCAGCAGATTCGGACAATGAGGAGGTTGGGGAGGAACATGGGCCAGTCCTGGAGTCTGGGGAAGGCTCTGATGAGGGCTCTGCATCGGAGGCAGAGAGGGGGCCATATACCAGTTGTCAGCTGCCTTCGGAGTCAGACATCAGTGAGGCAGATAAACAGCTGGAGCCTGTTCCCAGTGTACGCATGCACAGAGTTGCCAGTCGAAGGGAACAGCTAAAGAACAAGGGTCAACTTGGGAGTAAGGCCACAGGTGGTCGATGAATGGCCCCTCCCAGAGGGAATAAAAGAGGCGTGAAAGGGGAGTGGAGTTTGCAGGAGACAATTAGTTCATTCCTGGATTCTTGCCAAGTATTGCGGTGTCTGAAAGATATCAGCCTGGCAATTCTCCAAGCCTGATAAAGGTCGGTAATTGTGAACTATCTTGAAAGACTGTGGGAGAGGAAAGACTTTGCTGGAGAGGAATTCATCAAAAAATAAAATAAAATCCTGTAAATTAAATAAAAGGGGTTTTTGTCGGGACAAGGAGTCTGCTTCGTGGTTTGGGGAAGCCTAGGCCAGAACAACCCTTGCCTCCATAATTCAATACAAGGTTGGAAAGAATTTACAGAAAAGGGATTTCAGCTTCCAGGAGTCAGTCAGTCAGTCAGTCAGTCAGTCAGTCAGTCAGTCAGTCAGTCAGTCAGTCTGTCTGTCTGTCTGTCTGTCTGTCTATCTATCCATTGGTAGGATAAGTCTGCAAAACCAGGACAGAACAGGACTAAGTTGGGTCTGGAAACAGAAGCCTGGGAAAGAAAAATAATGAAAATGTTTAGGAACTGGTCAGGGGCTTTGAAGATTTTTTTTAAAAAAATGAGTTCATGGTTAATAACTGACACATGCGATCTTGCAACAAACGTATAGGTGAAGCAGAAATTCTCCAGGTATTTCTGAATTGCAAGACTCTTTCAAGTCAATGAAGATTCTCAGTCATCAAGGTAGAGTTGACTGAAAGTTGAGTCATGGCAACTTTCCTTCCTCCCTCCCTCCCTCCCTCCCTCCCTCCCTTCCGTCAGGCAGCATGTTGCTTGCTGCCATAGAATAGGGGGGAGGGACAGCTTTGCAACTGCAATTATCTTCAAGGCCAAGTCAGTTGGCTCTGGAATGCAGTGGCCTCTAGTTGCCTAGCTATAAGGCAGCTGGACTCTATACTGTATTTCGAAGTGCTGTGTTGCCACTCTATGCCTCAGAGCTTCCTTGAAACTGTCTGCTTTCAGTTTGTTCCTAGTAAAAGTACTTTTCTCTAAATCTATAGAGCCAAGGATTTTCCTGTTCTAGGAAATGAATAGAGGCAGCCCTGACACCTTCCTTCCTTCCTTCCTTCCTTCCTTCCTTCCTTCCTTCCTTCCTTCCTTCCTTCCTTCCTCCCTCCCTCCCTCCCTCCCTCCCTCCCTCCTTCCCAATATTTCAAACCAAAAAAGAAAAGAAGTCCAGCTGCCAAGACTCCCAGAAGACTCTGAAAAGCCCTGATATGAGGAATTTCTTTACCACTAAATTTTTATTTAGTTTACTAATATTTACTAATATTTACTAATCTTGCAAAGCTTCTTCTCCAGTTAATACTGTACTGCAAACTAGGGCATACAAAACCTTTGCTAGACCAATTCTTGAATACAGCTCATCTGCCTGGAACCCACACTGTCTATCTGACATTAATACAATTGAGTGAGTCCAGAGGTATTTCACGAGAAGAGTCCTCCACTCTCCGCTCGCAACAGAATACCTTATGCCACCAGGCTTGAAATTTTGGGCTTAGACAACTTAGAACTACGCCGCCTTCCGTCTGACCTAAGCATAGTACACAAAATTATCTGCTACAACATCCTGCCTGTCAATGACTAGTTCAGCTTCAACCGCAATAACACACGATCACACAATAGATACAAACTTAAGGTAAACCGCTCCAAACCCAACTGCAGAAAATACAACTTCAGCAACAGAATGGTCAATGCCTGGAATGCGCTACCTGACTCTGTGGTTTCTTCCCCAAACCCCCACAACTTTAATCTTAGACTGTCTACTGTCGACCTCACCCCATTCCTAAGAGTTTTATAAGGGCCGTGCGTAAGTGCACCAATGTGCCTACCGTCCCTTTCCTACTGTCCCCATTTATCCGTATCTATTTCCTGTATTCATTATCATGTTTATACTTATATCTGTTAGTAGGTCTTTGGTTATTCGGGTTTTCTCCTGAGTAAAATTGGAGGTGTCTTGGCAACGTTTCGACGAAGTCTCATTCGTCATCTTCAGGCTGGTGTTCTCGGCTTCGTGCTTCTAGCACGAAGTCGAGAACACCAGCCTGAAGATGACGAATGAGACTTCGTCGAAACATTGCTAAGACACCTCCAATTTTACTCAGGAGAAAACCCGAATAACCAAAGACCTACATACAAACACCCGCGAAAACCTCAGAAAACTTATATCTGTTATCTTATTCATGCTTGACAAAATAAATAAATAAATATAATAAATAAACATATAACTTTGGAATTTAGGTGACGTATAGGAACCCAGGGTGAGTGGAGATGAGTGGAGAGAGGCTGAAAAACAGAAGATCTGAAAGAACCCTCATCTATCTATAACAGCCTCTTGCTCCTCCTGTGAGAATTTCTCTGAAATTTACTTCCCCTTGGGGAAAAAAAAATCAAAAACAAATCCTCATTCATTTCATCACAACCAGTAGCAGGGGCAAAAAAAAAAAACCCAACGAGGATATTTTTCTTTGCCCAGCAACTCTCTATAACATCACAAACCTCCGGTGATTTGGCACTTGCTACTTAACAGCCCAAATTTTGTTGATGACATTCCTGTCTGTGTCCCTAATAAACTTCAAAGCCTGTTTCATTGCATTCTCCTGCTAACAGAGTAGATCTGTAACCATACAGTCATGCAGGACCTCCATATGGCCCTTCTAAAGCAAAGTCATTCCAGAATGGACGTTGGGAAGCCGGTGCAAATGATTAGAATGCAAAAAGCACACGCATTGTACCAAATGCAAATAATGAGTAAACGACAGGCAATCTGGCCGAACAGCTGTCTGAAGGTCGATGAAATGAGAGACAGTAATGGAAATAGACTGACAAGCTTATATTGACAGGCTAAAACAAGTACAACATTCGGGTCAAGACAACATCCTTCCAGTAATTTTTTTCTATAATCAAGTCCAACCTATTTGGATCGTTAGACTTCAACGTTTAACTACAATCTGTATTTTCCCCTCCCCCACTCCAGAGGTCGAAATCATGCCAAGTACTACCCTAAACAGATTCAAAACTCTTTGCGTCACCCTTTAATTGCCAGAAATATTTAAATCTCACCAGAATCAGTTGTTCTGAAAATATGAGAAAGAAGATTTTAGCAAATAATTTAAAATTGAATTATTATTTAAGGGTTTTTTTTTTAAATTTGATTTATATGCCGCCCTTCTCCGGAGACTCAGGGCGGCTTACAATGCGCTAAGCAATAGCCTTCATTCTTTTGTATATTTATACAAAGTCAGCTTATTGCCCCCACAACTGGGTCCTCAATTTACCTACCTTAGAAAGGATGGAAGGCTGAGTAAACCTTGAGCCTTGGCGAGATTCGAACCTGCAGTAATTGCAGGCATCTGGTCTTAATAACCAGCTTAATAGCAGGGTGCCTTAGACCACTGTACTACCAAGGCTCTAAACTTCAATTGGATTCACAGTATGAGACTGGTAAAAATTTAATAGTTCCAAGTCCTAACCAAGGACCTAAGAGCTGTCTGATCATTAAGGAGAAATTTCCTAAAAGTGAGAACAATTAACCAGTCAAACAATTTGCCTTCAGAAGTTGTGGGTGCTCCATCATCAGGGTGGATAAAATCAATGATTTTTTTAAAAAAATCAAAAAAAATCAGATTTGTTTGATTTAAATCGGATTTTTTTGATTTAAATCGGATTTTTTTGATTTTTATCAAAATTATTTTAATAAAAAACTTTTGGGGTAAAAATCTATTGTAAGACAGTTTTCTATTTAAGGTACATAAATAATTTAGTTTATTCAGCATGAAATGGAGCTTAGTTATGTAGCATGAGGCTGTATATTCTGCAACACTGGGACTATCGGTGAGTCAACAGTGGGTCAAAGGAGTAGCAGAGATGACAGTTGCTCTTTAAAAATTATGATTTAAATCGAATTGATTTAAATCAAGCCTTTTTACTAATTTAAATCATGATTTAAATTGTGATTTAAATCAACTCGATTTAAATCAAATCCACCCTGTCCATCACTGAAGGCTTTTAAGAAGAGACTGGACAGTCACTTGTCTGGAATGATATAGAGCAGGGATGGCTAACCTTTTTGCCATTGCATGCCAAAAGCGGGGGAGGCATGGGGGGGTAGCACGCATGTGTGTCCACACCCATAATTCAATGCCACCCATGACCCCCCCCCACGCTCCCCCCACTTCTGGCACTCAATGGCAAAAAGATTACCGGTGGGCCCGGTAGGCCCGTTTTTCACCCTCCCCAGGCTCCAGAGGTTTTCTTGGAGCCCGGGGAGGGCGAATACGGCCACTCCCACTCCCCAGAAGCCCTCAAGAGGCCGGAAACAGCCCGTTTCCTGACTTCCGGTGGGGCCGGAAGGCCCGAAAATTAGCTGGCCGGCGCACACATGCATGCTGGAGCTGAGTAGAGCAATGCTTGCGTGCCCACAGATATGGCTCTGTGGGCACTATAGCTCTATGGGCACCTGTGGCATGCGTGCCATAGGTTCGCCATCATGGATATAGGGTCTCCTGCTTTAGCAAGGGGTTGGACTAGAAGACCTCCAAGATCTCTTCCAGCACTTGCAAAACTACTAAAGGTGGAATATAATCATTCAATCAATCAATCAAAAAAAAAATTACATTATCCAATTGTGTACTTCTGTCCTTCAAATTTTGTGTTTCTGTGCTTCATGTTTTGGATGGATTTATGATTCTCCCACCCTCTGCAAAATATGTGAAAAATTGATTTATTTCTTTATTTCTTTGTGGGTTTTTTTGCAAAGTGCAATAATAGCATTTTGAAAATCTGTTGACTGAAGCAATAAGCAGTATTTCAAAATAAATTGTATCTTTTAAATCAGAAAACTCCTGAACTGTAGTAATAACTGTGTATTCAAGCAGACTCTAGACAATCTTCTATCAGGGATGCTTTAATTTGGATTTCTGCACTATAATTATATCATTCTATTTGATGCACATAAGTCAGCAAAAAGAACATAATCATTGGATCGAAAAAAAGGTTCAGTAATTAATCAGTAATTTCCAAATCATCACCACTTTCCTTTCTTCACAATCATCCTCTCATTAATTTAGTTGAAAGACAGCTACTGCCTCAAGTCCATTCAGAAGGCTTTGAATATAGATTTGATTTCAGGTTTATTTTGAACTTTGGTACCTGAGAAAGTGCCTGAGAATACTGTGGATAGCCAAAAAAAACCCAAACAAAAGGATATTCAAACAAGTGAGTTTTCACTCAAGGCATAAATGAGTGGGCTGAAATTCTCCTACTGCACATTATATATAGACCTAAACTTTTGGAAAAGTCTAGAGGTGGATATAGAAAGTCTACACACCCCTCTAGAGGTGTAAAAAAAAAATCAGACCGAGATATATCGCTTCAGAATTTTTTCTACCTTTAACATAAGATATAAGCCAGTGATGGCTAACCTTTTTGGTGCCCAGTGCCCAAAGTGTGTGCTTGTGCGCAACCCCAAAATGCAATGCGACCATCCCCTGTGCATGCGCCTCACTCCCACGCATGCGCCCTGCCCCCTCACATGCACATGCATCCCCCACACATGTGCCCCACCCCTCCTCACCCATTTTTGGCTTCCAGGTTGGTGCAGGAGGCTTTCCAGGCCCAAAACGGGGCACGGAGGGGGGGCTCGTGCAGCACCCCCGCACCCCGTTTTGGCTTCCAGGGTGGTGCAGGAGGCTTTCCAGGCCCAAAACAGGGCACAGGGGGGCGTGTGCATGCGCACAACCCCCCAAAATGCAATGCAAGTACCCCAGCGCATGCGCCACACCCTCACACATGCACGTGCGCATCCCCCTGCTTGCACCCCGCACATGCGCGGCAGAGACCCGAAGAGCAGCTGGCCAGCGGGAAGTGCGCGAACATGTGCAGCGGAGCTGGGATGGAGCAATGGGTGGTGTGCCCGCAGAGAGGGCTCTGTGTGCCATCTGTAGCACGTGTGCCATAAGTTCGCCATCAAGGATACAAGCTGTACAATTCAATTGAAACAAACTGAAATCTTTCTGAGGAAAAATAACAACAAATAACTTACAGTAACATGATTGCATAAAGATGCACACTCTTAAACTAATATTTTGTTGAAGCACCTTTGGATTTTATGACAGCATTCAATCAACATGGTACATCTTGCTTTTGGGAAACTGCCCACTCTTCCTTGCAAAATCCACTGTTTAATGGTGGGGAAGGTGAAAGGAAAGAGGACAACCAAAAACAAGGTGGATGGATTCAATTATAGCAGCAATGGGTGTCCTGTTGGAAGACCTGATAGATGAGGTTTGGGAATATATCATCTCGGAGAAAGTCTGTCTATGAGTCACTAGGAGCTGACAGTGGCTTGATGGCACATCATCATCGTCGTCTCTTTTCTTATTTCCACTTATCTATCAGACTTCTCTAACCTCACAATAAATCACAGATCTCTTGAGAATTCACAGCTTAGCTTGGCATTTCAAGCACTTGGCAGAAATTGCAGAGACACAGCTCGACCGGATAAGAATTGCAGGTAAGAATAAAGCCAGTCATACAGTAGGTCACTGCCAGTAGAATAATATAAGTGACTTTCACACCTCTAATGGTCCAAACTCATTTTGCTCTGTTTTTAAACGTTAAATCTTTCTTTTGCCAGCTTTTCCCATTAATTCTTCTCCCATTAATTCTGTCCCACCTCTGTGAAGATTTTGAAGCATTACCCTGAAGATGGACACTGTTCTGACCTAGACTTCCTTAGAAAGTGTAAAGCACAATCTTAGTCCCAGCAAAACCTCTTTTATTTATATGGCTGTGAATTATTGTCATTCACAGTCCACAAGGCTTCACGGTCTTTCAGGGGAATGTTTATAAACACCCACCTTATCTCCCTTGGAATGCTGCCAGAGAACTAATTGCCAAATACAGGGCAAGGCCAAACTTGGCACAGAGTCAAACAGAACTTTTCAAAGCTTGAACTGGCCAGATGAACTAATTGCTTCCTGCAAAAGCTCATATCCCATTCACTCCTCTTTTATGTCTTATGGGAGGGGCCAATCATCTCCAAGCCTTACTCCCTGGGTGTGGCAAGGGAAGGCTACTATAAAATCTCCATTCCCTCCCCATTTCAGGGTAAGGTTACTGCAAAATCCCCATTTCCTCCCGATCAGCTGGGACTCGGAAGGCAGAGAATAGATGGGGGAGGGGCCAGTCAGAGGTGGTATTTACCGGTTCTCCAAACTACTTAAAATTTCCGCTACCGATTCTCCAGAACTGGTCAGAACCTGCTGAATATCACCTCTGATAGAGGCCGATATTTCTCTCTCTGGGCACAATGAGAATATATCCGCTGAACAAAACTTTGCATTGGCAACAGGAAAGGCATCTGGCCATTAAAAAACTCTGCTACAGGGGTGAAATCCAGCAGGTTCTGACAGGTTCTGGAGAACCGGTAGCGGAAATTTTGAGTAGTTTGAAGAACCAGCAAATACCACCTCTGGCTGGCCCCAGAGTGGGGTGGGAATGTGGATTTTGCAGTATCCTTTCTCTGTCACACCCACCAAGCCATGCCCACAGAACCGGTAGTAAAAAAAATTGGATTTCACCACTGCTCTGCTACTTCCATTCAGTTGCCCAGACTTCACCCCGCAAGGGATTATGAGGTCATTAAAAGATGATGATGATGATGACTATAAAGCTACTATGGGGATGAATAAGCCTCCCCCCCCCATTTTCACATAGAAACATAGCAAATAACTCCTGTTTGGAATTTTGCCCAGTCTAAACCTAGATTATCAATTCAACATTGTGAAGAATTTGCCATCTTCCTCTAGATAAATTGAAATTAGTTTCCCTCCAGCTCTACTTCAAGATTTGTCCATGGAGGATTCCAGAATGGTGCTTTCTCTGAGTTTTCTGGCAGGTCTCTTCAGAAAAAACAGAAGAGGTCTTGAAGCAGGTTAGGTCCTTGTTAGTGTGTTTCTTCACTGCTTTTTTGCTTCTTTGAATTACTCTTAGCTCTTGTTTTGAAGAAAGTTAATTGAACAGGCAATTATCAATTTCAGGATTATCTCTCTGTATTTGACATTATTGTTATCATATACACAGCAATGTGAAGTCACAGCTACAAGTTCTTCAGCTGATGTTGGCCTTCATAGGCATCACATTTCTTCTCAAGAACTGTTCTGTCCCCGTCCCACACGCACACACACCAACAGACGTCTAAGGGTTAAAAACCAAACCAGCCGACAAAATCCTTTTCCTTATGATAACGGAACTTGGCAGTAACCTAGTGGCTGCCTGCCAAGAGTTTATTAGACATGAAGAGATAACTTCTCTCCGCTTCTGGTACATCAAAGTAAAATGTTCAATAATTACAGAGTAACTTAAGTCCAAATATAATTAAGCAAAGTCTATAGCAAAAGTCTAGCAATGCAGAATGGCGTGGAAGCTTTCAGCTTTGTTCGTCACAAGGCTTGACTGGCCACCACGCTCCCTTTTATACCCTGTGGGGTGTAGTCCGGTGACTCAGGCTAATCTCTGGCACGCCTCCTCTTCTGTTGCACGTGCTTATCTCTGCGACGCTGGTGTGGATCCAGCCAAGACTCATTACTCTCATCACTGTCCACCTGTGGCTGCGTGGACGTGCTTGGCCCCGACCCTATCTCTTGCCCTTCGGCAGACACCGAAGGCATTGCCAAAGAGGAGGGTCCTGGAGAGGGAGGCCTTGCCAACTCCTCTCCTTCACTCTCGGAGTCCGCTCCTGCCGATGACACAGGCTCAGGTAACGGAGCCACAACAAGAAGCTGGGAATCTAGGAGTTGTGTTCCCAACGTCTGTACTTAAATCAAACTTGTATGTAAGCCAAAAGTACTTATACAATAATACTTTAAAAAAGTATTGCATAATGAACTGGAAACTATTGTGTATTTCACTTGAATAGTGGTGTATTTAACTCAAATTTTGCTATAATAGGGCTCTATTCTTAACTATGGGTAATCCTTAAACCAGGGCATTCTTAATTCAGGACTTGCTGCATAAACAATTTGCTTCTTGACATTATGAAGTACCTAGATGCCTGTTTATACAGTGGATATCATACAAAAATGAATTTTTGATAGAAAAAAGTACTTCCATTCCAGCCTTTAAACAATACTACCTGTATGGAAACATGCCCATATAGTTCTGCAAAATATCTTCAAAATTAATTCCCTGATACACCCAACCCAGTGTGTTATCAGCTGATTTGATCCTGCTTCTAATGATGATAATGGGAGTATACGTTTTTGAATATGCATTTTTGAATATTCATAAACTCTTTGAAAAAGGAAAATATCCAGCAGGTCAAAAGAATTTTTGGAGAGCATTATAGGGCCAACAGGGAATGGGCTTATTACATCTCTTTTTATTTACATTTTGAAGATGTTGGAGAAGAAGGAGATCACGAAAGCTGAAATGTATTTATTTACAGCCAATATAAATAGCAAATTCAGTCACAACACTAAAACAATATCTAAAAGTAGGCTCAAATACAATACAATCAAAACAACAAAACCCTAAGGACCTGGCAGTTAAACTTACATGTTTAGAAAATAAGCAAAATGTAAACAACACAAAACAAGAGCAGGACAAAATAGATAAAGTAACAATACAATTAAATTAAATAATGAAAAAACTACTTCATCATATCGTTCCAAAAATAGGACATCTTAAGCCTTACTGCAATAGCTGTTATAGCCCACAACACTGTCTAACTATTCACTAAGTCTGCATTACTATTACTATTAATCTTCTCATTGTTCCTATCACCAATCTCCTCCCACTTATGACTGCATGACTATAACTTTGTTGCTTGTATCCTTACGATTTATATTGATTGCTTCCTAGTATGATTCGATTGCTTATTTGTACCCTATGACTATCATTAAGTGTTGTACCTTATGATTCTTGACGAATGTATCTCGTCTTTTTATGTACACTGCGAGCTTATGCACCAAAGACAAATTCCTTTTGTGTCCAATTACACTTGGTCAATAAAGAATTCTATTCTATTAATAAGAACTGAGCAATATGAGCTCACGGTGATCATGGTGTTTCAGTCCCAGAGCAGGAAATCAATCACATCCCTTATTCTGAGCTTAAACTTTATAACAGAGGTGTCCAAACTTGGCAACTTTAAAACATGTGGACGTCAACTCTTAGAACCCCTCATGTCTACAGCAGTGGTGGGTTCTAACCGGCTTTACTAATGGTTCTCTTTGTGCATGCGCTTCGCGCGCGATCGCCTCTTCAGTCGCTTCACTCGCATGCGTGACAAACTTGCGCTTTGTGCAAGCACGCTGCAAATCTGCCCAGCTGAGGTGCAGCAATCCGCTCTGCCGCACCTCTCAGCTGGGCGAAAAAAGAAGAAATATAAGGTCAGAATAATGCGGGGGCGGGCGGGAGCTCCTGAAGAAAGAGAACTGGTTCGGTGACGTAATAGCGTCACCACCACTACCGGCTCGGCCGAACCGGGCCGAACCAGGAGCAACCCACCACTGGTTTACAGTCTACAAGTACAATTCCTTTACAGAAAAGCCAAATAAAATAGTGAAAACCAGAAGGCCATCTTTTCTTGACCTATCCCATCATTATCTGTGTCTCCTAGTACTTCTAAAACAGCATTATCATGTTTAGGAAATCACAAGAGTGGAATATCACTGTTTGAGGCATGAAAAATATGTGTTTGTCATAAAAACTCCCTTCCCCAGAAAACAACAACAACAATAATAACATCCAAATCACATGCATGACACCATCCTTTCCACTTTGCCTTATTCCCTCATTCACAACAGCTGTCATCCAGCTGGAAAACTTTTCTGGACTGCCAATTTAAAAGAACAGATTTAAATTTCCAATTTTGCCAATTTAAAAGAACAGAGCACAAAAGGGCTTTGAGACCCTTACAGGCTGGGAGCAGTTTAGTTCTACATTTGCTCTGAATAGAAAAGCATACAAATGATCTGGTTTTCTCAGGTCTCTGTAACTAAAAATGAAACAACAGAATAATAAGAGTTGGAAGTGGACCTCGGAGGTCCTCTAGTCCAACCCCCTGCTCAGCCAGAAAACCCTACACCATTTCAGACAAATGGTTATCCAATCTCTTAAAAACTTCCAGTGTGCAGCATTTACAACTTCTGGAGGCAAGTTGGTCCACTGATTAATTGTTCTCACTGTCAGGAAATTTCTCCTTAGTTCTAAGCTGCTTCTCTCCTTGATTAGTTTCCACCTATTGCTTCTTGTCCTGCTCTCGGGTGCTTTGAAGAATAGTTTGACTCCCTCTTCTTTGTGGCAGCCCCTGAGATATGGGATATTATGATTGGAATGTAAAATGGTAAAGGGCATAAATGAATGAATGAATGAAAGAAGGGATGAAACTAAATTAAAACGAATGAAGCAATGAATAAAATACCTATGTATTTGTGAAACTAAGGTAAGTAAAACAAAGTAAAACTAAGAGAAAGGAGAAGAATATAAAAGTTTGCCATGGATGGACTGTGCCTGTGGAATTCATCTGATAAATGCATATAGAATGTAAATGAATGGATATAATTGTATTTGAAATATTTAAAATGTATAACAGAAAGTATAAACTAGTGTCATTTAAGCTGCTCTGGATGCATACAAATCTAGGAATTTATATATGTAAAGATAAAGGTTCCCCTCACACATATGTGTTAGTCGTTCCCAACTCTAGGGGGCGGTGCTCATCTCCATTTCAAAGCTGAAGAGCCAGCGCTGTCCGAAGACGTCTCCGTGGTCATGTGGCCGGCATGACTAAGCGCCAAAGGCACACGGAATACTGTTACCTTCCCATTAAAGGTGGTCCCTATTTTTTCTAGTTGCATTTTTTACGTGCTTTTGAACTGCTAGGTTGGCAGAAGCTAGGACAAGTAATGGGAGTGCACCCCATTACGCTAGGGATTCGAACACTCAACTGCCGATCTTTTCGATCGACAAGCTCAGTGTCTTAGCCACTGAGCCATAAGGGAAGCGCAAGATCAGATGCTGATGGGGGTGGGGGAGAGGCCCACTTCGGCCCTACTTTTTCAGCTAAATTTTTCATTTTCTTTCCTCAGTGATTTTTGGCCAACTGTGCTCTTTCAATAAGCTGAATTAAAGTACAGGGAAACCAACACTAATTTTCATTTACAGTTGTAAAGATGATAGATCTTTTTTTTTAAAAAAAAAAAGTCTAAATATTATTTTGGATATCGATTCATTAAAATAATAGTAGGCAACACACAGAAATGCACATTATTTTAAATGGTTTCTATACATATAGTAAATATTTGAAGGCACCTGAATGGCTGCTGTGCGTGTATTGTTGAATTCATACAAGAATAATATTTCACTGAATACAAGCAATCCTATGAAAAGACAAATAATAACTGCAGTAGTACAATTCCTGATTTCTGTATCCAGATTCAAGAATTGCCTTCAGAGTCATAAATCACAATGATGCAGACAGTTGCAACAATATTTACCTCTCACTGTTTACCACCAAATTTATCTCATTAGATAAGAGAATAAGCTTATAGGAATAAATGTTAATTAGCACATGTGTAATATTATTGACTTCCACATATTTAACCTCTTTTACAAAATGAAATATACAGTGTGATACTTCAGCCTTTGAATTATGTTGTATTATTTGAAAATCAATGGAAAACACTTCTTGTTGCAAAGTAAATCAGAAAACTAATTGACACAGATAGAAACAAATATTTATAACTCTCCATTCCACTTCTTAATTCTTTTAAAAGTCTATTTCCAACTTTACTAAAATACGGAATAGGCATCAACACGAAAAATCTGCCTGTTTATTCCCTTCCTTGGGTGATATGATCTTACTGTTTTCCACTATTACAAGATCACTACCATTAACAGCAGGAGAAAATAAATTTTGCAATGAAGATTAGAATCATTACTGTATATCAAATAGTTATCGTCTGGAATTTAATAATTTTCATAATATCTTCTGTCAATAGTATGCATTGCAGCAGGCAGACCTTAATCAAAGCCACATATACAATGTATGAATTATGTAAAAGTTCATCCGTTTGCTACTTTTTCGGTAGCCATATGTATTTATTTAACTCCGTCATATTTTCCAAGGATTCATGGTAATGAATAATTCAAATCAGAATGCATAACAATAACCCAAAATCAACATAATAAGTCAATCCTTAAAGTCAAATATCAACAATCCAATTAAAAGTAATATAAATAGGATCCAAAGACCACATATTGAGACTCTGATGCCTTTTCAATACCTCTCTTTTCAGGGCCTTCCTGAAACTCAGGAACAAAGCCTCCTGATATTTAACCAAAAAGAAACATAATCCATCTGTCCTGACATAAGGGAAACAATGCAGAAAAAGAAGAATACTGTAAAAAGAAATTATACGATAAATATATTCTAAATAATGCCCAGTATAAATATGATTTATTCTCTTTTCAATTTCTCTCTCTCTCTCTCTCTCTCTCTCTCAAATTTATTGGCTCCCCATCTTAGCACCACAGTAATTCTGTGTGGCTCGATGCAGCCATACTCAAAAAACAATTCATTTTCTATCCTGTAAGAAATAAAGGGCCGTGATGGTGAACCTTATTTACGGGACCGCCTACTACCACAAGCAGCCTCCCACCGGCCAGTACGCTCTCATAGAGAGGGGCTCCTCCGGGTGCCGTCAGCAAAACAATGTTGACTGGCGGCCCCCAGGGGGAGGGCCTTCTCTGTGGGGGCACCCACTATCTGGAACGAGCTCCCCCCAGAGATACGGAGGATCCCAGATCTGCGCACTTTCTGCCGTGCTCTTAAGACTCTCCTATTCCAGCAAGCCGGCCTGGCCTAATTTTCTCCCGTTTTAAAATTCTTTTAAATCGAAATTTTAATCTGTTTTAAATTATTGGGATTTTTAATTGTCTCGGGCTAAATTATTTAATCTGGTTTTAATTATGTTTTTTAACTTTTGTATCTATGTATTTTATTTTGTGCCTGTTCACCGCCCTGAGTCCTTCGGGAGTAGGGCGGTCTATAAATCTAATAAAACATAAACATAAACAAACCTATGGCCCGTGTGCCATAGGTGGCACACAGAACCCTCTCTGCTGGCATGCGCGCCATCGCCCCAGGTCAGATCTCCATGGCGTTTCTTTCGTGAGCCTCTGTTTCCCTGCAAACGACGAAACAGAAGCTCATGGAAGAAAAAGATCTTACCTCTTGCTGCGCTGCCAGTGTTGGGATGTCCCGCCTCCCACCAGCCAGCTGGTCTTCGGGTCTCTGCTGTGCATGCGCGTGCATGTCTGCGCATGCACATGTACGTGTATGCGTGCGCATGTGCACCTTTCAGTTTGGGCACGCCCACGCAGTTTGGGCATTTGGTGTCTAAAAGGTTCGTCATCACTGTTATAGGGTTTAGCCATACCATTACTCAAAGCTTACTCCTATTACGGTGCCTAAAGTCCTACAAATCCTTATCCAGAAGTCGTATCTTTGTTACATTACACATTCATTGTGCTCAAAAGACAGATTTTTGCTTAAATGGGTTTATTCCTCAACAACAAACAGTCAGAGTGATCAGTCTGCACTGTAGGATTGTTAAAATGCAGAACAACCCAAGCATGAAGTTGTGGCTCCGTTACCTGAGCCTGTGTCATCGGCAGGAGGGGACTCCGAGAGTGAAGGAGAGGAGTTGGCAAGGCCTCCCGCTCCAGGACCCTCCTCTCTGGCAATACCTTCGGTGTCTGCCGAAGGGCAAGAGATAGGGCCGGGGCCAAGCACGTCCACGCAGCCACAGGTGGACAGTGATGAGGGTAATGAGTCTCGGCTGGATCCTCGGCAGTGTCGCAGAGATAAGTGCGCACAACAGAAGAAAAGGCGTGCCAGAGATTAGGCTGAGTCACTGGACCACACCCCACAGGATATAAAAGGGGGTGAGGTAGCCATTCAGACTCTGTGATGGACAAAACTAACTACTATCGAGTCACATTGCATCTTTGGAAACAACATTATTGGCCTTGGATTTATTTTACGAAATGGACAATTCTTGACTGTGTGTATTTTGTTTATTGAGTAAAAGTTCTTGGCAAGCAGCTACTGGGTTGCTGCCAAGCGTCTTATTGGAAGAATTGGTTGTCTGCCAGTTTATTTAACCCCCGGCTGTCTGTTTGTGTGCGTGTGTGGGACGGGGACAGAACACATGAGGGCAATACCAACGTTTAGTGCAGCTGAACTTTATGAACAGATTCGAAATATTCTCTACTGATATTTATACACCACCATGGATCTCTTTAGAGGTCAGAAATCTGAGGGCATTTGCATGATCTGAAAAGTCCTTTCTGGCATCGATCAGCTTAACTCTCCTCCAACCGGCTCTGCCTGCAGGTCTTCAATAAGATTCCAGGAAATCGTTTTGCTTACAAATAAGTGATTCCTCTAGAAGTCTTAGCCTTCCTATTAATTTTTCTGGGCCATCTAATCTCGTTAGCTATCTTCTTCATTTTTATACTTAACCCTATTTCTCCATAGATCCTTTGCTTGCAACTTTATAACTTCACACTCCTGCCCATTTTTCAGTGTTCTCTTAATTATCCCACTCAATCTCCATTAATACTTGAAAATGCTTACATCGTATATTGCATTGTCAATGCATGTGTGATTAATGAATACAGGTATGTGGTAAAAATGATCAATTAATATCTGTGACTTCCAAAATAAGAATAAACAAATACAGGTTCCTGCAGACTGATAGGGACAGGGCAGGCAATTCAACACATGATGCTAAATCAAACCCTGGTGTAAACCGATAACTCTTCAGTAGCATTCCTTGTCCAAGGGCTGATCCATATGTCCTGCTAACCTCAGTATGATAACTGTTGTGGCTCCGTTACCTGAGCCTGTGTTATCGGCTGAAGAGGACTCCAAGAGTGAAGGAGAGGAGTTGGCAAGGCCTCCCTCTCCAGGACCCTCCTCTCTGGCAATGCCTTTGGTGTCTGCCGAAGGTCAAGAGATAGGCCCGGGGCCAAACACGTCCACACAGCCACAGGTGGACAGTAATGAGGAAGATGAGTCTTGGCTGGATCCTCGGCAGCGTCGCAGAGATAAGCGCGCGCAACAGAAGAAGAGGCGTGTCAGGGATTAGGCTGAGTCATTGGACCACACCCCACAGGGTATAAAACAGGGTGTGGTGGCCGGTTCAGCTCTGTGACAAGCATAAAACGGATATCGGACAACCTTCTTTGTATTTACTGGACTTTGTTGATTATTGTGTATTGGCTTTGTTCCCGGACGAAGGGAGAAACTCCCTCCTCGTGAGTAAAGAATACCTGGCAGCCAGCCACTAAGTTGCTGCCAATTCTGATACCAGATAAACTGTTGTCAGCTGAGTACTTTAACTATTGCTTGTCTGTGGGGGTGCATGTGTGAGACGGGGACAGAACAATAACCTTCAGGCCACCTACACTTCAGGAAGGCCAGAATGAATGTTATTCTCAGCCTAACCCTAGGATGCTGGGAAGGCAACCTCTTCCTGAGGTTTTCCTCTCTGCTGCCCTAAGCAAGCAGACCAGTCTGCCTGTTGTGCTTAATTCCATACCCCACATGTCTCTATTTCCCTTGGTTGATGGGCAAACCAATCCCTGAACCCAGTTCCTTTTCTATGCCTTCAATTGCTATTTCATGCCATTCAGATTATTGCAGCGTGCTCTACATAGGGCTACCCTTTGAAAACCAATTAGAAACTGCAGCTGATCCATAATATGGCAGGGTGAGCAATTATAGGCTCATTACCCCCATGCAGTGGTGAAACCTAATTTTTTTTCCTACCGTTTCTGTGGGCGTGGCTTGGTGGGCGTGGCTTGTGGGTGTCACGTGACTGGGTGGGTGTGGCTATTAGTCATGTGACTGGGGGTTCAAAAGACAGAAACTCACTTTAACAATGTCCTGCTGGAGCAGGGGGTTGGACTAGATGACCTCCAGGTCCCTTCCAGCCCTGGATTGCTGTGCTCTTTCAAGGTATCCTCTGAAGCTGCGTCTAGTGCCAGGTTTGTGATCCTTCCTTCCTCTCCTTTTTCCCTCCCTCCCTTTCTTTTTCTTTCTTTCTTTTTCTTTCTCCCCTCTTTCTTTCTTTCTTTCTTTCTTTCTTTCTTTCTTTCTTTCTTTCTTTCTTTCCTTTCTTTCTTTCTTCCTTCCTTCCTTCCTTCCTCTCTCTCTCTCTCTCTCTCTCTCTCTCTTTCTTTCTTTCGCAGCACCCCCACCCCCATTTTTGGCCTAGCAGGCCTCAGGGAAGCCTCCGGGGAGCAAAAAAGGACCCCCGATAGGTAGTTAAAAAAAATGCTTTAAAACGTTTTTTAAAAAGTTCCGAGGATTGCACGACACAGCTGATTGTCACAGCTGATTGTGGGAACCTTATTTTTTTAAGCATTTTTTTACTATTGCCCGAACGGGTAGTAAAAAAATACTAAAAAAAAAGTTAAAAAAAAAAGTTCAGACGATCAGCTGTGCCCCGTGATGGTGGGAATTTTTTTAAAAAACATTTTTTTTACCATCGGTTCAGGCGAACCAGTAGCATTTTCACTACCGATTCGGGAGAACCGCCCCAAACCGGTAGCATTTCCCCTCTGCCACCATGGACCTTGTCTCTTGCACAAGCTACATTAGCTACCAATCAGCTCCTAACTGCAATTCAAAGCACTAGTTGTTATCTATAAAACTCTTTATGGCATAGGGGAATACGGTCTGGTTGAGATTACCTTCCTCCCATGGTTGATAGCAATAGCACTTAGACTTATATTTATTTATTTATTTTATTTTATTTTATAAAATTTGGATACTGCTTCATATACTGCTTCACAGTACTTTACAGCCCTTTCTAAGTGGTTTACAGAGTCAGCCTCTTGCCCCCAACAATTTGACTCCTCATTTTACCAACCTCGGAAGGATGGAAGGCTGAGTCAACCTTGAGCCAGTGAGAATCGAACTGCAGTCAGCCAGCAGTCAACAGAAGTAGCCTGCAGTACTGGATTCTAACCACTGTGCCACCACGGTTCATATGTCATCTAGTAGGGTCTCACAGGGCAGTATACTCCAGGTTCCATCTTTAAACAATATCATTTGATGGGATCCTGGAATCCTGTTGCAGATCTGTCCTCTGGAGCAGCATTTTCCTAGAACTGACATATAGTAAGACTTATGAGAGAAAAGAACTAAAGATTCCCTGGCTGGAGAGGCAAAGGGATAGCAAGAACTTCATCTTGACTAGGCAGATTATTACAAGTATCATTTACTAAGGAAACTCTAGTCTAGTAGAAGGGGTATGGCCATGGAGATTCTCTTTTCTGGGTTAAAATGAGTTGGGGGAAAAATAATCTTAGGAAGTACAAGAATCTGGAGATCAAAATGCTTGAAAACTAAACATTTTCAGGATTGTGTTCTTCAATCAGAACCAATCCAACGTTTGGGGTGTCCTGGGAGAAGCTTTTGGACATAACCCATTTCTATGAAGTGAAGAAGGCTTGAGGTTGAAAGATGTTTCAGGGACAATGCCTGATGTTGGGAACAGTCTCCGAGTTGGTACTTGCCCATTCTGTAATCGCTTTTGGGGAGAGCCTAACAACGGAAGGCGTTTGTCAGTTTAGTGGATATCATCTGTGGTTGAACAAGGCAAGACTACAATTGACCATCTTCTGATTTCCACCTTGGTAGCTTAAGCCACTACACAAGCTGGATCTCAAAATATGCTTTGATGAACTAATGTTGAAAAATCCAGCATAAAATATGCACCATTATTTCCAATTCAAAAGTGGAACTTCTCTCCCCACCCCGGGGTCCAACTGTTTGCATTTATTGTGAATATTTCTATGTAGACTGATGAGTTAGAAGTTCTGACTCACAAATGACTTTCATTAAATATGTGTTAATGCAATGAATTCTAATGATAGCATACTGGCCACATCACCTCCATTCAATATTAATTGTGTGACACTTTATTTTAATGGAACATTAATTAGTATAGAATTTCAATGGAGATCTATATAGCACATCCATTAATACAAATGCATTCATTATCACTGGTGTAGTACAAGTAATGACAAATAAGTCTGTAACAGTAGGACCCTTCAAATAATAATCACGAATCATTAGGTATTGCATTAATTTATACTGTGTATTACTAATACATACACAGATTCTATGTATGCAGTTTTCTGTTAATACCATTTTGTATGCTTAGTAGTTTATTATTCTAAATTCCCATTTTTTTGTAGTGGAGATACTTCCAGACACTGAAATGTATTGGCTATCTATCTATCTATCTATCTATCTATCTATCTATCTATCTATCATCTATCTACCTATCTGTCCATCCATCCATCCATCCATCCATCCATCCATCCATCCTCTATATCTATCTATCTATCTATCTATCTATCTATCTATCTATCTATCTATCTATCTATCTATCATCTATCTAATCTATCCATCCTCTCTCTCTCTCTCTCTCTCTCTCTCTATCTATCTATCTATCTATCTATCTATCTATCTATCTTTTGCTTACCATATTTTACTGTAAGTCATAATAGAATATAATGTAATGTATTCAGAGTTCCAAAGCAACAATTATGATTAATGACATTTTTAAATAGTATATATTAACATATCAGAACAAACAAACTGTGTAGGTTCCTATCTCTCCATAACATTTCCAAGCAGATTTGGCATCTGGATACTATAATTTCACCTACTTTAATGTAATTTATTATGAAGCAAATACCTAGGAACAGACACAAAACAAATAGGGTTGGGGAAAAACAGTCATGGGGGTAACTTCAGAAGTTACAAGATAAGTTTTGAAATCTGTAGAAGCTTTGTGTCCTCTCCCTTTAATTCTGCTAGTTGGAAAAATAGAATGCCATAATAATGGAGCATCTGATTGACAATAGCTGCCAATCCTTGGTCATTGAATGTGAGTACAATGTCTCCCTTCCAAAGGAAGAGTTCCTGAAATAAAACATTTTACTATTTTTTACTGGAAACTACAGTAACACTACATTTTAATAAGCAAAGTCTTCATTCATTTTTGAAAAAAATATAGAATAGTACACCAGCTTTTTTTAAAAAAAAGAAGACAGGAAAATGAATCGAATAGATAAAAATTATTTAGATTTAGGTAACTGAAGCAAAGCAAGATAGCCATCATCTGACAAAGTGTGAATCTAAATATAACATTAAACCTCATATTTTTTCTTATTTGAAGGTTTGATATATTGATTAGGACAAAGCAAAAAAATAATAACTCCCCTTATTGATAAGATACTTGTTCTTCAACATTGGAAAGATAAATTGATGGCTCCAATTATTTAATGGACTGGAAACTTGATGATACTGGCAACATATAAATAATTTGCCTTAGCTGCAGACTCCTTATGGGTTACTGTGAGTTCCTTTATGGAAAGAGACTATTCAAGTGAAGCTCATACACACTAACTGATTTTGTATTATGTGTATATTTGTGTACAAGTATATCTAAAGTAGATGGGTGTAGATGTGACATCTCTATGTGTAAATTTTGCTCTTTCTGTGGTTGCATCTATGCACATTGAGAAGTCCATAGTGAATTTCTTCCATTATGGGTCATGTGAATGCAGAAGCTTTGATAGGGATTCAGGGTGAAAATTATAATTAATTTTAGACAAAACTTAGAGTTAGTCTGTGGCTTGAAACAAATATATTTTCACACATGTTCTTCCAGGAATCCTTTAGGAAAACATTAAACTTTTCATTATTTTGGAGCTTTGATTTAAAATGAAAACAAGTATTTTTTCTACATTTTGAAAGTTGGTAAAATAAGATCATATGTGAGGTCAAATCATCTCATATTTTAAATCTGAGGTTTGAGTAGCTACGAGGAGGTTTTTCTAAAATATGGCTTCTTATGTACCTTGGTAAATAAAGATATTTTAATTATTTTGGATGGCCAAAAAAAAAAATTACATTTCTCTTCTTTTCAGAAAGTGATGAAGGCAGAGTAGAAAGTGAGGCTCACTGCAGTGTAAACCCACAGTTAGTGTAAATGCATACTTGTAACCTATCAATATCTCGCAGTAGGATCCATGAAGGAAAGGGATATATATAGCTCCTGTCATATGGAATATTTAAAAGCTTCCCAAATACTGATGAAGTAAGTCCTAGTCCAAATCAAACAAGGGACATCTGAGTAAAGGGGGAGAGAAGGCCAATCTACACTACCTGTACACACTACATATAATAAATGACAATTTCAGTAAAATGGCTGAATGTTTCCTGAAGCAGGAGTAACTCAAGAGTTATGCATGCAGATACACAAGAGACAGGCACCTTATCCTGTGTTTTGGGCATGGGAGCATAAGTGCCATTCAAAAGGAATTAAGCCAATGTCCGATGATTTTATAAAAACACTTTACACTGTTTTTGAATAGAATAGAATAGAATAGAATAGAATAGAATAGAATAGAATAGAATAGAATAGAATAGAATAGAATAGAATAGAATAGAATAGAATTTTTATTGGCCAAGTGTGATTGGACACACAAGGAATTTGTCTTGGTGCATATGCTCTCAGTGTACATAAAAGAAAAGATACGTTCATCAAGAATCATAAGGTACAACACTTAATGATAGTCATAGAAGAAGAAACAATATCAATATAAATCGTAAGGATACCAGCAACAAGGTTACAGTCATACAGTCATAAGTGGGAGGAGATGGGTGATGGGAACAATGAGAAGATGAGAAGATTAATAGTAGTGCAGACTTAATAAATAGTTTGACAACGTTGAGGGAATTATTTGTTTAGCAGAGTGATGACGTTCGGGGAAAAAATGTTCTTGTGTCTAGTTGTTCTGATGTGCAGTGCTCTATAGCGTCGTTTTGAGGGTAGGAGTTGAAACAGTTTATGCCCAGGATGCGAGGGGTCTGCAAATATTTTCACAGCCCTCTTTTTGACTCATGCAGTATACAGGTCCTCAATGGAAGGCAGGTTGGTAGCAATTGTTTTTTCTGCAGTTCTAATTATCCTCTGAAGTCTGTTTCTGTCTTACTTTACACTGAATAGAAGTGGCAGCTCTGACAAGGATGACAAGTACTGGTTGCCCTTCAAAATTCTTACTTAGGATTTGCTTTATGCCCACACTAAATCATGCAGATGCTGAAAGTATTGCAAAGACAAAGGAAAATTGGGTGTTTGTGATTCTTCACCCAGCGTCATGGAGCTACAGATTACAGATTAACAGAGTTGGAAGGGACCTCGTAGGTCATCTAGTCCAACCCCCTGCCCAAGCAGGAGACCCTACACCATGTTTGAAAAATGGCAGTCCAATCTTTTCTTGAAAATCTCAAGTGATGAAACTCCCACAACTTCCGAAGGCAACTTCTGTTCCACTGGTTGATTGGTCTCACTGTCAGAAAATTTCTCCTTATTTCCAGGTTAAATCTCTCCTTGAGCTAGTTAACTCTCATTATTTGGGGACATGTGGGCTTATGGGAAGACTACAGGATCAGCCACTGCTGCAGTCTTAATAATAACCTGTTGCTTTACTTTATCTTTTGTGGGTTGATATATGCCAAGTGAGGAGTCCTACTAAAAATGCCTATCATGCTGAACAAACCATGTTCCATTTCTGATCCTGATATATTGACAGCTTTGCTTCAACACAGAACACAAAAACTTCTTCTATATATATATATATATATATATATATATATATATATAAATGGCTGTATGTGTGTATGTATGTTCCAGCATAACTCTGGAACGCCTTGAGCAATTTCAACCAAACTTGATACACAGATGACTTACTCTCTGGAAAGAAATACTGTAGGGGTAAGACACCCCTAACACCCCTCGGGGGGGGGGGTGTTCTGTTAAGATACAACCTGTTGTGCCTTAAAATGGTGTCTACTGTACTGACGGATCTAGAACTGGACCTCCTCAAGTGTTTCTTGTTGCCTTCTAATCATATTCCCATTGCATCAACGTTCCCACACCATAAAGTTGTTTGAAACCAACCTAGCATTGTTTTTACTTTGCTTACCTTAAAAGGCAGAGACTGTGAAGGAAACACCTTGTAAGCCGATCAGCAACCATGTTTCCTTCCAGGTGACCAAAAGGAGAGTGCAAACAACATAATTTAATGGTGTTTTGCTTGCTGAATTTGTACCAGCCATGGATTAAATGAACCCACCCAAGAAAATAAAATGATAGTTCCCCACCACCACCACACACACACCTCCATTTAGAATAGAATAGAATAACAGAGTTGGAAGGGACCTTGGAGGTCTTCTAGTCCAACCCCTTGCTTAGGCAGGAAACCTACACTACTTCAGACAAATGGTTATCCAACCTCTTCTTAAAAACCTCCAGTGGTGGAGCATTCATAACTTCTGGAGGCAAGTTGGTCCACTGATTAATTGTTCTAACTGTCAGGAAATTTCTCCTTAGTTCTAGGTTGCTTCTCTCCTTGGTTAGTTTCCACCTATTGCTTCTTGTCCTGCCCTCAGGTGCTTTGGAGAATAGCTTGACTCCCTCTTCTTTGTGGCAGCCCCTGAGATATTGGAACACTGCTATCATGGTTCCCCTAGTCCTTCTTTTCATTAAACTAGACGTACCCAATTCCTGCACCTTTTCAGGCTTGTAGCATTTTTCTGGTGGCATGAAAACAAGGCTGAGTTTGATGAGATGGAAAACTATGTAAGAGAGGGCCAACTGTAAAAACTGTAAGTAAAAGTACTGATTATGCTGCAGGGTGCTTTCCTGACGTTTCTCAGTTGTATTAAAAAGGGAGGGAAAGAGTTTTTAAGGTGAAATGATGGCAGTGCAGCAATGTTCTACCTGGGTACAGCAGGCATAGCTATGATCAAGGCTGCATGTTGACATAGCGGCTGAACCGGGAAGGGGTGGGAGCTAAGTTCTAAGCAGAAGCTCCTGGAAGAAGACACCAAACCTTTATATAATAGAAGGAAAGAGAGCATGAACAATGGTTATCTTGAACTGAGAAGTAGGGAAGTGGCAGGAATTTCTACCAATGAGAAACTGGACTACCCAAAGGGACAACTGAAGAGAAAATAGCAATAGTGTCAATAGTGTCTAAAAGATGCACCATATAATAGTGTGAGCTCTAAAGTGATGCAAATAGTAGTTTAAATGCTCCACAGGTATTAATCAGTTAATCAATAAAAGGAGCTTTGATCTTCCCCAAATGCACTTCTGCTTCTATGCTTCCTGGTGAAATTGCTGATCATCTATCAATCTGTGGAGCCCTCGTTGGTTGCTTTCTTACAGACATTTCATTACCCAAGTAGGTAATTTTATCAGGGTACTGAAACATTTGCAAGAAAACAACCAAGCTCAAGGAGCACCAAGGACCCCACAGAGAAATCCTGAGCTACAAATATTCTCTTTTATTGGTAATCTATTTCAGGACTGGGTGGGAACTTTCCCACTTTGTCTACTGTCTTTCCAAAACTAGAGTTTTTCTTAGAAAATCTTATTTTATTTTACTTTCCTAACACTTAATTGACTTTGAATGCAGTATTCAAATAATATTTGTGGTCTTTTCCCTTTCCCTGTTTTCCCCCCTCTTAACCAATAGATTTGGGGTTTTCTGCAACAGCTTTTCTTCAAAAATTTGTGATTAGAATTAAATGAGCCAAATGTTGTAGGTCATTGTATCTTTTTTGCCTCTATTTTTGTTCGAAGAAGCATGAATAGCAAAGGAGACAATAAATGGCAAATGTGATGTGTTTCAGAATAAACTGGAAAGGAAATAGCAAACCAAACTCTCAATTAGAATGCTCTGCAAACAAAATCCACCACAATTTCTAATGCCTTGGTTTCCCATTGCTTTTCCCCCCATTCACGTTGCCTCTGAGCCCTGCTTCATTCAGCTTGTCAGACAAAAAGCACTTAGCACCAACTGTTATATTGGTGAGACACCCTTGCTGGTACATGTAATAATGACAAGCAGAAAGAAGAGGCTGACATGCCGGCTGCCAGTTTTATTTCATGTTATTATTATTCTGGGTAAAGCGCAGGAACAATGGATCTTGACCTGACAGCTGGGATTCAGCAGCTTGTCTTTTTTCCCCCTCCTCACTGTAACTATAACCAACAGGGTCTCTGATAGATACAGATCCTCAGAAGAGGTTGCCAACCACTATAAAATGATGGATTTCTTTCAAACCAGGTTCCCTACTATGCTAAAAGTCACCACCAACTGGATGTTAATCAGTCAGTTTCCCATATTGCAGTGGTGACGTTCATTGTGACTCAGTGCTTTAATGTCTACTTCGAGAGAAGTGCCTACATTGGTTCTGTTTAATTGTTTAAAACAGATTGATGATTTCATGATTATCCATAACAGAAGTGATATTCAGCAGGTTCTAACCAATTCTGGAGAACCGGTTTGAGTAGTTCGGAGAACCAGTAAATCCCACCTCTGACTAGCCCCGCCCCCATCTATTCTCTGCCTCCCGAGTCCCAGCTGATCGGGAAGAAATGGGCATTTTGCAGTAACCTTACCCTGGAGTGGGGTGGGAATGGAGATTTGACAGTATTCTTCCCCTGCCACGCAACCAAGCCACACCCACCAAGCCACATCACGCCCACCAAGCCACACCCACAGAACCGGTAGTAAAAACAATTTGAATCCCACCACTGATCCATATAGATCCACATGGATATAATATTGATAATATTAACAGTATATCTTTTAAAATTATTTTGAATAAGACTGTTTTATGGGAAAAAAAACAAACATAATTAAATCTTTGTTCATGGAGTACATTATGGAACATTCTTTATCCCCAAATTGAGGTTAGCTCCATCTCTATTAATGTTCCAGAAGTCCCTCAAGATTTGGCTATGTCACCAGCATTGGGGGGGGGGGTGTCCCAGGAGACGGGTGAAATCTTGAAATGGCTCCATTGCTGTGGTTCACTCTCTTTTGTGCCTTGTGTGGATTTTTTACATTTTAATAATGACTGTTTTTATATGTTTAGAGTTTTATTGTGGTATGATACCACTCAGAATTTGATAAATAAATATTCCCTGCAGTATTCATTGTATTCTACATGGATATTTTTTTTTTTATCCTGATTATATAAAGCAGAAGATTACACAAAAATGATACAGGTCCTTTGGAATGGTTGAAAGCAAAATGTTATGCAAAACTGGTAGACCTCTATAGGCCTGGTCATTAATTTCCTTTTCATTCAGGGCATAAACACTGCAGGCAAGTGGAAGTTGAATTAATTTGCCTCCTAACAATTTCTTCCTCCTATTTCTATCCTTAATCTTGCTCCCAAATAAACAAACAAAAAAGATTTTTAAAAGTTGGTGGTCACCTGAACCTTCAGCTAGTTTGGAGGAGCAAATCTCAACCCAAAGACCGGTTTGGAATATTGAACACCTATCAAAAGCCTCTGTTGAACAGTTAGCAAGGTGGGCCTGGCCAATCACAAGATGATTATTTCTGAAAGCAATGAAATTGTACTCATCATTCTCAGTAGCGTCAGGGTGCTCTCTAACACCACAACTTATTACTGTCTTTTGTTTGAAGAAATAAGTGCACTTCACAACAAACCACTGGGCCATAACCACCTATCATTTTTATTTTCAATTGATGTCTATGAGGTCCATGATACCCTTTGACAATAATTTTGTTCTAATAAACTGGTGCGGTATAGCATGATGTCTTGCTATTTAAAAAAAACAAACAATTATTTCTGGTTTGCTTAGACATCCTAGCATGGTGTTAACATATCCAGATGCTGAGATGGAGGCACTATTGTGTCATATTAATGTACTGTACAGGGATTTCTCACAACTGGTTTTTATTGGGTTTTTAATGTTTCTGTTGCTTCTGTGCCTGATGAATAAATTGTGGCTTTATTATTTTTGAGAACAAGCACTTGTTTTCACAACCAATGAATAACACAAATCATATTTATTGTCTTGCCCATTACAAGGTGTCCTGGAGAGTAACACTAAATTAATCTTGAAGCTTGTCGTTAAATACCAAAAATACCTCTGAAAATTGGCCCAATCTCTGACTTAAATTGGCCCAATCTCTGACTTAAAAGCCAAGATGATCTTCAGAGTAGCTAGTAAATATCAATATCAATATAATTATAAAAAGGAATTAAAAACTGCAAGAAAATTCTGAAACAATTAACAAAAAAGGTAAAAGTTTCCCTGTCCAGTCGTGTCTTACTTGAGGGTATGGCGCTCAACTCCGTTTCTTGGCCAAGGGAGCCAGCATTGTCCACAGACATTTTCCGCGGTCATATGGCCAGCCTGGCTATACACTGAAGGTACATGGATTTCTGCTACCTTTGATTGCCATTGGGTGTAAAAGGGACATTTTCATAGCACATGTGAAACAGATTCGACCTCCATATTGGAACAGAAAGAAGTTCATTTTTCATAGGGGTAACTTGGTATTAACTGACGTGGTGATAATTTTTGTATATCTTGTTTTTTCTACGTGTTTCACTTTTCTTCTTTATACTGTAACTGCTATTCTAATAGCAAATCCTTCCTAAAAGTTATTACATTACATTCTTGATTAAATTACCTTTCCATTGATATATAATTTTATGGTACTACTCCAAAAAAAGTGTGGTGTCATTAGCTAGTTTTAGAAAACACACTTTTCCCAAAAAGTTTCCACAATTTTGGCCGCTACTGTATTTTTCCTGTTACCAAAATATGTAATTAAAAATCTGAGTAAATATACATTTATTTTTATATACTAGAACATGTAAACATCATTTATATCTTAAATATTAGAAAATATTTCTTTTCCCAACTCTTTGCCCATTTTCAGATAATTTATACAAATCAGTCAAAAATTTAAAACTGGTTAAAAATCATATTTTCATCAACGTATGATGGTTCTTACAGCAGGGTTTGAGCAGATATTGTAAGGAGGGAGGAGGAATAATTTAAAAACCTAACTGGCAAACTTCTTCAAAAATTAAGGAAAGGCTACTTGAAATGCACCGATCAGGCTGAATGTTCTCTTTGTCTGTCTGGGAAATTCTCATAGTCCTTCTACCAAGCATTTCTTCCTTTAGTCCAGTTCTGGGAAAAACGGAAAGAAAAGTGCTTTGGATCTAAGCACTAAAGTGCAGAACAAACTCTGTTCCAGTCCTGAAACACAATGGTTAACTGTATTTGACTTGCATAGAGGAAAAATTTTAATTAAAAATCTTCTGAAGTCGATGAAGTAAAATCCCTAAATATATAAAGAAATGAGTATGGGGAAAAGTGAAAAATAGAGAAAACAAAGGAAGGTAACTACAACATAGACAGAATTCTTCACCCCATCCAATGAATATGGATGTTCAGAATCTCCTCCTTCTTCCCCTCCTCCCCCTCCTCCTCGTCTCTCAGATGGCAGTCCTTATATCAGAGGCCTTAGGACAGGGGTGTCAAACTCAAGGCCCAGGGGCCAGATCTGGCCCACAGGGTGGTTAGATCCAGCCTGCCAGGACACCCTGCAAACATCGAAGGACTGGCCCGCAGTGCCTCTGCCAGCGAAAATGGAGCTTGTGAGGGCTGCAGGCGGCCCTCCCAAGCTGTTTTCACTGGCAGAGGGTTGCAGGAGGCCGTCGCAGCCGAAAACGGAGGTCAGGAGCCCATTTTCACTGGCAGAGCGCTCGGGCCACAACAGGCACCCCCAACATAAGTGACGTCGAGATGGCCATGCCCACTTCACCCCCCCCCAAGGTCAAACACAACCCTGATTGGCCCTCAATGAAAACGAGTTTGACACCCCTGTTTTGGGAAGACTGTTCCTAAAAAGCTACAGAAGCTTCATAGTCAGAAAGACAACCATTTTTATCCTCAGGATATGAGGAAAAGTTGCTTCCTAGTGTTTTTTTTTTTAAAACTTTCTGATCGCAGACCTCAAATTCTATTGCTATTTCAATGTACCAATCCACCTACATAATCTGAACAGAATAAACCTTCTCTGATCTTCTCGGTCTCATCAACAGCGAAGTCCAATAACATAACTTTCACATATTTTTTTGTAATCTAGCCACAGAAAAGCATCTTGCCTAACAGCTGTGACCCTTTCAATTCCATTTTGTTCCATTCCAAGTTCCCTTTTTCAACATCACAGTGATTGCTACCCCTCTTGATTCTTACTGATTAGAAGTGATGATGCAGCTTTATTCCTTACACTTTATCCTATTCCCTCTATTATTAACTGTGCCTTTAGTTTGTTTTAAGGAACCTTTTAATCAGGTGGTGCAATTATTTCCATCCTAACTCCCTTTTCTGCTCCCCGGATCTGCAGATATACCTCACCACCTACCAGAATCTAGCAAAGCTGGGTTTGCAGTACGGCATTAATTTATAACCTCTTCCTACTATTTAGAATAGCTGTAATAAAGCAGAGTGAATAATATAAGCTCCATCTAATATAAAATTGATTAAAATGTGCCGCCTGCTTTATCATGTTTCTGTGGTAACTCCAGAGAAGCAATGGTTGATTGTTTTTTGACAACTGGGAAAGGCTGTAGCAATGAGAGCTTGGAAATAAAATCAGGTAATGTAAATACTTCCCTTTTGAGATTTCTATTTCTTTTTGGGAATATAGTTTGGGACAGTTATTAAAAAAAATAATTCCCTCCTCCAACCTTTTTGATATTCCCCTTTCAGTGAAGTGAAGAAGAAAGAAAGAAAGTGAAAAATGCAAAGAAATCAAATATGACATGACATTAAAAGGAACACTGGAAAAAATGTTTGTAAATCACGGAAAGAGACATTGACAATTCCCATAGTTTAGCGCAGTGAACAGCTGGATTGATCATCGGTTCTTTAAATGCACACTTTATAAAAATACTGAGGGGGGCCAAGACCCCAAAAATGTTTGGTTTACTTTTAAGCTGAACTAAAATTAACTATAATTATTATGATTACCTTCCAATTATGTATTTCACAATTTCCCCCTCAATTCACATTAAGAATTCTAATTTGTTAACCACTTTTGGGGTCTTCAGGAGACTTGATCCAAAGCTTCTGGGGGCTGCATTGGCCGTGAAACATCTGGTTTAATGGTTTAAATTAGCTCGTGCCCACAATCTATTTAAAAATGTCTTCAAATGGGGACTGAAGGAAACTGTTTTAGAAGATAAATATCGAAAGGCTATAAAACAATGTTTTGGTGAGCTGTCATTCTGCTGACTACTAAAATAACTTGGCTACATGTATGTATGTATGTGTGTATGTATGTATTTAATACAAGTGTGTATGTGTGTTTAATCATTTTATTTAATCATATATATACACACAAAATATAAATTATGATTAAAATTACGATAAAAGAAGGGGAAGGGAGGGAACGGGGTGCAAGGGACTGAGGTGGCATCTGCTATTGGTCCATCAAACACCTCCAGTGTGATACTCTCCCACTGGGACCCCAAGCCAATTGGAACAGCCAAGTCTTCAGGCCAGGGGTGAAATCCAACAGGTTCTGACAGGTTCTGGAGAACCGGTAGCGGAAATTTTGAGTAGTTTGGAGAACCGGCAAATACCACCTCCGGCTGGCCCCAGAGTGGGGTGGGAATGGAGATTTTGCAATATCCGTCCCCCAGGAATGGGGAGGGAATGGGGATTTTGCAGTATCCTTCCCCTGCCACGCCCACCAAGCCACACCACACCACACCCACCAAGCCATGCCCACAGAACCGGTAGTAAAAAAAAATTGGATTTCACCACTGCTTCAGGCCCTTATGGAAGATTGGGAGGGTGGGAACAAATTGCACCCTAGGGTCAAGATGTTCCAAAGGGCAGAATCCCGTAAAAAAAAAAATATTTTGTTTTTCAATTGAATCATACAGTGTGTATGTTACATATATTAAAGGTGGGAAAATTCTGAAGTGATTTATCTTGGTCTGATATTTTTTTTTAAACCTCTCAAAAACCTGGCATTTTAATAGAGATGGGTAGACTTTTTATATCCACTGTAACTCTTAGCAAAACACAATTCTACATTTACATGACACACTAAGGCTAAGCCCACTTCTTCAAGCAGTCAGCCAACTATAGACCATATTCTGCAGAGAGTCTGGGAAAAGTGATCTCATAAATTACAGCTGAGCACAAGTGGAAGGAAAATTTGAGGAAAAGCAAAGTATTAAAAGTATTGAAGTATTAGCAAAGTACTAAAGTAAAGTAAAAGCAAAGCGTTGAAAGAATTTCTGCCACAATCAATTATCCTAAATTAATCTGGGAACAGTTTTAAAGGTTCTGTATTTGCCCCAGACTAGCACGAAAGATACCTTATTGAAATCTGTGTAACTTCCTGGAACTTCCCAGCTACATCATCTAAAATTAACAATTCCATATCATGTTAAGTCACTAATAAGCCAACTATAGTACAGTATAGCTTAGTTTCTTATGAAGCTTCCTCTCTCCTGTCACAGAGTCCCTTCCGCAAGTTGATTTCTAAATAATTCAATACTCTCAGATCATCACTATATATGCATACTCTCGTCTCATAAAAAAGTTACCATCTAGGAATTCTTTGTATCTTTATAATGCTTGAAGAACCAGGGGAAACAAAGTTTTATGCGAGGGATGCTTCCTGCAAAATATGTTATACCTGGGTACAAACCAGTATTCAGTAGTATTCAGCCAGTTCTATCTGGTTCGGGCGAACTGGTAGCGGCGTCTGCAGGAGGCTCTGCCCACCCGCCCAGACATCATCACGTCCTGTTTTTGAAGCTCTGCGCATGTGCGGAAAGCCCTGCGCATGAATGCTCACATTTGCGAACCGCTAGCGAAGGTAAGTGAATACCACCCCTGGTGCAAACAGCTGAGCATGAAAAGTATCAGACTATCTTTAAAGTCTGTTGGCAATTTGTGCCCTGCTGGATCATCATTTGAAAGGTATTTCCTTATCTAAACAACAACAAACAGAATGACCACTGGTGGCAAAAAAAAAAAAAAAAAAAAAAAAAGCAGTGGGAGCAAAGGTAACTTCTGACTTTCCGTCAGCTTTCCCATTAACTTTCCTTTCCTTTCCTTTCCTTCTTTTCTTCTTTTCTTTTCTTTTCTTTTCTTTTCTTTTCTTTTCTTTTCTTTTTTCTTTTTTCTTTTCTCTTCTCTTCTCTCTTCTCTTCTCTCTTTTCTCTTTTCTTTTCTTTTCTTTTCTTTTTTTCTTTTCTTCTTTCTTTTCTTTTTTCTTTTTTTCTTTTCTTTTCTTTTCTTTTCTTTTCCTTTCCTTTCCTTTCCTTTCCTTTCCTTTCCTTTCCTTTCCTTTCCTTTCCTTTCCTTTCCTTTCCTTTCCTTTCCTTTCCTTTCCTTTCCTTTCCTTTCCTTTCCTTTCCTTTCCTTTCCTTCCTTTCCTTTCCTTCTTTCCTTTCCTCTCCCCTTCCTTTCCTCCTGCCAACATCCCTAATGACTTCGATTTGGGAAGCTTGAAGGGAGAATTTCAGTGGGGAAGCCAGCAGGAACTCACAAGGCCAGCAGACAGGTAAGTGGCTGCTGCTTGGTGGAGGAGGGAGCAAGGGAGTCATGAGGATGTGAATCAGCAATGTAATGTGTTGTGCAGGGGTGCAGGGGAGATGCCACATGGGTTAGAATTGTGAGTAAGTACCAGAGATGCCACATGGATCAGGCAGGGAGCACAGGTGGGTGGTGTAGGTTGGGAAAGATGCCTGGGGTATGTAAGAGATGCTGTGTAGGTCTACGGTACACAAGGGGCTGTACAGGTTAGAGAGGGTGCATGAGGATGCACAAAAAGTGCTGCATAGGTCAGAGAAGTCAGGTGGGGGATGACACAAGTCCTGGAAGGTCCACTGAGGGGTGGCACAGGTCGAGGAGCATGTGGGTAGGTGGCTTGCACTGGGAAGGCAGGGATTCCTTCCTCCCTCCCTCTTCCCCTTCCCAGCAGGGAAGTAAGTGACTGCTTTTGGGTAGGGGAGGGAATGAGGGATTGCAAAATTGGCTGGGAAACTGTCACAGAATATTGACAATTTTTTTTTTAATTTGATTTATATGCCGCCCTTCTCCGGAGACTCAGGGCGGTTTACAGTGCGTTAAGCCTTCATACTTTTGTATATTTTATACAAAGTCAGCTTATTGCCCCCACAAACTGGGTCCTCAATTTACCTACCTTAGAAAGGATGGAAGGCTGAGTCAACCTTGAGCCTGGCAAGATTCGAACTTACTTTAATTGCAGACAGCTGGTGTTAAATTACAGTGCCTTGTCTGCAGAGCTATCCAGGCTCCTGGAAGATCATATGATTGCTACAGCAATTAATAGTACTAAAGCAGCCACAACTTCTCAAGTTTCATTTCCTTGGAAGTCACGGGTCTCGGATTTTGAACCCGTTATTCAATTATCCCATTTGAGGCAGTGGTGGGATTCAAAAAATTTTACTACTGGTTCTGTGGGTGTGGCTTGGTGGTCGTGGCAGGGGAAGGATACTGTAAAATCTCCATTCCCTCCCGATCAGCTGGGACTTGGGAGGCAGAGTATAGATGAGGGTGGGGCCAGTCAGAAGTGGTATTTACTGATTCTCCGAACTACTCAAAATTTCTGCTACCGGTTCTCCAGAACTGGTTAGAACCTGCTGAATAACACCTCTGATTTGAGGTACATGGGTTCAAAAATTGTTTCCCAATGATGTACCATTTTGTTCAGTTACAGGCTATGATGAGGGTTTTGGTGGTATATAAATATTCTTTTACCAAAAAAATGCTCCCTTCTAAAATGCACCAAAACACACGAAGTTCAATATTCATGCATTTTAAAAGCTTCAGTTTGCACATGTTGGTTTCTGCTAACTTTAAAGGGCGTTTTAAAAGCCTGTCTTTTATGAATTTTTCAAATATTTTCAATATCGCTATAATTTTTATTAACATTTAGAAATGCCTAAGATTAAAACCGTTTCTCTTCACTCCCCCTCCCTTTTACACAAATGATTTATGCAAAGCAATCACAGGCTTTCAGATCCAACAAGAGAGGGAAATACTAACTCAGAAACCAAAATAAAAGTAAGAAAATTCCTCTGAATGAGCTTACTTTTTAAAGAGAGTAATAACTTCCTTTTTTTCCACCGTGTGATTAGAGGAAACTATCCCATTCTAGATGTGTATAGGCAGGAGAGTGTTAAAGAAGATGAAGAGGAAAAAAAAAGAGATTTTAATTTCACAGCTTGCATCAGGCATTACAATTCTCACTTTGTTATCTAAACTCAGGCCCTATTTCTGTTCTCTGTACTGTATGAAGCTGCTTTGGACAGATGACTTAAAATTTTATTCCCTGATGGAATGTGGATTCCATTCAAGTGAGAGCTCTCTCTGGCCAGGCGTATACATTTAATAACAAAATGCCTTCAAGTTTGAAAGCAGAATCTGGCTGCTCTTTCCGCTGAAGGTTGAAGAGGTATAATTTACACGGTGTGGCATACAAGATAAAATTTTTCTGGAGAAGGAGCTGCATATCATACTAATTCTTACCAACTTCCTATCACAACTACTTAGGAAGCTTTTCCCAAGATATCTTTCTAAATAATAATATTCACATTTATGTGATGCTTTTTAAACATTCGAAGCATTTCATACACATTTTCTGTAATTCCATATAACAGACTATGCAGATGTCTTTGATAATCAGTTTTTAGTGCCAGGCTTTATATGATATTGCTCAGGAAAAATGACTTATCTAAACATTAGGAGGAACAACTTTATCTGGAATCGATCTTTCAGCCTCTAAAATAAGTGGGAAGTCAAACTTTGCCCCTCACAAAAAAGTCACAGGTTTTTATTGATTTCTTGGGAATCTAGACACCTGAATTAACAGCATCAATTAAATTGTGAAAATGCTGCGTTTTCTAGTCCTGAAATAATATTTTGTCCCTAGAAAAGTAAGAATTTTTGATGCATAAGTTCCAACAGCCTCTATGTTTGAGGTGCAAAAGAAATAGATTCCTCTCCTGAAAAAAACTTAACTTGCTCATTGGCAATTATCACAGATAAGAACATGGTTTCCAAGTTACACGAAGTATTTCAATGAAAGACTGACACATGGTTTCTTTGCATGTTGAATATGTGAAAAATTAAGTTCATGAGGACAGGAAATCTAGAATGTTTGAGCTTCAAACCTCCTCCAAGGCACTCGTCTCAGCACAAACCACATATAGAGTCATATAATCTCAAGAAGACAAACATAACCATCATGTCCAGTGGTGGATTTCAAAATTTTTTACTACCGGTTCTGTGGGCGTGGCTTGGTGGGCATGGCATGGCTTGCTGGGCGTGGCAGAGGAAGGTTACTGTAAAATCTCCATTCCCTCCCCAATCCAGGGGAAGGTTACTGTAAAATCTCCATTCCCTCCCCACTCCAGGGAAGGATACTGCAAAATCACCATTTCCTCCCAATCAGCTGGGACTTGGGAGGCAGAGAACAGATGGGGGCGGGGCCAGTCAGAATTTTTACTACCGGTTCTCTGAACTACTCAAAATTTCCACTACCAGTTCTCCAGAACTGGTCAGAACCTGCTAAAATCCACCTCTGATCATGTCTTACTGCAAAGAATCCTGGGAATTTTGATTTGATAGGCACAGTGCAAATTCTGTGAAGAAATCTCTTCATAAAATTATAATTATAATTAAATTATAATTCTCCAAAGAAGAGAAAGGATTACATTCTCTATAGAGTTTATGAGGTCATCTTGTTATTTATTTACCAGGAGTAATTTTCAGTGACAACAGGTGAAAGTATCACCTAAAGTGCACAATTCTGGAATACCTGAGCCAGAAAAAGTTTTTCTCCTGGGGGAAAAAAAATTCTTCTCAGTTTTGTTCTTCAAAGTTCTGCTCTGTCTCCCTCCCATTTCTATTTCTATTGTGTTTTGTCAATATAAAGTTTAGTTTTCTGGCAACGGACTCAGGATGAAAGAAATCAACGAAGGTAATTGCTGCGTGAAAATGACAGCACAGCGATTTACACAGACAAAAATGGGCTGTGGAATACCAAGAGGCAGCCAACAGTGAAGAATCAATATCTCCCTAGAAGTAGGATTATTAGGTAGAGAAAGGGGTTTGAGTGATCCATAAGTGCCTGATGACTCACTATTTCCAAAAGGGCATCAGCTGAATGAGAAATCCCTTCATAGATTTCTTTGGGTAACTGAGTAAGATTTGAGCATGTGCACCTTAAAAACAGAAGTAAGGAAGCTGTGGCCAGTTCACCCCCACATACACCCCCCATTCACACTGGCAATCAATACTATAGCAATAAGCACTTAGACTTATATACAGCTTCATAGTGTTTTAGCCCTCTCTAAGTGATTTACAATATCAATATATTTCCCCCCTCCCCAAATATGGGTCCTCATTTTACCAACCTCAAAAAGATGAAAGGCCGAGTCAACCTTGAGCCAGTGAGAATCGAACTGCTGGCAGTCAGTAGAATTAGCCTGCAATACTGCATTCTAACCATTGCACCACCATGGCTCTTTATATTATACTACAGGAGGCACAGTTCTCATTATGTCATCCTATGGTATTCTGATAACTCCATGGTCCATGGTAAAGAAAAGATCGAGAACCACTGGGTTAATGTACGAGAAATATTTGCATCTATATAAGTTATACTTTCTTTACTAAACTTTAAGGCAGAAAAAGATGACCGAGAAGACAAACATTATGGCTATCAATGCAAAAAACTATCCTTGGTCATCCATCCCAGTACATTCTGAAGAATATACTCCCAGGTTAATTTGTTGGGACTGTATCACTAAATTGGGAAACCTTTATAACCTTAATCCAATTGGTATATAAAAAGGTTTGTGATGATGATAATGATGACGAGAACAATGATGAATTAAATTTACATGCCACTCAGTTCCTAGTGACTCTGGGTATTTTACAAATGATTTGAAATTTGAAAAAAAATAAATAAAGTTGCATCTAAAAGTAAAGCCCAAGCACTTTATTCCTGCTTTGCAATATTTATTTTCTTATTTTACTGTTTTGATAATGTATCATTGTGAATAAAGTTGTTCGTGTGCAGACTATGATACAGCTGTCCTTTCAAAATAGAATACAAAATGGCTGCTCACTTTTAAAGACCATAGGAAGAGTAATAGTATTTGGTTATTTTTAAAAAATTGGAATATGAACAGGTCGATGGTTTCCTTCAGCCTTCCATTAAAAACCATGTTCCTGTTTGTCTTTGTAACCTAGTTCTATAAGAAAAAATATGAAAAGAAAAGGCTTTTCAATAAAGAGGTGGTCTAGCTTTAAAAAAATGGTAGGACTTACTCATGGAAATCATGGAGATCACCTTGACTGCCTATGATGGCCATCTGCTGGAAGACTTTTGGGCTTCCTTATGCTTAATGTATGTATGTATGTATGTATGTATGTATGTATGTATGTATGTATGTATGTATGTATTTATTTATTTATTTATTTATTTATTTATTTATTTATTTATTTATTTTATTATATGCCGCCCTTCTCCCAAAGGACTCGGGGCTGACTGACCACCACGGAAACAGACTGCTGGACTGAATGAGTCAGGGGTCCAATCCAGCAAGCTCCTTCATATTGATTATGATCCATCAAGTTAGTGATCAACTCTTAACAACCACATAGATTTTCTCCATGAATGTTCTTCCTATCTGTGTTTTCTTGATATACTAATCCATCCCAACCTTTGCGGCTTGGAGACCTGGCTGTGGTGGGTGGGTGAGAGGGGAACCGGGCAATGCAAGCGGCGGGCCAGGGCACACATCAGTAGTGGGTTGCTGCTGGTTCTGTCCGGTTCTTCCGAACCGGTAATAAAAGCGGTGGGAAGCTCCGCCCACCCGCCCGGACGTCATAAGGTACAATCTGCGCATGTGCAGAAGTGCATGAGCGAAACTAGCGTGCATGTGTGCTCCCATTGCAAACCAGTAATAACGGTAAGTAGAACCCACCCCTAGCACACATGTGTGGTGTGCACACAGCTTGACTCATGTGAGTGGTGGGCTGGCGCACATGCACATGCACAGACACAGCTGGAGCTGTGTGCACACTGGACCGCTGCTCATTTAAGTCAAGCTGTACATACCCATATGCGTCACCCCAACTCTTGCATGGCCCAGTTGTGAATAGGCCATGGCCCGGTAGTGGGCTGCAGCCCAGAGGTTGGGCCTCCCTGTACTAATCTACAGATTACAGCATCATATTGTAATTGACTATATAGTAGTATGATACTTGTGCACCAGTTTGCATGGTAGTTTATGGTTCAATATGTCATACAAATCCAGAAAAATCAGATTAAATAACCTTTTGTCTCTTCTAAGTGTCCTGCTAACACAACCAGAAAAAAAAGGCAACTTCCTTCTATTGCCTTTGCCACAAATGTGTAAAAATAGAAGCCAGTTTCCAGAAAAAGATGTATGAAAATTTAATGCGCGGATGTCACAAATACATTTGAATATTTAAGTGTCATGAGAGTACATTTTCAGAACCCCAGATTGCCTTTAGCTGCCTGCATTTATGCAAAATGTGGTTTTGTTGCTGAGCAGTGTTTATAATAGTTCTGAAGTGCCAACCCAAAAAAATGAATAACAATAATAATATCTTTGAAGATACCATTTTAACTTACTTCCTCCTACTAATCACCATCATCCCACACACCCCAACCAATTTTTTCAGCAGCTGATTGTAGGTTTAGGTGGCAGCAAATATAACACTCTGTCCCATCTACTTGGTTGACTAAAATCTCTGAGATTCTTTTTATAGTGAATCTCAGCTTTGAGCTCTTCTTGAAGAAAACGATGGATTAAAGAGACCCAAATGGTCGTTATTGTGATTCTACCAGAAATTCAACTGCATGAACACCTGCTCTTAACACAAGTGCAAACAAAAATAAAAGTTTTTCCCTGTAGGGGAAGAGGGGTGAGGTGAGAAACACACACCCAAAAAGACCATTGGTAGGAGTGAAAAAAGAATAATGCTGTCTGAATGTCAAAAGAGGAAAAGTTGCACCGAATTCCATCAAAGTCAAAACTAGGGATGGTTTTTCTCCCTGAGTCAGACGGAGAACTCTATCTGGGATATTTTTGCATTATTTAGTTAATTAGATTAAACTAGCTTCTACCAAAGGCTACTGTGAGCAAAGAGGAATCTTATTACAGTTTTAGAAGTCTAGTGTGTAGACTTCTAGAGGAAGGTTATAGATTCTCTTTGTCAGCACCGGTTCTATGGCTGCTAAAAATGCATATTCACCTAATAAATTCTCTATCACCTTTTTAATTCTGAGTCCCCTGTCATGGCTACGGATTCATCTTTCTCTTCCATTTTTGCATACACTTACCATTCTTCGTTCCCATCCATTTACAATCTATATTTGGGAAAAATGAACAATTTTAAAAGAATGTTTTATTCCACTCATGTATCCCATTTGCCTATAAGGAATTTAAGAGACAGGGAAATTATGAGCTTGGTCTTTTTAATAAGATTGAAACTATATTGCACTAATTCTGGATTACCTGAACTACAAATTATTTGCTGAACGATGCCAAGATATTGCTGGTATGTGCCACTGAGATTAACTATGCTCCTGACACAACTGCTGTTGTGGAGAAATATGTAAAGGGAGCACTACGGCTGTTACCTTAAATTGTACACAAAAAGAGTGGGATGTAAATTTAATAAATAAATAATCAATAACGGGCTTTCTTGGTAGCAATGGCTTTGCTGTAGACACTTGTGTATCAAGCTTTATTTTAACTAAAATATAACTCTCTGTCAAATTCGCAATTCTTACCTTTTTGACATGTCCCCTAATAGAATTTTTTATTTTTACTTCATCAGCCTACAACTTAGAACTTGCCTGGTACAGTTCATAATGGGTAAAAAACATAAAATGAAAAGTAAACTGAGTAATAATTAACTCTGGATATCGAACCAAAGGAAACTTAAAATCAAGGAAGGCAGCGTATAGGGTGGATCCTGCTTTTCTGCTAATTGCTGTAAAACAAAAATATGGTCTAGCGGAAAACACTCAGCTTAAAGCCATCCTACTGCCTATTGGAATTTGCTCAGATTCTAGTCGATGTTGTATTTGAACATTTAGCATAAAGTTTACTATTCATGCTCAGTAAACTGAAAGAGTAATAATTGTTTTCCTTTTTTTAATAAATCTGCTTTCTTTTATTTTTTTTAATATTCCTTTTCCTTTTTTATAAATGAGAATTATTATAGCTCTTTTTCCCAGTCTTTTGGGAGTACAGTAGTATAACCAAGGGCAGAGAAGAAGGAATTTAAGATTGGAATCCACCGTTTTAAATTGTTATGGATGATTTCAGCTGTCGTAAAGGAAAGAATCTCTTATATCGGAGTAAGATTAAATAAAAGAAATAGATGAGAAGCTGGCTCTTTTCCTCCATTCTCTTACTGTGTGACTCCTTATAAAACACATACTTTGCTTGGTTTTGCTTCATGTTAGAAGCTTAAAATGTTCTCACTACAATGTGTCTGGATGTGTTTTGTGGAACCAGACAGATGGAGTTCATTTCAGAACAGCCTGGACCTTCGAAATATGGAAAACAGTTGAAACTCATATTAACTTTTGTGCAAATGTCTAGCTCAAAACTGGCAAGAATTGGGCATGCCTACATCAGAAGAGTTGGCTGTTTTGCCAGAGTCATTCAACCAGCTAGAGTCATTCAACCATTCAAATTATCAGAAATAGCTAGGCCTTGTGCCTGAAAATGTGCAGGAATCTAATATCCTGCAAGGCAGTAACTTTGATATATATTTTTTCTTGCCTTGATATTCCACAAATCCCTCTAAAAATGAAGTTGGATGCCACCATGACAGAAAGAAAAACACCACTTTTCCCAAGATGGGCATTTCTTATGTTTAAAGTATTATTATTTTATTCACAATTGATGGTTCTTTACTAAAGTTTCAGTGACTCGCTCTATGCTCCAAAAAGATCATTGCTGCGTTCTACATGTTCCATTTTTGCTGAATGAAGGGTAGCCTAAAAAACCATTGCTAAATTTTTTATTGACTGAAGCTAGTGCAGAGTTTCATCGAGCTGATGTAATATTTATTTCATGTGAGCTCCAAACACATTCTAAATAATGAGCAAAATAGAGAATTGATTCTCACTGGTAGAGGAACAAGAAGAATTTGATCACACTGCTCATATTTATATACAGTGCTCACTACATTTAGATTGTTGTATGATACTCCTTTTTCTCAATATAAAGGAAATAAAAAAAATATTAAGAATAAAGAGATCCCCACTTTGGGCAGTGAGAATCAACAGATCCTTTAAAATCTTGTAACATGGAAGAGCGGGGAAAACAACAGACAACACTGACTCAGTTCTAGTGCACGAAAGAATGATTTTCTACTGAGGCCAGACAGAATGAAAAGTCAAATTAGATAAGAGAGGAAAAGCAAGTAGATAAATTAAAATTGGGTGTTAATGCTAAAAATTATAATTTAGCTGTAACCACAACAACATGAAATTATGACCTAAATTTGAATATAGATTTCTTGGGGTCCATCAAAATTCCAGACTGTTTTGCTGTTAATGCTAGGTATCTATGCACTGTTTGAGGGCATAATGAAAAATCAAGCAATCGTAGAATGCTGGACCTCTGACCTATGCTGAATAGTTTTGCCTAATAGAACACAAGTGGCTCAAGTAAAGTAAATACCTATAAATCTTGTGAGTAACTCTAACTGAACTCAACAATTGGTTCACAACACATGTTGTGACTACAACATTTCTTGGGGAGGATGATTTACTCCAATGTATCAAATCCACAAGGTGGCTTGCGAACTATGGATTGTGGTTTAGAATTATATATCAACTAGTTTTACTATAGTTTGTTCAACAAGCCATGATTAAAACATGGTCTGGTAATCGTAAAACGTGCTTCCAAGGAAACAACTTCAAGTTTGTTATTGGCCAGGGAACACAACACAGTATTCACAGAATTACTGAAGTGCTCCAAACATGTTTTGTTTATTGTTGTAAAAGCTTTTCCATCAAGGGTGTCCAACCTTGGCAACTATAAGACTTGTGAACTTCAATTCCCAGAATTCCCCAGCTACCATGACTGACTAGGGAATTCTGAAAAGTTGAAATCCACAAGTCTTAAAGTTGCCAAGGTTGGGGATCCCCATTTTACACAAATTACACTGAAACAGTTATTTGCAGTTCTTCAAGTTAAAACGTTAATCTGATAGATGTTATTTGTTAACCCTTTTCCTCCCAGAATTTCTAGTACAATAGGTGATATCTATCTTAGGTGATATCAGACATAATGGGAGCTTGGTATAGTTTTAATATGATTTTATATGTTGTTTTAATTTTATAAAAGTTGGTGACTATATAAATGTTTTAAATAAACAAATCGTTCTAAAATAAATTCAATTGAATTCAGTTAGTCTTACTCCTAAATAATCTAGCAGAAGATTCTAATACATACAGTATATAGTGTAACAATTCATGTTATATTTATTCCTTTGTGAAAATCAAATATTCTAGGCACGCATATAGTTAAAATTATGGGTAAATTTGTGTTTTCTTTTATTTGATTAATTTGGATGAAAAGGGTTGAGATACTCAAATTTCCTCTTTGTTCAGGATAGATATGTAAATGGCACTATTCATAAATGCATTGTTATGTCTAACCTTTAGCAAAAGAAAGATTCCCCTATTTATCACTAAGCACAGTAATTTGAATATGAAATTCAATAAAACATAGTTTTACCTTTAAAATTAACCTTACAGAGGGACTGGTGGATTTTTGTTTTTTTCTTTAAACAATCCTGCTTTAGTCATTACATGGGGAAATGTAACACCACACTTCTACACGACCAATCCATTCTGTAAAATTGTATTTTCTCCTGGCACGCAATTGCTGTAAATAAACAAAATGGACCCAACACAAATCTGTTTCGCCCACCTTTTAAACCAATTTTCTCCCATTTGAGGGGGAAAAAGAGCAAATAATATAAATAGCACATTCTGAGATTTGAAATAATTCAAACTTGTAATTCTTTTTTATCATTCCAAAACAGCCCTACGGGGAATAGAGAAACTGTCACCCTGAAAGCCATCATTTATCATTTACCTAGTGATAACTATTTGTTCCATGTGTTGTGTTTCATTAATAAATACTTATTTTAAAATGTTTAACTCTCTGGGTTTTCGTTTGCGTCACAACGATGTCTACAGGGAAGTTTCAAATATGTCAAAATGGTGGCTGCAACCCATGCAGAAAAGGGGTGGAGCTTTGATCACATGCTGACACTGCCATCTTGACTTTTTTGAAACTTCAGTAGACATGACTGTTTCTAAGAATGGTCTCTCACTTCAAATACTTGCTTTGATAGTAGAGTTACATCTTGGGGAAGGACAATCCTACTGCTGAATCCAATTAAGAAATGGATTGATACCTTACGATGTGCCATTACCTGTTTTGATTTAATATGATTCATGGACTTATTAAGATGCAGTTTATCCAATGTATCAAAATTAAACAAACCATGGCTTAATGTAATGGTTAAACGGCTGGCAAGTTATAGCCCTGACATACTGACTCCAGCTTTACCAGTCTTTTTCAGAAGGTAGTAAAGACTTCCTTCAGGCATTCATTCATTCATTCATTCATTCATTCATTCATTCATTCATTCATTTATTAGTTCGATTTATATGCCACCCTTCTCCGGAGACTCAGGGCGGCTTACAATGCATTAAGCAATAGCCTTCATACTTTTGTATATACCTGCTTAGTAGGGCTTTTTGCCGCCCGCCCCCCCCAAGTGGTGTTCTATTTTATACAAAGTCAGCTTATTGCCCCCACAAATCGGGTCCTCATTTTACCTACCTCAGAAGGACGGAAGGCTGAGTCAACCTTGAGCCTGGTGAGAATTGAACTCGCAGTAATTGCAGGCAGCTGGCAGCTAAGTGCTACTTTAACAGCAGTTTAGTCCGCTGCGCCACATTGGGGTTAGGCTATTACTTTCTGAAGCGTTGTGTGTGGCTATATGGTATCTATGTATATTGTCATTTTTAATGCATGTCTCTCAATCTGTTTTTGTGTCTGTGTGTATTTACAGTGGTCAATGTTTCTGCTTTTACTTGCTGTCCAGAGTTTATCTAGTCTCGGGCCAGGAACTGCAGATCAGAAAGACCAAAAGGACTATACATGGACTATATTAAGTAAACTGATCAGAAAAACTATAACTTAAAATGGGAGAAAATGCAGATGCAAAAGTGAGACCCACAAAGGGGAAGCATAAAAGTGAGAGATTTGGATTGGACATAGAAGAGTATGTGTAGGATTCCAAATAATCTGAAGGCCAGCCTACGGTAGAAGTTGCTTAAGTGAATATTATAACTGAGAGCCAGTAGAATCTATTTTAGAGCTGCACTTTGCTCTGGATAGAAGATGAGAAAGTGAATTAATTAAGACTTTCCTCAGGTATCAGAGATAACTTCGGAAAACCCATCTGCAGACAATTCAAGAAGGAGTTGCTATCTGGCAGGACAGCATGACAAATGCAGTTGGCGTTTAGGTCCTCAACTGTTTTCAGACTGAGGTTTTTTTAGGCCTCTCAAGGTCCTAGGGAGTGTAAAAGATTGGGGTGCCCGATGACGGCCTCCCTCCCATTAGTGAAAGGGTCTATGGAAGAGGTATCCAACCTTGGCAACTTTAAGACTTGCGGACTTCAATTCCCAAAATTCCCCAGCCACCTTTGATCTGGCCCCAGGGAGAAAAAGACTCATTTTGCACCCAGAGTGACACCCCACCTTATCACGGCTGGCCAAATAAACCCCACAGGTTGGGTGTCTCCCCATGTGAATGTAAAAGATCCGACAGGTGTCTGCTTTGTGCTGAGGCATCTGGTGCACAATCAGCATCTGCTTTGTGCTGAGGCGATGCCGTTAGCACAGGGGTGAAATCTACTTACCTTCCCAACCAGTTCGGAAATGCACGCACCGCACATAGTTTTCCCTCATGCATGAGCAGAGGGTAAAAAACAGGTTACTTCCTGGTTAAAAACCAGGAAGTAATGATGATCGGGTGGATGGGCGGAGCCTCGCGCCGCCTGTCAGATGTAAATGCCTTATTCTCCAATGTGTAAATAATGTATATATGGAACATCAGAGGTTAACTTATTCTTTGGACTTTAATGTATTCATAACTTACCACTCCCATTCCTAGCTCCACCCCTTGTATATATAAGGAGCCACCCTCACCATTCTCGCCGCTTCTACCTTGAATATTCAGTGAATATAGAATGCCTATCATAATTAAAAAGAAATATATTTAAAGCTCTAACTCCTATTATCTTTATTGAGTCTGATCCTGAAAATATTGCAACAAGCTGGTAGCAGAGGATGGTTAATTGACTCAATAAGTAATTAAAAATGTCCAAGAAAGATAGGCCCAACACCAGGGCCTACAGCAAAGAAATAGAAACTGATCAAGAGATGGTCAACGAATCCACCAATGCGATTTCGAGAGAATCCGAAGAATACACCACTGAAGAAGAAGAACTAATGAGTGAAAATAATGACCAGAAAGAAATCGAAATAGAAAATAACGAACTCAGGTCAGAGATATTAAAGATACTAAAAAGCCAAAAGAATGATGAAAGTCTCATCGCGGACCTCCAGGAGATGCTGAAGAACAGCGGAGCAGCGAGAGAGAAAAACGTCATTAAAGAAAAACCCAAAGATCAAAAAACCGTAAGTGAGATGACTACTGAGAAAATAGTTGTTAAAAAGAAAAGATGTGATCCCGCGCGAAATTTTGAATGGCAGCCATCTTGGTTTCAACGAACTTCAAAAGAGAATGAAGCAGAGCCAATCAAAACGCTCAGTTCAAAATTTCTGGCGCGAAAAACACTATCAGACGAAGAAAGTGAGAAAGAAGTCTCAAACTCTTCAGATGATCCAAAATCAGAAAGTGAAGACGATTTAACAAAATCTCAAGTAAAATCAGCAATGAAAACGCTTTTTGCTGCTTTTGGGCCAAGACTGAAAATTACCAAGACATCTACGAAGAAGCAAGAAATCAAACCGGCGACTCAAGACCTGCACGCTCCCATCCTGACTTCGAAAGCGACGACGCCCGAGCCCAGAGAGCCATGCCGATTTCGCCCTACACCACAGACAAAATCGAATACCAACGCACACAAAAAGAAGAAAAGAACCGTCACCACCACCAGAACCCCAAAAACCGAGCCAGAGACCGACTCATCTGAGGAGGAGCGGATCGAGAGAGCTGAAAGGGAGAGAACCTTCCACGACGCCACCAAAGAAGAAATGAGCAACGCGCATGTGCGAAACTACGTAGACGACCCAGAAGGACTTGAACTGGCCAGAGAACCGCGCAGACTCATTGCAAGCATCCCAATGCCGTTCTGTAATTTCCTGCACTTGAGAGATCACGGACTGCCCCAGGTTGTAAGTAATGGACAGAATAATGTAGGTAACTTACCCAGTGACTTCCCAAAACTTAGAATTGATGGCATTAATTTACAAGAGTGGTACCAACATCTTCAGGTTATTTTCATGAAAGAAAATTTACTATTCTTTATAACTAGCCCTCCAAGAAGACCTTGGACTTTAAAAATAGATTGTTTACATCATAGAGCATTTTTCATAATAATATCTAGCGTGTCTCCTGCAATGTATCATAGCATCAAACCAAACCTAACTGTATCAGAAATAATTCAATGCATGTTTAATCTATTTCACAGCGATAGCGTAGCTACAACCACAAGAATGTCTAAGGATTTCTTTTCCTCTAGAGTAAAACCAGGGGTTTCTATAAGTGAGCATTTGATAAATCTAAACAAAATAAGAGCTGAGCTACAATTGAGGGGGGAAGTGATTTCAGATCAAACAATGAAAAGTGTTATTATCAATTCACTTGATCCATCATGGGATAGCTTTATGTCACACTTAGATACCATTAATTTGGGATATTTATCCATAGAAAGTCTATCTAACAAATTGATAGCAGAAGACAATTCAAGAAAAAATCGATCCAGTAACCAAACAGACCACAAACCTTTTAGGAAAGTAGTCTTTCAAGATAAACATAATGAGGCCTTTAGATGCTACAATTGTGGATCCAGGGAACATAGTAGAAGAGACTGCCCCAAAGTCTCAAGAGAGAGACATAGACCAGAATATAGGAGCAAATATAATTACAGACAATCTTCCACAGATAGACACAAATATAGAAGCCCACCAAATTACAAAGAAGGTAGAGGGGGTAGAGAAAATTCAAAAGAGAGGAAATCTGGGTCACTGAATGGGCTAAATAAACAAGACAGCACCAGAACACAGCAGGATGAGAATAACAATTGGCTTATTGATTCTGGTGCAACAAATCACACCACCAACAACAAAAGTATATTATCTTCATTTATAGAAGATAAGTTTGTGATAAAGGTAGCTAATCAAGAAAAGGTTCAAGTACTAGGCAAAGGAAATGTGACCTTGCCTGGTCTAGGGAAAATAGAGGGGGTATTATTAATCCCAGAAATACCTCACAACATACTAAGTGCCATAAAATTAAGCAGAGAATCTGATATCAATATAGTTTTCTCAAAGGGGAAAGCAACTATAGAAAAGAACAAAACAAATGTAGGTACTGTAATGATAAAAGGAGGTCTACCCTATCTGATAACTAAAGAAAGATGTTTACATAACATTGATTCAAATATGGAAGATTGTATTGAAGCAGATGATGAAAATGTCAGTAACAGTGACAATGATGAGTGTAGAATAACTCATGATCACAAAAACACATACAAGGAAAAGAAACCAAAAATAGGTAAACCAATTCATGATGAGTGTGCTCACATCTTACACAGGAAGTTAGGACATGCAAGCTTTCCTGTAGTACAAAAAATGACTGAACACGCAGAAGGTGTCAAAATAAAAAATTGTGAAAATTATTTGGAATGCTCAGTATGTAAGTCCACCAAACTAAAAACCAGTCCCAGACCAAAAAAATCTAACAGATCAACTAACAATATTTTTGATTTGGTACATATGGACTTAGTTGGTCCATTAAGTCCCTCAATTACCTATAGAAAACGTTACTTCCTAACAATAGTGGATGATTACAGCCGATATGGTTTTGTTTACACATTAAAGCACAAGGATGAAACATTTCAGAAATTTAAGGAATTCTACAAACGTATAGAAACACAACATAATATCAGAATAAAGCAAATTATGACAGATAGGGGATGTGAGTTCATGTCTAAAGAATTCTCCCAATGGTTAAAGGATAGAGGAATGTTACATTTCACGTCCAATCCTTTTTCTGCATTTCAAAATGGAGTTGCAGAGAGGAAAAATTCCACACTACAAACCATGATTAGGTGCACATTAGAGGATGCTGGTTTAGGCAAACAATTTTGGTCAGAGGCATTACATTATTCGAATTACACTCAAAATAGAACCTGGTCCAGTATTGTGAATAAGACACCATATGAGGTGATGTACAATAGAAAACCCAAATTATCACACATGCACATATTTGGAGTCACTGCAGACGTACACATACCTAAACAATTGAGGAGAAAGGGAGAAAACGTATCCAGGAGATTAAGATTCATGGGATACGAAACTGGAACCAAAGGGTACAGATTTATTGATAGTAATAACAAATTTATAGTATCCAGAACAGCTGTGTTCCATGAACAGGCCAATTGGTCAAAATTGCACCTTAATGAAATATTTCCTAATAAATGTAAAGATACGATATCTTGCGAGGAAGGAACAACAGAAAATCAAAACATTAACAAAAGTAAGAACAAAACCAAAACTTGGACTAATAGTCAGCATAAAATGAAGACAGACACATTAACAAAAAAGGAAGCTAGATATTTGCATGATAACCATAGCAAGCCTGAAAGAACTATTAGAAACAATAGAAACCAAATACCAAATAAATACAAAGATTACATAATGCATATGAATGGAGAACAAATAACACCTAATACATATGAAGAAGTATTGAAACTTCCACATGAAGAAAGAGAAAAATGGGAACTAGCTATGGAAAAAGAGATGGAAAGTTTACAAGGATTAAATGTATTCACACCTGCGATCGCACCTAAGGATAAAACAATTATAGGTACCAGGTGGATTTATAAAATTAAGAACTTAGAAGGAGGCAATACCTTATACAAGGCTAGACTAGTTGCACAAGGCTATGCACAAAAATATCCAGAAGACTATACTGATACATATTCACCCACAGTGAGAACAGAGAGTGTCAAAACAGCCCTTGTAGTAGCATCTGCACTCAATCTGGACGTATTCCAATATGACATACAGACCGCATACTTACATGCAAAATTAGATAAGGAAATATATGTAAGAGCACCACACAGTCAATACACTAATAAGAACGAAATTTGGTTATTAAATAAGAGTCTGTACGGATTAAAGCAATCCGGCAAAAGATGGTACGATTGCTTGGTAAAAGTACTTAAGACCATGGATTTCAACGCCACCACTGCTGATAACTGTTTCTTTGTAAAAAAGAGTAATGATCATATTGAATTTGTATTAATTTACGTGGACGATATTTTATACATTGGAAAGCATAAAGAGAGCAGGGAAATCTTTGTAAATAAGTTAAATGAACACTTCTCACTGAAATCTCTGGGTAAAGTGAATAAATACCTTGGTGTGCAAATTAACAAAACTAAAAGGGGATTCAAACTTACACAGAAAGATAAAATCATCGAACTCCTAAACAAATGTAACTTAAGTAATGCTAAAACCTGTGACACCCCTATGCAAACTGATTTTCTTAGAAACACTGATGAATCTTCCCCTGAGTTTAAAGACAACACATTTTACAGATCAGTTATAGGTTCACTCCTTTATATATCTAATTGGACTAGGCCAGATATTGCATTACCTCTCAATCTATTGTCAAGATATGTTAGTAAACCAACCTTGTATCATTGGGAAGCTGTCAAAAGAATTCTAAGATATCTGAAGGGTACATTAGATTTTTGTTTAATGTTGGAACCCAATAATGACAGAGAACCAAAAATTACTTGTTATGCTGATGCAGATTGGGCTGGTGATACATCATGCAGAAAGAGTACTTCTGGTTATGTTTTTCTATTGAATGATTGTCCAGTTTACTGGTATACTGGTAAACAAGAACTAGTAGCCACTTCTACTACAGAAGCGGAATATGTTTGTTTGTCCAAAGCTGCAAATAACCTTGTATGGTTCAATGATCTGATCACTGATGTTTGGAAGAAACCCACCTTACCATTTATTATGCATGAAGACAATAAAGCGGCCATTGAAATATCCAGATCCGATGCAATTGGACAAAGGTCCAGGCATATTGATATAAAGTTTAAGCATGTGAGACAACTGTCTCAAGACGGATTCATTAAAGCAATACATTGCGATACTTCTGAACAATTAGCTGACATATTAACAAAACCCTTACCTTCTAAACAACACAAATATTTAACTTCTAAATTATATGTATTATATTGTCCTGAATCAGAATGTAATTGGTGTTGTGTAACGAACCGGCATTTAGAGGGGGATTTGTCAGATGTAAATGCCTTATTCTCCAATGTGTAAATAATGTATATATGGAACATCAGAGGTTAACTTATTCTTTGGACTTTAATGTATTCATAACTTACCACTCCCATTCCTAGCTCCACCCCTTGTATATATAAGGAGCCACCCTCACCATTCTCGCCGCTTCTACCTTGAATATTCAGTGAATATAGAATGCCTATCATAATTAAAAAGAAATATATTTAAAGCTCTAACTCCTATTATCTTTATTGAGTCTGATCCTGAAAATATTGCAACACCGCCATTGCTACCAGTTCTCCGAACCAGCGGCTGCCATCGCTACCGGTTCAGCCGAATTGGTCTGAACCAGGAGCATTTCACCCCTGTGTTAACAGGATATTAAATAGAAGGTGGAAAAGGAACAGTAAGGCAGGGCTCACTACCAGGATGCAGAGGGGAAGGGGCTATTTTAAAAAAAAAAAAAGAAAATACTTCCTTGAGTTAAAGTTGTGGGAGCTCCATCACTGGAGACCTCCAAGGTCCCTTCCAATTCTTATCAGAGAGCATATTCTGAACCAACTGAGGGAGCTGTATTCTCCCATCATTGCTATGTAAACATCAGCCTGGGACACAGGAACATAATAATGTGTATTAGATTCTGCGTTTTATCATGGAGGGGGGAGAAATGAAGAGAACAATGCGTCATTTGCTTTTTTTCGGTGGGGGGGAAACCAGGAGCCTTTAATTCTGGAGTTGGGGAAGTGATGTTGCTCTTCTGGAAGAGAAAAAGATTTTTTTTTTCACAGAAAAGTTTTATACCTAAGAACTTTTGTGTATGATGAAGTCTGCTACTTACAGTTTGCAATCTGTTGAACTGCAGGAAGCAGAGAATGATTTCAACTGAACATAATGTAGACTGTGTTTGTGGAAAATAACTGGGGATCCATGCAAATATGCAATCACCCTCTCAGCAAGGCAAGGCTACTAGTTATGCTAGAACTTTGAAGAGTATGATTATATTCGAATCCTGAACTGAATGTACTTCCTTTGTACACTGAGCCACATATTCCCATATTAAACATTTATTGACACTACTCCTGTTTGCAAAATAAATGCTACATGAAAGGAGGATTGGGATTATTAGAATGTAAGAAGATGAAAGAGGAAGAAATTGCCAGCTAAGTCCCTGGTTGTTTTAGATTAACTTCAGAAGGAATATGATTTCTAAACTTATAATAGTTGTCCAATATGATGACACCTTCTCCTCCCCTCCTCCCCTCTCCTCTGCTCTTTCTGAATCTAACATCTGTTTCCCTTTTGAACTCAAAGATACGTAAAATGAAATGTAGCAAATGGAATATGAGTCCTTAGAACTTTCTAGAAGGTCTCTTTTAATCGTACCTAAGTGGTATTTGCTAAATATGTAGCATTTTAAAAAAATTATTATGAGTATGACACCACAATAGCCATTCAACCTGTGGAGAAATTCAAATTTTTTTACTACCGGTTCTGTGGGCATGGCTTGGTGGGCGTGGCAGGGGAAAGATACTGCAAAATCTCCATTCCCACCCCACTCCAGGGGAAGGATACTGCAAAATCCCCATTCCCTCCCCACTCCTGGGGGAAGGATATTGCAAAATCTCCATTCCCACCCCACTCTGGGGACAGCCAGAGGTGGCATTTGCTGGTTCTCTGAACTACTCAAAATTTCCGCTACCGGTTCTCCAGAACCTGTCAGAACCTGCTGGATTTCACCCCTGCATTCAACCCTGTGTTACCCTAGGGCATTAAGTTCAGATTGTGCTTCTGTGTACATGATACAAGAATAATTGATAGGTAGGGCTAGACTGGAAAACAGTTAAAAGCCGGAGTTGACGGGAATATTTGAATGGTTAGAAGAGTTAGAAACGGGAACTGTCAAGGTTTGTTGCTTAGAAGACAGTTGTGATGACATGAGAGCGACTAGCTTTGATCAATGTGGCACCATCTAGAGTATTTTACATTTTTCTGTAACACTGAGATTCACCTCAAAGAACTAGTTATAAAGTATAGGCATACTGATTAACATTCAGAGCCCACACAATGTTATATTTTAGTAGAAGAGATAAATTCAGTATACCATCCACTGTTACAGAAAAGATAACTTCTGTTCAAGCATTCTTCATTCCAGCATGGTGTTGGAGAATATTCCTCATGTAGCTGCATCTCTTTAACTAGGAATCAGAAATGCATGTCATTTTGCTAAAAATCACCAGGAATGTACCCTTAAAACCAGATCCTCCTTCCATTTCATTCTCCCCATTCTAGGGCATCCAAGAGGATTTTAAAAACAACAACAACCGGTTATTAGCAAATGTCTATGGAGATTCTCACTCATCCAGGTCATGGGTGCTTTTCCAAGAGGCAACTGGACTTTCTGGTTTTTCTTTGAAGACGTTTCGCTTCTCATCCAAGAAACTTCTTCAGCTGTGGCCGGCTGTTCGTGATGTTCTTTTCCCTATGTTTTTCTGTAGCTATGCTTGCATTTTGGTCTGTGACCGTAAATAAATTTATTATTATAAGTGAAACATCTTCAAAGAAAAACCAGAAAGTCCAGTTGCCTCTTGAAAAAAAGCACATTTGGGACAGTTTATTAGCAAGCTTAAAATACTACATATCCTTATTTGTTTTATTTCTCTGCAAGGCTAATGTGGCAATGAAAGCAAATAAAAGAAACAAAGCTTTAGAACAAGTAGAGTAGAAGTACCAAGAAAGAATTACCAGAAGACAAATTAATTATAAATTACCTATGAAATAACATAGCCAACGCTGTTTAATCTACCTAGCTACGTGACCTAACAGGTGAAAAAAAACCCAGCATGTAGCCACATTGGAGAATAGCAAATGTTATGTTTTAACACCAACTTGATTACCTCCTGGTAACTAATTTTCATAAAGATACTTTAAAGAAGTTATTCTAAACCAGGGTATTTCTTTAAAAGGTCTAATAATATGCTTTACTTACCTTCATTGGCCTAGGGATAAGATGGAATGTAACCGAGTTAGAGGTTTTTTTTTCATTAAGGAAACTTGATTACAGAGGCAGGCATTATGGAGCCCTAGATCCCAGTACTGAGGGCAGAATATATAGCACTTAGAATGTGAAATGAATTGGATTAGAAACAAGAGACAATTTCCGTCATTATAGGCAAAGCATGTAAAACATGAATAGTTCTGAAAATGATGATGGGATGAAACTTTACTGTTAAGTGAATATAATGGAGCCAGAGGGTGGGATAAAAACTAATAGACATGTATGAAAGATGCCTGGGAAATATAATAACCACTACCAAAGAAGTTGTTTATTCAGTCTGAATATGTAAGGAAAAATGGAGAAGCACATTTCCATCTCTTGCTGTGGGACCTGTTTGGGAATGAGATTCTATTTTCAGTTAACCCGTTTCTTGTACAAAAACACACCAGTTGCCAATACAACTCTAGCAAAAATAATAATAATAATTTTAATCCTGTAAACTCCCTTTTTACAACCCTGTAATCCCTTAATTCAGGGTAGAGTCAGGGCAACTGTATTGAGCTAAACATTTACTGCAGTGGTAGGTTTCAAATTTTTTCACTACCAGTTCTGTGGGTATGGCTTGGTAGGTGTGACAGGGGAAGGATACTGTAAAATCTCCATTCCGTTCCCAATCCAGGGGAAGGTTACTGCAAAATCCCCATTTCCTCCCGATCAGCTGAGACTTGGGAGGCAGAGAATAGATGGGGGCGGGGCCAGTCAGAATTTTTACTACCGGTTCTCCGAACTACTCAAAATTTCCACTACCGGTTCTCCAGAACTGGTGAGAACCGGCTGAAACCCAACTCTGATTTACTAGCCGGATTTACTCCGCATGACGCCATGCGGAGTTCACAGCAGATATTTTTGCACCCTAGGACAGAAACATTTGCTGCTACCTAGGATTGAACTCCTAGGTAAAGTGAATATCTTCACCACAAATCAGAAGGAAAATAAAGATATGGATGTATTGTTAATACTGGTATGGTGATACCACAGCAAAGAAAACAAAGCAAAAGATTGTGGCATTTGGCAAAGCCTCATTGACTACCACCAAACACTATTTTATGGTTAAAAAAGAAAAAAAGAATGAAAGGAACATTTCACACTTGCTAAAAACAAACACATCCTCTAAAATATATTAACCACCTAAATAGAAATGTTATTTTTCTTCGCTCGCCCCCTCCTGTCAAACTCAGTGAACGATTAAGTTGTGCTGCTTTTGTTTTGTTTATTACTTCTAATGACTTTCTCATTATCATTTTGCTGTGAAACATAAATGATGGTTATGGGAGAAAATCGTATTATTTAGATGACTTTATTAAATTAGAGCACAAATCTTGTCTATTTCTGGCTCAGGATAAATGTTGCAAACTCCTGGAAGTCCAAAATCATTTCAAACAGAGCAGCTTCAGGCAGTTTTGGAATCAACAGCCAAACTATGCTTGAGGCACAAATGGAAAAAGAATTTGAATCTCAACTTATATGCATAAAAAATAATGGTCTAGCAAACGAATCGGCTGAGTCTAGCTTTTTATATCTGACCTTCTTAGCCCATAGCTTCAGATGACATTATATTTGTATCGTGTATTATAGATGTAAGGCTGATCCAAAACTTACAATTACATTGGAGTCAACCTTTAGTTCACACCTACTGTTAATCCTCGATTTACAGACATTCATTTAGTGACCATCTGAAATTGAAAAAATTGACTTATGACTGTTTTTCAGAGTTATGACCATTGCAACATTCCTATGGTCACATAATCACAATTCAGATGCTTGGCACCTGGCATGTATTTACGATGGTCGCAGTATCCCGGGGTCATGTGATCGATCACCTTTTGCGACCTTCTGACAAGCAAAGTCACTGGGGAAGCCAGATTCACTTAACAACCGTGTTATTAACTTAACAACTGCAGTGATTTGCTTAACGGCTGAGGCCAGAAAGGTTGTAAAATGGGGCAAAACTCACTTAACTACTGTCTTGCTTAGCCACAGAAATTTTGGGTTCAATTGTGGTCATAAGTCAAAGTGTATTCTTCTCTTTCAACCATAATATTAACTAGCAAAAGTAATCCAGTGATTAGAATATTACAGCGGAACACTGTAGCTAAAACACTGATTAGCTAAAAATTCAACATTTATAATTTCTGTTTCTATTTATTTTTTCCCTATTTTTTATTTTCTCTCCAGAGCATTTTTTAATGCTATAACCTAGTTTATTAAAGAAAAAAAAACTTCAAAAACCAGCTAGCCCCCACCTCAGCCCACCAATGCTATGCAATTTCCAATGAATTTATTAGCGAGGCTGACTGAACTGCCAAGCATTTTGCCTGAGCTCATACACAGCATCACAAATAGATTATTTAGATCTAATTCTTAAGTTATCAGATTGTTTGTTACTTTTCTCATGGCACTCCCTACCACAAATAGAGCGAAATGAAGAACTGATTTATTCTTTCAGTTCCAAACATGCAGCAATCCCTCCCTTCTCATTTCATTGTCCAAGCTTTATAAGTTCATTGCAGCCTTCTAGAATAATGTCATGAAATGATTCACATTATTAAAGGAAATTAATGAATAAATCAGAAGGAATTCACAGACTGTATCAAGAAACATATTTAGAGATAAAGAACTCTAGTGGCAAAAAATATAGTATAGATCTATATGTGCCTTAACACAGGAGTGAAATGCTCCCGGTTTGGTCCGGTTCGCCCAAACCGGTAGTAAAAAAGGTTACTGGTTTGCCGAACCGGTAGTAAAAAATGTAAAAATAAAAGTTCCAATGATCAGCTGAGCGACGCACGATCGTCAGAACTTTTTTAAAAATCTCTTTAGTATTTTTTTGTTACCGGTTCTCCGGAACCGGTAGTAAAAATGCTTTAAAAAAGTAAAAAAAAAAAAGAAAAAAAGGCTCCGCCGATCTCAGCTGTGGTGTGCGATCATCAAAGCCTTTTTTTTTTATTTTTAAAAGCATTTCTTTACAACCTAATAGGTTGTAAAAAAATGCTTTTAAAAGTAAAAAAAAAAAGGCTCCAAAGATCGTATATCACAGCTGATCACATACACCCCCGAGCGCTGTTCTACTTACCCCATGACTCCTTTTGGTGTGCACTGCACGCGTGCGTGTGCACCTCGCATTTGGTGCGTGGTGCACACTGCACATGCGTGCATGCAGTGCATGTTTGGCGCACAGCACACATGTGCAGCCAGCGAACCGGTAATAAACTGGTTCAGATTTCACCACTGCCTTAACACTGTTCTAGAAAGAATAAAATAATGAAGTTTCTGCCCATTAGTTACGGCTATATATTTATAAATTTAGTAAAATAAAAACCGATAAACCTCATTCAGTTTCAAATAAAAACACATAAATAAAATTAGTGGAAACCCATTTCATAAAGATCCCTCAATTAACATTAAATATATTTATTTTATTTGTTAGAGTTATATTTCACTTTTCTTCTAGGAACAAAACTCCGGCTACATAGAATTTCCTCCTTCTGTTTTTTCCCCCCCATAAAGTCTATTCTAGGAGGTGGGTTTGGCTGAGAGAAAGTGACTTGCCGAAATTGGGTTTCCATATCTGAAGGTGGACTGTGATGATAGCTCATTTATATATAAACTGCAAACCTTATTTATTACCCTTATGGTAGAGAGAAATATTAATAATGATTTTTAAAAAGTCAGTGGTAGGAAATATTCAAACAAAAAAATGGTAGAAGCACAAAGTGAAAATAGTGTAGAAACTATTGTAGTGTTTAAACCATTATAAACTATTTTATTATTTCCTAAAACATATCCTATTAGCACTGTTTCTAAATTACTATAATCATAGCAGTGCATTCTCCAGATTCAAATAGAATGAACAGAAATCTAAGGAGCTGTTTTCAAAATGGCCCCAACATGCTAAACAACAGTCTTCAGCTTTTGCAGTCAACTCCTCCTCTACTAACAATACACGTATCCATTAATCTCTACTTGTCCATTGAATAATGGAATTCACTTTAGAATTGCCACTACTGCCTCATGAAGAAAGAAAGAACGAAAAAAAGACGAAAAAAAGGAATGACTTTCTTACATTGCAAATCAAACTGTCCAAAGAAATGCAGACAAGGTCTTTAAAATGAATACCTGACAAAACATAAGCACATTAAAAGAATACTCCACCAGCAAATGCCAAAAGGAAAATGCAATGAGAATTGTCTTGATAAAAAGAAAATATTTTTGTGTTCCAGAATAAAATCTTGGCATGTGAAACAGTCCTAAGATTCAAAGGTAAAACCCATTGTCTGCTTGGTGTAGATAGAGAAAACAACATTTTGGTACAACAGAGATTATTTGTTTCACAATATTTTTGTACTAATCAGGATAAATCTCATCTTTTTTTTTTTTATGTACACTGAGAGCATATGCACCAAGACAAATTCCTTGTGTGTCCAATCACACACTTCGCCAATAGAAATTCTATTCTATTCTATTCTATTCTATTCTATTCTATTCTATTCTATTCTATTCTATTCTATTCTATAGAATAACATACAGAATATTTCTGTCTTTCTAAGAGGCAAATCAGATATCATTTGACCCTTTGCCTCATTATTTTTGATTTTTTCTTCCACCTCCTTAAAGGTACTTCCCATCAGCCTCATGAGGCTCATCAGTTCTTGAAAATCATTTAAAAGATATTTTGGGAAGACTGTGAAGGGAGACAGCTGCTCATGAACCACACATCTCTGGAAGCAATCTAAAATCATCAAGATTTTATCTTCAACAGTCCTCCAATTTATGAACTATGTTGCCTGTAAAGTAATCAAGGACAAAGGGAAAAAAATGGCTTTCTTCAACTAAAATAGTTGAGCCAAAATGACTTCTTCCACATTGCAGCTTTTCTCCTTCTTCTAACCTGGCAAAATACTTCTCTTTAAATTGCTTTCTGTACAACTCTACAGGTACAAAGAACTCTATCCTTATTTATATACGTATAACATATAGCAAAAATACTGGCAATAGTTTATATTACTCCTGATAAAATTGTTAACACATTTGCTTTAACTTTGTAATTGACACCATACAATTTTTTAAAATAAATTTTCTTTTTTCCATGCATTTTTCCTAGCAGTTTTTCTAAACATAATTAGATTTCAAGGTCATAACTTTCACTGAACACTTAAAAACAACCTTCTAAATGTCTTGCTGGTTTTCAAAACTTTAGTGGAAAACTAATCAGATGTTTTTAACATTAGCCTTCATAAGACTACCGGTATATTTAATTTCAAAATACAGTAAAAAAAAAAAAGTCATTCTTGTCTCCAATTGAAGGGTGAGTTGAAGCCAACATTTCTTGAGTCAATAATCCTTTATTTTGAGAAAAGTAAAATTAAGTTGCAACTACAGTTACAAGTTGTGCAGCACAAAAGAACTAATTATAAATTCCAAGCTCAAGCAGATATCATCAGAAGTGGCGGATCATGAGCATTGTTGCAATTGTTGGGAAACGCCCAGCCACAGAGGAGGGATCAAGTGAGAAATCAGCCTTGAGTCATTGTGCAGACATAAGAGACCTAGAACTGACCCCATCCCCCAAGTTCCATGGGACCTTATTCATTTGCGACCTTTGCGATCATATTATAAGCAACTGCATTCTCTTCGCTGATGATGTAAAACTATTCAACACCACCAACAATGCTGCTGCCCTACAAAGAGACCTTGACTATATGTCAAAATGGTCAAACAATTGGCAGCTTCAAATCTCAACCAACCAATGCTCTGTCTTACACATTGGCAAAAAAAAAAAAAAAAAAAACACAAAATACAAGCTGGGCGGATACGGTCTTGTAGACAACCCTCACTCTATCAAGGACCTTGTAGTACTCATCTCAAACTATCTAAGTGCCAGACCTCATTGTAACAGCATTGCCAAAAAAGCATTAAAAGTTGTTAACCTAATCTTGCGTAGCTTCTTCTCCAGTAATATTGAACTGCAAACCAGGGCATACAAAAGTTTTGCTAGACCAATTCTTGAATACAGCTCATCTGTTCGGAACCCGCACTGCATATCAGACATTAATACAATCGAATGAGTCCAGAGATATTTCATGAGACGAGTCCTCCATTCCTCTGCTTGCAACAGAATACCTTATGCCACCAGACTTAAAACTTTGGGCTTAGACAACTTAGAACTTCACTGCCTTCAGTCCGACCTAAGTGTAGTACATAAAATTATCTGCTACAATGTCCCACCTGTCAATGATTACTTCAGCTTCAACCACAACAATACACAAGTACACAATAGATACAAACTTATGGTAAACCACTCCAAATTTGATTGCAGAAAATACGACTTCAGTAACAGAGTCATTAATGCCTGGAATGCACTACCTGACTCTGTGGTTTCTTCCCCAAACCCGCAAAACTTTAACCTTAGACTGTCTACTGTCGACCTCACCCCATTCTTAAGAGGTCTTTAAGGGGGGTGCATAAGCGCACCAGCATCCCTACCATCCCTGTCCTTATGTTCCCTTTTATTCGTATCCATTTCATGTATTCACAATTATGTTTATACTTATATCTGTTATCTAATACATGCTCGATGAAATAATAAATAAATAAATAAATAAATAAATAAATAAATAAATAAATAAATAAATAAATTTTAAAAAATCGTTTCCCAAGAGAGGGCAAGCAGTCTGGGAAGATTTCTGTATTATAGGCAGAACACAATAAAGTAGCTAGCTTAAACCCTATATGTGTGGATCTGGCTTGATGACAACAAATAGAATAAAAGATTTCAAAAGACTAAAGTTAAGAAATGTATGTATCTCCCTTTAAAGCCCAGGAAACTCTCTCTTCTGAGCCCCTTGCCCTGTCCTCTATCCTGCTGTAGGTTAAACTGCCTTTTACCTGACCATTCCCTTGGCTTCATCTCTTTTGCCCTGTCTTCCAAGATAATTCCCACATACTGTACCCTTACCAGCAGAGATTACTGTGATGGATTCTACATAACTGCACCATAAATTGTTAAAGTTCAACTTTGGTCTTATAGACCTTACACCTTACAGTATCAACTTTATGATCTTTAGTATATAGGGAAGAGTACTTAGATGGTTATAATTGAGTAGGTTTGAAAGATTTTTAGCAGAGTTATGAACTTCACAACACTTCCTTAGTGGCTTGTCCATGACCCATGTCAGTGATGATCACCCCAACAAGGAATTAGCTTGTTCTATAAATTCCCCATCCATACACCAGTTGTATTTAGTATGTCTCTTTCCAAAGACCACTATTCTGGATTTGGCCTTATTAATTCTTAAAGAGTTAATGGTGCAGTAGACATCCAGTTTCTGCAGCACTCTCCTTAAGCCAAATTGAGATTACATCATCAAGACCATATAATCTACACAGAAAAGATGTAGGAGATGACCACCAAGGGAGGAGGTCCAACACATCATCAGTCTTAAGACCGTTCACACTCACAAGAGATCTAAGTCCAGCCTACCTTGAATTCCATTGAGTCTCATCTACCTTCAAATTTGCTTTGACTGTTGGTAGTTCAGATTCTTGTAGAAAGTTTAAACTTGCAATAAATATTTATATTCATTTGAACTGCCTGGACTCATGATTTCCTGCACTGAACAAAAGGATTTTAATAGATTTGTTTAGAATCTTTGGCATATAGGCACAGAGAAATCCTGGGATCATATTAACATAGAGATTATACAGCATCAGGGACAAAAGCATCCTGATCTAATGCCTTTGGCAATAAGTATAATGTGTGTTAATTCATTTTCATCAAAATTACCTTGAGAATTTAGCATTCTTCCCTGAAATCTCATGAGACCTTTTTAGAGAGCACCTAAATCTCATGTTGTTTTCATCAGTTCGTTTGTTTTTAAATCAGACTTAATTTTGGAGTTCTGCAGATCCCATCTAGGAATAGGGCTAATAGTATGGTTCTAAAAAGTGCCAGATTACCAACAAATGACATAAAGATAGAATGATCAAATGCAAAGGACAATTTTTGCTTTATTAACAGTTTTGGAAGAAAAAAAAAAGGTATTAATCATTTCAATCCAGATTGTCTTTTAAAAAAGAACAAAGCTCCATGCAAAAGTTCCTTTTTTATTCAATTCCAATCCTGATAACTGATAAGCCCAAGAAAATGAGAAAAAGCTATATATCCTTCTGCAAATTACAATGTACATACTTTGGTGGGACATAAACACCACTTAACAGAAATGTGGTTAGTCATTTATGAACTATCTTTCAACTACACTCCGTTTAATGGCAAGTAAACCCAGAGGAAAATATTTTTTTTTTCATGCCAACAAAACAACCATATCTATTTGGAAAATCCATTCTATTTCTCAAAGTAAATGAAAATCGTAAGATCGGGCAGAGAAATATTGATTAAATAATCAGCTACACCAATCCATATCTCATGCTACATGGTTTTTTTTTTTCCCAAAATGTATTTAGAACAAAGTTAATTTCATGTGCAAATTGTCTCTTTTGATAGATTTACAAATCTAATTGAGCAAAGAAACCAATATTCTATCTGCACAAATGGAGGACAGTTTTTCTAATCCTCCCCCCTTCTTTTTTTAATTTAGCTTTAACTGCTTTCTGCTGAAGTCCCATGATTTTTATGTCAGTGCTTAGTTCATCCTTCCTTTGGTAATTAAGGAAAGTGGCTCAGTTGCTATGAAGACTAGGCTTGTCATGAGCAAGTGGAATTCTCTAGGAAGAAAGGAAGCCTGGGGAAGAGAGATAAGACACATCTTCCCCACACACCAAAACTTGCGGCAGGAATCAACACATATATTAATGAGACACATTTAACACTGTCTACATAGCTATCAGTAATACTAGGCTAATGTACACCACTGTACAAGACACTTGCAAGCACTTGATGAGCTTCGGCACTAGAACTAATTGAACTCCTGCCCACCCCTCTCTTTGGAAAAAAAATAGCATGAATCTTAATAGTGCGTTTGCTATAAAATATTCGTTGATTCCAATGAGAGGAAGAGAGGGGGATGCGTGAGGGAGCGAAGTTGGGGTGGCTGCAGGGGTGAAATCCAGCCAGTTCTATCCGGTTCAGGCAAACCTGTAGCGGCAGCTGCGGAAGGCTCCGCCCACCTGCGCAGACGTCCTAACATCACTTTTTTGCGATATTTTAAGCCTCTGTGCATGCGCAGGCTTTGCTCGTGGGCAGATGACAGCGTGCACGCAGTGGCGAACTGGTAGGGAAGTTAAATAAATTTCACCCCTGGGTGGCTGCTGGCTTGTTTCAAAGCTGCCCCCCTGTTCTCTCAGGCATTCATCCAATCCCCCCTCAACTGAACTCACAGATGTGTTCCAGGTGCCCTGGCTAATTGAGCCACACCCTGATGTTTTCAAGGATTTGCTGACCATCAGGGGCAACCTCACCTCAGTCAATCTTTGGGGCTTATCAATGCAAATGCTAAGACAGAGTGGGAAGAAGGATATCATATAGTAGGAAAGGTGATGAGCAAATGGCTTATAGAGGGGAAAGCAGAGGCAGTGCCTGAAGATTGGCAGCTGTTACAAGTGGGGAAAAGGTCTGTTCCTCAACTTCCAGGATCACAAGCTATGGCCGTGATGGCGAACCTTTTCTGGACCGAGTGCCCAAAGCGCACATGCGCATGCGCAAATGCGTGCACGGGCCCCTGAACCCCAAAGTTCAATGTGTGCACCGGGGTGGATTTGATTTAAATTGAGTTGATTTAAATCACAATTTAAATCATGATTTAAATCACTAGTAAAAAGGCTTGATTTAAATCAACTCGATTTAAATCATAATTTTTAAAGAGCAACTGTCATCTCTGCTACTCCTTTGACCCACTGTTGACTCGCCGATAGTCCCAGTGTTGCAGAATATACAGCCTCAGCTCCATTTCATGCTGAATAAACTAAATTATTTATGTATCTTAAATAGAAAACTATCTTACGATAGATTTTTACCCCAAAAGTTTTTTTATTAAAATAAATTCAATAAAAATAAAAAAAATCTGATTTAAATAAAAAGAAATCTGATTTTTTAAATTTTTTTAAAAAAATCATTGATTTTTATCCACCCTGGTGTCCATGGGCCCCATGCATGTGTCCCACGCCCCATGCATGCATGCCCACCCCTGCATGTGCACCATCCCTTGCACATGCGCGGCAGAGACCTGACGACCCGCTGGCTGACGGGAGGCGCACATGCATGCGCAGCAGAGCTGAACTAGGGTGATGGCTCACGTGCCCACAGAGAGGCCGCTGCGTGCTACCTGTGGCACACGTTCCATAGGTTTGCCATCATGGAGCTATGGTGGGCAACAGATCCTGAAATAAGTCAAACTTAGATCTTTGTTTGGAGCTTGGTGGCAACTAGAAGAGAAGCAACCACACTTCCACCCCATCCCAATCCCAACTAGTGTGAGAACTTTGGGGAAAGACAAAGATTGTATGCCACTTTATGCAGGGGTGGGTTCTAAATTTTTTTTACTACCGGTTCTGTGGGCGTGGCTTATTTTGTGGGTGTGGCTTGGGGGGGTCATGTGACTAGGTGGGCGTGGCTAGCTGGTCAGTCATTTCTGGAAGGTCCTCGCACTTACGACCAGTCCTCGCACTTACGACCTGGTTCATTTGTTTGCTTTTAACACTGATCAGCTGTAGGACGGCCCTTTGAAGCCCTGCGGCAAGAGTTTAAACAGGTTTTTTCCCTCTAGTCATCAGCTGGGACTCAGGAGGCAGCAATAGATTGGGGGTGGGACCAAATAAAAGGTAAGTATAATGTGGGGGGTGGGGGGTGGGAGGGCGGGGGGGGGGAGAACCGGTTTGGTGATGTCATATCGTCACCGCTACCGGCTCGGCCGAACCGGACCGAACCGGGAGGAACCCACCACTGGACTTTATGGATTTTGAGACTTTTTTTAATGAACTGAATGTAAAGGATTAAGTATTTACGTGGAAATATTATTTTGCAAAGTCCAAGAAGAATGAAAGTGACCCTGAACCTGTTGTTGGGGAAGGGGTATGCTGTAATAAAGTGCCACATACAGTTCTGCTGCACTGTGTTTTTTCTAGTCATTGGGAAGCTTGTTCTCATACTTATGCTACGATAATGTTCTAGTTTAAGGCAATTCTTTTTAATCAGATTCCTCACTTTCCTGGCCAATTGGAGTCAGGTTAACGATATGCAACTCATGACTACATCAAAATTGTTGATCTGGGACTCTAATACTCTTAATACAGGGGTGAAATTCAGCAGGTTCTGGAGAACCAGCAGAGGAAATTTTGAGTAGTTCGGAGAACCAGCAAATACCACCTTTGGCTGGCCCCAGAGTGGGGAGGGAATGGGGATTTTGCAGTATCTTCCCCTGGAGTGGGGTGGAAATGGAGATTTTGCAGTATCCTTCCCCTGCTATGCCCAGCAAGCCACGCCCACCAAGCCACACTCACAGAACCTCACAGTAAAAAAATTTGAATTTCACCACTGCCTTAATAATGCAACTATCTGAGGAAAAGCCTTGCTCATCAGTCACCTTTCCTTGATGAATTTTGTCTCATTTTCTCAAGCACTCATCTCTAGCAAAAATACAGTGGAATACCGCTCAAAGAAATATGATGATGATTGCGGTGGTGGTAGCAAAACACACTCTTAGTTAGGTTAATTTCTCAGTGAGCAGCAAAAAGGTAAGCAACAGTTAAGGTGTGCCGAGGGGATGGTAAGTCACTTTTCATCCACATTTCCTTCCCTCTCCCTTTTGTCCAGCTGCCATATGGAGTTTCATCAGGATTCCCAGGCTGCATTTGAGGTAGCTTCAATCATTCCTATCACACCGACTGCAGGAAGAGAATGGCTTTCAGCTCAATTACCCTTCACATTCCAATTCCATAACGCTCCAATGAGGCTTTTTAACCCAAAACGACAACAACAACAACAACAACAAAAGCATGTCTGCTGCAGCTACGCTTGAGAAGCAAATGTGCAGAATGGACGTGACTAACAAAACTTAAACTGATTTCTCTAGTTTGGAAAGATATTTACACAACTTGCCTCAGTTTCTCAAATAGCTACCCTCTATTTGCTTTTGGCAAGAGGAAACCAAGTATAATCTATAATTATTATAATTTTCCAGCCCTTATAATTGTTTCTCCGTCAGTGATAGTAATAGCATTCTAAAAGAAACATCAATCCTAAGCATTGTCTTTTAGCTGTACATTTCCACACACTAACTGGATTTTTTGAATGAAAAGAAGGACTAGGGGAGACATGATAGCAGTGTTCCAATATCTCAGGGGCTGCCACAAAGAAGAGGGAGTCAAGCTATTCTCCAAAGCACCTGAGGGCAGAAGAAGAAGCAATGGGTGGAAACTCATCAAGGAGAGAAGCAACTTAGAACTAAGGACAAATTTCCTGACAGTTAGAACAATTAATCAGTGGAACGACTTGCCTCCAGAAGTTGTGAATGCCCCAAAACTGGAAGTTTTTTAAAAAGATGTTGGATAACCATTTGTCTGAAGTGGTGTAGGGTTTCCTGCCTGGGCAGGGGGTTGGACTAGAAGACCTCCAAGGTCCCTTCCAACTCTGTTATTCTATTCTATTCTATTCTATTCTATTCTATTCTATTCTATTCTATTCTATTCTATCCTATCCTATCCTATCCTATCCTATCCTATCCTATCCTATCCTATCCTATCCTATCCTATCCTATTTTCTTCAACCAATTTTTATTATCATTACATTGTTAGAATGGATTCAAACAACCTAATAAACCATGTAATAAACCAAGAACACATAATCTTTAAGAATGAGTATGTCTGCATATGTTGACAAATTTACAGCTGAAGTAGCCATTATACTTGCTACCAAGTCAATATCTAAATAAGCATTGTCCTAATTCCTGACTACAGCTAGCTAACAAGTCTTAACAATTATTGTTTGGTGACAACTAGTCTTTCCTTAGTAGCTTTTTATTTAGAACAGAAGTTTCCTCAAAATCATGTAATACATGATATTCCAAAGCATTACCCAATATTTTCAGTTATACATTGCTGATAAGAGATAACTTGTTCCTCTGTTTGTCCTTGTATAAATATTATTTTCATTGATCTTACAAAAATGACAGCAAATGTCTCTTTTTAAGGACTGACATTGATGTACAAGTAAAATGTGCAAGTACCCCTATGAAATATATTTACCATAAATGTAAAACTAATGCCATCTTCATCAAGTCAAACCAATTTAGTGACTACCACATTGGGATAGGGGGCAGTTGAGCAGAATAAGTATGGACTGAGTGGCATCAGAGAAGTTTGAGTTTGAGTTTGAGTTTATTTAGATTTATATACTGCCCTTCTCCCGAAGGACTCAGGGCGGTGAACAGCCAAAGATAAAACACATACAATATAAAATTTAAAAAACAATTTAAAAAACATATTAAACAAATTTGGCCCATACTAATTAAAACACCCCATTTTTTAAAAGCAAATTAAAATTAAAATTAAACAATTAAAAAGAGTTAGGCCAGCCGAGCTTGTTGAAATAAAAAAGTCTTGAGGGCACGGAGGAAAGTGCGTAAATCCGGGATCCTCCATATCTCTGGGGGGAGCTCGTTCCAAAGGACAGGTGCCCCCACAGAGAAAGCTCTCCCCCTGGGGGCCGCCAGTCGAAGGGCGGTTGTCATACCAGATTTTTCTGTTTTGGTTTTTACTGGTTCTTGTGTTTTTTATTTATTGTGTTTTTATTGTTCTACGTGTTGTTTTATCTTTCCACCCAGAGTATAGCTTTAAGATGGGCAGCTATACAAATGTTATAAAGAAACAAAGAAACAAACAACCTAAGATGGACTCAACTTTTCAGGGTTTTCATGTCTTTTATGTTTGCCCCATTTGGTGGCTTGGAGCCTACAATAAATACTTTTAAAGAACTACTTAGCTAAAACATAATTACATTGGGAGTAAATAAGCATTTTCAGAGCCAGGAATCAAGAAGCTGAACTGGGTAAAACAAGTTCAATTCATTATCAGATAATTCCCATGACCAATAATTAGATGATCTGAGGGCAAAATAAGGAAGTTAAAGTACTTGACAACTGGAATTCCTAGAAATACAGTAAAGGAGATGAAATGTCCACTACTTCATCATTTAAGTGAAAGGAAACACTTACATATGCCCAAACCTGAAGGAAATCTGATACTGACATACCAGTTATAACGTTCTGCCTCAGGTAGTTGCGATAGTGGCCAAAATTGTGGAAACCTTTTGGGAAAAGTGTATTTTCTAAAACTAGCTAATAACACCACTTTTTTGGGGGGGAGTAGTACCATAAAATTATATATCAATGGAAAGATAATTTAATCAAGAATGTAATGCAATTACTTTTATGAAGGATTTGCTATTAGAATAGCAATTACAGTATAAAGAAGAAAAGTGGAAACATGTAGAAGAAACGAGATATACAAAAATTATCACCATAGAAAAAATGAGATATACAAAAATTATCACGTCAGTTAATACTTAGTTGGGTAACCTTTAGCATGAATTACAGCCTTACACCGTCTTCCCACGGAGTGAACCAAGTCTTTTAGTTCTGCAGCTGGTATAATGTGAAACCAAGAATGAATGCTGGCTTCTTTTAACTGGGTTTTATTGCTGGGTCGCTTCTGACTAGCAAGTTTCTTTAGTTGGCTCCATAGATTTTCAATGGGTTAAGGTCTGGTCTATTCCCAGGCCATTCCAGCAGTGGAATAGGATTATCTTGAAACTCCCCCCAAAAGTGGTGTTATTAGCCATCAAACCTCAAAAATACACTTTTCCCAAAAGGTTTCCACAATTTTGGCCACTACTTTATATAATCTGTAATGTTTTGGAGGCACTGCACTTTTTACTTTAGAAAGCAGGAAGGGATTCTGCTAATTTTATCAAGTGATCAAGGCTCCTCTAGCTATTCAGCATTTTTTTAGCTGCCATGTCCATCCCTAAATATGACTACCATTTTCTACTACGTTTCGATATTATTGGGATTCAGTATAGGTAGTCCTCGACTTAGACCCGATCATTTAGTGACCATTTTACACGACCATTGCAGCATCTCCATGGCCATGTGATCAAAATTCATCGGCTTGGCAACGGGTTCATATTTTGTGATAGTTGCAGTGTCCTGGGGTCATGCAATAACCTTTTGTGATCTTCTGATGAGCAAATTCAATGGGGAAATCAGATTCACTTAACAGCCGTGTTACTAACTTAACAACTGCAGTGAATCACTTAACAACGGTGGCAAGAAAAGTTGTAAAATGGGGCAAAACCCACTTAAAAACTGCCTCGTTTAGCAACAGAAATTTGGGGCTCAATTGTGGTTGTAAGTTGAGGACTACCTATATAAAGTACCATGATAGTCAACAAGCAACTTCAGCGCTACATTCAGGGATAGAAGTAGAATAATTACACCACCAAGATAACATCTGGTGCAAGAAACATTAGTTTTTCTGCTTCTGGGCCATTGCGATGAATCTCAGGAGAAAATTAAGGAAGGCAGAAATGGATCCCCATCACAGAAACCTCTTCCAGGTTGACTTTTCTTTCTGCTTTCCCTTTCTACCGTCTGTCCCATAGGAATGTTTCTTGAACAAATAAAATTATGGTGATTATGTGTGAATAAAAGGCTGGAGCTGTATCCTTAAAAGGTGAGATATCATTAATAAAATAAACAATTCAAGAAAGAAATTAAAGATTTTTAATCTCTTATCAAATTGACCACACCAATATAACCACCACACATGATAGTTATCAACTGCTGATTATCTTGTTTGTAAATTATTTATTCAAAACATTGCAGAATGGATTTATGCTTCTGTAATTTGCATTAAATTTCTTTTACAAAGTCTGATAAAAATGTATTAGCACCTTGCTACTGTGCTTACCAGATAATAACGGTGTGGAAGGAAATCCTGAGCTTTTGTTATTTAATAGAATGCTAGCATACTTTTTTGTCAAAAGATTGTCAAATAGTGGATTACGAGTACAAACCAAATAAACCAACCCATAAAACAAAAACAATATCCAGTACATAATTAATTCATGTAAATAAGAAAGCCGTAGATAATAAAACTGCTATTAAAAGTCCAGAGAATTCAAAACTAACAGACTGCAAGATGGAATAAATAAATCTTTAAAATTATTCTAAAAGCAAGGAAATATAAACACACACACACACACACACACATACACATATATCTGAAGTATTAGTACTGCTTTATAAAGCCTTAGTAAGGCCACATCTGGAATACTGCATCCAGTTTTGGTCACCACATTAGATATTGAGATGTTGGAAAAAGTGCAAAGAAGAGCAACTAAGTTGATTAAAGGCCTGGAGACTAAAACATATGAAGAACGGTTGCAGGATTTGGGTTTGGCTAGTCTAGAGAAAAGAAGGACTATAGTATTCCAGTGTTTGAGAGGCTGCCACAAAAAGAAGGGGTCAACTTAATTTCCAAAGCACCAGAGGGCAGGACAAAAAACAATGGATGGAAACTAATCAAAGAGAAGAAGCAACCTGGAATTAAGGAGAAACTTCCTAACAGGGAGAACAATCAACCAAATGGAACAGTTTGCCTTCAGAAGTTGTAGGGGCTTCATCACTGGAGGTTTTAAGAAGAGACTGGACAGTCACTTGTCTGAAATGATATAAGGTCTCCTGCATATGAGCAGGGGGCTGGACTAGAAAACCTCCAAGATCCCTTCTAGCTCTATTTTGATTGACTTACCACATTCTCTCTCTCTCTCTCTCTCTCTCTCTCTCTCTCCCTCCCTCCCTCCCTCCCTCCCTCCCTCCCCAATCTCTCTCTCACTCATACATACACACACAGCACACATTTCTATCTTTTGAAGAAACTCCCAATACTTTAAAAAGCCAGTACAACCTAATCCTACAATCTTAAAATCATGTAAGAGGTTTTTTTTTAAAAAAAACAACCCTACAATATTTCTGCATAATTCTGCAGAACAATTTAAAAATAAGTTGGTGTTTTCTTCTCCTCAATTTCACTGTCAGATCTCCTCTTTATATAAATACAATTTTGGTTTGCCAGGAGAATTTAGCTACTAATAGTCCTTTTAATGTGATCCTTCCCTTTTTTCCCCCTATTTGCTACCATGAGATAATAGACGCCCCTGCCTTCTTCCCTTCTCTGGAATATTCTGTCTCTTTTCCCTCCTTCCTACACCCAAAAGCCATGCATAATCATTTTTGATTTATATTTTGTTCCCTTGCGCCCTGTTTTTTTTTTTTTTTTTTTGCTGCAGTCTTCCTGGCCACCTTCATGGAAATGACTGTAATCTCCAGGACACTTTAGACATTACTTCCACACCATTTGGAGCTTTCCGCCCCAGTGCTCTTCGTTGTGCCTCTCATTTCACAACTTGGGTCCATGTTTTAAAAAAGCGTTGTTTTAGGATTTGCAGCTGAGGTCAGACAACTGTAGAATTCCCTGGGCTGCATCTGATTTGAATGAAAGAGAAATGTGGTTTTTTTCCCCCCTCTCATAAACTACCTAGACAAGATCTCTACCCCGAAGGATGACCTAAGCAGATCTTTAATAAATCAATAAAGGTTACCATGAGATAGCAAGGGGTATGGAAAGCTATCTCATTCTCCTAAAATGGGTGTCTACAACCAGCTCTGTGGGCCCTCTGCTGTAGCTCCCTGTTGGATGATCCCACCACTGGCTGGCCCTAACTCTCGCCCTGCCTTCCTAATCGCTCTTCGCCTGGCCTGAGAAGGTAAGGGTGATGGTGGGGGATGGAGAAGCAGCCAGGGCAGAGACAGAGAGATACAGAGGGGAGGGGGGGAGAGAGAGAGACAGAGAGACAGAGAGAGGGGGGAAGAGAGAGAGAGAGAGACATAAAGAGATACAAAGAGGGGGGGGGAGAGAGGGAGGGGGGAGGGAGACAGAGAGAGATGTCAAAAGGGTTTTGTGGTTCCTGTTGTTTTTTAACAACTGGTTCTCTGCCCTAATGACCGGCTGGGTAGGCATGGCTAGGGGGTCATGTGACTGGTGAAAATGAGTGACGTCGAGTTGGCCACGCCCACCGAGGTTTTGTGGCTCCCGATGTTTTCTTTTCTGTGGGAAACGGGTCCAAATGACTCTTTGAGTGTTTAAGGTTGCAGACCTAAGAGTTGCTTTATTGCTTTCTCATTTCTGCACATGGTTTTTCTCTCTCTCTACCCCCGACACCGGAAAGACCTGGCAAATAGTTCTACAGTATAACTATTTCATGTGAATTTGATCATTCTTAATTTAATATGTATATATGGGTTTGCTCCAGAGAATTTGCTATCTATTAGCATATTTTCTTTGTTACTTCTACACTTTTTGAAAAATACATTACTTTATTAAAGATCAGGCAAACTAATAAACCAGATCCATACATGAGAGATTTATTTTAAAAAAATATATAAGAATGGGACAATGGGCACCAATTTTTCTGGAAAATTGGAAGAGATCAGTAAAAAAAAAAAAATCATTTTAGGAGTCCTGATCTCATCAGCAGCTATGTTTTGGATCTGTACATATTGAATTGTAGTGTGTATTATCAACACATTATTATTTTTTTCTTAGCACCTGACCAGGTTTTGAAATAAAACCAATCTCTTTCTAGTATCTATCAAGTCAGAATAGAAATGGATTTATTATAGTATAAGGTGCTTCTCTTATGAGAAGTGATTACTGATCAAGCATAGTTCCAGACAAGTATCATGCAATCATCCTGGCTTAATTATGGAATTTTATTGTAGGTTCAGATGACACTTTCTTCCACTTGAAACCACCTTTTGGTATCTGCATATGTGCATACATGCATATGGTATGTGCATACATTAAGAAGAAAAAGATGCAATAGTCCCATGTAATCTGTTGGCGGACAATGTTAAGGCTTGAACGTTGGAATTTATGCACACATTTATGTGTCTGTGTGTATGCACAGAGTTGGACATAATGGTTTCATTCAAAGCAATTAAAACGAAATAACGATTTCTTCTTACTGCCTGCACCTTGCTTGCACTATTTCACTGTGAAGTCATTAAAGGTTGCTAAATAATCAGATAAATTTTATAATGTCATCAGGCTTGGAAAGACCTGGTCTTCCCTAAGACACATAAAAGTTACCCATTTGTGACTGATTCTTTAGTACTAAAATGAAAGCATTTAGATCCTGTTTTGTTCTGTAAAAGAGTTCACACTAAATGAAATTTAAAAAAAGAAAAATCTTTTAAAGAGTTATGCAAAGACGAAAAAAGGAAGTGTGTCCTTATTTTATCTACTGGTAGAATACTTTTTAGCATGAACACTAGATGTACTAAAAATGCAGTTATCCAACCTTTAGAGCCTATAGCCGTGACGGCAAACCTGTGGCACGCGGAGCCATATCTGTGGGCACTCGAGCGTTGCCCTAGCTCAGCTCCAGCGTGCATGTGCGCACCGGCCAGCTTTTTTTTCGGGCCTTCAGGCCCCAACAGAAGTTGGGAAACGGGCTGTTTCCGGCCTCCGGAGGACCTCCGGTGTGGGTGGAAAAGGTCTTTTTCGCCCTCCCTAGGCCCCTAGAAAGCCTCTGGAGCCTGTGGAGGGTGAAAAAAGGGCCTTCCAGTCCCACTGGAAGTCGGGAAATGGGCCGTTTCGGGCCTCCAAAGGGCCTCCCCAGGCTCCAAGAAAGCCTCTGGAGCCTGTGGAGGGTGAAAAAAGGGCCTTCCGGTCCCACTGGAAGTCGGGAAATGGGCCGTTTCAGGCCTCCAAAGGGCCTCCCCAGGCTCCAAGAAAGCCTCTGGAGCCTGTGGAGGGTGAAAAAAGGGCCTTCCGGTCCCACTGGAAGTCGGGAAATGGGCCGTTTCGGGCCTTCAAAGGGCCTCCCCAGGCTCCAAGAAAGCCTCTGGAGCCTGGGGAGGGCGAAAAACAGGCCTACCGGGCCCACCATGCCATCACATGCCAAAAGTGAGGGAGCACGGGGGGTGTCATGCATGCAGGCGGGGAGGGGCAGGGCCATTGAATTATGGGTATGGGCATGCGTGTGTGCAACACCCCCCACCTCCCACCCCGCTTTTGGCATGTGACAGCAAAAAGGCTAACCATCACTGGCGTATAGGCTCTAAAATACTATCACGGGTAGGCTAAAGGCAAAGGGTTAAACAAACAGACCACTTTGAAGAAAGCCACATTAAATCAGCTATAGCTGCATTTCTTTACCTGAGCTTTAGCATTGTCAATACACGCAATTGAATGAGTTGGAAAGGAGAGTCCTGAGTTTGTAAATTAGACAGCATCACTTTGGAGTGCTGGTGAGCAGCTCTGTCTTAGAATGGCTCACGGTTTCCACTTAACAGGAAGCCTGGAAAACTGCAGCCATTAAGTTCATAATCTGAAACTGATAGAAGCACCAAGAAGCAGCCTAGTGGTTTAGTTGACCCCAAAATGTCCAAGCCTGACAGTTTTTAACAAGTATAACCCAGGTAGAGGGAGTTGAGTTTCTTATCCTTCTGACTTTGAATTCATTCTACTTTGTTTCTACATCAGTCTGAAAATTTACTCCAAAATCCATACTCCTTTCCCAATGAAAGTCTCCTAATATTTCCAGGTACATTTTTTTTTTCAGATATCTAAAACTTTCCTTGCAGGATTTATATCTGCTTTATTTATTTATTTGTATCCCATCTTTATTATTTTTACAAATAATAACTCAAGCCAGCGAACATATCCAATACACTTTCCTCCTCCTATTTTCCCCACTACAACAACCCAGTGAGGTGGGCTGGGCCGAGAGAGAAATGATTGGCCCAAAATCACCCAGCTGGCTTTCATGGCTATGGCAGGAGTTGAACTCACGACCTCCAGCTTTCTAGCCTGGAACCTTAACCACTAGACCAGAGTAGTTCTCAGGTCTCATCTATAAAGCAACTTTTCCCAGTTCTGATGTCTTCCATACAAAAGGAGTCCCCTCAGTCATTAAGCTCAACTGTGATGACTTGGAATTATGGGAGGTTAGTTTGGATAATGTGAAGTTATGGGTAAAGAATTAGGAGGTCTAAACTGGAGTTGTTCCTGGTCTTGATTCTTTTTTTTGTTGTTAGTTGCGAAGTCGTGTCCGCGACCTCATGGACAATGTTCCTCCAGGCCTTTCTGTCTTCTACCATCCTCTGGAGTCCATTTAAGCTCATGCCGACTGCTTCATCCAGCCACCTCATTCTCTGTCAGCCCCTTCTTCTTCTACCCTCAATCGTTCCCAGCATTAAGCTCTTCTCCAGCGAGTCCTTCCTTCTCATTAGGTGGCCAAAGAATTTGAGTTTCATCTTCAGGATCTGGCCTTCTAAAGAGGAGTTAGGGTTGATCTCCTCTAGGACTGATCGGTTTGATCACTTTGCAGTCCAAGGGATTCGCAGGAACAAGGGAATCAAATTCAAGGCCCGGGGGCCAGATCTGGCCTGCAGGGTACTTAGATCTGGCCTGCGGGGCCGCCCTGGAAACAGCGAAGGACTGGCCAGCAAAAATGGGCTTCTGAGCTCTGTTCTCAGCTGCCACGGCCTCCTGCAACCCTCTGCAAGTGAAAACAGAACTTGGGAGGGCTGCATGTGCATTGGCAGAGAGTTGCAGGAGGCTGTGGCAGCCCAAAACAGAACTCAGGAGCCTGTTTTCGCTGACAGAGCGCTCGGGCCACCACAGGGCCCCCCAACACAAGTTATGTCGAGCTGGCCACGCCCCCCCGCCACACACACACATACCCATGGTCAAACACAACCCTGATGCTGCCCTCAATGTAATCAAGTTTGACACTCCTGCTCTAGGAGGTAAGAAGGAGGTAAGAAGCTGAGGCTTAAACAAAACCAAACCAAACTTGCTGTGACAAACAAGATTTGTGGAGCTAACAGACATAAAGGTTACAACATTGTATTCTTAGGATTGTTCACAGTGCACAAATAAAAACACTCTGAGAGATTTATTGGCTGTAAGAGAATGAAGTGTGATATCTATTTAAGGAGGTTAGGCTTGAAGGACTAAGATTTATATTAAAATAATAATGATAATAGATTTTAACCAGTAATAGTGGGGCAATGGATCAACTTTGTATTGCCAAAGCACTGAATCAGAGAATTAAAAAAAATTACCATCAAACCCAAGTTCCTGGGTAATATGTGTATAAAATTAATGACAGCTATCGAACTGAATTTACTGCTGGCACCAAATCTTTACAATGACTATATGATGAAGTTTTATCCACATAAATATTGTCAGTAAAACATATTTTCAGGCAGGAAAGATTAATTCAGGGATGTCACTAGGTTTACCCAATAAAAAATGTAGTATCAGATAGCTTATTCATCTTTGCAAAAGAAAGATGAGAATTTTCAAAGAATTTGGGATTAATTTGGAGTACGTTTTTAACCACAGCTGCAGATGATGAAATTATGGCCCTGTTGATGGGTGCTCTGGGGCTATTTCATTTAACTTTTAGTTCATTTTCTTTATTTTTAAGTTTAAGTATAAATAAAAGGCATTTCCAAATATACGGATTATATAAATGTGATTGCATGTTATCTGAGATTTGCAAATGGCAGCAGCCCTCTATGGAGTATACACTTGCTGCATATTACAGCTAGCCACAGCATATTAGATGAGACGGCTTATTAAGAAAAAGGTTGTAAGAAAAAATTAATCACCATAAATAGTTGGTGAAGCTCCAGATATTTAAGTGCTCCATTTAAGTGCCCCTGGAAGGATACAAAAAGAAAGGGGAGCCAGATAGCGTTCAGACTGACACAAAGAACTATGTTAGAAGAAAGAATTTTCCCATCACAGTCGTTCCCAGTGCTTTCGGTTTAAATGATCTTTATTTAAAAGTGGGACAAGGAAGACGTGGCCAGAAATCTACAACTAAACCGCTAATTTAGCTGGACTGAAATGTAACGTGCATTCCGATTGCTTCTTTATTTATTACGTGGCCATTCCAATTGAATTATATTGGTCTCTGAAGACTCCCAAGGCTAAACCAGCAGGGAAATGGATATAATTATGAACATTATTGTCATTAAAATAAAATAATAATTTTAATTACAGCGAAGGTCTCCGTGCTTTCCCTGTGAATCTATTCCCGTGATGGTGAACCTATGGCACGTGTGCTAGATGTGGCACGCAAAGCCCTCTCTGTGGGCACACACGCTGTTGCCACCTGCTTTTCTGGTTTCCGGCACGCAGCTGATCTTCGCACATGCCAGAGCCCCGGAAACCCACGGACCAGCTGGCTGGTGCGCATGCACACACCAGCACCTGGTCTTCAGGTTTCCGGTGCTCCGGCACACACATGTGCACAGGCACACATGAAGACCAGCTGGCTGGCGCACATGCATATACCGGAAACCAGAAGACCAGTTGGTCTTGGAGTTTCCGGGGCTGTGGCGCGCACTCCAGTTTGGGTACTCGGTGCTGAAAAGGTCCGCCATCACTGATCTATTCCCTGATAAAAAGAAATGTCATCTGATAATTTTTCCAAGAAAGTTAAAATGTGTTGATGATACGGGAGGATGGAATAAATTAGGGTAGTGAAAATAACTGGAAAAATGACACATGTTTAGAGTGAGTCAATTATAGAAAAAGATGATTATCATAAATTTGTAATATTTTATCATTTTGAATTAAAACATAAACAGCTAGAAAGAATAAGCTATAGTATTGCTAGTTCAGGATCCTGTTCCATTCGTGTCGGCAATCATCGCAGATCCCACAGTAAAATGCAGGAAATTGCCTTACATTGGGCTACATTCTGATCTTCTTCGGTGTTTAGATCAAACTTCAAACTGCCACAATGAAGCCACCTTCTTGGCTTTGTCATTAGCCAAATATAAGTCATTATTGGTACGTTTCTGGTAGTAGCAGACATACCAGTAAATGGACTGGGCTCTGTCTCTCTCCACGTTCACATAGTATGTTATTAATCCGCTAAGAGCCTCCACTTGAGCATATTAGTTTTTCATTTAGACACTCCAACTCTCAACCTATCCAGGGTTCTCCAAATAGTAAAAGGGAGGTCAAATCCTTCAGCCATGTCCTCCTTTAATATTATTCCTTGCTCGATGGTCCCTTTCCTCCATCTTTTAATTTTGTTCTTAATTTTCGATTTGTGTATCCTCAAGAAGGTTTTTCTTACCATAAAGCTATTCCTAGATCTGAGTTGGCGGGCTTGGGGTTCATGTACATTCAGAGGATGTTGAGGATCACTCTCTTGCTTAGTTCTCTTTCCAGCAAGAGGAAATATTTTCTCAATTGGTGTAGGTTTGAGACATCCTCTCACCTCATTGGCGGCAATTGTTCTGACCCAGCCTTAGCAGAAGCAAGAAACAGACTCCTTGTCACGAAAAACCCCTCTTTATTTACCTCTTGTGAATTAATGGCATTCACCAACCGAAAAGTCCAAGTAAGAGTCCTGCAAGGAGTTAAATGCAGCAACAGACCTTATCAGTTCCTTGTGATTATTGTAAGGCTGTGAGCTCCCAGCTGAAAGGCAGCAAATGAAGTTCTGGCAAGTAGTCTTTGATGCATGAAACGCAATGAGCAAAATCTTCCGAAATATGAACAGTGGTCTCCTTTGACAACTATTCTCCTTTCCTTCTATTTATTTCTCCAACCTGGGAGGTGCCATTCAGCATCCATGTGTGCTTTGCTTCCCGAGTCAACTCCTTGTCCTCCATTGTTCACCTCTCCTAACTGTTCTGCGCATACGTGCACCTGGAGCAGGCCCCAGCTGTTCTTCCTCCTCACTCATATCAGCCTCCAAAGGCAGCTGCCTCTCCGGTGGCTGGGAAATATCAGATGGCCCTGGCTCTGTCTCTGCGTCCAATGCAAAGCATCCATCAGAGCCTTCCCCAGACTCCAGAACTGGCCCAAGTTCCTCCCCAACCTCCTCATCATCCAAATCTGTTGCCAGCTCTGCTGACAGCTGGCAGGCCACAACAGTGATATCAACTTGATGTGCCCTACACTGGAGCAGCACTCTCTGCTGCAGAGACACTTGAGGCCAAAGCTAATGTGTGCAACATAGATGGTTGAGCTCTCCCATGTGCAGCTTATTAATTTCCTGATGATATTGTTCCTCAAATTGACTTTAGCCTTAGTGTTCAGGCAATGCTGCTTGAAAGAGAGCATCCTGTCGAGTGTCACACTGAGATACTTCACTGTTGGACTTTGCTATAGTTGTTTCCCGTGCCACATAATATCCAACTTTTCCTTTCCATGTCAATTTCAAAGATGGAAAGCACACACTTGGGTCTGCTTTCCTGATACATCTACTTCAGCCTGTTTATGCTGATTGGGGTAGGATTTAAATCCTGGTTAGGATTGAAAACCGGGGTCTTTTCCAACGCTATCTTCAGTCTTGTTTCAAACTGAACATGTGCACATGCAAACCTGATTTAGAAGTGGAGGCCTAGTGAGCAGCAATGCAGTTAAACCTAAAAGTAGAAAGATATGCTGTGCAGATTTACACACACACACCCAAACAAAAATTACAAGAGAATAAAATTCTAAAATTGTATGGTTTAAGAGCAACATATCTGACCACAGATAAGCGCAAGGCAACGTATATGAAAATGGAAGGTGATGGAATGAAACATTATACTAACCATGGAGTTTGTCTGTGCATGCACACCAGAGATGGGCTTCAAAAATTTTAGCAAGGGGTTCTCTGCCCTGTTGCTGGGTGGGCATGGCAATGGTGGGCATGGCCTAGTCAGCCTCCTGCACCACAGCAGGGGAGCGTTTTTGCACTCCTCAGGCTCCAGAGGGTTTCCTTGAGCCTCTGGGAGGGCGAAAATGGCCTCCCCAGGCTCCAGAGGCCCTCTGGATGCCAGAAATGGCCTTCCCAAACTTCCGGTAGGCCCATTTTTCGCCCTCCGCGAGCCTCTGCACACATCCTGCGAGTGGGATTTGTGGGTTCTCCGAACTGCACAGAATCTTAGCTAGAGGTTCTCCAGAACCCCTGCGAACCTCCAGCAGCCCACCCGACACACACACAAACACTGTAAATTAATTGCACACACACTGTAAATTAATTGCACACACACTGTAAATTAACTGCAACACACACACTGCAAACCAACTGAACTTAACAACACACATTCATTGATATCCAGCAATTCATGATGAATTTTCAGTGTAGTTTAGATTAAAACACTGAAAATGCAAACCTGCCAGGCATTAGGTTGTAAAGTTTAAAGACCATGGTGGAAGATGAAACACAGGATAGAGAAAAGCTGAAAACTATTTCCTTTGCTCATCATTTCCTTGCTTTTTTTTTTTTGCCAGATGCTAAATAAATTAAATAATCCTTGCTTTTTAACATTATATTTGGACAATCACGTATTTTACTTGGTTCCCTCCATTTTAAGGCTTATTACATGACAATGTTCATTTTATTAAATTGATATTATGAGAACTGATTGTCTTTCCCTTTTAAAGTTCGAGGGCTACTACTTATTACTCTGAAGAAAAGAAAATCCTATTTGGTTCTTTTGGTTTATGAAATGCATATTTTTTGGTTGTTCACCATAGGTTCTCTACTCTTTCGAGAGTAGGAGAGACAAGATCTAGTCCAAAACTAACATGTCCAAAAGATCTAGTCCAAAACTAACATACTATTGAGATTCCTCAATATATCAACCTATCTGAAATAGATGTTTGCCCTTACAGTTAAACAATGGACAGAAATAGAAACAGTGCAATTAGTGAGAGGACATATTGAAGCAGATAAAAAGAGTTTATTTTGATCCCAGGCCAGAGTTCAAAATAAAACATGTTAAAAATAAGAATAAAACACAAAACAGGATAAGAAGGTTACACCTGGCAGCAGATTCATCATTGATGCAGCCAGAGTGTTTGTTACTTTATAGGCACAATAACCAAACTTAGCTAAAATTCAAGGAAAGGAAAACGTACTGATCTGATAATAATAACTCAACACCAAAAAAGATCATAATTTTCTGGGTGCTTTACTAGATAAGGTGTTATAAGGTGGGTGCTAAGATTCCTATAAAGCGGTGTTTCTCAACCTTGACAACTTTAAGATATGTCGAAGTCAATTTATGGCTGACTGAAGAATTATGTGAGTTGAACTCCACAATTCTTAAAGTTGCCAAGGCTGGACACTCCTGCTCCTGAGGGTACATTATACCATGTTTCCCCGAAAATAAGACCCTGTCTTATATTTTTTTTGAACCCTGAAATAAGCGCTTGGCCTTATTTTTGGGGAGGTCTTATTTTGGGGCACGTGGAGCAAGATGGGGCTCCTCTTGCCATCTTATCTGATTTTCAGCTCTGTGTTTAAATATTTTTGGGGAGGGCTTATTTTCAGGGGGAAGCTTATTTTAGTGCATGCACTCAAAAGCCCGATTGGGCTTATTATCAGGGGATGTCTTATTTTCGGGGAAACAGGAATGTGAAATGTATTTTCAATAGCCCCATGCCCACAGGGACACAGTCTTAGCTCATAGGGAAGGTTTTTTATATCAGCCCTCCGAAACTGTTGTGGGGAAAAGTGTGGAAGTGTGCTCATGTGAATGATCTTTGGAATTTGGAGACTTATATAATGTAACTACCTTGCTGGTTTAAAAAGCAAACCTTGACTACACAAGTGAAGCAGATAAAGATTCATACAACTGATTATATTTAAATATTCAGCTCAGACTTCCCATAAGCAAAACCTTCCCCCTTAAACACAAATGTCCATGTGGGCTTTGCATTTATTTTAATTCTTAATTGCAAAAGTAGTGTTTAGTAGAGTTAGTAGCATGGTCTAAACATTCTTGCATGCTTATGAAAGAAAAGGTGCACAGCTACAACATTACACTACAGGAGTAATTGTTTTGGCGTTTGTAAGCTTATTAAATTAACATTGTTTAAATAAAGATCTAGTGATACAACCCCGATCCTATAAACAATGGTGTCTTTTATTTTAAAAAAGAAAGGAATATATTTCTAAATTCCTCTTTCAAATGTTCACTTCATTGGGCCCCTTCCTAGATGAACTTCACAGGATAGAGAGTAGGAAAATGGAAAGCTGTTGAGGAAGTGGATCAGGCAGAGAAAACCAGGGTGTAAAAAAATCAAGTAGAAAAGGGTAAACCCTGAAGGTCAGGATGGCAAGTGCACAGGTGCCTGACTAACACACTGGAGCAGCCCTGAGCTGCACAGACACAGGCAAACACGTTGTAGCAAATTGGAAAGCCATAAAAGTCTATTACACAAAATCAAACAGCAGCCAGCATGACAGCCATTAGCCTGAAATGAATACATGGGAACTTAATGAGGTCTGTCGAGGCCAGCTTGGAGTATTAAGTTGCCAATTCCAGTAGGATTTCCCCTTTCTTTACAGAGTTGAAAGCATCAGTACCGCCTTGTTAAGAGTTTGACGAGTTGTGCAGAAAAAAAAATTGTGCATAATTATTTGTAGAACAGGATTATGCAAAGCATGGGAGATGCCCTTTTCCTGCAAGGACAGATACATGCACTTTTTCCTTGCTAGCTCATATTGTAATTAAGTGGAAGGCTATCATGTTGTAGTTTGATGTGAAGCTCAGAATAAAAGAAATGATTTATACCCAGTTACCGAACAAGTATCAGTCCTCCAGGGTAGACCAAACTTGGAAACCAGAAACACAAGTTAATGCAACACTTGTTAAAAGGTTTAGCAAAAAAAATCTTGCAAGTCTAAATGTGCTTTTGCATTTCTTCCCTTTGTATTCATAAGTACTAAGGAATGTCATGTCTGAGGTTACATTTCTGCCTTGGCTCAGATTTTTTATCTGAATGTTGTCTTGGTTGTGGATCTTCCTCTTGTTTCTTAAGGTTATTCTTTTTGTCCATTACATCAAGATTCATGATACCAAGCAAGGATTCATAATCACAACATGATCTGAATGATTTTTTGCAGGTAAGCCTCGCTACATAAATACCTCCACTAAGTTCCTCCACTAAGCCTGAATTATCTCCATTACAGATGTCAACGAAAACTTGACAATTGTTGGTTAACTAATGAATCAATCAATGTAGCTTGAAAACATTTTTATGATAAAGAAAACTTCAATATATAGAACTCAATTTTATGGTTAGCATTGTCTTCTTATATTAGTTTACAAAAGCAAAAATCCTTCTACTAAATAAAGGTGATTTAAAAGTATGAGTCCTGCTGATTAAAAAGTTGCCTAATGTTTAAAGTCCAAATTTAGACAAATGTACTAATTTTTAAGTACATGAACATAATTTTATATTATTAATTTTTGTTGACTAATTTACTGTATACTGTCCTATTTAGATCTACTAAGTGATACCTGCAATAATACTTAAGAATTTGAGCATATTAGAGGGAGGGTTTTGTTTTTAGCATGGTTGATGGACAGCTTTTTCCATGTGACTGGCTCTAATAAAAAAAATATACCATGGGCAAGCCATGGTACACATAGCTGGCAAGGAAGTAAGGTTGTCATAAATTTCATTGACTTACCTTTAATGCTAATCTGGGGTAAATTCAGAACCTGGGAAACTGTAGCCTTAGTTACAGTGAGTTAATTAAAGCAGTGTCTTCTTGAGGAGCATTTCTCACCATCTGAACTGAATTGCCATTTCTGAGATAACCTTTTGTGTTCTCAGCCTTCTCACAATTTCTGCAAGTCATTTTTCTGGTATCAGTTGTGTTCACATGGACAGGTCATATAAATAACCACAACTGGTGGCTACAATGAACCCACACATTTCAAGGGGAAAGTGAAAAACTGAGATAACTCTCAAATTCTTGACTCCAGTTTCAGATGTCATATGCCCCTGAACATCAAAGACACATAAAGCTACTTTAGGCTTCCTGTAGGACAACCACTGATGGTGAACTAATTGAGCCTTTGAACTGATCTAGCAGGATTCATCTTATGACTAAGAAGCAAATAAGCATACCACAAAAAGAAAATATCAATTTAATATTTATTCTGTTTTAATTGTCAATATTTTCATACTTTTTTAGATTCTTCTACCTCCAAGTTGGAAGAATACAATTTTACCCCTTTGTGGCCAACGTACTTGAGAGCTCATTGTTAAGATCTCTCTAGCACATTGTTCTTTCTCCCCTGTTCTCCACTCACTTTTATTAGGCAGCGAATCCTTCATCTTTATTCCAGAAATCTTAATATGGATCATAAAGTACCACTGTGTTTGGGTTCCCTTAGATTGTTTAGATGCAGAACTGGCCAATTGTTTGTTGCAGCACTCACAATCAGACACATTCAGCAGGATTCAAATTATATAAGAAACTTCTTTATATACAATACCATACAGAAGAATTCAGCAATACAATATCAGGAACAGAGAAGCAATATTCATAGAAGCAAGTCATTACAGAGTACAGAGATACAGAGGCAAATATATTGTACAGAAGCAGCCATTACAGAGGCCAAACCAATTCTTATATACAGTTCAGCAAGTCTAAGCCACGCCCAGACTCCAAACTGTCTCTTATGGCCCCATACAAATACTGTTTCAGTTTCCAAACAGACCCCATTGGCTGACCTGTTGCCATGTCTATTCCAGCTATGAATATTCATACTCTGACAAATGTCACTTTCTACACCTAGAGTTAGGTGTAGATCTAGGTGTACACTGAGAGTTAGGTGTAGAAAGGAACAATATTATCAAGACTATCACATTATAAAGCTACATTGCCAACATAAAATGGAGTATCTAGTTTATCTGTAAGCCTCAGCATTTGAACTTCAGCATAATCTACTGTCATGTGCATTGGTTGATTTTTCTTGCAGACCAGCTTAGATTGTCTTCCAGCTTTTTACCGTTTCATCTTCTCTGGCTCTATTTGCCTTATACTGCATTTCTTAAAATGCAAATACCATATACTATAGTCTTTCTCCTGTCACTTCAAAGCAAAATCTACAGCAAGCAGCTGGCTAAGTACTGGTCACAAAATCATGCTTCACTGTTTTTCAAACCTCTCCATTCTAAATAATTTACATTCTTTAAACAAGCCCACTTGGTAAAGCAATGTTATGCATATTTTAAATCAGCATTATAGGAGGCAAGTTTATTTCACATTCCACTTATTTACACTCATCTTTTTCCAATGTTCCAGCTGCCAAACTGCAATAAATTTGAATAGCCTTCCCCTACTGCTCTACCCTTTCGCTGGAAGTGCTGCAACTGAGAGGATTATTCATGTCAAAGCAAAAGAACAACAACAGCAACAAAGCTGCTTTCAATGCCTCAAATATTGCTAATTAGTAGTCTGTGCCAAGGCGGGTTTGCTATACAGCTGCCTGTTTTGAACATTTCCCACCTCAGCCTATTATCTATTGCATATCCAGACGGAAGATGGGAACTCAGCATTTTGGGGGAAGAAGCAATTTCCTCACTCCATTCTTCTAGAAGAATAATCCCTGTCCTTTCCACACCATGGTGTACATTTAAATCCAGCCTAAAACATGGGCTTGGTTTTCATTGATTGGAATATCAATGAAATATCAATGGAATATCAATCATTTGAACTTGGAACTCTCTGTGTATTTCCTCTTTGTGTATCTGATGGATCACCCATTCCTTCTAAGCCAATGAAGAAATGCCTTCCTTTTGTGGTCTGCTGGCAGCCTGCAGAGCTGGCAGCAGAGTCGGACAGTGAGGAGTCTGGGGAGGAACATGGGCCAGTCCTGGAGTCTGGGGAAGGCTCAGACGAGGGCTCTGCATCGGCGGCAGAGAAAGGGCCATCTGGGAGGTACGTGATGCCTCTGGAGCCTCCAGAATCGGGCCTCAGCAAGGCAGAGGAACAGGGGGAGCCTGTTCCCAGTGCGCGCATGTGCAGAGCTGCCAGAAGGCAAGAACGGTTAAAACAAAAGGGATGACTCAGGAGTAGGGCTTGGAGATGATTGCCCCCTCCCATAAGACTTAAGAGGAGCAAAGGCACGTGGGCCTTTGCAGGAAGCAACGTTGTTAATTCTGTTCAGTTTAAAGTCTGAAGCTCTGTTTGATTCTGGTCTCAGTGTGGCTTTGCCAATTAGGTCTTTGGCAGCGTGTCAAGGGAGATAAAGTTGGGTGATTATCAGCCTTATCCCGAAGGACTCTTTACAACTATTTGGGACTCATCTGTGAATGAACAGAATTCACAGCTGTTGCAATAAAAGAGGTTTTTTGGGACTACTCGTGTGTTTTACTGACTCAGGAAGCCTAGGTCAGAACACTTCCACTAATTTTGTCTCTGCCTTTCATTAATTGTACAAATTGAACCCCAAGAGAGATGACTAACAAGGCGGACATTACAGCATTCAAGAAGGGATTCCACTAAGCACATCATGCCAAAAACAATTGCCACCCACACCCACCCTAATTTTTTTTATACAGTTCATCGTGGAATCATAGAGTTGTAAATCTGCACTTTGTTAAAGCAAAAACCTCTACTCAGATATTACTAAAATAATCATACAGATTAATATAGACAAGAGGGGTAGATTTGGTGGGCTTTATCGAAAGAAATATCCATGGCAGCATCAGTGTACACATACAGTAGTGGAAGCCTTTTGGGAAAAGCGTATTTTCTAAAACTAGCTAATAACACCACTTTTTTGGGGGGGAGTAGTACCATAAAATTATATATCAATGGGAAGATAATTTAATCAAGAATGTAATACAATAACTTTTATGAAGGATTTGCTATTAGAGTAACAGTTACAGTATAAAGAAGAAAAGTGAAACATGTAGAAAAACCGAGATATACAAAAATTATCACCATGTCAGTTAATAGTTGGGTAACTTTTAGCATGAATTACGGCCTTACAACGTCTTCCCATGGAGTGAACCAAGTCTTTTAGTTCTGCAGCTGGTATAATGTGAAACCAAGATTGAAGGATTGCTTCTATTAACTGGGTTTTATTGCTGGGTCGCTAAAGTTTCTTTAGTCGGCTCCATAGATTTTCAATTGGGTTAAGGTCTGGGCTATTCCCAGGCCATTCCAGCAGTGGCATATTATCTTGAAACTTCAAAAAAAAAAACAAAAGTGGTGTTATTAGCCATCAAATCTCAAAAATACACTTTTCCCAAAAGGTTTCCACAATTTTGGCCACTAGTGTACATACAGGGAGAGAAAACTATACAAAATGTAGAAGAAGAGTAGGTAATATGAGAGAAAAAAAATTAAAGGCAATGAATAGTATACGAAGAAAATTACTCACTTATGTACTCAAATCTTTTCAGTACCCATTCAACATTAACTTTCTCCCTTCTTATTTTACTACGCTCACTTCTTAGGTAACCAGTTTCTAATTACTTTTACATGTCTTCTAACATATCCAAGTTCTGCTTTGATGTAACAAAATAGGCATGTGCATTTTCACTTTCATTGATCTCAACAGACTACAAGTACCCACTATCAATATCTTAAAATTCCTCCATTTGCCCACTTTTAATAAGCCAGGATATATAAATGTTGTCATTTATGCATAACTTTGCTATCTGTGAACAAAAATGTCTGCATTAATAGTTCATCAACATTTGCTACAAATTATTTGTTTTTAGCCAACTCAGCATCCTGTTCATTCAAACTCATATACAGAGTCATATCCAGAAGTGGGATTCACCTGGTTCTGTCCGGTTCAGGAGAACTGGTAGTGGCGACCATGGGAGGCTCCGCCCACTGCCTGGATGTAATGCGCGAGTAAAGAGCATGCACCGAAGGCCGTGCACATGCGCAATAAGAAGATCAATGAATTTAATTTAATTCAGGCAAAATAGAAGTACTTACATTTTATTCCCTGTTTGAGTCACGCTTATGTGGGGATATATTCAAAGTAAATATTAATATTGAAAGTATATTCAAAGTAAACACATAACAACGAGACTAGCTAGTCACCCTTAAAAGGAAGCAGTGATTCCTACTAAGAAGAATCATCACATATACAAAAAAAAAAAAAAAAGAGGAGATTTTTCTGTTCTGCAATGGGCAGATATTAACAGTTGTGTTGAGGTTGTGAAGGTTCTCCTAGAGGATTCTGGAGAGCCACAATTTATTATCACGCCTGATGTTAACTATAAACAAGATGGAAAGAAGACATGAAGTTGCTACTGCTGTTTTTCTCTTTTCAACGTGTTCTTTGTAATTAGATATTCTGGGACATCATCATACTGCCCTTGCCAGACAACACTTAATATGCAAGCTGAGACAATGTGAGCTCTCATTACATTGTGAAGAATGAAAATGTATGTAGCGCTTGCAGTTCTAAGCGTCATCTTCTTACAACACCGAATTCCATCACAAGTTCTAAAAAATGTCTATACAGTATAATTAGCATTTGTATTGCAAGCTATCAGGTAATTAGGATAGCCCACATCAATTCTGAGGAAGATGTGAGAATTCTGAGCTGCAGCTGACCAAAAAAAACCCAACACAGTCCTAGGCTGCCTCAATAGAGGGATACCATGAAGTGTTAGTACCGTTTTATACTGCATTTGGAATGTTGCATCCGTTTTGGGTCATTATAGTACAAAAAAGATGTTGAGACTTTAGAAAATGTGCAGAGGAGAGCAACAAAGACAATTAGGGGGTTGGAAGCTAAAATATATGGTTACATGAACTGAATATGTCTAGGTTAACAAGAAGAAAGACTATGGTATCGTGCTCTGGAAAGAGGTCCTAAAACAGCATCTAGTGTGACTAAAAAGGCCAATTTGAGAGTGGCCATCCCTTCCACACTGAGGGCAGATACATTCTGTCTCCTGCCCAGCCCCCAGATTTCACTGGTTCCGGGACTGCCTCTGTGCCTCAGCCTGCCAAACAAGTGTCTCTTCGAATTGGAGAAGGCCATGCTGCGTCTTTAGCCTCCAAGCTGAACGATCGGAGGTCAAGGTTTCCCAGTTGTTAATGTCCATTCCCAGGGCCTTTAAGTCCCTCTTGCAGATATCCTTATATCGCAGCTGTGGTCTCCCTCTGAGGCGCTTTCCCTGCACTAATTCTCCATACAGGAGATCTTCTGGAATCCGACCATCAGCCATTCTCACGACATGCCCAAGCCAGCGTAGATATCGCTGTTTCAATAGTGTATACATACTAGAAATTCCAGCACATTCCAAGACAGCGCTATTCGGAACTTTGTCATGCCAGGCGATGCCAAGAATACGTCGGAGACAGCGCATAGGAAAGGTGTTCAACTTTCTCTCCTGCCGTATGTAAAGGGTCCACGACTAACTGAAGTACAAGAGTGTGCTCAGGACGTAAGCTCTATAGACCTGGGTCTTTGTATGTTCCGTCAGCTTCTTATTAAGCCATACTCTCTTTGTAAGTCTGGAAAATGTGGTGGCTGCTCGATAGTAGTCTTTTAATATTTGAGGGGCTGTCAGAGAAGAGGGGATCAATCTATTCTCCAAAGCCCCTGAAGGCTGGACAAGATGCAATGGGTGGAAACTGCACAAAGAGAGAAGCAATCTAGAATTAAGGAAAAACTTCCTAGCAGTGAGAACAATTAACCAGTGGAAGAGCTTGCCTTCAGAAATTGTGGGTACTCCATCACTGGAGGCTTTTAAGAAGAGACTGGACAGCCATTTTTCTGGAATGGAATAGGTTCTCCTGCTTCAATGAGGGATTGGACTAGAAGACTACAAGAACCCTTCCATGTCTGTTATTTTGTATTTTGAGTGTGGAAATATATGATTTTAAAAGCAAATACAATAATTAGAAGAGAGGATTTACTGTTTCTGATATAAAGTCAAGCACCAGGGATCACATTTTATCCAAAGAAGGTTGATGAAGGATTCTTACACACACAAAAAGTAGAGCAAAGACTCAAGTTTAATCAAAAAGGGGTGTCAAGTAGTAAATTTATTAATGGAGCATTAATAATTTAATAATTGCTACTTTTAAAAATACTACAGGTAGCTCAATTTCACAGTCTCACTCTCACATACAAGTTCACCTGCTTGCTCACTCATTAGCTTGATTGAATGGCAAAATAATCTATCTATATTAGGCAGGGAGATACAACAATGGAATGCTAAACTATAGAGAACCAAGAAGTCTGAATTCTGAGAAGCAGGAGAAACCGGAAAGTCTCCTTTTCTCTGATTAATGGACCTAGAATTCAGAAAAACAAAGCTATTAAAATGATTTGTTCAAGTTGTCTCAAAGCCATACCAAATATTCTGCGACAACTACAATCAGATCTCCTGCTTATCAGGAATGCTAGCAAGAAGATGGAGCAATTAAGGTTGGAGCCTCATCATTTTCCTTTTATGGACCCCATAACAGGTCTGCAGAAAAAGACAATTCCAATGGTAATAACGGGAAAAGGGGGAAAGTTTAAATGCACCTTGATCTTACTATAGAAATGGTGCTGCAGGTTTTTCTACAGGATCTATAAACCCAAAATACCAACAGCAACATATAAAACTACTGTCGTAGACCTCCAAAGTGACATCTGATTTGGCTTTTAGTCATTAATTTTACATTCCAGTGTTGGTAAACTATACATATAGTCATTTAGATTTAAGATGTGCTAACATTCTAATAATAATTTAAAAATAATTTTGGTTAAATTCACAGGGTGTTATAATAATTTATTGATTTGGTTTATTTCCCACTTCTCTATACAATCAGGTAATTGAGGTGGTTTTAGATTTTTAACTGATTTAAATAGGTTCTTCTTCTGTCTTCCTGGACTCTTTTCTATGTAATAAGAAACTCATATTTCAAAACTTTATATAAATGCAATTTCTATATCAAAAACATAAAAAATAATAGACCAGTTTAAAAAATGGAAATGTAGCAAAGGAGAAATCTGTTAAAACTTTGTTCTATTTTTCTTTTAGATAGCAATTTTCTACATTTTTTCCAGTTTTGTGAAAAAGTAGCCATGAGGAAGTAGACTTCATCTGTCTTGAGAAAGACCAATAAAAATGATCCATGGATAACTATCCATGATAACTATCACCAACATCTCTTGTAGCATTTGTTTACTTTATTGATTAGCCCTTGGGCCATATCAAAGTGCAGAGTTCCAGACACAAATTATTACTAAAATCTGATTTAAATTTTTTTTTTAAATGGAATTGGATAAAATACAATTTAAAATGAAATTGAAATAAGATATGATTTAAAATGAAATTGGAATAAAATACAGTTTAAAATGATAGCTTTGATTAGCCTATAGGCCAGGGATCGGCAACCTTAAACACTCAAGAGCCACAAAGGTCCTAACCGGAAGTCCCCGTTCAATTCTGGAGCTGACCGGAAGTCCGGTTCCCCCATCATAGTCTCCTCCTAGCGCGGCATCCTTTTTCCTCTACCTGTCCTAACCGAAAACCCTATCAATTATGGAGCCGACCAGCAACAGGGAGCCCCAGCAGAGGGATGAAAGAGCCACATGCGGCTCCAGAGCAGCGGGTTGCTGACCCCTGCTATAGGCCATATCAAAGCACAAGGTGCAAACACATATTGCCAATAAAATCTTATACAAACAATTTAAAATAAGTGTAGGGTAAAATAGAGAAGCTACAATATAATTTAATACATAAATATATAAAATAGAATAAAATGACATAAAATCATATTTAGGTGTCACCCTTACAATCTACCCCAATCAGTCCCACGTATGCAGATCTCAACCAAACCATTTTGTTTAAGTACTGTGCTGTGTTAAATGTTATTTTCAGGATCTGGCTGCACATAAAGTAAGTTGTTTTGATATGGGGATCCCAGTGGGTCATTCATTTGGCATATGGAGCAAGGTACCTGTCTCTCGCCCCCTTATACAAGCAACAATCAAACAGGATGTGAGCCAGGTCTTCTACCTCTGCTGCTCCGCAAATGCAGAGACACTCGTTGTAGGGTATAGAATGGAATCTCCCATATCTCCTGTACCAAAACCTTTCCACCAAATGCCATCAGATTGAAAATGAATTAGAAACAAATAAAACCCCAAATTTCACTTAGCAGCTTCCAGTGAACCAACACGATTTTTTATACACAAATTCAAATGCATCAGTCCATTGGAGTATTCCCTTCTGCAAAATGTGTAATATAATTCTTGGGTCAAAATCAACAAAGTATTATAAAATGGCCTCCTTTAACATAAAAAAGACCCATTTCAAGATAAATGATGATCAAAACCTATTTTCCTGCAATGTGTCATGTTAAAATAAATGCACAGAAGAATTTCTATTGCGAAGTAGGATTTTTAGATGAAAGGTAGCTAGCCTTAAAAATCCACGTTAGAGAAAAATGGCACTGAGTGAGCTGTCTATCCCTGTGATGATATAACACAACATAAATATCACCTTGATTCTCATTCCTTCCAAGCCAGGAATTCAAACTGAGACTCTACTCTAAACTTGAGAAACTGTTGGATAATTATTTTCATAGCACAAGGAACCATAGGAATGTAGCTGTTGGACAGGGATTTATGTATTTTGAACAAATTTTTGTAACACTCACCAAAATGATATTTCCAGTATATTTTTTTCACAATGATGGCCATTATAATTGAGCCAACGTGGCACAGTGGTTAGAATGCAGTATTGCAGGCTGATTATGCCAACTGCCAGCAGTTCGATTCTCACCAGCTCAAAGTTGACTCAGCCTTCCATCCTTCCGAGGTCGGTAAAATGAGGGCCCAAATTGTTGGGGGTAATGTGCTATTGTTACAGTTGTTTTTTTTTTTACTCTTGCTTTTTAAGTGTGGGTGCCAATGACTATATAAGTCAAAACCACACTATTGCATTCAATAGGAAATTGTAAGTAGCCTTAAAAAAAAACTTTGAGATATTTTCAGAGTAAGACCCATAATGAACAATAGGATCTACAAAATATATCAAACAAGTGTTCGGTAATTACAGAATGCCCTACTAAGCAGGTATATACAAAAGTATGAAGGCTATTGCTTAACGCATTGTAAGCTGCCCTGAGTCTCCGGAGAAGGGCGGCATATAAATCGAACCAATAAATAAATAAATAAATAAATAAATAAATAAATAAATAAATAAATAAATAAATAAATAAATAAATAAATAAATTTTGACTGAGTGAGAAAAATAGATCACAGACAGTTTGGCAGCATGAAAATACCATATTTTTCAGAGTATAAGACGCACCGGAGCATAAGACACACCTTAGTTTTTAGAGAGGAAAATAAGACAAAAGCTGATTGGTGGGTGAATCACCTCCTAGAATACCCCCAATCAGCTGTTCCCAGTGGTGAATTTTAGCAACAGGTTCCTTGGTTGTGAGCTCTGTGCCTTGCTTTTTTTTTTCTGCTTCTGAAACTTCTAAAAGACCGTTTCTGAAAAAGCCTTTTTTCTGCCTCTGAAACCCTCCAAAACAGAGCTTCAGGGGAAAAAATGCCTTTTTTCTGAAGCTCTGTTTGGAGGCTTTTCTTCTGAAGCTTCTTTCAGAGGCTTTTATTCTGAAGGACTCTGTTCAATCTCCTTTCTTTGGTATTGGTATGTAGATTAACCTCTTCTGATTTGTTGGTTATTCTGTCATTCTCCAGATTTGTTAGCATAGTTTGGTTAGAACCTTTACTGATTCTTCTTTTGTTGCTTGCCATATTATTTTAGATAAAAGCCTTTCTGAGGCTTTTTTTCTGAAGCTTCTTTTAGAGGCTTCTTTCAGTCTCTGAAACCTCTGTTTGGGAGGCCAGGCGGAGCTACATTCAGAGTATAAGATGCACCCAGATTTTCAGCCTCTTTTTAGGAGGAAAAGGTGCATCTTGTACTCTGAAAAATACGGTAAACAGGAAGGTTCCTGTTTATGTGATAATATTTTGTGGTAAGACTACTTTTTTTTTTAATTTGATTTATATGCAGCCCTTCTCCGGAGACTCAGGGCGGCTTACAATGCGCTAAGCAATACTTAGTATATTTTATATATACTTTTATATATACTATATTAAGTATAGTATAAAATTTATATATTTTATACTATACTTAGTATAAAACTGATCCAGATTTTTATAGGAATACGACTCTACCACTTGCTCCACTTAAGACCATGGATAGGGACAGAACATACAGTTCCCTGATCATATATGAGAAACATTATCCTTCAGTTAGCTAAAGAAGGTTCCAATTATTAAAAAAATCATTCCTTGAGGAAAAGAAAAGATGGGCATTCTTCCAAGCAAAACGGTAAATGAATTCATACCTCAGGGATGCGGACGCTGTATGGTTGATTGTGAAATCTTGGTGTGTTGTCATTGACATCTCCAACTTGAATATTCACGGACCCCTTTATCACCTACAATCAAAATTATTTGGAACAAACTTACTATAATTGCAACAATTTCTTCAATTGCAGGGGTAACAATATTGGAAAAAGTTGAAAAAGTTAATAAGCATTACTACTGTAGGAAAATTATCTCTGTGTGAAAAGGAAAATCAGATTCTAGGAAGTGTAACCTTATTTTGAACTCCTTTCAGTTATGAATGAGAGCCTTAATTAACTGCTCAAAGAATTTTTGAGTTGTGAATGCTGGATCCACAATTTCAGGTTTGGGGACTGCAATGGTGATAGTTGTTCCATATTAACCAACTTAATGTACTTTCTAGCAAAAACTAGTATGCGTCATTCCTATATATCATTCATTATTTCTTCAATATGATGAGTTGAGTTAACCCTCTTTGAACGCATCAGAAGTTCAATTTTTAAAATGTAACTTAATTGAAATAAATCATGGAATCCATATATCTAGTGTGGTATTTTTTTTTATTAAAGGGTGGGGTATATCTTCCTCCAAGTTGATATCATCTGATATTAAAGATCCTCTCTTTATAGCAGAGAGACTGTATACAACCATAATTATTTTATTCACAACTGAAGCATGTACGCTGCAAGAGAACTTCATATTTGTGTTTTCAACATTTATGCACACTGATTTTTGGTCTACTCTTTTATTGACTATGAAGGCTACTCCATTTCTTCTGAGGGATTCTTGCCCGCAGTCAACCTGATGGTCATCTGCGGAGGTGGTATTCAGCTGGTAGCAAAATTTTTTGAAACCCACCACTGGTCATCTGAATTAAATTCACCCATTCATGTCTTTTGGTATGTAGTAAATATGATACATTTACTTTATATATTATTATATTAGAATAACTGCCACACTGTCTACTGCAGCATATTTTTTCAGGGTAGCTAGAAAAAGCAGAAAGCATGTTTCATTTTTAGAATGGATTGTTTTGAAGTTATTCTTACATATTTGTGGTGACCTGTCAGGGTGGATTTGATTTAAATCGAGTTGATTTAAATCACGATTTAAATCATGATTTAAATCACTAGTAAAAAGGCTTGATTTAAATCAACTCGATTTAAATCATAATTTTTAAAGAGCAACTGTCATCTCTGCTACTCCTTTGACCCACTGTTGACTCACCGATAGTCCCAGTGTTGCAGAATATACAGCCTCATGCTACATAACTAAGCTCCATTTCATGCTGAATAAACTAAATTATTTATGTATCTTAAATAGAAAACTATCTTACGATAGATTTTTACCCCAAAAGTTTTTTATTAAAATAAATTTGATAAAAATCAAAAAAATCCGATTTAAATAAAAAAAATCTGATTTTTTTGATTTTTTTAAAAAAATCATTGATTTTTATCCACCCTGTGACCTGTGGACCTATATGGACTTATTTATACAAAAGACCAGGCAAAAATAACAGACTCCAAAAACGCTGCTTTAAAGTCCGAACTTTCTCCATAACTGAACATTTTTCTAATTTAAAAAAAATTACATTTCCCTGTTGCCCTGGCGGAAAAATGGCTATTTAAAATATGGATATCCCCAAGGTAGATCTATATTCCATATATATAAGGGATGTTGTTCAAAGCATTTCCAGACTTATTCACAAGGGGCTTTGAAGCTGTCCATATCTGTAAATCACACCAGCTTTACACTTAACGGACCTAAGCATCAATATTTCTTGAGTACAGTGTGAGCATCTATATAACACAACAAGTTGTCCCATGGTCTGCCATGCTTCTGCTTTACATATAGGAGAGAAAACAGAGGCCAGAACTGCCTTTGTTCCCTGAAGTTTAAACTTCTTAATGTGAATGGAGAGGGAAACAGATGGTGGGGCTTCCACACCATTTCATCAACTGCTGTACAGGAAGAGTGAACGCCTGAGATATCCACCTGCTCCTCTTACAACAATCACACTGCTGTATCCCTAGGAGGATTCCTTCAGAAAAAGGGTGGGATCGTGACAGATTTCCACTCCTCCCCATAGAGTGACCTCTCTATATCAGCTCTATCCTAGTCTCCATTTAAATCATGGAACAAACGTTACACTTACCCCTTGGCTGTCACTGACAGAAAATTCAACTGTGAATTCTGACTTCGTCTGAAATGAAAAGAAAAATGATATAATTAGAGATGCCACAGTGGTAATCTGTTGATAGAAGGCTTTGGATTTGAGCCGAATATAATTACATGCTTTTGTGGCCGGGGAAGAAGATGAAGCAGTGTCTCGGCAATAACTGAAAATCTCACTGCAAGATTGCAATAGTAGGATAATTTTACCTAGATATCAAAGGGATTGGAATAAATTAATTAATGTAGGGAAGTGCTGAAGGTACCTACTTTTTCACTAAAGGTTAGATGAGTAAGGCGTGAAAAGCAGGATCGGTATGAACAACAGTTATTTAGCTTTTAAAAAATAACATTAAGTTCTTTTTCATCATGTTGTAGCTAGATCTAAGGAGCTCTTTTACACAATGCAAAAGAATTTGAATATTATTGGGTAACATAATTGTAAAAAATCAAAGTGCCCATTTACAGCATGTTACGCTGAAATGATAAAAGGAATCTAATCTTCTAACATCTCTGCAGTTTGACCTTTTTTCAAATGGTTGAATTCAAGCACAACAATAAAATTGTTATAAGAAGAATGAGTCAGTCATCCCCAGATGTAGATCTTCTATCTTTTTCTTCCCCCACTTCTGGGTCCATTGCTTGGAGCTTATTATCATGGCTCAATTCAGATACAATGCCTTTCCCCCTTGACCTAAACCACTGTTTACTATAGCTAGCTTCTTTTTTTTTTCAATAGGTCAGTGTAATCTGGTTCACATATCACTCTAAACCAAATCAAATTAACTTATTATAACTTTGTGTGATGTGTGAAGCGAGACAGATTTGTTGGTTACTAGCCAACTAATAGCTGAAATGAAAATAATGTATTACTTTAAAGTCTGGAATTATCGGGTTAGTGGTAAACTGCTAGATACTGAACCCACAAGTTTCAGTCCCATGGAGATATATGACAGCAAGGTAGGGAAGTAATTTATTTATTTATTTGTTTGTTTAAATTTCTATACCACCCTTCTCCAATATAGGACTCAGGGCGGTGAACAGCCAAAGTAAAAACAAGACATACAAAATCTAAAAACTGTTTAAAATAATTAAATATTTTGGCCGTAATTAAAACAATTCCAATTTAAAATCAGTTTAAAATTTAACTCAAGCCAGCCCAGCTAGTTGAAATAAATGGGTTTTCAGGGCCCAACGAAAAATCCGGAGGTCTGTTATTGTATGTATCTCTGGGGGGAGGTTGTTCCAGAGGGTGGGCGCCGCCACAGAGAAGGCTCTCCCCCTGGGGGTCGCCAGCCAACATTGTCTGGCGGACGGCACCCTGAGGAGGCCCACTCTGTGTGAGCGTACTGGCCGGTGGGAGGCTATTGGTGGCAGAAATGTGCATTATGGTATGATGAAACCGACTCTCCACCAATGATATGGAAGGACACTATGATGTCACTACTCATGTTTTGTCACGTGGTGTCACTGGAGTTAGGTATGGACATCTATGTTCCCTTTTTCCTTTGACTGTTTATTCTGGAGGAAAATCCAAGAACATTTTACTACAATACAAGCTTTCCTCCCATGAACACTAATGAAAACTGAAGAAGCTCTCATATGGGATTTAGTCAACACATGGAATCAGTTTGTGAAAGTCAAATGCCAAGCTTAAAGAAGACATTGTCCATTTGTTGAAAATGGACGTAAGATTTCTCTCATTCTTTCTCTCTCCCCCCTGTCTAGCTGAAAGGATCTTGTTTCACCTGCTATAACTGCAAACAAACAAAATAATATCTAAGGAGATAATATTGTGGAACATGAAAATGATAGACGAGAATAGAAATGGAGTCAACCTAGATTCCAAATAATGTTTATCTTACAAGATCCATTCTTTGTTTCCATTCTCTAAGCTTAAAAGCCCAGAGTTTGGATCCAGAATCTAGACCCAGAATCTAAATCAATTGGAAAAACAATCTGATCTGGTATAAGGAACTCCCTGAACAGAACAGAACACAACACAAATAAAAAGAGATACTGGTAGTCCTTGACTTATGACTGTTTCTTTAATAATGTTCAAAATTACAATGATCTTGGAAAAAGCTATTTATAATATTTACTGGCATTTATGACTGTTGCACCATCCCCATGGTCACATGATCACAATTTATGTGCAACTAGTTGTAGCATCCTGCAATCCCGGGATCATGATTTACAATCTTTTTTGCCAGTTTCTGTCAAAAATGTCCATTGGGGAAGCTGAAGTTGTTTAATGATCATGCGATCCACTTGAAATCAGGTCTTGTCGTGTGGGGATTTGACTTACAACCACACTGACTTACACCTGAAATTTTGTTCTCAATTGTCATAAATCAAGGACTGGGTGTAGATTTTTTAATATACATAGTTTAGTATTTCATTCAAAATATTTGATCTCTCCTTTCCCCCTCTTCTCCTTTCTTTATTTGTAGGTTACAAATATATTTGATGCTGTTATTAACATATAATGCCTATAATTAAAATTGTAATGATTTTAAAATTCAAGAGAGAGAGAGAGAGAGAGAGAGAGAGAGAGGGCAAAAGGAGAATTTTCTTCTGGAAAACTTGAAGTGGTTTGATTTTTGCTTTCCAGCAAAACATTTTTTCTACTTCTCAACTCAGTCTGTAATGTTGGGGTTTCCCTGATGGTCCCCCATCCAAATACTAATTCTATTTAGCTTTTCAAAGTCATTGAAGGTCATCTGGGTGCTGAATGCAGTGTGAAAGAAGGGCTCAAGTCCTGATACATATTACAATTTAATGCAAATCATTCTGTGTTACCTCTCTGTCTAATGGTTGTCTGAGCCAAATGACACCCGTCATGCTTTCCACTGCAAAGAATCTGCTGGCTTCCTCCCCTACTACTCCAAATACAAGGGGGTCATTGTCTAGGTCACGGGCAAGCAGCTGTGTTACTGATGAACCTATAAAAGGTATCAAAGGAAGAAAAATCATGAATTAGTTAGCAGCGTCATGAAAAGAACTGTGTTCAAACACTAGCATTTCTGTACTCAATAAAAATGAGTCACACGCATTGTAGTAGTTAGCAAAAATTTTCTGAAGTAGACTGTGAGAATTTTAAAAAGTTAGTTGGCCGAAACAAGCATCTGTTCTTATCAGGAATTCAACTTTGACAGCTGCAAAATAGACATATAAAAGAAAATGACATATACACTGTGGAGTTTATATACATTATCCAGCTTCTAGGTAACTTCAAAATTTGCATATTATGGGTTTGGGAAGGCAGTTGCCTGCAATACAAGTAAAAGAAGCACAGCATATTTGTACATACAGATTTAAGGAGACTAAACTTAGGACCAACATGAACATCTGTTCTGTGTGAAGTTTTTTCCCACTCTTCTCCTGAAAATCTTACAGCAGGTGTCCACCATAAGTAGAATATTACGTAAACAACCAAAAGGCTCACAGGGAACATGGCCTCAGAACAAGTGATAGATGTCATGATATTATTTCATTTTATTTCAAGGGGATTGCATGAAGTAATGGCATATACAGGAAGTACTTAGTGAGATATATTAAAAATCCCCCTGTCAGCATCCCAGCACTGACATATAATAAAGAGAGGAGAAGCCTGAACTTTTGCCTACTAAATCCCTTTGAAGATTCTGTCTCCTTGGAGATGGGAGGGGGGGAGACATTCCTGTGATCTGATGAAGAAGGGATCAGGAAAGTGACTTGGAAGATAGCCAATGAGAAGCAGAGAATTGGGGATCAGAAAGGGAGGGATTGGGGGGCAAAGGTCAGTACTGACCGTGAAAGAGTCAGGATCAGATTGCTGTGCTTGAATAGAGAGAAAATTTCCTTAAAGATTGGCAGTTTGGAAATTCATTTATTTTGAGATAGCATCGAAACCTGACACCCCCTCTTCGCTGAGAAAGATTTATTTAAAATTAAGAAACAGCATTCTGTTTCCAAGTCAATATTTTATAAAAATATTGGGACGGAAGACTATAAGGGGTTTATTTCCCTTGAAAAGATTGTATATGTGTCTGCAGGACAGTAGAAGTCCACCACCCCAAGGTACTGACATGTGTCCCTTGAAGTCCACCATCCCAAGGTACTGACATGTTCCCCCAGTAATGGTTTCCATTACTGTTCCTCAAGAATAGACCTTCAAATCATCTCCTATTATGAGCCACAGTGGCGCGGTGGTTAGAATGCAGTACTACAGGCTACTTCTGCTGACTGCCGGCTGACTGCAATTTGGCAGTTTGAATCTCACCAGGCTCAAGGTTCACTCAACCTTCCATCCTTCCCAGGTGGGTAAAATAAGGACCCAGATTGTTGGGGGCAATAGGTAAACTGCTTAGAGAGGGCTGTAAAAGCACTGTGAAGCGGTATATAAGTCTAAATGCTATTGCTATTGCTATTCAAATGGATTTAAAGATTTTCTTGATTGGTTTGTGTTTTGATAGGCCATGCTGTCCCTTTTAAGCTACATTGTCCAAGCATTCCACAGAATAAGCAGTTATCACCCCTCACTAAAGAGAGGTAGGTATAAGGAGTTCTCCTTCTCCTTTTGCCTATATATTTGAGACCCAGTGTGTCTTTCAAGGTGAGAAATATCAAAATTCAGCTATTCCCAGTCCAAAAGGCAACTATCTGAAATTTAAAATCAGTATGTCTCAAAGGTGCTTTTTTCAAAACACAACTGGACTAAGTTTTTTTCCTTGAGGAAGAAGAAGAAGTTTTGCTTCTCATCCAAGAAGCTTCATCAGTTCTTGAATAAGAAGTGAAACATCTCCCTCAAGGAAAACACATAGTCCAGTTGCCTTTTGAAAAAAGCACCCTTGAGACAACCATGACCTGGATGACTGAGAATCTCCACGGACATCTAAAATCAATAGTTGCAAATAGAAATCGATAAAACGATTGAAAATAAGTAGGTATCTTTCCCTGCTGACCTTAACTGACCTTTCTAATTGATATCCATTTTGCTCATTATTCTATTGTAAATTCTACTATTAATCAGTTTTCCATGCATTCTTATTCTGCATGTTCCTCTCAGTTCAAGAGCATCCAACCAGGTGAGTGGGTGGAAAATTTAAATCAAAGTCAAAATGGTGACTATGTCCCTCTTCAGGTGGACCATTCATATGATGCTTCATTCAAAAGTGGCCAACATTTTGCCCCCGCCCCCATCCTTGTTTCATTTTGCCCACATTGGACAATCGGTATATGAGAATCGGTTTGGTCTTGTGGTTAAAACACTAAGCTAGAAATCAGGAGGCTGTGAGTTCTAGTCCCGTTTTAGGCGTGAAAGTTAGCCAGGTGATATTGGGCTGGTCACACTCTCTCAGCCCAATGCACCTCACAGGATTCTTGTTGAGGAGAAAATAGGAGGCTACCTGGAGTTATTTATAATTTATAATAAAGGTGGGATATAAATAAATAAATATATTTAATATAATTAGCTACGTATTAATACAGCTACATTGTCACAAGTAACATTATTTAATAGTATAATGTAATAAAATATATTAAAAGAGATTTTGGACATTTCCGTAAATTATATTTATTCCATCATTTTATTCCAGTAAGTTTCAATAATAGGCTGAAATGGGTATTGAACAGGTGTCTTTTCTTAATATATTTACTTCTCTTCTGTTTTTAATCCAAGAAAAGATATGTTGAAAATAAAATCCTGCTAGCAAACATTAGTACTCAAATTATTTTGCATCCCAGCTACAGATTTCTGTTTTATCTGTAATCATTACTTTCTCTGTACTTGGTGCCAAGTCCTTCCTTTTCCTTTTCCATTTGGCATTACTAAACACAGCAAGCTTTAGAGTTTAGAACATAATTTGATCACATGTATACATTTTAAAAAATATATTTTTTCTTCTTCAGTACAGTTACTGCAAGCAACTGTATCCATCCCCCTCTTCACTGCAGTACAGATATAGATATTCTTAGCCAAACCCATTTCCCTGCAATGTGGCTCTGATCGTGAGAACTTGAATTGTTTTTGAATATTTCAAATTTTAAAAGCCACATTTTCTATTCAAAATAAGACCTACTTTAAAAAAAACACATACACACATATATTTGTTTCTCTATGGCTGGCAAAATTATACAAGAGACGGCTGATTTGGGGTGATATCATTTTTTTTGAGAAAACATAGGGTAAAATCTTTTGCTAGATGCATATATAGTTTGCATGTTTAGAAGCAGAGCACCCGTGTCACCCGTGTCTTTTCTTCTGAAGAAGAATTTTATTGCCATGGCCTCTGGAGGGTCTACTTTGCATTAAAATAATCTGAGAGATTTTGATATCAGAATTCACAGCCATGTCTCAAGCATCCCAGAAACATGATTTTGGTTCTTAGCAACTATGCTGGCTCAATAACAGATCCAACCACCCCTTTTCCTACCAGATGGTTGCCCCTAATGCTGTGGTTTCCCCAACCCAGTGTTTGTTAGCCCTTCAAGACAGGCTGAACAAGAAACACAACTGGAACATCATCATCATTGTCTTTATTGTAAGGTTTCATTAAACAGAAACTTCCAAGTCCGAAAGTACCATTTCTCCCTTCTTTTCTTTTTAGTCTCTGGAAAACTAAGGAGGGTCCCTTCTGAAATGCTTCCTATGTTTTCCCCCCATCTGCAGACTGAGCGGCTTCTAATCAGTTCATTGCCTAAGATTCCTTCTGTCTTCCTCCTGTCCCCAAGGTCATTCTCACACACCACCATAGTCTTGAAGAACTTTGCCATCTTCATGTTAAAGTTAAGAAACAGATTAACCAAGAAGGGCTACTCATGAGTGAGTTGCTAAAGGAAACCAAGACTGACTAGGTTACATACATCTGTAAGACACTTTGGGTATTTGGGGAGCAATGCAAACAGGTTGGTGAAACAATGCCTAACTGTGAATAACCCCGTTGCTCCCAATGTGACAGATTCATAGCTTTAAGAATATCCCTGGGCATTTGACTTTGGCTTATAGTCTGACTTCTCAATTTGTTTACTCCTTGGATGTGCTTTTCTTAGGTGAGCTTAGATTTATGTTCTGAACTTGGACTAGATTTATGATCACAAGATTAATCAAATGGATTTATTACACAGTAACATAGAATTACATGACATTCATGAGGCCAGGATAACAGCAAAGCAGAGTAGCTTTGACTGAAACAGAAGGGGCTGGCCACTTCATATCAAAGAGGAGAAATGGCTATAGGAAGTAGCACTGAGATAAGAAAGACCTCCAAGCTGTTGGCTTTAAGTCAGTTAGGCTAAGAAAGAGATACCCAAACTGGAATTGGGGCACCTTTCTATAGGTCCTTGCTTCAAAACTGCCCTCTTATTAGACTGGCAGATTTTACATAATTATTTCTTACTTAACTGAATATAATAGAGTAGAGTAGAGTAGAGTAGAGTAGAGTAGAGTAGAGTAGAGTAGAGTAGAATAGAATAGAATAGAATAGAATAGAATAGAATAGAATAGAATAGAATAGAATAGAATAGAATTCTTTATTGGCCAAGTGTGATTGGACACACAAGGAATTTGTCTTGGTGCATACGCTCTCAGAGTACATAAAAGAAAAGATACATTCGTCAAGAATCATAAGGTACAACACTTAAATATAGTCATAGGGAAACAGTCAATATAAATCTTAAGGATACCAGCAACAAGGTTACAGTCATACAGTCATAAGTGGAAGGAGATGGGTGGTGGGAACGATGAGAAGATTAATAGTAATGCAGACTTAGTGAATAGTTTGACAGTGTTGAGGGAATTATTTGTTTAGCAGAGTGATGGCGTTTGGGAAAAAACTGTTCTTGTGTCTAGTTGTGTCTAGTTTATGGTGGTCATTAACCAGTACAAGAGAATTCATATTCAGATATTCATAATATCCAAAACTGAATTGACAATTCTTGCTCAGGCTACACATATAATAACAAAAAGAAATTAAAGTTAGCAATCAGGATGATATAAACTTGGAATAGCAGTAAACAATATAAATGCTATAGAAATTCATATACACATATGCATATGAACACATACTTACAAAGTTTCTCACACATGTGTGTGTACATATAAATAAAATAGAAATATCCAAAATTGATTTAAGAATTATAAACTTATCTTAAAGACACCTATCAAACCTGAGAAAAATAACAGCTGGCATGGCACGTACACCCCAAAGCCAATGATTAATGCTGAGTGTGAATCATTTTTGGTTATCCATTTTTGACCATATTCAGGCAGGTTCAATTGCTCTTAATTATTGTTTGCCTAATTTGCATGCCACCACATACATAAGCTGGAAACTTTGTATGTTATTTCACAAGTATTTCAACCTATGTTTGCAAATATGCATTTGCATTCAAGGGCAAACATTCAAGGGATGTTGTGGAATAGCAACATCCAAATCTACAGTCCAGATATGGTATGAAACAGACTCTAGTCCTTCACTATACTTGCTGGTTTCAGCAGCTAATGATCTCCAGTTTTTACAGATTCTCTAGATTTGAAAATGTCCCCAAGTTTCTTTTTTTTAAAAAATCCCCACCCCTGAAGAAACTACACTATTTAAAAGAACAAAATTATTGCTTGCGGAAAGACCAACATTAACCCAGAAGATAACAGTCTGATTTTGCCCCTGCCTGAGACAATCTCAGGAAAAATGGATTTAAAAAAAATAAAAACTGGTATGTAAGTCACTCAGTAATGGAAGGGGGAGTAGCATCTCCACAGATTAATACAAAGACACCTTTCACAATTCAGCCTCTAGAATATTCATACAGTGGTGGACTGTATGATTTTATTCATTTTATTCATAAAACCCAGGAACAGCCAGAATTTGCAAAATTGTGGAGGTTTCCTTTTTCTTGGTGTTTGACTACATACAGTCTCTCCTATTTGTATGGATTGCATGGCTTGGTGGGCGTGGCTTGGTGGGCGTGGCAGGGGAAGAATACTGTAAAATCTCTATTCCCACCCCACTCTGGGGGAAGGTTACTGCAAAATCCCCATTTCCTCCTGATCAGCTGGGACTCGGGAGGCAGAGAATAGATGGGGGTGGGGCCAGTCAGAATTTTTACTAGCAGTTCTCTGAACTACTCAAAATTTCCGCTACCGGTTCTCCAGAACTGGTCAGAACCTGCTGAAACCCACCTCTGCAGAGGAGTCAAACTCACATCGTCACAGCAGCATCACCTGATGCATCGGGATTTTTCCCTCTTCGCTAAACAGGGTGTGGGCGTGGCCAGTGCATGACACATCTGGCCCATGGGCCATAAGTTTGACCGCCCTGCTTTAGAGCATGACTGGCTCAAGAATCCTGGGAGTTGAAGGTCATAAAAGGCCCACAGTTGCCTGATTTAGAGATAGTTGCTCAACTCCTTAAAAATCTCCAGGGATAGATAGAAAATCCATAACCTCTTTAGATAGATTGTTTCAGTAACAAATTTTTCCCCTGATACATGTAAATGAATTCTTGTTAGCTGGTACATATATCTGTTATTTTTGGTCCCTTTTTTTTAACCTTTAGATTTTCTTCTTTTAGTTAAAAAGCATCCTTTGACATGTATTTTAATCCTTGTAAGATTAAATCCTTAAGACCTGCTGTTATATTTGCTTTGGGCTTGATCACAACAACTATGATTAGATCTCTGGTCCCACTTTCTGTGGCAATGGAAAATAGTTTATGAACATCTTCCCTTGATCACCCAATTTGCTTTGGGTGATCAAGCCCAAAGCAAATATAACAGCAGGTCTTAAGGATTTAATCTTTTTATGAACCCAAGGACATATCTCACTGAGCCTCTTCAGTCATCTTTTCTGCAGACTGAACATAGGAAGGAAGGAAGGAAGGAAGGAAGGAAGGAAGGAAGGAAGGAAGGAAGGAAGGAAGGAAGGAAGGAAGGAAGGAAGGAAGGAAGGAAGGAAGATAATGGACCATTAAATCAGAGTCAACTCACAGACAGAATTTCTCCAACAGAATTTGTCTTTAACCTAGTTCTTCAGGTCTTTCCTAGTGCATGTATCATTTGCTGAGTCCATCCATCCAGCTGCTGGTCATCCTCTTCTTTTTCATAGAGCTACTCAATCATCCTGGTCATGGTTGTCCCAAAGGTGCTTTTCAAAAGACAATTGGACTTTCTTGGTTTTCTCCTGGAAAATATTTCACCTCATGCAAGAAACCTCTTCAGTCCTGAAGAAGGTTCTTGGATGAGAAGCGACATGTTTTCAAAGGAAAAAAACCAACAAGGTCCAGCTGCCTTTTGAAAAGCACATTTGAGACCTCTTCTTTTTCATTCCACCTTTCCCAGAGAGCTATATGTTCATATAATATCCCTTGATAATGCCTCAAGTAAGAATTCTAGGTTGATTCGTTCTATGATCCATTTATTTATTTCTTCACTATCCACAATAGTCTCAATAATCTTCACAGTTTGACAGCATCGATACTCTTTGGATCCTGCTTCTTCAAAGACTAACTTTAACTTTCATGGCATATCACAGGAAAAAAAACATAGCTTACACTATTCTGACATTTGTAAGCATACTTACATCATGACATCCTACTATCTTTTCCAAGGCTTTCAAAGTTACACTCTTAAACCCACTTATGACTATATGACCGTAACCTTGTTGCTGGTATCCTTTATATTGACTGTTTCCCTAGGACTATCATTAAGTGTTGTACCTGATGATTCTTGACGAATGTATCTTTTATGTACACCGAGAGCGTATGCACCAAGACAAATTCCTTCTATGTCCAATCACACTTGGCCAATAAAGAATTCTATTCTACCATGTTTCCCCGAAAATAAGACCCTGTCTTATATTTTTTTGAACACCGAAAAAAGCGCTTGGCCTTATTTTCAGGGAGGTCTTATTATTTTGGGGCGCGTGGAGCAAGATGGGGCTCCTCTTGCCGTCTTACCTGATTTACAGCTCTGCATTGAAATATTTTCGGGGAGGGCTTATTTTCAGGGGGAGGCTTATTTTAGCACATGCGCTCAAAAGCCCGATTGGGCTTATTATCAAGGGATGTCTTATTTTCGGGGAAAGAGGGTATTCTAAATGTCAGTGTTTTTCTTGACTGCTGTTTCCTTTGCTGTCAATGGTCCATCCTATAAAAGGAAAAGCTATCAACCATTTCAATATCTTCATTGTCAGCTCTATAACTGATTGCCATATCTGTGGTTATGGATTTGGTCTTTTTTTGTGTTTAATCTTACTCCCATTTTTTCCATGGTATTGCTTGACTTTCATCATGAGAGCTTGCAAATCATCTACATTTTTGACTATGAAAGTAGCACATAATATAGTGCGCATTATGGATGTTTCTTCCTCAATTTTAAAACCATCTTCTTCTATCTTCATCAATATAATATAACGCACACATGCATATACACACAATTATAATAGTATGGGGAATAACAGACTTATTCACATGGCTCTTATATATGGACTTTAGAAAGAAAATATATTCAGGTGTTGTTGTTGTTTTACTTGTTTATTTGAAGTGTTTAATTAGGAAGTGGAAGATTCTTGCAAAACCAGAGAAGATCCTATGTTCAGCTTATGTATGATCATCTGTTTTAATAATTCATTATCTCACAGCACCCATTCTCTCTTGGTTTTTGCCCAAAGACAATTCTGGGTGGATTCTGTTATCTTAAATAGGATCATTTTGGAGAAAGTTAACAATATCCTGAAAGTATTATTTTACTATTGTGAAGAACATCACCACAGCATCAAACTGTTTTTAAATTGTTTAAACATAAATTGTTTCCATGCTAATATCTCCAGGGAAATAGTACTAAAGGCACAACACCTAAACAGATATTTCATTTAATCAAAGATCATAATCATTTGTCAATTTTTATTTAATAGTTTAGCGTTAACTAAATTTTAATTAGCCTTGAGCTTCTGTACTTGGTCATGGCATAGAAAACTATCAAAAAAATGTGTTATGTTTCTCTAAAAGGTATTATTAATAAAACGAATTTCAAAATACATTGACCCTACTTGGCATGTACATTTACTTTAATTGCAGCTAACCTGCTTTATTTTTTACTTTTCTCAACCCAGATTCTCTCAAAATACTTTGTATCAGGCAAACGTATTGCTTTTCGGTATGGTATATTTCTGTTAATATAAATAATATGGTACAAGAGAAAACACAATTAGTTAGTGTATATCTTAGCACCGGAAGGAAATTTGTTTGCTTCACAGTTTAATAAGAAGTATTTAATTTATGACATGAATACATAGCACTGTAGTTCTAAACTGCATTAGAGAGAGGGGTGAACAAAAAGTAATTATGGAATTAATCTTCCAAAGATATATATATTGTGGGAATTTGTTTTCAAACACTCATACAGAAAAGAACAAAGTGGCCCTTTTAAGAATGTGCACAATATAATATGCAAAGAAGATTGTCCATCTCTGCTCTTAAGTCACGCAAATGTCCATCACACTAAGGAATCTATGAACAATACAGAGATAAAACCAGACATTTCTGTAAAATGCTTATAATGAAAAGAGATCAATTTAAATACTTAAAAACTGAACACCTGTGAATAATTAGACTGCTAACTATATGTCACCATCAGCTGTCACCAAGCCTGTAATTTTATCACTTTTTATCCATTTATCAATGATTATCCACTTGCCAGAAATAATTTTTAGCACTGAAAAGAAGCGAGTACAGCACTTAAACATAATTGTAACCACCAGTTTCTAAAAACATTCATTTAAAATATATTTTACAACTTTGCATTTGCAAGATAAATATTTCTTATTTATGTCAAAAGACAGACTTCAGGATATAAAGCTTAGGCTTTTTTTGTTTTGTTTTTTAAGACGCCTTGTAGCAATTAGCAAAGGAGACTCCTAAGAAAATCCAGATTTTAGTTGCAGCAACCTTTATGGTTCTTTCTCTTGTTAGGGACAATCTGCAGGGAGAGGATCAAAAAAGTTAAGCTGGTGACCATAGCCATGTGATCCAAGCCCTGCCTCTTCCTTGTGGTCCATGAAGCTTTGATTTCATGGCCAGCAGCTTGACATTTTTAAGGCTGCCATCTTGACTTTCTTTTCCCCTTCTCTGCAGGGAAGTCTGCTTTTGCCCCATTAATCATACATCTACCGACACACAGTAGGCTTTTCCATCAAATAGATGGAGAAGGTAATGCAGGAGAGAATCCGTAAGTAACCTGTGCCTAAACCCTTTCTCTCAACTCCATGTATAGTGAAGTCCAACTAGTGCATTAGACTAGAGCAATACCACTTAGACTTATATACCACTTTTCAGTGCTTTACAGCCCTCTCTAAGCGGTTTACAGAGTCAGCCTATTGCCCTCAACAATCTGGGTCCTCATTTTACCCACCTTGGAAGGATGGAAGGCTGAGTCAACCTTGAGCATGGTGTGATTTGAACTGCCAAATTGCAGGCAGCCGGCAGGCAGCAGAAGTAGCCTGCAGTACTGCACTCTAACCACTGTGCCACCGTGGCTCATATAGCTCTCTTTTTCCTAAGGGAAGAGATTACGGCAGGCAGGGGCAACTGGAATGCAACTGTCTGCAACTGCTTGAAGCAGCTGTGCCTTTTTCTTTGGATTGTATGGTTGTTGTCATCTCCAAGTGAATCAGGAAAAAAATGAGCTTCATTTAAAAAGTTACCTGCAGGTGTTATATCCATATTCACCTGCACTTTAAAACAGCTTTTTCCTTTTAAATCTGGTATCCTGCAGATCCCTAAGACTTTCTTCAGCAGCTTCCATGGGTCCTAAAGCTATATCAAATAAACACAGCGCATGCAGTTTTTCTTTTGTTGTTGCTTATAATTTTTCTGCTTGGGGAAAAAAAGGGCCAGATACCAAACTGAAGAAACAAAGCATAGGAAACAAGTAGCAGGCCACCCCAGCACAAGAAGTCGAGTATTATGTAAATGTTAAATGCAATTTTACTGTTTCTGTTTCATACTAGCTGTCTTGAATGTCTCTCAGCATCAAAGGCAATACTATGATGATGTTGACATTGACGATAAACCAGTGAAAAAATTTCATTTCTTCTCAATTAATATAACAACTAATCCAGATAGTGCCATCTAATTTTTCTTTTCTACAAATCACGTTGATGCATTTTTGAATAACTGATATTTAAAGAAACAACTTTAATGGGTACTCCTCAATAGGAGATAACACCTACGCTTTTATTAGTTACTCTTGAGAAATCAACAGGAAGAATCCCTGCCCTGTTTCCATCCAATGTGTCAAGTTTGCTAATTCTCCTATATGCGGATATCTCCCTGGTTTTTTTAAAAAAAATGGTATTACGAGGTTTTCATTTCAAGTTTTGTCATTCTCAATTTTGCATTGCTCGTTCTTTATGTGAATGCAAAACTCACATTGATGCATTTTATTATATAATAATAATATATATATATAATTATATAATAACTGTCTGCTCACTGACATACTGTCTTGCCAATCATGGTGGCTATTAGTTTGTGAAATACTTCCACACTGTCATATCAGCCGCCATGATGTTTTTTGTGGCCCATGGTGGACATCCCTGAGACAGAACATTTTTTAGAGCAAGTCCTCACTGCAAAATAATGTACTAAGTACTTTCCAGTCTAAAATCATGAGAACAAGCTTATATAGACAAAAATGTAGACGTCCTCAGTTAAGTTACTATACCACTCTATTACACAGTATTTGGGTTGTCTCAAATATGCTTTTTCAAAATGTAACGGGACTCTGTTTTTTCCTTAAGGAAGATGTTTCCCTTCTCATCCAAAAAGCTTCATCAGTTCTGAACTTCTGAATTGATGAAGCTTCTTGGATGAGAACGGAAACATCTTCTTCCTCAAGGAAAAAACATTCCAGCTGCATTTCAGAAAAACACCTTTGAGACAACCATGACCTGGATGACTGAGAATCTCTACAGATAGAGTACTCAGGTGTTATTTCCTACATGTAAACTATAATTTGATGAAGTATTAAGATTCCCCACCCCCACCCTGATATTTGGAACTATGACTTCCATGATTTATTCAGAAAAGAAGCTCTGCTCAGTTCTACTTGTTACCAACCAACAATATTTCATACACCAGATGATAAGCAAAGCTGACCCCACAAGCAGTTTTGAAAGCTTAACAGCTTTAGAATAGAATAGAATAACAGAGTTGGAAGGGACCTTGGAGGTCTTCTAGTCCAACCCCCTGCTTAGCAGGAAACCTTAAACCATTCAGACAAAAGGTTGTCCAATCTCTTCTTAAAAGCTTACAGTGTTGGAGCATTCACAACTTCTGGAGGCAAGTTGTTCCACTGATTAATTGTAACTGTTAGGAAATTTTCTTTCCACAAATGTTAGTATGATGACGTATATAGAAAATACTGACAAGAAAATCCACTGGGAAAAAAATGGCTAAAGAAAACAAAGATGGGGGGGGGAATTTTGGACATGGAATTGACTTAGAGAAATGGCAAAAATTGTATTCGCAAAATTACAAAATGACGATGTCAACTGCATATAAAGAAAATTTATATAAGATGTTTTACAGGTGGCACTTACCCATGATGAGAATTGCTAGAATGTTCAAGAATAAGTCGGAAAAATGTTGGAAATGTCATCAGATACCGGGCTCATATTACCATATGTGGTGGACATGTGCAGAAGCTAAAAAATACTGGACTAAAATCCACACATGAGTGGAAAAAAATGACACAAAAACATATAGACTTTAATCCAGAGATTTTTTTAATGGGGATTATACCTGAAACATATAATAGAGAATTGAGATATTTGATTGTGAATGTATTAACAGCGGCAAGAATTGTGTTTGCCAAAAATTGGAAAAATGAGAAAATACCAACGCAAGACAAAGTTATTAAGAAAGTAATGGAGTGTACAGAAATTGACATTTGAAATTAGAGAACAAGAAGATAAACAATATTATAAGATATGGGATTTATTTTACCAATGGTTAGATAAAAAGACATGGAAATGAAACATGATTGAGAATTTTTTTACTGTAAGAAGTGTAGAATCATATAAAATATAATATAAATATGTACTATTATTGGAATGAAACATGATTGAGATTTTTTTTAATGTAAGAAATGTAGAATCATATAAAATATAATATAAAGATGTACTATTATTGGAATGATTTAGGAGAATGTATGGTATAATACAAATTGACTCAAATTCTAGACTATTTTGTATGAAATAAGGGAAGAAACAGCCATAGTTAGATATGTGATTAATGAGGATAGTGATGTATGGATATATGCAAGTGGAGTGAAGATGCACAAAAGATTTGTAACCAACCGACACACTGTTTGTATTTGTATTGAAGATGGGGGTTTTTTATTTGTTTTTTATATTGGTTTTAAAAAATATTTTTTTTGTCAAAAAAAAAAAAAGAAAACAAAGATAGCTTGCAGCTAAAATCAAGTAACAATTAAAGTTACACAAAAGAGAGGGAAATCTTCAAGTTGGTGTTAGGGAAAGTATGTTCTCTATGATTCAGAAACAGTGAATGATTACCTCAGAATGTGCTCCTGGGGAGGCTTTGAGTTGTTTTGCTGTGAAAAGAAGACTAAGAATGGCCAGACTCTTCTCTGTTCTAACAATGTGCCTTTTACAGCTATGTACAGGAACCAATATATGTTAAATTGCCGTGCTCTTTAAACCACTGGCCTTTAAAATATTTACAATATTTTCTGGTTCATGAAACATTTTTCCTGCATTCTGTTAAATATTTTTCTTTTTTATTTCCTTTCATGGTTCTGTTCAGCTCCCACATATCTTTTTCCCCATCAAAGAGACTATCATCTGTTTTTTATTTTCACTCCAGGAAAATGTCCGAGATAATCTTCTCTGGAACATCTTGGCAATTGGACTTATCCCACAGTGGTATAGGAAGCAACCAAATCACCCAAATGGTACTGCAAAACTAAGAAATCTTCCTATTCATTAAACCTCATACACTAAAATCCATTATATGAAAGTTCTGTGGAAATGTTATTGATTATTCACACAGGTGGTATCATTTCCTTAGTTTCTTTGTATACTGGGAAGAATAAAAATAGTAATATTGTGCTTTTTTTCCACTTCCAAGAAATGGTCAGTAGAAGAATAAGAAGAGCTGAGCTAGCTGAGCTCAATAAATACAATGTATTTATAATAATATTAGTATCAGACTGAGGAACAAACTACTTTCATTAATAAAGAACTTACAGTCCGATTCCTTTATTTGCTACTTTATAAATTTAGGTGCAAAACTAGTATATTTACTATTCAGATGCCTCATTGCCACACATACACACACCATTTTATTCTTTCTATATGTGTGTGTGTGTGTATGTATGTATGTATGTATGTGTGCGTGCGTGCGTGCGTGCGTATATATATATATATATATATATATATATATATATATATATATATATATATATGATGTTATGATGCTATATGATGCTCTGTATATGATGCTATATTTATCAACAGAAGAAGCATCTCTTTTTTTTGTGAACTTCTATCTTGCAAACTAAATTCATTTTCCTTTTCTGCAGGAATAATGGAAATTATCACTGCAAACTTCAGACAAAATTCAAAGTGCTTCTTCAAATTATTGTTCCTTGGATGTTGAGCCCTGAAATTTAAGGCGATGATCCTTACAGCCAAACTACTATAAAATCAAGAATTGCTTTTAACACTGTTAAATCTTTAGGATAATGTGCTACTCCTAGCTATGCTAAAAAGCTTTTAGAAGACCATGTGATTTGCCCACAGTTGCATCTCTATTTTCTTATCTGTAATAAAATGCTATCAATATTGTCCTCCCTGCAAAAGGCATTGTAAAGTTAATGCATTAATATTTGTCAAGCATATGAGGCCACTGAATGTAGGTTGCTGTATCAGTGATTATTTGGCTATTCATTAAAAAAAGAGATGAATGACCTCTTAGATAAGCCACACAGAGAGTGGGTGCAGTACCAACCTCTATTAAGCATTTTGCTTTACTAAATCAGTCTTCAGTTCTGGTCTATTTTTCTTGGTAAGGCTTGTGAGAATAAATTTTGTCCCAAGCCTTGATTAGAACTGAGAAGGGCTATCATGCTAGATCAGTATTTTCAAGCAGTAATATATATAAAGCTACACATAATGTTAAACAATACAACAATTTGTTTTTCATAGCAAGATCTACTTATTAAATGTATGTGCCAACCCATCTAGACATTCTTGACAGTACTCAATATTAATCCAATTCATCAAGAAAATAACTCCAATAAAATTACATATGAATTAAATTTTATTGATTAAAATCACACTGCAACATTACCAGGGTGGCATTACAGTTAACATTCTAAAACGCTCCAGAACAATTAGGTTTTAATTTATATGCAGCAGGATGTTAGCAATGGAGTCAATCTTGCCTCTAGATCAGTGATGCCTAATCTTTTCCGGACCGAGTGGCCAAAGCATGTGTGCGTGAATGTGCGCACACGTGCCTGAACCCCCCAAATGCAATGTACACACGGGCCCGCATATGCACCCTGCCCCCCACGCATGTGTGCGTACCTCCTGCATGCACCCCACCCCTGTGTGCGTGCACTTGCCCCTGCACATGCCCCGCCCCGTGCATGCATGCGCACCCCGCATGCGCCCTACCCCCATGTATGCCCCGCCTCCAGTGCATGTGCGGCAGAAACTCGAAGTCCAGCTGGCTGGTGGGAGGCATGCACACATGTGCAGTGGAGCTGAACTCAGGCGATGGCTCGTGTGCCCTCAGAGAGGGCACTTTGTGCCACCTGCACTGCACTCTAGAATCGGACACGACCGGACAGAGAAATCTTTACCTTTATTCTTGCTCTCAGAAGAGAATTTTCTAGCGGGGCAAATCTGGTTAGAGACAGTGATCCTTAGAATAGGAGGGTGACAAGCCATAAAAGATTTCACAGGTGCAAAATCAGCACTTTAAATGTGTTTTCCCATTTCTCAAATAATTTTATACAAGCCAGAGTTGTATAACTCTGAATTAAATTGCGTCCCTTTCTGGATCGGGACTCCTTACGCATGGTCACTCAGGCCCTCGTCACTTCCCGCCTGGACTACTGTAATGCTCTCTACATGGGGCTCCCCTTGAGGAGCACCCAGAGGCTCCAGCTGGTTCAGAGTGCGGCCGCGCGGGTGGTTATGGGAGCGACGTGGTGTTCCCATGTGACACCTCTCCTGCGCGAGCTGCACTGGCTCCTGGTGATCTTCTGGGTGTGCTTCAAGGTTTTGGTCACCACCTTTAGAGCGCTCCATGGCTTAGGACCTGGGTACTTACGGGACCGCCTTCTGCCACCAGTAGCCTCTCACCGGCCAGTACGCTCACATAGAGAGGGGCTCAAGGTGCCGTTGGCCAAACAGTGTCGACTGGCGGCCCCCAGGGGGAGAGCCTTCTCTGTGGGGGCTCCTGCTATCTGGAATGAGCTCCCCCCGGAGATACGGAGGATCCCGGATTTACGCACCTTCCGCCGTGCCCTCAAAACCTATTTATTTCAACAGGCTGGCCTGGTCTAACTTCCCTTTTAATTGTAACTTTTAAAATTGGTTTTAAAGCATTAGGGGTGCTTTAAATTGTTTTGGGCCAAATTATTTAATGGGTTTTTATATTGTCTCTTAAATTTTGTAGTTTGTGTGTTTTATTTTTCTGGCTGTTCACCGCCCTAAGTCCTTCGGGAGCAGGGCGGTATATAAATCTAATAAAATGAAAATGAAATGAAATTAGTATCATTGAATAAAATAGGCTAATTACATCATCAAGAGACTAGGCTTTCTATCCCATTGTCGTTGGAAGCAAAAGATTGGACCCTCAAGTGGAATAAACAGAATTTAAAGAGATGTAGAAAGCCATATTTCTGGCCTGGTTTCATGAACCTTGCCAATCTCTTAACTAGTTTTTACCCTATACTTCCCATTTCTGCATGAAAATATTATGAAGGACTTACTAAGCTGGGTAGAAGGAGTCTTCCTGGCAAGTAAAAAGGGTGGCACACTACTGTTGCATTCTGTTGCTAAACTATTCTGAATTACCACTCTAAATTCTAGATCCAATCTGGAATTCAGATCTGTTACACCAAAGAAAAAAGCAGAGGGGATGGTTTCTTTTGGGGTTTTTTTTGGGGGGGGGGCAACAAAATCCTGAAAAGTGAAGTATCAGCTTCAAACAGAAAGCTGAGTTTATCTGAAGGTATGACCTGAGATTTGGATGGAACACTTTTATAGGATACTATAAGGTTAATGTAGCTTTTCAAAATCATTATGTTAGAAGTGCTATATTGAGAATATGGAATAAATATAAACCCAGGCTGTGCCTGAAAATGCCTTTGTGGATCTCAGCAGAAGCAGCATTTTATAGAAAAGAAACAGCAGGCAAAGAGAAATAGTTGACATATATCAAGAGTTGTTAGAATAAGAACATGGAGAAAGTAAGACGAAGTCAAAAGAGCAACTGACTTCAGAAGTTTCCAGTGACTTTCATATGTATAGTTAAGATAAATATTTAAAGTAGACAAAATTTAGAATTGAACAACATATAATGAAACAAAGAACTTTAAAGATTAATATTCAATTAAAACTAGAACTTTTTTTTGCTGGGACTAAGGGACACATAATTAGAAAGACTTATGGTGAATTGCTTTTGAACACAGTAACTGTACATTACCATGCATAAAGCTGGAAAGTGCTTGGAAATCTGTGTAATGGTATGAATTATATTTTCTAATGTAATATCCTGGATCCTAGATCCACACAGTAAGTGATCCTCCGTACCAGGGGTGCTATTTAGCAGGTTCTGACAGGTTCTGGAGAACCAGTAGCGGAAATTTTAAGTAGTTCAGAGAACTGGCAAATATCACTTCTGGCCGGCCCCAGAGTGGGGTGGGAATGGAGATTTTCCAATATCCTTCCCCAAGAGTGGGGAGGGAATGGGGATTTTGCAGTATCCTTTCCCTGCCACGCCTACCAAGCTACACCACGCCCACCAAGCCACACCTACAGAACCGGTAGTAAAAAAATTTTTAATTCCACCATTGCTCCATACTAAAGATAAAAGATAGAGGAGGAAGTGTATTCAGATTTGCAAGATTCTATTACTGTTACTTATAATAAAAGTACTATTTATTAACAGTTATAATTGAGTCTGGGCTTTCCTTGCAGGGCTGACATTAATTCTGCAAGTCCCCATTTTTTTTTAAAAAAAAAAAGGCAACAAGAAGAAAAGTAAAATACAGTGTCAATATAAAACACATTAACAAGTATCATAAAACTAACATTTTTAATCAAATAGCAAATAACCTTAAAAAGCTTATGTTTTCATGAATTACAACCAGTTCTACCATCTCACAGGAGCCAATTGTTGAATTTTCTGGAATTTTGCAAGTTGCTTGAGAGCAGAGGTGAGCTATAATGAATCCCTAGCACACTGATCAGCTATTTGGTGGCTAGCAGCAATAATGGATCCAGCAAGGCTGGTTGTTAATACATTTACCAGCACACCACTGGCTACAGCTCACTTCACCAGGATTCAAAAATAATACACAAAATAATATCAGAGCATGTTGACCTTCCAGGACACTGTCTGCAGCTCTCAATGAAGTCAAAACCAAACCTCACAACCACAATTGAAGGATTAGCGAATTCACATACATTAAAAGTGTCAAGCTACCTCTGAAGGTCTCAAAAACAACAATGGATCTTTAGCATATGAACAACTGTTAATTCTTAAGTTTTTGTCATCTGTTTGACATGTAGCGTCACCAACCAGTCTTCTGACCTCCCTTCCTTTCCACCTCTGCCTCATCCCAGGTTAAAGCCTACATCAGTCTAGAGCAGTGTTTTCAACTTTGGCTACTTGAAGATGTGTGGGTTGGCTAGGGGAATTCTGGGAGTTGAAGTCCACACATCTTCAAGTGGCCAAGGTTAAATAACACTGGTCTAGACCCATGATGGCGAACCTATGGCATGAGTGCCACAGGTGGCACGCAGCGCCCACTCTGTGGTCACATTAGCCATCACCCCTGTTCAGCTCCACCGTGCATGCACATGAGCCTCCCGCCAGCCAGCTAGTTGTTGGGTCTCTGCCATGCATGCGTGGGGGGCGTGCGTGCATGCGCAGGGGGTGGGGCGCGTGCAGGCGGCCGTGCATACATGTATGGGGGTGGGGTATGTGGGGGGCATGTGCGCATTGCATTGGGGGGTTCAGGCGTGCGCATTCACACACACGCGCATGTTTTGAGCACTTGGTCCAGAAAAGGTTAGCCATCACTGTTCTAGACGCTCTGCGCATCTGATAAAGTGAGCTGTAACTCACAAAAATGCATGCCTTTCAATAAAACATGTTACTTTGAAAAGGTGTTGCCAGAGTTCTCTTGATTTAGGATGGACATGAAACCCTGGACTTTTTTGCATGAACAACCTCAGCGCATAGGCTCTGAAAACCCTCAAGGTAGGACAAAGCCAGTTCAGAAAGAAAGACTGATAGGCAGGGGACGAACTCTATGCTAATGGTATCCCTCTGTTGCTTTGCCACCCAGCATCACGCATTCTAAATACCATCTCTTTCAGACTATTGCACTCCTGCTGAGATCATCAGTAATGTACAATTGAGGAGATAAACAGCAGGGAAGCACTGCTGATTACAACTCCAGTAGAAATATTGTGACAGTTAACTAGGGTTTGTACAGAATATCAACTTTTACATGGGAGAGGGAAGGAGGTGGGGGGTGGGGGAGAGAAAAACAAGAAAAGCAAAGATGCACAGGAGCACCGTTTTTAAAGCTGAAATAATAATAAATAGGATCAATATTAGAAAACCATAACACATAATAGGATAGAAGTGATGGAATACAAAGTTGTGCATATCTCTTTAGTTTTCTCTCTCCAGCTCATCTATCCCATTCCAAGAGCAATGACTTTCTTGACTCAAACCCCTTTTAAAATAATTTCCTTTCTACGTTACCTAGAAGCCTCCTAATTACCTCCAATGATCACAGAACCATCCATTTTCTCCTAAAATTAATGCATCACTTTTGGAATGGTATCATACTAATTTATCACAAGATTTATGAAACTTGCACATTTTCTAATGAGTTTTATGCAAATGTCGTTCCATCCATTGTTTGCGCGGTGAAAATGTGCTATGTCAAAAAATCTTGTTGACTTTTTTAAAAATGTCTTTAGCTTAAACCTCTTGCTCTATGCAAAGACACCATGTCACAGTATGCCCTTAACTTGACCAATTCTGGTTATTGAGACGTAGCCGATGGGGCATAAAAAATTATGCTTCGTTGAATCTAAAAGAAAGAATTGTTTGATAACATGGAAACATCTCATTGAACATGGAAGTGGAAGTCTCTAGTGGAAGTCACAGTAAACATAGCAAATGAAATAAAAGCTTGACTTATAATAGACACTCTTGTATTACTAATTGACAATGCTTGTCATCACAAGATTCAGAACAGGGTATTGATTTTTTTTTTAACATGGGCTAAAAGGAGACGGAAAACAACAAACATCCATTATTTTAGTTCCATACACTAACACAATTCTGTAAACCTTTTATAATTAAATATCAGCACGACTTGGGTATATAAATACCCCAATCTAAAGAAGTCAACGGTTAGAGCATGTTCAATGAGCAGCCAACGTTGAAGTCCTTCAAGTCAGAGTTGGGATTCACTTACCTTCCCTACCTGTTCGCAAATGTGAGTGCGCGCATGCGTTCGGCCTTCTGCGCATGCACAGTAGTCGCGCATTATATCCGGGTGGGTGGGCGGAGCCTTCTGCAGTTGCCGCTACCGGTTCGCGCGACCCGGACAGAACCAGCTGAATCCCATCACTGCTTCAGGTGGTTTTTTTGCAAATTCCAAGCATGTGTTTTGCACTGAGGAGAGGCTTCCTTCTAGCCACGCAGTCCAGATCGGTGGAAGGCTGCAGGGATGATTGTCCTTCTGGAATTCTGTCCCATCTCCCAGCTCAGTCAGAGTAACCATTGGATTCTTGGCCTTCCCCATTATTGCTTGGCAATAATCCTGTCTCTGAGCTCTGCAGGCCGTTCTTTTGACCTCATGACTTTTGCTCTGCTACAGTATGCATTGTTGGCTGTGAGGCCTTCTATAGAGAGGTGTGTGCCTTTACAAATCATGTCCAATCAATTTAATTTACCACAGGTGAAATGCTCCTGTTCGGATGGGTTTGACTGAACTGGTAGCGATGGCAGCCGGTGGTTCGGAGAACCAGTAGCGATGGCGGCGCGAGGCTCCACCCACCCACCCGGTCATCATTACTTCCTGGTTTTAAACAGGAAGTAACCTGTTTTTTTACCCTCTGTGCATGTGCAGAGGGTCCGCGCGCGCATGCGATGAGGCGCATGCACTTCTGACGCAGTTGGGACTTCAATCAAGGTGTAGAAACATGTCAGCAACGATCAAGAGAAATGGTGGGCACCAGAGTTACATTTCAAATATTGTTGCAATGCGTCTGAATACTTACAGTATGCCAATGTGATATTTCAGTTTTTTAATAAATTTACAGACTTTTCTAAAATTCTGTTTTCACTTTGTCATTATGGGGTACTGAGTGTAGATTAATGAGATAAAATGAATTTCAACCTGCAAAATCAGGCTGCAGCATAGCAAAATTGACAAAAGTGAAGGGGTTTTGAATACTTTCTGAATGCACTGTATTCATCTCAGCAAATCATTTCATTCTATCTATGACATTCTGATTAGCAGGACAATTAAACTTGCATTGAATAGCATGAAAATTAAGTGGATACCTAACTGGTTCAAAATTCATATTCTTCAAACTAGAGAAAGATATAAATGAGATGTCACGATTCATTGCTGATCTTTCTACTCTACAAAATTTTGATTTATTGAATAAATGAACAAATGCTAAATTTGCAGGTGACATGAAATTGGGTGGTATTACAACAATAATGATAATAAAAAGATAGTACCAATAGTAATAGGCACTTAGGTGCAATCCCAAAGCAACTGGAACAGCACTTGAACACCATCAGCAATGGCAAAATCACCATCGGTCAATTGCAAAAGGCAGCTTTACTTGGAACAGCTTACATCCTGCAACGATACCTTTAACGCCATCAAACATCCATATCTGCCTATCCCTGGTCCTTAGGAAAGACTCGATAGGTAGACAAAAATGCCAAATCTAGTCTGAACATCTGGCTGACTGTACAATGAACCATAATAATACTAATAATACTATTACCACCACCACCACCTGGGATGGCTAAGAGCAGGAAAGTTGAAGAAAGAGAAATTTTGGCTGGAAAAAAACCAAGCGTTAAGAACAAATGCATCATCATTGTCTTTTAATGACCCCATAATCCCTTGCATAATCCCTTGTCTTTTAATCCCCCATAATCCTCCAGGGTGGAGTCTAGGCAAATGAATGGAGCTGAGTGTTTACTGGCTGGATGCCCTTCCTGTTGCCAATGCAGAGTTATATTCAGCAGATATATAAAGATATAACGTGCCCAGATAGAGAAATATCTACCTCTACCTAGGATCGAATTCACAGGCTCCTGATTATGAGGCACCGCTCCCTTAAGAACAAATGCATACAAAGCCAGAATTGAGAAGATAGGAACAAGACAACAAATTCCACCTCTTCAAAGAAGCTGAAGAAACAGTGGACCGCCTGATTAGATGCAGCAAGTAGACGGCACAGACTAACAACAAGAAAATGGTGCAGTAACGTAGCAAAAATGGTACATCGGAAGATCTGCAAGAAATATCCTTTGCCTGTAAACAAGAACTGATGGGTCTACCATATAATGTAAGAGAAAGCACTAGAAAATGAAGACTGATAGGCACTTGCCATATAAAATGCCAAACTTGGCAATTTTTAATAAGAAAGACAAAAAAAAAGTTTGGGTAGTGGACATGGCAGTACCTGGAGAGAGCAGAATAGAAGAGAAAGATCTTGAGAAAATAACAAAATATAAAGACTTACACATAGAAATAGAACAACTATGGTGAAAAAAAAGCAAAGGTAGTACCAGTAGATGCCTTGCATACAATTCCAAAACAACTACTTGAATACAATTGGCATTGACAAATTAACTATCGGTCAATTGCAAAAGACAGCTTTACTCGGAACAGCTTACATCCTGCAATGATTATCTTTAACATCATCAGACATGCAAAGTTCTCCCCCAGCTCTACTCTGATTGATTCACATCTGCCTATCCCAGGTCCTTAGGTATACTGTCTTGAGGATTGTGGTTCAATCCTCCTCTTGGTTTCTCTCTCTCTCTCTCTCTCTCTCTCTCTCTCTCTCTCTCTCTCTCTCTCTCTCTCTCTCTCTCTCTCTCTCTCTCTCTCTCTCTCTCCCTCCCTCCCTCCCTCCCTCCCTCCCTCCCTCCCTCTCTCTCACACACACACACACACACATAACTCTGGTTTAGTGGGTTTATCAATATTCCCCTACAACTCCTTTCACCAAAACCCTAGAACTGTTCCAATTAAGTCCAGTCACAAGCAGACCAATGCTAGTGCACAAAGCAATGACCGATTAGTCCACAATGTACTTGAAAGTTTCCCAACCAAAATAAACCCACCAGCCAAAATTAAATCCACAATACAAGAGGGTTCAATACAAGAGGTTCTATCAGGACTACCCGATTCTGTAACAGCTTTGTTCCCTATGCCATCCATCTGGTAAAGTAGCAAAATTAGTTTTTCTCACCGTACATTCATACATCTGAACTAGACTGTGTTCTTTCTCCATGTGATATAATGTAGGAGGGCATATGCATAATTTTGTATTTGTTTATTTATTTTGTCGTGGTTATGTAGTGTATATTGGAGGTAGAGATCCTTTGAGGGCTGCATGCAACTAAATTTCATTTTAACGTATGCCGATTAGTGTACATTCAAAGTGACTGTAAAGTTGTTCTAAGTGTTTTAGCCCTGAGACCAAACAGATATTCAGTAGCATTGCGATGTCACACAGAAAAAGCCAAGACCTCTGTCATCCCAGACTGCAGGATATAGGAAACCTATACAAAACTATTCAACTATGAGTCCTTCGGGAGTAGGGCGGTATAGAAATCTAATAAATAAATAAAATAAATAAATAAAAATAAATTATTTTCCTATTTTTATCTATACATTACAGAAAGATATTGTAGAGTCACATGGACACCATCACATCACCATAAGAAGCACACAACCAGTGCTCAGCTTTTTGGTAAGTACACCAAATGCATTGCATCACTAGCATATAAACAACTGCAGGTCCAAAAGCAGAAACCTAGGAAAGTGCACTCTTAAAAGATTCTTAAATTATCAATCCCACTATTGGAAGAAAAATCTATCTGGTTCAGTTCCAAGTGTGGAGAAAGACACTGGAAACATGGAGGCTGATTGGAAAGATGGTTTAATGATGAAGTAGAACCACCGAGCACGTGTGATTCTGGGTAGCTGACCACATGGAGTGGAGAGTGAAGGTTATTTATACCCCCTCTTGGGTTTTGCCCTTAAGCTTCCTGTTCCTGTGGCAACAGCATGTATTCTATTTGCTTTAGTCAGACTCCCATGGGACCATATGGAGTCATAGTTGTCTGAATCAAGTTTGGTTGAACCTTGGGCTGATGCAATGTCCCTCAGGTGAATTTGTAATGCAGTGAGCCCTGCTGCTGGATAATCCTATTACGTCCTGTACTCTCATGTCTTAATCCCATCACCCTGGAGCTGAAGGTCTTTTGCTTTGTAGATAGGCTGGCCCAGTCTTTCTCAATGGGCAGCAAATATCTGCTGGGGGCAGGGAGCTGAGGCTCTTGAGTTTCTGTCTCCCTTAAGATTTCTATTTCTCTTTTACGGGAAATATAATACTCTGCCTTTTTAATATTCCCTAAAATATTTCATTCTTCTAGGAGAGGGGTGGTGCTAACTTTCTACACCACAATAGTAGTGACTTTCAAAGGGGAATGAACATTTTTGGAAGGTTCAGTTTTCAACGTGGAAGCCATGTTTCAATTCATTCCCCAGCATCAGTCTTCCAACATCTTCAGCCCTTTAGAGATGGTGAAGAGAATTTGGCAGGTGGCACAGTGGTACCTCATCCACAACTGCTTATCTATGTCTATGCCACCATTCTGTGGTAAATTGCCTCTTGATAAATGAGGCTATTTAGGAGCAAGTGATGCCAGCATTGCAGTTATTAATGACACCAACATGTGAAGACATTTAAGAGCAGCCTGGTCTTCTATTGTCCTCTCATATATGAGTAATGGGGCATTTCAGTTACAGGAGTTAAAAGTAGCTCAGGTTGTTTAACAGAAGACATAAAATAGGGAAAACAGGCAGATTTTGCTAGACCAGTAGTTCACAAATAAATTAATAAAGCCTTTTCTAGGTCTCAGTTATGTTTCTTGCTACCCCCCTGAACTAAAACCTGTATATTATAACTTGCTATATCTTTAAATTCTTCACCTATTTTACAGTCTACTCTCTGCATTCCAGTACAAACTTTGTTCAAATCTGAATGAAAATGCAAGTTTTGGGGGAGAATTTGTCTTTTCTTTAATATTTGAACTGCCACGGAGATAAAGAGCTCATCAGACTGTAATATCTGTTGCTCGAGTGTATATGAGACTATATGTATGCATATTAAGTTTGATGCATATTGAGGCACTATTAGAACAGTGGCAGAGATTCTCTACTGTATCCATTTTCAAGATATCTATTAAAGTTTACAGGTAGTCCTCGACTTACAATCACAATGGAGCCCCACATTTTTGTTGCTAAGTGAGACATTTGCTAAGTGACTTTTGTCCCATTTTACGAACTTTCTTGCCACATTTCTTAAACGACTCACTGCAGTTGTAACATGTTAGTAACATGGTTGAATCTGGCTTCCCCCTTGACTTTGTTGGTCGGATGGTTGCTAAAGATGATCACATGACCCCGGGACACTGTAACCTTCATAAATGTGAGTCAGTTGCCAAGTGCCTGAATTTTGATCATGTGTCCACTAGAATGCTGTAAGTATGAAAGTCGGTCATAAGTCACTTTTGTCAGTGCTGTTGTAACTGGACTGGGCTGGACTGGACTGGACTGGACTGGAGTAGACTAGACTAGACTAGACTAGACAATAGAGTAGAGTAGAGTAGAGTAGAGTAGAGTAGAGTAGAGTAGAGTAGAATAGAATAGAATAGAATAGAATAGAATAGAATAGAATAGAATAGAATAGAATAGAACAGAACAGAACAGAACAGAATAGAATTGAATTCTTTATTGGCCAAGTGTGATTAGACACAAAAGGAATTTGTCTTTGTTGCATATGCTCAAAGTGTACATAAAGAAAAATAAAATACATTAATCAAGAATCATAAGCTACAACACTTAGTGATAGTCATAGGTTACCAGGGTGGATAAAAATCAATGATTTTTTTTAAAAAATTGAAAAAATCAGATTTTTTTTTATTTAAATCGGATTTTTTTTATTTAAATCGGATTTTTTTTATTTTTATCGAATTTATTTTAATAAAAAACTTTTGGGGTAAAAATCTATCGTAAGATAGTTTTCTATTTAAGATACGTAAATAATTTAGTTTATTCAGCATGTTATGGAGCTTAATTATGTAGCATGAGGCTGTATATTCTGCAACACTGGGACTATCGGTGAGTCAACAGTGGGTCAAAGGAGTAGCAGAGATGACAGTTGCTCTTTAAAAATTATGATTTAAATCGAGTTGATTTAAATCAAGCCTTTTTACTAGTGATTTAAGTCATGATTTAAATTGTGATTTAAATCAACTCGACTTAAATCAAATCCACCCTGTAGGTTACTATAAGCAATCAAATCATACTAGGAAACAAATAAAACAATATTTGTTTTATCTTTAAATAAAACTTCAAATGATCACTAAATGAACTGTTGTAAGTTAAGGACTACCAGTATACTCATGTCAAGTTTTTATTCACGTCAAGCTATGGAAATGGATATGCTCAGAAAAATGGGAATTCCAGAACAGCTCTTTGTTCTTATGACAAACATTTATTTGTTTGTTTAATTTCTATGGCCACCCATCTCAGTCAAAGTTTCTGGGTGGCTTACAATTTAAAAAATATGATTTAAAATTAAAAAAATAATATTTTAAAATAATAAAACCAATAAAACCAGTAAAAAGAATTTAAAGATTTATATGCAGGTCAGGAGGCTCTAGTAATAAAAGTTAAGGGCAAAATGAAAAAATGGAATGAAAATTAAAGAAAACCAAACAAATAACAAACAATCGAACAATCAGAACTGGCAGTGAAGATATTCAGTCTTTAAAATCAAACATCAACAGTAAAGAAATAAACAGTCAAGAAATCACAAGCTCGAATTTGATACAGCAGCCATGAAGACCTTGGAAAAAATATTCAAATGTTCTAATGCCGTGATGGCGAACCTATGGCACGTGTGCCACAGGTGGCATGCGTAGCCATATCGGTGGGCACGTGAGCTCAGCTCCAGCACGTATGTGCGCGCCAGCCAGCTGATTTTCGGGCCTTCTGGGCCCACTGAAAGTAGGGAAACAGGCCGTTTCCTGCCTCCGGAGGGCCTTGGGTCGGAGGCCGTTTTTGCCCCCCCCCCAGGCCCTAGAAAGGCTTTGGAGCCTGGGGAGAGAGAAAAACGGGCCTACCAGGCCCACTGTGCCATCGCATGCCAGGAGTGAGGGGGGGAAGAGGGGGTTCTACGCGCATGCGCGAGGCACATAGAATTATGGCTGTGGGCACATGTGCGCACGAACCCCCCCTTTCCCCCCTCTGCTCCTGGCACACGATGGCAAAAAGGTTATCCATCACTGCTTGATTAACATTTGGTAATAAAATGTCTTCAAGAAAACCACCAAGATCAGAGGGTACCAAGGAACCCACAGTTTAACTCTAAGCTACAAATATTCACTTCTTTTGGTACTTATATTTCCTTCATGCGTGTAGAATTATTCTCCCTATCGGTTTTGCACTATTTACTGTATCAATCAGTTGCTGCTTTCAAAACATTTTTAAATAGGTCTTATATTGCACAAAAAATAATCAGATTTTGCTACGTAATCACAGACCTCAAATGAAGACAATTCAATGAAATGGATTATCCCACGCACTGAAATAGCTTTCTTTCATAGAGGTATTTGTGGCCTAATGAGGAGAATTTGAAGACTGTAACATGCTAGGAAAGTAATAGGTAGCTGGGAGTCATTCAAAAGTTCATTGCTATGAAGGCAACCATTTCGCCAATATTTTGCAATCTTTCATTTATGTATTTCCAATGGGGGGGGGAGAATGCTTTCTGCATAAAAATCCCTCCACATTTCCATTCCGATCTAACCTAATTTTATTAATCTAGCCTTTGTTTTGGATTTCTTAGAAAAAGGTAATGTATAAAATAAATAAATGTTATCAATTTGTTATGAATGCATTTCATTCAATATATAGCCACTTAAAACACACTGAAAAATGAATTTATAGCTCCCAGTGAAATAAGTTTCTCAAACCAACAATTTTCAACCTTTTTATCCTCACTAAATCTTCTTAAAAAGCATTGGCCAGATATCACCGATATGTAATTAGCTTATGCAATGAAAACAACAACAACATGGAGTTTAAATACATTATTGAAATCAACACCCAACATTACCTGCTTCTTTTTAGAATCTGTCTTTTGGTTTTGTCACCTGATTTTATGCTAAGCAACTATTCTCAATAAACAAAGCAGAAATACATATAATGATGGTTCAAGGCAGTGGTGGAATTCAATTTTTTTTTTACTACCGGTTCTGTGGGCGTGGCTTGGTGGGCATGGTATGGCTTGGTGGGCGTGGCAGGGGAAGAATACTGCAAAATCCCCATTCCCTCCCCACTCTAGGGGAAGGATACTGCAAAATCCCCATTCCTTCCCCACTCCTGGGGGAAGGATATTGCAAAATCTCCATTCCCACCCCACTCTGAGGCCAGCCAGAGGTGGTATTTGCTAGTTCTCTGAACTACTCAAAATTTTCGCTACCAGTTCTCTAGAACCTGTCAGAACCTGCTGAATTTCACCCCTGGTTCAAGGGCAACGTGTATGCTTGACCATTGTAACCCAGGACCCTTTCTGTATACATCAAGGGTGTCAAACTCAAGGCCCGCGGTGAGAGATTCGGCCCAGGGGTCCTTAGATCTGGCCTGCAGGCCCGCCCTGCAAACAGTGAAGGACCAGCCTGTGGTGCCTTTGTCAGCAAAAACGGAGCTCGGGAGGGCTGCACGCGACACCACCCCCGGGCTCCATTTTCGCTGGCAAAGGGCTGCAGGAGGCCGTTTTGGCCGAAAACAGACCCTCGATGAATGACGTGGAGCTGGCCACGCCCATCCTGGCCACACACACCCAATCTCCCAAGGTCAAACACAACCCTGATGCAGCCCTCAATGAAATCGAGTTTGACACCCCGCTATACACCATCTAATTTTCCAAAGATACATTCTGCTTTTGTAAAGAAGGGCATCCTGGAAAGAAAATTCAAACCAAACAATGTATATTAGCTACATTCAGTAACATGGGAGTTTACAGCCACTTCACTTGGGGCTATTTTTTTTCCTTGGCAAAGCACTGCATGCTCAGTCATATGTTCCATGCAATTCGGAATAGCTTAACATTCGGATGCTTGACCACGACTCACATTTATGACGGATACAGTGTCCCAGGCCTCATGTAATTCCCTTTTGCAACCTTCTGACAAGCAACATCAATGGGGAAACCAGATTCACTTAAAAACCGGGTTACTAATTTAACATCTGCGGTGATTCGCTTAATAAATGTGGCAAGAAAAGTCGTAAAATGGGGCAAAACTCACTTAACAAATTAATCATTTAGCAACATAAATTTTGGGCTCAATTGTGGTCGTAGGTTGAGGACTACCTGTAGTTACCAAGACATGTGTCCCTTTAAATAAAACGTCAATGGTTATTTACTTCAAATTAATAGACTTTATATTCATTAAAATAAGGAAAATGCTTAGAATTCTATCTGTGACAGCAATCTCGGAGCATTAAAATTATTTGCTATCAGGCTGTCATGCTGATATGGCAAATAATAAATACGTACAAAGGAATAAACTAGATCTAAAAACAAGAAAATAAAATGCCTCTATCCTCAAAAGAATCGGGAAAGAAAATATATGCCTGTTCCCTTCCAAGAATAGATGAACACTGCGACCATATAACCTCTTGAGTTTTCTCAGTTTCAACACAGATTATCACTATCATTATTAAAAAGTTATAATAAACTCCTTCAGCCGGCAGTGAATGAGAATGGAATAAAGGAAGGATTTCCTCTGCAGCAAAACCCACAATACATTCGTAATTCCATTTAATGCCTATGCAAATAAAATAGGCCCCAGTGCTAAGCCTATTTTGCATTCAGTCTTCTCTTTATATTCAGCAGAAAGTAGCTTCCATTTTGATGTTGCTTTCTTTTTGTTCAATGTGCAGACATAACACTGCAGTTTTTCTAGTTCAAATACAGTTTTAGATGTTTACATACATTTGGAAAACTGTCTTTCCTACTGCCTGGCACACAGTGTAAGACTTTTCTCACCTTCAGAAAACAAAATCTAAAAATGAACCACTACCCCTCCCCTCCAATAACTACAAAAGAAAGGTCTACGACAGTGATGGCTAACCTTTTTGTTGTCGAATGCCGAAAGTGCACCCATAATGCAATGTGTGTGTGACACCCCCTGCGTACCCCGCCCCCCTGCATATGCACACACAACCCAAAACAACCCTGTGCACCCCCTGCGCCCCGTTTTGGGTCTAACAGGCCTCCCTGCAGCCTCCTGGAAGAAAAAACGGGCCATGGGGGGCCGCGCCACACCCCTAATGTGCACTGTTTTGGGCCTACTAGGCCTCCCTGCACTTGAAATGCGTGCGTGACCCCCCCACCCGTGCCCCGCCCACCTGTGCGTGTGCATGCAATCCACCCACGCTCCCCACGCACCCACGTGCGTTTCCCGCATGTGCCCCATGGGAGCACATGTGCGGCAGAGATCTGAAAATCAGCTGGCCGGCAGGAGGCACACGCGCATACGTGGTGGACCTGAGCTGGGGCGACGGCTCGCATGCCTGCTGAGAGGGCTCTGCGTGCCACCTGTGGCATGCGTGCCATAGGTTCGCCATCACAGGTCTAGGAGGTTGGATATCACACATATTTGACAAATTAAGAAATTAACACTCAATGCAATTTAAGGACAAAAAGAAGCTGCTTAATGACTACATATTTAAATGTGTGAGTTAGAATTACTATGGATGCCATTTGAAAAGGCTATAGAGTGGGTGAATGCTAGGTGCCTATGAGTGATGTGCATTGGTAGAAAACAACTATTTTATCTATTTATTTATCTTATTTATGCCTGCCACAAATTGCTCAGATACCCTATATTTATAAAAAGTGCTAAGAGCAAGATGTGGTCATAGCAAAAAGTTCTGGTCCAGATGTGACTTGCATTGATTATTTTTTCTGCTGCATACAGAGCAAATACCTCTTATATATACAGCAGTGGCCAAAATTGTGGAAACCTTTTGGGAAAAGTGTATTTTTGAGGCTGATGGCTAATAACGCCACTTTTTTTTTTTTTGGAGTTTCAAGATAATCATATTCCATTGTTGGAATGGCCTGGGAATAGCCCAGACCTTAACCCAATTGAAAATCTATGGAGCTGACTAAAGAAACTTGTTAGTCAGAAGCGACCCAGCAATAAAACCCAGTTAATAGAAGCAATCATTCAATCTTGGTTTCACATTATAACAGCTACAGAACTAAAAGATTTGGTTGACTCCATGGGAAGATGTTGTAAGGCCGTAATTCATGCTAAAGGTTACCCAACTAAGTATTAACTGACATGGTGTTAATTTTTGTATATCTCATTTTTTCTATGGTGATAATTTTTGTATCTCTCGTTTTTTCTACATTTTCCCACTTTTCTTCTTTATACTGTAACTGCTATTCTAATAGCAAATCCTTCATAAAAGTTATTGCATTACATTCTTGATTAAAATATCTTTCCATTGATATATATGTAATTTTATGGTACTACTCCCAAAAAAAGTGGTGTTATTAGCTAGTTTTAGAAAATACACTTTTCCCAAAAGGTTTCCACAATTTTGGCCACTACTGTAAGTACAGTAAATTCTCTTTACCTTCTACAATTGGGACCAGTGACTCTGTCACTAAGTTAAACAGTCACACTAAGTGAGAAATCACAGGAGCCAGATTGCTTTCCAGCTCAAAATTGACAAAACTAATCAGTTTTATACCTTCAACTCAGGGGTGAAATCTAAAATTTGTTACTACCGGTTCTGTGGGCGTGGCTTGGTGGTGGTGGGGGTAATGTGACTGGGTGGGTGTGGCCAACTTTTTTTTTTTTTTACTTTTAAAAGCTTCTGACAATCCCAGCTGAGCTGCGCGATCATCAGAGGCTTTTTTTTTACTTTTAAAAGCATTTTTTTGGCCGAAGAGGTTGTAGAAAAAATGCTTTTAAAAGTTTTAAAAAACAGTCTCTGATCATCGCATGGCTCAGCTGGGCATGGGGAGGGGGGCGTGCAGAGATTTTTGCTACCGGTTCTCTAAACCACCCGCCACCATTGCTACCAGATCGGGCGATCCGGTCCGAACCGGGAGCATTTCACCCCTGCTTCAACTTACGCTTGCCTCCTAACCACTCCATTGGAATGCACTCACCCTTGCTGGGTGCTGGGGTTATTAGCAAAAAGTGAATTAACATTTACATTTATTGGAGAGGAAGTGATTAAAAGAGAGTAAACAGGCACACGATGGAGAATACACAGTGAAAGCAATGTGCTGGCACCAGTAGCCACAAACACACTAGACCACAGGTCTCGATACTGTATTGTCTTTTTTTGCCTTTGCAGAGCCAGGTGTGATGCATCTGGCCCATGGGCCCCCAGTTTGTCACCCCTGCAGTAGACAAACAGCTTGGCATTCCTCATTGTTTATCTGCTTACACTCTTTTAAATCCTTTCTCTCCAATCTCTCTGCTATATGAGAGGAGGAGGAGAAAATACTAGTTGGAAGGTTCTACATTTAGGGAAGTAAAACAAAATGCACAGGTACCGTATATGTGGTATTGCTCAATAGTAGTAACTGTGAGAGGGATCTTGGAGTCCTAGTGGACAACCATTTAGATATGAGCCAGCAGTGTGCAGCAGCTGCCAAAAAAGCCAACACAGTTCTGGGCTGCATAAACAGAGGGATAGAATCAAGATCACGTGAAGTGTTAATACCACTTTATAATGCCTTGGTAAGGCAACACTTGGAATATGGCATTCAGTTTTGGTCACCACGATGTAAAAAAGATGTGGAGACTCTAGAAAGAGTGCAGAGAAGAACAACAAAGGGGATTAGGTTACTGGAGGCTAAAACATATGAAGAACGGTTGCAGGAATTGGGTATGTGTAGTTTAATGAAAAGAAGGACTAGGGGAGACATGATGGCAGTGTTCCAATATCTCAGGGGCTGCCACAAAGAAGAGGGAGTCAAACTATTCTTCAAAGCACCTGGGGGTAGAACAAGAAGCAATGGGTGGAAATTAATCAAGGAGAGAAGCAACTTAGAACTAAGGAGAAATTTCCTGACAGAACAATTAATCAGTGAAACAACGTGCCTGCAGAAGTTGTGAATGCCCCAACACTGGAAATTTTTAAGAAGATGTTGGATAACCATTTGTCTGAAGTTGTGTAGGGTTTCCTGCTTGGGCAGGGGACTAGAAGACCTCCAAGGTCCCTTCCAACTCTGTTATTCTATTCTATTCTATTCTAAAATAAGAACTACTTGTATACACACCCAGTATCATGACAGTGCAGATCTTGGATATTTAGAAATGTAACAGCAAGGGACCTTTTCATGCTAATTAGGGCAAGCATATCAGGAGCAAAACCAGTTGATACAATTCTACTGCTGCTTAATTACTTTGCATCATTTAATAACTCTATAATGGAGTTCCATAATTCCAAAAGCAACAACTGGAGTTAAGAAAAGTTTTGATTTCTTTCTGTCCTTCACACAATAAAGCTCTTCTTTATTATGTGCAACTCCAATGGCCCTGGCTCTTCACATTGCATGATCTAAAGCCCACAACAGGGCAGTGGGGTGTAGATAAGGAATTAAGGGTTTATTATGTGTCCAATTCTGTGTGTCACTCTGCTTTCCCTTTCTCTAAAAAAATTACCTGTTTTCCCCAAAATAAGACATCCCCTGATAATAAGCCCAATCAGTCTTTTGAGCGCATGGCAATAAGGCCAAGCGCTTATTTCAGGGTTCAAAAAAATATAAAACAGGGTCTTGTTTTCGGGGAAACACATTACTAAGTCACTTCTAGCTATCGTTTTTCTGATATAACACATGTTTCTCGACTTTCCTCTTGGTAATACATAGCTAATTAGGCGCTAGGCTTTGCCCTACGGCTATTATACATTTTCTTAAATAAATCTCCTTTCTGTTATCATTATTAAAGCTGCTTTGATAATAATTGCCTAGGTGAGATTCCTGTCAGGCCTGGAAGCCATCTTTTGTATTAGGCCTTCAGACCTGCCACGTGTACTACTGTGGGAAACTGTGAGGGGGATTGTATGGAGTATGGGTGATATATAATCATAACAACATTCCTTTCTCAAGAAGTCAAGGACAACTTGCCCTGCACCTGGAAGGCCGGAGCTGGGAGGCATCTCCAGTTGGAACGATGTTTGATTGGACCATGTGATGGACTTGTGGGTGTTGGGCAGGGAGTGGAACTTTTCTTTGGGTGGGGAAAACTGGAAACTTTCAGATTCGGGTTTTCCCAGATGTGCCAATATGACATCTCTAATAAAATGTAATTTTGAGGAAACTCAAGCCTCGGAGTTTTTTCGTTGGGGGTGTTACTTGGAACCCTGACATTTCCTCTCTCTCAACCACAATGCTTTTACTTCCAAAAATACTCTGGGCAGATGCTGTGATGTCTAAAAATATTTGCATGAATATTAACAACTGGCCTCTTGAATAGTGCTCGTCAAAACACACTAGAGTCTAGGGGTGTCAAACTGGTGGCCCGCGGGCCAGATGTGTCACACGCAGGCCACGCCCACCCCAGCTCCGGAAAGGCAAAATGTTCAATGTGTTGTGATACATAACATGACATGATCAAGTCTGACACCCGTGCGTGACTAGACCAGGAAGTTTGCATGGACTTATTGAAAGACACACACACACAAATGAGCTTAGCTTTCAGCATTCTTCAGTGACCCAATACACCAGGGGTGTCAAACTGGCGGCCTGCAGGCCAAATGCGTCACACACAGGCCACGCCCACCCCAGTTCAATGAAGGGAGAAAAAGTCACAAAATGTCATGTGACGGCAATGTGACGCTGTGAGTTTGACACCCGTGCAATACACTCTTTCAAACCAGCTTCAATTGCTTTGGCATTACAACTCTCTTCTGGGCTGGGGATTCCATCTCAAAATATTTATAAGACAACAGGCTAGGAAAGACTGGCCAAATTACCACAGGATTAAGCAGGTCCCAGAAATGGCAGATGACTTAATATGCTGTTTTCAAACAATTTGTGTGCTCAACCAGCATGCAAGATGACAGACCTTGGAAGTCTGGGCATTAATACTGGAGATTTATAGTTAAATCTGTCACGGATGGAGAGCTTTTCCCAAGAATGACTTACCTGAAGGTTATTTTCCTTGTGGATAAGTACAGAAAAACTTTCTCATTCATCCCTCCCTACTATTGTAAATAAAAACGGGACAGTAGATGAGAGAATAATGGAGAGTAGGGAAGGAGAAATGTATTAACATGTTTTATATGATTTCTGACCTTTTCTCTTAGCTTTGGGGGAGGGGGTTAAGTATTTCTCAGTACTGATCAGTGGTGGGTTGCCCCCTGGTTCGGACCGGTTCACAAGAACCAGTAGTAAAACTGGTGGGAGGCTCAACCCACCGACCCAGACATTGTCAGGAAGCTTCTGTGCATGCGGTCCTGTTGCGAACCGGTAGTAAAGGTAAGTAGAACCCGCCCCTGGTACTGATCATTACCGTTTTTATCATTTACTTAAACTTCGTGGAAGCACAATATCAGGTATAGATCCATGAATCATAGTTTCATAAAGCATATCTCTATCAAGCAATTTAGGAAGCTATACCTCTTGAATGTCTGCCTGGACACATTTTTTCCTAGGACACAACTGACCTCAAAAATCAATATGAAATACAGCAATTCACATGTATATGGCCATGAGAGCATAAGAGCATGAATGAAGAGCTTTTGGGTGTATGTCAAAATAAGTCTTTGCTATCTTTCTGAAGCACGTAGGAATTGGATTAATGTTATTGTCTTACTTCAAACCTATTTTTTAAAAGAATAATATTTTCCATCCAATTTAAGTATAGTATAGAAAACTGACCAGTCTAACATATGCTAATTCATTCTTTCAACCCTTCCACAGTATTTCTGGTGGAAGTGTGGACACTGTAACGATTGAGTAGTTGAAGTGTCAATCGAAGTATGGCCACTAGGAGACCTTCCCCAAATTCATAGTTCAGGGGGAGGATGGGAAGTTGAAATTAGATTTGGGAGGTAAGGATGCAAGGATAGATGAAGGAGGTTCACTCCCCTTCTAAGGAAGTAGGATTAGGAATATAATTAGTAATCAGGATAGGCAAGAATTGGCTAGCTAGTTGAATCAAGTAGAACTGTAATTAAACCATTTTAAAGTGTTTAAGGGTTGACCAAATGATCCTGCCAGCTATATGTTTCCCGTGTTCTATTAGTCATGTTGTCTTAGAGAGATTTAATGAAATAAAGAGAAAAAACAAAATGCCTTCTGAAGCCCTATGATCTTTTCTTTATTGTCGTTCTTACCTTTGGTTAATGCAAGGCTATCTGGCACCATTTGGAGGTAGACAGCTTCTAGATTCTATTAAACACATAAATAAAAAATAAACTAATTTCTAAAGTAGGAAAGGAATTGGTGACACATACCTTTAGCATCTCCTGGAATTAATGGGGATTTTGAAGTCTATAGAGACAAGACAAAAATCTCCTCACAATAAGAAGAGTACATGAAGCCCAACTTTGCTTTGCCTACATGTATTCAGAACACAAGTTGTCAAACAATCCAGTGTTGAATGTCTATGAAGATTCTCAGTCATCCAGGTCATAGTTGTCCCAAAGGTGCTTTTGCAAGAGGCAACAGTACTTTCCTTGTTTTTTCTTGAAGACATTTCAGTTCAGAACTGAAGAAGCTTCTTGGATGAGAAGCAAAATGTCTTCAAGGAAAACCAAAGGAAGTCCTCTTGCATCTTTGGAACAATCCAGTGTTGAAGAAGTAGGATATTATTAGTGTAAACTGCACAAAGACTATTAGAGACCAGTCCTTCAACATAAGAAAAATAAATTTATCCCCCAATTAATCAGTGGATTGAAGAAATGATATTACTTGTGAATTATGAATGAGTTGCTTACAGATCTAGATTATGGATGGAGAGTTATAATGAAATATGGTTGTACTTTATTGAAACTGCTATTTAAAATACACACAACAACAACCACAATCTCTCTTTCCCTCTTATGTAAATATTTGCAGTGTTTATTAATTGCAATGTTATACAAAGATCTACAAAGTAGAATCCTGAAGGATCGTCCATTCAGGAATTTCTTTCCTACCTTGGCTATCTTTAAAATTCATGTAAGGAATTGACAATAAAGTGGCTAAAAAGACACAAATATTTGCAGCATTGTAAGAGGGAGAAACCATTAACATTCATTGAAGCTAGGCTATCAACTCCATGTGCAGAATTTGCAAGTAATCATTCTCACAGTACCTTACTCTGCATGCATCTTAAAGATTTGAGTAGGTAATTACATTGTGGTTTTTTAAATCTGATTGAGACGGAATGCATGCATCCTAAAGATCTGAGCAATTATATTTTTAAAACATAATTTAAGAGACAGAATTCTTAAAGCCTTGGTTCCCCCTCCCCCACTTCCTCCTCCTCCTTTTTTTTTTTTTTTTTTTTTACTTTGATAGCTTTTTTTTACTAGTATGCTTTTTTCCCCTAAGTTTTACCTATTGTATCTCAGTGATGAAGTTGAGTATCCTTTTATACTGGACCCTCCGTCACCTTTATCCCCATTAACATATATTACTTTTTATAGTCTTTCTCATCACCAATGTTGGCTGCTGATTCATATGACACACTCAGTTTAAATGTTGTGCTCCTGGTTAAATGTTTTAAATGATTAGATTTTAAGCAAAGAGAAGAATGCTGGATCCAAATATAGGTAGTCCTTGACTTACAATCACAATGGAGTCCGAAATTTCTGTTGCTGAGTTGTTGTGTGAGTTTTGCCCCATTTTGTGACCTTTCTTGCCACAGTTGTTAAGCGAATTACTGCAGTTAATAATACAGTTGTTAAAATGAATCTGGCTTCCCCATTGACTTTGCTTGCCAGAAGTTTACAAAAGGGGATCATGTGACCCTGGGATGCTGCAACCATCACAAATATGAGGGAGTTGCCAAGCGTCTGAATTTTGATCAGATGACCATGGGGAGGGGGGGGGGGAGCTGCAATGATCATAAGTGTGAACAACGTTCATAAGTCACTTTTTTCAGTGTTGTTGTAACTTTGAATGGTTAGTAAATGAACTGTTATAGTTTGAGGACTATCTGCAGTGAGTTGGAAAGAAAGTTTTATCCTGTAGCAACAATATTTGTCTTCCCATTGAGCAATTACCCATTTCTCTATACCCTAGTCCAGTGATGGCGAACCTTTGCTGGACCAAGTGCCCAAAGCGTGCCCACACGCATGAATGTGCACGTGCCTGAACCCCCAAAATGCAATGCACATGCGCCCCCACGCATGTACCCAGCAATGCCCCACCCCACACATGCATGCACCCACACACACACGCGCCCTGCCCCCGTGCATGCGTGCACTCCACCGCATGCGCCCCACCCTCCATGCATGCATGGCAGACCCAACGACCAGCTGGCCAGTGGGAGGCACACGTGCATGCACGGCGGAGCTGAACTGGGGCGACGGCTCGCGTGCCCACAGAGAGGGCGCTGCGTGCGACCTGTGTCACATGTACCATAGGTTTACCATCACCGCCCTAGTCTCAAATTCAGTTTGACTTCAAGCTCTCATTGCAAATAAATCTTGCTTTGATATCTGGTAATCAGAAACTGAATAAATTCAGTTTATTTGAAAAGGCCATTTTCCCTGCCCTAAGATCAGAGGTGCTCTTTTAAAAGACTCACTTCTGATTGATACAGGCTTTTGAGATACACAACTATACAATGCATGAATTTCTAACAGAAGCAAAAAAGAGGAAACATTTGTCAATCCAGAGTTAATAAAAATGGTAGGCAATATGCACATTAATAACAATAAATATGTCAAGCTTTTAGATAAGGAGTTAATTTCACTACCCCAGGCACTATGAAGGATGCTATTATCCTGCCACCTGAGGTCATTTTTGCTTTTACAGCCCAGCAGGTTTCAAAAGACAAAAGTGGACCAGAATGGAAGAAAGGACCAATCTTAGGGAACAATCACTTGCTCTCCACCCAATTTAGTGAAATATCTATTTCTATCTTTATAGCTGAAAAGAGGCTCTCACTGCAATTCACATTTTACAACTCAGAAGACATTTAGCTCATAAAATACCCTAAAAGGATAGGAACCAAAAGAGTGTTTCCAGTGGTAGAAACAAGGATCTTGTTATGCCTTCTTTTCTAAAGAGGATAGAAAGTTTCCAAAGAATAAACTAGATTTCCTCTCTGATTTTTTTTTTTGAAATGTCCGTTATGTTGAAAGGCAAAACTGAGGGGTTGATCCTAAATTTTGCACCATGCAATCCAATATTGATCAGTTGATTGCTGTGCAGAACGTAAATCATTGAATTTATTTATTTATTTATTTTATTTTATTTTATTTTATTTTATTTTATTTTATTTTATTTATTTTATTTTATTTATTTTATTTATTTATTTATTTTAATTATTTATTTATTTGATTTATATATGCCGCCCTTCTCTGGAGACTCAGGGCGCCTGACAATGCATTAAGCAATAGCCTTCATACTTTTGTATATACCTGCTTAGTAGGGCTTTTTGGGCCCCCCCGAGCGGTGTTCTATTTTATACAAAGTCAGCTTATTGCCTCCACAAACTGGGTCCTTATTATACCTACCTCGAAAGGATGGAAGGCTGAGTCAACCTTGAGCCTGGTGAGAATTGAACTCGCAGTAATTGCAAGTAGCTGGCAGCTAAGAACTACTTTAACAGCAGCAGTTTAGTCCACTGTGCCACCAAGGCTCTTATTCAAATTAATGAATTTGAATTTTTAACATACCCTATTTTGTACAGCTGGGCATTTGTGACTCTTCCACTTAAGGATGCCTCTTTTTAGCCGTGGTAGAAAATGTATTTAATGTATGGCATCTACAGAGATCATGCAATCACTGATATACAAATATATAGATACATGGACAGTACAATATAGGAGATAAATACCCTGTTTTCCCCAAAATAAGACATCCCCTGATGATAAGCCCAATCGGGCTTTTGAGCGCATGGCAATAAGGCCAAGCGCTTATTTCAGGGTTCAAAAAAACATAAGACAGGGTCTTATTTTCAGGGAAACACGGTATTAAATTAAGATGAAACCGTAATAAAATCACTATAATATGGAACCATAGAATTGCAATGGTAGAAAATAAAGGAGGTGCACTTTGGATTTTTCTGCCCTTACCCAGAAATACAAAATTTAAGACACCCTTGTGAAACCGCAAGTAGGTTGGTTGTTCAATTGTGCAATCCACTTGCAATGCCCATGAGGAATAAGTTTAATGAGAAATTGGTTTGAAAAAATACAACGAACTCAAGAGATATAAAAGGGCACGTAGGTAGGAAGAGGGGAAAACAGAAAGAGAAAGCAATCCCACACAATTCTGGAGAAATATCCAGTGGCTGTAATGAGAGACAGGTGTTTCATTCATCCTGCTCTGCATTTTACATCACCTCTTCCAAATAAAATCTAGAGCACTGCACAGACCTACTAATTATATAGCAGCTGTCCAAAAAAGACTTTGGGTTTCAGAATATACAGCGGGATCACTGCAGAGGATTTGAAAGAAAAGAAATCTTAACCACTCATTTAACTTTTGTAAAAAGACAGTTCATTGTCTTTCTCTGCTGCGCTAAGAGCAAGTTTCATATTTTTTTACTAAAAAAAAAGTGAAAGTCAGACACGTTTGTTTTGAGATACAACCCATACCTGTTGACACTGTCTTTGCCAGCAAATCAAACAATTACCTAATGGTTTAACACATTTTTAATGGCTGGCTAGTTGGACAATAAAGGCACCAACTGAATAATAAAGTAATGCATGAACACATCTTACATGGGAGGCATTATTTAGGGGGAAAAAATAGAAACTAACACTTCTCTATTCAGTATGTGGCCAATATAAGACATGCTCAAGAGCACACTGTTAAACTGTGTTTATATATTTGGGGTGTGTGGGTATTACAGATGGTATATTGAATAAATTAGAACTGATTGGATTTGCACAACATGCTAAACCATAAACAGTAGTTTAAAAAGTAGCACCACTGGGTACACACAACAACCTAAGCCAAAACTGAACAAAAAATGCTATTGCATCATAGCTTAGTGAAATATTTGGATCTTGCTAACACTATAAAAGGTAAAGGTAAAGGTTCCCCTCGCACATATGTGCTAGTCGTTCCCAACTCTAGGGGGCGGTGCTCATCTCTGTTTCAAAGCCGAAGAGCCAGCACTGTCTGAAGATGTCTCCATGGCCGGCATGACTCAACGCCAAAGGCGCACGGAATGCTGTTACCTTCCCACCAAAGGTGGTCCCTATTTTTCTACTTGTACTTTTTACGTGCTTTCGAACTGCTAGGTTGGCAGAAGCTGAGACAAGTAACGGGAGTTCATCCTGTTACGCAGCACTAGGGATTCGAACCGCTGAACTGCCGATCTTTCAATCGACAAGCTCAGTGTCTTAGCCACTGAGTCACCGCGTCTCCTTAGCTAGCACTATCCAAAGTGCTAATTTTCAACTTCTTTAGATCTGGCAATTATTCTTAAAACTGATTTCATCATAGGGTTCTGTATACATGGATACATATATGTAACATACATATATAATCTGAATTTTTACAGAAGCTACAATCCAAGATCTCAACAACAAATCTTTTAGATCCTAGATGCTACTGGCATGCTATTCATGAACATGTTTTTCATTTGCTTTGTCTTGTTTCACTACTGCCAATGTAGGATTGTGATTGTTAATTGATTTTTTTTAACTTTAAAACAGCCCAACTATTGAATCAGGAGGTAGAGTTTTTAAACAAAAACAGTAGCATAGTTAGATTTCTTCAGGAAAGCTAATAGAAATAGAATTTAGAGGCAATGCCATAAAAGAACATTTTCCTATCTTCCCTTCTTGCTTTCTTACACAGAGGAAATAACACTTTTCTGAATTTGCCTGTGACAGATGTTTGCAATGAATAATGGGCTTTCCTTCAAAAATATTTTTTCTACACAAAATAGTAATTTAATTTAGTAAATTAATTGACCAATTAAAATGTGTATAATTATCTAAATATTTCTATACCCAAATGACAACCCTCAAGCAGGAAAGCTATCAAGAGTAATGACAACCACAGTGGTGGCTCACTTTAAAAAAATGTTAAGTTTAGGGCTGTAATTCTTTAACTGTAATCCACTTCAGGATTTCTTTTTAAGTGTAGCAATATAATTCTAAAATTCTTGCTATTTTATGGTGCTTTATAAAGGTAGATCACTACCTTTATAAAGCTACTTACCAAGTTGCTCATTGTAAAAAAGGAATGTATCAATAGCATCCAAATTGAGCTGGGAGGACAAATACGATAGCTCTTCAAAAGAAAGATATCAAAAATGACATAACATTTAAAAGGGAATGCAATTGATACAGACAAGCAACCTCTCCCATCTCTTTGTGTTTTAGTGATCTGAGAGTGATACATTCAACAAAATCCTGTAATGGAATTTTTCTGGGCTCCTTTGTTTTTTTTTAACTTGCTCTTTTGTTAATACGATATTTAACTTTTCATATTATTATGTATCACATTGGCTTTTTGCTAGTATCTCTAAGACTAAGTGGTTCAGAAATTTTATAAGATGAAAAGGGCCTGGTGGCTCAGCAGACTGATAGCATTGTGATTAACACCAGCTGTCTGCAATTACTGTAAGTTCGAATCTCACCAGGCTCAAGGTTGACTCAGCCTTCCATCCTTTCTAAGGTGGATAAATTGAGGACCCAGTTTGTGGGGGCAATAAGCTGACTTAGTATAAATATACAAAAGTATGAAGGCTATTGCTTAATGCATTGTAAGCCGCCCTGAGTCTCCGGAGAAGGGTGGCATATAAATCAAATTTAAAATAAATAAATAAATAAAAAATAAAAGCAGAGTATTGAAAATAAAAAGTCTAGCATAAGAAGAGAAACACACGGAAGTGTACATTGCAAAAGAGTGTATTGCAAAAATTATTGCAAAAATACATTACAAAAGAATAAAAAGGAAACACTACAGTTTGAGAGTGCATATAAATACATTAATAAACATAGGGAGATATACAGATATTTAACATCCAGAGGTTTTGGGTGCTCCATCACCAGAGGTTTTTAAAGAAGAGATTGGACAGCCATTTGCCTGAAATGATTTAGGTCTCCTGCTTTAGCTGGGGGTGGTTTGACTAGAAGACCTCCAAGACCCCTTCCCACTCTGTTATTCTGTTAGTTATTCTGCTACTTATTCTATTATTCTGACCAGAGAAGGACTTGTGTGGTTGAAGTAATCTATTAGGAAGCACAGTGCAGATATAACAAATGAAGATCAAATTTGAATAAAGTTACCTTCAGTTGAAGAAACTGAACTGTATCTGAGATATTCTGACACTTGGAAAGTTGCATATCAGTGGACTGAATACTTGCCTGTGACACAAATGAATGAAGACTTTGGGTATTTTTCCATTTTCCTATCCTTCACTTATAACATCAGAGACAAAAAACATACGTTTTTCCCAGATTTTCTCAGCCAATCAATGAAATAAAATCATGACTGTCACATTAGCTATCCAGAGAAGGTTGATTTCTGCTCTAAAACTTAAACGCTTTCCTTAATGCTATCCACCCCCTTTTTTTAATTATCAGAAAACCTGACAAGCAACAGAGTTGATGAACTCATTTCTGATTCTTACTCCCCTGTGTGTCTCTGTTTCAAATCAATGTAGCTACTCAAGTTACTTCCAAGGAAGATTAATATCTGTTATATTATGTGGCTGCTATTCACAATTTCAAAATAAGAGAGAAGGCATTATCTGAAGGCGAATACAACTAACTTAAAGAACAAAATGAAGGCAGCTACTTGGGATAGAAGAGGTAAAATCCTTTGCCATGACATGGAAGTGCAAATGGGGAAATGTCCTCCATGTGGCTATGGTTGGCAAACGAAATAAAAGAGAAGTTTTCTCTAAAGTCACTCCAGTGACTAAAGGTAAAGGTTCCCCTCGCACATATGTGTTAGTCATTCCTGACTCTAGGGGGCGGTGCTCATCTCTGTTTCAAAGCCGAAGAGCCAGCGCTGTCTGAAGACGTCTCAGTGGTCATGTGGCCGGCATGACTAAACGCCTAAGGCGCATGGAACGCTGTTAACTTCCCACAAAAGGTGGTCCCTATTTTTCTACTTGCATTTTTTAGGTGCTTTCGAACTGCTAGGTTGGCAGAAGCTGGGACAAGTAACGGGAGCTCACCCGGTTACATGGCACTCGGGATTTGAACTGCTGAACTGCTGACCTTTCGATCGACAAGCTCAGCGTCTTAGCCACTGAGCCACCGCGTCCCCTTCCAGTGACTACATGGACACAATTGTGTAGTTTTCTTAGCAACAGTATGGAATAGGTTAGGCTTCTCTTTATTTCATGTACTTTTGTACTCTCATTCTAGCCTATAGCCCTGGCAATTCTTGATAATCTTCTATCCAAGTTCTAAGTAGTGCTGACTCTGTTTACTGCCTAGGCCCTGATAAGATTAGCCAGGTCTGAAGCTGTATAAATGTAAACTACTAGACAACCCATGACTCCTTGGGTCATTCTTTCAGAGATATTTCCTTACCAGACTCCTCAGTGCCCTTCAACAGTGACAGATCTTCTTAAAAATTTGGGGAGATATTCAGAGATGTATCTGCCTTGACTGCAGCCCCATCTTAAACTCAAGACAAACATCAGCAGTTGACCACATGAAATGTTTTATGACATTTTGTATTATGTCATTAAATACTTTATGATGCTTATATCATTAAATATTTTATAAAATTTGGCAAATTTCAATACTGTGAGAGTTATGGTCCCAGATTTTGGACACAATCTGTAAATTAGCCCATTTAAGGTAACTTGTTCAAAAATTGTTGCCCTGAGGTTATGGAAAGGAGAGTTTTAGCAATATATTGATTACATACACTACATATAAAGCTGTCTAAAAATAGAAAAGCAAGAATAGAGTCCAAGATGTTCAGATTTTAATGTTTTCCTTCATGCTGCAAAAGGTTTCACTCCCAATATATGTACCATGTTTCCCTGAAAATAAGACCCTGTCTTATTTTTATTTATTTTTTTGAACCCCAAAATAAGTGCTTGGCCTTATTTTTGGGGAGGTCTTATTATTTTGGGGTGCGTGGAGCAAGACAGAGCTCCTCTTTCCGTCTTACCTGATTTCCAGCTCTACTTTTAAATATTTTCAGGAAGGGCTTATTTTCAGGGGGAGGCTTATTTTAGTGCATGAGCTCAAAAGCCCGATTGGGCTTATTATCAGGGGATGTCTTATTTTGGAGAAAACAGGGTAACTAAGGTCAGATAGTGGTATATCTATATTAGAGAAGACATCATATCTGAGACTGTAGTTTAATAGCCCTACAAAGGAACCCAGCACAGTGATATTCAAGTTCTTGGTGGGAGGGAAAAGTTAATGTGGCCCACTCTTGCTATCTGAGTACAAGAGAGAATTAAAAGAGACAAAGTTTTATCTTAAGGAGATGAGAAGGTAATTACAAACACTTGTTTAACTGCTGATGTGTTGTACAAACAATAGCAGAGAATATAGAGCAATGTTTCTCTACCTTGGCAACTTTTAAGACATATGGACTTCAACTCCCAGAATTCCTTAGCTAGTATATTGACTAGAGAATTCTGGGAGTTGAAGTCCATACGACTTAAAAGTTGCCAAGGTTGAGAAACGCTAATATAGACCCTGGATACAAGGAAGGATACTTAACCTTCACACTCAAAAGGAATTTGGGGGGAGGGGGGCGCGAAACTGAGCCTGGTTTCCCACCATTTCAATCTTGTCCATTCTACATGGACAGATGCATTCAGTTAATGGGACATTGAATAATGCCAATTACTCTGGACTATCTGTCATGTCTGCCCTGGGTCCTTTCCTGGAGGAGGAAGTGTCAGGAGATTATAATGAGGCTCTGGAGGTGCCTGCTGTGACTCAGAGCATAGGCCAGGGAGTGGACGCTGAAGCAGAACCAGTTCCTGTGACATTTTTCAGGCTACGCAGCTACCATCTATTATTCATAGCTACTGAGCATCAATGATGCCAAGAGAAGAAACAGAAGAATGAGCTGCAGGGGAGTGTCAGATTGCAGGGTCAGATTCCTTGGGAAAGCCAGCTTCCTTACGAGCCAGAATAATGATAAAGACCAGCTGGGCCATAGGATTTATGGGCAGGATCAGAGGCAGATAGCTATTGGAAGCAATGTTCTTTCAGCTCATCTGACAACCTTATTTTGAAGCCTGAGATTATGGACTGTTTACCTGCACAGCTCAAGCTCCATCTGAACTATAAGCATTCCTCTAGCGTGACCCTTTTTCAATTGAGTACTCAATTGATTTTGGAGTCTATGGATTGATTTGAATGGTCTAGTTCAGGGATGTTAAACTCGCGGCCCACGGGCCAGATGCATTCACGTGCTGGCCACACCCACGCCTGGTTTAGCGTAGGGGGAAAAAGTCACGATACATCACGTGACAACACCATGACAACACGAGTTTGATACCTCTGGTCTAGTTATAGCTTCTTGATAGGAATGGTTCAGTGGCTTTTATCCTTGATTAGTTGATCCCCCTTGCCCCCGCTGTCCCTTACCTCTGACAGACAGAATACTTTCAAATTAGATAGTGTAGAAGTGCATTTGTTTCTCCTAGAGGCCTTAAAGATTAAAAGTAAGAGCATTCAAATTACTTTGCAATTTGGCATTCCATTTGTATTAGCTACAATGTGTATGGCTTTGAGTTTTAATCTGTTTTTCTTTTTCCTGAGCCTGGATGAGTTCTCACTCTTTGATTTAGTACAAATTTAGGAGTCGAGACTGTGTATCAAATGTAAGGCTACCTTACATGGGCTAAAATATATAGACAAGAGTAGAGAAATACAGAGAATTCTAAACATTCCATGTCTCCAGTTATTGTCCATGTTTAAGTACAGATACATAATTTTACAGATATGGTGGTCTTACTCATGGCTCCTCGGGAGTTATACTTTCTCAAATGTTCTAGTCGTAAGTGAGGAGTTACTATTTGTTATAGTAGCAAATGACCTAGTAATGAAGATACCTTTGTCTAATGCACCACCCATAAAACTATAAAGAAGCTGCCCATTGAACAGGAAAGCTCCTTTCCGCAGAAATATTTTTTTTTAAAAAAAATATGAAAACAGCTAAACAGCGGAAAGGTGTGGGATGGAAAGTTATGCAAATATTATGTGTATTCATTTAAAAGATCAAGAAATGTAGACATGTTCTCAAGGGTGTCCACAAGGAGACCAAGAAGTGATTGTATGATCAAAGCCCTCACTCCTTTACATGCCTTTGATGAAATGCATGTTAAGAGGGACATCAATCAGTTATGCTCTCATCTTGACTTTTTTATCCCTCTCCGTGGACATCCCTGTCTGATATATTACAACTTGTCTTTTTGGAAACAAGCTTCTACAAATCCCTGAATTTATTTTCTGATATTGGATCAGGAGAACTTGGCCAGTGGCTGTAAATGTGTTGGCTCTTTTTTTCTATCCGTTGTAAAACTAGTAATGTATGACACATGGAGGAAAAATGCTTGGCTTATTCATACCAGAATGTGATTTTTAAAGTGTATGGAGTAGCTCTTGTTGTACAAAAGGGCAGAAGAACTGAGCCTCTATAAATTGTTGTTCCCCAGGATTCAAAGCCTTGGGCTCCCATCCTTTGTTTTAAATGCTAAATTCTGCTTTAAAAAAAAAAAAAACAATTACGATCTGATGCATTTTGGAATAATGGCATGGAATTTTTTTTTTAGAAGTCAGCAGTGAACATTAATTTATGACTATTTTTCAAACTCCACTGAAGTAAGAATGTAATAGCTTTTGCTTGATTTACTTTCTATAACCTGCCACTCACAACTTGGGGCCCAATAAGACTGCAGACAGACAATATTCCAGTCACAAGGCTGAATTCCTTAGGATGGTGAAAAAGACTATTCGGGGAGAACAGAATTCCCCCCCCTCCCTTTTATAGTGAAAAAGCATCAATAAAACATCTGTTTTTTTAAAAAAAAAAAAACAGGCAAAGGAAATCTGTCTTAATCAAAGAAGGAAAAAAACCAGTGTTTATACTTCAGTGGAATGAGATGGTATGCTAATCCAGTGTTTCTTAAAGTGTGGTCCTAGGACCCTGGATCCTAGAAGAGACATGGTGGATCAGTGGCTAAGATGAAACGTTGGCAGTTCAGCTGTTCAAATCCCTAGTGCCACGTAACAGGGTGAGCTCCGGTTACTTGTCCCAGCTTCTGCCAACCTAGCAGTTCGAAAGCTCGTAAGAAATGCAAGTAGAAAGGTAAAAGGTCCTAAAGGTAAAGGTTCCCCTCGTACATGCGTGCTAGTCGTTCCCGGCTCTAGGGGGCGGTACTCATCTCCATTTCAAAGCTGAGAGCCAGTGCTGTCCGAAGACGTCTCTGTGGTCATGTGGCCGGCATGACTAAATGCCAAAGGCGCATGGAGCACTGTTCCACCAAAGTGGTCCCTATTTTTCTACTTGCCTTTTTTACGTGCTTTCGAACTGCTAGGTTCACTCCGTTACGCGGCGCTAGGGATTCGAACCACTGAACTGCCGACCTTCTGATCGACAAGCTCAGCGTTTTAGCCACTGAGTCACCACATCCCTTCATCTGGACTAAGATGAGAGTAAAAGCCAGTACTATGTACTGTCTTTTAGAGTTGACATGGTGATGCCATTTGCAGAGGGTGGGGGTGTGCATGCGAGGTTTCCTTTTGCACAATGTGGGCCTGCTGTCTTATCTTTATGTTTTTAATTAGCAGTTGTTCTGAGTCACCCAGGATTATTGTGTATTGATTAATGGTCCCAGAGATCTCGTAAATAAATATATAAATTACATTTTATATTAAATGAATTAATATCAATCTTATTACATATCAGCAAAATTTGTCTTCCACAAGAAGAAACGTAATATTCTCCTACTATACATAGTGTTTGACTTACAACCATTCATTTAATTCCATACACCTTGCTAATCCTTACGGAGAATAAAAACATAATTTATCTTTGTTGTTAAAATGTATTTAAACTTGATCTACTTCATGAAGAGTGGGGAGAGCTTTCTACTTCCTGCTCTCTCTGTTCTTCATGAAGCACTATTTTGTTAAGGAGTACATTATAATCAGGTCCCATATTGTATTTCCATAGCTTTTATGTACATGAGATCACAAATCAAATACATTTTGCAACCTAATTGTTTTTATTTCATGGTGCACACCATGAAAATGAAGGAATCAGCTGTAGATCAATTTTTTCTACTATTTTTATACCTTTTTCAATTCTAATGCCTTTTATTTTTTTTCTATTCTTAATGTCTTTTTCAGATGAATGATTATGAGTCAACTCTTCTTATCTCTCAAGTGACATAGCATCCTTCTGATATGTTCCAAGGATTTCCTTTGTTTCTTTAGTCAAAATTCAGTTGTATGGAAAAAGAAAGAAAGAAAGAAAGAAAGAAAGAAAGAAAGAAAGAAAGAAAGAAAGAAAGAAAGACAGACAGACAGACAGAAAGAAAGGGGAAGGGGAAGGGGAAGGGGAAGGGGAAGGGGAAGGGGAAGAGGAAGGAAGGAAGGAAGGAAGGAAGGAAGGAAGGAAGGAAGGAAGGAAGGAAGGAAGGAAGGAAGGAAGGAAAAATCTCCTAATAGTGCAAGTCATAAACTGTTTCTGTCCTGGATTTTTCCTTTTTCTTTTTCTTTGCAACTTTAACCTCTGAACAGAACTGATTTCCTGGAGTGAAGTAGAATTTTATGCTATGAAAATCTGCATATGCTCAATTAATTATTTCTGCTAAATTCTGTGAAATCTTTTTAAATATTACAATATTTTCCAGAAGCAGTTTAACTTAGGTGATGGAACTTCTCTTCATATTTATATTGATAGTATTAATCTTTCCCCCCATGCCTAAAATAACATAACCTTCTGTATATATATATATTTTTAAGTGGTAGGCAATGATCTAATAATCCTTAACCCAGAGCTACCTTGCAAGAGACACATTTTAGCAGAGATGTTTAACTGTTCTTATCTTTAACATAGGTGAAAATTTCTCAACAATTGATGTCAAAGTTAATAGGGCTTTTCCCCCTTTTCCTCCAGAAATATTTCAGTAGCAGAAATATTTCCACTGAATTTATGGCACTCAGACGAGAATATGTATAACAAGACATACAGAGTTTAAAAGAAGGTGACACTTATTCAGTGTTCCTTGCCTTTATTGATACTTGTCAGTACAAACAAATATATTTAAGGAATTTGGTTATCAAAATGTCTAAACAAAGCTTACTTCTGCTTTTTATGGGGTTTATATTAATATAATGGTTAAAACACATTTTTGTACAGGTCAAATTATTTTGAAAATGCAACTTGCTGGAAATTTTTTTTATTAATTAATAAGCAATGTTGTTTTAACCCCCCCAAATAAAATTTAAATTAATTTTTAAAGATATGTATGTATGTATGTATGTATGTATGTATGTATGTATGTATGTATGTATGTGTGTATGTATATATATCCGGATTTCAGACCCTGAAACAGCTAATGTTTCATTGAGTTGTTTCAATTTTTTTTCTTTAATGTATTATATAAAGAGCCAACAGGTACTAATTTGCAATTTTTAAACAAATGTTTGCTCATTTTTATGGTTAATAAATTTAGCAGATGAATTCTTCTGAAACTATAAAATCGAGAGACTATTTATACATAGGAGTTTCTTTTTTACTCTCATACATATAAATCTACTTAATTAAATTCCATAGATGCAGAACATTCTTTCATCAAAGTTCTACAGGTACTAATTTTTTTTTTTTAAGGAGCCTGGTACTTCTGTAGCTAACAAATTTTATTAAAAGACATAAGCACTCATGAGCTTTTTAAATAAAATTAATAAAACCAGACTCTTCCTCATTTTTAGTACTGTAATCATAACATGGGTTTTCTCCAATGATGTCCATATGATGTTCATTTTTTAAAAAATACAATGTTATCAAGAGTTTATATTTAGCCTACCGGTATATTTAAAACTTAACAATGAACTTGCTGGTTATTATGCTTTTTAAAACTACCCTCTGTATACCTATCTGTGTGTGTCTTTTGTCTGTGTGTGTCTTTTGTTAATAATTGTGCTTCTATATTTTATAGTAAATTCCTTTCTCAGACTCCTAAGTGTGACATAAGTCCCTTTATTACATACACCTACTCTATACTCTGTTCATTCTATCAACTTTTAAGCAAACAAATATTATCATAATTGGTGATAAATGAAACGTGCTGTATGGTTGTTTTAAATAGCGATGCTGTACTTTGCCTCAAAGTCAGTATATAAATATTACAATAAATAAATAAAAGAGTGATACAGACACATTAAAATGTTCACAGCCTCAGCAAACTTGCAATCTAAGTAACATTACTTATGCAATAAAGATGAAAGGAAACTTGCTATACATCATAAATATAGGAAAGCTACAAACTGAAAGCACAAACTTGAATACACTTGCGTATACTTAAAGGTAAACAGGAAAGTATTAGGTACCCTCCATATATATTTATCTGCAAGCACAGTTTCTAGCCACAAAATAAAGTTAATAAATGATGCACTTAAATATGCTGTGAAACTAGTGTTTTAAAACAATGTAATTGCCAACAGTAATTTAATTCTTCAAACTCTTGAGCTCATTCTGAAAAAAATACTTTAAAAACTTGCAGGCTCTTAGGGAAGAATTCAAACTGTGAAAATTAAGCTTTGATTTACATCTTAGATTAATAATCTGAAAGAACTCTGGGCCAATTCTGCCTCTCTAGCAACATGTAGCATTTCATATCCACAATGATTATTCCACACACGTTGCCAAGGTGGGATCTCCATGAATTATTATAGGGATTTAGTTTCTACACAGAGGAGGGCATCAGGCTGCTGTTAATCTGGTTATTTCCACTTTGCAACATGTCAAACTGTACTTCGTTCAGATAGGATTTTATGCAGCCACATGGGGTGGACAATATTTGTTTATGGCTAAATTACAGCTATAGAACCCTAGCCTCGGAGGACTTGGTGGAATCAAATATGGACCAATTTTGAAGCCAGTGTTCATAAGACTCCTTACTTCCAACATTTTTTTTTCTCCTGGTTTTCAAACTGGGAGCAATATAATTTCTGGAGACAATTGCAATGCAATTGGGAGGACATCTTAGCTCCCCTTTGCCATATATGCAATGAGATAGTTATATGTTAGTGCAGAGGCCTCAAACTCAAAGCCCGCGGGCCGGCCTATGGGGTGCTTAGATCTGGCCCGTGGGGCCGCCCTGGAAACAGCAAAGGACCCGCTCGCGGTGCCTCTGTCAGTGAAAAAGGAGCTTGAGGGGACTGCGTGCGGCCATCCCAAGCTCCATTTTCGCTGGCAGAGGGTTGCAGGAGGCCGTCACAGCCTAAAATGGAGCTCAGGAACCCATTTTTGCTGGCAGAGCGCTTGGGCCACCACTGGCACCAACGTGAGTGATGTCAAGTTGACCACACCCACCCCAGGCCCCCATGGTCAAACACAACCCTGATGTGGCCCTCAATGAAATCAAGTGTGACACCCCTATGTTAGTGGATAGCTTTCACTTTTGACTTCTCATTATTTTACACACACACACCCAAACCAGAGTAGGCCCATTTTCGCTGTCTCCAATTTGCGTAGCACTGAGTACGTACTAAATCTAACTTACATTTTTACTCCTCAAAAAACTCTATTAAGCCACTATAGGAGATTAAAATAGTGTCTGAATTTCAGAACGCTCTGCCTCTTCAGATCAATCACATAAAAAGACGTTGGCAGATGCATGAAATATGAAGGTTGTACTAAACTATTATTTAAAAGTAAATATCAAATTATTACATAAATGCTTACAGTGAAACAGATGCAAACTAAAACTCACATTATCCCAGACCTGAACATGAGGTTTTTAAAACCGAGAACCTTAAATTACATTTTTATTTTATTTAAAAAGACAGGAAAATAAGTCTTTCGGGCAAACTTCTGTAGGAAGATAGCTCCCTAGCAGAAGATAATGGAGAAATTTCCTGGAATGCTACCGTAAGAACTGGAATAAATGATAAGCAGAGCTTCAGGATATAAACAGTATTAAAGACAGTATTAAATAGATTATCTCATACATTACAGACCAGGAGGATTCATTAATTTTTACTGCTTTTATGAAGAGAAGAGCTGGTACTATATTAAAAGCATTCAAATATAAAGATTTGATATTGGATGAATTTTCACATTACAACTTCTGCTTGTAACACGCCTACCTTAAAGAAGTATCTGAGGAGGTTCTCAGTCAACCAAAGTCATCCAAACATCTTTGGTTGTTCCAAAGGCAATTGGACTTTGATTTTCCTTGAAGCCCTCCTTCAATAGATACCACTTATCTCCGATTTACCATACAGCCCTTTCAGCAGTCCCAAGACAATTTCATGCCAGTTTGTCCTCTGTTCAGGTGACTCTGAGGACAGAGACTAACCCCCAAGGGGTTTCAATGACCCTCAGAGTCTTAACAACTGATTGACTGACTGCAGAGTATAAATCCTTTCATTTCCCACCCTTTAGAGTTAGAACTTGATAAAAAAGTGAACTGTCTTCAAGGAAAATCAAGACGCTCTGGTTGCCATCTTAAAGCACCTTTGAGACTACTTTTTACAACCCAAAATCAAAATGAAATCATTATGAATCTTGGGGAAAAAGCAACAGGAATTTTCAGCAGAAAAGGGCATGGAGCAGGGGTGTCAAACTCACGTCGTCCCGGCTGTGTCATGTGATGTATCAGGACCAGGGGTGAAATGCTCCCGGTTCGGACCGGATTGCCCGATCCGGTAGCAATGGAGGCGGGTGGTTTGGAGAACCAGTAGCAAAAATCCCTGCCCTCACCCATGCCCAGCTGAGCCACACAATCATCAGAGGCTTTTTTTTTTACTTTTAAAAGCATTTTTTTCTGCAACCTCTTCAGCCAAAAAAATGCTTTTAAAAGTAAAAACAAAAAAAGCTTCTGATGATCATGCAGCTCATCTGGGATCGTCAAAGGCTTTTAAAAGAAAAAAACCCTTTTTTTCTTTTAAATGCCTCTGACGATCCCAGCTGAGTTGCCTGATTGGCAGAGGCTTTTAAGCCTCTGCTGATCAGGCAACTCAGCTGGGATCGTCAGAGCCTTTTGAAAGCATTTTTTTACAACCTCTTCCCAAAGAGGTTGTAGAAAAAAATGGTTTTAAAAGTTAAAAAAAAAAAAGGCCATGCCCACTCAGTCATATTACATCCCCCCCCCACCAAGCTACGCCCACAGAACCAGTAGTAACAAATTTTAGATTTCATCACTGATCAGGACTTTTTCCTCCGTTCGCTAAACTGGGCATGGCCAACACGTGACACATCCGGCCCACGGGCCGGGAGTTTGACAACCCTGGCATGGAGGAAAAGATTAAGAAGCCTGAAATTTGGCTGCTTTGAGAAAAATCATAATTAAGATTAATTCGGTTTACCAGGTTCAGACAACTGCCAGGCTGCAGTGATAAAAGATGGTAATGAAAACTTCTGAATCTGTAAACTCTCTAGATTTCACTGAGACCAAGACCAGATTGCAAACAGAAGCAGATAGGCCTGGGGAAGGCTAGGATCATTCTGCTAATAATAAACCTTGATTTATCTTGATGCCAGCATATTTCATCAAGCTGTAGGCTCCATTAGTATCTCAAAAGAGAACTGTATGGAAATTTATCATTTTAAAAAAGTCTCACATACACTAAGAAATCTTCAGACAAAGCAATCAAAGTTATATTGTTAGGACTCATACACATTCATTTGGCTGCACATTATTTCACAAGAGGGACAGGCAACTTGGTGTCCAGCAAATGTTTTTAGATTTCAGTTCTCATAACTGCAGCATCCACAATGTCAAGGGATTGTGTGTGTGTGTGTGTGTGTGTGTGTGTATGTGTGTAGGTCTTTGGTTATTCGGGTTTTCTCCCGCGTAAAATTGGAAGTGTCTTGGCGACGTTTCGACGAAGTCTCATTCGTCATCTTCAGGCTGGTGTTTTCGGCTTCGTGCTTCTAGGAGCAATGTGTGATCGCAGCTGTTTCTTCCTTTTAACTGCCAGTGGGGGAGTGAACTGATTGGGTGGGAGCTTGGCTGTGTTCTGATTGGGTGGAGGTGTGTTCTGATTGGTTGGGGGCTTGGCTGTGCTCTGATTGGATGGGGGGTTGGCTGTGCTCTGATTGGATGGGGGTGTGTTCTGTTTGGGTGGGGGCTTGGTTGTGCTGAATGTGACGAATGAGACTTCATCGAAACGTCACCAAGACACTTCCAATTTTACGCGGGAGAAAATCCGAATAGCATGCTGTGGACATAATATACTTAGATTTCAGTAAGGCATTTGACAAAATAGATCACAATCTACTTCTTAGTAAGCTAGAAAAATGTGGAATAGACAACACCACCACCAGATGGATTTGTAGCTGGCTGACAAACCGTATTCAATGAGTAGTCCTTAATGGTACTATATCCACATGGAGAGAAGTAAGCAGTGGGGTACCACAAGGTTCTGTCTTGGACCCAGTACTCTTCAATGTCTTCATTAATGACTTAGATGAGGAAATAGAAGGGGAACTCATCAAATTTTCAGATGATACTAAATTGGCAGGAATAGCCAACACCCCAGAAGATCCAAAAAGATCTTGACAGACTTGAATAATGGGCCCTATCCAACAACATGAAATTTAATGTGGAAAAAAGCAAAGTTTTACATTTAGGCAGGAAAAATCGAAAGTATAAGTACAGATTAGGCGAGACCTGGCTCAAAAACAGTAGCTGTGCGAGGGATCTTGGAGTCCTAGAGGATGATCACTTGAATATGAGCCAGCAGTGTGCAGCAACAGCCAAAAAAGCTAATACAATCCTGGATTATATAAACACAGGCATAGAATCAAGATCGCATAGAATTAGTGTCGCTTTATAAAATCCTAGTAAGCCCACACTTGGAATACTGCAACTAATTTTGGTCTGCATACTACAAAAAAGATGTTGAGACTTTGGAAAAAGTACAAAGAAGAACAACTAAGATGACCAAAGGCCTGGAGACTAAAACATATGAAGAATATTTGCAGGTTTGGGGATTGGCTAATCTAAAGAAAAGAAGAATTAGGGACGACATGATAGCAGTATTCCAGTATTTGAGGGGCTGCCACAAAGAAGAGGGGGTCAAATTATTCTACAAAGCAACAGAGGGCAGGACAAGAAACAATGGTTGGAAACTAATCAAAGAGAGAAGCAATCTGGAACTAAGGAGAGACTTCCTAACAGTGAGGACAGTGGAACAGCTTTAACTTCAGAAATTGTGGGTGCTCCATCACTGGAGGTTTTTAAGAAGAGACTAGATAATCACTTGTCTGAAATGGTACAGGTTCTCCTGTTTGAGCAGGAGGATGGACTAGAAGACCTCTAAAGTCCCTTCCAACTCCTGTTCTGTTCTGTTCTGTTCTGTTCTGTTCTGTTCTACTCCACTCCACTCCACTCCACTCCACGCTACTCTACTCTACTCTACTCTACTCTACTCTACTCTACTCTACTCTACTCTACTCTACTCTACTCTACTCTACTCTACTCTGAACCATATACTCTGGCCTTATATTTCCTGGTGCATAATACACACAAACATAAAGAGATGCAACACAAGAGAAGAGCAAAGCGCATAGGCTTTGATTAGACATTTCCACCTATAGAGAAACAGCAGATTAACATCTGAAGAAGAAAATCCTATGGCCTTTTTCAGCTAAAAGAATTGGAAAGAATTCAAGCCAGGGTCTGCATGCCTACCCAAATTCATTTATATGCTAGTTTTGTTTTTAAATTTTACCAGCCAGTTTGAGTACTTGACAGAACAGAAAGATGAAGAATAAATCAAATAGATCAGATAGATACATGCTATCTGAATTGGATACCGGAAGGGAGAAACCTTACTCCTTTCTCAGCAATCCTCCCACATTTTATGTTTAAAAGTTTAAGTTTTTTATTTATTTATTTATATGCCGCCCTTCTCTGGAGACTCAGGGCGGCTTACAATGTGTTAAGCAATAGCCTTCATACTTTTGTATATTTTATACAAAGTCAGCTTATTGCCCCCACAATCTGGGTCCTCATTTTACCTATCTTAGAAAGGATGGAAGGCTGAGTCAACCTTGAGCCTGGTGAGATTTGAACTTGCAGTAATTGCAGGCAGCTGATGTTAATAACAGTGCTTTAGTCTGCTGCGCCACCAGGGCTCTTTTTGTTTTAACTTGTTTATTAATGTTTTTTTTTTCTTAAGTCTATGATCTCCCCCAGCGTTGCGCATGTGAGATAGGCAGCTTTATAAATTGAATAAATAAGTAAACAATGATTGCTGCTGATCCCAGTCTGATCCCTGATGTCCAGCAAAGGGTGAGCAAGACTCTGAATAATAGTATTCCATCATGCATTTAGTCCAAGCTGAATGTGAATGCTGTCTGTTTGATAGAAACATGATTGTACATTATTTTTTTTAATGTAATATATTGTAAATTGCACAACAGGAAAATGTTAGAAATATTGATAAAAACATATATACATTTTTTAAAAAAAAAATATTCCACAAAATCCAAATAAGAAGCTTGTGATTTGTATGCTTCTTGGTACATGGTTTGTCTTGGGAAATTACCCTTGTCCCAAGACTCATGTATTACAGCATGTAAAGTCAATTAAGTATTAAATTTAATTAGAAGACTTTTGTTTTCCCAAAAGCTGTATTTACACTGCAACTGTATGTTGGCTATATTTGTCATGGATTCATATTTTTAACCATGCATCTATTTTATATACATCATAAAACAGTAATTTTACAGTCATAATGGTAGCAGCACTAAGGAAGTCCTGGCTGACACTATCCAAAGCTGAAGAGGGCTGAAGAAGAAGCATTAGGGACAGTGAAAGGGGCAAGGAAAAGGCAACAGAAGGATATGAACAACAAAGCAGAAATGGACGAAATGCACAGAAATTCAGGGATGTGGAAGTGGATATGGATGGCAAAAGCAAACAAGTAGATTATAGAACTAACCAACTAACTAACTAACTAACTAACTAACTAATTGTGCCGCAGCTGCCAAAAAGGCCAACACAGTTCTAGGCTGCATAAACAGGGATAGAATCAAGATCACGTTAAGTGTTAATACCACTTTATAATGCCTTGGAATACTGCGTCCAGTTTTGGTCACCATGATGTAAAAAAGATGTGGAGACTCTAGAAAGAGTGCAGAGAAGAGCAGTGAAGATGATTAGGGGACTGGAGGCTAAAACATATGAAGAACGGTTGCAGGAACTGGGTATGTCTAGTTTAATGAAAAGAAGGACTAGGGGAGACATGACAGCAGTGTTCCAATATCTCAGGGGCTGCCACAAAGAAGAGGGAGTCAAGCTATTCTCCAAAGCACCTGAGGGCAGGAAAAAGCTGGAAACTAATCAAGGAGAGAAGCAGCTTAGAACTAAGGAGAAACTTCCTGACAGTTAGAACAATTACTCAGTGGAACAACTTGCCTCCAGAAGTTGTGAATGCTCCAACACTGGAAGTTTTTAAGAAGATGTTGGATAGCCATTTGTCTGAAGTGGTGTAGGGTTTCCTGCCTAAGCAGGGGGTTGGATTAGAAGACCTCCAAGGTCCCTTCCAACTCTGTTATGCTAACTAACAAACTAATTAACATAATTTTATTACAGTCATAGACCAGAACAAATAAAAACACTCAATAAATATACAATTAAAAATTCTAGAATAAAATAATAAATAACAGATAAAATCTATGATAAAATCCAGTCTGTCAATTATACATGGTCTAACTATACTAAAATCACAATCCATAAACTTTGTGGTTAGTTAGAATAAATCAATCCGTAATGCTCACTTGAGACATGAACACCGAAACTAAATTATCCTCCCTTCCTCCCTTTGGACCCATTACAAGAGGACAAAGCTCCTTTGAGAAGTCCTTATTTCTAGGAAAGTTGAAAGGAAAGGTCAACCAAGAGAATCAGAAAAGTGAAGGGACTCAGCAATGGATGCACTGTTGTAAAACATGAAGGCTCAAGCTGAGGATAAAACATCACATGGTTACTAGGTGTTAATACCAACCTCCTGATATATAATCAATTAAATGACAAAAATTTGGAACCCTGGTAAGAAGATACCCAAGTCTTTTGAGTATTGTCCCAGCAGCAGTACCTCATGGTAGATTATAAAACAATTTCACTTAGCCTCATAGTAATCGTTCCCAAATTTTACAGAGAAAATAAAAAGTTGCAGCAGAAACTAAATTTCAAGGGAAGTCCATTTCCCATCATCATGTTTTCCATATTAAACCATGCAGAAAAAGGCAGGAAAGACTGAAAATGGGAAAAGAGCACAGCAATTCTGCATACTGAAAGACTGAGTGGAAAAAAGTAACCTTCCTGATGTTAAAACCATGGTAAATACAGGTTGCAGGCCTTGAACAAGGGAATCTGCATGCATGTATTTTATATATATATATATATATATATATATACACACACATACATACATACACACACACACACACACACACACACACAGTTTACTCTTCACACTGCAGTAGGTTGTGCGTGTCAGTCATTACTTCTGGGTGAAATAACTGACGAGGGGGTCAGTCCACCTGAAAATTGCTCTCTAAAGACTAACTGAAACAGATGGGCATTGATGGTGTTTTCAAGGAAATTAATCAGTTTGGACTAGCAGCAATGCCAGAAGCTCCATAGGTCCAATCTAGCCTAATGAATTCCAAGCTCTCTGTCTTAATAGCTCCTGACAAGACTAATTTACTCATGTAAGTGATTAGAGAGAGAATTATCTCTTTAATTGTTGCTTAACACTCCTCCAGGTATCACATGGAAAAGGGGAGGAAGACAGTTGCACTCAATCGAGGTAAAAAGAAGGATAGGAGATTTACGAGAGACAGAACAGAGAATGGGAAGGAAGAAAATAGATTTATTAATGTACCTGAGTTATAGGAGTTAAATAAAAAAGCAAGCATAGCTGGACTGATCATGAGGGGAGAAATCCAAAGTGTGTCAATGCCTCTATTAAATATGCAAAGGTTTGCAAATGTTGAAAGCTCATAAAGCCAAATAAAACAAAATGCAGTTTGTTCTAAGGAACCATTAAAACAAAACTTCTCACATCACTACGCTATTCTTTTGCACCATTTTTAGTTTGAAAAATAATTATTTGTACCAAAGAATATGACATTTTCGCACATCTTTTTATAACAAACACATGGTTGGGAGCAAATACAACAAATTCAGGATAGACAGACAAACACTGACTGACTGACTGACTGACTGACTGACTGACTGACTGAAAATAAAAACAGAGATGGAAAGGACCTTGGCGGTCTTCTAGTCCAACCCCTGCTCAAGCAGGAGATTCTATACTCATGATGGCGAACCTATGGCACGGGTGCCACACATGGCACGCGGAGCCATATTGGTGGGCACGCAAGTGTTGCCCTAGCTCAGCTCCAGCGAGGATGTGTGCACCAGCCAATTGATTTTCAGGCCTTCCGGTCCCACTGGAAGTCAGGAAACTGGCTGTTTCTGGCCTCCGGAAGGCCTCCCGGGGGATGGAGAAGGCTGTTTTTGCCCTCCTCAGGCTCCTAGAAAGCCTCTGGAGCCTGGGGAGGGGAAAAAACGGGCCTACTGGGCCCACTGGGCCATCGCGTGCCAAAAGCAGGGGGAAGTATGGGGGAGGTCACGTGCACATGCGCGGGAGGGCGGGGCGCATTGAATTATGGATGTGGGCACCCACACCCGTGACCCCCCCGCTCCCCCCGCTTTTGGCACACGACGGCAAAAAGGTTAGCCATCACTGTCCTATACCATTCCAGACAAATGGCTGTCCAGTCTCTTCTTGAAAAACCTCGAGTGATGGAGCACCCATGATTTTTGAAGGCAAGCTATTCCACTGGTTAATTGTCTTCATTGTTAGGAAGTTTCTCCTTAATTCCAGATTGCTTCTCTCTTTGATTAGTTTCCAACCATTGTTTCTCGTCCTGCCCTCCAGAGGTTTGGAAAATAATTTGACCCCCTCTTCTTTGTGGCAGCCCCTCAAATACTGGAATTCTGTACTGCTATCATGTCACACCTAGTCCTTCTTTTCACTAGATTAGCCATACCCAATTCCTGCAACCGTTCTTCGTATGTTTCGTAGGCCCCTAATAATCTTCGTTGCTTTTCTCTGCACTCATTCCAAAGTTTCAACATCTATTTTATAATGTGATCAAAACTGGATGCAGTATTCCAGATGTGGTCTTTCTGAGTGAAGCCCCTTATTTGAATGAAGCATTGCCTCATTTTGAACTAGCTTCATTTTTCCAACAGCATCATTCTCCAATATCCGAATACATTTTAACCTATTAAGTTTAAATCTTTATGCTAAATAAGAGGTGCAGAATTGTAAATTAACCAGGAAAGCTGTTGAGTCTACATTACAAGAAATGCATGGATTCATTTTATTGCATGTTGGAATAGGAAAATTTCCACCCAATCCTTTCATTCTTGAGAAAATAGCAAAAGATAATCTGAAACATCACTAGAGAAGTATAGTCCCTGCTGCCACGTTATTTTTTGCAAGGAGAGAAAACATAAGTATCTATCCTGTTGTTTTCATTTATTTATTTGGTGCCTTTGAGTCAATATTAACTCCTGTTAACTTGTGAACAACTCCCCAAAGTTTTCTTGGCAAGACTTTGGAAATAGTTTGGTATTGCCTCCTTCCTAGGGCTGAAAAAAAGTGACTGGCCGAAGGTCATCCTGCTAGATTTGTATCTAAAGGGAACCAACATTCATAGTCTCCAAATTTCTAACCTGGTGTCTTAGTTACTACACCCAACTGACGTTCTATTTTATTACTACCACCAATATTCATGGTGATTGAGAATGCATGAAAACAAAAGATTGGTTAAGGTACTTTTAAGCAAGAATTACCTGTACTTGTCATACCATCCAGTTTACCCTTAAATAGCTGCTATTCATAATGCAATCAATTCTTTATCAAATGCCTTGATGAAAATGCAAATACATTATAACTACAGCATTTCCAGGACGGAGATTATTTAATTGGTATAATTAGACTGGCAAAAAGTATATAAGATCAATCATATAATCTGTTCTTCCCAAGTGTCATTATCAGATTAATTTGAATTTTTCAGGAATTTCACTCAAATGTTCACTTTTTGAATACGACTACATGTGACATTCAGGGTGGATTTGATTTAAATCGAGTCGATTTAAATCATGATTTAAATCATGATTTAAATCACTAGTAAAAAGACTTGATTTAAATCAACTCAATTTAAATCATAATTTTTAAAGAGCAACTGTCATCTCTGCTACTCCTTTGACCCGCTGTTGACTCACCGATAGTCCCAGTGTTGCAGAATATACAGCCTTGTGCTACATAACTAAGCTCCATTTCATGCTGAATAAACTAAATTATTTATGTACCTTAAATAGAAAACTATCTTACGATAGATTTTTACCCCAAAAGTTTTTTAGTAAAATAAATTCAATAAAAATCAAAAAAATCTGATTTAAATTTTAAAAAATCCGATTTTTTTATTTTTTAAAAAAAATCATTGATTTTTATCGACCCTGGTAACATTAACATTCCATTCATTCTTTAAGATATTCCAAAGATAACAAAGAGGGATTCAGTTGAACTATCAACAAGCTTCTGGGTTGATATCTGGTTATTTAATAAACTAGTTATTTTTAAATTTTTGCCAGTTCCAAGTCTCAATTCTTCATATTTTGTTCTTTGAAACGCCTGATAGAAAATACACTGTCTTGTTGGACAAAGCTTGTCTTAAATACTTTTCCCTCTTCTTTGTTGTCTGTTAATATGCTGTCTCCTTAACTGAGCAGCTGGTATGCAGATTAATTTCTTTCTATGACTTTGAAAATATCTAAAGTCCTTTAAATATCCAAAATCTCTCCTTTTTTTTGCATCTTTCATCAACTTTAGCCTAACATTCTCTCTTCAGTTGTATCAATTGTATCTATTATTCTTTGCCAATGGGTTCCTCTATTTTTTTATTTATTTTTTATTTTTGAACTATTAGAGCCTTGGTGGCGCAGCAGACTAAAGCACTGTTAAGTAACACCAGCTGCCTGCAATTACTGCAAGTTCAAATCTCACCAGACTCAAGATTGACTCAGCCTTCCATCCTTTCGAGGTAGGTAAAATGAGGACCCGGTTTGTGGAGGCAATAAGCTGACTTTGTATAAATATACAAAAGTATGAAGGCTATTGCTTAACGCATTGTAAGCCACCCTGAGTCTCCGGAAAAGGGCGGCATATAAATCGAACCAATAAATAAATAAATAAATAAATAAATAAATAAATAAATAAATAAATAAATAAATAAATAAATAAATAAATAAATAAATAAATAAATAAATAAATATTTTTATTCAACTACGGTGTGTTAGTTTTTTCTTCTTTCTTCCATTTTCCCCCTTACTGAAATTGTTTGCAACCATCCTTTAGTATCTCCTTTTAAAAACAAAGTTCCTTCCATCTGTAGCTCCTTTGCTTATTAGGTTCTCCTGACATGTGTACTATGTGAAGATAGAATCAGGGTGAGAGTGTGTGAAAGGAAGATCAGCCTAGAATCAATACATAGCCGCAAACAAGGTAAGTCCAACCCTCCTTGACTGCCATTGTCTCTTATCTAATTCTAATCAATTGTTGACCTATTAGTTCAGAAGATTCCTGTGCATAGACTTTTAGCAATAAATCAGTTATATTGAACTTTCACATGTGACGCTATGTCTCATGGCTTAAAATCAATTTTTAGGTAAACGTCTACGGAGATTCTCAATCATCCAGGTCATGGTTGTCCCAAAGGTGCTTTTTCAAGAGGCCATATGGGCCTTTCTTGTTTTTCTTTGAAGATGTTTCACTTCTCATCCAAGAGGTTTCTTCTTTGAAACTCCAGTTGCCTCTTGAAAAAGCACCTTTGGGACATTTTAAGGTAGTATTCAATGATAATTAGCTTTGCTTTACCTTAAAATCAGGAAATCCAGCATTAGATGGTCACTTTCCCCCAACTACCTTCTAGTTTCACTTCTTCAACTAAGTCTTTCCTGACCAATCGTATCAAATGTAGCCCATCCTCTTCTGTGGTGTTCCACCATCAGTTTTTGCAGACCCTAAGAGTTCCGTCAACTGTAATCTAGAACAAGTTAATAGTTAGACCCATTTGCACATTGCAAACAATAATGCTTTGAACTCTGGAGAAAATATGGGCCATGTGTATTATAATTCTAATAAGATACAAGGCTTTCTTTAAGGATCTGAGAACTGCTGGAATTTTATAAACCTGTTACTGCTTATCAGATTAACTTTAATCTTTTCATAAAAAGATCTGCCAAGTTTTATTTCAGTTTTAATGAAAATGTAGGAACAAGCAGTGATATGAACTCTCCCTGGTATGAACTCAAGAGAGAAAAGGAGAGAAAAGAGACAGTATATAGAACAATATAGTAGTGTTCCAATATCTGAGGGGCTGCCACAGAGAGGAGGGGGTTAAAGGTATTTTCCAAAGCACCTGAAGGCCAGACAAGGAATAATGGATGGAAACTGAACAAGGAGAGATTCAAGTAAGAAATAAGAAGAAATTTTCTGACAGTGAGAGCAATCAAACAATCAAACAGCTTGCCTTTAGAAGTTGTGGGAGCTTCTTCACTCAAGACTTTCAAGAAGAGACTGGACTGCCATCTATCAGAAATGGTGTAGGGTCTCCTGCTTGGAGGAGGATTGGACTAGATGACCTACAAGGTTCCTTCCAACTCTGTTAATCTGTCTGTCTGGACAGGGTTTTACTGCACCACTGTTCTCACATAGCATTATTCAATGTTTCTCAACCTTGGCAAGCTGGCTGTGGAATTCTGGGAACTGAAACTGACACATCTGAATGTTGCCAAGATTGAGAAATATGGACTAGAAGTAGTCCAGGAAAGACCTGCTTCTTAAGGACAGCAGACAAATCATAAGAAGGCAAGGGAATTAAGACTATTCTCCAAGTCAGGGGCCTGGGCAGAAATTTTGGGAACTAGGCAGTGGAAGAGGGTAGAGATGAGAGAAATATCTAGATTGAATAGCCAACAGGCAGATTCTGACAGAGATAAAGATCCAAGAGAGGAATTTGGGAGGCAAGTTTAAAAAAAAGTATAGCAATTAAAGTATTGAAGCGGGCAAGAGACGATGGATAAATGATTTCTCTTTTCTGTAGTTGATTTGCTTTTCCTTTTCTCGCTCTCTCTTTTCTTTTTTTTTTTTAGTAGGTGACATGACTAGAAGTTAGGTAGGATAAAAAAAAATTTTTTTAGTAAAAGATGACAGGATTAAAGGTTAGAATAAGTGATAGAAACAAGAGAAGGGAGAAGGTTAGTGTATACATCTTTGTATAATAAAATAAAAGTAACAATAAGAGAAAACATCGAATAATTGAATAATGACAGATTTCAATTTATAATTGTATATCATTATTAGAAATATATAAGTTGATGGAATGTAATAATTATGAGTAATTTTACCACTTTTATTTGTAGTAGAATGTATGATACCCAGATCCAGACTGATTTGACATGTTTGTAAAAAAGAAAAAAAGAAAGGAAAAAAAAAGACTATTCTCCTACTGGGGCTTTTATAAATACGAGTTACTTGCTTAAACAAAGAGCACAACCTATCACGTTTAAACTGTGCTGGTGCATATACACAGGTTGTACAATCAATTCAAAGAGTATTACAATCCATCCAAACAACTTGACTGAAGATCAAGCTTAATGGACTGAGAGTCTGGAAAGAGGCTGAGAAAAGACCCAATCGATTTCTACATTTACTAAAACTGATTACTGACAAAATAAAGAAATAGAAGATACATCTGTTGATTAAGCTCTGACATAGTTTGGCCAAAGGCACAATTAAAAGCACACCCATCATTCTGTCCTCTCAGTCAGGTCATTGATAACACAGGCAGGATGGATTGGCAGCTTTTATTTCATAATTTTAAACATACTGCAGATTTCTTAGCCCATCCTTCTCTTTTGGTACGATTGTTAAAAAGAACATAAGGCTCAGAACATAACAAAGCAAAACAAACGACACAGAATTTTAATCTAGAGGTTTGACTGAAATTGTGCCCCCCCCAAAAAAAATTCCTGCCTTTAAACTCCAAAAATCTTTCAATTCCAAAGAGCCTGATATGTAGCTACGGCCAGGCAGTACATAGATGAGTATACAGAAAATTTCATCTTTATTTGCAGTCCAAGAACACTTTCAATTGCTAATTCTGAGATTCTCCTTTAAAAAGGTGAGGGTCTTAGCCAATAGTACATGCAATCCTTTGGACTCAAAAATAGATTAAAGACTAATAAAAACAAAACACAGAAGTGGCATTCATAAACACACATGGTAGAAGAAGAACCATGTTAGTCAGGAGTGGTATTCACTTACTTTCCCTACCGGTTCGCAAATTTGCATGTGTGTATGCGCTTTGCTTTGCACACATGCGCTTTGCTGGTGCGCATGCCTTCTGCACATGTGCCCGGCCTCAAAAACGTGCCTAAATAGGATGGCATAGAGCCGGGGCAGGAGGACAGGCCCACCCACGATTTCCGCTACTGGTTCGGGCGAACTGGTCTGAACTTCCTGAATACCACCTCTGATGTTAGTCTACAGTAGAATTGTGTCAAACTACCATGTTTCCCTGAAAATAAGACCCTGTCTTATATTTTTTTGAACCCTGAAATAAGCGCTTGGCCTTATTTTCGGGGAGGTCTTATTCTTTTGGGGCGCATGGAGCAAGACGGGGCTCCTCTTGCTGTCTTACCTGATTTCCAGCTCTATCTCTCTAATCCTAACCAGAGGAAATGGTGGGGACCGGCTGCACATGCATTTAAATATTTTCAGGGAGGGGTTATTTTGGGGGGAGGGGTTATTTGGGGGGGTCTCATTTTAACGCATGTGCTTAAAAGCCCAATTCAGCTTATTATCAGGGGATGTCTTATTTTCGGGAAAACAGCATAATTACTTTTATTAAAAGGCTTAAGCTTTAATTTTGTAAAACCACTGCCAAAAGCCACGAATATTGCAATGTTTTCCCTATTTTTTTTTTTAACTCTGGATAGTCTTGCAGTCAAACTATCAGCAACAAAAATGAAAATAGAGCATGAAACAGTAACACAAGGAACATGAGGAAAATCTAAATTACTAATTGGAAGCTTGTTAGCACTTCCTCCCAATCTTGTAAAAAAAAATTGAATCATTGAGCATTGATGTACAAGCATCTTGGTATACAAGCACATTTTGCAATATTTTTCTATCTGCATTTGGTTTAATTTTTACCTGTTTTAGGAGTTTCAAGTTAATCTGCTTGTGAAAATCGCCCCAAATAGAGAAACTGTGATATTTTAGCATGTGACTCTTTTTTATTTAGATTTATATGGGCATGGCTGCTGTCAAAGTGATTCTGAAGGACATACAAAGTTTTAAAATAAAAAATAATAAAAATCATTAAGACACACAGCATAAAGTCAAGAAAGAACAACAGCAATTTAACAGGCATTCCTTCAAAGTGTAAATGCTAAGTTGACTTTCTTTCCTTTCCGTTTCTACAACACAAAATGCAAATGTACAATTTTACCCATTAAACACAAATCTTAATATACTTACCCACTGGAGTGTCTTCGTTGATCAACAAATAAGTGTCAAAGAAATAATTTATGAAGTATGGCAATCGATTACTCAGACCTGAAAAAGTTGAGAAATATAAAAATTATATTCATATAATTCATCTACTCTCTACTCTTTGTTTACTCAGACAACATGAATGAGTCATATGCCAATAGAAAAGGTGAGGGTCTCAGCCAATAGTACATGCAAGCTGTGGATTTAAGTCCAAAAAGATAACAACCCAACTACAATAAATATGCTCTATAGGGCATTTGTATCCATGGTGAATAAAGGGAAAAATTAATAAACACTTTTCCCATTTAATTTAATATTTAATTTAATATTTAGATTTATATACCGCCCTTCTCCCGAAGGACTCAGGGCGGTGATTTTTCTTTTCAGGACCAGGACAGAGGAACAGTCCCTGTCCCGAGCCCTCCAGAGATTTGTGTTATAAAATAGACACAGGTCTTTCTTCATGATTATACAGATTCACTGCATTTTTCAAGGATTCAAAATGTATATTTGGGAATATATTTTACAGTAACACATTCATACTCTTGTGATAGTAGCATTAAATGAAGCTAATTCACAAGCTCTTTATTTATTAATTATTTCATTTATATCCCATCTTTTTCAGCTAATGGTTATCAGCAGTGCTGCTGCTATAATATAATAGCCACAGTGGCGCAGTGGTTAGAATGCAGTACTGCAGGCTATGTCTGCTGCCTGCTGGCTGCCTGCAATTTGGCAGTTCGAATCTCACCAGGCTCAAGGTTGACTCAGCCTTCCATCCTTCAGAGGTGGGTAAAATGAGGAGCCAGATTGTTGGGGGCAATAGGCTGGCTCTGTAAACTGCTTAGAGAGCAGGGGTGAAATGCTCCCAGTTCGGACCAGATCGCCCACTCCGGTAGCGATGGCGGCAGGTAGTTCGGACAACCGGTAGCAAAAATCCCTGTGCCCCCCCAACCATGCCCAGCTGAACCGCACGATCATCAGAGGCTTTTTTTTTACTTTTAAAAGCATTTTTTCTACAAGCTCTTCTACCGAAAAAATGCTTTTAAAAGTAAAAAAAAAAAGCCTCTGATGATTGCATGGCTCAGCTGGCATCGTCAGAGGCTTTTGAAAGCATTTTTTTTCTGCAACCTCTTCAGCCGAAGAGGTGGTAAAAAAAATGCTTTGAAAAGTAAAAAAAAAAAAAAAAAGTTGGCCACGCCCACCCAGTCACATTACCCCCCCACACCAAGCCACGCCCACAGAACCAGTAGTAACAAATTTTACATTTCACCCCTGTTAGAGAGGGCGGTAAAGCAGTGTGAAGAGGTATATAAGTCTGTATACAGAGGTATATAAGTCTATATACAGATCTTTCCCTGAAGCATTTTTTTTAAAAAAAACTTTTCCTCTTGTTGAATGGGGGGAGGGGGAATAGAAAATGTGTCATTCTTCCTTAGCTCATGATAAAACTTAAAAGTTGCCTGTGAGCCTTTTGCCTAGAGTCTCAGTCCCTTTTCCTCTTCTATCTATCTATCTATCTATCTATCTATCTATCTATCTATCTATCTATCTATCTATTTATTATTTATTTATTTATTTATTTATTTATTTATTTATTTATTTAATTTTATTTATTATTTAAATTTATATACCGCCCTTCTCCCGAAGGACTCAGGGCGGTGTACAGCCAAAAATAAAAACATAGAAATATAAAATTTAAAACAATGTAAAAGTATATTAAACAAATTTGGCCCATATTGATTAAAAAAACCCCTTTTTTAAAAACAAATTAAAAACAATTAAAAGAGCTACGCCAGCCCGGCTTGCTGGAATAGAAAAGTTTTGAGGGCATGGCAGAAGGAGCATAGATCCAGGATCCTTCGTATCTCTGGGGGCAGTTCGTTCCAAAGGGCAGGTGCTCCCACAGAGAAGGCTCTCCCCCTGGGGGCCGCCAGTCGACATTGTTTGACCAACGGCACCCTGAGGAGCCCCTCTCTGTGGGAACATACTGGCCGGTGGGAGGCTACCGGTGGCAGAAGGCGGTCTCGTAGATATCCAGGCCCTAGGCCATGGAGCGCTTTAAAGATGGTAACCAACACCTTGAAGCGCACCCGGAACACCACCAGGAGCCAGTGCAGCTCGCGTAGGAGAGGTGTTACATGGGAGCGCCACGTAGCTCCCACAATCACCCGCACGAACACATTCCTGACCAGTTGGAGCTTTCGGGTGCTTTTCAAGGGGAGCCCCATGTAGAGAGCATTACAGTAGTCCGGGTGGGAAGTGACAAGGGCATGAGTGACCGTGCGCAAGGAGTCCCGATCCAGAAGTTTTATTTATTTATTTATTTATTTATTTATTAGATTTCTATACCGCCCTACTCCCGAAGGACTCAGGGCGGTGCACAGCCAAACAATAAAAACACATACAATACAAAATTTAAAAAATAGAATAAAATCAAATTAAATAATTTTGGCCCCGACAAATTTAAAACCCCAAACTTTTAAAACCAATTTAAAATTGAATATATAAATACTAAAAAATATTTAAAATTTTAAAAATCTTTTATAAAAGAGGGGGAAAATTAGGCCAGGCCGGCCTGGTGAAATAGTAAGGTCTTTAAGGCGCGGCGGAAGGTGCGCAGATCCGGGATCCTCCGTATCTCTGGGGGGAGCTCGTTCCAGATAGTAGGTGCCCCCACAGAGAAGGCTCTCCCCCTGGGGGCCGCCAGTCGGCATTGTTTGGCTGACGGCACCCGGAGGAGCCCCTCTCTATGGGAGCGTACCGGCCGGTGGGAGGCTATTGGTGGTAGTAGGCGGTCCCGCAAGTACCCGGGTCCTAAGCCATGGAGCGCTTTAAAGGTGGTAACCAAAACCTTGAAGCGCACCCGGAAGACCACCGGGAGCCAGTGCAGCTCGCGCAGGAGAGGTGTTACATGGGAACGCCATGTCGCTCCCATTACCACCCGCGCGGCCGCACTCTGCGCACTCTCTACTAAATTTGTTTAGTAACAAATTTCATTACTTCGCTAATATGAGTAAATAAACATGTATGATTGGTTCTTGAAAAAAAACCCTTGCCTTACAGCTTATTTATTCAGAAAGGGTTTACAGCAAGAAGTTAAGAGAAATACAGTCTTGATTCTCTAATATTATATATATTACCATACCACCTCCACTGTCAGTTTCTTTACACAATATTACAGTCGTAGAAAGCACTTATCCTTTATTACTGTTTTAAACATAAGAAACTGTGATCTTTTTCAAGAACCCACACAAATCAATATATGGTTGATCAGAAGGAAAAAGTCAAAGCCAAGGCATACCAAAGTATAAAGAATGAATGGCCCTTAAGATACGAACTTAAAAAAAAAAGTTGATTATAATAGTGGTGGTAGCTAAAGTAATTTCCTGTACAGGTTTGAATGTACATATGACAGATGGGTTTACTTTGGTTTCCAGCCAGTGTTACAGAAGCCAGCACTGTGTCTTATTAAGAGATCCACTTTAGCTGCCAGTCTTTATTGAACAAGAAAAATAGGGTATTTAATTGGCCTGTCAGAAATATTTTGCATCTTAATTCTACAGAATTCAGCCACTCGTTTACCCATAAAGCAGATGCCCATTCTTAACGCAAACTACCAATAGAATAACTGAAGGATTACTGGCCAGCAGCATAACAAAATGGGTTTTTGACAGGGTATTGTGAAATATATATATATATTATAAACCTCTACAATCAACTAGCAGTTCAGAAAGATATTCCAAGCAATGTTGGAGTGGTTTTCTTGGCAATCCATTAGTGCCACTCCATGAATGAATCTGTCATACCTGAAGTGCTTGGAATAGCACCCTTCGCTACTCATGAGATCTTTAGCCTTTCTATTTAAAGGTAAAGGAGGTTATTCCTATCAATGTCTATTTTTGAAGCAAGCTCCCTTGAACAATTGGAATTCTGAATAAATATTCCACTAGATCAGGAACACAAATGAGTTATGAGTGCAAATACATTGAAGGTCTATAGACAAGGAAAGATTGAAAGCAAAGAGGTCCAGGCAGAAAAACAACATCATGGCTTCAAAATCTAAGGGATTAATTTGGACAAAAATCAACAGCACTTTTTAGTGTGGCTGTTGATAAAAATAGGATCGTCAACATGATTACCAACGTCCAATGATGGATATGGTACAAGAAGACATTGTTATATACAAGGGGCAACCACCATTCAGTGACTGTTGGAACTTATGGTGCTGAATGGGTGGTACTTTATTAAATTTATATGCTGCCCATCTTGCTATCAACAGTGGCTCTGGTTCCAGCTATCACAGTCTCTGCCATCACATCACCTTTGCAGTTACATGATCACAAACTGGGTACTTGGCAGCCTGATCAGATCATTGCAGTATCCTGCAGTTATGTGATCATAATTTGTGAATTGTTCTTGCCAGCTTTCCATAAGAAAAATTTATGGGGAAGTCAGAAATCACAGTCATTTAAGGTCGTCATTTAATGACCAATAGTGATTCACTTAACAATGGTAACTAGGGACTGGCAGAATTGCCATTGCTAAGTTTCATGGTCACATGATGTCCACCTTATGACCTCATTTAGTAACAGAAATTCCAGTCCCAATTACCATCATTATGCAAGGACTACCTATACTACATAAAGTATTGGAATAGGATAATTCCGATTATAACTAATCCAGGAGAGAAGCAACCTAGAACTAAGGAGAAATTTCCTGACAGTTAGAACAATTAACCAGTGGAACGCTCAGTGCCGAAAAGGTTCGCCATCACTGGACTAGACAGTCATTTGTCTGAAGTGGTCTAAGGGTCTCCTACTTGAGCAGGGGGTTGGACTACAAGACGTCCATGGTCCCTTCCAACTCTTTATATTGTTATTCAGGAACAAAGTTATCCAGGTTTAATTGTCCCCATCTGCCAGGAAAATTATTGGAGTGATTTTGAGACAGTTGCCATCCACAATTTACCATATTGAAGACCATATTTTGCCTTTAAAAGCAAGATAAGGGATGGAAAGAGTGTTCAAATCACATTTAATTCCAATTCTACTAAATGTTCTATAACTCGTATATCAGTGCCTGGTACAGATGCCATAGGAAGCAACTACTGTAACAGTTCTTTCTAATTATATACCAAACAGCAAATACAGAATATGAAAATACTTCCTCTTTTATTCGTCTCTATAGTGTCTACTCTACTCTATAACCTCTACAAATTTTAAAACTTGCGTTCTCTTCTGAAAGGCATAATATTTTATATAAATAAAGAATTGTCAAAAGGATGATTTTAAGCCTGAATAATTAAGAATTAAATATATTATTCCTCCCAACAGAAGGTATATTACTAATATGTAAATATCTTCCCTGTTTTATCTTGCTTTTAGAAAAGAAAAAAAGTGGCAAACTTAAAAAAGAAAACATTGACATATCACTCAATAAACAAAGCTCATTGAAAGACGGTGTTTTTGAAACGCACATGTTGTGTAAAAAGTTATGCCAGTGTACAACAGAGGAAGGAAAACAGATGGAAGCTTCTCTCGAGGGTAGTATAGATTTAGCAGCATTGGGTTCTTTCCACAATATGTGTGTTCCTTTGTTTCTCATAAGTTAAAATGTTTCAAGATTTAAAACCATATTTATTATCATTCAAAAGCACAATTAGGTTTTAATGCATTTTTCAGAAGTGCTGGAAATTCCAAAAAAAAGGATTACGATTATTTAAATCTAAGAGCCAAGAGCTTTGAGTCAGAAACTATTGTTCCGTGTAACCTGCTTGGCAGTATGTTCAGCGTCTGATGCTTCCTCTATGCAGCTGTTTCTTCCTTCTTCTTTTCTTCATGATCTTGTAACCATGCACTGAAGCAATATTTATGTTTAATTGCCTTCTGATGTAGCAGAAATATCCACTGAGTGAAGGCTTTGTAGCCCTGAATAAATTTTTCTAATGTTTATACCACTAGAAATATTATCAAGAGTTCCACAGATATAGAGGAAATATTTCTCCTAGATTTTATTGAAATATACAGAAATTGAAACAAAACGGTTTACTAATCAACAGCCAACCACCCACAAACATTATTTGATACGAAAGCACATTAATAGTTGGACATGCCTTGGGAATTAGAAGGAATGGAAAACAGAATATAACTCTTTTTTCTGCATGGAAGTTCCATTTTCTTGGTCACAAAAAATATCTTCTTTTAAACTTAAATCCCTGAAGTTCCACTGAATATTCAACACGATCTTTTAAATACCTCTTTTCCCATTATTCCTGGTTGTAGAATAACTATAGAAAATTCCTTTAAAAATTGTATATAAACAGTGATGCAACAGAGCAGGCTCTGGCACCAAAAAAATGTAGAAACTGTCGTTTATTTGTGGTGTCTTGCAATTGGCTACCAGTTTTTAAATGTTCACAGTCCATCAGTCGTTTCTGCAATTTTTTTATGGCAAGCAGGAAGCAAGGAAGGAAGGAAGGAAGGAAGGAAGGAAGGAAGGAAGGAAGGAAGGAAGGAAGGAAGAAAGAAAGAAAGAAAGAAAGAAAGAAAGAAAGAAAGAAAAGAAAGAAAGAAAGAAAGAAAGAAAGATCCTAGCTCATGAAATGTCACAGAAACTCCAAAGAACCCTCATGGTATATATGTTTAGGAGAAGGGAGTTTGTGACAAAAGATCCTTTCAGATTTTTTAAATAGTGGTATTTTGAGAATAAAAGTGCACATTTAATCTTTGAATGCAAGGTAAATATGCACTTTCAAGAACAAATTATTTTCATTCCAGCATCCAGCTCTCAGTACTCAGATTTCTAAAGTGGCTCCGTTTCCTAGAAAGCGCTTGGCCGCTCGTGACAAATTGATCTATTCTAGTATTGGTTACCAATAGCTGAGACATCAATTATTGATGTGCCTGTAACACTAGGAAGTGTGTCCAAACACAAATGATCATTATAGCTTTACTGTAGTGTGGTATTCACAAAATAGAACTATAAGGGTCTTTAGCCTTTAAGATGGCAGCCTTCAATGTTTGCTTGTTGACAAGGCACAGCAAAAACAGTAGAATTTATCTTCCAAGTAAAAATTAGAACATAGCAGATATAATTCAAAGGAGGAGGAGGAGGAGGAGGAGGGAACTATAGTGCTATTGCTATTACTATTCCTAAGAATTACAATCAACACAACTTATCCTGGATGAAGTGTTCCAGTCACCAATGTATATCCTTTTTTATTTTTATTTAGAAACATTTGTACCATTTTTAGTCAGAGAAAAAAAACAATCTAAATACCTTAAGTTAACTGGAGCTATACAAAATTGTTTCAAGGTATTGTTAAATAATAATAGGTGAAACCAAGGGATGAGGCAGGAAAAATACAAGTGACGGATTTAAGACTTTTATAAGTGTAAGATATACCATCACGTGGCATGTGATTAGATATGACAATTGGGAGTAAAAGTAAGAGTAAAAGTTGCCAGGGTATATCTGTGAATTCTTCAGTTTGCAAATATGAGTTTCTACTTCTAATAAAATCACAATTGCTTCCATTTTTATCTGAAATACTGAGTAGCTAAGTGACCTAAATTTGAACTGAATTATGCAGTTGCTTGAATAAGACACTAGAGGGAAACAATACAATATTATTCAGTGGAACCTCAGAGCTCCAGGTAATTTTAGAAGAGCACTTATTTAGGAAGACTTGCAGTTGAGTTTCACTTCCTACTTGTAGTCTCATCACCTCATCTGTGTTTTGTTCAACACTTTCCAGAAAATCTCACAACTGGAGTTCCAAACATACCTACGAAAATTGTCACAAAGGTTCAAATATGGCACCACTAATGGTGTAATTGTATAATTTTTGGATTTAGTTGTGATCTTGATTCACTCAAGTGACTTGCACAACTAATGCAGCATTGGTAACTATCCAAATAAGGCATTTTTTAAAAAACCAGTACTGTTAAGATATTTCTCATGATTGCCAAATTATGATACCAATTATCAAAGCTGCATTAAAACAAGATAAGACACCAAATGCATTATTAAAATTGTGTTTAGAATTAGAAAAGTAAGAAATAAGATAGTCTTGTCCAAATTCTTTTAGTTTCTCTCTCTCCATCTCTGTCTCTCTCCTTCCTCATACACAGGAAATTATACTTTTTTTAAGTGGAAAAAATATTTCTTCACCTTATCACTGAAAAATCAGTTAATTTTCATTTTGTAACAGGTGGATCAATTAAGGATGAGGAATCGGGAATTAATTTGCTAGAAGCACCGGCCAAGGTGCCTTAGCTTATTACATTATGTTGGCATTTAAGGCCAATTATATTTATATGACTTACTTTATTTTTCCCAATAAACATGGCAGCTGATTATATCCATATGAACTTGTGGTTCAACTCATTGATATAAAAATGCTTATTCTGAGATTCAGCCAGTGTCTACTGTTTTCATTCTGCATGCCATTTTCATGAGTTCTTTACAGTAAAGATACCTGAGACTCAAGTAAACCTAATTCCATATGGAATTATGGAAGGTTCTGGTTACCACCTTTAAAGCGCTCCATGGCTTAGGACCTGGTTATCTACGGGACCGCCTGCTACCACCAATAGCTTCCCCCCGGCCAGTACGCTCCCATAGAGAGGGGCTCCTCCGAGTGTCGTCGGCCAAACAATGTCGACTGGCGGCCCCTAGGGGGAGAGCCTTCTCTGTGGGGGCACCTACGATCTGGAACGAGCTCCCCCTGGAGATACGGAGGATCCCGGATCTGCGCACCTTCCGTCGCGCGCTTAAAACGTTTTTATTTCATCAAGCTGGCCTGGCCTAAATCTTCTCCTTTTTTAAATTTAAATTTTAAACACAAATTTTAATCTGTTTAATTATGGGGTATTTTAAAATTCAGCCAAATTATTTAATCCATTTTAATCTATTTTAAATTTTGTATCTCTGTGTTTTATCTTCTGGCTGTTCACCGCCCTGAGTCCTTCGGGAGAAGGGCGGTATAGAAATTTAATAAAATAAAATAAATAAATAAAATAATAATGTTTGTTTGACTCAAATAAGCCTAACTCCATGTGGAATAATGTCTATTTTGAGCCAATTTTCCAAGCTATATGAATACAGAACTTTGGGTATTTTTTGCCTGAAGTGGGAATGTTTTCCAGCATGTGTTATAGGAAAAGAACGCTTGACCCGAATCTCTTCTAGATAAATGGTCAGATGCTTCAAGAATATTAAAGCTGAGTAATTGATTAATTGGAAAGCTGGCAATGAAGATGATCACCATAAATATCTCTCTACTCAAATATTTGATCAAGCTATATTGAAACCCCTGAAGAAAAAGTAACAAAACATTCCAAGCAACTTCCCATGGTTGCTTTGAGTCATACCAGTTATTTTTACAGAAGTTCAAATTTATCACACAAACTTGGTTTTCCTCCCCCAAGTTCAAAAACAAACAATATTAAAATGCAGATTAAAGTCAGGGAAAGTTCTTACACTATGGGGGATTATTTATAAGCTAAAGTACAGAACATTTCTGTGACATGTTCAGTTTTAAAATCTTAGCTTAAAGCATCTGCCAATTATAATTACCGGTTGCCTGGACATCTTAGCTGCCTGCTGGGCACTGGATTTCTGTACTCCCTCAACCCTCAAAAACCAGACCTTTGAATAACAAGAATTTTTACTTTGAATAACAAGGATGTGGTGGGCAGCCAGTTTTAAATGAAATCCTGATTCCGTACAAGAAAGCTGGTGAATAAATATAATATCTGCATTCAAATAGTAATAATCTGCATAAATTGCAAAAAACATGACATGTGCAAGTCAGCCAAGGCAAAGTGGCTCGGCTTAGAGATCACTGATCTCCAATACTCTCAGGCACAAAAATGTGTGAAAAGGATAAGGAAGCTGTAGCTGACTTTCACAGCAGATATCCTGCCACCAAAATGTGAATCCACAGAATTCGCTATGTGCAATCTTGGAAAGCTGCTGAAAGTAATAAAAGCAATGTGGAACTCCACGGCCCAATCAAACTCAGCTACCTTCCTATCTAAGCCATGTTTCGTTCTTTACCCTCTTCAGCTAGCAAGCAGCACCTTGAATTAAAAGTTTGAACACCTTTGAAAGAAGTTCGGAATATCTTTTTAAAAACTACCCAACTGAGGTGTTAAGGCTTGGAAGAGGGTTCTTACAGACACCTGGGAGTTGACTAGTAGTAAATGTTAACACCACCATGTGAAAGTCTTGCCAGGTTGCTTCTAGGCAGCTGCTGCTGATCTTTTCAACACATTGTTACTAACTTTAATTAATTGTTTTCTCTCCCTGCTCAGCAAATGAGTATATCAGAGGGATCATCAACACAAGAATCAGAGGGGAAAGAGTCCTTTTTTTCTGGCTGCCAGAATGGCATGAATTTTTTAAGCATCCCAGTTAAAGAAAGACACTTTATAGCTGAGATAGGGGTGCTATATATTACAGGGCATATATTAAAACCTATTGGGCTGGTAATGTGAAATATGTTTAAAGCACATGATAAAAAAATGAACATCTTATGTTTAGCTTATATGAGGCATTAAAACAAAAAAAATGGACAAGAGTTTATATTTTTCAATTCGTGTTTTCTTCCTACTGACTGCATAGACACTTACTTCCATGTTTATCATTATTGTCAACAATTCAGAAGAATGTTTGTTGCTTTCAGTCCTGAGAGAGGCTAGCCTAGTCCACCTTTTCAAGATCACCTCAGGTTGGCCAATGCTGTCACTTCCAAAGCTGAGAGACTTGAGAGTCATGGCATAAAAAGAAATAATAGCTGCTATCGTATCACTGTTCTGCTGGGCCACTGTTCTCCTTATTATCAATTATATTGATAATATTGTATTTTCATCGAATAGAGAATCCAACCAGGTTCAAATTCCAAGTATAAGTTAAAACAATATAATTATATTTGGGACATGTTGGGCCCACATTTTTAAACCAAACATATATTGAGGGGTACTGAATTAGAAGAATACAGCTCATCTGTCTGGAACCCACAATGCATATCATACATTAATACAATTGAACGTGTCCAGAAATATTTCACAATATTTCACTCCTCTGCTCGCAACAAAATACCTTATGCCACCAGACCTGAAATTCTGGACCTAGAAAACGTAGAACTACACCGCCTTTAGTATTATCTACTACAATGTCCTACCTGTCAATGACTACTTCAGCTTTAACCACAACAATACATGAGCAAACAATAGATACAAACTTAAAGTGAACCGCTCCAAACTCGATTGCAGAAAATACTACTTCAGCAACAGAGTGGTCAATGTCTGGAATGCACTACCTGACTCTGTGGTTTCATCCCAAAACCCCCAAAATTTTAACCCAAGACTGTGTACTGTTGACCTCACCCCATTCCTAAGAGGTCTGTAAGGGATGTGCATAAGAGCACCAGTGTGCCTACTGTCCCTGTCCTAATGTTTCCTCTATTTGTATCTATTTTATGTATTCAATTCATGCTTATAATTATATAAATTACCTAATACGTTCTTGACAAATAAATAAATAAAAATAAGGCATGGTTTTAACACTGGAGGAAGAAACACCAATAATCTGAAGCATGCTAATGGCATTTCTCCAAAAACACAAATGATTTGGAAGCTGAGATTATCTCTATAACTACAAAGATCAAAATCATGCAGATAGTGGATTTTCTTGAGATACTCTATGGAAATGAAAGCCAGGCTTTTGGCGGGGGGGGGAGGGGGATCAGGACTGAAAAAATACTAATGGTTTTGAATTTTGCTATTGAAAAACACCCAAGAAAATGAAGAACTGCATCATATCGGAGTTCTTGAACCGAGTTCTTGATCAAGGTACAAATGACCAGACTCAAATTATATTTTGGACACATTATGCAAAGATCTAAGCTGCCTTGAGAAGCCTATAATGGTAGGAAAGATGGAAAGAAAGAGAAACAGGTTGACCAGTAGCAAGGATTGACTCAGTGATAAAGAGCTGCAGAACTCTATTGGGGACAGGTATGTGACTGAAAGCTCGGAATTAAACATGTTATATCAATATGCAGATTCAAATATTTCTATTCTTAACACTGAATCACTTAAACTATGCTGTATTATATACTACACTATTAATATCTATGCCTATGGATCAGTGGTGGGTTGCCCCTGGTTCAGACTGATTCGCAAGAACCGGTAGTAAAATCAGCAGGAGGCCCCACCCATCATCCCGGATGTCATCATCAGCATGCGTAGAAGCAAGGTGCATGAGCAGAAGCAAGGCGCGTGTGCAAGGGAAGTGAGTGCGCGAGCGCGATCCCGTTGCGAACCGGTGGTAAAGGTAAGTAGAACCCACCCCTGCTATGGATGTATCTAATTCCTAAATTTTCTATGTATAGTTCTGCTCTTTACTGAATCATCTTATAACAAAGCCATCAGCCCCTATTTATTCACCTTCTACTTAGTTGGATTTTGTTGCTATCTGCTGCTCTTCTGAATTATTACCTAAGCATTGGCTTTGTAATTTCTTCAGCCAGGGTTGGGGTAAAAAAATGAAAGTGTCTGCCAATTGTTGGCTGGCTAGCTATCTGCACTGTCAGCATCTCTATGGGGTGGTAGGTCTGCTAAACTCTGCTTCTGGCTACTCCGATCCCCCAATTGCAAATTCTTCCTCTCCTACACCATACAATTCTTCCTTTAATACCCATCCACACTCTGATGCTTTCAGCATTTTCCTTGTATAATTGGAAACTGGGTGTTGTCCGATGCTCTTCACAGTCTATCTATCTTACACAGGAAATAATATGGAAAAAGCAAGACCATCACTGATTCGCAAGGAGTATTATTCATTTTTCTTTCCTTTTTTTTAACTTTATGGGCTGATCTGCATGCCATCTCAATTACAGAGTGACTCTAGGCAGCTTACACAATAGACATAACTGCCAGCCCTTTTATTTATTTACTTTATTTTATTTTTTAGATTTCTATACCGCCCTTCTCCTTTCGGACTCAGGGCGGTGAACAGCCAAGATAAAAAACATTTATACACAAAAGTTAAAAATAGATTTAAAATAATTAAATAAATTTGGCCCGTAATTTAAAACATTTCAATTAAAATCCATATCAAATTTTAAAACCAACCATAAAATCAGGACAGCCCGGCTAACTGAAAAAAATAGGTTTTTAGGGCCCGCCGAAAAGTCCGGAGGTCGGAGATCACTCGTATCTCTGGGGGTAGATTGTTCCAGAGGGTAGGTGCCACCACAGAGAAGGCTCTCCCCCTGAGGGTCGCCAGCCGACATTGTCTGGCCGACGGCACCCTGAGGAGGCCCCCTCTGTGGGAGCGAACTGGCCGGTGGGAGGCAATTGGTGGCAGAAGGCAGTCCTGTAAGTACCCCGGCCCTAAGCCATGGAGCGCTTTAAAGGTGATCACCAACACCTTGAAGCGCACCCAGAAGTCCACCGGAAGCCAATGCAGCTCGCACAGGAGAGGAGTCACATGGGAGCGCCCCGTCGCTCCCATAATCCCCCGCGTGGCCGCATTCTGCACCAGTTGGAGCCTCCGGGTGTACCCCAAGGGGAGCCCCATGTAGAGAGTGTTACAATAGTCCAGACGAGGTAGGCCAGTTCAACAAACAGACCTGGTAGGGATTCTGGGAATGTTCTTTATTCTTATTAAAACAGAATCTTGGAAGTTTCTCTCTGCCTCATCTTAAAGATTCACACATTCCTTCCCCATTCCCAAGACCAAGTCCGCATTTTTTCACAAGAGATGACAAGTCACACCTTCAATTACACGCAGAGACCATCGCTAGCTAATGGCAGCTTGCAGAACATAATTATAATGGGCAAAGTGAGAAGCACCAGTGGCACTTTGGAGCCATTTTTAAAGGGGATAAAGCATGACCCTTGCATTTTTAAAATAAATCTTGCAAAACAGATCCTATCATAAAACTTTTTACTGTGTAATGAAAAAAGAGACATTTTCTAAGATATAGTAGTCATTAATCTTTCCTATGTGGACAATTATACCAAGAAAAATGACAAATACTTTCCATCGATGACAATTATGTGAAAAGACACCAAGCTTCAATGTTAATCACTGCTAGAGTATATTGATAGTGTAAACAAAGGCACTCAAAATTTAGTTACATTTCCAAACTGGACCACTGCATTCTTTATCAAAATATTTTTTTCCAATTTTTCTAAATTAGCCTTATGAAGAAGATAATTATACCTTTTGCCTATTCTTCAACTCAATGCTTCTACACATATTTCTACTGTTTAGAGTAAGTGTAGTATGTGATCTCCACTCTGTAATCTTATGACCATATCAGCAGCTTTAAGATACTCATAGAAATGCTGCACCTAGTTGTGGTGAAATACATCTTAGATACAACCAGGAGGTGTAAGAGGTTTTCTTTTCTGTGGCTTCACTAAATCTTTACAATTTTCTGCCAAAGGTTTCATGTTTTTAAATCAGATTTAATTGCATGCACTTTAGATTTACATATATTTTAGTCATCTCTTTATGTTCAATTGTAACTTGTTATATATTTTTAAATTATTATTGTTAACCACTTTTGATGACAATGTATGAAGCTGCAATATATGATAATCGTCTTTGTCATCACAAAAAAATCCTACATCTAAACTTCCCTTCTTCCTTTAATTAACAATTGATTTTAGTGAAAAAGAATCATGAAAGTTTTAAAAATTATGGCATCAGATCTTTTCCAATTCAGTGCCCTCCTGTCCCCTTAAACTTAAACTTCCAGAATGCCTTTCACAAAGTTGGAGTAAAAGAAATGAGCTTAACTTTGATTACAGCCCACATTATTATATTGCTATTATCTGTAGAAGTGTACTAAAGTTTACTAAAATCTATGACTTAATAAGAGCCGAGGTGGCACAGTGCAGTACTGCAGGCTACTTCTGCTGCCTGCCGGCTGCCTGCAATTTGGCAGTTCGAATCTCACCAGGCTCAAAGTTGACTCAGCCTTCCATCCTTCTGAGGTGGGTAAAATGAGGAGCCAAATTGTTGGGGGCAATATGCTGACTCTGTAAACCGCTTAGAGAGGGCTGTGAAGCACTGTGAAGCGGTATATATGTCTAAGTGCTATTGCTATTATCTGTAGAAGTGTACTAAAGTTTACTGAAATCTATGAGTTAATAATTTCTTGGTTTTCAAGTTCCCTTATAGATTAATATGGTTACCTCTGAAGATGTATTAATGACCTAAGTCCATCAAACATTGGGCAGCACAAAAAAGAAAAAAAGTTAAAAAGAAACAAAGAATATAAATTGGTCAAAATTGAATGAACTTTTATGCAAGAACACAGATTACTCAGGTTTCTGACCACTTGTAAGGCTTTGCTTTAAAAACATATTTAAAATTAAAATAAAATATTGGTGCTAAAGTGAGAATTACTTGAGCAGTAAAACGTATGCAACAACATAGCACTATCAACCTTCTGATATAAGCTATAGCCCATCATTAATTCAAAAAAGGATCTATAAAGTTTCTGATGGGTACAGAGAAGCTTTGGGTTTGACTTTTTTTAAATTCACAAATCCTTTGTGAATTAGTTGATTTGGGGCAAATTCATACAGTGTTTTTCTCACATATCATCTGTAATAATTACAGAGCTTCCTGCACTTGGCAAATTACTTACTCTAACAGCTGCTTTGCCATTCTCTCTTACACAATCGCATCACATTTTTTGTTCCTTAAGTGGATTGTGTGAATTCACCTCTTGTAAGGAAAAGGTTGGAGTATAAGAAAAAGAGCTGACACAGTACAAATTATTTGGGCAAAAGGCAGAGTTAGCTAGAGATCATTCTTTTCTCTAGGGCCCCATCAGCACTCGGTTAAGAAGAGAGGAAAGATGGAATAATATTTTAGCTTTGAACTCCAAATGATTTCTACTTACCCAAACACACGGACTGCAAGAACAAAAGAGCAAGGAAAATACTCTTGGTTGAACAAGGAGACTTCATGTTTCCTGAAAGAAAACAGAAATCTTTATCATTTCAGCCCTACTGTAGGTAATAGGTCTGCCTTCTTAAGGGACACTCATGCCATTAAATGAAATAAGATCACATCCCCAAATATAAAATGGCCAAAAAGTGTCCCCAAAACATATCTAAGTGCAAAAATAAAACAAAGCCTTGAATTGAAGAAAACAGTGCATAGTTCTTTCTTAAAAGATAAGAAACCACATAAGTAGAAGAAAAAATATTCTGTTTTCCCTATTACCTGACTTATAGAATAATAAGTGTATGTCCATGAGCTCAATTTTGCAATAGTAGATTATTGGGTTTTTTTTCTGATATATACCATGTTTCCCACAAAATAAGACAGGGTCTTATATTAATTTTTGTTCCAAAAGACGCATCATGGCTTATTTTCCAGTTAGGTCTTATTTTGGGGAAAATACAGTACTAAACGCCTCCGTCTGCTGACCATCTTAACTGGGGCATATTTTTGGGGTAGGGCTTATATTACAAGCATCCTGAACAATCACGCTAGGGCTTATTTTCCGGTTGGGTCTTATTTTCGGAGAAACAGGGTAATATTGTTGGCTTATTTGCCTCTTGTTGCACACCAGACACATAACATGTATTACTCTTCCCTCTACCCTAGTTGTGACTTACACACCCATACCAAATCAGTAGGAGGCTTCAACTTTGGTCGCTACCGGTTCGCTTGTGGGCACGCAACACTTCTGCGCATGCACAGAAGCTTCTGCGCATGCACAGAGACATCCGGGGGGGTGGGTGGAGCCTCCCGCCACCACTGCTACCTGTTCACCCAATCTGGGGCAGACTGGTAGTAACCCACCACTGTACCACATTCTGTACTGGACTATTGCTAAAGAAAACAACCCTTTCTTATTCTTTACCCAAGTTTTGATTGGGTGATTTACCACATTGCTCTGCCAACTGGCCCTAACCCTACCAGGTCATTGTTACAAGATTCCAGTAGAATGTAGGATAAACTAATTGTTTGTTGAAAAGCATAATAATTCCAGAGTTTCATAATGAGTTACGGACAGCAACAAAACAGGCAAGGCATAGAATGAGCACCACCACCAGCAAATATTAAGATATCTGAACTAATGCAGTTGTGAATAATGAATACTATAATTAAAATTGCAGTTGCGGAACAGATCAGATTAGCCTGCCTTTCAGCCTAGGTACTGCATTGAAGCTGTGCTTCTTGTATGTACTTAGTGATCAAAGATTGGTAGCAGAAATTCCACCATATAAATCTTGCTGGATAGCCCAAGGCCTGGAGTATATGGCTTATGTTGATTGTGCATCCTAACAAGGACTTACTCATCTGTTCTGTTTTTGACAGAGCTATCTCCCCTCAAATAGGAGAACATCATGTTCTTCTGCCCTAGATGCTAAGTAAAATTATACTGAGGTGCTTCATTAGATCCAATCAGTATTCCAATATAAACAGGTTTGCCACTTTTTCATCTATCTCCAGTCATGCAAAAATTTGTGCTTGGCAAGCTCTAAATGTATATAACCTTTCAAAGCAGAATTAGGACAGAGTGCCACGGTGACTTAATTTTTGTAGAGGAGAACCACGTTCATGGCAGCAAAAGCATTTCATGAAGTAAGTTGCATCTCACAAAAGTTTGTGTCCGACTGATTCCATGATTTAGGAAGGATCACTGTCCTGATCATCAAGTCACTGATCCTGAATGACTCAGGGACACAGATGCACTTAGCAGACCAAGTTCATGCAGCAACAGAAACCATTTTCCACAGTACCCCACCATCTGTTCGTAATATTGTCTCTTTTCTATCAAATATAGCTATGGTTCGCATACTACTATCTCTGTTACCTTAAAACTAGATTATTGAAATGTTCCCTATAATGCATTCCCTAAAAACTAAATGGAACATCCAATTTAAGCAAAACTGACGTTATGTCTAATTAATACGGTATTGTTTAGCATTTGTTTGCTACTATATTGTTCTAGTTGTGAATCACTGACAAAACAGTTTATTTTTAATACACCTGTTTTTGCCTCTTCTTCCATGCTGTACCAGGCTCCCTGTGGCAAATCAAGGATGCTGCCTCATCATAATCATTTGTCCCATGAGGTTCTTGAACAAAATGTATAGGCTTATTTTCAGCATATACAGAACACTATTTCTGTGGATTCTTCACTGAGGTTCAAGGTCAAAAATGTTGAAAGTACCACAGGCATTATTTTAGTGGACTGATTCTCAGAAGCTTAAGGTAAGACGGAAGAGTTTTCATAGTACTGAACAGATTTAATTTGCAAATCAACATTTTTTTATCATGCTAACTCAGTTACCATTTTTTATATGGTTTGTTTTTAGATGTTTCTTGAATAGTAATATATGGCTGCATTTCTGGGTAGGATGAATTATGATTCTAAATAAAAGAGACATAGATTTTCAAATTCAAGATATCACAGGAATGTCAAAAAATAAAGAAGGGACAATAGCACTTTAAATGGAATTAAAACTGCCTAAAGGAAAACATTCTTTCTTTTCAGTGGAGCTTCTACCAAAAAAGAGGGGGGAAAATCCCAGTGGACTATTTCTAGTAGAAGATACTTTATTCTAACGTGTTCTTACACCCTGAGCACAGCTGTGATATGCTAGGAACTATATTAACATGCAAGCCAACACAAGCATTTTACTATGCCTCCAGGAAAATTGCAGACATGGATTATTTGAGCATACATTTATAGATACTGAAGGAGGGAAGGAAGAATAGAATGAAATGTGGCAGAGTGATTTCACTTGTGCCTATGTTGCTTCCTTAGAACCAGCTGAATTAAGAGCAACAAAACTTGAGTTCTCATCCTGCCTTCAGCACAAAAGCCAACAATACTATTCTATTCTATTGTGGCCGACACCCATTATTTCTTCATATGGTAAACTGACCATACTTCATATTGTCAATTGACAGTAAAGTTATAGTACTATACTGGACAGGTACTGTAGCTATTTCAGATCATGTTCCAATAACATTGCCAGTTACTACAAGCAACATGAAGATTATCCTTGCACTGTGTGATCTACTGCCAGTGAAAATTTACTGTTCTCCATAAACACTGCAAGTATAAGGTTCTATCTACCAAATGAAAATCTGAATGGTGAAAAAGCAGAGAGATCATAACTTATTTATTCAGAATCTCAAAATGTTATATACTGTGCTTTTTCTCTATTCTTCCAGTCTTAAGAGTCTAGGCACATTGAGTTTTACAAGAACAAAAGACTGGGGGAAAAAAATCTCGCTAGAATCTGGCATGGTACGCAGTCCAGGAAATAACCAGGGAGCATTCAATGAATGAAAAGAGTTTCAACTGAAAGTTAGGTTAAAGACAACCATGGATAATCATAGGATCAATCAATTCATAGGAATTTATTTACTGGCAAAATATTCATTCCCACTGCAAAAATACCTCTACCCAAAATCTAGAATTTTGCACAGCACTTCAGATGAGCTGCATATGCCAAACGATGAAAATATCCTTAAAATCACAGAGCTTATGTCTGAGTTTGGTGTTGTATTCTAGAAGCATCTGGAATATTTCACCAACCAAGTTATTTACCTTGGAAAACAAATCAGAATGAGATCATACAGTTACTGGCAACAAAAGTCAAAGAGAAGATTGCTGCATTTCTGAACTCAACAAGACATTACGCTGTTATTCAGGACCATGTATCTGTCGCAAGCCAAATGGAAAAAATGACTTTAATGGTTCATTTTCTAACAGCAAATGAAGTGGAAATATCAGAGCAATGGAGATCTCCAGAGAGCATTCTGTCAAATGCCTTTATACCGACGATATTCCAGAACATGGTATGATGAATGTGCTTCTTAAAATGCTAGGAGATAAAGAAATTACAATCGATAACACGAGTGTCAAGACTACTACAGCATTGTCCATCTGAAAGAAAAGGACAGATCAGTGCAAACACAAATCTGACACTTAGGTTTTCATATATATTCAGTATTCTTATACTGTATTTTTTTTTCTTATTCCCTTAACTTGGTGGAGGCTGGCTGCTGAGCTTTTAAAATGTAATTCAATGTGTCCATCTGCATTGATGCATTAATAGAAAACATTGAAACAACTTCTGAGGCATTATGGGAAAATTGAGTGGGCACAATTAAGCTACCAGGCACCAATTCAGAAGCCAGATGATGCCCAATTGCCATGTTAGATAATGCTTTCACTGTTGATGGGAGAAAAATGATTTTAAAAATGGACTCACAAGAAATACACTTAACTTCACATTTCTAAGTAGTTTAGCTCAAGAACATACAGGGTCATACAGCTCAGGAAAAACAGCAGCTTCGGTGCTGTAAAATATTTTAAAATTCTTCCTTCAACCTGAGGAAAATCTTCCCCAACAACGCAGGGTACTGGGATCAGTTTTGACATGATAAATGCATGCCAGTGATTCAGATGATAAACTGAAAGATATAATTCAGTCATATCAACTCCAAAGACTATTCTATATAGAAGTAGGATGAACACCTTCTTTTGAACTGTGTTTGTTGCTCTGTGAATTCCTTTGATATTCCTGTAACAGCTGCCAGTAGAGAAGACAGCCACTTCCAAATTGAAATGAATAAAAACAAACACATTTCAATGGCCTGTGGACCTTCAAATCTTTACAAAAAGAAGACACAGAAAGCGCCTACCTGGATTATTCACACACATTAAAATGCTAGTCTTTGGGAGCAGTGCGGTGGCCTAGAGATGGAGCTCTCGTCTCACACTCAGGAGGCTGTGGGTTCAATCCTAGGTAGAGGCAGATATTTCTCTCTCTGGGCACAATGAGAATATATCTGCTGAACAAATTCAGTTGCCCAGATTCTACCCCGCAAGGGATTATGGGGTTGTTAAACGATGATGATGATTAAAATGTTAAGTCTTTACTGTGCAGATAGGAAAAGTGACATTTGCTGTTTATTTAAAATAAAGCAGTGAAAATAAAATATCGTGGGCAAAGAACAAACAATAAGATATTTCTTTTCAGCTGCCCTTGCAAAGCTAGTACATGACAGCTGGGCTATGACTACTTTTAGGATTTCAGCTGGGACGCGATAACTGAGCATACATCAATTTCCTTTTAAAAATGTTGTCAACCTCTTTAATTATGAACATTTACCTACTTATCTAAGAAGTCCTGTGCTACAGTGGTGCAGACTTCAGTCCATCATGCTATTTTTATTTTCATTCTACCTCTGCGAACATACTTTTCAATGTCCTAAAATTCTACTTCAAGGCTTCTTTTTAATATTCCAGTTTCCTAGGCAAAAGAGCTAGGTCTCTGGAAAAGGTTCTGACGCTGGGATAAATGGGAAAAAAAGAGAAGAAGGTGGACAGACTCCGTTATAGTGATGATGAATGCATCGTTACACGAACAGATCAGCAGGGGGAAAAAATGAATGTAGTCTCTAACAGTTGACATTGACTTGATAAACATAATCAAAATGTAAAAGAAAATTCAAAAGTCCAAGCAACTGTAGTTTAAAATAGAACAACACAGCGAGGGCTGAGCCTCAGGAACCCATTTATTCAATTTATCTCCTTGTTACTTCTGAGAATACTCGTTCTGCCTAAACACTTGTGTCTGCTTGAGGGTGTGTGTTTTTTTGGATTGTTGTTGCTTTTTTAATCCTTTTAAAAAAATGCCAACCCAACAGTGCATTTTTCCAACAGTCTAAATACTAACAAGACAAGTGTCTCTTCAACATAACAGGAGATTCTTAAAGGAGAGATCAACTCACTAAAGAGTTGACTAGACAAGTTGAGCAAAAGCATTCTTTTTGTATAAGAGCGTTTTTAAAATACTACTGTTAGGAAAAAAAACACAAATGTGTGGACTCATTCAAAGAGACTCTTGACTTTATCTTTGAAACAAAAATGTTTGAGACACGCAAACCTGAAGCCATGGTTACCAACTGCAAGGAAATACTCTGTTATCATGGGTGTGGATGTGTGTGGTGAGGGGATTACTTCTCAATTGAATACTAAAACACCCGTAGGATCAGATATAATAGAGATCTGTTTACTAAGGTGTTCAGTTACATCTGTCTGAAGCCCTTACTGTATTCTCTTTCTACATTCAACAGCCTGCTGCCACCTGCCAGTCTCTTTATCACATATAATAAATACCTTGTCTTAAAATTATAGATGCCTTGTTATATAGAATAACTTTGTTTTTACATAGGTTGGGTTTAGTAGTAGCTGGCAATCTGATAACCAAATGATTATATTCTTAAATTATTTGGCTGAACTCTACCAAGTTGTAAAATTCCGATGAACAATAGCCAAGGAGTGGCTGATTAAATTTGGAGGATGAGGGGGAGAAGGGGGAGGCTGGAGAAATGCCTAATTAATAAAACAATTGCTGACTATTATATTAGATTTAATTAGACTTAATAAAGGCCTTATTTTAACATTAATAACTAATGCAGCTTTAAGATATTAGAGATTGAAAATATGAATGAGATGAACATGAAGAAAATTTGTAAATAGGTACATTTTGGAGAACTTTAAAACATGAAACAGAATATTCAAAGAACTCGCCAGTGCTGCCTTTTTAAAAATAGTATCACCGTGTTGATTAAAATAAAGCAATTTTTAGTTGTGTTGTTGGAATTGTGTATCTTTTGATAACTGTAGAGCCTGTTGCTCGGTTATTTTTCACCAGTCTTAAAACTGGATAATAAGAAATTTCAATAAGAAATGGAAAAAATAAGATTTAGGGTAAATACTTTCATTTGGGCATGAATGATACTCAAATCATAATTCTTAAAAATAACAGATAAATATATAGGATAATCAGAAGCAAAATTGATATTGACAAATGTGTTTTTCTTCCTCGCAGTGGGTGGTTTATTTTAATTTAATGAGTTTTGTATTTTCTGAGCTTTCAGATTCCATGATGAAGAGCTGCCTGCACTGGAATTACAAAGTACTTTGGAATATTGTAATTTTATGGCTCATTTTGTAAAGACTGTTGAAAATGAGATTTGTTCCATGAAGAATCTCTCCATCCTACCCCTACTGCTCAGAGTGATTAAAAATGGTTCCATAATAAATAGGGTTTATTGGCATTTTATTTATAGAATAAACATGCTATTAAAGCACATGGCTATTGTAGGAGGGTAATAATAGGACAGATAGGGAACAGTAATTCAAAATCTTTATAAAGTTGTTATCGGAATAAAACTAGAGCAGCCAAGAGGATTAGGTGTCTGGAGGCTAAACTATATGATGAATGATTGGGGTAATTAGGTATGTCTAGAATCTCTAGGGATGCTGTGGCTCAGTGGCTAAGATACTGAGTTTGTTGACCGAAAGGTCAGCAGTTCAGCGGTTCGAATCCCTAGTGCTGCGTAACGGGTGAGCTCCTGTTACTTGTCCCAGCTTCTGTCAACCTAGCAGTTTGAAAGCACATAAAAAATGCAAGTAGAAAAATAGGGACCACCTTTGGTGGGAAGGTAACAGAGTTCCGTGCGCTTTTGGCATTGAGTCATACTGGCCACATGACCACGGAGACGTCTTCAGACAGTGCTGGCTCTTCGGCTTTGCAACGGAGATGAGCACCGCCCCCTAGAGTTGGGAACGACTAGCACATATGTGCGAGGGGAACATTTACCTTTACCTCTAGAATCTCTAGATGCTTGCTACTGCTGCTGCTCATATACAATCCAGGGCTCAGACAAAAAGACTGGGGTAACGTGATAGCAGTTTCCAATACCTGGGAAACCACCACAAAGAAGAGGGGGGGGGGTCAATTTATAGTGCAAATTTGTCCACCTGAAGGCAGGACAAAAAGTAATAAATGGAAACTAATCAAGGAGAAAACCAACCTAGAACTAAGAAGAAATTTCCTGTCAGTTAGAACAATTCATCAATGGATCAGCTTGCCTCCAGAAGTTGCAGGATCTCCATCGCTGGAGGTTTTTAAGAAGAAATTGGACAGCCATTTGTCTAGAATGATATAGGGTCTCCAGCTCGAGCAGGGGGTTGGACTAGAAGACCTCCAAGGTCTTCTCCAACCCTATTCAGGGTGCTATTGAGCAGGTTCTGACAGGTTCTGGAGAACCGGTAGCGGAAATTTTGAGTAGTTCGGAGAACCGGCAAATACTACCTCTAGCTGGCCCCCGAGTGGGGTGGGAATGGAGATTTTGCAATATTCTTCCCCCAGGAGTGGGGAGGGAATGGGGATTTTGCAATATCCTTCCCCCAGGAGTGGGGAGGGAATGGGGATTTTGCCGCATCCTTCCCCTGGAGAGGGGTGGGAATGGAGATTTTGCAATATCCTTCCCCCAGGAGTGGGGAGGGAATGGGGATTTTGCCGCATCCTTCCCCTGGAGAGGGGTGGGAATGGAGATTTTGCAATATCCTTCCCCCAGGAGTGGGGAGGGAATGGGGATGTTGCCGCATCCTTCCCCTGGAGAGGGGTGGGAATGGAGATTTTGCAATATCCTTCCCCCAGGAGTGGGGAGGGAATGGGGATTTTGCTGCATCCTTCCCCTGGAGAGGTATGGGAATGAAGATTTTGCAATATCCTTCCCCCAGGAGTGGGGAGGGAATGGGGATTTTGCAGTATTCTTCCCCTGGAGTGGGGTGGGAATGGGGATTTTGCAATATCCTTCCCCCAAGAGTGGGGAGGGAATGGAGATTTTGCAGTATTCTTCCCCTGCCACACCCACCAAGCCACACCACATCCACCAAGCCACATCCACAGAACCAGTAGTAAAAAAAAATTGAATTCCACTGACCCTATTATGCTATGTTCTACTTGGGAAGGCAACACAGGCCATTATTACTCCATCTTTTTACACGGAGGAGATCCTTACAACTGATATCTGACATCAGAGCTGGAAATATGGACATATGCTTCCAGTTGAAGTAATTAATAGTAGGAAAACAGAAGGAACAAACCAAATGCACAATACTCTCAATTTTAGGCTACTTCATTTATTCAGTTAAATGGGCTTAATGGCTCAAGTGGTATTCCTTTTGTCACATGTACAAACTCCCATGTAGATAGTTCCTAGATCAATGCATGAAATATATATTGTGCAAATAATCAAATTTGGAGATTCAATCAAAGTTAATTCAATGGAATTTTGTACTCAATTTAAAAGTTAATGCCTCCAAATCATTTTATTTTATTCTGGACATTTCAACCCTGGGTGTTTTTTTCCCCCTTGAATCTTCTGTCAAAACATATTTATCACTCTCAATTACTCCAAAGTCGATCATAAATTTAAAAGTTGGTTGATAGTTAGATGGGCAGCATATAAATTTAATAAATGTTTTTAAATAAATAAATATTTTTTCACAAATAGATTTGGGAGATGTTTGGTAACAATTCCCCCATGTGAATATGGTCATCCAGGCACTGCAGGAAGCATCATCAGCAAATATAAGTCTCACTGGAACTCAGTTTTCAACTTCAAAATTCGAAGAGATCATTTGTAAGGCAGCAGCTTCCTGTTTGATTCCAAATACAGGAAGAAATAGCAATTAGTCATATCTCTCAAGCTCTCAAAGAAATCTGCAAGTCCAAGTTAAGGAATCAAGGATTGTATATGAGCACCAGCAGCAAGCAATGCAAATATAAGAGGTTGGAAGAATATTAACTTTTTAGTAGGGCTAATAGGGTTGTGGAAATCCTTAAAAGAGATTCTTCTAAAGGCGGGGCGGTACTTACAAAACACCTGTTTCCTATTTGTTAAAGTCAAAATATCTTTTTTTTTTCCAGGCTTCTGAGTTTGCTATGAGAGTTGCTACCAACCATCTCCAAACTCATAAGCACTGTATATTCATTCACTATTTTGCTTCTGATATATATGTTTACCTCCTCACACAAAGTTTCAGCAATTATTACTATCTCTAAAGATAACTGCACTATTGCACACCATGGTAGTATCTTTAGCTTGGAGATCAGCTGAACACTTCCTAAATACTAGTGCCAAATTATTTGAATGCTATAGGTAACAAGAGAGGTTGGCTTATGAGGCCAAGATAAGTTAATTGTACATATTTTCAATGCACTGATTACATCAGGCTGCACTTTACCTTCTAATGACTTTTGTATATGAGAGGCACAAAATTACTGGATTCTTGCAGTTTATTTCTTATACGTTATCACTATGCAGTCAGAGTTAAAAACCTGTGAATCCTTTCCTCAGGAGAGTTCATCATTACATTTTAATTGAGATTATGAAGCCACTACGGTCAAACAAGCTTATAATTATGGCAGTGTTGTACCAGATTTAATATGTGTATGATTAAAATGCTCTTCATGAATTCAAAGTCAAGAAAGTTATTAGCAGACAGATGCAACTTAAGAATGATTCCTATATTGTATTAAGGTAGAAAACAGACATAGATAGGCATAGAAATGTAATGAATAAATAAAATAGACAATAAAAATTGCATGACAAAAGTACTGGGAATTGACAGAGCAGCCAAATGCTTACTGACTAAATTCTATTTTCCCACTAATACCTAAAAAAGAAATCACACTAATTAAAATTTACTAATTTTACTGAAGTTCTACTTTTTTTGCTTTCCCAGTATCACTTGATTGTAGAAACTCACACTCAACACATTAGACAAAGAACAATGGTGACTTTCTGATAGAACATATACGCTTCCTGATATATTTGCTATTATTACATTTAAGAGTGATTACTCTTTAAAAACAGCCTACAAATGTTTTTAAAAGAACAATAATATTACTATTGATTCTTCATGCACGACATCATATTCTTTTTACCATCTAAACTATTTTCAATCACACAGATCTTTGTATAATTTTGGAATTAACAATAAAAGAAGGAGCAGCCCTGGTGGCGTAGTGGTTAGAATGCAGTATTGCAAGCTAACTTTGCCCACTGCCAGGAGTTCAATCCTGAGCGGCTCAAGGTTGATTCAGTCTTCCAACCGGAGATCAGTAAAATGAAGATCCAGATTGTTGGGGCAATATGCTGATGTTGTAAACTGTTCAGAGAGTGCTGTAAAGACTATGGAGCAGTATATAAGTCTATTGCTATTGCTAAAACTGTCTGGAACTTTGAGCAACAACTGTATAAAAAGATTTGGATATGCAACACCTCATGTTGGTCAGTTTGAGCTATAAAAACATTTGACATTTCCTAAACATTACAGGTACTTGACTCTGTTCACAAAGTAGTTGAGATCTCAATTCTTACAAAGCATTTTATAGATTATGCTCACATATAACTATTGTTCTGGATAGAAATATTAAATATGAATGCAATATTTGTATTTTTCCTGAAGATTATATGTGAATGTGTATAGATATAATACCAAATATATTTAGGCCTATTACTCAAATTTTAAAATATCTCTTAATAAATATACATCAACAAATATTTTAATAATGACTAAATATGCATCTTGATGAATTCACCCCAGTCATCATAGATGCCCCAAACAAATGAGACACATAAAGCACATATGGGATTCCAGATAGCATACAAAGCTTAAAATATGGAATCACAGCATACAACACCTAACACTCAAGGATGAAACAATATCCAAAGTCCCCAAAGCAAGCAATCATATCAGTAGCAGCAGAGTACACCTAGCCTACTATTCCAACTGCTGATTGAAACACCCATGTCTTCAGATCGTCACAAAAGTCTAACAAGGATCATCTAAACATCCAGTGAGAAACTGTTCCAAGTGTTGTCACTGTGAAGGCACAACACCAGAAAAGGGACACCGAATATGCCCCCTCTGCTACATTTGGTGAGTTGCGAGAAAGACAGTCCCACGAATTTTAGCTGAGGAAATCAGTAAATCCAAATCAAATTTCAAAATAAAAGTAAAATGCTATTTAAATGAAGCCCCAAAATACTAACTGTGGTGCAGACAAAGTCATTTGCTAAAGTTAGGAGATTGCCTTACAGCTTTAAACATTGCTTTGTTTAGAGTTTTGTTGCTCTACTCTGCCTGCACTGTTAAGAATAGGGAGAAGGATTCAATTGAGAAACATCGACTTTAAGCAAAATGATAAGGAAGAAGATCTAAGAATTAGGACAACATAGTAAAGCAACTGTTTATATGGATGTTGGAAAGGGGCTTTGGAAACACCATGTTTTCTGCTGATGGACATTTCTCAAGCCAAAATGAAGAATCAAGAAAGACTTTACTATTAAGGGGATTATGTAACAGTGTGGGAAATGCGTAATTCAGAGAAAGAAATTATCCCTTAAAATAATCAGTGGAGTTCAAACATTACCTTTCCTAATGATCCATTCAACCCGATTAAGGAATAGCTGGAGGACAGAGGTGGCATGAGCCAAAAGAACAACAACAAGAAGATTCAACTGGATGAACACATCAGTGCAGATTTCTGGACCTGAGATTGCACAACTGCAACTTTTTCACTTCTCTATAAGCTTCAGGAATTTTCCCTTTTTTATCCTAGAAGTCTTCTTGTGATAATTCTACATAATTTCAAATGTTAGGATTCCACATTAAATTCCATAACTGCAATGTCTCCTTTGTTTACTTTTAATTTTGAAAGTAGACTCATGGGATTTGGGCAGCATATAAATTTAATAAACTGTGATTGGTTGCACAGTCAGCCAGATAATTCATCTTTTCATTACCCCTTATAGATAAAGTATCATTCCTGACACCTTACTAAATTCCAAATATGGATATCCAGCCAAGGACAACGTATGAACCTTTGACAAATAACCATCATTCTAAGTTAATATGGACAACCATATGAACTTCTGTCGAAAATCTGGCAATAGTAGATCAGAGCCAAATCATATGAGACAGAATTCCAGCTCATAAATGCATTTCCCAGAGCAAATAAACTATAACTCAACTTTATTGAAAATCCCCACTTGTCCACTATACACAAAAACAAATTTTATGTTGTATTAATCCCATTTTATATCAAAAGAGGCTAGTTTTACTGTTTAAAACAACATGAAATTGCTATTTAAAAACAAATAATTATTTGGTCATTTTCATCTATCAATTTTGAGATAATGTATTAGTTTAGGAATAACTGGTTTCAGGCTGTATTTCCAATAACTTCAATAATTCACCCTTTCAGAGACAGCAATTGGAATTGGAAAGGAGTGTGTAAATTGAATAAATTGCCAAAAAGCATTTGACAAAAATCAAATTCAATTTTAAATTGTACAGAAGTTTTAAGAAGTGCTTCAGCAAAATTAAACTGGATTGTGATTATATTAACACCCCCCCCCAAAAGAACCGATGTAAAATCATATTAAAGACACTTTCCTTTCAAGAAAATTGCTTGCAAGATGTTAACAGTAATAATTTCAGCACTTCAAGGAAGGACAGCTCCTAGTGAATTCCACTTTAACATCCAGACTACCCATTTTTTCTAATTGTTGCAAAGCTTGCAATCCAGTAATAATTCAAGTCCCAGAAAGATAAGAAATAACTTTTAATTAGCTTGTTTATTTAATTATCAAATTTACATGGCTGCCCATCTCACAAGAAACTTTACTGTTACTCTTAATACTTACTACTTTAGCATATTATAACATATTAGAACTTGAGCCTTGGTATTTCATACAATTTTAGGTAGGTAGGTAGGTAGTAGGTAGGTAGGTAGGTGGGGGAGTGGGTGAGTGGATGGATGGATGGATGGATGGATGGATGGATGGATGGATGGATGATGATCAGAACATTGTTTATCATTACAGAGTATAATAATGTAATAAATTATAGCTTTTATATGGAACAGCACTTCCTTAAAAGATTTAACTACATCTAAGCAGCATGCAAAGATGTCATGGGAACTAATATCAATGTTCATCATAGTCTAACTGCTTTTGAGAAAAATGAATATAGCACAGCATGACTTCCAATTTAAAGAAGCAAAAATTAAAAGGACAATGTCCTTTTTTTCAAAGATTAATCTTTTTGCTACTGAAGTGAAAACTTCTTTTGCTGAATACCTGAGTTTTACAGACTGGTGTGACAATTTAATTTCAGTACTTAATTGTGAAAGATAAGATTTTCAGATTTTTTTTTTTTAAAGAAGATAGAATTGCTTATTGATTTAAAGACAGTAAATCAGAAAGTGCTAATTATTAATCAATCAGGATTTCAAAATATATGCATTTATTTATTTTAGCTAATTTATATAGCCAATCAAATTAAACATGTTACTCTGGGTGATAACATAGTACACAATACTGTACTTTATAAAGCCAAAACAGAAAAAAGTAAAACATAGTTAAAAAATAGTCATAATAGTATAATCAATGAACCTCATAATCAACTCATTACACCTAACCACATACATTCTGGTTTCAAAAATATTCTAATGCCTTAGAGGAAATCTGGGAAGGCTAATAGAGTCAGGGCCATCCAGAAACTGTCAAGGCTTTGGGTGGAAACTTTCTATGCTGTTCTTCTTAAGTGGTCTACTAATTAATTAATAGTAACCGTTTGACCCTAGCTCTTCATAAGACTTTCGAGACACATCCTGGCTAAATGCTGCCAATATTTCCACTCTTGAGACCCACTTTGTCTGCATTATTTTTAATCTGCTCTAGTTTCCTCTTTTGAGTGTTCAGGAAACTTTAACAGGGCTTTTTCTTCCACTAGCATACCAGTTAAATCTAACACAGGCAGTACATCACAATAATTTTTAATCTTTATTATTTTAGTAAGCCCTGGCATTCAGTTTGGCTGCTCTCTCTTATTTCTAACCTGTCACTCTCTTTAGCTACAATCAAGTTTTCTACTATGAACAACAGCCAGAGCAGCTGAGGTCTAAATCATATCTTTATTCCAGTGACAACATATGCTTTTAAAGGGAAAGTGACTATTTCTCACTCTGCCTTAGGGAAAATTTCCATGACATGAGTTTGGTTTTTTTTTAACCTGATCATAGATCACTGGCCAGAGGCATATAAAGATAAGGTTCTCACATTTTTTAATAGGAATATCAAAAGACATTGTTCTGCTGAAATTCCCTCTTTTACACAGCTCTTAAGTAGCTCTGCTCCCTTTCTCCCTTTGGCTAATAAGAGATTATGGTCCGCCTAAAATTGTAATCCTCAATAGTATTTTTCTGGGCAGGGTTAGGCCAATTTACTACTGAAATGAAGAATCCCAAGACTCTAAGCCAGTGATGGCAAACCTTTTTGCCGTCGTGTGCCAAAAGCAGAAGGAGCGCAGGGGGGGTCGCTCATGTGTGTGCCCACACCCATAATTCAGTGCACCCCCCCCCACGCATGTGCACATGACTCCCCCACACTCCCCACGCTTTTGGCACGTGATGGCTCGGTGGGCCCGGTAGGCCTGTTTATCACCCTCTCCAGACTCCAGAGGCTTTCTTGGAACCTGGGGAGGGCAAAAACAGCCTTCCCCACTCCCTGGAGGCCGGAAACAGCCTGTTTCCCAACTTCTGGTGGGCCCGGAAGGCCTGAAAATCAGCTGGCCGGCACGCACATGCACACTGGAGCTGAACTAGGGCAATGCTCACATGCCCACCAATATGGCTCCGCGTGCCAGCTGTGGCACATGTGCCATAGGTTCGCCATCACGGCTCTAGGCTAATCTGAGGGAAAAAAATTCCAGAAAAGAGTAACAACCTATTTTTGTTTTACTTCCATGAAAACTACATTCACAAGGAGTCAAATTTGACTATTTTGATCTGATGCAATTATTTAAATAAGTGAACATCTTGTTATTATAGAGTTATTATTAGAGAGCTGGCCTAACTCTCCAATTGTTTAATTTTAATTTTAAATGGGGTATTTTAATCGTTGGGCCAAATTGTTTAATATATTTTTAAAATTGTTTTAAACTTTGAATTCTATGTTTTTTATTTTTGGCTGTTCACTGCCCTGAGTCCTTCGGGAGAAGGGCGGTATATAAATTTAAATATAAATAAAATAAAATATAAAATATGCTGTCCAAATAAGAAACAACTATGCCGAATCTCACTAAAGGCTATCCTTCTCTTCCCACAGAGACTAATCAAAACCTTACAGGAAACTCAAAAGTGAAACACAAAGACAATAGCAACCACCAGCTCATGTCCCTTGGCCACTAATATTTAGGTGCTTAGTCTCACCTCTACTGTGGGAAATATGCAACTATTATGACTAGCAGCCAATCTGCTGGTCTGGGTATTTATTAAAAACTCATCAAGTGGGTAGTTGGGAATTATATTTTGTACAAAATATACCAAATTAACTAAATGCTATATGAAAAAGTGTATGTCTTGATATTTTAAATCTATTTTATTGGATGACCCCAGCATTAAGAGATAAATTAATCCTTATCCTCTTTTTCCACAGCATTCACTGATTCACTGTCTTCCCTACACGCAGAGTATTACTATGTGTGTGTGTGTGTGTGTGTGTGTGTGTGTGTGTGTGTGTGTGTGTGTTAGAGGGAGTTGTTATATTTGGTTTTAATGGTTGTTGTTAGCCCAGCCTGTCTTGTTTGTTTCCATGTTTTTAATTGTTCTAATTACTATTATATTTTGTAAGCTACCCAGAGTTTACTAGAGTGGGTAACTATATTAAATCTAAATAATAATAATAATAATAATAATAATAATAATAATAATAATAAAAACAGACAAGTGCCTGCCACATTATATCTCCGACTTATTAATTATCAATAACGAAGACAAAAAAGTCTGGATAATGGACATGGCGCTACCTGGAGACAGCAGAACAGAAGAAAAGGAATTGCAGATTATACAAAGACTTGCAAATAGAAGTAGAATGACTGTGGCAAAAGAAAGTTAAGATAGCACCAATTGTGAATAGGCACCTTTGGTACAATCCCCAAACACCTGGGGCACCTCTTGAACATCACCAGTATTGAAAAAATCATCACCAATCACCATCAATTGCAAAAGGCAGCTTTACTTGGAACAGTTTACATCTTATGGCAATACCTTTAACACTATCAAACAACAATACCTGCCTATCCCATGTCCTTGGGAAATTCTTGATAGGTGGATAAAAGAGCCAAATCCAGTCTGAACATCTATGCTATGGATAGTACCGTGTTTCCCCAAAAATAAGAACCTGTCTTATATTTTTTTGAACCCTGAAATAAGCACTTGGCCTTATTGCCATGCGCTCAAAAGATTGGGCTTATTATCAGGGGATGTCTTATTTTATTTATTTATTTATTTATTTTATTATTCATATTTCTATGCCGCCCACTCTCCGAGGACTCTGGGTAGCTTACACCAAAGACAGTATACTAAATACTATATTGCCCCCAACAATCTGGGCCCTCATTTTACCCACCTCGGAAGGATGGAAGGCTGAGTCAACCTTGAGCCGGTGAGATTTGATCCGCTGATCTGCTGAACTAGCAGTGAGCTGAAGTAGCTGCAGTACTGCACTCTAACCACTGCGCCACCTCGGCTCATATGAAGCTTTATTTTGGGGGAAAAAAGGGTATGAGAACAACCAGCAATGCTGTCATAGTTAGCCATTAGCTGTCTAGGCCAACCTGCATGTCACCTAACAATACTCTGTTGTTACAGGCGACCTGGCCAACTGATATATAGGCTTTTGCCCAAGGAGCAATGGGTCATATTGGATGTAGACACATTTTTTTTCATTATTATTTTAACAAAAAACTTACGAGGTTTACACCTATGAAGGTTAAGCAGTCAATAAACCACTTTTTGCTAGTTGCAACCAAAAGATGATCCTCTTAACTATTTCCGGTTATATGTAATTAGATATTATACACGAAGAAATCTGGATAGTTCTAGCAGATAAATTAGTGTGCAATCATATTCTGAATACTACACTCATCACTATGTATGCTACAGATAGTCAAACTGTTTCTAGCACCACTGCCTTCCATCAAAAGCAGTGTGAAGCAGGTATATTGCAATGCGTCTGTTTTACAAAGAAGGAAAGATAAGATCATTGTTGAATCCTCTTGAGATAGTATTTGTTTCATTGTTCTATCAAATTACTTATTGTGCTTTTGATACTCATGAGTATTCCTCCTGAGTTAAGAAGTGCTAGTTGTTAGGATATGGTTTGAGCCTAACAAGTTGTCCAGGCAATATATGTGTTCTGTGACTATGAATATGTATTGTGTGACATTAAAGTTTTACTGCTGATTCATTGTAATGCTGAGTCCTGCTGTAATTAGATAATCACTGGTTGTGAACGTATTGAAGAAAGGTACTGTAACGTATTCAGTTGTTGATAAGCTACCATTGTGTGTAGAGTTGCAACCATTGTGCTATCATCGGTTGGATGGATTTGCTACCATCGTGGTTTGTGAACAGAGTGAACTTGTTATTCTAACCAACTACTGTTTGTGTGGTAAGAAGAGTTTTTGGACTTATTTAACTGGCAAAGACTTGGATTGATTTAAAGACTATGAGATTGTTTTTTCACTATAAAGTAAACTTTTGATAAACCAGTTTGCACATCTCTTATTCATTGCTCTCAGCAATGTTTCTCTGTGCTCTACACTCTGCTGGTTGGTAACACAACAACAATATCCTTAACACTAGTCATAGTGAAATCCCATTCTGTTTTCTGAATCAACACTCCATAACAGTGATGGGGGGGAATAGGCTCACTTTTATTATTATTATTTTTTTTATGCCACCCGTCTCCCCTACAAGGTGACTCTGGACATCGACATCATCATCATCATCATCATCATCGTCACAACATTGATTGTTCCATTATTGCTGGAAATTCAAGATCCATTATATTTTCTATTATACAGTGGGAAAGTTTCAACCATTCAAGGATCCCGCAAAAATTATCTCAATAAATTATGGCATTCTTATACAGATAATTATGCTTTGATCATTTGGTTTTCCTTGGAGGTTGTATGACTTAACTCATAGTATGGGACCTCCACTGTCACTTGTGTTATCATTTTGTATTTCTTAGTGTGGTGTGTAAAATGCATTGTGATTCTTTCTACAAATCATTTCAAATGATTTGCTTAGCAAAATATTTGAAACAACCAAATATGATTTCGGTATGCACAGCTGATGCTAATGAAAAATGCATTGTAGCATAATTTTTTATGTCATCCAAATGTAAGTTGCATTGAATTTAACAGGACTTACTTTCATAGTACATTATACTATCCACTTAATTAGGCAATACAAGCTGACTAAGTATACTGTCAAAATTTGCACATTTAGAGGAAAATTATGTTTTAGGTAAGTAACAAGAAGAGAACGTGTATCTCTTTATAAGGGGCAACTTGCTTAATTGGATTGGAGAATGTTATGATATTGTGCAAACATGAAAACTCAAGTCAACTAGTTCTTAAACTAACCTACAAGGAATTGATTAATAGCTTGAAATAGCCCTGAGGCTGTTTCATGTTAAATTCTCTAGTAATCATATTATCTAAACGAAGTATTTGGTATACTTCACTCCCCAAACACAGGATATATTGAGATTTTAATACAGCCAGACAGTTTCACTCTTCCATTTTGGAGATTCAAAATGATTCTAGTTTTTTTATTCGTTTTAGAAATGCAGATATAGCAATACACATCAGAGGAGCATGCTGAATCTGACCTGTATCCATGTGATCCAGTATTGCTTTTCCATAGCAGCCAATCAGATGCCTATGAGAGGACCACGAACAGATTCTAAAATCTCTGGCCCATTCCTAGTATTCTAAGCAGCTACTGTGCAAATATGATTTTCTGACCCAGGAGCTCACATATTGCCATGTGATGTGACAGAATGAGCAAAACGTACGAGGGGAAGAGGCTAATACTATTATACTATTACTACTATTAATAATATCTCAGGGGCTGCCACAAAGAAGAGGGGGTCAACCTATTCTCCAAAGCACCTGAAAATAGGACAAGAAGCAACGGATGGAAACTAATCAAGGAGAGAAGCAACCGAGAACTAAGAAGAAATTTCCTGACAGTTAGAACAATTAATCAGTGGAACAACTTGCCTCCAGAAGTTGTAAATGTTTCAACATTGGAAGTTTTTAAGAAGAGATTGGATAACCATTTGTCTGAAGTGGTGTAGGGTTTCCTGCCTAAACAGGGGGTTGGACTAGAAGACCTCCAAGGTCCCTTCCAACTCTGTTATTCTATTCTATTCCATTTGAGTTGATCTAGGAGTATCACAGATCAAATTTGGGTATCTACCCTCCCTCTCCGTTATAACCATCTTCCTTATGGCACCTCTAATGCCCCTACTAAAGACTCTACAGACATCAGTATGGATCATTATTGAGGGGAAATGTCATTTAATTGGGTGTCCTAACTGGATGAATTTCTTCTACAGCTCTCTTCCAAGGGAATCGACATATAGTGTGGACATGCTATACACATTACTATTGTGTTTTTCCATATTATTTATTTATATTTTAAAACTATTTTTTCATTTTAATAACAATCCCTAGCAAAGAACAGCACATAATAAATCACAATAAGTAGCTCATGATAGCAGTGGTCTAAGGAAGCTAATCTACAGTAGGTGCAGATTTTCTAGGAGAAAATGACATACAAAGTTTGCCCTGATGAGACTATGATTCAACCTAAAAGTAAATGCAGCATTTTGGTAAAAATTTAGAATAGAATAGAATTCTTTATTGTCCAAGTGTGATGGGACACACAAGGAATTTGTCTTTGGTGCATAAGCTCTCAGTGTACAGAAAAAGAAAAGATACATTTGTCAAGAATCATAAGGTACAACACTTAATGATAGTCATAGGGTACAAATAAGCAATCAAATCATACTAGGAAACTATCAATATAAATCTCAAGGATACCAGCAACAAAGTTACAGTCATACAGTCATAAGTGGGACGAGATGGGTGATAGGAACAATGAGAAGATTAATAGTAGTGCATATTTAGTAAATAGTTTGACAATGTTGAGGGAATTATTTGTTTAGCAGAGTGATGGCGTTCAGGAAAAAACTGTTCTTGTGTCTAGTTGTTCTGATGTGCAGTGCTCTATAGCGTCATTTTGATGGTAGGAGTGGAAACAGTTTATCTCCAGGATGTGAGGGGTCTGTAAATATTTTCCCAGCCCTCTTTTTGACTTGTGCAGTATACAGGTCCTCAATGGAAGGCAGGCTGGTAGCAATTGTTTTTTCTGCAGTTCTAATTATCCTCTGAAGTCTGTATCTGTCTTGTTGGGTTGCAGAACCAAACCAGACAATTATAGAGATGCAGATGACAGACTCAATCATTCCTCTGTAGTGAAAGCAAATAGGGCATTTTAGATTTTTTTTCTAATAAAGAAAACAAAAGGCAGAGTAAAACAAATGATAATACTGTATAATAGTATTTAGTTTATAGCAATGGCACTTAGACTTATATACTGCTTTTTAAAGCACTCTCTTGGCGGTTTACAATGTGAGTTTATTGCCCCCAATAATTTTGATCTCGGAAGGATGGAAGCATGAGTCAACTTTCAGCCCCGTCAAGATTGAACTCCAGGCCATGGGCAGAGTTTGCCTGCAATGCTGCGTTCTAACCACTGTGCCACTAGGGCTCCCTTATGTGCAGCTTAGTGAAAGTAGGAAATTATACAGATTGATTGATTATGGGCCATCAATTATCTCTGACTCCTAGAGACAGAATTTTCTTTCCATAAAAATGAAAACTACAAAGGTTTTAGAAACTATCCTCGTTCCTATTCAACTATCAATTAAAATCCCCTTGTGAAAAAAGTTCTTTCCATGTATTGTTAGATATTTAAGATCCTCCACCAAAAATTATAAGAGACAGGAAAATAGGCAAAATTGTGTAAAGTCCATCGTATAACGTATTCCATTTATAAAGTAGATTGATTCCCCTTTGATTCCCCTTGATTCCCTGCAGTGAAGTCATGTTGTGATTTTCCTCTGTTAGGGATATTTGATGAGTGCCAGAAGGTGGGCCTTCTCTGCCATGGTGCGTGTATGTGTGTGCCAGTGGTGGGATTCAAAAATTTTTACTATTGGTTCTGTGGGTATGGCTTGGTGGGCGTGGCATGGCTTGGTAGGCGTGGCTTGGTGAGCATGGCAGGGGAAGGATACTGTAAAATCTCCATTCCCTCCCCACTCCAGGGGAAGGTTACTGCAAAATCCCCATTTCCTCCCGATCAGCTGGGACTCGGGAGGCAGAGAATAGATAGAGGTGGGGCCAGTCAGAGGTGGTATTTACCGGTTCTCCGAACTACTCAAAATTTCCGCTACCGGTTCTCCAGAACTGGTCAGAATCTTCTCAAACCCACCTCTGGCGCACGTATACAGACACACACACCCCACACACAAAGTCAGATTAGCTCCATCCTGTTAATGTTCCAGTCCAGAAGTCCTTCAACATCTAGTTATAGAAAGAGGGAACTGGAAACATTCTTACATAGCTCCACTATTGTAGTCTCTTTCTCTGTTCTTTGTGGTTTGTATATTTTTAATTTTTAATAATATTTTAATTTTAGTAATGATTTTAAAATATTTTATAATATTTTCAAATATTATCATATTTATATATTATTTTTTTATTTTATTTTATTTTATTTGAATGCCACCCAGAGTCATTTCTTGTGAGATGGGTGACCTTATAAATTTGATCAATTAATCGATCAACCCACAGCAAGACATTTTCTCCCAGAGACATAAAATCACCCTCATATGCACATACACATCTCTACTTATCTGCTTTTTTTCAGCAAAAATGACAAACAAGCATAACAAATCACAGAATTGTCCTGCAAACAGAAGACAACAAAACCAGGGAATAAAACGGGACAGAGATACAGCTTGAAGAAGTAACAACAGTGAATTGAAAATGAAGTGCAGCAGAGAATGGACCAATGTCAATTGATTGCTCAAACATTAATATTCTATCAAAAGGGAGAAAACTGTTTTTATGTATTTTGAAAAAAAGTAAAACACCACTAAACAGCCAGCTTCTCCCAAACACAGTCTTCCACAGCAATGTCTTATGTTTAAAGATATTTACTCATGTAGTAGGGCTGTATTAATATTATCCTTCTCATCTTTCCTTTTACTTTCTACTATTGGTATCTTATGATTATATTACTTTGTTGCTTGTATGTACACAGAGAGCTTATGCACAGAGAGACAAATTCCTTGTGTGTCCAATCATACTTGACCAATAAAAAATATTCTATTCTATTCTATTCTATTCTATTCTATTCTATTCTATTCTATTCTATTCTATTCTATTCTATTCTATTATTTGTCTGAAGTGCAAAAAATATGGTATATTTATGTGGAAGACCAAATGTTTAATTGGATATTCTGCATCAACATGATCTCTGTATATGCATAGGATGTCAGACACACAGCCTTCAAGAAATTGTATTATTTACCTGCCAGCTATAAGAGCAGGAATTTAAAGGAAAATAGACCAAGCCATTTTTTATTCCATATATCTAAACAAGATGCATGCAAAACAGTTCTAGCATTTGTTTCCAGTCAGCGATTCAGCAAAATTACATGAAGTAAAAATTATAATGCAAGCCTATATTTCCGGTACAAGCAATGATTTTTCTCATGAGGGTAGCATTTCTGTAGGTATAATGTACTGGAGGCATCATGGCAATAGTAGCTGGGTTTAAGAAAGAGGGTGGTACAATTCCTTGTCTTTAGGTCAGCACTTTTTACTTTTTTCCTTTATTTTTTCCCCCTCTTTGAGCTGAAAACTGCTAGAGAAGAGACAGGTTGCTTTTGCTGGGGAACAATACGAAATTAAGCTGAGGGCAATATGTGGTACCAAGATCATTTGTCTCAATTACCAGCTCCATATATACCTCTATTGAGTTCCATTGGCTTACTTCAAAGTCTGTAAAAATGTACGGTCTCAGACTTACTGTTGAATAGATATGTATAGGACTGCAGTTTCTTCCTCTCACCCAGTTATACAGGTGAAACTCGAAAAATTAGAATATCGTGCAAAAGTTCATTTATTTCAGTACTGCAACTTAAAAGGTGAAACTAATTCATGAGATAGACTCATTACATGCAAAGCAAGATAGTTCAAGCCTTGATTTGTCATAATTTTGATGGTTATGGCTTACAGCTCATGAAAACCACAAATTCACAATCTCAGAAAATTAGAATACTGCATGAAATCAATAAAACAAGGATTGTACATAGAACAATATCGGACCTCTGAAAAGTATAAGCATGCATATGTATTAAATACTTGGTTTGGGCCCCTTTTGCATCAATTACTGCCTCAATGCAGTGTGGCATGGATGCTATCAGCCTGTGGCACTGCTGAGGTGTTATGGAAGACCAGGATGCTTCAATAGCGGCCTTCAGCTCTTCTGCATTGTTCGGTCTCATGTCTCTCATCTTTCTCTTGGCAATGCCCCATAGATTCACTATGGGGTTCAGGTCAGGTGAGTTTGCTGGCCAATCAAGCACAGTAATCCTATGGTCATTGAACCAGGTTTTGGTATTTTTGGCAGTGTGGGCAAGTGCCAAGTCCTGCTGGAAAATGAAGTCAGCATCCCCATAAAGCTCGTCTGCGGAAGGAAGCATGAAGTGCTCCAAAATCTCCTGGTAGACGGCTGCGTTGACCCTGGACTTAATGAAGCACAGTGGACCAACACCAGCAGATGACATGGCTCCCCAAATCAACACAGACTGTGGAAACTTCACACTGGACTTCAAGCATCTTGCAGTGTGTGCCTCTCCATTCTTCCTCCAGACTCTGGGTCCTTGGTTTCCAAATGAGATGCAAAAGTTGCTCTCATCAGAAAAGAGGATTTTGGACTACTGAGCAACAGACCAGTTCTTTTTTTCTTTAGCCCAGGTAAGACGCTTCTGACGTTGTTTGTTGTTCAGGAGCAGCTTGACAAAGAATACGACATTTGAAGCCCATGTCCAGGATCTGTCTGTGTGTGGTGGCTGTTGATGCACTGACTCCAGCCTCTGTCCACTCCTTGTGAAAGTCCCCAACACTTTTGAATGGCCTTTTCCTGACAATCCTCTCCAGGCTGCGGTCATCCCTGCTGCTGGTGCACCTTTTTTTTCCACATGTTTCCCTTCCACATAACTTTCTATTAATGTGCTTTGATACAGCACTTTGGGAACATCCAACTTTTTTTGCAATTACCTTTTGAGGCTTTCCCTCCTGATGGAGGGTGTCAATGATGGTTTTCTGCACAACTATCAGGTCAGCAGTCTTTCCCATGATTGTGATTCCTACTGAACCAGACTGAGAGACCATTTAAAGGCCCAGGAACCCTTTGCAGGTGTTATGGCTTACTTAGCTGATTAGAGTGGGACACTTTGAGCCTAGAATATGGAACCTTTTCACAATATTTTAATTTCTGAGATTGTGAATTTGGGGTTTTCATGAGCTATAAGCCATAATCATTAAAATTATGACAAATCAAGGCTTGAACTATCTCGCTTTGCATGTAATGAGTCTATCTCATATATTAGTTTCACCTTTTAAATTGGATTACTGAAATAAATGAACTTTTGCACAATATTCTAATTTTTTTTTATTTATTTATTATTTATTAATTTAATTTGTATACCGCCCTTCTCCCAGAAGGGACTCAGGGCAGTGAACAGCCAAAATTAAAAAACATACAAATGCAAAAGTTAAGATAATTAAAAGAATTAAATCATTGGCTACCCAAATTTAAAACCCCAAATCCATAAAATTTAAAATCCCAATTAAAAAACCATTTAGGCTAGGCCAGCTTGATGAAATAAAAACGTCTTCAGGGCTTTACGGAAGGTCCGGAGGTCCGGGATCAATCGTATTCCAGGAGGCAGCTCATTCCACAGGGCGGGTGCCCCCACAGAGAAGGCTCGCCTCCTGGGGGCCGCCAGCCGACATTGCCTGACCGACGGCACCCCGAGGAGGCCCTCTCTGTGAGAGCGTATTGGCGGTGGGAGGTTATTGGTAGCAGCAGGCGGTCTCACAAATACCCTGGCCCTAAGCCATGGAGCGCTTTAAAGATGAGAACCAACACCTTAAAGCGCACCCGGAAGACCACCGGGAGCCAATGCAGCTCGCGCAGGAGAGGTGTTACGTGGGAACGCCACGTCGCTCCCATAATCACCCGCGCGGCCGCATTCTGCACCAGCTGGAGCCTCCGGGTGCTCCTCAGGGGGAGCCCCATGTAGAGAGCGTTACACCTGTACATTTGTTCATCTAGTCAAACAGTAAACGTGTGGGGTTTTTTTTTATTCCTACCCATCTATCCATCTATCCATCTATCCATCTATCCATCTATCCATCTATCCATCTATCCATCTATCCATCCATCTATAAGAGCCGTAGTGGCGCAGTGGTTAGAATGCAGTACTGCAGGCTACTTCTGCTGACTGCCAGCTGCCTGCAATTTGGCAGTTCGAATCTCACCACGTTCAAGACTGACTCAGCCTTCCATCCTTTCAAGGTCAGTAAAATGAGGAGCCATATCATTGGAGACAAGATGCTGACTCTGTAAACCGCTTAGAGAGGGCTGTAAAAGCACTGTGAAGCGGTATATAAGTCTAAGTGCTATTGCTATCTATCATCTATCTATCTATCTTGTGCATGTCCGTATATGAATGTACAATTTAATACATCGATCCCTATGTTTAGATATGAGCAAAACTGATAACTGAGATAATTAGATAGAATGAACATTGAAGACTCAACTAAAATATAAAACTTTTTAAAAATTCTGCAACATACCAGATGGAGAAAAGCCATTTCAGGGCAACTTGAACTTTTGCAACAACAGAAAAGAAACATTCATTTCCTTTTCCATATGCTCTAAAGACCAGGTAGTTATTCACTAGCCTCTCCTCAAAATACCCCCCACTTCTTGTATATAAAATATATTATCAATGGGATAGGTTTGGGTCTTCAGTGCTCCAAAACATCAAAAGGATTCTTTGCCAAACTCTACTTCGCTTCTCCTTTTTAACTCTACTCAATCCAGCATACCAAATAACAACAACCTTCAAGCCCTTGGGAAAAATTCGTTTATCATCATCTATAAAATACAGCATAACTTTTAGCAAGCATAATGAGATAACATTCTTCTACTTTAGGCAATCCAAACACTTTAATCTGACTCATCAAATCAGTTCCTATAATCTTAATATGCAAACAACTTTCCAAAGGTTAATTCATTTCCACCTTTGCTCTCACATTTACTTCTAGTTCTGAAATCACCCGTTTGCCTGCCTGTGGTGATATCTTTTTAGCGGTGCAAAGTAAGGTTACTGTTATTCACACATGATCCAAAGGAGATTAAACTGAACATTTAGGCCTCAGGGAGATGAATGCAGAGTTCATATGCTACCAATCCAAGTATTCCTTTTCTTTGGCATAACTATTATCATTTTCAAATGGGAGGATGAAGAGGTCTGGAAGTTATTATATAAGTGAGCATGCTCAGGAAACAACAATTTCTTAACAAGTGTAAACTCTGGTACCATTTCCTTGGTCCCAGTTTGCTTCAAAGGGCCAAATGCAAATTGATAAGTAATTCACATTTGAATGGTATAGTTCATAATTTTCCCTAAGTCAACTTGCAAGAAAGTAATTCCAGAAGCAGAGGGTGTCAACCGGTCAAAATATGGCTTCCTACACTGACCATTCCCAGAATTATTATATTTAGCCACCAAGTACAACTGCACGTTGTCCAAAATGCTGGTTTTGTCTCAATCTTTCCCATAGAAAATTGATATATATATATTCCTCTTCATGCAAAAGATGCCATTGCAATCTCTATTTGAAAGCAGGTTTTTGATTCTTTCTCTCTCCTCCTATCACATTATAACAACTACTTGAGGGAAGTACAAGCTATAGTATTTTTATCTTTTAAAAAGTGTGCACCACTCTTCCATACTTGATAAACTCAAGTATAAGTATATTCATAGTATAAAATGCGTTATTGCAAAGAGGGACCAGCCACTATCTAATGTTATGTGAAAGGCGGTATCTTTAACACTCTTTGCTACCTAACTTGGAAAAGATGCTAGACCTAGGAGGTGCTACAGTAAATTCATTACAAATGAAATTTAAAAGCAATATATCATCCATTATTGGATATTCTCAGTTTTAGGGAAGGAGTCCATGTCGCATATAAGCAGTATTTTAAAATGCACAAAGGCTCCAGACAGCAAGGTAATTGGAGGTCTGGAAGTGTGCTTATGTAAAGCTTTTCACAACCAATAATTTAATATTTTTAATAATTAAGAATAACCCCAATGTATTCTATTGAGCCTCTCTTATCAACCTTTCTCCCTCAAAAAAATAAAAATAAGATAGGTAATGTTTCTGGAAAAATGATAGTGCCATCTACTACAGTAGTCTCTTTAATTTTATTTTCCCTAATTCTTTTGTTAACATTCACCAAATCTATTCTTTTTTTTCCCTTTTTTTCATCAGCATTATCATGCGACTAATGAATTACTGATCAATTGTAGAAGGATTTTGATATTATAAGTCAGACATGTGGCAGCACTATCAGTTCTGATGAACCTGGTTAATACTTCAATCATTACTGAATTACATATGTCACTAGGAAATCCCAATAATGTAGGCTGAACTGGGAATTGAAACTTTTTTTTTTTTAAAAAATGGAAACAGTTTATCAAACCACTTCTGTATTCTTGCCAATAAAATGACTAAGGCGCGTGTTTAGCATTGAGACTTTGCACTGGAGAAAATATTCTCAGACCCCTCAGAATACCAATGATAGCCAAGAAAACAAATAAGTAAATCATTTGCACACATTAATATCTTATCTCTTGAGAAATCTATAGTGCTGGGAAGGGTAGAATGAAAGAGAAAAATATGACCAGCAACAAGGTGGATGAACTCAAATAAAACAGAAAGAGAACTAGTTGGAGAATAGATAATGCTGGAGATGGTATATCTATGTAGTCGCTAAGAGCGGAGACCAACTTGATGTCATATTCAATCAAGAACAATAAACATTTGTGTTGTAATTAAGAGTCCATCTCAACTCGAATTTATTTTAAAAATATAATCCTGAAGGCCGCATAAATAAATCTTTTATTTACAAGAAGCATTACTTCTTACATTTGTATCCTGCTGTTTCTCCAGCAGCAAAAGTATAAATAGTTCCCACAACATTTTATCCTCACAACAATATTATGAAGCAATATTGTCACCCTTAGAAGCAATTTCTGCATTCAATAAAGTATAATCTGTGGTTCAGCGTATAACGCAAACGTAAGCAGCACAGTCATTTTATGATTCAGTGTGTTGTGTGAATCCTGGCAGTTAGGTTAATTCGGTGAACTATGGTACAGATTGATCTCAATTTGAGTCCAAGACAGGCCAATCAGTGGTATCATGATCCATCAAAATATTCCAGATGGAGAAGCAAAAGAAGGTAAACAGTTCTATGATCATTTGCAATATCTTGTCAGCCCAACACACACACACAAAAGTTATGCTAATTATAAGAAACTGGGATGCCTATTGTATAAATAAAATATCATCTACAATAAAGGGAAAAAATCAATAAAGTTCTGCCAAGCAAATTCAATGTTTGCAGCAACTATTCATATCTAGTAATTTAAGAAGTAACTAAGTTCATGGGCAATTGGGCATCCCTGGACAGAAAGCACCAAATTCAAATTGACTATATGTATTTGCAAGCAAAAATGGAAAAGTTCTGATTAAATTATAGGAACAAATGAAATAACCAAACCAACAAAATATGGCCTCTTATTTTATATGATCACCTGGTGAAAGTAAAGAACAAAATTTAATGGATTAAATTTGCTATCTGAAAGTCTCAGGATTTAAATATATTATTATTATAGATGAACAAGTAAAAATATTACAAAATGCTAAAAGAAGGAAAATAGCTGTCTTGATGATACGTTGAAAAAAGCTTTTAAAAAAATAGGAGGAGCAGAAGGCAATAATGAAAAATTTACCAAGATCAAGAAGCGACAAGAAGTTATAGCTAAGGGAGCAATGGAAAAAGATTGAAGATAACATAAAATGAAAAGGACAAGAGAGTTATTTAATAAAGTTGCAGAAATCAGCGGACTTATTCAAAAGTGGGTATCATAAAAGTCAAAGAACAGAATGATCTACAGGAGAATGAAGGTGGAAAGAGTCAGTGAACAAACACCAGACATTTTAAAAAGTGAAATTTAATGAGACCTAATGTTCACAACAAAACTGCAGGAGTTGATGAGACTACTAAACTATTTAAAATTTTGCAAAATGTGGCAGCTCATGTGTTGCTTACTGTCCATTACAGAAAAAAGTAATGGTGGCCAAAGGACTGGAAAATATCAAGTTAAATTCTAGCAATAAAAAAGGAACTACTAAAAATGTCCAAATTATCCCAAAAAAAAATTGCTAGATTTTAAAATCTGGTTTTCAACAATACATAGAAGGAGAACTGCCAGATATTCAAGTTAGATTCAGAAGAGGCACCTGAGACCACATTGCTACATTACACCTGATGAATAATGGAAAAAACAAAGGAATTTCAAAAGAGAGATCTGTATTTATTTTATAGATATTTTGATTTGAGTATTGAAACCAGCAAATTATAGATAGTCCTTAAAAACATCGGTGCTGTGAACTACTTCATCTGCCTATTGAAAGATTTCTGACGATTCAGAAGAGCCAAGACAATTATAGAACTAACTGATTTGCAACAGGGAATGTTCTAAATTTGTATACTATGAACTTATTTATGAAACTTAATGCAGAACATGAACTTGGAAATAGTATTACAATACAAACATACATAAGACTAATGATAAACATATTCTCAAAACAATGGTTTTCCAAACTATAACACATGGCAATGAAAGCTGAATCATCAGAAAGCAGAATGAAAATAACTTAAATTTGCAAGAGGAAAAAAATATATTCTGGGTGAAGGAAAACCAGACTGGCTGCTAGAAGCCATAATAAAGTTTGAATATTTCTGACACATAAGAGTTGTTGGAAAAAGTTGTCTTTAAAAATCAAAGACAAATAAAGAATAGGCTAGTAGAGGACAAGGTGGTTGATACTCTTCATGATGACAAGAAGTCAAAAAAGCAGCAACTAAAAGATCCAATAAAATGATATCCATTAAAATATGGAGAATCATACCTGACTGAAGGACCACTTCATGTAGAGCTACCATTCCTAGCTGCAAAAATTCAACACAGAATTAAATTTTCCTGCATCTCTCTATTGCCATCCAGTGGCTATCTTGATTTCTGCAGCCAGATACTTATTTCAAATAATATAACGATCAATCACAGCCAGCTACCCTGTTTCCCCGAAAATAAGACATCCCTTGATAAAAAGCCCAATGGGGATTTTGAGCGCATGAGCTAAAATAAGCCTGCCCCCCCCGAAAATAAGCCCTCCCTGAAAATACTTAAACGCAGAGCTGGAAATCAGGTAAGACAGCAAGAGGATCCCCATCTTGTTCCATGCACCCCAAAATAATAAGACCTCCCCAAAAATAAGGCCAAGCACTTATTTCAGGGTTCAAAATAATATAAGACAGGTTCTTATTTTCGAGGAAATACGGTACTCTCCCAAAGTCACACAAGGAACTTAATATAGCTAACTGGAAATTTAAACCTGGTTTTCTAGAGTCCTCGTGTAACACATAAGATATTACTCCCATGTTGGGTTTAGGTTTATAACTGTGGCTAGTGTTTAAGGAAAGCCTTTGTGTGTGACTCTCCTCTGATACGTTTTCTGAGGCCATCATCACAAGTCAAAATGACATTCTTTCCAAAGAGAAACTGGGCTATAACTCACTGGTACAAAGAAGTGTGCTTGGTTTCTGTTGCTTTTGGACTCAACCTGCTTTTCCATCCCATGACAAGGAATAGCTTAATCAATCTGTCATCCAGCCTTATCCCTTATTTAGCCTTCCAGAAACAGAGAACCCTCGTTTCTTTTAATGTCTGGTGTTATTACACCATCCTCTATTCACCCCAACGCTAAGAATAGTTATGCAGGACGATTCTGAATGATGGGCTCTAGCAACCAAGGATGGGGAATAACAACTAAGGTAGCTGTGAACTTCATAACCTGGGGAAAAAGCAGACATCTCCTTTGAGTATGAAAGAAACAGGAACAGTGAGAAATGTCAGTTCTCGGGGATCGTCACCCAGCCTGAGAAAAACACACCTGATCCAAGAAGCATTACTGTTCAGGGTTTGGTCCAGTGAAAACAACTGTAGGGCTCAAGGGGGTGTGGCAAATCACAGAAACCTTAGCAACTTCATTGCAGCTTTGGAATATGTCTAGAAGGTGGCAGAAAAACCACCCTTTCCCATCAAGACCTGTTGTGCTGCTTCCTATTTCAAGACCTCTTTTCCCCATCAATAACTTTTCCTTGAGGTGTACTTTCAAATAGATGTGGTCCCAAAGATACAAAGACGTCCCTTGGGAATAAAAACAAAATCTACAAGCAAGGGACCTGATCCATTAGGAAGGCAGCTCCAGTGAAAGGGCAAAGTCACCTGGCCAGAACGACAATTAGTTTTAGTTGTGATAAACTAATTTAGACAGAGAAATTATGTTCCCAGCTGCCACCACCAGTTTAACAACTGCCACCAAGTAAAATTAGATTGGTGTTATAATCTTTCCACCACTGAAGGTCTATCCAGAGTACAGTGTTTCATTGTTTTCAAGAGGATCCTCTTAAGCATATCACATTGTTAAGGACTTTGAAGCTGCAGCATTAAGAGGGGTTCTTCTAACCATCTTTAAAAGCTCAGGAACCCTCCGACTCTTTTGCATCTGACCATCTTATCTGCCAAGCTTCAACTTTTTAGCTAAACAATTGTGCCAGCTGTTTGGATGCTACATTTCATGCCTTTAGTCTGCAACCCCCTGGGTCTTTTTACAGCTGGACCACTTCTTAATATAGAACTGTTGTTGCCAGTAGTGGAGGAAAGGAACACATTTTATTCAGGAAATGTTTAAAACCCAGCCTGAACAAAAGGGGAAGAAACAGGATTTGCCAACCCCACGCATCTCTTAAATATTTCCAATATCATTGATTTCACTGCATCCAAATTCCAACTTTTGCAGTTCTCTTCCTTGCCTCCAAACAATTTCCGAGCAGCTACTAAGTCAAAAGAACTGAAGGAAAGAAACTAACCCCCAAGCATGTTTAATCCAAACTTAAATTCCAGTAACACCCCTTACCACAAGGAAGAGAAGCCTGAATTAAATCTATTCCCTAGGCACAGAAGGAAGAAGGAACAAACACATTTTTTTTAAAAAAAAGTTCATTTTCTTTGGTTTTGCTGGGCAAATCCTTTTATTTTTGCGATGTCGGTGGTACCCTGCCGCGCACCTCCTTCCCTCCCACCCCAATTTTACGCTGTCAGGCACAGCCTTTATAAAAAAAAATTAATCTGTGTTCGGTATTAGTGATTTAATGTAAGCCGACTGCTTTGATTTCATTATTTTGGGTTTTTCGGGTTGAGTTCGCTGATGCTGCCCGGGAGCCATTCATAAGCCCTACCAGCAATAATCTTGAAATCTCATGTTTACTTGGAAACAAGTCCCTTGTGGAGCCCAAGCTTTACTCCCTCGTGGGTTTTAGGACTGCGCACGAGGAAGGAATAACAGGAAGGTACCTGCTTTGGAAAAGGTAGTAAAAAAAAAAATAAATAAAAATCCGCCCACCTTGTGCCAGACTTACTCGGAAGTAGCAAACCTTACTTGCGCGTTCAAATCTCTCCAGGAAAGCGGATCGGGTTGCCTACCCAGTTCTATCGTCGCCGTCTCTCCTTCCGAAGAAAAAAGCCCGTTTCAAACGGCAACTTCCAACAATTACTGTGGTTATCCATCGCTTGTGGGGGGGGGGGAGAGGTCCGTTATTAAACCACCACCACCCCTCCCCGAAGCCGCTGAGCTCTATCGCCGATGAACGAACCGCCCCAAAAGCAGCAGGTTAAAAGCCTCGAGCCCGGGGCGCGTCCCGAAAGACGCCCGCTTTTAAACTCTTCCCGCGAAGCGCCAGCGAAAAGAGAAGCGAAAAGGGGAACTCGCGCCTTACCTGACGGGCAAACCTTGGGCTGAGGGTGAAGCGCTTCCCCGAGTCTGGCGGCCGGGCGAGAGAAAAGTCCGGAATCCACGCCGGCGAAGAAGGTCGAGGGAGCGGTGCAAACAAAAAAAAAGAAGAAGAAGAAGAAGAAGAAGAGAGAAAGAGGTTGCGGGCACGACGGGCGCCGCCGCCGCCAGCGCGGGAGCGCCTTCGCCCTCCTTCCCGCCGCGTCACCTGCCTCGGCTCGGCTCGCCCGCCGTCCGCTCTCCAAGCTCGCCTTCGCCTGAGAGGAGCCTGCCGCAGAGCGCCGCCCCACTGCCCTGCCTTGCCTTGCCTTGCCCTGCCCTCCCCTCCTCTCTCTCTCTCTCTCTCTTCCCCGCTCCCCACCACCTCGCCCGCGTCCTGCCGCGAGACTCCCCCCCCCCTTCGGGCGTCCGCCGGCTCCTCTTTGCCGGAGGGAGCGGACCAACTTTGGGCGCGCGAGGAAAGAAAGAGGAGACGGGCGCGTGGCGAGAGGGCGAGGCGGCCGCCGCCGTTTCTCCCCCCCCTCTCCCCGCCCCACGCGGGGCTGGCCTTGACGAAGGGCGCGCTCTCCGCTCTCCCACTCCTGAGGGGGAGCAAAACCAGGCGTCACACAGCCCGAGTTGGAAGCCCGCCGCGCGGCTTCTGAGGCGGCTCATACGGGGCGCACGCGGGTGGCGGTGACAGCGGCGACCACCGCCTCATTGTTTTCAGGCGGGTGGAGGAATGACTTATTTCAGCGCTGCGAGAGCTGAACCGGCTTCCCTTGGACTGACGCGCCCGCCGCGGGACTCGCTGCTCGGGCGAGTCCCTGCAAAAAAAAATCCCCTTAAGTCAGGAGGAAGCGGCGAAGGAGAGCCAAGCGCGCTCCTGCGGCGGCGAGAAAACAGCTCGGAACGGAGCTCCCCCACGTCAGCCCTGGAATTGCTGCTTGCCGGCCCCGGAGGACGAAAGAAACGGGAAGGCTCCGCCGTGGGGACTTTCCAGGGAACTCTTTGGAACGAGGGGCTGTTTTTGCTTTTTTTCCCCCCCCCGCCTCTTCCTTTAAGGATTTTGGAAATTGGGTGGGGGGAGTTGAGGACCGCTCCAAAGTAATTCAGCAGACGTCCTCCTCTCGGAGAAAAGCAGCGGCTGCTGAATCGGTTAAAAGTAATCGTGGGTCCGGCTCTCACCCTCCGCTTTCTTGCGCAGCAGAGTTGTGGAGCAAGGGGTCTCCAACCTTGGCAACTTTTAAGCCTGGTGGACTTCAACTCCCAGAATTCCCTAGCCAGCAAAAGCAGCAGCGTTGTAGAGCAAGGGGTCTCTCCAACCTTGGCAACTTTTAAGCCTGGTGGACTTCAACTCCCAGAATTCCCCAGCCAGCAAAAGCAGCACCATTGTAGAGCAAGGGGTCTCTCCAACCTTGGCAACTTTTAAGCTGGTGGACTTCAACTCCCAGAATTCCCCAGCCAGCCAAAGCAGCAGCATTGTAGAGCAAGGGGTCTCTCCAACCTTGGCAACTTTTAAGCCTGGTGGACTTCAACTCCCAGAATTCCCCAGCCAGCCAAAGCAGCAGCATTGTAGAGCAAGGGGTCTCTCCAACCTTGGCAACTTTTAAGCCTGGTGGACTTCAACTCCCAGAATTCCCCAGCCAGCAAAAGCAGCACCATTGTAGAGCAAGGGGTCTCTCCAACCTTGGCAACTTTTAAGCCTGGTGGACTTCAACTCCCAGAATTCCCCAGCCAGCAAAAGCAGCAGCGTTGTAGAGCAAGGGGTATCTGACCTTGGCAACTTTTAAGCCTGGTGGACTTCAACTCCCAGAATTCCCCAGCCAGCTTGGCTTTGCTTTGCTGGCTGGGGAATTCTGGGAGTTGATGTCCACCAGGCTAAAGCTGGCTGGGGAATTCTGGGAATTGAAGTCCACTAGGCTTATAAATTGCCAAGGTTGGAGGCTCCTGCTGTAGTCTATTGTCGCCCCCCTCCCCCTTTGAAGTAGAATTGCTCAGCTCTGCTACCTTTCCCCTCCTGCCTTGCTGAAACCAACCAGGTAAACCTCTCCGGCAAAGGGAGACCTGACCCAGTACTGTAGATGTGTGTGCACAGGTATGCGTGCCTGGGAGAAAGATCAGTGGAAGAAAAAACATTACTTTAGTGCCTTAGGAGAGGAGCAGGCAAGAAACTTAGAAATGAACATCTGGCTCTGGAGAAACGGGACCCGTTGAATTTCTGGCTGGCACTGACTTCATTTGAGGCTGCTCTAACCTCTGGAGAACACAACATTAAGCTGCGTGGACTTCAACTCCCAGAATTCCCCAGCCAGCAGGATCCACACAGATTAAAAATGGTCAAGGTTGAGAAAAGGCTGCTCTTCAGATGTAGAGGATCACAACTTAACAATTGTTCAGGCAACAGAGCTCTTGGTTGGAGAACCTGCTGTATGCTATAACTGGTCTGATAAGATCCTGATTTCTGTAACTTCAGAGTTACAGTAGTGGCCAAAATTGTGGAAACCTTTTGGGAAAAGTGTAGCCCAGACCTTAAACCAATTGAAAATCTATGGAGCTGACTAAAGAAACTTAGTCAGAAGCGACCCAGCAATAAAACCCAGTTAATAGAAGCAATCATTCAATCTTGGTTTCACATTATAACAGCTACAGAACTAAAAGATTTGGTTGACTCCATGGGAAGATGTTGTAAGGCCATAATTCATGCTAAAGGTTACCCAACTAAGTATTAACTGACATGGTGTTAATTTTTGTATATCTCATTTTTTCTATGGTGATAATTTTTGTATATCTTGTTTTTTCTACGTGTTTCATTTTCTTCTTTATACTGTAACTGCTATTCTAATAGCAAATCATAAAAGTTATTGCATTACATTCTTGATTAAATTATCTTTCCATCGATATATAATTTTATGGTACTACTCAAAAAAAAAAAGTGGTGTTATTAGCTAGTTTTAGAAAATACACTTTTCCCAAAAGGTTTCCACAATTTTGGCCACTACGGTATGTGAAGAAAACAGATTTCATTGAGCTCATCTCAGATTAGCAGACTGCAAGTGCCTCTGAACATATCACTTTTGAAAAAAAAAAAAACATTGCTGGATTCTTTTCCTGGGATAATGACTACACTGACTATTTCATTTCTGGGGTATCCTAATGTAAAGTTCCATTGACTTTTTCAAAAATGATTTCTCTTTGTCCCTATTCACCTGCAAAATAAATAAATATTGAGTGGCTGCCGCCTCCTCTTCTTAATTCCTCTTGAAAAGGACATTCAAAATGGCAGAAGTTTTCTATGGGATCTCTCTCAAGAGGTCCTTTCCCTTGGAATGCTCGGGAAATGACCCTATAGATTTCCATTCTTATTCTGTTCCCTGGTTTTAAAAAGATGATATATAAAATCTAATGGTTTAATAATATTGGGTGGCCTGTAAATACAGTCGATAAAGAAATATAAAATAAACAATACTTGTATTAAAATACAAATAGATTAAACTATTAATTAAGAATCTGGAGGTTGACTTAAAACTTGCTAAAATAAGGGGTTTCCCTCCCCTCATTAGTGATCGGAAGAAAATCGTACCGGGGTGAGTTCTACTTACCTTTACTACTGGTTTGCAATGGGGCTGCATGCGCAGAAACTTCCTAATGAAGTCCGGGTTGGTGGGCGGAGCCTCCCGCCAATTTTACTACCGGTTCTTGTGAACCGGTCCAAAACAGGCAACCCACCACTGAATTGTACTGGAATGAAATATGCTGACTGGATTACTGACCTCAATTCTGCCTTTGTTCCAGTTACATGCTTTCCCTTCAAGAAAGTCCTGAGGTGTCTCCACACCTTTGGATGCTGTCAAAAACTCAGATAAAATACTATTTTAACACCTGTATAACTGAGGACAACATCAGCATGTCTCGTATGTAGGCTGGGAAAGACACAAAGGTAGGGGGGAAAAAACTTGTGAAGGTGGATATAGGTGCCATGCCAAGATGCAAGTGGGGAAAAGGCCACTGTCATGCCAAATAGTGCTGTCATGATGTCATAGTGGCCTGCTCCTTATAGGCCATTTGCCTGGTTTTCTCCTCCTCTGTTTTACTGATGTCCTCAGCCATCCTGGAAACAGGATCAGCTAGCCAAACTCTTCCTGAAGCAAATCTACCGCTTGCATGGAGTACTGTGCAGAATCATCTCGGAGAAAGGGGTCCAGTTCACGGCTAAGTTCTGGAGGGAGCTTTTGCGATCCATTGGGTTGCCCCAAGGCCTTAGCTCAGCTTTCCATCCAAGCACCAATGGAGGGGTAGAGAGACTAAACACCATGGTAGAACAGTACCTGAGGTGCTACGTGAACTACCAACAATCTAACTGGGCAGACCTGCCATTCGCAGAGGTGGCCTACAATAATGCTATTCACAGTAGCACGGGATTAACCCATTTCAAAACAGTAAGCGGTATGGACTTCCTCCCAATGCCGGAATACCCAAGAAAACCCCCCTCCTCAGTCAGTTTAACTGATTGGCTGTCAACGCTAAAAGCAGCTTGGGAAAACGTCAAGAAAGTGCTAGCTAAAACGGTGCAGACCTATAAGCAACAGGCAGATAAACACCGAGCCCCACAATGGCCATTCCAGGTGGGGGAGAAGTCTACCTCTCTACCAAATACTTAAGACTAAAGTTCCTCAGCAAGAAGCTGGTACCTAAATTCATGGGGCCATGAATAGGAGACTTTAATTTCAGGACTCTACCTATTTTTCCTATGTTCCTCCTCTCAATTCATATTGGCAAGGAATTAAAGAAGCATGGAAAGACTTTAGACCAGAAATTATTCCACTGGCAGGACAATGTATCTAGCTTAGTCTTACAGAAAAGTAAAGCTGGCTAATGATTACCACCCTCCTCTGTCCAGAGGAGGAGAGAAGGAAAGTGATTGACATGGACAAATGTAGCAGAAAGTGGCAAATATAGGCACCCTATGAGATGATATCCTTCCACCTTGTCTGAAACCCAAAGAGAAGTTGATGTCAAAAAAAAAAGTGAGGAGGGGATGAGTTTGAAAGGAACTCAGAAACCCAAGAGCTGATGGGGAAGAGAAATGATGGGAAAGAAATGACTTCAGTGGAAACTTGCTAAGCAGGGCTGTCCACAAAATGTAATAAAAATGTTGAGATGGTGGCTGGTCCACTCTCCAAATTCAATGGATGGATGTTGATTTAGTAGAAGTTTTGGAATCTTCAAATGGGCTACAATAGTTCAACTATAATGTCCTATCATATTTCTCAATTTTAGCAACCGGTTCCTTGGTTGTGAGCTCTGTGCCTTGCTTTTTTTTGCTTTTTTTCTGCCTCTGAAACTTCTGAAACTCTGTTTCAGAAAAAACTTTTTTTCCTGCCTCTGAAAGCCTCCGAAACAGAGTTTCAGAAAAAAAGCCTCTGAAGCTCTGTTTGGGGGCTTCTTTTCTGAAGCTTCTTTTCTGATGCTTTTTTCAGCCTCTGAAACCTTCCTTTGAGAAGCTGGGTGGGGCTACATTTGGAGTGTTGAGGATCCACAGATCTAGCCCAATAACTCACAGGATAACCAGACAATCGGTATATTCAGTTTATTCATACATAGGGTATATTTCAGGTTCAAGCATATATTGATCTCTACCTGATCTTCTCATGGGGTCATGGCTGGAACTGGCTCCTGCCCAGGTGGCAACCTTATATACCCAAGGGGAGGAGTCAGGGGTAAGGTGAGGTAAGGGGTAGTGGTCTTGGATGGTTTAACCCTTGCTAGACTGGTATGGGAAGCTGCACAGGAGTTAGACATTTTAACTGACAGGGAGAATAAAATGCACCCAGATTTTCACCCTCTTTTTTGTGGGGGAAGGTGCGTTTTATACTCTGAAAAATACGGTAGTTCTATAAACTGAATTTCAAATTGATCCTTTTACAGTGCCTTAAATGTTTTATTCTGTTTCTCCTCCTTTTCCATAGCCTCTTTTTTGCTTTCATTTCTGGGTTTACTTCTGTCCTAGGGAAAAGGAAGAAATAACATTTTCCTGGGCTTCTTGGATTCCAGCACCTTTGTCAAGCTGTCTTCACTGCCTTCTGGTCTTGTTCTCCAAAAATGCAGCTCTTTCCACCATCCAATTCACTCAGCTGATCTTTTTTTAGATCTTGCTTGCTCCTGCTGGATCTCCAACTACGAATTCCTCCTCCTTGAAACAATCAATTTCCCCAATACCCACCATACCAAAGAATGCCCATCAATCTCTTCTTCAGTTACTTAATGTCTCTTTTATATATTTACAGCTATGCAGCTGGGAGGGGGTGTAATTAAACACAGAGCTATCTCAGTAACAACATAACATTGTACGGAACAGCTCCTCAAATATTGGAACATAGCAGTGTTCCAATATTTGAGGGGCTGTCACAAAGAAGAGGTGATCAGCCATTTCTCCAAAGCACTAGAAGGCAGGACAAGAAACAATGGATGGGAATTAATCAAGGAGAGAAGCAACTTAGAAATAAGGAGAAACTTCCTAACAGTGAGAATAATTAACCAATAGAATGGCTTCAAGAGAAGAGAAGAGAAGAGAAGAGAAGAGAAGAGAAGAGAAGAGAAGAGAAGAGAAGAGAAGAGAAGAGAAGAGAAGAGAAGAGAAGAGAAGAGAAGTTGGAAGGGACCTTGGAGGTTTTCCAGTCCAGCCCCCTGCTCAGAGGTGGATTTCACATATTTTTACCACCGGTTCGCCCCCATGGTGCACACTTACTTTGTGCGTGAGTGCCTTCCACGCATGCGCCTGGCCTTCCATGCATGGGCTTTTCTCGGGCCTACCCGCAGTCGCCGCTACCAGTTCGCTCAAACAGGTCTGAACCGGCTGAATTCCACCACTGCCCCTGCTCAAGCAGGAGAACCAGGAGGGAAATGTAAAATTTGTTACTACCGGTTCTGTGGGAGTGGCTTGGTGGTGGGGGTAATGTGACTGGGTGGGCGTGGCCAACTTTTTTTTTTTTTTTTTTTTTTACTTTTCAAAGCATTTTTTCTACAACCTCGGCCGAAGAGGTTGCAAAAAAATGCTTTGAAAAGCCTCTGCCAATCAGGCAACTCAGCTGGGATCGTCAGAGAGGCTTTTTAAAAAATGCTTTGAAAAGCCTCTCTGACGATCAGGCAACCCAGCTGGGATCGTCAGAGAGGCTTTTCAAAGCATTTTTTTTACCACCTCTTTGGCCTTTTTACCAGCTCTTTTGCTACCAGTTCTTTGAACCACCCGCTGCCATCGCTACCGGATCGGGCGATCCGGTCCTCACTCGGAGCATTTCACCCCTGAGGAGAACCTATACCATCTCAGACAAGTGACTGTTCAGTCTTTTTCTTAAAAACCTCCAGTGATGGAGCGCTCAGGATTTCTGGAGGCAAGCTATTTAACTAGTTAATTGTCCTCACTGTTAGGAAGTCCTAATTCCAAGTTACTTCTCTCCTTGTTTAGTTTCCAATCATTGTTCCTTGTCTTGTCCTCTGGTGCTTTGGAGAATAATTTAACCCCTTCTTCTTTGTGGCAGCCCCTCAAATACTGAAATACTGCTATCATGTCACCCCTAATTCTTCTTTTCTTTAGATTAGCCAGACCCAAAATCTGCAGCCATTCTTCATATGGTTTAGTCTCCAGACCTTGGATCATCTTAATTGTCTCTGAACTTTTTCCAAAGTCTCAACATTTCTTTTGTAGTATGGTGACCAAAATTGGTTGCAGTATTCCAGGTGTGGTCTTACTTTATTTACTAGTAAAATGGCACTAATTGAAATTGTGGGTACTCCAGCACTGGAGGCTTTTAAAATGTCAGGGTGGCAATTAATCCCATTCTGCTTTTGGGTAATTGCACTTGATTAGAGAACGGATCTGTTGCTAGTTTGGTTATCCTGGTTAGGCCCATATATAAGAGACTGTAGGCTTTCTTGTAATAGTAATATTTATTTCTTTTCTTCCTCAGGAACACAATTAGACAGGCACTAATCTGGGAGGAGCAAGAACTTATATACAGAGAAGGCGGGGCTAATGGTAAGTACTAACCAATGGTAAGTGACACAATGACATCACACAATGACATATAAACAAGCACACATATTTACAGATATCAGGTTAGGTATTTTCATCTGTAACAAATCCCCCTCTAAAATACCTAACTAATGGTGGGTTATTAAGATTATATATGCACATCAAGTTTGGAAGTCAAATACATATGTTGTTTGGTTGGCAATGGCTTAGTGAGGATATCAGCAATTTGTTCACTAGTATTGCAATGGATAGCTTTAATAAATCCTATACTTGACAGTTGTCTTACATGTTTATATTTTATATCGATATGTCGAGATCGTTGACCTATTGCTTCGGAAGCTGATATATCAATTGCTGCCTTATTGTCCTCATTGATAATAATTGGATAAACAGGTTCATCCCACACATTGGTTAACAAGTCATCGAACCAAGTTAGATTGTTGACCGCTTTGGATAAACAAACATATTCGGCTTCCGCTGTGGAAGTGGCAATTAAATTCTGTTTGCCTGTGTACCAGTGCACCGCACAGCCATTTATAAGAAAAACATATCCAGAAGTACTTTTTCTGGTTTTTGAATCAGTAGCCCAATCAGCATCAGCGTAGCAGGTCAAAGTTGGTTTTTCAGAAATGAATGGTTCTAAGAATAAGCACATATCAATGCTAGACTTTAGATATTTTAGAATCCTCTTAATTCCTTCCCAGTGGTATGAGTTAGGATTGCTTACATGTCTTGACAACAAATTTACAGCAAGGGTGATATCAGGCCTGGTCCAATTAGATATGTATAATAAGGACCCAATAATTGATCGATATAACGTGTTATCCTTGAATGGTTCGTACTCATTATACACATTCCTATAAAAATCAGTTGACATAGGAGTATCACAAATTTTTGAATTAATTAAATTACATTTTTGTATGAGTTCCATAATCTTGTCTTTCTGAGATAATTTGAACCCCTTATCTGTTTTGTCAATTTGGACTCCTAGATACTTATTTACCTTTCCTAATATTTTTAAGTTGAAATTTTTGCCTAGTTGTTCAGCGAAATTATCACATTTAATTTTGTCGTGTCCAAAATACAATATATCATCAACATAAATCAAAACATATTCAATAGAATCATTATTTATAAATTCGTTGGATAGGAATTCCGACCCCCTGTCAGTCATTATTTGTTTGATTTTGGTATTGTATTGTGTTTCTACCATTTTAAAGAACTCCTTAAATTTTTTGAAAACCTCACTTTTGTGGTTAAGGGTGTATACAAAACCAAATCTACTATAGTCATCGACTATGGTCAGGAAGTATCTTTTTTTGTATTTAATTGAAGGTTTTAATGGGCCTACTACATCCATATGAATTAGTTGAAAGGTTGATTGTGTGGTGCGGGTGGCTTTTTTGGGTTTTGGCTTGTTTTTAATTTTGGAAGAATTGCATACAGAGCATTCTAAGTAATTTTTACAGTTCTTTATTTTTAAATCTTCGGAACACTCTAACATTTTTCGTATGACTGGAAAGCTCGCGTGTCCTAGCTTTCTGTGGAGTAAGTGACTACAATTATCGTGAATAGGTTTCCCATTGTTTAAATTTTCAGACATATTAGTATCAGTGTTTGATGCATTCTTATCATTATTTTCATCATGGCTATCTGAATTTGGTTTTTTGTTTCTTAATTGATAGTTTGCATAGACTAGTTCGTTATCTTGTGGCAGTAGGTATGTTAGTCCATCATTTGTAAATAGTTTACCTATGTTTCTGTTGTTCTTAGTCATGAATACCTTTCCACCTCTGAAAGTGGTTTCTATTGCATTGTCTAAGCTTAACTTTAGGGTTGCCAATATGTTATTTGGAATTTCGGGCACAAATAGTACCCCCTCTATTTTTCCTATACCTTTTATATGCGTGTCTCCTATTCCTCTCACTAGGACTCTATTTTGGTTTGCTACTTTAATATAATATTTCTTTTCAGTGAAGTTACTTAATATTTCTCTATTATGAGTTGTATGGCATGTGGCTCCTGAATCTATGAGCCAGGTGTTGAGTGAATCAGATATCAAAGTGTTATTATTTCTTATTCCATATAGTGATCCTTTCTTATTTTCTCTAGGGTTATTTCTGTATGTTTGTCTTTCTCTAGAGTGTGGTGATTCTCTTCTCTTATACCTGTAATCTGGGGAGGTTCTGTCTAAAAAGTGTATTCTTCTATCCTTGTGTTTATATGAGTCACTGTATCCTATATTCTTGGGACAGTCTCTACTCTGATGTCTTTCAGATCCACATGTGAGACATTCATGTGGGTATCTGTCTCTGGCCCTGAAATCAGTCCTTCTTTGATTTCTACCTTCTCTTTGTTGTGTATATCGCTCTCTTCTAAGTCTATCTTCAGTAATAAGCTTATTGGTAAGGTTTTCTAAAGTAATTTGCTCTATACTTAGGTTATCTATTAGTGTAATGTAGTTATCCCAGCTGTGATCTAGTGAGTTAATTATAATGCTTTTCATGGTGTTGTCAGAAATGGTTTCTCCCCTTTGAATAAGGTCTGCTCTTACAGCGTTTAAATTCAAGATATGCTCACTCATGGATGTATCATGTTTTAGTTTGGCAGAATAGAATTCCCTAGAGATTTTTGTGGTAGTGGCTACATTTTTGCTATAGAACAGTCTGAATAATTTTTGATATACTTCAAATACAGTTAAATTATGCTCTATACTGGGGAGTATACTTGGGGAAATAGAAACAATTAACATATAGTATGCTTTGTGGTGGAGGCAGTCTATTTCATAGGTCCAAGGCTTATTTGGTGGGTTATCAATAAAAAATAAAACATTTTCTTTCATATATACAATCTGTAAACACTGATCCCATTCCATTAAGTTGCTTCCATCTAATTTCAATTTTATAAAGTCTGGAGGTATTGTCCCTGAGTGTAGTGAGGTGTTATTCATGTTTAGTAGCTGTCCATGATTTAAGACCTTAGCATACTCACAATAAGGCCTGGGTATGGTAGATGTATGTCTGTATTTACTTATCTCTATGTTGCGCTGACTTGTATTTATGTTTCCTTCTTCTTTCTTTGCAGGCTCGTTCTGGGCATGCTCAGTCCTCATTTTTCTCCAGCAGTCGATGAGGGAGGTTCCTGTGTCTGCAGCTCCTGGGGTGAAGTCCCAGACGGCCTTCTGTTGCTCTGCTTTGTTTCCGGAGGGCCTCTGGTGACTGAAGAATGCCTGGGGTGCTGCTCTGCTCATCGGGGAGTCTTCTCTGAGGTCGTCAGTAAGTGGAGCTTGAGGCGGGCCGCCATTGCCAATGGAGCCGGGTTGTTCAGGGAGCTGCTCTTCAGTAGGTAAGTATGATTGCCAGCTTGTCTTTCTTCGGGTGGCTAGGCCTTTCTTTAGACAGTCTATTTCTTTTTGGCCTTTGGTAGATGGTAGTTTAGAATTTTCTATTTCATTTTCTGGTTGTTTGTTTGGTATTGTTAGTTTAGTCCCGAGTGCTGCAGTTAGCACCTGTATAGCATTGTCTATTTCTACTTCAGTAGGTTGAGCTTTGTTTTGTTTAAATAATTGTTTTTTATTTGTTTTTGGACTCGGGTAATCATCTTCTTGGTAGGTTTTGTTTTTTATTTCGTAGTTTGAGGTTTGGAATTCTTTTAGTAATTGGTCAGGCATTTTAGAGGTATTAGGTGGGTAAGATGGCTGCCATGAAAAAGGCGGGAAGCTGTCGCCATCTTTGGTGTCATTTTTGAAGTCAGGGGTTGAATTTCTTACCTTGCAGTTTTCTTGTTTGTTATTTTCGTTATCTGCTGCTGTTCCGTGGTCGTTTATTATGCTGCGGATTTTCACAAGCAGATTTGATTCAGCTGTAGTTGTTTCTATTAATTCTAGTATTTTTCTTTTTACCTCATCTTCTTTGTTTGGTGTTAGCAGTTCATTTTCTTGTAATTGCGTTTGTTTCTTAATATTTTCAAGTGGTGTATATTTGTCAGGAGTTAGTTGAGCTGCCATTCTTTTCGTTATGTATCTGGTGGCAGGTCTTCTTTTGTCGTTATGTGAGTCTTGCATCTTTATGTTCGGTTGGGCCTACCAAACCATCCTCTGCTACCAATTTGTTGCTAGTTTGGTTATCCTGGTTAGGCCCATATATAAGAGACTGTAGGCTTTCTTGTAATAGTAATATTTATTTCTTTTCTTCCTCAGGAACACAATTAGACAGGCACTAATCTGGGAGGAGCAAGAACTTATATACAGAGAAGGCGGGGCTAATGGTAAGTACTAACCAATGGTAAGTGACACAATGACATCACACAATGACATATAAACAAGCACACATATTTACAGATATCAGGTTAGGTATTTTCATCTGTAACAGGATCGTGGCCTTTCCTTGCAAGTATACCTTAAGAAAAATAAAACCGAGATATATTCTAATAAACACATTTTATTATAAAGAAGTAAAAACAGTCTTACTAGCTAATGATTACATCTTGGCAGCATTCCTGCCGGACCTCTTGGCAGGCAAACAAAGAAAGATAGAAGAAAGTGAAAGAATGTGGACATGCGCAGTTAGCTTAGAGATAAGAGTTCTGATCAGCTACGGTAAGTCTTAGAGTTCAAGCATAGCTGGCAAATACAAAAACACAGTGACATAAGAAGAGACTGGACAGCCACTTATCTACAGTAGAATGGTATAGCACAATGATGGCTAACCTTTTCCGGACCAAGTGCCCAAAGTGCGCATGCACGCAATAGCATGCACACGCACCCAAACCCCCAAAATGCAAAGCACATGTGCCCCCCCATGCATGTGCCGCACCTCCACACACATGCGTGTGCAGCCCCCCACATATGTCCCGTGCATGCCCGTGTGGCCTTCCTGCATGCACCCTGTGCATGCATGTGCACCCCCTGCAGGCACCCCATGCATGTGCACACAGCCCCCCGCACACCCTCCATGCATGCATGCGTAACTCCCTCACATGAGCCCTGCCCCCCTCACGCATGCTCAGCAGAGACCTGATGATCAACTGGCCGGCGGGAGGCATGCACGCATGTATGGCATATCTGAACTTGGGCGATGGTTTATGTGCCCACAGAGAGGGTGCTGCGTGCCACATGTGGCACGCATGCCATAGGTTCACCATCATGGGTATATCGTCTCCTGTTTGAGCAGGGTTTTGGATTAAAAGACATCCAAGATCCCTTCCAGCTTTGTTATTCTGTTATAACACCAGAACTTGATTTTAACCTTGAGGTCACTGCAGTACTCAAATTCACAGGCTACCAATACTGTAGATTTCTGAGTCCAATTCAGAAAAAAAAAAACCCACATGCTTTGACTCTGAGCTATTTTAAGGTCTGTCTCGGGGTGAAATGCTCCCGATTCGGACCGGATTGCCCGATCCGGTAGCGATGGAGGTGGGTGGTTAGGAGAACCGGTAGCAAAAATCCCTGCCTCCCCCTCATTGCCCAGCTGAGCCAGGCAATCATCAGAGGCTTTTTAAAAATTATTTTTAAAAGCATTTTTTCTACAACCTCTTTGACTGAAAAAATGCTTTTAAAAGTTAAAAAACAAAAAGCCTCTGATGATCGCGCGGCTCAACTGGGATCATCAGAGGCTTTTAAAAGCATTTTTTTCTACAACCTCTTCAGCCGAAGAGGTTGTAGAAAAAATGTTTTTAAAAGGAAAAAAAGCCTCTACCGATCAGGCAAGTCAGCTGGGATCGTCAGAGGCTTTAAAAAAAAAAATCTGCCGATCAGGCAAGTCAGCTGGAATCGTCAGAGGCTTTTAAAAGCATTTTTTTTACAACCTCTTCAGCCGAAGAGGTTGTAGAAAAAATGGTTTTAAAAGTAAAAAAAAAAAAGTTGGCCACTCCCACTCAGTCATATTACCCCCCCAAGCCACGCCCACAGAACCAGTAGTAACAAATTTTACGTTTCACCACTGGTCTGTCTCCTTCAAGCCTGCATGAATATATGAGCAAAGCGTCCTTAGGGTCCCCTCCCTATAAAATCCAAAGGGTTATCGATTCCAAGGCTATTTTTCCTGCAAGATGATTCTTGCAGCTTGAGGACTGTTTACTTTGAATTGGCATTTGGAGTTTGATTTTTGGTACTGTTTGTGAGATTTTTTTATGATCAGCCACCTGTTTTTGTTTATTTTATTTTATTTTCAGTTTGCTAAGGTCTGGTTGCTCGTTTGCTTGCTTGATCATTTAGGATGGTTTTTAATCTTATTATTGCACACTGTCTGGAGTCTTAGGTGCTGGGCAGCATATAAATGTAGAGATAATGTCTACAGACATGTCTACATGCATGTAAAGAAATAAGCAAATAATCTGTTTCGTCCAACACTTGCTGCAATTTTCAAGCCACCACTTTGTCATTATGAATCAAACTGGGTCAGGTCTTCTGCCTCTTATGAAAACTCAGCATGATAGGTAGCATGCTGTTACTCCTCTTTATGTAGGTTTTTTTTTTTTTGCACTCCCAACTACAAGTAGCTCAGAATAGTGTCAAATTCACCTGTTATTAAACTGGAAATAGACTGGAAATTAGGCTGACTCAAGTTATCAGCTTTCCCTACAGAGGAAATTCTTCAGTTCTTTAATTAATTAATACACTTCCTCTTCTAAAACATTTGTTAAAGCTCATCAATGTACACCATAAATTTCATTTTAAGTTGCAAGGAGATGGGCAGCTCCCTTTTTACTTCCGTTCTTCCCATACATGTAATTTGGTTTGTTACTTCCACAATTATAACCTGAATCAACCATTCATCAAGCTACCTCTCACCTAAGGCCAGGAATTCTTTTCTGGTCAATCTTATGGTCATGATTGACCCAAGGTGCTTTTGGAAGAGGCAACTGACTTTCTTTTTTTTATATATAAATGGAAGGATTTACATTTCTTGCAGTCATTTGGTCTTCAGGAATAAAAAGCAATATTTAAAAAAAATGCAAGAAATATAAATGCAAGAAATATAATAATATTATTGAATCTGTCATCTGCACCTCTATAACTGTCTGCAAGCCAACAAAACAGACACGGACTTCAAAGGATAATTAGAACTGCAGAAAAAAACAATTGCTACCAACCTGCCTTCCATTGAGGACCTGTATACTGCACGAGTCAAAAAGAGGGCTGTGAAAATATTTACAGACCCCTCGCATCCTGGACATAAACTCCTACCCTCAAAACGACACTTATAGAGCATTGCACACCAGAACAACTAGACACATGAACAGTTTTTTCCCAAACGCCATCACACTGCTAAACAAATAATTCCCTCAACACTGTCAAACTATATACTAAGTCTGCATTACTATTACTATTAATCTTCTCATCGTTCCCCCCACCCATCTCCTTCCACTTATGACTATATGACTGTAACTTTGTTGCTGGTATCCTTACGATTTATATTGACTGTATCCTAATATGATTTGATTGCTTATTTGTTCCCTATGACTATCATTAAGTGTTGTACCTTATGATTCTTGACGAATGTATCTTTTCTTTTATGTACACTGAGAGCGTATGCACCAAGACAAATTCCTTGTGTGTCCAATCACACTTGGCCAATAAAGAATTCTATTCTATTCTATTCTATTCTATTCTATTCTATTCTATTCTATTCTATTCTATTCTATTCTATTCTATTCTATTCTATTCTATAAATCCTTCCACTCTCCACCATTCAGTCAGAAGTGAAGAAGCTTCTTGGATGAGAAGCAAAATGTCTTCAAGGAAAAACAAAGTCCAGTTGCTTCTTGAAAAAGTACCTTTGGTTCTAATTGTTCTAGTTTTAGAACTATAACTATATAAGCTTGTCAAACGTAGTAAATATGATGAATTTTATTTGTACTCAAGTGTGGATAGAAAAGGAATATTTTTAAATATAATAGTGGCATAATTAAAAGTTAGAAAGGGGATGGAAAGTAGAGAGAGAGGGATTAATGGAATACACATCTTTATATAATAAGGTGAAGTAATAATAAGAGGGGAAATCAGAATTTGAACAATAGTAGTATTAAGAATGTTTGAACAATATGGTGATTGGCACGAAAATAACATACTGAAATATTGAGTAATTAAATAATGGAAGATTATAATTTAACATAAACATGTGTATTACTATTCGACCCATATAAGTCTGTTAAATGTAACAAATATGATTATTAACATTTTATTTGTAGTAAGAGGAATGAGACCCAGAATATGGTGATAAAAATAATGTATTGAAATATTGAATAACTAAAGAGCTAAAGAGCCTTGGTACTACAGTGGTTTAAAGCACCCTGTTATTAACACAGCTGCCTGCAATTTACTGCTGGTTCGAATCTCTCCAAGGCTCAAGGTTGACTCAGCCTTCCATCCTTTCTAAGGTAGGTTAAATGAGGACCCAGTTTGTGGGGGCAATAAGCTGACTTTGTATAAAATATACAAAAGTATGAAGGCTATTGCTTAGCGCACTGTAAGCCGCCCTGAGTCTCCGGAGAAGGGCGGCATATAAATCAAAAAATTAAAAATTAAAATTAAAAAATTAATTAAATAATGAAAGATTATAATTCAACAAAATACGTGTACTATTATCCAGAACGATATAAACTTGTCAATTGTAGTAAATATGATGAATATTATTTTATTCGCATTAAAATGTAAGACACTCAGATGCCACAATGTTCACTCATTGATATGTTTGTAAAAAATAAAAATAAAAAATAAAAAACTTGGGGGGAAAAAGTACCTTTGGGGCAACCATGACTTGGATGACTGAGAAGCTCCATAGACTTATGGTCATCAATTTGCCTTCTTCAACTGGCCCACTCTAGTTGTGTTGGGAGTGAAGAGAAGGAGCATGTTCAAGAGCTCTGAAAGAACTTCAACTGGTAGAAATCTTGTTAGAACTCTTTTAAAGCATCTCAACTACATTTCTCCTACTGTGTTCCTCAACAGTTGTGGCAGTTCAGCTCTTCATCAATGCTTCCTCAAAGCAGAGATCCTCTATACTGAGATGAAACTCCATACGGAAGGGCAATTGGTTATTAAATGTTTTCCAGCTGGTTATTTTGGAAGTTCTAGATCAGTGGTGGGTTGCTCCTGGTTCTGTCCGGTTCTTGCGAACCGGTAGTAAAAGTGGCGGGAGGCTCCGCCCAGACATCATCATGGGTGATCTGCGCATGCGCGGAAGCCCAAGCGCATGCTCCCGTTGCGAACTGGTAGTAAAGGTAAGTAGAACCCACCCCTGTTCCAGATCTAATCTAAATCAATTGAAATCATATCAAATCCAGTTCTATTGGACAGAAACATCTGCAGGAGATTCAATACATCAAGATGGTGGCCATGACAACGCAACCAAAGCTCCACCTCTTTTTCCCCCCCTGGGTCATGTCTGTGACACACATACAAATAAGTGGGACTTCAATCACATCTTGATTTTTCTCACCTCTCTGCACTTCTACACCTCCACACCCATCCCTGCTACTCAATGTCAATGAATCATGGCTTAATTTTTCAAGGCTACAGATTCTTTATGTAATTTACATTGATAATGTGAAAAAAATGACATAACAAACATAATCTTAAAATGTTCATAAGAGCCGTGGTGGGAATGGTTAGAATGCATACTGCAGGCTAATTCTACCGACTGCCAGCAATTTGATCCTGATTAGCTCAAGGTTGACTCAGTCTTTCATCTTTCCGAGGTCTATAAATGAGGACCCAGATTGTTGGGGGCAATATGCCAACTCTGTTAACCGCTTGGAGAGAGCTATAAACAGAGGTGGGTTTCAGCAGGTTCTGAACAGTTCTGGAGAACTGGTAAATACCATCTCTGACTGGCCCTGCCCCCATCTATTCTCTGCCACCCAAGTCCCAGCTGATCAGGAGGAAATGGGATGGGATTTTGCAGTAATCTTCCCCTGGAGTGGGAAGGGAATGGAGATTTTACAGTATCCTTCCCCTGGAATGGGGTGGGAATGAAGATTTTACAGAATCCTTCACCTGCCACGCCCACCAAGCCACTCCCACCAAGCCATGCCAAGCCCACAGAACCGGTAGTAAAAAAATTTGAATCCCACCACTGGCTATAAAGCATCATGAAGCAGTATATAAGTCTAAGTGCTATTGCTATTACTATTACTATTGCTGTTGGTTATCTTTGTTTAATAATTATAAATACTTCATAAACATTCTACAGAAGAGTTCCAGTTACATACAATATTTTTTTAAAAAAAATTTAAAGTAAGGCTTCAGGAACCTTTCTCTGAAACACACACATTCTAAACCTTTTATTTTGATTTTTTTGTTTTAAAAAGTATGTCGAAATGTCTTGGAAGACCCATCATCTCATATTTCCCTGGCATTTCCCCTTTAGGTTGTGTCTGTCTCCATAAAGTTAGCATGTTTGTTTATTGACTGGGTAAACTGGCATCCAAAATACTCTTTTAAAACTAATCAGGGTTTTTCATTCATTCTTTGGCTGATCGTTCCATCCATAAAGAGCTTTAGAAAAGAAGCACATCTTATTTTGGCAGCATCGTCAGCTGCTGTGGAAAACAATTGCCTGTTGGAACAAAATTACCCCTACAGTAGTAATGTACCAATTGTACTGGGACATTAAGTTCCCTTTGGTTTTTATAGCATCGTCCTTTTATAGAACCAGTGATATTAAAGACAAATGAAAATATTGGCAAAGCAACATAGGAAACGTGAATCATACATGAGTGGGGAGTTTGCAACTGACCCATTAAGTTTGCAGTAAGGGAGGAAGAAGAGGTAGAGTTCAGCTTCCAATCTCCTTGTTCCCATTCTCACACCTAATCCGCGGCTTCCACAGGCAGTGATTTTCTCCTCTCCTGCTACCTGTTTGTTTGGAAAAGTCTTGCTTATTGCGAGCTGTTAAGAATTTGGCACCTGGCTTCCAGTAAGGAATGCAACTATTAAATGCAGCCTGCACCTGTTTTGCTCCACGAAGGCCACACAATAAAAGTTATTTTCTGTAAGGGGCATAAAATAATCTCTTCAGTAGGTTTCGAGACCCACGTTTTTGTTTTCCTTGCTTAAATGGACAATTGTACCTTACAACCAAAGAATGGCATTCTTAAAAACAGAAGTTTATTCTACATAACAAAATAACAGAGTTAGAAGGGACCTTTGAGGTCTTCTAGTCCAACCTCCTCCCTTTATCTTTCCTGTTGTGACTCCGACCCCCAAGCCCGTCTTATCAGAGGGAGAAGGCTCTGAAAGTGAAGGAGAGGAGTTGGCCAGGCCTCCCTCTCCAGGACCCTCCTCTCTGGCAATGCCTCAGGTGTCTCCCGAAGGAGAAGAGATTGGCCAGGAGCCAGGTATCACCGAGCAGTCGCAGTTGGACAGTGACGGAGATAAGTCTTGGCTGGATCCACGCCAGCATCGGAGAGACAAGCGCACGCAGCAGAAGAGGAGGCGTGCCAGAGATTAAGCTGAGTCACTGGACCACACCCCACAGGGGATAAAAGGGGGTATGGTGGCCATTCAAGCTCTATGACGGACAAAACTAAACAACTAGCGAGTCGCATTGTATCTCTGAAACTACGTTATCTGCCTGCCTTGGATTTAATACGGACTGGACTTGACAATTCTGTGGCTTTGTGTATTTGTTTTGGTTTATCTGATGGAGGAGGAACACCTCCCTCTGTGAGTAAAGTTCTTGGCAAGCAGCTACTGGGTTGCTGCCAATCCTGTTATCGAAGGAATTTATTGTCTGCAAGTTTTATTTAACCCCTGGCTGACTGTGTGCGTGTGTGAGACGGGGACAGAACATTTCCAGACCAATAGCTGTCCAGTCTCTTCTTAAAAGCCTCCAGTAATGGAACACCCATAATTTCTGAAAGCAAGTTGTTCCACTGGTTAATTGTTCTCACTATTAACAAATGTGTCCTTAGTTTAGGTTGCTTCTCTCCTTGATTTGTTTCTTTTCTTGTCTTCTGGTGCTTTGGAGAATAGGTTGACCCAGGGGTGAAATGCTATCGGTTCAGACCGGTTCGGCGGTGGTTCGGAGAACTGGTGGCAGGTGGTTCGGAGAACTGGTAGCAATGGCAGTGCGAGGCTCTGCCCAGACACCTAGTCGTCGTTACTTCCTGGTTTTAACCAGGAAGTAACCTGTTTTTTACCCTCTACGCATGCGCAGAAGGGTTTGCACATGCGTAGAGGGTCCATGTGTGCACGTGATGTGCACGCGCGCAAGTGAAGCAAGTGTGCGCACGGGCCCGTGCACTTCCGAACTGGTAGGGAAGGTAAGTAGATTTCACCCCTGGTTGATCCCCTTCTTCTTTGTGGCATCCTCTCCAATATTGAAATACTGCTATCATGTCACCGGTATTCCTTCTTTTCACTAGACTAAAGATACCTAATTTCTGCAACAATTCTTCATTTGTTTTAGAATCTAATCATCTTTGTTGCTCTTCTCTGTACTCTTTCTAGAGTCTCAACATCTTTTTTTTTTTTTACATCATGGCAGCCAAAACTGGATGTAGTATCTAAGTGTGGTCTTACTAAGTCCTTATAAAATGGTACTAATATTTCACGTGATCTTGATTCTGTCCCTCTGTTAATGCAACCTAGGATTGCCTTGGCTTTTGTTGTTTCACCTGGCTGATGTTTTTGGACCCAAACACGATGGGAGTCCCAAAGTAAGGAGGACCATGATCGACTGAAAGCCACCCATTTTTAATAACCAGAACACCCAAGTCTTGTTCATATTCCCAAATCCTTTGAAAACTACACAGAAATCAGTGGTGGGATTCAGCCAATTCTGTCCGGATTGCACGAACCGGTAGCGGCGACTGCGGGAGGCTCCGCCCACCCGCCCGGATGTAATGCGCGACTACTGTGCATACGCAGGAGGCCGTGCACATGCGCAGAGGTGACGCACGCACTCACATTTGCGAACTGGTAGGGAAGGTAAGTGAATCTCACCTCTTGACAGAGATGGGCTAATCTTATTGGACTTGAGATACTCAAAAGCATGCGCAGATCGCCGATGATGACATCCAGGGCAGTGGGCGGGGCCTCCTGCCAGTTTTACTGCTGGTTCTTGCAAACCAGTCTGAACCAGGGGCAATCCACCACTGATCCAGGCTCTAAGCGAGATGGTTCTGCTTAGCATACATAATTCATAGGAGAGGAAAGACGTCCTTGTTTCAACTGGGCAATCAGAAGAAGGTGATTTTCCCAAAAAATCCTCCCTTGCCATTGTCAATCTGGCAGCTTTTATGGGCCCTCACTTATCCTTTCATATGATCTTATCCAAGAAAAAGCCACTATCCTCAATAAACATTTTTTTTCTCTCTCAGCAATTAAATGCAGTTTGCTGGAAAATAGCAGGTTCTACCCTATTGAGTACATTATAGCCCTGGAGTTTCTGGAGGGACAAATGGTAGTAACAATATTGTGGTTGCCATATTTGCATTCATATGAAATATAGAGTCAGTTTTCAATACAGAGCCAGTTTGATATATACTTAAGGCATTAGGCTAGAAATCGGAAGACCCTGGGAGACCTTGGGCCAGTCTCTCTCTTTCAGCCCTAGAAAGGAGGTAATGGCAAACTCCTTCTGAAAAACCTTGCCAAGAAAACTGCAGGGGCTAGTCCGGGCAGATGCCAACAAGAGTCAAAACTGACTTGAAGGAACTTATTTTCTTTCTTTCTTTTAAAAAACCCATTGCATTCAACACTGGATATGGTGGATTAAATTCTGAGTCCATCAGTGTGTCTATGTGTTGTGCATTTATTTATTTTATTTATTTATTTATAATTAAATTTATATACCACCCTACTCCCGAAGGACTCAGGGCGGTGAACAGCCAGAAAGTAAAATATACATAATACAAACGTTAAAAACCCTTTAAAATATATTAAATACATTGGCCAGATTTAAAACACCCCAATTATAAAAACAATTTAAAAACAATTAAAAAGGGAGGTTAGGCCAGACCAGCCTGCTGGAATAAGAATGTTTTGCAGAATTTGACATTTCTGCAATCCAATCCTGCAAAAAATATTTAAATGCTATCTATCTATCTATCTATCTATCTATCTATCTATCTATCTCTCTCTCTCTCTCTCTCTCTCTATCTATCTATCTATCTATCTATCTATCTATCATCTATCTATCTCTATATCTATCTATCTATCTATCTATCTATCTATCTATCTATCTATCTATCTATCTATCTATCTATCTATCTATCCAGGGGTGGGCTTCAAAAAGTTTAGCAAGGAGTTCTCTGCCCGCTTCCTGGGTGGGTGTGGCCATGGTGGGCGTGCCTAGTTGGCCTCCTGCACCATGGCGGGGTGTGTGTGTTGCCCTCTCTGGGCCACAGAGGCTTTCTTTGAGCCTCTGGGAGGGCGAAAATGGCCACCCCAGTCTCCCGAGGCCCTCTGAAGGCTAGAAATGGCCCCATTTCTGGCCTTCCCGAACTTTCAGTAGGCCTGTTTTTTGCCCTCCCCGAGCCTCCACATGCACCCTGCACTTACCTGCATCCAAAACGGGCTGTGTGGGGATTCCTGCGAGGGGAGAAGCGGGGTCGGTGGGGCCAGCCAGGAGTGGGATTTGGGGGTTCTCTGAACTGCACAGAATCTTAGCTAGAGGTTCTCCCGAACCCCTGCGAACCCCCAGCAGCCCACTCCTATATCTATCTATCTTATCTCTATCTACCCATTCATCCTTTCTTTCTTCCAGGAGGTCAAAGCACTATATATATATATATAGTTTTCCTTCTTCTAACTTTTCTCCAGAATGCCACCTCTGAGGAGCAGGTTGGGCTGATAGATGTGGCCAAAGACATCCAGTGAGCTTTCACGGATGAGTATGGACTTAAACAGGAGTATCCCAAATTGTAAGCATTGTCTTAACCATGATACTCTGCTGGCTTTCACCAATGTCAGGCTAGAAATGTGTGAAATCCACTACAGTTATCTTCTCCAACACAGTGCAAGAACATTGAATATACAGTAAATGGAGAATTTTGGGAGACTTATGGGCCCTTTAAAAAGGAGTATTTAAATAAAAGGTGGCCACCTACTGCTATTTGTAAAGAAATATACCAGCCCTCCCTGGGGTGAGGATACAGAATGAAAGAATATGCCTGAGATGCCATGTGACTTTGCATTGGGGTGAAATGCTCCCAGTTCGGACTGGATCGCCCGATCTGGTAGCAATGGCGGCGGATGGTGCGGAGAACCAATAGCAAAAATCTCTGCCCCCCCCCCATGCCCAGCTGAGCCGTGCGATCATCAGAGGCTTTTTTTTTTAACTTTTAAAAGCATTTTTTCTACAACCTCTTCGGCCGAAAAAATGCTTTTAAAAGTAAAAAAAAAAAAAAGCTTCTGATGATCGTGCGGCTCAGCTGGGATCGTCAGAGGCTTTTAAAAGCATTTTTTCTACAACCTCTTAAGGTTGTATAAAATATGCTTTTAAAAGTAAAAAAAAAAAAGTTGGCCACACCCACCCAGTCACATTAAACCCCCCCACCAAGCCACGCCCACAGAACTGGTAGTAACAAATTTTACATTTCACCACTGCTTTGCATAGATCCCAAATCTTAGCTTCACCCTTGATGGGGACAGAATGAGTACAGATGGTGGCATTTCCAAGTGAATCAGAAGCTTCTCTCCTCCCTTCGATGACACAGGTTGACCATCTCACAGTCCTTCTCCCTGGCCCTCTCCCTGCCCCCAATCTTATTACTAAAACAAGTGTGCCAGAATCTCCAGTGCGAGAGCACATGTCCTGCAATTTAGAAAAACCAGCGAGAACATCTACTCCTAATTATTCCCTGCAGTAAACTTAACTTAACCATCACTTCCATTTTATGAAAATGTAGGTATTGTGTTTGGGTGATTTGTAAGAACAGCCAGCTCTTGACTAGATTAGCCTATGCCAAAACACTTACATTGCTGGATGGTGGAATTAAAAAAAAAAGCATGAAATAATCAGGGAAGAAATGAATGCATGGAGAGACATGAAATGCTGCAAGCCTTAATTGAGAAGATCAAAGAAAGAGTTCTCAGCAAGATCTTTACGTAGTCTTTAGGTGACTAAACTGCATATGATTCCAATCACCAATTACAATATCAATATCTTGATGTCTATTATTAACCTGGCAATCTATCCATTAAGCTCCAGAATGAGATCCGTGGCTTCCCCTACCCTATTCAAACCCCACTCTATTAATACTTATTAAATGAATGCTAAGATGCACCATCACGTGCCAGACAGTATAAAGATTCTGGACATGCCCAAGGAGTATCTTCACAAGAGCAGTTTGCCTTCTGCTTGCTGCTGCAGAACAGCTGGTAAAGGCTCTGGCATCTCACATACACCATCAGGATTAAGAACAGGAGCAAAATCCACCTTCCCTTCCAGGCTCTCGGCAAAGGAAGAATCTCATCAATGGATCCCATTAATGCTTCGGGAAGTGTGGGGTGGGATATTTTTCTCCCATGATAAAGTTGCCAGTTATTTTCACACATTTATATTTAATTCCCTCCTGTTAACATTGAGTGAATATCAATATTTATGCAATGAAAGACTAATATGCCCAGCCTAAGGCAAGTATGAGCCTTGGTAGTACAGTGGTCTAAAGCACCCTGTTATTAAGAACAGCTGCCTGCAATTACTGCAGGTTCGAATCTCGCCAGGCTCAAGGTTGACTCAGCCTTCCATCCTTTCTAAGGTAGGTAAATTGAGGACCCAGTTGTGGGGGCAATAAGCTGACTTTGTATAAATATAAAAAAGGATGAAGGCTATTGCTTAGCGCATTGTAAGCTGCCCTGAGTCTCCGGAGAAGGGCGGCATATAAATCAAATTTAAAAAAAAAAAGTATAATGAGAATAGGAAGTGGCCAAATTCCCTGGTGTGATACTAGCAATGTACCTTCATTTTAATTCAGCGTAACCTCCTGTTTAAGCAATGTGGACTTTCCTATAGCTCTGCTCATTTCTCCATATATGGTTCAAATTGTGTCCAAATTTCTCTTGCGGTGTTTATGAGGATATATGATTGTTAGTCCACAACTTAACAGAGATGGGCAGGAGCCAAAGACATGGCTTGCATTCACAAATGCCCAGATACAACCTCTAGTACTATAGAGTACTAGCAATGCAGATTTCAAATACTATGCCCCATAACTATTGTTGGAGGCAGTACCACTGGTACCAATAAAGGGGAAAATTTGTAGTCCAGGGTTGAAATGAGGTGCTCTCTGAGCTTGGTGGTTTTCCTGCAGATGTTCCATTACCCAAACTAGGTAACATCATGAGGACTAGCACCGATTTTGGGTAATGAAACGTCTGCAAGAAAACCACCAAACTCAGAGAACACTAAGGATCCCTCACAATATCACTGGCCAAGGGCTAAGTTTCCTGGCTTTCTTATGATATCCATTTGTAAGGGTACACTTGATAATTTTATGATACTCTTCTAAGGAGTATATGTCAAGGTAACAGGCATATCCTTCATTTTAACATTATTGTGATGATTGCAATTTCCAGTTTGAGCTAAATAGAAGTGGCAGCTCCGCTAGTTTTAAATGACAGATTTTGCCATAAGGACCATAAATAAAGGATGGCACAACGTGGTCGGAAGTTCTTTCCGCCACCTGTAGATAGAGAGGCTTAATGGCTCATGCAAACTTTCTCAGAGAGAGAAGGATTGGCTCAAGATCACCAAAAGGTTTGTATCAGGGGTGGGTTTCAGCAGGTTCTGACCAGTTCTGGAGAACCAGTAGCGGAAATTTTGAGTAGTTCGAAGAACCGGTAGTAAAAATTCTGATTGGCCCCGCCCCCATCTATTCTCTGCCTCCCAAGTCCCAGCTATTGGGAGGAAATGGGGATTTTGCAGTAACCTTCCCCTGGAGTGGGGTGGGAATGGTGATTTTACAGTATCCTTCCCCTGGAGTGGGGTGGGAATGGAGATTTTACAGTAACCTTCCCCTGGATTGGAAAAGGAATAGAGATTTTACAATATCCTTCCCCTGCCCATGCCCACCAAGCCACGCCCACCAAGCCATGCCATGCCCACCAAACCACACCCACAGAACCGGTAATAAAAAATTTTGAAACCCACCACTGATTTGTATGACATATTTTACTGGGTTAAACAAAGCTTACCTTGGTTAAGTGAACATCACGATCTAGTCCAGCGGTGTCAAACTCAAGGCCTGGTTGGGGGGGGGATCAGGCCTGCGGGGTGCTTAGATCTGGTCCGTGGGGCCACCCTGGAAACAGCAAAGAACCGGCCCTGGGTGCCTCTGCCAGCAAAAATGGAGCTCGGGAGGGCCATGAGTGGCCCTCCCAAGCTCTGTTTCACTGGCAGAGGGTTGCAGGAAGCCGTCGCAGCTGAATGGAGCTCGGGAGCCCGTTTTCACGGCAGAGTGCTCGGGCCACCACAGGCGCCCCTGACACGAGTGACGTTGAGCTGGCCATGCCCACCCTGGCCCCCCGAGGCCAAACACAACACTGATGTGGCCCTCAGTGAAATCAAGTTTGACACCCCTGATCTAGTCGGTACTAGGGCTAGAGAGGATTATTCAACCCTATAATTTAGCCTCAGGTTTAGCATTAAAGCAGCCTGGACTACTGTAATACTCTCTCCATGGGGTTCCCCTTGAAAAGCACCCGGAGGCTCCAACTGGTCCAGAATGCGGCCACACGGTGATTATGGGAGCGTCATGGCGCTCCCATGTAACACCTCTCCTGCGCGAGCTGCCCTGGCTCCCGGTGGTCCTCCGGTGCGATTCAAGGTGTTGGTGACCACCTTTAGAGCGCTCCATGGCTTAGGACCTGGATATTTACGAGACCGCCGTCTGCCACCGAGAGCCTCCCACCGGCCAGTATGCTCCCACAGAGAGGGGCTCCTCAGGGTGCCGTCGGCCAAACAATGTCGACTGGCGGCCCCCAGGGTGAGAGCTTTCTCTGTGGGAACACCTGCCCTCTGGAACGAGCTCCCTCTGGAGATACGGACAATTCCGGATTTACGTACTTTCCGCCAGGCCCTCAAAATTTTTTTATTTCAACAAGCCGGACTGGCCTAACTCTCCAATTGTTTAATTTTAATTTGAATTTTAAATGGGGTATTTTAATTGTTGAGCCAAATTGTTTAATATATTTTTAAATTGTTTTTACATTTTGTATTCTATGTTTTTTATTTTTGGCTGTTCACCGCCCTGAGTCCTTCGGGAGAAGGGCGGTATATAAATTTAAATATAAATAAATAAAATAAATAAAATGCTAATACTGGATACTTTCCATGGCCAACTTGATGTCTTCTGTATTGCTTTAAGCAATCTCATAAAATGTACTCACTGGCCCAACATCTGGGAGACTAATTTAGACTAATGTAATAAAACAAACTTCTGCCAACCTAGCAATTCGAAAGCATGTAAAAAATGGAAGTAGAAAAATGGGGACCACCTTTGGTGGGAAGGTAACAGTGTTCCGTGTGCCTTTGGCGTTTAGTCATGCTAGCCACATGACCACGGAAACGTCTTTGGACAGCGCTGGCTCTTCGGCTTTGAAATGGAGATGAGCACCACCCCCTAGAGTCAGGAACGACTAGCACATATGTGCAAGGGGAACCTTTACTTTTACCTAATAAAACAAAGGCTGATTAAATAAGAAGAAATAAAAACCCTATTGTCGTCTTTCATCCTATAAACAGTCACCTGAATTTTTTTATCAATATGGCACTTTAAAAAGCCTCCAGTAAATAAAGCCAACAAAACAAAATAGAATGAATCAATCTTTTTATGAGGTATGATTAATCAGTTATTTATCCATCTAGCCAACCTATCTTGACCAAGGATCTATGACTGCTAGCAGAATCTATTGATCTGAAGTCTCTGCATAATAAATAACTGATCAGAAATATCACTGTTGGAGGGTCCATCTATCATCTGTCAGTCTATATCTATCTATCTATCTATCTATCTATCTATCTATCTATCTATCTATCTATCTATCTATCATCTATCATCTATCTAAAGTGCAGTTTGCAATTCTGTGAAGCTTACAACAATTCAAATAAAGTCAGAAACCAATAACAACAAAACAGTATTATAAAAACTCACATTGGCAAAGCCTATTACAAAGCCAAACATAATTCAAAGAGTAGGATCACAAAAAACCTGCCCCCAAGCCTGCTGGAAAAACCTGGTTTCCAAAGCTTTGCCAAATGGCTGTATAGATTTGCGCGCTCTCTCTCTCACACACACATTCTCTCTCTCAATCTCTCTCTCTCTCTCTCTCTCTCTCTCTCTCTCTCTCTCTCTCTCTCAATCTCTCTCTCTCTCTCTCTGTATGTGTGTGTGTGTGTTGTGTGTGTGTGTGTGTGTGTGTGTACAGAAGCAACCAGAGATAAGGCCTATTCTGAGACCTTGTCAGATGACACTGATAGGACCAAGACTGGGCCTAGTGGTTAAGGCATCAAGCTAGAAACTAGGAGACTGTGAGCTCTAGTTCCACCTTAGTCGGGAAAGCTGGCTGGGTGACTTTGGGCCAGGCCCAACTCTCTTCACAGCCTAGCTCACTTCACAGTGTTGTTGTTGTTGTAGGGAAAATAGGAGGAGGAATATGCATGTTTTCAGCTTTGGGTTATTTAATGGTAAGGATTTCCCTTGTCCAGTTGTGTCCAGCTCTAGGTGGGATGCTTAACTCCGTTCTTAGCTGAAGGAGCCAGCATTGTCCAAAGATACAGTATATCTGTATATATACCAAGGCACAGAGAATGCTGTTACCTTCCCACCAGTGGTGGGTTGCTACTGGTTCGCCCTGGATCGGGTGAACTAGTAGCGGCAGTGGTGGGAGGCTCCGCCCACTTGTGCTGGATGTTCCTGCGCATCCGCAAAAGTATTGCGCGCACGTGCGAGTGCCCACATGTGAACCGGTAGTGACGGGTTTTGAAACCCACTACTGCTTCCCACCGAAGTGGTACCTACTTATCTACTCACATTTGCATGCTTTCAAACTGCTAGGTGAATAGAAGCTGGGACAAGTTACGGGAGCCTACCCCATTGCACAGCACTCGGGTTTCGAACCTTGGCTGGCAGTTTTCCAGCTGACAAGCTCAGGATTTTTTAACCACTAAGCCATCTCAACCATTGGGTTATTTATAAAAAAAAATAAAGGTGGAGTATAAGTAAATAAGGAATAAATAGGAAGGAACAGCTGAATAAAGGTGATTTCATAGCTATCCAGGTTCTATTATCACCAGGAACCATTGTGGCATAGTAGTTAGAATGCAGTATTGCAGGCTAATTCTGCCCGCTGTCAGGAGTTTGATCCTAACAGACTCAAGGTTGACTCAGACTTCCATCCTTCCAAAGACGGTAATTGAGGACCCAGATTGTTGGGAGCAATATTCTGACATTGTAAACCACCCAGAGAGTGCTCTAAAACAGGGGTCACCAACCTTTCAGATGTCAGGGACCACTAAGTTCCTAATTTTAAATCGTGCAGACCACTAATATGATTTGCTAATGACTGGAGTGGCTAGGTGGTCATGTGAATGGGTAGGCGTGGCCAACTCCTTGCCTCCCCACCCGGGCTCCTTAGGGCCCCAACAGGAAGCAGTTGTTGGAGCTAAGCAGCCACCATGAGAAAGAGTTGGCAAAACAGCTCAGTTCAAATTAGATCTGACTGAGAAGGAGGCTCAGCAGAAGCACCTCACTGAGGACTACGAGCATAGGCTTTCCAAGTAGAGGGAAGACCTGCGGGAGTGGAAGGCCAGGTACCGGCGCCTGGAGGCTCAGGGGGCTGAGATGGTGAGCCAGTTCCAGGCCATGATGCAGTCCCACTGGAACAAGGCCCTCCGGTTCTTTGCCACCAGCGGTGCTTCCCTCCAGCCTTCACCCAAAGCCCCACACCAGGAGGCTGAAGCAGACCCCGAGTCAGAATTTCTGCCCCCCTCCAACCCACACAAAAAGACCTCAAAGGGGGAGACTCTCTGCAGGAACACAAACATTCATTGCCCATATCCGTCCCACGGACCATAGTTTGAGGACCCCTGATTTAGTGCAATATAAAAAATGCAAATAATTTTTCTGCGGACCATCAAAATTTTCTCGCGGACCACCAGTGGTCCACGGACCACCAGTTGGTGACCGCTGCTCTAAAGCACTATAGGGCATTATCTATAAGTCTAAGTGCTATTGCTATTGCTATTGTTATTGCTATTATAGGTGACAACCATTGAACTGCATACAGTTCATAAAACAGTGGAAATACCCAGCTCAGCTAAGATACCTGCTTTGCCACATTCTGTACCAGCTGTAGGCAGCCCTGTGCAGAGAACATTGCAATAACCTCAGCATGAAGTGTTTAGGTGACTCAACATGGCCCAAAACTGCTGTGGCAACATTTTAGACCTGCCATGCCCCATTACCATCTCCCATTGCAGCCAATGAATGAGACAGACTTAAACCATGCTTAGCTGTTCCAATGTTAAAATAGTATTTTAACTGTCAACTTTGTCACTCATTACCTTGGAGGAAAATCAGGTGACTGGCAGTGACCAGGAATAGAGCAGGGATCAGCCATGAGGATAGCAATTTTCAAGGCAATAAAATGTAATACTGGCTCAAGGATGGGTGGTCAGCACTTCAGCTTGGGAGTGGGGGAAATGTCCAGTAAAACAATTCTAAATCAGCCTTCCTGGTGCTTTCCAGCTACACAGGTCCTCTAATTCCTGCCCAGTTGAACTGGGAAGCATCACCTTAGGAAAAACCTATTCTGGGTGAAGGGTTTCCCAAGAGTCAAATGGCAAAATGCTTGTAGAACTTCCATAAAAATGAACAAAAATTCCACCATGAGTCACAGTGGCGCAGTGGTTAGAGTGCACTACTGCCATCGCTGACTATTGGGGGTGAATCTTTGCCCCCCACAGAGAGGGCTCGCAATCTGGGTGTCCTCCTGGACGCACGGCTGTCTTTAGAAGAGCATATGACGGCCGTGGCCAGGGGGGCCTTTTATTAGGTTCGCCTGATCCGCCAGTTGCAGCCCTTTCTGGACCGGGACGCCTTGCGCACGGTCACTCATGCCCTTGTCACCTCCCGGCTGGACTATTGTAATGCTCTCTACATGGGGCTCCCCTTGAAGAGCACTCGGAGGCTCCAGCTGGTCCAGAATGCGGCCGCGCGGGTGGTTATGGGCGCACCTCGTTGTGCCCGCGTGACACCCCTCCTGCGCGAGCTGCACTGGCTCCCAGTGGTCTTCCGGGTGCGATTCAAGGTGTTGGTTACCACCTTTAAAGCACTCCATGGCACAGGACCCGGGTACCTTCGAGACCGTCTTCTGCCACCAATAGCCTCCCACCGACCAGTCCGTTCCCACAGAGAGGGTCTCCTCAGGGTGCCATCAGCCAAGTTATGTCGGCTGGCGACACCCAGGGGGAGGGCCTTCTCTGTGGGAGCCCCAGCCCTGTGGAATGAACTGCCCCCGGAAATACATAAGATCTCCGACCTCTGGGTGTTCCGCTGCGCACTGAAGACCCTGTTGTTCCGCCAGGCAGGGCTGTCAATATAATAATTTTAAATTGGGGTATTTTAATTTTTGGGGTTTTAAATTGGCCAAATCTATTTAATTATTTTAATTTTTAATTATTGTTGTGTCTTGTGTTTTTAAATTGGCTGTACACCGCCCTGAGTCCTTCGGGAGAAGGGCGGTATAGAAATAAAATTATTATTATTATTATTATTATTATTATTATTATTATTATTATTATTATTATTATTATTATTATTATTATTATTACTGCAGGCTACTTCTGCTGCCTGCCGGCTGCCTGCAATTTGGCAGTTCGAATCTCATCAGGCTCAAGGTTGACTCAGCCTTCCATCCTTTCAAGGTCACTAAAATGAGGACCCAGATCGTTGGGGACAAGATGCTGACTCTGTAAACGGCTTAGAGAAGGCTGTAAAAGCACTGTGAAGCGGTATATAAGTCTAAATGCTATTGCTATATTGATTCTTGTCAACCCAAGTGCCAGCCGAGACTAGGCCAGTCAGAACAGGCACCCTTGCCTAACAGAAGATCTGCTATATAAAAACATCATCTTGATTAATGTTGTAATAACCCAGTTCAAGGTTCATCGATGTTAAACCATATGTTACTAAATCAGTCGCAGAAAAAGATGGCATCATCACCTTAACAAGTTTTTAAAAAGGTCTCCTTATTTTGTGATTGCCCTGGTGAGCAAATCAATGGTTTGTGCCATAGCAGATAAGGCATCATTTGCATGATGGTGCCAATTTCATGTGGTGCACTACTTGCACCCTGTTCTAGATCAAAAGCAGAGGTGGTATTCAGCAGGTTCTGAGCAGTTCTGGAGAACCGGCAGCGGAAATTTTGAATAGTTCGGAGAACTGGTAAATACCACCTCTGACTGGCCCCGCCCCCATCTATTCTCCCAAGTCCCAGCTGATCAGGAGGAAATGGGGATTTTGCAGTAAAATTCCCCTGGAGTGGGGAGGGAATGAAGTAGTGGTGGGTTGCTACTGGTTCGCCCTGGATCGGGCGAATCTGTAGCGGCGGTGGCGGGAGGCTCCACCCACACACTCAGACGTCTCTGCGCATGCACAGAAGCAGCGCACGCACAAGTGAACGGGATTTGAATCCCACTACTGGAATGGAGATTTTACAATATCCTTCCCCTGGAATGGGGTGAGAATGGAGATTTTACAGTATCCTTCCCCTGCCACGCCCACCAAGCCATGCCACGCCTACCAAGCCACTCCCACAGAACCAGTAGTAAAAAATTTTAAATCCCACCACTGATCAAAAGGCTTTTCTCACAGTCATTCCTGTCGTAGTCATCTCTAGATTGGACTACTGGATCCTTGAATTATATCTGGAAAGTTCAACTGGCACAGAATGGCACTGTGGGGGCAGTGACATGTGCTCCCAGGATGGTACATGCCACACTTCTGCTTATCACAGCTGCCATTTTGCTTCTGGGTTCAGTTCAATGTGCTGGTTTACCTTTTACACTCTTTCATGGCATGGACAGTTATCTGAGGGACCATCTCTCTCCAATTACATCAGCTCAACCCCTTTGATCTGGCAGAGAAACCTACTGTATTTACTAAGGACTTACATTTGATGGGTACAGAGAGGTGGGCTTTTCCTGTTCCAACGCTTGCCTTAAGGAACATTCTTTCCCCCAAAGTCAGGTTAACTTCATCTCTCTTAATGTTCTAGACTCTAGAAGTCCCTCAAGACCCGGTTAGGACATTAGGCTTGGTCCACGGAACCAGTGACATCCTAAGTGCCTCTACCACTGTGATAGATAGATACATTCACTCTCCGTGCCTTATGGTTTGTATATTTTTTAATAATATTTTACTTTTCAATAATGATTGTTTTATATTATGAGAATGATCATTTTTATATATTTGCTTTACTTGCTCCCAGAGTCACTTCTTGTGAGATAGGTGGTCATATAAATTTGATACATAAATCAATAAATCGTTGTATACATAGCTAGCCATGGAAAAGCTTACTCCACTCACCATTCCAGTACCCCTTCAGTAAAGAGAAATAGCATCGAGTTTGCCTGGAACCCTGGATGGCACACTGTGTAAGCCTTTCTTTACACAGCTGTATTATAGTGTCATTATTAGGACAATCTCAGCACCTCTGGTCTTCTGTTATTAGGATCCCACTCATTATTCAACTGGAAAATTGCCTATTGCAATTTTGCATGATAGCTCAATAGTGCATTCCATGTAAAAAGTCCAGTACTTAGCATCATAAAAATCAAGCTGGAAATACTCTTGTGTGGGATTTGTACAATTACTTGCCAGTTAGTGACCGATTACTTGCTAGTTGTTAGTTGGACAATTACTTGCCAGTTAGTGGCTTGTGTAAGCCTTGGGTTGTTTTTGAGCTACAACTTGTTCATTTAGATACAAAATAAGGAGACCTTTTTAAAAGCTTGTCAAGGCAATGATGCCATCTTTTTCTGCGACTGATTTATTAAACATATGGTTTAACACAGATGAACCTTGAACTGGATTATTACAACATTAATCAAGATGATGTTTTATACAAACGTATTACAGTATGCTAAGTAATAAAACATGGCTTACTGATTACATAACCTAACCAAAACCAACTAAGTAATCCAAACCTCTCTCTCTTTACAGGGCAATTATTTATTTATTTATTCATTCATTCATTCATTCATTCATTCATTCATTCATTCATTCATTCATTTATTTATTTATTTATTTATTTATTTATTTATTGGTTCAATTTATATGCCGCCCTTTCTTCGGAGACTCAAGGCAGCTTACAATGCGTTAAGCAATAGCCTTCATACTTTTGTATATACCTGCTTAGTAGGGCTTTCGCCCCCCCCCAAAGCGGTGTTCTTTTTTCTACAAAGTCATCTTATTGCCCCCACAAACCGGGTCCTCGTTTTACCTACCTCGAAAGGATGGAAGGCTGAGTCAACCTTGAGCCTGGTGAGATTTGAACTTGCAGTAATTGCAGGCAGCTGGTGTTACTTAATAGTGCTTTAGTCTGCTGTGCCACCAAGGCTCTTATGTTCCTTCGTTAAAGATAGAGAACCTCAATTCATAGAGAACTAAGGCCAAATTGGTAAATTAGGGAAAAATATTGCCAGTCACCAAAATTTGGCCATGCTGATCTTCCCAAGCAGGGAAGTTGCTTAATTCATTAAACAATAATGTTGAAATAACATTTTAATAAATGAAAAACGCTTTCACAAATTCGCCCTTAATATACCCACAGTTGATGGTTTAGAATAAACTTTCTAATCTAAAGGCATTTGGAAGTTTGAAAATGTTTTTTTTTTTGCACGTTGCTTTCTTAAGGTCAAACTGGAAAGACATTTAATTGCATGAATGCAATTAATGAGCACAGGTTTTTTTGCTATGTTAGTAGCTGTAGGAAAGTCATTGAATCATGGTGGATGGGGACAGGTTTCTTGCTGGAGAAGGCTGATTATCTTTCTTGAATTAAAAATGTTGCTCTCTCTTCCTGAATCACTCAAGACCATCTGCAGTCTGTCTGTCTGTCTGTCTGTCTGTCTGTCTGTCTGTCTGTCTGTCTGTCTGTCTCTCTCTCTCTCTCTCTCTCTCTCTCTCTCTCTCTCTCTCTCTCTCTCTCTTATAAGACTTAGCATCTCTGAAGTATCAAAACTTTGTCCCAGAGATGTGCCACTATTAAACTGAGACAATCCCCATTCCTGATCCCTCAAGGATTTTTTTTTGTTTAAAGTTAAAGGTAAAGGTTCCCCTTGCACATATGTGCTAGTTGTTCCTGACTCTAGGGGGCGGTGCTCATCTCTGTTTCAAAGCCGAAGACGTCTCCGTGGTCATGTAGCCGGCATGACTAAATGCCAAAGGCACACAGAACGCTGTTACCTTCCCACCAAAGGTGGTTCCCTATTTTTCTACTTGCATTTTTTTTACGTGCTTTTGAACTGCTAGGTTGGCAGAAGCTGGGACAAGTAAAGGGAGCTCACACCATTACAAGGCACAGGGATTCAAACCGCTGAACTGCCGACCTTTCGATTGACAAGCTCAGCGCCTTAACCACTGAGCCACAGCGTCCCTCCCCCCGCCTCCAAAAGGTTATTTTATGTTAAAATACTGCTATCAGCACATCTTCATTAGTACTTCTTCAAAATAGGCTTGCAACTAATTTACGATATTACTATAAGGCTGTGTAAATTAGATTGCTGAGCTTTGTCCCCTGGACGTTTATGCATGGTGATGGTAAAAGCAATATTCATCACTTGTGTAGTAAAAATTCTATGGTGGGATACTATTAGACGTTTAAGTCTGCTAGGTTTTTATTTTTACATTCTTTTTTCAAACTCAGTGGGCATAAATCATGCCAGCTTCATAGCAATAGCAATAGCCCAGGGGTGGGTTCTAAATTTTTTACTACCGGTTCTGTGGGCGTGGCTTATTTTGTGGATGTTGCTTGGAGGTCATGTGACTAGGTGGGCGTGGCTAGCTGGTCAGAGCCATTTCTGGGAGGTTCTCGCACTTACGACCAATCCTTGCACTTACGATCCAACTTATTTGTTTGCTTTTAACACTGATCAGCTGTAGGACGGCCCTTTGAAGCTCGTGGCAAGACTTTAAACAGTTTTTTTCCCTCTAGGCATCAGCTGGGACTCAGGAGGCAGCAATAGATTGGGGGTGGGATCAAATAAAAGGTAAGAATAATGTGGGTGGGTGGGTGGGGAGGGCGGGGGGGAGAACCGGTTCGGTGACATCATTTCGTCACCGCTACAGGCTCGGCCGAACCGGACCGAACCGGGAGGAACCCACCACTGCAGTAGCCCTTAGACTTATATACCATTTCACAGTACTTTTACAGCCCTCTCTAAGCAGTTTCCAGAGTCAGCATATTATCCCCAACAATCTCGGTCCTCATTTTACCCACTTCGGAAGGATGGAAGGCTGAGTCAACCTTGAGCCTGGTGAGATTTGAACTGCCAAACTTCTGGCAGCTGGTGATCAGCAGAAGTAGCCTGCAGTACTGCATGCTAACCACTGCGCCACCGCGGCTCATAACCTGAAAGATTTTTTATTTTATTTTATTTTTTTAAAATTTGATTTATATGCCGCCCTTCTCCGGAGACTCAGGGCGGCTTACAATGTGCTAAGCAATAGCCTTCATTCTTTTGTATATTTTATACAAAGTCAGCTTATTGCCCCCACAAACTGGGTCCTCATTTCACCTACCTTAGAAAGGATGGAAGGCTGAGTCAACCTTGAGCCTGGCGAGACTTGAACCTGCAGTAATTGCAGGCAGATTATGGAAAGTATGCCCCATTTGAGGAATTCCTGCCAGTAGACACAACATCCATAGGCATATTTATGACCATAGAACTACCTGGTGATACAATTGGGACTTCGGGGATCAGAACTGACCATTAATGATCTTTCGAAGTGCTTCATCCAGTTTCTGGATAGAGAAATTAGATGGATGATTGGTCTAAATTTGTCTATGAAAACGTATTTGCTCCAATGATCCCAAGTGCAGAACTTCTTCTTAGTAAGGTTTAATGCCACAGAGGATTCTGCATGAGATGAATTATTCAGAAGCTTTCTAGTCAGATTCCAGGTTTGGGCCTAGGATGGCAATCATATTAGTTACTCTTGGAATTGACCTGGAACTTGGAAAAGGCTGGTGTGTGTCCCTTCTGGTCTTGCTAGATCTGTTAGCAGCATTCAGTGATACTGATTGTAATATGTTCTTGGGCTGCCTGCAAAGATTGGAGTTTGGGACACAGTTTTGCAAGGCTTCCAGACAGGGGTGGGCTTCAAAAATTTTAGCAAGGGATTCTCTGCCCGGTTGCTGGGTGGGCATAGCCATGGTGGGCATGGCCTAGTCAGCCTCCTGCACCATGGTGGTGGGGGCATTTTTGCTTTCCCCAGGCTCCGGAGGCTTTCCTCGAGCCTCCTGAAGGGCAAAAACGGCCTCCCCAGGCTCCAGAGACCCTCTGGAGCTCGGTAACAGCCTGATTTCCAGCCTTTTTGTAGAATGGCAAAGCAACCCTGTTCAGGAGAGACTTCACAGAGGAAGATTTGCTGAAGGGTAGCAACCATTTTATTGATGTGATTTATTGGTTACAGACAGCTTTGCTTTAATGAGTATTTTATGGATGCTTCATGGTATTTATTGTAAGCTGCCTATTGTGATGACAACAGGCCGCATACAATTGATTAATAAGTAAAAATAAATACAAATAAAATCAAAAGTCCAGCTATTGTAATTGCTTTTATTACTAATCAGTTCCTTCCTGCTTTCTTTCTGTAGGATTTAACTGAAGCATGAAATATTCCAGGAGATGTTTAGGCTTATAAATTAATCAGGGTCAGAGCCCAGTTAGTACTTGGATGGGCATGTAAGTCATCCTCATTTACCGACCACAATTGAATTAGCAACTCAGTTAAGTGAAGTGGTCACTAAGTGAAACCATGACCTATGCTTATCATCGTTCCTTTGCTTTACAGACCTGTGAAGGTTGCAATTGTGAGCACTGATTGCAATACTTTTCCATCACTGTTGAACAGTCACTACCCAAGGCTGTTGCTAAATGAGGACTGCCTGTATTATAATATGGAAAGGCAAATTTCTTCTTTAAAACAGGATGCGTATCTATAAATGAACTTCAACAGTTCTGGATGGTTCATTTGTACAACAATGGAAAAGTGAAGAGATCCAGGGGTGGGTTCTCCTTACCTTTACTACCGGTTCGCAATGGGGCCGCTCACACAAAAGCTTCTGCACATGCGCAGAAGCGTTCTGATGACGTCGGGGTCAGTGGGCGGAGCCTCCCGCCGGTTTTAGTACCGGTTCTATAGAACCGGTGCGAACCGGGGGGCAACCCACCACTGAAGAGATCCCTACAGATGAAAATGTGATTTAAAAAATATTAGAATGTGCAGAAATGGATAGGTTAATACTTACAATTAAGGAAAAGAAAGAAACTGAATACTTTTTGATCTGGGATTTATTTTATTAATGGTTAGCTGATAAAAACAGGAGTTAGAAATAGGGAAATATAAGGAAAGGATCAATGATATAAGGGAGATATGTTAAAATGATTAAGTAAACATCATCATCATCATCATTATACTTTATTCATTAAACATGAAACTCAGTCAACTGAACATTCAAAAATGCATCACAAATACCATTGACTGGTACTAATGGTTGATACGGTTTGCTGCCAGCATCCTAGGTATCAACCAAGTACCTTCTTAAGATGTATGATGTTCCAAGTAGCGCATTTTTTTGCAGTTCCGCTGGTGTTATTGCAGAAAGCTGCAATTTGCTGATGTATGTTATAAAATTCTTGGACATGGTACCAAGTGCCCCGATGACAATGGATATCACTGTTACATGTTTCATCCATAGCCGTGTAGTTTTGATGGCCAGGTTGCGATATTTCATGATTTTTTCCAGTTCTTTTTCTTTGACTCTGGCATCTCCTGGTACCGCAATGTCAATAAATTGTACGTTTCGGTTTTCGACAACTGTGATATCTGGCGTGTTGTGTTCCAAGTGATGATCCGTCTGTATTCAAGAGTCCCACAAGATCTTCACCTTCTCATTTTCTATAACTTTTTCCACTTTATGTTCCCATGACTTTTTGAATACAGGTAAATTGTATTTTTTACATAATGACCAGTGGATTAATTTAGCAATTCGGTCATGTCTAACTTTGTAATCAGTTTGTGTGATTTTGCTGCATTCACATATTAAATGCGAAACAGTTTTGACTTTGTTCGAAACTTGGCAGTTTGGCAGTTGGCAGTTTGGATTGTCGGTGGATTTTTCTATCTTTGCTTTCATGGCATTAATTTGTAGTGCTTGTTCTTGAGCAGCGAGTATTAAACCTTCAATTTCTTTCTTGATGGTTCCCATCTTAAACCATGTCCATGTAAAGTTGTCATCACATTTTCCTTCAATGTTTTTCAAGCGCTGTCCATGCAAAGCTTTGGTTTTCCATCTATTTAATCTGTCACCCAGCTGTTTTTCCTTATATTCTGCCTTTGTTTCTGTTGTTTTTATAATGTTCTCTGTTTTGACAGCCTGCAGCAATTTTTCTGAACTTTGGTTCACATAATCATTCAAACTTCGTTTTTCTTCTTCTACAGTTTGATGGATTTGCAATTGTCCTCTGCCCCCTATTTTTCTTGGCAGATACAACCTGTCGATGTCACTTCGTGGATATACCTGTCACTGGATGATGATGATGATTACAGAATCAATACTAATGTAATGAACACTGTTGTAAATATTTTGATTACTATCTCCTAAAACTGTTTGTACCCAGAGAACACACTGCTTAATTGAAAATGAAATTTTTATATGTTATAAAATAAAAAAAAAAACTTGATGGAAACAGTTCTGGATGGCCCACATTATATTAATAGAGAGAATGAGCTTCAGTGCCAAGATATCAGGCTAATGTGGCTGATTAAATTTGTCAAGATGAGATTATAGCACTTCTCAAAGTCTTAGCTATACATTCTTAGTTGGCTTTAAATTGATTTCAGATATCTACTCCTTAATACTGTAGGTTAAGCTATGAAGTTTACCGACTCCACCAATTACCCTTTCTACTATTTTTCTTTCAAGCAGAAACAGGACAGAGGTCAACTTACTCTTTCTCTCTCCCTTCTCCATTAAATAAAAAAAAACTATGTGATGGTTTTGCATCGTTTGCTGAAATGAGAGGCCTGGAATTAAAGACCAGCAATATCAGATTTCTCATAAACAGCACTTGCAATGACAACTGGATTATACTGATTTTCACTAGCTAAATATTTCCAGACTCTCACACTGTGGTCAGTTTGGAATTGCACTGACCTCTACATTAAAAATCTACAGCTCTGATTTATTATTTTTAATAGACCATCCTTTAATAATTATAGCTAATCTTGTCTATCACATCTTAATCTACAGCCCAGACAGACACTATAAAACTATCCATGTGGAACATTTGCATAGGTGCAGCATGCTAAAAATAGTACCATTTCTCCAAGCGTGATCCAACTCACAGATACTGCCTTTTCCTGTAGTTATTCTTTATTTATTATATTTTCAAATCGCTCCCTACAACTACTTCTCATGTCAAATACTATAAAAAGCGAACCAAGGAGAAATTTCACCACAGGAATGTTGCTATCAAACGGCTCCCATCTCAATCTACAGAGGATCGGTTGTCTGATGCTTATTTTTTTAAAAAAGACAAACTTGTACACATGGCAACATTCTTATCTGTCTTTTAATTTTGCTAAATAAATAAACAAAATTTAAAAAGACCCAACATTTAGCTGAATCTGGGCACTTTACATAATAAAAAAGTCAGAATAAAAATGATGTCAGAATAAAAGTCAGAATAAAAGTGATTAAAAAAAAAACACCATACAAATAACTGAAGCTTAAATGGATTTACTCCCTACTCCACCACAAGGCCTGGATATGCAGCCAGCTTTTCAACATCTTCAGAGTGGAAGCCAATCTTGATGTGATCATCCAATGACCTCTGAGAAGTTCTTCTTTCAGCCATTTTCTGTCAAATGCAGGAGCTTCAACTTATTTATATCACATTTTTGAGAGTTGATAGTAGTAGACCCATTCTTCTTAAGGTATCCTCCTTCCCTCCCTTCCCTTCCCTTCCCTTCCCTTCCCTTCTTCCCTTCCCTTCCCTTCCCTTCCCTTCCCTTCCTTCCTCTTCCTTCTGCTGCCTATCTCATTTTGAAAAACAACTCTAAGCTTTATATTACCCATGTATTTCTGTAGACAGGGCTTGTTAGATGGCTAGATGACACTCAACTGAATGTGCTCCTTATATGTTTGCCATCTTTCTAATTTTTTATATTGTTTTAATCTTTTTAATTTATATTGGTTGTTTTTATAATATGTACTCTGCCCATAGCCACCCATGGGAGATAGGTGGTTATACGAATGTGATAAAGGAAGGAAAGAAGAAAGATGAAAGAGGTTGACTTGATATTTGTCATGTGTTCCTTGTAAATATGTCAGTAGGTGCCCTTGAGTTAATCTTAACTCCTGGTCACTGCCTGAACAAGTCCCTGAAATTTGATGTGTGGGGCAGCAATATTTTTCATTGACTCTGGAAGGAAAGAAGGAAGGAAGGAAGGAAGGAAGGGAGGGAGGGAGGGAGGGAGGGAGGGAGGAAGGAAGGAAGGAAGGAAGGAAGGAAGGAAGGAAGGAAGGAAGGAAGGAAGGAAGGAAGGAAAACTGTAGAAGAATGGGTCTAAGGCTGTGATGGCGAACCAATGGCATACGTGCCGGAAGTGGCACGTAGAGCCATCTCTCCGGGCATGCCAGCCATCGCCCATTGCTCTTCTGGGTTCTGGTGTGCACATGCGTGCCAGCCAGCTGGTCTTCACACGCACGAGAGTACCAGAAACCAGAAGAGCAGCTTCCTGGCACACATGCACACCAGAAACCAGAAGACGAGGTGACCGACGCACATGCGCATGCTGGAAACTGGAAGCTCAGCTTCCCAGTGTGCACATGCGCACCAGGGAGCTGCTCTTCCGGTTTCTGGTGCTCCCCCCCCCGCGTGAGTGCTCCCATTTCGGTGCTCGGTGCCGAAAAGATTCGCCAACACTGGTCTAAGGAGTAACCTCAGCTCTCAAAAATCAGACAGTTGGTGTACTAGCTCTGAGTGTGTTCCTAGCTAACATTAAAAGCACAAATGTCCTAGTAAAAAAAAAAAACATCCCTGGGGAAAAGAACAATAGGTTGGATTCTAACCCAGCTTTTGTAAATAGGACTCCACTGGAACAAGGCCCGGCAGAAATACCCCTAATCACATCTCTTGATTAATGGATTGCAGGAACTCCTGCAGCCCTGAGATTGTTCCACTGCTAAGGGCTAAGTTGGTTCTTTCCAAAAGCGACTATTAGGAAAAATCAGCTTCATTCTCCACTGATTGCTTGTCTGCTCTATCCTTGTAGCACCTCATTGAAGGGTTCATGAGAGAGACGCTACCGAGTGACCCAAATACCAGCTCAAAGCTAAGACAGGAAGAAGCGTGCCGAAGGAAATTCTTTGGTGGTAAATATCTGGTGCAATTGTTATTATGGAAGAGGACAGGGTTGCCCTAAGGCTTCACATGAGCACTAGCTGAGATCTCAGCAATGTTCGCTAGCTGCTGGAGGCATTTATGTTTTCTCCAGGATCAAGAGAGGGTTCAAAAAATCCCCCCCCCTTTTTTTTGTTTCCCCTCCTAGGATTGAGCTCAGATTTTCCTGTTTTTTGCAGCTGGGCTGAGATTCAAAATGGCTGGAAACTGTGCCTCCAGGTTTTAACACCTGCCCTATTCACTTGGATGCTCCACAGTGATGGGTTTCACATATTCTTACCACCGGTTCACTGCGTGCACGCACGCCAGCTTCGCACACATGTGCATCTTCCATGAATGCGCCCGGTCTTGAAAATGTGGCTAAATAGGACGGCATTACGCTGGGCTTTCGCCGCTACCGGTTCGCCCAAACTGGTACAAACTGGCTGAATACCACCTCTAGTGCTCCATCCCTGAGGTTTTCAAGAAGTGATTGGGCGACCATTTGCCCAGAATAATATAGGATCTCTTGCTTGAGATTGGACAGGGGATTGGACTAGAACAGCAGTCACCAACTGGTGGTCCATGGACCACTGGTGGTCCGCAAGAAAATTTTGGTGGTCTACAGAAAAATCTTTGCATTTTTTATATTGCACTAAGTCAGGGATCCTCAAACTATGGCCCCTGGGCCGGATACGGCCTGCCAAAGTAATTAATCCCACTCGTTGATGGGATGGGGTCCTTCAGGCATTTAGCTTGGCTGCCTGTTTAGTAGCTCCAGCCCCTCCCTCCCTCTTTGGGAGTCCAGGTGCTTCAGTGAGCGGTGCACGAAACTTCAGCTGGGCTCTTCGAGAGACAAAGTTTGCAGGGAGGAGCAATCTAGTGGCTGGGCTGGCTACAAGACAAACGTTTATTCTTGGTCATATTTGAGATTCCTAGCTGCAATGGACAGCAAAGGTAGGGTTGACCTTGGGCGCTTCTCTTTGCTAACAGGTGGCCATGCTAAGTGCCTGAAGAACCCCATTCCATCACTAATTCATATTAGTGGTCCGCGGGATTTAAAGTTATGAATTTAGTGGTATCTGGGATCCGAAAGGTTAGTGATCCCTGGACTAGAAGACCTCCAAGGTCCCTTCAAATGCTATTATTCTATGTTCTAAGAAAAAAAGAATCCAGAAACAGCAGAAAAAGAGGATTCCAAAGCACACGTAAACCAGGGGTGGGTTCTAAATATTTTTACTACCGGTTCTGTGGGCGTGGCTTATTTTGTGGGTGTGGCTTGGAGGCCATGTGACTAGGTGGGCATGGCTATCTGGTCAGAGTCATTTCTGGAAGGTCCTCGCACTTACGACCCGACTCATTTGTTTGCTTTTTACACTGATCAGCTGTAGGACGGCCCTTTGAAGCCCCGCGGCAAGAGTTTAAACAGGTTTTTTCCCTCTAGTCATCAGATGGGACTCAGGAGGCAGCAATAGATTGGGGGTGGGACCAAATAAAAGGTAAGAATAACATGGGGGTGGGGGGGTGGGAGGCGGGGGAGAGAACCAGTTCGGTGACGTCATATTGTCACCGGCTCAGCCGAACCGGACCGAACCGGGAGGAACCCACCACTGACGTAAACCCTGCAGGGGAAACCTTTCTGCTATTTTTCCTACTATCCAAGTCTGAAAGATAAGAGGACGCTCACTGAAGGATTACAAGAATTTTATTTTTTCCCATAGGTTTCACTTCTCAGTCTGGGATCCAAAATCCCGACGCACAAAAGCAAGCCGAAAGATTCCATTTTATTAGATTAAAATGTTGCCAGGGCAGATTTGTTTCCCCTGTTTACTATGCGTTCTATTTGCTTGGAGCTTTGGCACTCGTTGTAGTCTCCATCCCTATAAGTCTGTCTAAGCTTCTCGGTTATAAGGCTTATTAGACCTTGAATTATGGAAGTGATGCTATAAAATATCTCCTCAAGAGCAGCTGTCGGCAACAAGAGAGCTCTTCATTACACACCCAAGGAGAAAAAAAACCCGATAAGGTCTGAAATTACTGGCTGGCTCATTCAGCTCGATCCTCCTCCCCTCGCTATTTTTTGTACCCACAAATCCCTACATCTCTCTCTAGTGCAGGGGTCTCCAACCTTGGCAACTTTATGACTTGTGGACTTCAACTCCCAGAATTCCTCAGCCAGCTGGCAGGCCTGAGGAGAGGGGGATTCAACCAGTACATTGTTCCGGGGCCCATGGAGCTCAAAGGGGGGCCATGAAGGGGAATTAAAAAAAAAAAATTACAAAACCAAATTTTTAAAAACAAAAACAATATTGGATATATATACTTCATACTCTACATTTTGTGTCTACAGCAAAACCACCTTGCAGCCTTGTTTGACATAACCTTTATTAATCCAAAACTCAGTAAACAGTTATTTATGTAATTTTTTGAATTTTAATTTCATTACTTATTTATTTAAATTTGCAGCAGTTTGGTAGGTTCCAAACGGTGTTACTACCAGTTCTCTTCGCGCACGCGCCCTCCTCAGTATCACAGGTTGTAAAAGGGCCACAGTTGCCCACCCCTGCTCTAAAAGGATGTAAATGACCAGCTGTCTACAAGGAATATAAATCCTTCCATTCCCCGCTATCCTGTCAGAGCTGAAGAAGCTTCTTGGATGAGAAGTGAAACGTCTTCAAAAAAAACCCCAGAAAGTCCAGTTGCCTCTTGAAAAAGCACCTTTGGAATAAACAAAAACATTTTTAAAATGTGAGTTTTAAAGACATATTATCCCACTCCCACCCCCCACCCCGGATGGGTTATTTGCTACGGGGCATTTTTTTAAAAAAAACTGGAAGTAAGTGCTGGATTTTGGCAAAAAACATTGTAAATGAGCCTTGGTAGTACAGCTTATTAAGCTGGTTATTAAGACCAGCTGCCTGCAATTACTGCAGGTTCGAATCTCGCCAAGGCTCAAGGTTGACTCAGCCTTCCATCCTTTCAAAGGTAGGTGAAATGAGGACCCAGATTGTGGGGGCAATAAGCTGACTTTGTATAAATATACAAAAGGATGAAGGCTATTGCTGAGCACATTGTAAGCTGACCTGAGTCTCCGGAGAAGGGCGGCATATAAATCAAATTAAAAAAAAAAATCGTGATCATGTGACCATAGGATGCTGCAAAGGGGCATAAAAGTTGAGAGCACCCCAAATCAGTGGTGGTATTCAGCTGGTTCAGACCAGTGCGTGTGAACCGGAAGTGGCGACCTGTGTGTGAGCCCGAGCCCGTTCCAGCCGTCTATGCCATCCTATTTAGCCATGTTTTCTAAGGCACACGCATGCAAAGCACATGCACAGAAGGTTGCGCGCATGAGCAGAAGGCACGCACACACTCACAGTTTTGGTGCACGGCGAACCAGTGGTAAAATTATGTGAAACCCAGCTCTGCCCCAAATGTGGAACATAAACATGGGAGTGGGATGTCGTCCATCAGAACCTTGAAATTGAATCAAGGGGGGGGGCTCTGTTGTAACTACAAATGGTTTCTCAGTGACTGATTCAGTGCTGGGTTTCAAATTTTTTTACTACCGGTTCTATGGATGTGGCTTGGTGGGCGTGGCTTGGCTTGGTGGGCATGGCTTGGTTGGGCATGGCAGGGGAAGGATACTGTAAAATCTCCATTCCCACCCCACTCCAGGGGAAGGATACTGTAAAAACTCCATTCCCTCCCCACTCCAGGGGAAGATTACTGCAAAATCCCCATTTCCTCCTGATCAGCTGGGACTTGGGAGGCAGAGAATAGATGGGGGCGGGGCCAGTCAGAATTTTTACTACCGGTTCTCTGAACTATTCAAAATTTCCACTACCGGTTCTCCAGAACAGGTCAGAACCTGCTGAAACCCACCTCTGGACTGGTTGTAAATCAAGGAGCCCCTATATAAAGTCAAAGTATCTTCACAAGTACAAAAGAGACTTGAATCAGAAACTTGCACTGTCACAGCTGCAGGCCAACATTCGTAGTCTGCCCTCCAATTTTTTTTAGAAACAAAACCGCACACGTGTGACATTGGGCAGGCATTATTTGCAAGGCTTTTTTCCCCACTTTTAATAACATTTGATTTTTATATTCTTCTTCTTCTGTCCAAGGTCCTATTGATTCTAATAGAAGACAAATATTTAATCAGATTTTGGCGTGTTTAATTAAGATTCTGCTCTATTGCCATTGAGAGTACATACTAAAAGCACACTTTATGGCACTCTAAACAAATTATGTTCCAGATGTTAAGAACTGCAGCCAAGTATGACTGAAATGCATTCTCTCTACATTAATCCAGATCATTTTATATTTACTCACTTTAACTGGCGTAAAATTTGGAGAGTAGGGAGTGCCAAATAGTCCTAGTCTTTCTGGTTGGAATATTTGAGTTTAGCCAAGACTGTCTCTCCATCCATTCCAGTTTCTCAAACATGGGATAACCAAGAGCCTTTTCTATCACCAAGTCCACTTCAGTAAATTAATTACCATCGGACTCGTTCGATTGGCTCATGCATGCAAAAATATTGGAATGTTACGGTTGAAAGTGATTATTTTGCCCAATGTGAAATTAATTTCTAGGTCTATTACATGCAACATTTGAAGACAGAACTGGGATTGTGCTCTGTAAGTGTGAAACTAGAATTGAATGAGACCAGATAAAATTTTGGGGAAAGATTTAGGCATTCCACTTCAGTAACAAAGAAGCCTGTTAGGGTTTCTAAAACATGCATGTTTATACCTTCCAGGACTGAAAACAATATGTTTATTTGTTAGATCTGATTATGGTTATGTTTATGTTTATGTTTATTTGGATATATATACCGCCCTTCTCCCAAAGGACTCAGGGCGGTGAACAGCCAAAGATAAAACACATACAATATAAAATTTTAAAAACAATTTAAAACATATTAAACAAATTTGGCCCATAGTAATTAAAATACCCCTTTTTAAAAAGCAAATTAAAATTAAGCAGTTAAAAAGAGTTAGGCCAGCCCAGCCTGTTGGAATAAAAAAGTCTTGAGGGCACGGTGGAAAGTGTGTAAATCCGGGATCCTCCGTATTTCCAGGGGGAGCTTGTTCCAAAGGGCAGGTGCCCCCACAGAGAAGGCTCTCCCCCTGGGGGCCGCCAGTCGACACTGTTTGACCGACGGCACCCTGAGGAGCCCCTTTCTGTGGGAGCGTACTGGCTGGTGAGAGGCTACCGGTGGCAGAAGGCGGTCTCGTAGGTACCCAGGTCCTAAGCCATGGAGCGCTTTAAAGGTGGTAACCAATACCTTGAAGCGCACCCGGAAGACCACCGGGAGCCAGTGCAGCTCGCACAGGAGAGGTGTTATAGGGAGAGAATTAAATATAGTTATGGTACAAACCATAGATCAGGAAGCTGAATGCTTTTCCTTTCTTAAATATACTCAAGGTTGGTATATTTTACAAAATATACACTTCACATGTATTAAATCTAATACCAGGGTGCTATTCAGCAGGTTCTGACAGGTTGTGGAGAACCGGTAGCGGAAATTTTGAATAGTTCGGAGAACCAGCAAATATCACCTCTGGCTGGCCCCAGAGTGGGGTGGGAATGGAGATTTTGCAATCTCCTTCCCCCAGGAGTGGGGAGGAAATGGGGATTTTGCAGTATCCTTCCCCTGCCACGCCCGCCAAGCCACACCCACCAAACCACGCCCAAGAAACAGTAGTAAAAAAAATTGAATTCTACCACTGCCTAATACATATAAGTAATCTACCTATTGGTGCCTAATGATATTTCGATACGTGGCAGTGTTGTAGCTAAAAGTGAAAAGTGACAATGCACAACACATTTTTATTCTGTGTTTTTTGTTTTATCTGCCAACCTTTTCCTGTAATAAGGCAGTATTCTTTTCCTACCCTTTAAGGACTGGGAATGTTGTTCCTTTTACTCAGAGTGTAATATCCTTTTACTTTACACTTAGCTCTGTATGGCCGTCTACCATTCAGCCTTTATACAGGTGGTCATCAGTTAACAACCAGAGTTGGGAATACGTAACTTCACTGCTAAACCACAAGGTCCTAGAGCAGGGGTCTCCAATCTTGTCAACTTTACGACTTGCGGACTTCAACTCCCAGAATTCCTCAGCCAAGGCATGCTGGCTGAGGAATTCTGGGAGTTGAAATCCACAAGTCGTAATGTTGACAAGATTGGAGACCCCTGTCCTAGAGCGAAAAGTCATGTGAGTGCTCCAACTTACAGTGGCAGTTCCAGCAGTTCTAGTGGCAGTCGTTAAATGCGGTGACACAGGACCATGGCTTGCAACTTCCTGCTGCTTCCCCATTGACTGTGCTTGGGGAAGCCAGGAGTGAAACTCGCAAAAGGCAATCATGTGACTACAGGACACTATGACCTTTGTAACTGCATTCCGGTTGCTAAGTGTCCTAATCACAATCAAGTCATTGTGAGGGCCCTTGCAGCAGCCACACCGGCCTTCAGCCTCCTTGTTCAGCCTTCTCATCACTTTGAATGCCTGCTGAATCAGTGGTCACTAAGTGAGCCTTCAGGAGATGCTGCTGAAGTTTGAAGTAGTCTTCCAATTGCTCCCTTTATTGAATTGCTTCTCTGTCTCTCATTCTTTATTAATTTGTGGGAAATAGAAAAAAATAACTACTTGTTGCTAGTGGTTGCAAAGGTTTGTGAAGCCCTAAGGCTCTGTCTTAGCATAGTCTTTCTTAGCATAGTAGTAATTTCTGAGTTTCTTTTCTATATCGGCAAAAGGCTTTCCAAATTATCAAAGTGTTTTGACTAAACCGCATCCAAATCTCTGGATCACAGCCTTAAGGTCATCGTTACCTGTGGTCATTGATGAAGAAACATTTCTCGCCCTTCGTACTCAATCAGCAGTCAAATCACGAAGATCAAGGTAGGAGAAGCTTGTGTGAATCAAGTGAAGACAAAAATGGATTTTCTACTTTGTGATTTCCCTTTGACAAGGAACTCAGAAGAGAGTTTAAGGCGCATATGCAATATATTTTGGTTCAAGGAAACCAAAAATTGAAATAAAAATGTAATTGCAAAGGTATCACAATCATATTGAAATGACAGAGTCCATCAACACTACGGAACAGTAAAGCGACAAGTCTAATTTTTAATGTCCAGACTCTTTATGTTCAATCTTGATTCCTTCTTTGCCTCCTTTTCTCACAGCCAAATTTTGTTCTCAAGTTGCTGTAATTGCTCTATGACTGGGAAGCCATATACATTAATTGATTGATTGATTGATTGATTGATTGAATGAATGAATGAATGAATGAATGAATGAATGAATGAATGAATGAATGAATCTCTCAACAGGAATATTCTACTTCTGGCCTCCTAGAGGTAGAACATTCCTGTTGGACTCTTTCTTAAATTTGCCATGGAATTCTGTTCTATTATACTAATCCTAATGTGAAGATAGTGGGGAAATTGGAAGTCCTGGCCAAGCAAATCAATAATAGTTATTTTAAAGATTTAAGAGGCTATGTTTTGACTATAGTTCAAGGGTGCTATTCAGCAGGTTCTGACAGGTTCTGGAGAACCGGTAGTGGAAATTTTGAATAGTTCGGAGAACCGGCAAATACCACCTCTGGCTGGCCCCAGAGTGAGGTGGGAATGGAGATTTTGCAATATCTTTCCCCCAGGAGTGGGCAGGGAATGGGGATTTTGCAGTATCCTTTCCCTGGAGTGGGGAGGGAATGGAGTTTCTGCAGTATCCTTTCCCTGCCACGCCCACCAAGCCACAACACATCACGCCCACCAAGCCACACTCACAGAACCGGTAGTAAAAAAAATTTTAATTGCACCACTGCTATAGTTGAACCTTTGGCAGTATATACAGTTAAAACATATGTTGACAAAACAATATGCCCAGATGCATTAGCACATTCAAAATTCCCTGGAAATGTATTTCACAAATTTAAATGGCTGCCCATCTTAACAAATAAGCCTAGGCATCTAACAACAACAACAACAAAAGGTTGAAAACACGATGTAGAAAAACCCCATGAAACAACAATTTAAAAGTAGTTTACAAAAACTTGCCAAGGTGAAACAAGACATCCCTATTCTCATCCAGCTCCCTTGACAGTTCTGATTGGGTTACGGATAGTGACAGGTGCAATCACTCCCTGGATTAGATGGTTTGAAAAGAGCCACCAGAGTTGCCATCATTTCTTCTTTCAGACCAGTCCTTCCAGCTATGCGTGTTCCTGACTGAGACCTCCAATTCTACAGGAGCTTTAGTTACATATGAATATAATATAAATAATGTATACAACATATGCATTTTTAATATTTTTAATACATGTGTATCAGCGGTGGGATTCAAATAATTTAACAACCTGTTCTCTGCCCTAATGATCGGCTGGGTGGGCGTGGCCAAGGATGTGACAGGCAGCACTCGGCCTCCTGCACTCCCCTGGGAATGAAAATGGGCCATGGGGAGTCCCCTCCCCCCCGTGGCCCATTTTGGGCCTAGGAGGCCTCCCTGAAGCTTCCTGGAGTGAAAACGTGGGGTGGGGGGACACGCCGCAAACACCACTGCCCCCCATTTTGGGCCTAGGAGGCCTCCCTGCACTTACCTGGGAGCCAAAATGGGGCACATGGAGACTCCTGGAAGGGGCGGGGTGGGAAGGGGTGGAGCCAGCCAGCAATTTAACTACTGGTTCTCCCGAACTGGCCTGAACCGGCTGAATCCCACCACTGATATGTATACAACATATTTATTTTTTCTATTCAATCACTCAGATTCTCAGAGACTTCCTGAGCAAGTCTAACCCTAACCTTGCAGTTTTCTTGGCAAGATTTTTTCAGAAGTGGTTTGCCAATGCCTCCTTCCTAGGGCTGAGAATTACTAGTCCAATGTCACCCAGCCAGCTTTGTGCCTAAGATAGAATAGAAATGGTCTCCCAATTTTGCCTTAACCATTGTACTAAACTGACTCTCATAATATATGTATAGATGTGTCTATTTGCATACAAGTTGGGGTAGAATTTTCAACTGCTTCCATACCTTACAAATCCAGCAACTTTCTCACCCACTAAAATTACAATAAACTATTAAAATTGAATGCAAAAGAAAGAAGCAATTATTTATATTCTCATAGGATCTTGCTGGCAGTCTCTTTCTCAACTATGGCCAGCCATGGTGCTGAATTATACTCTCAGTAGCATCTTTGCAAGCCAAAAAAGAGCCTTGGTAGTACAGGGGTTTAAGGCACCCTGTTATTAAGCTGGTTATTAAGACCAGCTGCCTGCAATTACTGCAGGGTTCGAATCTCGCCAAGGCTCAAGGTTGACTCAGCCTTCCATCCTTTCTAAGGTAGGTAAATTGAGGACCCAGTTGTGGGGGCAATAAGCTGACTTTGTATAAATATGCAAAAGGATGAAGGCTATTGCTGAGCACATTGTAAGCCACCCTGAGTCTTCGGAGAAGGGCGGCATATAAATCAAATAAAAAAAAAATAAAAAAAATAGTCCACACCAGTGGTGTCAAACTCGCATCGTCACAGCACTGTCATGCTAAAATGGGGGTGGGGGTGGCCCACCGTGTGACTCATCAGGCCCACGGGCCAGGAGTTTGACAGCCCTGGTCCACACAGTCAAATACAACATACCAAGGTTTACTTTCACAATCCAAATTGTCAAATGACTCCAACCACACAATCTTATGGCTGTTTAATCAAAAATAACGCTTACCATTTTCAGTAGGGGTTTCTCACTACAAATGACAATGGGATTGTATTAACCCAGAGTTTTTGTACCAGTTAATATACCAGGGATTCATAGGAAACATATGATTACTCCATCATAGCTATTTTACTCAACTAATGTAACAAACCCCTTTGCATTACCCCTCTTTTGCATTTGACTATTTAACAGCTGTGGGTCTCACAGTTTAAGGATTGATATTATAGTATAGTTAGGCCATGTGTAACTGACAGATTGGATACCAAAGTGTGATTTTAATAGAGATTTTATTTGTTGTTATTTTATTTTAGAATTTTTAACTGGATATTCCTAGAGTGTTTTTATTTGTCCTGGTCTCTGCTCTTTGACTGTAATAAACTTGATTTGATTTGAAACTGAGTTTTTTTGAGTTTCATATGCCAAACCTCAAATATGAACCTGGTTCTGAATTCTCTTCTTTTCTACGGTTGTTCAAAACATCAAACCATAAAGCCTTAAAATATCCTAAACCTGGGATGGCGACCCTATGGCACGCGTGCCACAGGTGGCACACATAGCCATATCAGTGGGCACGCGAGCTCAGCTCCTTCTGGCCTTTTGGGCCCACCAGAAGTAGGGAAACAGGCTGTTTCCTGCCTGCAGAGGGCCTCGGGGGTGGGGGGAAGGCCTGTTTTTTGCTGTCCCCAGCCTCCAGAGCCTCTCTAGGAGCCTGGGAAAGGCAAAAACTGCTCCCCCCCGGAGGCCCTCCAGAGGCCAGAAACGACCCATTTGCCAACTTCCGGTGGGACCGGAAGGCCTGTTTTTTGCTGTCCACAGCCTCCAGAGCCTCTCTAGGAGTCTAGGGAGGGCGAAAATGGTTCCCCCCCCCGGAGGTCCTCCAGAGGGCGAAAACGGATAAAATTATGGGTGTGGGCATGCACGCGTGCAACACTCCCCCCGCCCCCCCTCCTAGCACGTGATGGCAAAAAGATTAGCCATCACTGCCCTAAACCAATCCAAACAAACAGACCAACCTAGTTCAACACTAACTGTGGTTAGCCTGACCATAGTCTATGCTGCATCAGAATCACCTTATATAATTGAATTCACCCACTTTCTAAAAGGGAACGCGGTTGAAAACGAATGGCTGATGTATATTTTGGCATTATTTAGTTCATTCAGCCTTGGGTAATAGCCATTAGTTTAAATATAGCTCAATAGGATTGTCCTCCGTGTTGAATCATTAGCTCTCTGTAACGCAAAAGTGTCTTTCGGCATGATTTTAAGTACCAGAAAAGGCACACAAGGCTCCAGCACAAGCGCCCTCTGAAGGCTGACGTTAAGAACTGCAGCTGACAAAGCAGGTACAGCTGGGTGGTTTTTTTTTTTTTTTTTTTGCAGAATATTTAGGCTTTTGTTTCTTTGAAAACAGCACATTTTCGAGTTCAGCACATTTTCAAGTTCATCGTTGATATTTTTCCCTGTCGTTGCTATCTGCTGTTTTTACAAAAGTACAGCTCTGTAGCCCTGAATCCATATTAAAAACAAAAAAAGCATGACAAAAGTAAAATGTATGTAGGCTAATAGAACAGCAAGCAATGTAGTGGCTCAGTGACTAATTTTGCACCAATTGTTTCCTATTTTCACAGCAATGTTTATAAAGAGGTAAACTCACTGACAGCACAAGAGGCAGGATGCTATAATGGTTGGGCTTGGATTAGGACCAAATTCAATTCCACTCTCAGTCATGGAAATATACTGAGTTAATCTGAGTCAGTCACATCCTCTCAGTTCAACGTAATGTCAGCACTCCAGTGCTGACATAAGGAAGAGAAGAGGACGCTTGACTCTTCACCTACTTATTTTCCCTGAAGATATTATCCCCTAGGAGATGGGATGGGAGGTGGGACATTCCTGTGAGCTGAAGTAGTAGATATGGGGAGAGTGACTTGGAAGATGGCCAATGAGACGCAGAGAATGGGGGAACGGAAAGGGAGGGTTTGGGGTCAGAAGGTCAGTGCTGACTATGATGGACTCGGGGACAGATTGTTGTGCTCAATAAATGAAAGATTTCATCAAAGACTATTTGTTTGGAAATGCGATTTATTTGAGACGACATCGTAACCTGACACGTAACTCACGGAATTGGTGATGTAGGGAAAAATGGGAGCACCATGTATGCAATTGTACAAAGTCCATTCTCCGTTTTTATACATACACAAAGTTGGCCCAATGTAAGTTGTTTTTAACTCGAAGACATAATTTGCCTCTCCTGTTTCCATTCCACATCCAGCAATTGAAAGTTGACCCTTATCTCAATCCAAAAGGCAGGATAGCATCGTCTAGTGCAGTGTTTCTTAACCTCAGCAACTTTAAGATGTGTGGGCTTCAACTCCCAGAATTCCCAGTCACCCAATAACAAAGAACCATTAGAAGTTCAAGAAGAACAAACTTATCAGTAATTATCAGTAGACATTCAACCAGCTAATCTTGGGTAATGTGAAAAGGCACCAAGTACTGGGGTTTTAGTGAATTAATTGACTCATTCTTATCACCATGTTGCCATCTCTGTGTAGAAAATAACGGGGCTGCTTGGGAGCTATACATGATATGTGTGAGGCTGGGATATCATTTTCATTTTAGGCAGCCAAAAACTCTTGACCTGGCTCACCTAAAGTGCTTCATGAGAAAAAAGTTGGAAGCAAAATAGGTAATTTGTGAGAAACAGAGCAAGTAAACATTGTGTCAGGGTTTGAAGTAACACCCCCAACGAAAGAAGAGTCCGAAGCTTGAGTTTTCTCAAAGTTCCATTTTATCAGAGATGTCATATTGGCACATCTGGAAAAACCTGAATCTGAAAGTTTCCAGGTTTTTCCCCACCCAAAGGAAAGTTCAAGTCCCTGCCCAACACCCACACTCTCACAACCAGTCATTACCTAATTACAGCATGACTCAGCATTAAAGTCACATAATACATTTACAGATTAAAGTTACAGTACACTTATATTGCCTGGACAACTATTAGGCTCAAACCATATCCTAACACATCACATGGTCGAAACAAAGCACTGTCCCAACTGGAGATGCCTCCCAGTTCCAGCCTTCCAGGTGCAGGGCAAGATGTCCTTGACTCTCTGAGAAAGGAATGTTATTTTGACTATATATCACCCTGGTTCCATACAATCCCCCTTCCCAGTTTCCCACAGTAGTAAATGTGGCAGGCCTGAAGACCCAACAAAAAAGATGCCTTCCAGGCCTGACACATTGCCATGTAGATATGGGAAGGACCAAGACTTTTGTTGCCTTTTATCTCCTTTGCCCTATCCTTATCACATGTACAATATGTAATAGCAATAGCACATAGACTTATATACCACTTCACAGTGCTTTACAACCCTCTCTAAGCGGTTTACAGAGTCAGCACATTACCCCAACAATCTGGGTCCTGAAATGATGACATCTGGACTCTGCAGTGTTCTAAGGGAGATGCAGAGTGGATTTTTTTTTTTTTGAGTTGTTTGCTGGTTAACTAAGTTTCCTGTGATGCAAACCTAGCCCGATCCCTGCCAAATACATTTTGTTTGTCAAACTGAGGTGACAAATTCAGCACCTTCAACAAAGCTCAGTTTATTTTTCTGGTGTTGTCCACCACAAGAAACAGCTTCCTAAACTTGGGGGCAACAAGGCTTCACCATCTGCTGGAAATCCAATTTTGAATGCAGAAGAGAAACATGCTTCTCAATGGAGCCCGTAAAAAGTTGTAAATGATTTAAATGCATTTGTATGTTCCCCGCAGAATTGAGCCTGCATCTGTGCCTCCTCCTCCTCATGTTACAGACACAAATCAAATGGAAAGTACCCAGCTTTGACTAGCAGACTGTTCCTCGGATGACAATTTTCCCATACCACTTTAATTTTTTGGTGGCTCTGCCTGTTTTTTTTGGCAAACAGCTCTGCCTCACAGCGATCATTTGACAGCATTTTCTTTCCGTTTGCTTTTCAAAACTCTTCATCAGCTTCATGTAAATATTGCTCAATCAGCCCGTAAAGCAGACAAAAGTGAATCAGGTCCAGGAACACAAAAGCATTTTTGCAGCTGGGGCACTTGGAGTTTCAAAGCCTTATTGTTCCATAGCCCATAATCCAAGGTAATAGGCAATATTTAGAAATTTGACTTACATTTCCTGGACATTTGCTAGAAGGTGATATGTAACAGGTTCTTTAATTATGTCTTCTGCAATGTGTATCTATCCAGGAACCAAAGAATTCCATGTATACCCTTGATAATCTTTCCATAGTATCTATGATGGACAAGCCCATTGACTCAGAACGAGCCTTTCTAAGTTTCATCCTAGGAGTGTTTTGGTTGCAATTGTAATAAAGTGAGCCCAAGTAGAAGTAAATGTATCTGATTTTGTTTCTCGATTTAATTCCTTGCAATGTTAACATCCCAAATGCATTTCTACAAGTATTAGTGGAGTATATTCTGATTCCTTCCCTGTTGTGGGCATTACTAATGTAGCAGTCATCAAAGACCAATAGTCATTGGGCAGGAAGAGCTTCCTAGAGACCACTGAAAGTACCCGAAAATAAGACCCAACCGGAAAATAAGCCCTAGCATGATTTTTCAGGATGCTCGTAATATAAGCCCTACCCCAAAAATAAGCCCCAGTTAAGATTGTCAGCAGACGGAGGTATTTAGTACTGTATCCCCCCCCCCAAATAAGACCTAACCAGAAAATAAGCCATAATGCATCTTTTGGAGCAAAAATTAATGTAAGACCCGGTCTTATTTTGGGGGGAAACATGGTAGTTAACAAAATTAAAAGACTTTCTCTTCTGAACTACTGGACTATTTACATATTCTTGAGTTAATCAAAAACTATTTTGTCACAACATTCTCTGTCACCATTCCCAATTTCTAGCCAGATTTCAGGGGTAACTTCATTTGGATTAAAATCTCATTTTGTTCTCCACACAGGCACTCAAGGTAGACATTACATAGCTCACAGAGTGAAAAATTTTATGTACACTGCTGTGGGTGAATCCTACCATACATCATTTCAAGGAATGGTGTAGATGATTCAAGGTCCAGAGAGGGATAAATCTCTCAAAGTCCCTGGATTATGACTGAAATCAACCTCCAAGTCCACAGAAAGCCAACCTAATGCATTCTAAAAAGAGGTTCCAGAATGTGGTTGCAAAATACTGTACACTGCAGAATCTGGTTGACACCCCTCCCAGTTTTATAAGCAATCATTAACACTGTATAAATGCAAAGCTACAGGACTTTGTCTCAGATTTGGAGGATCCCATTAGGTTAGGGGTGGGCAACTATGCCCCTTTTATGACTTGTGGACTTCAACTTCCAGAATTCCTGAGCCAGCCGTTAGCTCAGGAATTCTGGGATTTGAAGTCCACAAGTCATAAAAGGGGCATAGTTGCCCACCTCTGCATTAAATTAATCTGATGTCTACCTTCCTCCCCCCCTTTTAATTTAACTCGTCCAAAAGTTGTCTAACAATTGAGCATGCAAACCATCCAGAATAATGCCAGCAATCATACTCAAGTTAATAGATGCACCCACCTATGATAGATTAGATGTGGAACCTATTTAACAATAGGCTCTATGGCTAGAGCAATTAAAATAAACTGCAGTTTTGGATTATTTGAAACAATTTTTACTCCCTACCCCATTTAATGCTAAAATAACCATTTTAAAATAACCAGTTTATAGCCCAAACTTCAAGAATGACTAAACAGGATATTTCTTAATTGATTGTCTACAGATGTAAGTTGTACGAAGCTTACCAAGGTGGCCTACTAAGCGATCAACCCAGTGGTGAAATCCATTTTTTTTTACTACCGGTTCTGTGGGCGTGGCTTGGTGGGCATGGCTTGGCTTGGTGGGCATGGCAGAGGAAGGATACTGCAAGATCTCCATTTCCTCCCCACTCCTGGGAGAAGGATATTGCAAAATCTCCATTTCCACCCCACTCTGGGGCCAGCCAGAGGTGATATTTGCCGGTTCTCCGAACTACTCAAAATTTCCATTACTGGTTCTCCAGAACCTGTCAGAACCTGCTGGATTTCACCTCTGGATCAATCCTCAAATTTTTCTTGGCAGGCTGAAATTATTGAAGCAAAATAGATTATCAGCAACTGATCTAACCACAATCAATGGCCGTGGACATGTTTGGCTGATCCTATCCTTTTTGATCAGGTCAGTGACTCAAATATTGTCTGTCTGTCTAATCTATCAATTGATTTCTTTCTGGTTAATCCATTGGCATAGACATAACAAACCACATTTTGTCACTATTATGGCAGCAGATGAAGTTTCCCATCTGAAAAATATGTAAGCTGATGTAAGATCTGAAAGAACATCAGAAAGACATGGGCTAAATGTCTGTGATAGAAAATGTCTGGTTACTGCAGGGAATAATTCAACACAAGAAAACTAATGTCAGTCTTGGGAATAGCCTTTGGGAGCTTGTTCCGGAAAGTCCTTGCATGACAGACAAGACAGAATCACAGCAGGCGGGCAAAATCGGGGGCTAACTTTTCCAAGCCAAGATCAGAAATATTTACTAGATGAGTAGAGATTCAGAGTCCTTCTCCTTCTCTCTCTCCCCCCCACCAACTTAGGGAAGTAAGTCATGTTCATTAAGGTTACTAAACATTGTCCCAATCCTAAATTTCAAATCCTTCAAAACCAGAAGGCAGATGATGAGAATTTAAGGAGGGGAAACGCAAGGCAAGCACTTTGCAATTCCATTTGTTTTGGGAGGAGAATCAATACTTGCCTAAATTAAATTAAATTAGTCTATTGGAAAGAGGATAAGGCTTCAGCTTAAGCCTCTGTTGCTGAAAAACCGGTGGCCCATGAAAGTGTTTCTTGGATCATACCCACTGTATTTTCAAACATTGTGATTTTGGGAAGAGTAGCAGAAGGATTGTGTTTGCTTTGAAAATGACCTGTAAGAAGTGCTTTGAACCTCAAATGAACCTTTCCGTTTTTTCCCTGGAGCGTGATACCTCTCCTTAAGCTTCCATAGGAGTCTGAAAACGGACACTCCTGCTTAAAGAAATAGTATCATTTATTAAACAAGCATGTCTTTAAAACAAGTGAATTATTTCTGAAGTATGGATGGAGCAAGGTAACACCGATGGGCAATCTGGCAAAGTAGATTCCTATTTGCCATCAAATTTTTTTCTCTCAGTTTATTCAGAAAGGCTAGTTTATATTCAATATCAAAAAGTAAATTTATTTCAGTTGAAATAAAATTATTCCTAGTGAGGAATAGTCTCTGTTAGAGATGTTATTGTTCCCAAGTTAAGGGAAACAAGAAGCAGAAAAATATATATGGCCTTTTCTGGCTTCTGGGTCCATCAATGATGTCAAAAAGAGCAATGAGAAAATAAAAATAAAGAAGAATATTTAATTTTCCTTCTCATCTCTGAGAAATATATGCCAGAGAGATGAAACTGAAACGGTTTTTTTTTAAAGAAAAAACCCAGGTTTAAATAGATTTGAAGCCATCTTGAACTTTTTACCTTGCTGTTTTGAAGCCTAGCAATATGGTATAAATTTCAAGCAAATCAAATACTTGCGCTCATTTTCACTCTCAGATATATTTCTTCTAATAAATTCTCACGTTTTAGAGGAAATGTTAACTTTTTTTTTCCCCCTCAAACATTTATCACTAAGAGCCTTTCCCTAGCAAATGATCCTTTCTCTAGAAGAAAACTTCTCAACCTAGGCAAGTTGTGTGGACTTCAACTCCAAGAATTCCCCAGCCAGCAGAGCTATAAATTAGAAGTTGAAGAAAGAGTCTGCATTCTTTTCAACAAGAAGGTGAGGAACAATTCCAGCGGTACAAATTTCCACAAAGACACTGAAGTTTCAATTTCTTTTTTTTTTTTTAAAAAAAAATCCTTTTAAAGTTTCAATTTAAAATGCTGGCTGGGGAATTCTGGAGTTGAAGTCCACATGTCTTAAAAAGTTGCCAACGTTGGACATCCTTTCATTGAGGGCAGTGGTGAAATCTAAAATTTGTTACTACCGGTTCTGTGGGCGTGGCTTGGGGGGGTAATGTGACTGGGTGGTCGTGGTCAATTTTTTTTTTTTTACTTTTAAAACCATTTTTTCTACAACCTCTTCTGTGAAGAGGTTGTAAAAAAATGCTTTCAAAAGGCTCTGACGATCCCAGCTGAGTTGCCTGATCGGCAGAGGCTTTTTTTCTTTTAAATACCTCTGACGATGAGGCAGCTCAGCTTAGATCGTCAGAGGCATTTAAAAGAAAAAAAGCTTCTGCGGATCAGGCAACTCAGCTGGGATCGTCAGAGGCTTTTAAAAGCATTTTTTCTACCACCTCTTCAGAGCTGAGCTGCGCGATCATCAGAGGCTTTTTTTTTTACTTTTAAAAGCATTTTTTCGTCCAAAGAGATTGTAGAAAAAATGCTTTTAAAAGTAAAAAAAAAGCCTCTGATGATTGTGCGGCTCAGCTGGGCATGTGGGGGGGGGGAGGGATTTTTGCTACCGGTTCTCCGAACCATCCACCATTACCGGATCGGGCGATCCGGTCCGAACCGGAAGCATTTCACCCCTGATTGAGGGCCACATCAGGGTTCTGTTTGACCTCGGGGGGCCCAGAGTGGGCGTGGCCAGCTTGACAACACTCCTGTCAGGGAAAGCGGTACAATTCCAGCAACAGAATAATTTCCCACTTAGAATCAATTGATTTCTATGTCCCTGAATCCTTCCTGGGATTCAGTGGGGAATTAGGCCTTTAAAGTGGTAATGGAAAAGCTTGCAACACTGTTTACAAAATGGCCTGCTGATTGGAACCAGTCACTATACATACGTCCTATGTTTCTTTGCTACATAATTTTTTTCCTTTCCTCTGCATCTGCACACCAAAGAAAGCATCCACAGCTGTATTTCTGCAGATGACAAACTGCCCATTGTGTTTGTAGGCTGCACCATCTTGAATTTTGTGCAAGAGATCACAGCTACTGTGAATATTTCAACTCATTTTTTAAACATGAAGTTCTTGTGCTTTTGGTCAAAGTTAGGCTTAGAAACACATGGCCCTATGGATTCCAGATTCCTGACAAAGTGGCAAAGTTTGAGTAAAATTTCAGAATCAGTATCCATTCTTGTCTTTTTCCGTTACCAGCTGAGAGAAAATGGACTCCTTTTTTGCATAGCATGCACAAACATTTGGCCTATTTTTCTAGAGGTGAAAAGTGTTGGATGCAAGTCTGATTCAACAGAAAATTGCTGATAATCAAAAGTATTAAAACTGACAAATTTCCCATCTTGAAGTAGATGCTACATCTAAAGATTGTCACAGAATTTGAATTGTTTTCACATTGTACTTGCAAACTGATGAGAAATAGGGAAGGATTACCGTATTTTTCAGAGTATAAAACGCACCTTTCCCCCCCTAAAAGGGTGTGAAAATTCGGGTGTGTCTTATACATGAAATGTAGCCCCGCCCACCCACTGGCCCCCACCCTTTGGCCTCTGCCTCCCAGTAGTTTACCTCCTTGCAGCAAGCAGCAAGAAGGAACAGCTCCTTTCAGTTTCAGCACAGCCTAATTAGCACAAGTTGATTGGATTGGCCTCCTGACTCTCAGCTGTTTTGCTCTCAGCTGTTTTGCGGGGGCCTCTGCTGCTTGCTGCAAGGAGGTAAGTCGCTGGAGCAGATTTTTTTTTCCTTGTGCTAATCAAGCTATGCTGAAAACGAAAATGAAAGTAAAACAGGCTGTTTGCTGTTTGCTGCAATGAGGCAAAATTGCTGGGAGGCAGAGGCAGATTTCTTTTTCTTGTTTTTCTCACCAAAAAAGGTAGGTGCCTCTTATAGTCCGGTGCATCTTATACTCCGAAAAATAAGGTATCCATCTTTTCCACAAACCCAAGATAACCAACTCTACTCCTGCGGCATCCTTTTCCTTACGATTTACTCCCAGGAGCCTTCCATGTTTGCCTTCAAGTTCATTCTACTCAACCATTTCTCATTTGTGTTATAAATTCCTTTCCATCATAATACATACTGAGCATTATGGGAGAAATCATGAGCTTATTTCCGAAAAGTAATTATTCATAACCATACTTACCAATATGAAGTTTTTCTCCAAACTTGTTGACTAGGAAAAGAGAGGTGGTCAACTTACATTCAGCTGGTAAGAATTAAAAAGGTTCTCTCTTTTTTTGTTATTTTGGGGTTTTTTGGGTGCAAATGGCTAAAGGCAATACTTTTTAAGATCACCTGATGCTTGGGAGATGTTTGCTTGGTGAATTTACTCAATGGTGGGTTTCAAATTTTTTTACTACCAGTTCTGTGGGTAGTACAGAACGGGAGGAAGCAAAAGGAAGAGGGCATCCCCCTTCATCTCCTACTTGGACACACCCAAGAGGCATTTAGTTTGCCCCTGTGAAAAATAAAATGCTAGACAAAGACAATCTTTAGCATTATCCATCAAGGCTATTCTTACGTTCTTGGTCTTTGCAGTTTTCCAAATGGAAAAGCTAATGAAAGCTGAGTCTATTTAAAACTACTCTGCCAATGTCATAAATCCAGGCAGCAGAGAGCAAAAGATTGTATTCACTTACAATTTCCAGAGTTTATGCAAAAGCCTATCACAAACCATACAGCTGTTTTCTTCTCCATCATATATGCCTAGTAAATATTCTATTCACATCTGGGCGTATTTATTTTTAAATTACTTATTCAGCTAGACTTAGTATGCATTACTAGTGAACCTAGGCTTAATAATGGATGCTCACTTAGGCAACTCCATCCTGATTCTGTTCTCAATCATGTCAGCTTATTATTTCCTATTTCTACATTCTTTCATATAAATAAATAAATAAATAATAAAGGGAAAAAAACAACAAGACTACCAGTTTAAAATCTTTTCAATACTTGTTATATTATAACACACACACCAGTTCCCAGATTTACATTATATTGTACCGTGTTTTGGAATTGACCATTTTTTCCCCCAACGATTAAATCTTGACCAATGGGGTAGAAATGCATTTCCAATGCAAGCTCGAAAATTGAAAAGAGATGAGTGCATTTACAAATAAGCTAGACAATAGAATCTTACACAAAGCATCATTTACATCAGCTTTCCACAACGCATTGTCCTCCAGGTGTACCAGGCTACTGACCTTATGGGAAATTATGCAAGCTGCAAGTAATGCATTTGCAAACTTCGCATATCTGGAAATATCTTGGCTGTGCAAAGTGTGGACGAGGTTGTGGCAGGATGCCACTGAAACTATATTGTTCTTTTAGAAGTTGGATGCATTTGTGTAAAATTTGCATGGTTGAAAGTCTCGTCAGACAAGTTTCAGGAAGAAAATGGGAGAGAAATTATAGTTCACGACTACTGACCTACCGTATTTTTTGGAGTATAAGATGCACCGGAGTATAAGACGCAGCTTAGTTTTTGCGGAGGAAAATAGGAAAAAAAAATCTGCCTACTAGGTATTCATCTGGCTAGCGTCCTTAGTCTGGTCAGCTTCAGCACATTAGTTTGCTGGTTTTTTATCCCCTGCTTGGGGATAAAAAACAGCTTCTAAGGCACAGCTGAGAGGAAGCAGCAATGAGAAAAGCAGGCAAAGCACGGGGAGATCGCTTCAGTCGGCTAGCGCCTAGTTAGGGCTGAAAAAAAGCTTCTAAAGAACATCTGAGAGTTGGAGCAAAGCATGGAGATCGCTTCACTCACTAGCGCCTTGTTAAAGCACGGGTTCCGCTCCCTAACGCCTCGTTAGGGCTGAAAAAAAGCTTCGAAAAAGCTACATTCAGAGTATAAGACACACTCAAATTTTCAGCCTCTTTTAGAGGGAAAAAGGTGCATCTTATACTCTGAAAAATATGGTATATTAAAAATGATGCTTCACACTTTCCTCAATCTTCCACTTATTTCACACAAGCAGATTTCATACAAGGATATTGCCTGCATATATCATCAAATCCGATCAGCACCATCATTTCTCTCCCTATTTCCAGGCTAACAGATGTTTTCTAGATTTATTACACTGGCCACTATAGTACCAATGGTGCTTTTCAAATCGCAACCGGATTTTCTTTGTTTTTTGCTTGAAGTTGTTTCGTTTCTTATTCTTCTTCAGTTCAGCCAGAACTGAAGAAGCTTCTTGGATGAGAAGTGAAACATCTTCAAGCAAAAACAAAGAAAGTCCAGTTGCCTTTTGAAAAATCACCTTTGGGACAACCGGGACCTAGATGACTGAGAATCTCCAAAGACACTGGCCATTATATAAAGTGACTTTTCCTCTATACACAAATGTAATATTTGTCAGAAATTACAATGGGTGAAAAAGTGTATGTAGTGAAACCCAAAGAAAGTGCTTTTATTGCTTAATGCTTCTTCAATGATATAAAAATGAAATATTTGCCATCAAAGGAACTTAAGTTAGCATTACTCCCAACTGGTCTGCAAACCCCTGAATGACCATGAGATGGCAGCAAAGAGACATAGAAAACACTAATGCTTTGCTGTTATCCAGAGGTCATTCAGATGTTCGCAATTCAGAACTGGTTACCCTACTCAAGTTCTGAAAAGGATTACACATTAATGTAAAAATAACAGTTATTTTTAGCCCTAAATAAGTAAAAACTAATAGCAAAGTATCAAATCTACTATCCAATGCCTTAATTTAAGTCACATTGTTTATAAATATCTGGTCCTCTTTTCTGAATAGCGAAGATTCACAACAGCCAGATTGCAAAATAGAAATGAATCTAACAACTACTGACATTAAAGAATGAGTTCCTAACACTTTGACAACATGCTAATGTTTTGGTTCAATGGCTGCAGGCCAAGCATTGGGCTGCAGGGACCCATGATTTTCCAAAAGTGTTCAAAAGCCTTTGAGAATCCAGAATAAGTTGATTTGTGATATATTTACATGTATGTATATATGTATGTATCAAATATATTTTACTGATAAAGAAATAAAGGGAGACTAGTATAGATCTATTTCAAGCTTCTTAGCTCTCATCAGCCAGCCTTACCCTTACTTGGATTTGAACCTGGGATGCCTGCATGTTAGGCAGTTGTATTAACCACTGAGCCACAAGTTCTCCTCCCTTCATCAGCCTGAGCCAGGGGAAAGATTAGACCAGGTGTCTCGGTAAAACACTTAGTATGTATGTATGTATGTATGTATGTATGTATGTATATATGTATGTATGTATGTATGTGTGCGTGTATAAATCAGTGATGGGTTGCTACCAGTTCACCCCAGATCGAGGGAACCAGTAGCAACAGCGGTGGGAGGCTCCGCCCACCCTAGACATCTTTGTGCATGTACAGAAGCGTTGCGCACGCGCACACAAGCAAATCAGTAGCAAATGAAATTGAAACCCACTACTGATATGTGTGTGTGTGTGTGTGTGTGTGTGTGTGTGTGTGTGTGTATTGCATATACTGCAACTCCTACCAATTTCATCCAGGCTACATAGCTATAAGAGGAGAATGAATGAAAAATCCTGTTTGGTCCCATTTTCATCTCTGTTTACCTTCATTTGGCACTCACGCTTGTAATTTACCCTTGAAAAATATGCACCAGAGATTTATTGGTTAAGGGTACCTGTTCCTCAACTAAAATTGTTTCTCAGCTACTCTTCATATGAAAAGCTTTTGGGAATCCCTCTTATTTGACCTGCATTTGTTATATATTTAAAATGTTTAACAGACACTGGATTACAGGCATATTTCTCTTAAGAAAGGTCATGTAAAATGTACACTGAGTTATTGATCCCTTTGCAGAAGTCTCCAAATGGACTTTTAATTATTTTGAGTAATTTAAAGGATGGATTTTAAGTAAGAACACTGGAATCTAGAATGCAGTTCCTTCATATCCATGGAAAAACACAAGAGTTTCCATGTTATAAACCTGTGAAGATACAGGAGTCGTATTGCTACATAAAATAAGACCCCATTTGCCAAAAAAAGAAAAGAAAAAGGAGTGAGATCTTCGATAATACTTTTGAATTTCACTTCTGCATTTTGTGGTGCGTTTTCCAAGCTTTTTCTGCTCAACCAAAGCCCAGAATGCTTACGCCACTTCCTAAGAAATGGAATACCCCAGTGATAGGCCCGTGTTTTGCTCTGCCTTTTTTCACAATGTCCTTGCGGAAGTGAAGTTGGCTTGAAATCTCCCATCTAGATGAGATGAACAACAAGAACCGAAAAGCCTGATCCTAGTGCTAACCCCGCCTGCAGGAAGAGCATCATCAACACTCCAGCTGCCTCCGACAGTTCCTTCGGAGTGACTTTGGGACCATATATAATCGATAATGTACTCAGGTAGCCATTGCTGAGTCCTAGGGACACAATAAACACCATCGGATACACATCATGGGCAAAGACGACATTTGCAATGTGCACTCGAGGCTGAAAGTTGCATAACATGAAGACGGGGATGAACAAAGTTCTCAGCAGAGTCATGATCGGTAGCCACTTGCTTCGTGGTCCAGGAACCTGGACCCACGCGGTGATCTGCCGTCCACACCAGTCAGCAAAATTGTACAGAAGGAAGCTAGTGAGAGGTGTGAAGTATTTATCTGTCCACGGGCTCCCTGAGAATTTGTTCACGGACTCGATGCTGGACGAGACTGCAGGGAAAATGGTGATGGAGATGAAGTAGACATAGAAGACACAGAAACCTAACATGCCGATCTTCTTCAAGATGAGCCACAGCGGAGGGATTTTATCGGTATAGTTTCTGTTTGGCAAGAGCTGGCTGGGATTATCTGCTGCCATATCCTCTTCTTCCAAGTAACTGCCGGGCAAAGCATTGGATGACAGCGTTGCGGTATAATACCTGAAAAAGGGGGAAGGGGAAAAAAGTTAAGAGAAAAGCAAACCAACAGAAAATTGAAACCGAGATAGGAAAATTAGGAGATGGAAAGGAGCTCATTAGTTCATGTTGCTGTTTGTTTGTTCAGTCATTCAGTTGCTTCTGATTCTTTAATAGAATAACAGAGTTGGAAGAGACCATGGAGGTCTTATGGTTGGATCATGGTTGTCCAACATCTTCCTCAAGCAGGAGACTCAAGACTATTTCAGACAAATGGTTGTCGAGTCTCTTCTTAAAACCTCCAATAATGGAGCACCCACGACTTCTGGAGGCAAGCCATTCCACGGGTAAATTGTTCTGTCAGGAACTACCGTATTTTTCAGAGTATAAGATGCATCGGAGTATAAGATGCAGCTTAGTTTTTGGGGAGGAAAATAGGAAAAAAAAATCTGTCTACCAGATATTCATCTGGCTAGCATCCTTAGCCTGGTCAACTTCAGCACATTAGTTTGCTGGTTTTTATTCCCTTGCTTGGGGATAAAAAATAGCTTCTAAAGCACAGCTGATCTTTGGAGAGAGAAGCAATGAGAAAAACAGGCAAACCACGGAGATCGCTTCACTCGCTAGCGCCTCCTTAGGGCTGAAAAAAAGCTTCACAGCTGAGAGTCGGAAGGAGCAGGCAAAGCGTGTCACTCGCTAAAGCTTCACAGCTGAGAGTCGGGCTGAAAAAAAGCTTCACAGCTGAGAGTTGGAGGTTAGCACGGAGATCGCTTCACTCGCTATCCCCTTGATAGGGCTAAAAGACAGCTTTGAAAAAGCTACATTCAGAGTATAAGACGCACCCAAATTTTCAGCCTCTTTTAGGAGGGAAAAAAAGTGTGTCTTATATGCCAAAAAATACGGTACTCCTTAGTTCTAGGTTCTCTCCTTGATTAGTTTCCATCCATTGTTTTTTGTTTTGCTTTCTGGTGCTCTGGAGAATAGGTTGACCCCCCCCTCTTATTTGTGGCAGCCCCTCCAATATTGGAACACTGCTATCATGTCACCCTTACAGTAGTGGCCAAAATTGTGGAAACCTTTTGGGGAAAGTGTATTTTTGAGGTTTGATGGCTAATAACACCACTTTTTTTTTGGAGTTTCAAGATAAAAGACATGGTTCACTCCATGAGAAGATTTTGTGAGGCCGTAATTCATGCTAAAGGTTACCCAACCATGTGACATGGTGATAATTTTTGTATATCTCGTTTTTTCTATGGTGATAATTTTTGTATATCTCGTTTTTTCTACGTGTTTCACTTTCCTTCTTTATACTGTAACTACTATTCTTATAGCAAATCCTTCATAAAAGTTATTGCATCACATTTTTGATTAAATTACCTTTCCATTGATATATAATTTTATGGTACTACTCCAAAAATAAAGTGGTGTTATTAGCTAGTTTTAGAAAATACATTTTTCCCAAAAGGTTTCCACAATTTTGGCCACTACTGTAGTCCACTAATCATCCTTGTTGCTCTTCTCTGCTCTCTTTTCAGAGTCTCAACATCTTTTTTTTTATATCGTGGTGACCAAAACTGGATGCAATATTCCATGTACGGTCTTACCAATGCCTTATAAAACAGTACTAACATTTCATGTGATCTTGATTCTATTCCTCATATTTGGGTGGCTCATATGTAAGTGGTTGTCCACTAGGACTCCCTCTTACTGTTACTGCTATTACAGTGACTGCTATTGAGCCAGTACTCAATATTTGTGACTTACAAATTCTGCAGCTCTATGGCTGTTCCCCAAAGCCATTCTAGACCTCTTCCAATGGTGGAATTCAAAAATTTTTATTACCTGTTCTGTGGGCATGGCTTGGTGGGCATGGCAGGGGAAGGATACTGTAAAATCTCCATTCCCACTCCACTCCAAGGAAAGGATACTGCAAAATCTCCATTCCCACCCCACTCTGGGGCCAGCCAAAGGTGGTATTTGCCGGTTCTCTGAACTACTCAAAATTTCCGCTACCAGTTCTCCAGAACCTATCAGAACCTGCTGAATTTCACCCCTGACCTCTTCTCTATCACCTCAGAATGGATAACATGACATGTTTCAGGAAGGCAGAATTCAGCAGAAAACTACCTAACAAGAAGAACAATTTAACAAAGGAACCAATTTACCAGAGAGGTGGGATGTTACACTTTGGTGGATGTTTTCATGCAGAGAATGGACTGGGGGCTTGCTTTAATTTGGCTCCTTGGACCAAGCAGAAAACTGGATTCTACAGAAGCCTTGATGACGCTTCCTAAGTCTTTCTAAAATTAAACAAACACTGTATTTTTTCATGGAGGAGAAGGGGAAAACCCTTCAACTTGTTACTTATTTAGGAAGAGACTACCCCAACTTTGGGGAAGTATTTTTACAGCATGTCCAAATTTAAAATTACATTTAAAGAATGCAACTTTGACAGATGCATTGCATGGAACTTAATCTATGAGTAAATACTGATCCTTTACCAAATTACAGAGGAAGTTTAACCAGCTCAGAGAGCAATTCTGTCTAACCTAGGTGTGGTGGGACTCTAATTCAAATTAATGTCTTCTTGGGCAAACTGATTATGAATTATGGGAAACGGAATTTATAAGATCTGGAGAACCATGCATTGGGGGGGATAATCAAATTCAACTGAGTTGCTCAATTGCGTAAAAGATCGTGAACTCCTTATTTTCAAATGCTGGAAAACGTGCCAGGACAGGCCTAAGAAAGAGACCTTAAGAAAGAGCTGCCAACCATGTTACATTGCAAACAAATCGATAGCAACAAGAAGGGTAATTAAAAAAGAAAAAAGAGAGAAAAGTCATCCTTGAATCTAGCTCCAATCCTGGCACTATCTACATCCTTTCTTTGGCAGCCTTGAAAAGTAGTTTTCCATTCTTTTCAACGTGTTTTTTTTTTCCTGCCAACTTTCCAGTTCAACCCCACAGCTGTGGAATTCTTTTATGGTCCTTTATCAAAATACTAAGCGGAGCTAAATGTGTTTAGCTTCCAAGATCAGTTAAGGACGGCTAGGTTCTTCTCCTTGTTCAGGGAAGAAAGATAACAGCCAATCTATAAAAGCCAAATCCCAGTTCTGTTAAAAGACCTGGACAGACTTGGTGTCAGGGTTCCAACGGATGCCCTAATTAAATCATGAGCCTCGAGCCAAGCTTCGAAAGAAATTCAGTTATTTATTAGGAGCTTCATGTCGCCACATTCCCAAGTGAAGCCAGCTCTGACCATACATAATTTAGGCCCCAATCATGACCCTGTTTCCCCCACCACCACCACCAGGGTGTGTCATCAATCACATTCGCCAACAGAGCAATTTTGCGGGTTGTAGAGACCACTCCCCTCTGGCCATTGTGGGTAACCCCGGGATACAGCCTTGAGAGAGATAAGTCTGGAATGTGCATCTGTCTTTGGCTGCTGTGCCGTTTTGTCAGTTTCCCCCCCTCAGGCCAGGGATGCTTTGCGAGTTGACATTGGGTTCCAGAGTTTTAAAACTGGTGGCCACCCCCACCATCAGGAACACAAGGGACACTGAAACTGGGGTTCGTTTTATATTGACACTGTATCCATACCAGATTGTATGTTTGGGGGGGGGGTTGGGCCAGGGAAGAACTTGTAATATATCATGTATTTTCATTCCAAGATTGCATTGATCAGCCTGGGGAGAGAAAAGAGAACAAGAAGCAGCAGAGGCACTGCCTAACACTTTCCCTAGCTATTATAGGAAGGGCTTTCATAAAAAGGCAGTCTCGTGACATCCAGAGCTAAGTATTTTAGAGCCCAATCCTTAAACATCTAGGCCAGGGGTGTCAAACTCAAGGCCTGGGGGCCAGTTCCGGCCCATGGGGTGCTTAGATCTGGCCTGTGGGGCCACCCTGGAAATAGCAAAGGACTGGCCTGAGGTGCCTCTGCATCGAAAATGGAGCTCGGGAGGGGCGCCTGTGGCCCTCCCAAGCTCCGTTTTTGGTGGCAGAGGGTTGCAGGAGGCCATCGCAGCTGAAAACAGAGCTCAGGAGCCCATTTTTGCTGGAAGAGCACTCAGGCCACCACAGGTGCCCCCAACATGAGTGACAACAAGCTGGCCATGTCCACCCTGGCCATGCCCACCTCGGCCCCCTGAGGTCAAACACAACCCTGATGTGGCCTTCAATGAAATCGAGTTTGACACCCCTGATCTAGGCTGATTATTGATCTAACTGGACAATGGTTGTTACCTGGCGTACTCCAGCTTGGGAAGAATCAGATACATCATAATGCACAAAACAATGAAGATGTCCCCTATTAGGAAGTAGGCCAGAGCACTGTTTGTGACTTCCGATGATGCTGCCAGATCCACCACCGATGCCAGGGCACTCACCGTTCCTCCCATGGCCTGACCTATGTGATGAGGATACGGGGGGAGGAGGAAGAATAAGCATAAATGTCAATGGAATAAGGTCCAGCCACCGCTGGGTTAGTCAAAATGAAACATGTTGAATGAGAATCTGCTTGGCAGCCAAATCAGAGAAGATGGAATCGAGGAGCAAGAGACTGAAATGGAACTAGAAACAATAATCCCAGTTTTGATCCTGGTTAGACATTTTGCCTGGAATTCTGAAGTTTTGGTTTATTATGCCCGTATTGAATTTGTGTACTTTCTTTTGTTCCAATTATTATGCATGTATTCCCTCGTCACTCCATAAATGTGGATGTAAGGTCATTTTTAAGTTCAGGCAGACTTCTTAAATTGCTCATCAGCAAGGTGGCAAATACACACATGTGCACAAATAAGACAGTTGCACAATTTGAGTAATAAAAAACACACACACATCAACTAATGTTGCTTTTAACCCAAGCAAACGTGTGTAGAGGGATTAAATATATAAAAAGATAAGAGGAATTCATTCATCTATTACCAGAGTAGGGGAACTCCCTAGCTATAAAAAGCAAACTACCATATATACTCGAGTATAAGCCGACTTTTTCAGCACATTTTTTTATGCTGAAAAAGCCACCCTCGGTTTATACTCGAGTGAGTAAATAAAATAAATGAAATAAATATTCAAAAACATTTAACCTACTGATGCTTCAATTAATGCTGCTCAATGTAGCTGCTGCATTTCCCACCGTAGGCTTATACTCGAGTCTATACGTTTCCCCATTTTTTGTGGTAAAATTAGGTGCCTCGGCTTATATTTGGGTCAGCTTATACTCGAGTATATACGGTACTTTTGAATCTTGTGAGAATTTCAAAAATCACCTCTGAGGAGACTCAAAAAAAAAAAAAACACCCTATTTCTGGGGAAATAAAAAGGCAACATTACTTTCAAAATCTTGAGCTTACCAGTCATATTTGGGTGACAAATTTGTAAAGGAAAGTGATAGATAACCAAGAGTTCAAAACGTAAAAAAAAAAAAAAATAGTTAACTTTAGCTCTTTGGATCAAATATATGCAAACAGAAATACCATCGCTTATTAGGCTGTTCTTAGGTCCTTTGACCTTCCATTTTTGTCAGAAAGATGTTTAAGTACACAATGCAAAGGTTTATTAGCACACCGTGTGACTTTCCATTTTATAGTCATAATAAAATAAATTTATGATAATGTATGGTTAAATGCTGAAAGGCTTCCAAAAAGGGCTGTGGTGAAAATCTCCACCAGGGGTCAACCCTTAACTACATTTATTTCTGCGGTGCGGGAACAAAAGTAAAAATAAAATAAAATAAAATAAATCTCAGTATTGTCTCTCCCCTTCTTCCCCCGCATTTTTTTAAAATTCTCAGATTGCATTCCCAGTGCCATCCATCCTTGATAAACCTCAAGGGGACTCATCATTCATACCTGCAAACTTGGAATTCATCAGTTATGGAGATGAGCTTTAATGTGAATATCAAATAAGACAATGAAAAGCTTCGGGTTTTTTCCACCCCCACCTCAAAATATAAACAAACATGGAGCTGAATGCAAATGTTTTCTTTCAGTAAGGTAGTCCTTGGATTAGGACTGGCCTTTAGCGACTGTTCAAAGTTCCACCCACCTCCCCCCCCCCTAAAATACTTATGACTCGGTTTTGAAGTTATGGTTCCTGCAGAGCCCCCACAGTCACACGAACAAAATTTTGGTGGATTCGCCCTTATGACCCACTGCAGGGACCCACCCTGCCAGGTCACACACTTTCTTCCCCATCTCCAATCATTTACCTTTTACTGTAGATCTCCTTCTGGAAGCTTTGGAGATCATGCTGGGGAAGGAGACTAGTCACTCTGCCCCTCGCCGTCCCTAGGCCTTGTGGATCAATCCAAGAAATGGGCGCCATTTTTGGAGCAAACCATTGTGGGCGCTTCAAAATTGCACCTGCTTCTGTGATAGTACCACACAGCCTACAGGGTATCTGTGGGGATCTGGTTAGCAAGCCAAGGCCGGAGGTGGAATTAACTTACCTTTGCTACTGGTTCGCAAATGTGAGTGTGTGCGCTTCCTCCACGCATGCGCAGAAGCTCAAAAACGGGACATGATGACGTCTGGGCAGATAGGCGGAGCCTCCTGCTGCCAGCGCTACTGAATCACATGATCTGGATAGAACCGGCTGAATTTCACCACTGCCCAAGGCCTATTTGGGACTCCGAGAGGGGGAAAGAGGAGCACAGGATGCCTCAGGGGGTGAAGGAGATTTGGGGAATTCCAGGGCAAGTGGGCCAGGGAGTACACAACGCCTCCCAGAGCCCGTAAAAACCCTGAGGCACCGCATGCTCCACTTAACAATCACATTAAATTGGGGAGAGCAAGGATGGAGTGCCGTAAGTAAGGCGATTACGTGGGTGCCTCACTTACCCCCCATCATAATGGCAGGCTCCATCACAGCCATAAGTCAAGGACCACCTATACCCGTCAAAAAAGTTAAACCATCCCAAAAGAAATGCCACAGAATGAGAGAATAAGAATAAAAAAAAAAAGGATGGCCTCGTAACATAAAATTTTATTTTCAACCTCCTCTTCAGGGTATTGTAAAAGTCATCTAGGTTAAAAATATCATTGAGATCGAAATAATTGTCACACACGGACAAAACCCTCCGTGCAAAGTCATGGGTTAACCCAACTATCACCACAGGACACAGTGCTGAAAGAATCCCACCAACCTCCAACAATAACCAATCGGTTTAAGCATTTTTTCAAAGAAAAAACAAACAAACAGCAAACCTGAAATCAGCGCCTGAGAATTCCTCATGGGAAAGGATCCCGACAAGCCAAAGAGGCTACTGATGAAGATGGTGGCAGCACTGCTGATGACGGCCACGCAAACAATGGTGATGATAAAAAACCACAGTGTCCAAGTTGAAGTGTCCACTTTGACCAGCACTGTAATCACCAGAAAAACAACCAGCATAACAGCCAAGGAGGAGAGAATACGGACGTTGACAGAAACCCTGGAAAAGAAACAAATAAATTGGTGGGTCTCTTAACAAGCATCCCCTAAAATTCTCCCCAGTCCTGAGATTATATTTACACCTCAGCAAACGCTCCTTTGCTTTGAAATGGCCAGGAGAGAAATTAATGAACAATGAATATGAACAATTAACCAGTGGAACAACTTGCCTCCAGAAGTTGCGAATGCTCCAACACTGGAACTTTTTAAGAAGATGTTGGATAACCATTTGTCTGAAGTGGTGTAGGGTTTCCTGCCTAAGCAGGGGGTTGGACTAGAAGACCTAGCCTGACTAGGTGGCTCAGTGGCTAAGACACTGAGCTTGTCGATCTGAAAGGTTGGCAGTTCGGCGGTTCGAATCCGTAGTACAGGTCTCCTCCGTGAGCAGGGGGTTGGACTAGATGACCTCCAAGGTCCCTTCGAACTCTGTTATATTATTCTAACAGATGTTAAAGAATTGCAGCATCACAGGAGTGGAAGGGACCTTGGAGGTCTTCTGGTCCAGGGGTCGGCAACCTTAAACACTCAAAGAGCCACAAAGGTCCTAACCGGAAGCCCCCATTCAATTCTGGAGCCGACCAGAAATCCAGTTCCCCCATCATAGTCTCCTCCTAGCGCTGCGTCCTTTTTCCTCTGTTGACCAGAAGTCCGGTTCCCCCACCATAGAGTCTCCTCCTAGTGCTGCATCCTTTTTCCTCTACCAATCCTAACCGAAAGCCCTATCAATTGTGGAGCTGACCAGCAACAGGGAGCCGCAGCAGAGGGATGAAAGAGCCACATGCGGCTCCAGAGCCGCGGGTTGCTGACCCCTGTTCTAGTCCAACTCCCTATCTATTGCAGATCTCATACCATTCCAGACTTTATTTGGGCTTGATGGGATGGGCACACGTGATCATAGAAACAATAACTGACTGTATCTTATAAGAGCAAAGAATGTGAAAAGACCTATAAATACAGGCAGCTCTTGATTTACAATCCTTCATTTAGTGACCGAAGTTACAACAGCAGCGAAAAAAGTGACGTATGACTGGTGTTGCAGCATTCCCACGGTCACATGATCAAAATATGGGTGTTTGGAAACTGGCCTGTAGTTATGACGGTTGCGGTGTTTCGGGGAGTCACTTAATCGCCATTTGTGACCAACACGTAATTTGTGACCCACACGTAACCGAATAAGTGGCGAGCATCTCTGACAAAGAAGCCCAACCAAAAATTGCTTGGTTCCAGTTCTGTTATCCGGTCAGAACATGTCTTTTTCCACTGAAGGCCTCTGTGCTATTCAGAAGCTTACAGAAGTATTAAAAATTCTAAATTTTTACCCTGGGAAAGAGGCAGGGTAAAAGAACAGGGTTCTTGAATAAGGCTGAATATGGTAGGACAAAGAGGCTAAGAAATTGGATGCCGAGATAAACAGCACACAGATTTTTCTCTTTCATGTGCTTAATTAAGAAATGCCAAATGACTGAATGCAGCCTTTGTACTGCAAATTAAATGTCCTTCTCTACAAATTAAGAATTCTGAGCTTCTACGTACGGGCTGCTTTTCCCGATGAAAATTTTCGAAACGCTTCAAGGAAGTTACCGGTACGTAGCTAGAAAGAGGAAATCCCAGTTGGGAAGTTCTAAATGTGGATGGACCAGGGGTGAAATTCTCCTGGTTCGGACTGGATCGCCCGATCCGGTAGCGATGGTGGCGGGAGGTTTGGAGAACTGGTAGCAAAAATCCCTGCCCCCCCCCATGCCCAGCTGAGCCACGCGATCATCAGAGGCTTTTTTTTTTTAAACTTTTAAAAGCATTTTTTCTTTGACTGAAAAAATGCTTTTAAAAGTAAAAAAAAAAGTCTCTAATGATCAGGCAACTCAGCTGGGATCATCAGAGCCTTTTAAAAGCATTTTTTCTACAACCTCTTCGGCCAAAGAGGTTGTAAAAAAAATGCTTTTAAAAGGCTCTGACGATCCCAGCTGTGTTGCCTGATCATCAGAGCCTTCGGTAGAAAAAATGCTTTCAAAAGGCTCTGATGATCCCAGCTGAGTTGCCTGATTGTCAGAGGCTTTTTTTTCTTTTAAAAGCAAAAAAAAAAAAAAAAAAAATGCTTTTAAAAGAAAACAAAAGCGATCAGGCAACTCAGCTGGGATCGTCAGAGCCTTTTAAAAGCATTTTTTTACAACCTCTTTGGCCGAAGACGTTGTAGAAAAAAATGCTGTTAAAAGTTTAGAAAAAACAAAAAGTTGGCCACGCCCACCCAGTCACATTACCCCCCCAAGCCACGCCCACAGAACTGGTAGTAACAAATTTTATATTTCACCACTGAGATGGACCATCTTGAGTAGTAGTGTCCATAATGGATCCAATGGGGTGGGGGTGGGGAAATGGACAGGAGAAAAAGGAAAGAAATGAAAATGAAAGTAGAATGATGACAGGAAGGAACAAAAAGGAGAGACCTGTCTGGAAAAAGGTTTAGAACGGAGCTTTGGTGTATGTGGTTTATATCTATTAATGTTTGGAGATGGTCCTCAACTTACAACCTTTTGTTTAGTGACCACTCAAAGTTACAAAAAGTGATTTACGACTAGTTTGAAGACTTAACGATAGTTGCAGCAGCCATCCCCATGGTCACGTAGTCAGAATTTGGGTGCCTGGCAACTGGCAGATATTTATGGCAACGGCAGTGTCCCAGAGTCCTGTGGTCACCATTTGTAATCTTCCCAGCTGGCTTCCAACAAGCAAAGTCAATGGGGGAAGCTAGATTCGTTTAACGACCATATAATTTACTTAACAACCGCAGTGATTTGTTTAACAACTGTGGCAAAAAAAAGGTCATAAAATGGGGCAAAACTCACTTAACAACAGTGCCTTGCTTAGCAATGGGGCTCAATTGGGATCATAAGTCGAGGTCTATCTTCACTGGGCTAGAAATTAAAACTGATAAATTTTAAAATATTAATTTATTTGACTTAATAGACCACAGGGATGCCCAGACCGTACACTGGTTTAGAGAACATAAGGTTGAATTTTCAAGAGTGTAAATAGAAAGTACAGTAGATGTAAGGAAAAAGAATGTGCAAGATATTTGGATCAAAGCAAACATGTTATATAAAGTAACACAGAAATGTATGGAATTAAGCTAATGGGAAATATTTGAAAAAAGAGTTTGGTGGGATGATGGTAGTTGAATAAAATTCATATAAGAATATATATCTTCCACTTCTTGAGTGAAAGATACAGCTAAATGCATATAAAGAGAAAGATAGACGCACAGAAGATAATTCGACCTTATTTTTTAAAAAATTAAAAAAAAATAGTTAAAAGAAAGAAAATGCAAAGCTATGTTGAAGACAATAACAATTTCTTTGGGAGATGGATGAAGAGGCTCCAGGAGAATGAATGCAATAAAAAGGAAAACGGATGAAAGTATTTGGGATAGAACTGAAATGAGGGACTATTGGAAGGTGTATTGTGACAACAATAGTGATAAATTGAAGAATGGAACTGAAATATATATGATTAATGTTGGTGTTCAGAAAAAAGATGGTGAAAAGGGAGCCATCAATGTTTGAGAAAGTTGAAAAATAGTAAGGTTGCAATGTGTAGATGATGTCACTAGAGAAAGATGGAATTGTTTGATTACAGATTGGCTGTATGATGCTTTTAACATGTGTGAAGGAGGTTAGTTTGTTATAGATACCCTGTTTCCCCCAAAATAAGACATCCCCTGATAATAAGTCCAATCGGGCTTTTGAGCACATGGCAATAAGGCCAAGCACTTATTTCAGGGTTCAAAAAAATATAAGACAGGATCTTATTTTCGAGGAAACACGGTACCTCAAAAAAGGTTGGCAAAATTCTAGCTGAAAGGGGTATTACATGTGAAAAGTGACTGCACAAATTGGGTTTGCCTAGTCTAGTGGAAAGAAGGACTAGGGGTGAGATGATAGCAGTCTTCCAATATCTAAGGGGCCCATTTCCAGCCTCCAGAGGGCCTCCGGAGCCTGGGGAGACGGTTTTTGCCCTCCCGGAGGCTCGAAGAAAACCTCCGGAACCCGGGGAGGGGAAAAATGCCCCCCCCGCCGTGGTGCAGGCCACGGCCCACCATGGCCACACCCACTCAGCAACCGGGCAGAGAGCCCCTTGCTAAAATTTTTGAAGCCCACCTCTGGATAAGGCCCTGGCTTTAACATCTGGTTATGATAAACACATTTTTCTCAAAGTTATATCTTTAAATGAGATATACTTCATTCCACGAGACTGCAAAAATTAGAAATGTTGCCTGCTTAACTCTAGGTCCATGATGGCGAACCTATGGCATGCATAGCCATATCGGTGGGCACGCAACCTCAGCTGTGGCACGCATGCACGTGCCGGCCAGCTGATTTTCGGGCCTTCTGGGCCCACCAGAAGTAGGGAAACAGGCTGTTTCCTGCCTCCGGAGGACCTCGGGATGGTGGGGAAGGCTCGTTTTTCGCTCTCCCCAGTCTCCAGAGCTTTTATAGGAGCCTGGGGAGGGTGAAAACGGACTTCCTCATCCCCCCAGAGGCCATCCGGAGGCCGGAAATGGCCCATTTGCCAACTTCCGGTGGCACCACCACCATCCCGCTCCTGGCACACAATGGCAAAAAAGTTAGCCATCACTGCTCTAGGTTTTTTGACAAACCCTACCTGTTTGAACATATAGTTTTAAAGCAATTCAACAAAATGAATTCTCCCTGGGCAAAAAGACATGCTAGTGGACACCCCAGTTCTGCTCAGTTTCTTCCTCACTTTAATCCTCCAAAAACGTTAGGCATGAGATCCAGTTCAGACCCATCGCCACATTTTAATCATCACAGAACTTCTTAAGAAGGATGGAGCATGGAGTACCGGTAGTCATAAGTTAATCTCTAGAGGCAATCAAGCTACAGGGAACCAATTTTCCTGGGAGTTTCCATAAATGCAAGCCAGAACTCATGTGTATTTATGATGCTGAAAACTTAGCATAATAAAACACTTATTGATTATGGATGCGCCACTCAGCAGAATCAACAATGTGCCGAAGATAAATGAATGCTATGTTTAAAATGTAACACATTAAGCATAATGGGCTTTGTGAAATGGATTCCCAAGCTAGAGAATATAGAAGAGTTTAACTTTTCTGGATCAGCTTTACTTCATGGAATTGTGGGGGAGGGGGGGAGGGGGGGCAGATAATTTAATTCTCTGTTTTAAGAAATTCTACAGATAAGGATCATCACAGTAAGACAGATAATGGGGGCATTTTTGACAGAGAATGCCATTTAAGCAAATGAGGGCTTTCTCTAGTATTAATTCCCAGGCTTCAGCAAGTATACCATGGCTTTATTGTGACAGTCAGTTAATTTTTCTATAAAGATGTGGAAAAATAAAGACAGTATTAAGTATCCTTCCCGGAACATCAGAGGGATAGAAACCAAGATGCCTTTCAAATATGACAATATTTCTTCACCATGGCCATTTAAAGAAGTGGAGACTTCAACTCCCAGAATTCCTCGAGTGGCTGGGGAATTCTGGGAGTTGAAGTCCGCAGCTCGGAAAGCCACCAAGGTTGAGAAGCACTGCAGTAGAGAATCAAGGAGTTGCCTCCCCAGGGTTCTCTTGCAAAGATTTCCTCCCAGAAGGGGTGGAGCCAATGGTGAAATGCTACCGGTTCACTCTGGTTCGGTTGAACTGGTAGTTAGCTACCGGTTCGGATTTCACCACTGGGTGGAGCTCTATGGAAAATTTGTCCAGTTCCCTCAGTGATAGGCGATGATAGTTTAAAAAGGAAAGAAGTGTCCTTTAGTGCAGGAGTTCCCAACCCTCGGGCCATGGCGCAGTACTGGGCTGTGGCACATTCAGAACTGGGCCATGCAAGCAGCAGACGAGCGCTTGTAGCTCCATTTGCACAAGCAGCAGGTATGCACACCCACTGCTTGTGTAAATGGAGTTGCGTGCGCACGGATGTGCATCCACTCCGCTTGCACAGAACCATCCCCGCTCCCTCCCTTGCTGGTCCACAAAGCCGGAAAGGTTGGAGATTCCTGTTTGAATGTCCTGCCAAACCTAGCCTCAATTTACTGAAGATACTCAAAGTCTGCATGCAAGCGAAGTAAGAATTCCAAGAAAGGAATTGCAAAAAATGAATCTTTTAAGGGCGACTTTCCTGAACCCAGTGCCTTGCGGATGTTCTGAATTATAATTACCCACAACTCCAGAGTTTTAGAATAGGCAAGGCTGCAAGAAAATGACTGGTGTTAAACTGAAATAGATTGGAGACCTTAAGTAGATAACTAATGGGATCATCTACCAAATTCCAAGACTTTCTCAGCTAAAGGACTGGTATTCCTTTAGAACAGGGGTGTCAAACTCAAGGCCCGGGGACTGGATCCGGCCCGCAAGGTGCTTAGATATGGCCCATACCCCCAACGGGCAACAATGAAGGATTGGCCCGTGGTGCCTATGCCAGCAAAAACGGAGCTTGGGAGGGCTGCACACAGGTCCTCCCGAGCTCTATTTTCGCTGGCAGAGAGTTGCAGGAGGCCGTCCCAGCCAAAAATAAAGCTCGGGAGCCTGTTTTCACTGGCAGACGGCTCAGGCCGCCACAGGCACTCCAACATGATTGACATCAAGGTGGCCACACTCAACCCACTCTAACGCCCCCCCCCCCGTGGTCAAACACAATCCTGATGCAGCCCTCAATGAAATCGAGTTTGACACCCCTGCTTTAGAACATACCTAAGGACATTTCAAAAGATCGGGTTTGGATTATGTTTTTGAGCAGGTAAGAATTCTCATGTCAAAATGTAAGTTAGTGGTTGTCAGAGCTCTCTTGTCTTAAAAGAGGAAGAAAAAGAAATGGGAAACAGGATTCTGGTGCTTCGTACAGAATTATCAACCCTGAAACTTCGAAGCCTATGATTTTTGTACTTTTTTTTCCCCACATCTCTTTTCCTGTGCTATACGTTCCCCTCCCTAACGTGGTGGAATTCAAATATTTTTACTACCAGTTCTGTGGGTGTGGCTTGGTGGGCGTGGCAGGGGAAGGATACTGCAAAATCCCCATTCCCTCCCCACTCCTGGGAGAAGGATATTGCAAAATCTCCATTCCCACCCGACTCTGGGGCCAGCCAGAGGTGGTATTTGCCGGTTCTCCGAACTAATCAAAATTTCTGCTACCGGTTCTCCAGAACCTGCTGGGTTTCAGCCCTGGTTCCCTCCTTCAAGTTGTAAAACGCAAGGGTCGTGGCAGGAACAGCGAAGGTAGAGAAGTGCTGATCGCTCCATCCCACCTTCTCCTTTCGAAAACGGTGACCTACTTTCATTTTGCATATGGGAGAGACAAACTGCATAGCTAGCAACTATGCTGTCTTCAGATAGTCCGCTGCCATTGAAGTAGCAATCAAGACTTCCTTGAGTTCCGTGTCACTGCAGATAGCTAAATCCGCCAGGAGATCTTGACCTCGGTACCTTCTTTTGTCTCCTTCCTCTTTGCCCAACATAGAGCTGCTGAATCTGAGGCCGCTGCTTTCTCCGTTAAGTTCTTGCTGATTCTCATCTTTTCCATACATTTAACAATCCTTCCTACTGATATTGCCCAGCGTGATGAATTGTAGTTCCCCTGGAGAACATCTGTTTGGAGCAGCCTCCATTAACCTAGTAAAAGTGATCATCTAGACGATTTTGGATACTGTCTGTCTTAATTTAGGACAAAAGCAAATAACATGCTATGACTTTGAGAAGTTTTGCTGTGCGGAAGAGGATTTTTTTCTGGGTAAGCCCATTTTCTCATCAAGGGTTTTTAGCTTGACTTTTTAAGTCACCGCTGTGTTAATGCTGCAGCCTGGGGAGACACATAGCATAGCCAAGGCCAGAGGCAGGACAGAGGGGAGGAGGGAAAAGTAAGGCCACTAATGCAATCACACTTACTTGTTGACTAGCAGGAAGTTCCCAATCAAGCTCAGGACCGAAGGCACAGTGGAAGCCACAGAAATGTAGCTTTCAAAGAAATTCTAGGAGGGGAAAGAAAAAAAAAAAAGCAAGCATCAAAATAGAGTTTTAGAAACTGCGCTACAAAGGGGACAAGGACGTGAGTGACCCAATAAGGGTCACTCCGGAGGCTGATAAGGCATCAGTCTCCGGAGCTGGGGATTGTGGGTTGAAGCTCCTCTGGGTCATTCGTTGGTCTTGTGCCATTTGTCCGGAATGATACAGGGCAGGGGTGTCAAACTCAAGACTCGGGGGCCAAATCCAGCCCATGGGGTGTTTAGATCTGGCCTACAGTGCCTCTGCCAGCAAAAACAGAGCTTGACAGGGCTGCATGCAGGTCCTCCTGAGCTCCGTTTTTGCTAGCAGAGGGTTGCAGGAGGCCATCGCAGCTGAAAATGGAGCTCGGGAGCCCGTTTTCACTGGCAGAGTGCTCAGGCCACCACAGGCGCCCAACACGAGTGGCATTAAGCTGGCCATGCCCACCCTGGCCACGGCCACTCCGTTCCCCCCAAGGTCAAACACAACCCTAATGCAGCCCTCAATGAAATCAAGTTTGACACTCCTGATATGTGGTCTTCTGATTCAGCAGGAGGTTGGATTAGAAGACCTCCATGGTCCCTTCCAAATCTGTTATTCTGTTATGACCTCTCCGTCACAAACCAAAGTCACTGAGATCCTGGGACCCAAGATCACATTTTCATGGCATTTCGAAACTCACAAGGCTGCAGAAGTTGCACAACAATCAAACCACCAGCCTCTAGCTGAAAAGCGGGTGTTACACTTCCAGATAACTATTTATAGGCAGTTGGGTAGAATATCAATCATGTGAGTATCAATCATGTAGACAATCATGTCTACAACACAAATGAAAAAAGGAGAACTACTCACTCTCATGATCAGTAATGCACACTATGTGAATCCTAGCATTGAGACTACAATGGCGATCTACAGATGGGGGAAAAAAATTCTGATAATGACCAGAGAAGCCTCATACATTGGGATTTGCTTGGAATAAACTTACATTTCCTCCCGGAGGTTCTGAAGCTGTATTCAGAACTATATTCTCCTACCGAATCAAACATCGAATCACAGACAGTGGTTAATGTGAATAATTCAATGCTTTAAGACTCTCAGAGGCAAACTTCCTCTTATTTACTGAGGAAATATGCAGTAATGTCTTTTGTTTTTGTGAATTTCATTACAGATGTGTCCACTTGATTATCATGAAGATTATATTGTGTTGAGGAGGGCGTATAACCCTTCTCACTAAAGCCATGATATCCTTGAAAAAGTCTCCTTCTGTGGCCATTACCAGAAGGTAAAGCTACCTGGAGTAATTGAGATTGGGTGACCTAGAAATTGTATGTATGCATATATCTATGAATGAATGAATATCCCCTTCAAATTGAGCTCCACTCTTGATGATAATGGGGAGTCAACTTGCCATCTCCAATGGCTGAAAATTTCAATAACATTTGGGTTTTTTGCAACAGAAAAAGATGAAAGAAAAAGCAATAGATAGAGTTCTCCAAACTTTGAATGCTGTTTCAGAGATCAAGGATAATTGCTGTCAAACAATTAATTCTAATCTTACATGTAATACATACATAAGAGAGAGAGAGAGAGAGAGAGAGAGAGAGAGAGAGAGAGAGAGAGAGAGAGAGAGAGAGAGAGAGAGAGATGATAAATAATAGATAATAGATAAATAGATAGGGATAGAGATATAGTGTGTGTGTATGTATGTACGTGTGTACACTATATATGTCAGCTTTGGAAGCCATATCAGCTTCCGGAAGCTTCCACGCTGCCACCTTCTCGTGTGTGGTAAAGTAGAAGGGGGGATTTAGTAGAGGGAATGTATTTAGATAAAATAGCATTCTTCCTTTCGGTCAAGGTCAGGACAATCCTGCATCTGGAGAAGAAGTGGTTGGAGTGATGTCTCGAAATGGGACGAATGGTGATTGGAGAATGTGATGGACTGATGAGTGAGGGGATGGTTTTGGGGTTTTTTGATTTACTGAGGGAAAAACCTGGAATTCTCAGATTCGGGTTTTCCCAGATGTGCCAGTTTACCTACTCTAATAAATGGAACTTTGAGAAAATGCTTGCCTTGGAGTTTTTAATTGGAGTTGGGGTTTTCTGGAATGTTGACAATATGAATACAAGGGGATTAAATGCATTTAGTTAACATTATATTAAATTATTACTTAGTTTTTATCTGGTCTTTCTCATTTGGGGTTCCAGATATTCTCGACCAAGGCCTAGTAGTGGTCTTATCCAGAAAAAGATGATAACTCCCAACTTCCAGTGAGACAAGGCAAACGAATCCCCACACTTTTCTCTATCCTGTGGATTGTGGGGGCAGTGCAGCCAAAAAAAAAAGGGCAGATGGATGTGAGATTCAGACTGTCAAAATTCTCTCTGGAACAAAAAGAGATCTAGAGATTGACCGTATATATTCCAATCTGCTGTTTTTTTTGTGAATAGATTGCAGAATTGAAGTTTTTGCAGCCCCTTGGGGTCAGCTGGGAGTCAGGGGTTCTATTGTGCTCTGAGCCATAAATGCAGCTTTTCAGGGATTCAAGGTTTGACCAAACCTCATCTTTTTAATCCCTTTGGAACTTTACTTTTTTTTAATTGCCTTTTTAAGATTGAAAAAATTTCAGGACCCACAAGCCTACCAGACACTGTGTGAATTTCACTTCCAGCCTGTTTAAAAAGGAAGAAAATGATGTCTTTTCAGCTTTGTAAGATCTTCATTTTTTGCAATATTCAGCAAAGGGGTGACTTTAGAGTTGTTTCTGGAAAGATGTTAAATGACAGGGGTTTTGTGAAACTGATTTAAAGAAAGACTTTGAAAATTTTATCTGTTCAATATGATCTCTATGGTGATTCTCAGTCATCTAGGCCAGGGGTCTCCGACCTTGGCAACTTCTAAGACTTGTGGACTTCAACTCCCAGAATTCCTCAGCCAGCCAAGGTTGGAGACCCCTGATCTAAGGCCATGGTTGTCCCAAAGGTGCTTCCCCCCTGTCACTGCGTTATTTTATTTACCAGCTGAGCTCATCATTTCTGGACTATCAGACTTTCCGTACCTTGCCAAGAATCCTTATCAGTAAGCTACTACGCATGTCCATCCACCCACATTCCTTCACACTTTTTTCCTTTGTTCTCTTGCCACGGGTGCCGGTTGCTGAAAGGCAGCTGGCCCAAATTACTTCCAAAATGTAACAATTTACTTTTCTTAGTTAGTGAGGTGTTTTATTTTTCTTTATAACAAATAAATGAGTTTTATTAGAAACCTTCCTTTGCGTTTCTTTTTCGGAATATTTCAAACAAGGAGGAGCCACGATTCATCTCCTCTAATTAAACCAGGGTAATTAGTCCCAGAGCCAAACATGGGATTAATAAATGCCCTGACACCCCCCCCCCCAAAAAAAGCAACTGGACTTCCTTTGTTTTTGCTTGAAGACATTTTGCTTCTCATCTAGGAAGCTTCTTCAGTTCTGAAGAAATTCATTCAGAAGTTTTTTGAAAAACAAAAAGTCCCTTTGGTTCAATGTGATCTTTAATAAAATTATTGGGGGGAAAAGTTATGTACTCCTCTCATACAAATCAAACTGGTGGCTGCCAGTCACCATTTATAAGTCATTCAATTCTAGCACTACTAAGATAAGGCTGAACTTCAGCAAAACTATTCCGCTTATACCAACCATCATCGGTGGCAGCATTCTGAAGCATGCTGAACATCTAGTTATAAAACATTTCCTTCTTTTTTAAAGCTAGGAATCTTTTTAAGGATTGGGGAATCATGCCTTTGGTGTCTTACAGATCAGTGTTTCTCAACCTTGGCAACTTTAAGATGTATGGACTTCAACTCCCAGCATAGCTGGTTGGGAAATGCTGAGAGCTGAAGTCCATATTTCTTAAAGTCATTAAGATTGAGAAACACTTTCACAGATCACTAACATCGGCACATTATGATTCAGACAGTTCAGGAAATACTTTTATGTCCCCTGACTTATTTATAGAATAGGAAGCCTAAACTGTCCAAAATCCTGTTGCTTAATTCCCCCAGATTCATTTAGTACAGGGGTATCAAACTCAAGGCCCGGGAGCTGGATCTGGCCCACGAGGTGCTTAGATCTGACTCGCGAGGTTGCCCTGGAAACAGTGAAGGTCCGGCCCGCAATGCCTCTGCCAGTGAAAACGGAGCTTGGGAGCCCGTTTTCGCTAGCAAAGCATTCGGGCCACCATAGTTGCCCCCGACACAAGTGACGTCGAGCTGGTTATGCCCCCCCATGTCCCCCCCCAGGTCAAACACAACCCTGATGCAGCCCTGAATGAAATCGAGTTTGACACCCCTGATTTAGAAGAACAAGAACATGCAAAATCCTGATGTGTGGAAAAGTTTGCTCAGGAAAATTGCGAAGAAGCCGGCTCAGTCAGCTTTCCCTGGGAAAAAAAGCTCTCACGACCAACTCCACACTAATCAATTTAATCCAAGCTATTTTAAGGATACGGTGATGGAATGGCCTGTTAGTACCTCATTGCTTCTTCATCATCCAAACCAAATGATATTTCTTTACAGGTACTGGATATTTAAGCATTCTTATGTTTATGTTCCCCGAAAAGCAAATACTTGTTGGCTTCTGGGAAAAGACAGCCTTGTCCTGCCCAGATGTTTTGGCAAAGTAAAAATTTTAGTCAGCTTAAATTCAGCAGCAGAGGCATCTCTAGGCTCCTGCTGAGCTAAAAAAAAAAAAAAGGATCTGAAGCCCTGGGTGACGAAGCAAGCATCGGAGCGTTACCTGGATCACAGGGCATGAAATTAGCAGTGACAAGCAGGTTGGAGCCAGGAATACCTCACTGTTGCGAGCTTATCTGCAGATAGCCAAGTTCAGAATCCTACTTCTAATGACTCTGTGCAAGGCCCATGAACTCTTCCCCTCTCTGGTGCTGCCCAGCCAGCTCCAAACCAAGCTGAAAAGGTGGAGATTTTCACTGCTAGGAAAACCATCAGCTGCTGAAATTCACCATTAAGTTTGACCTGACTTTGAACTGGTCACCCAGTGGCTTCAAAAGAGATGATAAGGATCGCAGCAGGCAAGACTGCATTAAAAAAAAATAAAAGGAATTAGTTAGGGGTGTAATTGGATTATCCACATTTCCTATTAATGAAAACCATTCAGAAACATCGTTTGATGTAAGAGATACTAAGATTAGCGGAAGCACAACGGACTAGATCCGCAATGAAAAAATCTACAGTAGCTGTCACAGAGTGTCTCTCAACAATACAATAATTCAAAAGATAGTTTTGGATCTCTAAAGCCTCAAATCAGTTTTGCACAGTCTGAAAATTCCACAGAGTGATTCCGATGCTGTAGAAATGCAATCCCCCCAAATTTAGAATACTGCAAATGAGGCAGGGGTGGGCTTCAAAAAATTTAGCAAGGGGTTCCCTGCCTGGTAGCTGGGTGGATGTGGCCATGGTTGGTGTGGCCTAGTTGGCCTCCTGCACCATGGTGGGGGGGTGAGGCATTTGGCCCTCCCCGGGCTCCGGAGGTTTTCCTTGAGCCTCCAGGAGGGCAAAAACGGCTTCCCCAAGCTCCGGAGGCCCTCTGGAGTCTGGAAACGGACCTGTTTCTGGCCTTCCCAAACTTCCGGTAGGCCCATTTTTCACCCTCCCCGAGCCTCTACATGCGCCCTGGACTTACTGTATCTGCATCCAAAATGGGCCACGTGGGGACTCCTGGGAGGGACGGGGCAGGCGGGGCCAGCCAGGAGTGGGATTAGGGGGTTCTCCGAACTGCATAGAATCTTAGCTAGAGGTTCTCCCGAACCCCTGCGAACCCCAGCAGCCCACCACTGAAATCAGGGTTCAGGAGAACTGAAGGAATGCTTGATTTCTTAAAGATTACCAAGTTCTTCATTGGCAACGCTTGTCTGTGTAACTCCATCTTCAGAAATACATTTAAGACATTCCCATAGTTCAGTCCTAGCAGGCAGCCAACCCTTCAGAACCAAAAGAAAATATCCTTTCACTTTCTCTCAGCCCCACCTACCTCATGGGGTTATTGTTTGAGGAAAATAGGAGGAAGGAGGAGTATCATGTAGGTTTGCTGCCTTGAGTTATTTCTAAAAGTAATACAGATGGGATAAAAAAACAATAAAATCATTATATTATATTATATTAATTATATCATATTATATTGTATTGTATTGCAATATTGTATTATATTAATTATATTATATTATATTATATTATATTATATTATATTATATTATATTATATTATATTATATTATTGCTATGCTATGCTATGCTATGCTATGCTATGCTATGCTATGCTATGCTATGCTATGCTATGCTATGCTATGCTATGCTATGCTATGCTATGCTATGCTATATTATATTATATTATATTATATTATATTACATTACATTACATTACATTACATTACATTACATTATATTATATTATATTATATTATATTATATTATATTATATTATATTATATTATATTATATTATATTACAATCAGTGATGATATTCAGCCAGTTTGGGCAAACCGGTAGCGGAGACTGCGGCTCCACCCCCACCCCGGCACTATGCTGTCCTATTTAACCATGTTTTGGAGGCCAGGTTCATGCGCGGAAGGCGTGAGAGAGAGCAAAGTGCATGTATGGAAGGCCGGGCGGATGTGCAAAAGGCGCGCACATGTGTGAAGCAAGCATGCGCGCGGGGGGGCGAACCGGTGGTAAAAAATATGTGAAACCCACCTCTGATTACAATTATATTATTATATTATAATGGAGGGAGAAGTTTACTTCAAGTTAAGCAAACTGTCAAAGAAGAAAAGCATGCATTGGATAATTATATAAGACAGCCAGGAACAAGCACTGATGCAAATTAAATTGGACTTTACTGAATGTGTAGGAACCAAAGCACAAATATAGAAATAATGTAGTAAAAACAAGAACCGCACGCTCGAAAGCAAAAGCATTACACTGTCAATGTCTACAAGAGATCAAAGGGAAAGTGGATACAGATAAAACTGGCAACCATTTACAACTGGAACATTAAAAAAACAACAACTGAAAGCTTGGTTGAAGCTGCTCAAGAGCAAGCTATTCAAACGAATGCAATCAAGGCCAGAATTGAAAACAATTGTCAAATGATTCAAAGTGCAGATTGTACAGAGGCAGAAGGAACAATGGATTATATACTCAGTTGGTGCAAGAAGATAATATAACTACCCAACAGTCACCAAAATGATCATCTGACCATGGAAGACCTGTAAAAATGTGCAAGTAACGAACAATTGGTGGGAAAATAGAGTTGAAAAAGTAGTCGAATATGAGCAGATTAAAATATTCTGGGATTTCCAAATACTAACTGATAAAAGTCTTGACTCATAACTCACCAGATTTAACTGTGGTTGAAAAGGAAGACATGTGGATTATATTGATGTAGCAATACCAGGGGATAATAGAACACAAGACAAAGAACGGCAGAAGATTGCAAAGTATCAAAATTTGAAAATCGAAGGTGAAAGATTATGGGATAAACCAGGTATGATAGTTCTAGTGGTTACAGGCACATTGAACGGCATACCAATTTTTTGGGGACAGAACTGTCCAAAATCTGTGCTTTGATGTTTCCATCTGTCAATTGCAAAAGACCACATTGCTTGGATCCACATATATACTATGCCAATATTTTATGACATTCTAGATTCTTGGGAAGAACTTGATGTGTATGAAGTCAATACCAACTAAAGAACTGACTTCACAGTTGCAAAATAATAATAATAATAATAATAATAATAATAATAATAATAATAATAATAATAATAATAATAATGAAAAAGAACTGGAAAAAATCATGAAATATCGCGACCTGGCCATCGAAACTACGCGGCTATGGATGAAACACGTAACAGTGATACCCACTGTCATTGGGGCACTTGGTACCATGTCCAAAAATTTTATAAGATACATCAACAAATTGCAGCTGCCTGGAATAACACCAGCGGAACTGCAAAAAACTGTGCTCCTTGGAACATCGTACATCTTAAGCAGGTACTTGGTTGATACTTAGGACGCTGGCAGCAACCCGTATCAACCGTTAGCACCAGTCAATGGTATTTGTGATGCATTTTTGAATGTTCAGTTGACTGAGTTTCATGTTTAATGAATAAAGTAAATAATAATAATAGTAATGGGGGCGCAGCCCCCCAAGCTTTATTTTTGCTGGCCGAGGCACCAGGGGTTGCTATTTCCAGATCGGACCTGCGGGCCATATCTAAGCACCCCGCGGGCCAGATTCAGACTACAGGCTTTGCGTTTGACACCCCTACTCTAAATTTTAATTCCTGGACTGACTGTGCAGTTGGACTATGTACAGAAAGCCCCTCCCATCTCTTTTTTTTTTGGCCCTGGCAAATTAAGATGCAGTAGGTTCTCTAGCCTTCAATTCTGAGAGCGAATCACTTAAGGCATCAAATCCAGGCTGTTACGCTAATAACCTAAAAATAAAAGCTTCCATAATTGTATTGAGCTATTAATGCAAGCCGGTGTTTCTTGAAAATGTGGTTCAGGTCTTTTCAGCAAGAAGTCAGGCTCCTTGGCTCCTGGCTGTGCAATCAGCTTTGTATGTTGACATATACATACATTAGACTCCTTTGCTGGCGTTTGATTTTGCTTGAACATAACCGGGCAAGGCTTCATTAATATGTGTGTGTAACCAGAGGTGGGCTGCTGCCGGTTCGGGGCGAACTGGTAGTTCCAACCAGCAGCTGGGCCTGCCCACTCACCCCGGCACTATCCCATCCTATATAGTCTATGTGTTTTTGAAGCCGCACACATGCACGGAAGGAATGCTCACATTTTCGATACTGGGCAAACCGGTTGTTACCTTATGTGACACCCATCTCTGTGTGTAACCACAATTGAAATATTGAGAAATATTTAGGGACCTCAGTTTTCCTTGTTCTTTAAGAAAAAAACCAGACAATGATTGTGGAACCTCTAGCCATTTTATGACAGCTCGGATAGAATGAAGCATAAAGATAAGTTCTAGTGTAGAGGGGTTTTTAGAAGGGTAGTGATCCTGATCAAAAAATTGTATTTCAAAGTGAAAGGTTCTTAAGTGGTTCTCTTAGTAAGCAGAAAGCAATCCAAAAACAAACAAAGCCTGAAGCTAAAAAAAGGACTATTTTCGATTCATCACAAGATAATCTAAATTTGGCATAAAGACACTGTGTTCTCAGAGATATGTAAACTATGCAATTTTGACTAATTCTGGTTTACTTTGGTTCTTCTGAAACACTGAAAACCATGGCATACTAAAAAGGTCCTTATTCCTATCCCGTTATAAGAATTTGAGGCAAGACCCTCTGAAATTTTATTAGATAATCTCAACGTACTTCAACCCCATATTTAGAGCCCCAAGGTTTATGAACATCAATTTTGTCACATATCAATGTATTATTTAATATTTGCTTATTCATATTATAGAATGTAATAATATAGGAGAGGATTGGGAAGAATCCCAAGTCTAATCATTTGCATTTTGAGTGTTTTTTTTCCCCAGCACTCACTAGAAATGAAATATATATCAGTGATACCTACAGTCCAGAGGTGGGTTTAAGCAGTTTCTGACCAGTTCTGGAGAACCGGTAGCGGAAATTTTGAGTAGTTCGGAGAACCAGCAAATACCCCCTCTGACTGGCCCTGCCCCCATCTATTCTCTGCCTCCCGAGTCCCAGCTGATTGGGAGGAAATGGGGATTTTGCAGTAACCTTCCCCTGGAGTGGGAAGGGAATGGAGATTTTACAGTATCCTTCCCCTGCCACGCCCACCAAGCTACACCGACCAAGCCATGCTACGCCCACCAAGCCAGGACCACAGAACCGGTAGCAAAAAAATTTGAAACCCACCACTGCTGCAGTCTGAAGGTGGCACTTCCCAAAATTTCATCACGGTTACCATATTGTGGTGTAAACAATATACTTCTCTAAGCAACCCTACAAAGAGGGATTATGCTGCCTTTTCAACAATTCTCTCCTGTAATCACTTGGCAACTAGCATACATTATTTGTCTGCCGCTCTTACATATTCTTACTGGCATTTCCTATGTTGGGTGTATGCAGCGGGAGCTACTATATTTGCGAAGACTCCTCGCCCGGGTCTCTACATCAAGATGGAAAATATATAGGTTTCCAGATGTGACTGAATTACAACTCTCTGTGTGATAAAATCTGCGGCAAATTGTAGTTTTAGCAACAGCTGGATGGCAGAACTTCCTTACCCATTCGAGATTGTGTGAGCAGCTTACACAATTATGGCAAGCTCCCTGCTACACAAGCTTGTCGAGCTGGAGATGAAGAAAAACAAACTGTAGTACTTTCTCATTCTACCCACTTACAGAATTGAACTTCAGGTTGAATGAGCAAGAATGTAGACAAGCCATGCCAATTCCCCTCCCCCTCCCCCCCCCCAATCAGCAGACTAAGAGATAGGACCACAACATCATAAACCAGAGGTCTTCAAACTTGGCAGCTTTAAGATTTATGGACTTCAAGTCCCAGAATTCTCCAGCCAGCATAGGTGTTGAAGTCCACAAGTCTTAAAGCCTAGAACGCCAGCAATTCTCCATAAGCAAAAAAAATAAAAAATAAAAAAAAATGCACAAATCACTTAGGATCCCACTTCTCCCGTCCATTCCAGCCCCTTCCATTTCCTTATCAAAAGGGCCAGGGTATTTACGAAACCGCCTTCTGCTACCGATAACCTCCCATCGGCCAATACGCTCTCACAGAGAGCGCCTCCTCAGGGTGCCGTCGGTCAAGCAATGTCGGCTGGTGGCCCCCAGGGGGAGAGCCTTCTCTGTGGGGGCACCCGCCCTCTGGAATGAGCTTCCTCCCGGAATACGACTGATCCCAGATCTCCGCGCTTTCCGTAAGGCCCTGAAGACGTTTTTATTTCAGCAAGTCAGCCTAGCCTAATTAGGTTTTTTATGGATTAGTTTTTTATTGTATAGCTTTGGGGTTTTAAATTGGGGGCCGATCGATTTAATTTATTTTAGTTATCTTAACTTTTATATTGTATGTATTTTAATTTCAGCTGTTCACCGCCCTGAGTCCCTAGGGGGAGAAGGGCGGTATATAAATTCAAAAACAAACAAACAAACAAACAAACAAACAAACAAACAAATAAAGCAATTGGACTTTGTTTTTTTTTTTCTTGAAGACATTTCACTTCTCATCCAAGCAGCTTCTTCAGTTCTGACTGAATGCTGGAGGATGGAAGGATTTATATATTCCCTGCAGCCACCTGGTCGTTAGCATTATCTCTGAGAACTATTGAGGAAACTTGGAGGTTTATCTGTGATAATCCAAGTGGCCTCAACAATGCCCAGAGAGAGAGGAATGAGACCAGTTGCCCCAGCCAACTTGCTGCTGCCAACTCAGCATGGCCAGCTCGCTGCAGGACAATTTAACAATTCTATTTGATTATTTAAAATAAATAAAAAAATATTTTAATTTTTGACATTCACATTTCGTTCTGTCTCTCCTTTTGCACCCTTTCTTTAATGATTCTATCCCATCGTGAGTTGGCCATGGCGAATTGGCTGTGGCGAATTGTCATAGACCCCAGAGAGAATGCTAATGACTACATTATGACTACAAAGGGGCTACATTCGGTGTATAAGACGCACCTAAATTTTCACCCTCTTTTAGGGGGAAAAAGGTGCGTCCTATACTCCGAAAAATACGGTAATTAAAAGTAAAAAGTTTTCCCCCTTCCCCAAACAATGTCACATGGTCCAATCCAGGTGCCATCAGGTTGCCTGGTAACTTGATTCTTCCTCTCTCCAACGACCTGTGGAAATGTCCTTGGTTCCCAGGAGAAAGTATTTTGTTTTGGCTACCAAAACCCCATCTATCTCTATTCCCCCTTCCTTATCCCTCAGCTCCAGTGTGGCATACACTGAAGCCTCAAAATGGCCTTGGCCAGGTCAGCTTCTGGCTTGACACTTGTTAGAGTATATAAACCTGAAGAGGGGGTAATGGAAAGATGAGCAGTATCCAGGAATAATCCCTTTAGCAACATGACCTGGATTATTTATCTTTTTTGTAGAGAGACAACTCTGATACACATGCGGATAAGTCAAAGCTGCATAGAAATCATTTGGAATGCACAGAACAATTCCGTTTATGTCACTTCACCTGCCTTCTTTGGTAATTCAAGAGCAGAAATCTTTAAAAGTAGAAATAGAGGAAGGGAATGATTTAGAAGTGTAACAACAGCCTTTCAAAATAAATTTTCATATATTTTTTTCTACGCCATAGGCAATTGCGCTAGAGTGCTGCTTTCCCGGCACAAACTTGCATTAATGGCCCAAAAGGAAAGAGACAGAATTAGTTTTAGTCAAATTTAATCTGGAGCTACATCTTGCTGCTACAGGAAATCAGGAAATCAGTACATGGAACACACACACACAACTCTAGTAAAGTCTGTTCTGCACTAATAAGTGCCTTGATTAAATCAAAATGGACAAGCGCTGATTTGAATGTGATTTAAACAGTGCTTACAATTTCAGCCTGAAGTTTCTTTTCCTTTTGTATTTTTTAAATTCAGCGTAATGTCTCAGTCTCTAGAGAAACTCATTTACTGTATTCATTCAAGAGGAAGATGAGCTAAATTTTCTCTCTCTACTCAAGGCAGGTAGCACGAGCATCTCCCCATGTCCCCCCTCCAGTGGTGGGTTTCAACATTTTTTACTACCAGTTCTGTGGGTGTGGCTTGGAGGGCATGGCATGGCTTGATGAGCATGGCAGGGGAAGGATACTGTAAAATCTCCATTCCCACCCCACTCCAGGGGAAGGATACCGTAAAATCTCCATTCCCTCCCCACTCCAGGGGAAGGTTACTGCAAAATCCCCATTTCTTCCCAATCAGCTGGGACTCGGGAGGAGAGAATAGATGGGGGTGGGGCCAGGGCCAGTCAGAGGTGGTATTTTCCGGTTCTACTCAAAATTTCCACTACCAGTTCCCCAGAACTGGTCAGAACCTGCAGAAACCTACCTCTGCCTCCCTCCCCCCTCTTAGGATATGGTGTAAGTCTAACAAGTTGCCCAGGCAATATATGCATTCTATAACTTTAAATGTATTCTGTAACTTTAAATGTAATGCTGAGTAATTGTACTGCTGAGTCATTGTAATGACTAATGACTGCTGACTGACTGCTGACTGCAATTATCATAATTGTACTGTTGAGTAATTGCACTGCTGACTTCACTTATCTTAAGTGGATAATTACTAGTGTAAACTGTATATAAGAAGGAAGCCGAGCTATAGTCATTGTTGGACCTGCTCTCATCATTGCTTGACTTGTTGCTTGACTTGCTGGTTGGAACTATTACCGTCGTATGTGAAGAAGTGGATGGATATACTACCATCGTGATTTGTTACCAGCGTTGAATTGCTGTTTATTACCAACTGCTGTTGTCTGATAAGAAGATATCTGTAACTTCGGACTGATTTGAATGGCTAAAGACTTGGATTGACTAAAAGACTATGCAATTGTTTTTCGCTACAAAGTAAAAGCTTTGTTAAACCAGTTTGTATGTATTGTATTCATTGCTCTCAGTACCGTTTCTCTGTGCACTTACTCTGCTGGTTGGTAACACAACAATATCCTTTACACCCCCAATAATCAACCTCTGAGTAGACTTAGCTGGGCAAAATGAATGGCTCAAAATCACCCACTGAGCTTCCAAGGCTAAGAATGGAGTTGAACTTTAGTCCAACCATAGATCAATTGTTACACCCCACTGGTTCCCCTCCCCAGATTAAAGAGAAAGTGTGTGTGTGTGTGTGTGTGTGTGTGTGTGTGTGTATATCTATATCTATCTTCAGGCTGGTGTTTTCGGCTTCGTGCTTCTAGGAGCAATGTGTGTGATCGCAGCTGTTTCTTCCTTTTAACTGCCAGTGGGGATGTGGACTGATTGGGTGGGAGCTTGGCTGTGTTTTGATTGGGTGGAGGTGTGTTCTGATTGGTTAGGGGTTTGGCTGTGCTCTGATTGGATGGGGGGTTGGCTATGCTCTGACACTTTGACAAGTGATGTCAAGCTGGCCATGCCCCCCAGCCCACCCCCCAAGGTGAAACACAACCCTGATGCAGCTTTCAATGAAATCAAGTTTGATACCCCTGGTGTAGATCAAAAAGAACACATGGGGTTGCAGGTGTGTGTGAGAGTACTATGCCAATTGGGGTTGGTGAACTGGAGAGTGATATGGGTCAGGAATGGTGTAGAGGAAGCCCAAGAGGCACTGTCTGGATTGGGTAAGGTTTGTGGGAGGGCCACAGATTGGGAAGGATGGATGGGGTTGTGCAAGAGGTGCCATGCAGATCAAGGAGGGCAAGTGGGAATGGTATGGGTCAGGGAAGGTGTGTGGGGGTATGCTAGAAGTGCTTAATGGATAGGGGAAGGCACATGGGAGGTGGCATGAGTCACGGAAGGTGCATAGGGGGCAGCATGAGTCAGGGGAGTGTGCAGGGTCCATGATCTCCCTCCCTTTTTGTTCTTCCCTCCCCCTCTCTCTTCCTCCCTTTCTTCACCCTTCCTATTTCTTTCCATGTTAAACAGGTTAAGTGACTATTGCTGGGTAAGGAGTGAGGGATTGCAAGATTGGCTGGGAAATTGTCATAGAAAGTGACCATAACAGCATTCAGTAGTACTGAATAACCATAACCTCCCCAAATTTCATTCCCTCTGGAGTCACATGTCTCAGATTTTGGATACATTCTGTAGGAAAGCCCATTTGAGGTACCTTGGTTCCAAAAATTGTTGCCCTAAAAGGCACTGTTTCACTTGGTTAAAGGTCACGACAATGGGGGTTTCAGTAGTACAATGTTTAAGAAAGGTAAGTTAAAATGGAGTTGTAGAAGGAGAAGCAAGTTCATCATTTGTCTCATTCACAGCATCTCCTTTTTAGCTGCTACACTGTTGTGGATTGAATTGAATATGATGAATTAATTTTTCTCCACCAGATTGCCCAGAAAAAGAAGACAAGTGAACGAAGAGCAATAATGCCTCTTTCTCTAAGGAAGGAGAAAATCCTGAAAAACTCAATATTTTGCTTCCCTTCTTCTAAATGCTGACTCCATCCTGTTCCTCAGTAAATCCTCCTCAAACAAAAGATTCATGAGCAAGACATGTCTTTGAGCGATTGAAAATGGATTGCTACAGGGGTGAAATTCACTTACCTTCCCTAACGGTTCGCAAATGTGCGTGCACCGTCATCCGCGCATGCACAAAGCCTTCTGCGCATGCGCAGAGGCTTAAAATCATCGCAAAAAAGCAATGTCATGACGGCCGTGCGGGTGGCAAAGCCTCCCACAGTTGCCGCTACCGGTTCGCCCGAGCCGGCTGAATTTCACCTCGGATTGCTAGGTGGAGATCCATTCTCATCTAATTCTTGCTACTGGGAGGACAATAAGGCTAGCAGATGGGCCAACAGTTGCTGCATCTTATCTACAACATACCTCAGAATGGGTTTATGAGATCATCATTAGGTCAAATGCATAATTTCTACAGGTCTCAAAAAAAACCCAACCACTTGGAATAGGCATCACATGGGATGATAGGTAAGAAGGGGGGAAGGGAATTTCTATTTTGCAGAACTGAGAAGGAACAACTGTACAGCTGCAAAGCCCTCATAAATAACAATTAAAGGCCAGGACACATTTATGGGAGGATGTCAGAATATGACCTCAAATGTTAGCTTTTGGGGAGAGGGAAGGTGAAGATACAGACCTCCCCTCCAGAACCAATTTCCTTTCCCAAATAAGCAGAGATAATAAAAGCTTTACAGCCATGGAAGACATAACCAAAGGCACTCAACCGATTTTCTGTTAATCAACAGCCAAGAACAGTTGGAATTTACAGAGGAGGAAGATGTGAAACACAGCCAGGAGAAGTGAAGGTAGGAAAGAAAAGCAACTAAGCCATCATAATTTGATGTCATGTTTTGTCACTTCAGAGGTAGTATTCAGTCGGTTCGCCCGAGCCAGTCCCCGGATCTATGCTGTCCTATTTATGCATGTTTTTGAGGCCAGGCCAGAGGTGCATTTCAGCAGGTTCTGACCAGTTCTGGAGAACCGGTAGTAGAAATGTTGAGTAGTTCAGAGAACCGGTAGTAAAAATTCTGACTGGCCCTGCCCTCATCTATTCTCTGCATCCCAAGTCCCAGCTGATCGGGAGGAAATGGGGATTTTGCAGTAACCTTCCCTTGCCTTGGGAAGGGAATGGATATTTTGCAGTATCCTTCTCCCGGAGTGGGGAGGGAATGGATATTTTGCAGTATCCTTCCCCTGGAGTGGGGTGGGAATGGAGATTTTACAGTATTCTTCCCCTGCCACGCCCACCAAGCCACACCCACCAAGCCATGCCCTGCCCACCAAGCCACACCCACAGAACCGGTAGTAAATATTTTTGAAACCCACCACTGGGCTGGGCGCATGCATGGAGGTGGCGTGCGCACACGCTCATGTTTTTGGAGCTGGGCGAACCGGTAGGTAAATTTGTCAGAGTTTGTTGCAGCACACACAATTTGGACAATTCAACAGGATTCAAAAATTCTTTATATACGTAACAACACATAAGGCACGTATACAATACCCTTGTAGGTTTTTCCATGTTGTAGAGAAGAGAAATTGCAAGTACAAACACAGCACAAAATGGAAGCACAAAATGGAGAAGGCAAAATGGAGGAGGGAGAAGCTAGTGCCCTCAAGCTTATATACAGAACAGTTAAGCCATGCCCAGGCTCCAAACTATCTCTTATGGCCCATACAACAAATACTATGTTTCAGTTACCAAACAGTCCTCATTGGCTGACCTGTTGCTATGCTCTATTCCAGTTCATGAATATATTCTGACAAAATTATCTGAATCCCACCTCTACGTCACTTCTTTGTCAAGGAACAAAGAAGTGCTTTGGAATGAAGAGGGCACATACGTAGCAGTTGTTAACTGTACTTTAAAGTGGTGTGTGTGTGTGTGTGTGTGTGTGTGTGTGTGTGTCTCCAAACTTTAAGATTAGTGAATTTCAACTCCCAGAATTCCTCAGCCAGTGTAGTGGAGAGCTGAAGTCCACAAGTCTTAAAGTTGCCAAGTTTGGAGGCTCCTGCTTTAAAGCAGCTGCATCTTTAAAGCAGCTGCATCTTTTCCTGGCTCACACAGCTCTTCTTCTCACTGCAATGGAACCCTCAAAAAGAAGTTGCAGATACATGTCACCTGAACATTCCTATATATTCCAGAGCTTTTTTTTTTTAACTTTAGAATCTAAAGTACTGCCAAGTTGTAACACTGACTATATTTATGAACACAATACATCTGTGCAGTTTACTACAGTGTTATTAGGTGGTAAGAATTGTTGACTGCTCTAGGGATGCACTTAGTCATCTATCCAAAAACACTGTATGTTTACATCAAATGTTCAGGTAATGCTCTTTATCCTGAAAATATTACCATAAAACATTCTAAAAATTGTAAACTGCGAATGCAAAAAAGCCAATTTAAAGAAGTCAAGTGTCCGAGAAGTGGTGATGCTGTTACTGAACAGTATTTAATATTCATTTACTAGCACAAAACTTGAATAGTGAAAGTAAAACAGAAAAAAAATAATCTCTATTATTGTTAGAAAGCTTAGGAAAGAGGACGATCCTATGCTAATAACATGAAAACATACAATTGCGAAGCAAACCTCTTTTTAGAAATTATGAGACTCAATTCCAGTACAAGTAGTTCGTTTATATACAAGGATTAACAGAGTTCTTTCGAAGTTCTATATTGTAAACATTGCCAAATTTACTTTTGCAAAAGTTATGTTGATTCTTTGTTACCAAGACATGTCTTATTTTCTTCCAAATGAGCAGAAGGGGAGAGCCTTCTCTGTGGGGCCACCAGCCCTCTGGAATGAGCTGCCCCTAGAGGTTCGTATAATTCCGGACCTGCGTACCTTTCGCCGCGCCCTTAAGACTCTTTTGTTCCAACAGGCTGGGCTGGCTTAATATGAATTTTAAATTGGGTGTTTGTTAGCTTTTAACTTTGTGGGCCAAATTTTTATATATTCATTTTAAATTGCTTTTAAATTTTGTGTGTTTTAATATGGCTGTACACCACCCTGAGTCCTTTGGGAGAAGGGCGGTATAGAAGTTCAATAAAATAAAATAAAAAATCAAAAAAAGAAGAAAAGGAAGGAAAGAAGGAAGGAAGGAGGGAAGGAAGGAGAAAGGAGAAGGAAGGGGGAAAGAAAAAGAAGAGAAGGAAGGAAGGAAAGAGAAGAAAAGGAAGGAAGGAAGGAAGGAGAAAGGAGAATGAAGAGGGAAGGAAAAAGAAGAAAAGGAAGGAAGGAAGGAAAAAGAAGAAAAGGAGGAAGGAAGGAAGGAGATTAAAATAAGAGTGAGGAAGGGTCTCAGGAAAGTCCTGCCTTAGAACTTGGTCACCACAGGTCGTCTCCTCCCCCCCCCGCGACACGAGATGTCAAGCTGGCCACATCCACCCCGGCCACGCCTCCCCCCCCCAGCCCTCTGAAGTCAAGCATAACCCTGATCCGTCCCTCAATGAAATCGAGTTTGACACCCCTGCAACAGGTATCTGTATAAAATCAAACAGTGCTGGATGATAGTTCCCATCATACCACCCCCAGCAGCAGCAGCCTGATTGGCTTCCTCCTTACACCGGAGATCTTCAGCAGGAGTAAAACCTCCCTAGGCCTTCCAATCACTATAGAAATATTGCACTCTTAACAGGTACTATAAAAAGAAAGCTGCAAGGTTCCAGAAGTGCTGAAGGAGAACAGGTATGGAGAGAGGGGGGAAAAATGGCATAAACTACTTCGTACTCGCTGTTTCTCCTTGCAAATCAGCATCAGGAGGAAATGAATTTCAGGCAGAGAGGAGGTGCCTGGAATTTTAAAACACGTTGGCTGAAAAAAGTGCATTTTTGGCTTTACTATTTCATAAAAGGGAGGAAAAATCCTTTTTTTTTTTTAATTTTTAAAGGGCCAATTCAAATTTACTGTGCCAAGTCCTACTGTATCATGCTTTTCCCTGAAGCTGTCAAATACCAGCCTGTCAGTGGTCCAATATTTCCTCCTAGCTTCCCAAAAAAACACTGAAGAATATTGCCTTCTGGGATAGGATGAGGTGACGGCGTGTTGGAAGCTTGACTTGGTGCCAGATTTTTGTTTTTAATGTTTATGGTTTTAATACTTTTAATACTTTTAAGTGATTTTAATTTTTGATTAGGAGTCTCCCGGAGTTTGATGTAAGATGAAGGACTATATAAATGTTACAAATAAGTAAGTAAGTAAGTAAGTACCCTTGTTTTCCCGAAAATAAGACCCTGTCTTATATTTTTTTGAACCTCAAAATAAGTGCTTGGCCTTATTTTCGGGGAGGTCTTATTATTTTGGGGCATGGGGAGCAAGATGGGGCTCCTCTTGCCGTCTTACCTGATTTCCAGCTATGCGTTTAAATATTTTGGGGGAGGGCTTATTATCAGGGGATGTCTTATTTTCGGGGAAACAGGGTAAACAAACAAACAAATAAATAAATATTACCTAATGGACTGCAGTTGCTATAGGAGTTGCTATATATTTGATAACCTTCACTCTTTTTTTATTTTTTATCCCACCTTTATTATTTTTATAAATAACTCAAGGTGGCGAACATGCATAATATTCCTTCCAGCCCTTATTTTCCACACAACAACAACAACCGCGTGAGATGAGTTGGACTGGCTCAAAGTCACCCAGCAGGTGGCTTTCATGCCTAAGGCAGGACTACAACTCACAACCTCCTGGTTTTAGCCTGGTGCCTCAACCACTAGATCAAACAGGCACTTGTGTATATTTCCATATCCGCTTTATCATATCTGTCTGCACCACACGCCATACCAAATTGAGTGACCTCAAAGCAGCGTTTCTTGGTGGTATGAAATGACCTTCAATCAGCCATATCAACAAGGCAACAAATATTTTTATTTATTTTTATTTATTTTATTTTATTGCAATTTATATGCCACCCTTCTCCCGAAGGACTCAGGGCGGCTTACAAGATAAAAATTCAACAATATGAATTAAATATAAATTAAAATCCAATTAAAATTAATTAAAATTAATAAAACTTTAAATTGAGCCTGTCGTTTAATAATTTTAATTTATTTTAAATTCTGTCTGTCTTTGTGCTTTTAATCAGGCTGTACACCGCCCTGAGTCCTTAGGGAGAAGGGCGGTATAGAAATAAAATAAAATAAATAAATAAATAAAATAATAAATAAAATTATTACAATGTAAAAACCCCCCTCAACGGGTCAGTCCATTTGATGAAAAAGCCACGTCTTCAGTTCACGGCGGAAGGAGAGGCTGTCCTAAGCCCGGTGGGCAAACCGTTCCAGAGGGTCGGCGCTCCCACAGAGAATGCTCTCCATTATTAGAGAACGCTCTAATATTATTAGCTAGGAAGATATTGTTAAATTTCCATAAGGCTAGCAGCCTCATTTCCATACTGGCTGCAGAAAAATGGTAGCAGTTAACATGGAAGCAAAGTCTTTTAATCTTTAACACCCCAAATGGAGAAATGGAGACTTGCTAGAGCGGTGGGTTATTTTTTTTGCATTTCTAGTCTTGTTTGAAAGAATGCCTTCCTTCCCGCCAGCACAACCACTGAGAGGTCCATCAGAAGATGGACTAAAGAGATCCATCTCACTTTCCTATAGGAGACCATTATTTACCAGTGGCTACGAGACAATTTAGTAAAGACAAGGCTGCACTACTACCAATATAATAATCACAATGCCTGTGAGTTGGTGCACTGCTGTTCTTCTACTGCACCTCTGGGCTGCTGTACCGTGATTCATTTTCAATGGTGGTTATAATTCAGTGTCTGAGCCGTTATCCTAAATAAACAGCACTGCACCAAGTTGGCACATATCATTTCTTACTGACGTTTTGTTTCAAGCTGAACATCACTCCTATGTGAAATGAGAAGCGAGAGCTGCACGCCATTCCGCAAGTCTATTGTACCAGTGTTCAGAATGAAAACTGCCCCCATGATACCCACCAATGCAAAAGAACCACGCGTAGGGAGCACCACCAAAATACAGTGATGGCAGTTCTAGAGAAGATCTACAACCATTTCCTGCTTTTGCTAGCAGGAATGTCGCTCACTGAGTTTACAACACAAAGCCACCGTTGGAAATAGTCACTTTGTCATTCATGCATATGTTCTACAGCAGTGGGAAGTGACTTATCTCCACACATCTCATCAGAGGTAGGGAGCCCATCCTCAGATCTCTGCTCATGCTGGATGCCTCTATGTAAACCATAATCACCCATATCTCTAGTTTATTAACTCCGAACTCACATGCACGACAGCCATGCTATCTACTCAGAGCTTTGGCAAAAGTGCTTTCAGTATTTTAAACACCAGATATTGACTAAAATGGTCCGATGGAGATCTGTGTATGTGGGCCTGATTGGGATAGATTGTAGGGGTGATACAGAAATATAATTTTATGTTATCTTAGTCTATTTTATGTATTAAATTAGTGTATTTTATCCCATAATTATTGTATTTTACCCTATTCTTATTTTAAATTATTTTTATAGGATTTTTTTTAAAAAATTGATTTATATGCCGCCCTTCTCCGGAGACTCAGGGCAGCTTACAATGTGCTAAGCAATAGTCTTCATCCTTTTGTATATTTATACAAAGTCAGCTTATTGCCCCCACAACTGGATCCTCAATTTACCTACCTTAGAAAGGATGGAAGGCTGAGTCAACCTTGAGCCTGGCGAGATTCGAACCTGCAGTAATTGCAGGCAGCTGGTCTTAATAACAGGGTGCTTTAGACCATTATACTACCAAGGCTCATCGGTTCAGACATGTATTATCAATTATTTTATTGATAATACATGTCTGAACCTTGTATTTTGATATGGCCTATAGGCTAATCAATAAAGCTAATCTAATCTATACCAACCCCATATCCTATCTAAAGTAGAGGCTCGCCTGAGTCCAGCTTGATGCTAAAAAAATTTGGCAATTATACTGCTGCTGTTGTCTTCTATAATAACAATAATAATAATAACACTTAGACTTATATACCGCTTCATAGTGCTTTACATCCCTCTCTAAGCGATTTACAGAGTCAGCATCTTGACCCCAACAATTTGGATCCTCATTTTACCCACCTCAGAAGGATGAAAGGCTGAGTCAAACTTGAGCCTGGTGAGATTCGAATTGCCAAATTGCAGGTAGCCGGCAGTCAGCAGAAGTAGCCTGCAGTACTGCACTCTAACCACTGTGTCACCGCAGCTCAGATTTCCCAGGAAAACCTAGACTCATAAGACCTCTGCTTATGAATGAAGGCGAATATACGTGTCACAAGATAATGTTGCAGGATCCAATCTGGGTCTGTCACTGGGATCAGAGGCTTTGTCTTCCAAGCTCTGGACTCATGCTAGAGCCCAACTTAAGGGAACTTCCCTCTAGCCTCTCTAGCTCTGCTTGCTAGTTGGTGTAGCCATCAACTCTATGGTCATACGTCACTAAACAGCCATTTTAGTCATTCCTGGTTTTTAGGATTTATAGCCTCATACATTGGGAAATTGGAAAAAAATATCCCAGAAGGAGGTAACTACAAATCATTTCCATTGCAGCACAGAAGCCACACATTACACAAAAATGTATATTGCTCGTTTCTCCACAATTTACCTGAAATGTATGGGTATTTCCCCCACCCCTTCAGCACAACATTATTCTTCTAAGTAGGAAAACATGGCTTTTCAGTAGAGCCGCAAATCAAGTTAATTTTACCATGTCAGAGTATGCCAAATGAATACAATAGTAGCATCCAACCATACATTCAAGCTGGGGTAGACAAGCTAGAGAATGGAAGAAAAAAATAGATCACAACATGTTAATAGTTGCCTGCTATGATAGATGTCTTAATGTTTACCAGGAGAAGTTACGCTGTTTACTTCCTCAGAGTTTAAAAATCCAAAGGGGAAAAAGAAAAGAAGGAAAAATTAGGAAAAAAAAGTTACACCCCACACTCCCCTACCGAGCGTTCTCAGGTGGCTTTTCATAGTAGAGTGTCTAGACCATGAATTGAGAAGTGACATTTTCCTAATTCGGCATGCCAAGACCAGAGGCTCATGGCTGCAATAGGATGCCTCTTCACATCTGCCAGGGCATTGGAAAAAGCCATAAAATACTATAGGCAGCTTGCGTCGTTCCAAATAAGGTTGCTCTTTGGAAAAGAGAGGCCGCAATTGGCACCTGTAGAGTTCTAGACCACATCTGGACTCTCTTTTTATATACCTGCTTTGGCAAAGAAATAGGACGGCGTGCAACAGAACCCCAAAGCAAGGTGCACAATATTAGTTTATTAGAAGGTAATGTCTGATTTCCTTAAGTCCCTCCCTTCTCTTGAGTTTTCTAGGAATAACCAATCTGTGACAATCCTCTGACATACACAGGTATTTGGTACTGAGCTTCCAAGCAGCACACACATTCAGATACAGATTGTACCAAAGCCTGCCAGAAAAATCTTTTTGCACAAAACTGTATATTCTGGCTAGGGTGTGTGTGTGGAAAGAAATAGGGCTTTTACCTCTCCATGTGCTAAGTGAGGTGAAGGGAAGAAGCAAGCAGAACAGATTAGATTAACAGAGTTGGAAGGGATCTTGTTAGGTTTTCTAGTCCAATCACCACCACCCCTGCCCAAGCAGGAGATCCTACACCAGTGATGGCTAACCTTTTTGCCATCGCGTGCCAGGAGAGAGGGGGGCGGGGAGGGTCACGCACGCACGTACCCACGCGCATGCACGTGCAACCCCCCCCCACTCCTGGCACAGGATGGCCTGATAGGCCCATTTTTCTTTCTTACCTGGTTCCAGATCCTCTCTATTTATTTGGGAAGGGCGAAAACAGCCTTTCTCACTCCCTCGGAGTCCTTCCAAAGGCCTGAAACGGCCCATTTCCCAACTCCCGGTGGGACAGGAAGTGACATTTTTTGCTGTCCCCAGCCTCCAGAGTCTCTCTAGGAGTCTCTAGGACTCTGGAGGCTGGGGACAGCAAAAAAAGTCACTTCCTGTCCCACCGGGAGTTGGGAAATGGGGCCTTTCAGGCCTCCGAGGGAGTGGGAAAGGCTGTTTTTGCCCTTCCCAGATAAATAGAAAGGATCTGGAACCAGGTAAGAAAGAAAAACGGGCCTTTCCCACCCACCCCAGGCCCTCCAGAGGCAGGAAACATCCTGTTTCCCTACTTCTGGTGGGCCCAGAAGGCCCGAAAATCAGCTGGCTGGCGCGCGCATGCGCCCCAGAGCTGAGCTGGCCTGCCCACTAATATGGCTCCGCGTGCCACCTGTGGCACGCGTGCCATAGGTTCGCCATCATGGTCCTACACCATTTCTGACAAATGGCAGTCCAGTCTCTTCTTGAAAGCTTCCAGTGATGAAGCTCCCACAACTTCTGAAGGCAAGCTAATTCATTGGTTGAGCATTTTCCACTTCTTCTATGCTCCTTCAGCATTGGGAACGAGATGATAACATCCTATTATGAGAGTAGTAATAGTCATCTATTTGCATTTGCTTTGAGGGCAAAACCAGAATCTCTTGGTTAATTCAGATCAGCATGTTATTCTTAGGAATGATTATAAGCTGTTGTATTTAGAAAAGGGACCAGCAATCAGTCATCTTCATTTAACGACCCCATAATCCCTTGCGGGGTGGAGTCTGGGCAACTGAATGGAGCTAGCAGGGTGTTTTAATGGCCGGATGCCCTTCCTGTTTCCAATGCAGAGTTTTGTTCAGCGGATGTATTCTCAGTGTGCCCAGAGAGAAAAATATCTGACTCTACCTAGGATCAAACTTACAGCCTCCCGATTGTGAGGTGAGAGCTCCACCTCTAGGCCACCGCACCACTCCTAGAAAAGGGACCAGCAATGTTTTCTCTTTTTCTTTTCCACATTTGCTCCCCCCCACCACATCCCAATTTTTGGAGCCACCATGGTTCAGAGAACATTTTTTTTTTGTCTAGAGGCATTCTGCAATATGTTCACCCAAAATAGGAAAGTATTCTTAGTTTTTTAAAAAAAAATATCCATAGGATTGTGTCATATTTGCCACCTATCTTTGAGGATTCTGTAAAGAGAGGGCTACCGATTGCCCATACAACATACTGTTTTGAAATCATTGAATGGTCAAGAAGGGTCCACATACAGCAGGGGTGTCAAACTGGATTTCTTCAAGGGTGGGATCAGCATTGTAGTTCTCCTCCGTGGGCCGACTGGGGGGGGGCAAGAGGGAGACGGGACGGGCGCCTCCTGCAACACCCTGCCAGCCAAAACTGGGCGGGAGGGCTGCCCTGCACCATTTTGGCTGGCCAACCGCTGCAGGAGGCCATCCAGGCTGAAAACGGGGTGCGGGGAGCCGTGCGTGGCCCCCCCGTGCCCCGTTTTGGCTGTTAGAGGCACCGCGGGCCGGTCCTTTGCTTTTTTCCAAGCCAGCTCCACGTGCCAGATTTAAGCACCCCATGGACCGGGTCCAGCCCACAGATCTTGAGTTTGACTCCCGTGACATACAGGAAGTCCCTCCTATTCTTACTTCATTCAGCAAAACAGACTTACAGTAAACATTAGGCACTATCTTTTACAGTTCACTGTATATTTTGAGAGCCATCCATCCATCCATCTCCAGGGGATAGTATTGATGAACTTTGCTTTCTTTTCATATTCCTTTTAATGCTTTGATGTCTAAGCCTGCACACATGCGCAACTAGCTAATATTTCCAAGAGACATTTCAATCAGAAAGCAAACAGATATAGGCTTCCTACTTTTTTGGAATTTTAAGGTCCTAAATATCCCTCTGTGTCCTCTGGGGGCCTCTTCTCAAGATCCGGATTAATTTATTTGTTTATGCTTTTTTCCGTGTCGCACTCCAACAGCCAATCCTGACTGCTTAGGGGTACGCTGTCCGAACTTCGCTCTAATCCTCCCTAGACTCTCTTGCAATCTGTCAGAATAGGCCAGTAAGCCTCTGATGGAATTTGATAGCCCTTGCAAAAATTGGTTTTCCTAGACAGCTGCAGCAGCTACTTCACAAACTCAGCAGCAAATACAGGAAGCACGAGTTTCTGAAAAGAAGAGAAGGAGCCGTTACTTCATATTGGACTTGTGCAAAGCATTCAGAAGTGGGGCTTGGGACACAAAGCATGTTGTCAGGAGTGAAGTGCCCTTCCTGAAAGCCATAAAGCAGCCGTATCCTGTGGAAGATTCACACTTGGCTCCAGATTTCTCCCTAGCTGTGACTGAGCTGTGTCCATGCATTATTATTTCACCAGCAGACTCAATACTGGTATTGTTTGTGGGTGTGTGCAAATACACGCAACCAATTGGAGAGTCATCACAGGAGCCGTGCCACGAAACAAACATGGTAGCTTTAACGTTTCAAGGAAAGCTTGCTCGTGCCTAGCCTGCATTGTGAATAACCTCCTTTCTAATGCTTTGTGTGGTCCAGCTACACACGAAGATAGGGCAACTAATATAGTAAATGGCTTTTGAAAATGTCTATCACTAAGTCCTCTGGGAAAGACACTAGCACCGTGATGGCGGACCTATAACAGGCGTGCCATAGGTGGAACACAGAGCCCTCTCTGCCGGCATGCAAGCCGTTGCCCCAGCTCAGCTCCACTGCGCATGTGCATGTGCATCCTGCCGGCCAGCTGATTTTCAGGCCTTTGCCGCGCATACACAGGGGTGGGGCGCATGTGGGTGATGCGTCCCGTTTTTGCTCCCAGTAGGCTGCAGGGAGGCCTACTAGGCCAAATCAGGACACAGGGAATGCGGCGCGGCCCCTCTGTGGCCCGTTTTTGCTCCCAGGAGGCTGCAGGGAGGCCTACTAGGCCCAAAACAGGTCACAAGGGGAGTGCGGGGGGCGGGTTGTGTTCACATGCATGGGGGAGCACGGGGGGGGTGTCACACGCACATTGCATTATGGGTGCAGGTGCGTGCTTTCAGCATGCGACAACAAAAAGGTTAGCCATCACTGCACTAGCACATACAGGACTGCACTTGGAGGTTGTTTTTTTTTTAACCTATGCTATGTATAGTATGTACAGATACTAAACCCCATCAGGTAAACTAGACCATTGTGAAGTTTGGTGTGGATTTTATCTTTGCCTTACTAGTAAGGATTTTATCTTTGCCTTACTAGTCTTGCAATATGAATTCTTACCTCCACACTGAACAAATTTCTTAGCACCTTCTTCTTAATAAAAAATAAACATTTAATAACGATGTAAGAGGGGAGAACTCTGGAATGCAGAGATTTTTAATAATATGGATTAATATTGATTTGACAATTATTATTTAACATCTAATTATTCATAAAGAAAGGTATTTTGGAAAGTTACGAGTTCCGTGACATTTTAAATCCCTGGTTTATTTATTTGTATTGTATTATTTTTCTTTTCTTTTTTTCATATTCTGTCTTGCATTTGTTTATATATGTTCTTAGAGAAAGTAATAGTAAATGAAGAAGCTAAAGTCGAATTTTAGAATTCAAACAGACAGGCGCACCTGCCAAATAACTTCCTAGATTTAACAATTGTCCATAAGAAAGACAAAAAATTCTGGATAATGGATGAGGCAGTACACGGAGAGAGCAGAAGAGAAGAGAAGGTACTGGAGAAGATAACAAAATGCAAAGACCTGCAAATCGAAATGGAATGACTGTGGCAAAGGCAAACAAGGGTAGTACCAATAGTAATAGGTGACTTAGATGAAATCCCAAAACAGTTGGAGCACCATCTGAACACTATTGGCGTTGACACATTCACCATCAGTCAATTGCAAAAGGCAGCTTTACTCGGAACAGCTTACATTCTGCCATGATACCTTTAACACATGAAACAACCACATCTGCCTATCCCAGGTTCTTGGGAAGGACTTGATAGGTGGACAAAAATGCCAAATGCAATCTGAATATCTAAATGACTGTGAGACAAACCATAATAATGACAAAGAATCAGCCAGCACTGAGACTCTTCTATTGACCTCCTGGCTTCTGGCCTATAGTATTTCATAGGGTTTTATACTATTCCCCCATGCTGTTTAACATTGACAGAAATCCCCTGGAGCCTTCTGTCAATATAATAAGCAGATGAAACCGTACTTTCTCTCATCTTTGCATCTCATTCCAAGCAGGCGGCACAGGTTTTTAAACATTTAACAGAGATCTGTTAGCTACATCTCGTAGCGATAGTCAATTGACTTCTCAAAAGAATTGTGCTTGGGCAACAGAACTGACCTGGGAATTGGAGTTCAAGCTGCGTTGACTAGTAGCACTCCTCTTGAGAAAACAGATTCACTGTTTCTCCTGGGGTCACCTTTTAAAGCTTGTAGGTCCCGATATTACTAAACCCCAAGAGTAACTTTATTCTGTTTAGGCTGCTATGCCAAGCCTAAACAACTCAGGTTTGTCCAAGGAAGAACTATGCTTTAGGTCAGGGGTCAACAACCTGCAGCTCTGGAGCCGCATGTAGCTCTTTCACCCCTTTGTTGCGGCTCCCTGTCATTCAAAATATGTGTCACAACCACCAATGTGCAACACCCACCGGCACACAATTTATTGAGCTTTTCAACTCCCAATAGGCCAACCATGGATAAATCCAAGAACAGAAAAGTTTCAGAAGAAAACAGAACGTCTAATTCAACTACATATGCTAGTTTTGTGGCCGCTCAAGAAATAGTCAGACACAGGAAGGATTTTGTGACTCCCGGTGTTTTCTTTTCTGTGGGAAACAGGTCCAAATGGCTCTTTGAGTGTTGAAGGTTGCAGACCCCTGCTTTAGGGTCATGTTGTCTGGGCTACTACACTACACTGTAAAGAAATCTCAGCGAATAGCAGCACCAGAATAACCTTGTCTTTGTTTAGAACATAAAAGGCCACCAGGGAGTAGCAGGGCAGTAGGCTAAATGCCCAACACCTCAATAGAGTATCCAGAAATAAAAAAACTGGATGAAAATTGGATGAAAAGGCTGGCTCCAAGACAATTAACAGGAAGGATGTTACTCCATGTCTGCCGTTGATTTTAAAACCCTACATAGTTTAGAAACAGAACCAGTCGATACTTGAAGGCTCCTGCGGATCAGGATCAACTTGCCTGCATGTCTAGGTCAGAACTGAAAGAAGCTAGAGTTGAGTGTTCTGTCCCCAACCACATGCACACATACCAACAGACGTTCAAGAGTTAAAGACCAAACCAGCCGGCAAAATCCTTTTCCTTATGATAATGGAACTTGGCAACAACCTAGTGGCTGCCTGCCAAGCGTTTATTATTTACGAAGAGGAGAGATAACTTCTCCCCACTTCTGATACATCAAAAGAAACAGCTCAATAATTACGGAGTTAATCAAGTCCAGAGATAATCCAGCAAAGTCTATAGCAAAAGTCCGGCAATGCAGAATGGTATGGAAGCTTTCAGCTTTGTTTGTCACAAAGTTTGACTGGCCACCACGCTCCCTTTTATATCCTGTGGGGTGTGGTCCAGTGACTCAGCCTAATCTCAGGCACGCCTTTTCTTCTGTTGTGCGCGCTTATCTCTGCGACGCTGGCGTGGATCCAGCCAAGACTCATTACCCTCATCACTGTCCATCTGTGGCTGCATAGACGTGCTCGGCCCCGGCCCTATCTCTTGCCCTTCGGCGGACACCGAAGGCATCGCCAGAGAGGAGGGTCCTGGAGAGGGAGGCCTTGCCAACTCCTCTCCTTCACTCTCGGAGTCCTCTCCTGCCGATGACACAGGCTCAGGTAACGGAGCCACAACACTGAGATAATTCTAGCTGGAACTAAGAAGAGGGCATTTTTTTTTCCTGTGGTTGAGCCTAACTTCTGGAAATTGGTGAAAACCTTTCACTGTAGGAAAGCCTTCAAGGTGTAATTGGGAAGCTTTTAGATTGCTCTCTGACAATTTCAAAGGCATGCATTCTTGCTAGATAGTCTTTTTAGTATTGCTTTGAGCAGCCTTCAATAATAATAACAGTAACAGAGTTGGAAGGGACCTTGGAGGTCATCTAGTCTAGCCCCCTGCTAATGCAGGAGACCTATGCGAACCGCCGAACTGCCGACCTTTCTGATCAACAAGCTCAGCGTCTTAGCCACTGAGCCACCTAGCCAGGCTATACAGCATAGAAAGAAACGTTCTTAAAAACAAGCAAAGCAGTTTCATCTCTGGCAAGAGAGTAGAAAATGGTGCTCGTTTGCCAATACAGGTAGTTCTTGACTTAGAACCATTCACTTAGTGACCAAAGCTACAACAGCACTGAAAAAAGTGACTTATGACTGTTTTCCCAACCACTGCAGCATCCCCATTGTCACGTGACCAAAATTCAGATGCTTGGCAACTGGGAATGAAGTAATTCTCAGCTGTTATAACAAAATAGTTTTGTTTGAGACTAATTGTGTCCTGTAATGACTAAGTGAGCCTAGGTCACAACACGCACTGCATTCCCAAAACCTGTCATGAGAATTCCATCTCCATCTTTGCACGTCAGATCCAAACCTGTCATCTGCATTGCTCTTTTATTCGATTGGAGCCTCTAGTTTAAATAGCAGTTACAATTACGTAGCTGGAAAATTGTCACAGTCCATATATTATAACAAAGGCTCTTTAAGTCTGTGAGCTTAACAGATGACGGTCGGGGCAACTGGAAAAGCTATAAACGTTTATCAGGCTCAGAAAGTCTTTTATCTCAAGGCTGGTAATTCTTACCCTCTCTTGTATTGATTTCGTCTCTATGAATTAGGACTCCTATGCAAGGCAGAGCGAAGGAATTTCAACTGCCTATGCAGATATTTTAAAAAGCAGAAGGATGTATTTGTTTGTAAAGCAACAGCATTAAACCATCTCTTTCTCTTTTTCACACACACACACAAACACACACACGCCTCTTCTAAACATCAGCAAAATCTTTCAGGAGTTGGGAGGAGCGATGAGGTTCTTCCACTATTAAAGGTAGACTACAAGTTTGCTTCATATCCCCCCCCCTTTTTTAAAATTTGATTTATATGCCGCCCTTCTCCGGAGACTCAGGGCGGCTTACAGTGCGTTAAGCAATAGCCTTCATACTTTTGTATATTTTATACAAATTCAGCTTATTGCGCCCACAAACCGGGTCCTCATTTTACTTACCTTAGAAAGGATGGAAGGCTGAGTCAACCTTGAGCCTGGCAAGATTCGAACTTACTTTAATTGCAGACAGCTGGTGTTAAATTACAGTGCTTTAGTCTGCAAAGCTATCCAGGCTCCTTTCATTAATAGCAATAGCACTTAAACTTATATACCGCTTCACAGTGCTTTACAGCCCTCTCTAAGCGGTTTACAGAGTCAGCCTATTGTCCCCAACAATCTGGGTCCTAATTTTACTCACTTCAGAAGGATGGAAGGCTGAGAGCATATACACCAACACAAATTCCTTGTGTGTCCAATTACACTTGGCCAATAAAGAATTCTGTTCTGTTCTGTTCTGTATTCCAAATTCTATTTCCCATGGTGGAAAAAAATCCAGAGAGAGGGAAGAAAATCCTGTTCTCTCTCAATTTCTCCACCAAATGTATATTTTCTATAAATTCTAATAACACGGACGGCATAGGAGTAGGAAATCTGCTATTTACCAACTGTATTGGACATCATCTTCCATCAGTCCCACAGGTGTGGTTGTTGGCATAGAGTTGTGGAAGTTGTCTTTCCAAAAAGAATCAGAAGACCATCACCTGCCCTGCCCTGCTTTATCATCTTGCTTTTACATTTCTCCAAATGAAAACACCCAATTATTTATTGACAGAAATCACATATATCTTTGCTAACCAAACTGAAGTCAATCAATGATTTCCTTCTATACACTGTAGGAGAAATTGATTAGTCTATGGCAGGGGTGTCAAACTCAATTTCATTGAGGGCTGCATCAGGGTTGGGTTGATCGCAGGGGGCCGGATGGATGTGGCCAGTGTGGGCGTGGCCAGCTTGATGTCACTTGTGTCGGGGGCACCTGTGGAGGCCCGAGCGCTCTGCCAAAATAAAACAGAGTTCAGAAGGCCTGCGCGCAGCCCTCCTGAGCTCCGTTTTTGCTGGCAGAGGGTTGCATGAGGCCGTCGCAGCCAAAAACTGAGCTTGAGAGGGCTGCGTGCGGCCGTACTGATCTCCGTATTCACTGGCAGAGGCACCGTGGGCTGGTCCTTCACTGTTTCCAGGGTGGCCCTGCGGGCCAGATCTAAACATCCCATGGGCCCTGGATCCTTGAGTTTAACACCCTTGGTCTATGGCAACTACAAATCAGAAGGAGTCTGATAGCACCTTTTCCAGATTAACAAATTCAATAAAACTTTATGCCATTTAATCAAACTTGTTAAGTCTTAGAAGGTGCTGTTTGTGTCCTGCATTTTATGTAAGCAAAATTAACTTCAATCACGAAAATGTCATACTTACACGGATATCTGAGGATCCCTGCTCTTCGGGGGAAATGTCTTCTGAGCAGTTCTGAAGCTTGTACATCCAGTAGTGTTTTGCAGTGATGATAAAGTTTAAGGGCAAGAGAGAGTTGGTCCCAAGGAGGAAGAAAATAATATAGGTGGCATTCCAATGGTCTTTGGGCTTTCCGAAGACATACTGGTTTGCCCCCGATTCCTCAAGGAGTGCTTTTTCTTCTTGGATTGTGGGGTTCTTTGACTTGTACAAAGAGCTTGTGCTGGCCTGGAGGTCATCTTCTCTGTCTTCCAAATCAAGAGACACTTTTATGAAGAAAATAAATATCATTACGATACCATGTTTCTCCGAAAATAAGACATCCCCCGATAATAAGCCCTCCCCGAAAATATTTAAATGCATGCACAACTGGTCACCGCCATTTCCTCTGGTTAGGGTTAGGGAGACAGAGCTGGAAATCAGGTAAGACAGCAAGAGGAGCCCCGTCTTGCTCCACTTGCCCCAAAATAATAAGACCTCCCTGAAAATAAGGCCTAGCATTTATTTCGAAGTTCAAAAAAATATAAGACAGGGTCTTATTTTCAGGGAAACATGGTAATATATTAATCACAAAATCTTTGTTACCCAATGCAAGTCCACATCATCAGAATTATTGTATGGTTTGATTCTTTGTACCAAAGCTATAAATTAAGTTAGAGCTTTCTTTCAGATAGATATGCACAATGGGGATTTCTTCTAACTCCTCCAGTCTTAATTCAATTCTCATGTTATGAAAGATGACAGTGGAAAGACTGGTCTACCTTAGGGGGGAAAAATATAAATCTTATTATTTGAGCCGATATCTAATATTTTGTACCAAGTCAGACATCAGCTTCTTCAGCCCACTGTTCTCAGTGATTACTTTTGCTCCCTTCAGGATGGAGAGAGTTTACCCAACCCTATCTGAAGACACTAGAGATTGATGTTGAGAACTTCTCCATGAAAGGATGTAGGCTCCTTGATTAGTTGCCAGAAATAGTCTGCAGCACTCCAGAGAACTGCTGGATGGCAGCAAAGATACAGAACACTTACTCTTTCCTGCCATCTATTGGTGGTTCATAGTTCTGCAATGCAGAATTGGTAACTCTATCCTTGAGTCTATTGAGAAACAAAATCCCATCTAGCTATCATTAAGCATTGCAGCGACAGATTAAACATTCTTGATGTATTTCCAGGAGGTCCTAGGACTGGAACTGGACCGAAAATCTGTCAGGCATTGTGCATTAATTTGTAATACAGTACCAGCTTTCCCCCGTTTCTTTGCTGTGTGTGTGTGTGTGTGTGTGTGTGTGTGTGTGTGTGTGTGTGTGTTTGTATCTGTATCTGTATCTGTATCTATATATCTATATCTATATCTATATCTATATCTATACCGAGAGAGAGAGAGAGACAGACAGACAGACAGACAGACAGACAGAGATAATTTGCCATAATCAATTTTCCTGACTGGACACTTAGACAAAATGGTTGAAATAGGACAGTTTGACTGCCTGTTTATAAAATGGCTACTATACTTGGTATATTAGGTAGAAGGCAAGCTGACGATCAGGTGTAGATGATCAAACATCCTTTTTAGTGTGCCACATACACAGCACATGTAAAAAAAAAAAGATGTGGATCATTCTATATTGATCTTGATTTTTTTTTTATATTATTTTTTTTTGAGAATCAACTGGAGATCTTCTGCCAGTATGGATGTTCCTTAGTCCCTCCCTCCTTTCTCCTTTTTCTGGGCAAATGGGCCTAAGAAATCCCTTTATTTTTTGTTTGAAGGTGCTTATAGTTGATTTGGTGCCCGTAATTGTAATCAGAAACAGAGGGTACTCTGGTCTGGCACTCTGCCCTTTTCTAAACATTTTAACAAATCTAAACATATCTAAAAACTCTGATGGAATAGTCTAATGAGTGCTCAAGCAGTATCTGCAGACACACTGGGACTTACTGGTACCAGTAAGAAATCTGTCTTCCGACTCTATTTTGTCATATGGCTTGGGGAAAAAACCCTCTAAATTGTTACTCGCTCAGTTTAAAAGAAAGCACGACAAATGGTGTATAATGAATACTCCTCTGGAGGGATTATAGGTAGTCCTCAATTTATGAACACAGTTTGGGCCATATTTTATGCTGCTAGGCAAGGTGAGTGTTAAGTCAGTTGTGCCTGATTTTATGACCTTTTTTGCCACAGTTATTAAGTGAATCACTGTTGTTAAAAACTTATATGGTCATTAATTAAATCTGTCTTCCCCCATGAATTTTGCTTACTAGAAACTGACTGGGAAGGTTGCAGGTGGTGATCACATCAGCCCAGGATGCTGCAACCGTCATAATAGCAATAGTACTTGGATTTATATACCGCTTCACAGTGCTTTACAGCCCTCTCTAAACAGTTCACTGAATCAGCATGCTGCCAATAATCTGGATTCGCATTTTACTGACTTCTGAAGGATGGAAGGCTGAGTCAACCTTGAGCTGGTCAGGATCGAACTGCTAGCAGTCGGCAGAATTAGCCTGCAATCCTGCATTCTAACCACTGCACCATCATGGCTGTTAAATGACTGTATACAATGCATTTTGGAGGTCTGAAGGTCCACAGCATCACCACATCCATACTGTACATGCCGGTGGCCAAACACCCAAAATTTGATGCTAGTTGTCACTTTTCCCAGTGGCACCGTAACTTCAAACTGCCACTAAATGAATGGTTGTAAGCCAAGGACTACTTGTAGAAGGCAGGTATTTGCTGCATAAAAAGAAAAAAGGAACCCAACCCAATAGATATTTTGGGGTTCAAATACTCTCAATCAGGGTTTTTTCCCCCCATCCTTGGCAACTTTTTAAAAAAGTTCACACATTTTAAAATTGTCCAGGTTGTGAAAAACTGCTCTAAATCACAACAGCCCAGTTCTTTGAATAATTATCACTTACAGCCACATTATCTGGGCTCCCATTTCTCCAGATGCCCTCCCACTTGGGGGTGGGAATAATAGGATACAGGTAGTCCTTAACTTACCACCACAATGAGCCCAACACTTACGTCGCTAAGTAAGTTATGAGTTTTCTTGCCCCGTTTGTTAAGTGAACTACTGCAGTTGTTAAGTTAGAAACGTGATTGTTAAATGAATCCGGCTTCCCCATTGCCTTTGCTTGTTAGAAAGTCGCAAAAGAGGATCACATAACTCAGGGGACACTGCAACCGTCATAAATATATGAACCAGCTGTCAAGCATCCGAATGTAAATCATACAATCGTGGGGATGCCGAAACGGGCATAAGTCACTTGTCATAGTAAATTCAAACGGTCACTAAACGAACTGTTTTAAGTCAAGGACTACCTGCATAGTCAACACCCTTAAGGACACCCTATGTGGGGAAGGGTTGGGCCAACCCTCAAAGCCAAACCCCACGGCCGTATCCACTTAGGATACAGCTGCTGCGTTGACCCTGGAAAAGATGATCCCTTAAGAGAGGCCAGCCACTCCAAAGCTGACTGAATTCTGACTTTGCAGAATCCTGTCTCCAAAGCTTTCTAAATTCTGAATTCTGATTTTCCAGAACCCTGTCTCCAAAGCTTTCTAAATTCTCCCAATTCCAAAGCTTTCTAAATTCTAAATTCTGACTTTGCAGAATCCTGCCTACAAAGCTTTCTAAATACTGACTTTGCAGTATCCCAACTCCAAAGCTGACTCTAATTCTGAATTCTGACTTTGCAGAATCCTGTCTCCAAAGCTTTCTGAATTCTGAATTCTGGCTTTGCAGAATCCTGCCTACAAAGCTTTCTAAATTCTGACTTTGCAGAATCCCAACTCCAAAGCTTTCTAAATTCTAATCAGGGTGGATAAAAATCAATGATTTTTTTTAAAAAAATCAAAAAAATCAGATTTTTTTGATTTAAATCGGATTTTTTTGATTTTTATCGAATTTATTTTAATAAAAAACATTTGGGGTAAAAATCTATCGTAAGATAGTTTTCTATTTAAGATACATAAATAATTTAGTTTATTCAGCATGAAATGGAGCTTACTTATGTAGCATGAGGCTGTATATTGTGCAACACTGGGACTATCGGTGAGTCAACAGTGGGTCAAAGGAGTAGCAGAGATGACAGTTGCTCTTTAAAAACTATGATTTAAGTCGAGTTGATTTAAATCAAGCCTTTTTACTAGTGATTTAAATCATGATTTAAATTGTGATTTAAATCAAATCCACCCTGTTCTAAATTCTGACTTTGCAGAATCCTGTCTCCAAAGCTTTCTAAATTCTGACTTTGCAGAATCCCAACTCCAAAGCTTTCTAAATTCTAAATTCTGACTTTGCAGTATCCTGTCTCCAAAGCTTTCTAAATTCTGACTTTGCAGAATCCCAACTCCAAAGCTTTCTAAATTCTGAATTCTGACTTTGCAGAATCCTGTCTCCAAAGCTTTCTAAATTCTGAATTCTGACTTCGCAGAATCCTGTCTCCAAACCTGACTCAATGTTGACTTTGCTACTGTTTTGGTTTTAGCGCGCGCACGACACTCGCGCGCGCGCACCCCGCCGGGCACACTTCCTTACACGTTTAAACAAAGTAACCGAATCCTAAAAACCTCCAGCCCGGAAATTGCTCTTTTATTTTTTATTTTTTTCCCCCCCATAGGATCGCGGGGGCGAAAAGATTCGCTAGAAAAAGGTTTTTTCCACCCGCTGTAAAGGAAGGCGGCGTTGGAGACAGCCTCCCAAGCCATTAGCTTTTGGAAAACAACCCGGGCGGGGGATTCGTAAACCGGTTCCCGATTATTAGGGCGAGATTCAGACGCGCAAGAAAGACGCGCGTTGAAAAGCCCCGGATCCTTTCCAGGGAAGGAAGAAAAACAAGCGGAGGAGGAAGAGGGAAGGAAGGAAGGAAGGAAGGAAGGAACAAAACGGCAGCCGAGGGGCGAAGGAGAACAAAGCCTCGGCGGGGCCGCGCAAAAAAGCGAGCCGGAGAGCCGCGGGAGAATCCACTTACTGTCGCCGCTTCTAGGCGCCTCCCCATCTAACTCATCCGGCCGGCTCGCGGTCGGGGTTTTTGCCGAGCAAAGCCGCCACCGGCCTTCGCAAAACCCCTCCCACCGGCCGCCTCGGCCCGGGCTCGCTTCCCTGTTTGCAACCGGGCGGAGCCGCGCGCGGCAACACCGACCCGCCGCCCTTCGGAGGCCTAGTCGGAGTGCGCGCCGACAAGGCTTTAAGACCAATCTTGGTTTTCCCGCTCGCGGTTCTCCGGAACGGTTTGGAGGCCAAGAGGTGCGCCTTCTCTCGCCCCGGGAAATGCCGCAGAGACGCCCCGAAAACCTACCTTGGCACCGCTGAGGTGGTTCTTCTCTAAAGGCAGAGTTGTCCCCAAACATCTTTGAAGATTTGTGGACTTCAACCCTCAGAATCGCCCAGCCAGCAAGGGGTGTTTTGTTGAAGCCCCACACGCCTTTTATAAGTTGTCAAGGTTATATATTAATAGAATAAATATTTAACAGTAACAGAGTTGGAAGGGGCCTTGGAGGTCATCAAGTCCAACCCCCTGCTCACGTAGGAGACCTATACTAAGGATTCGAACCTGCCGACCTTTCTGATCGACAAGCTCAGCGTCTTAGCCACCTAGCCAGGCTATACAGCATAAAAAGAAATATTCTTAAAAGTAAGCAAAGCAGTTTCATCTCTGGCAAGAGAGTAGAAAACAGTGCTCGTTTGCCAGTATAGGTAGTCCTTGATTTAGAGCCATTCATTTAGTGACCAAAGTTACAACAGCACTGAAAAAAAGTGACTTATGACCGTTTTCCCAATCACTGCAGATCTTGGAGATCATCTAGTCCAGTGGTTCTCAACCTGTGGGTCGGGACCCCTTTGGGGGTCGAACGACCCTTTCACAGGGGTCGCTTAAGACCATCAGAAAACACATATTTTCAATGGTTTTAGGAATAATTTTATGGTTGGGGGTCACCACAACATGAGGAACTGTATTAAAGGGTCGTGGCATTAGGAAGGTTGAGACCCACTGATCTAGTCCAGCCCTTTGCTCACACAGGAGACTACTAAGGATTCGAACAGCCGATCTTTCTGATCCACAAACTCAGCCTTAGCCACTGAACCACCTAGCCAAATAAAATAATAGATAGAAAGATGAGAGGTTTATACATAGGCATTTTTATCCCAGCTGTTTTATATTATGAGGATCACCTAAGTTTGATCAATGTGATAAAGATTACTAATATTGTTATTGTAATTTGGATTGATAATGAACGATGCCCAGAATCAACACTATCCACATACAATATGGATGTCTATTTTAAATAATAATAATAATAATAATAAATATATAATAACTCAAAAAGGTTGGTCATCCCTCTTCTAAATACTGTATAATATGAAATGATTGGCTTTGTCTTGTTTCCACATACAAAACATCCTTCATACAAAACTAAACCTTCAGAGTGCTTGTGTGTCTGTGCCTGTGTGTGTAGGTGTAGTTTCTTGCAAAAAATTAGGTAGAAGGCACATTTCTATTTCTGTATTGTAAAAGGGAGGGAATTTTCAGTATCCTCTGAAAACTTTCCTTGGGGCACTGCTGAGGTTCTTCTCTTAAAGCAGAGCTCTCCAAACCTGGCCACTTTTAAGACTTGCGAACTTCAACTTCCAGAATTCCCCAGCCAGCATGTCTTAAAAGATGCCAAACTTGGACATCCCTGTATTAAGTGGATACATCATCGGCTTTCCTAGATCTGGGCAATAGCAAAAAAAAAAAAAAAAAAAAACCCTCCAATAGATGTGTTTGGCTGTATCTTTTTCCCCATTTGGAAAACTTGCAGTTTTGACCTGGTGGAACCTATTAAAATTATTTCCCAGATGTGAAGTTTTTGATTGCTGACTACTTGGGTTTTCCTGCTCTCTCCACAAAACCTTTCGGAGCCAGTAAATGAATAAACCCAGCTTCCTTAACTACTTACAGTTGAATAAAGTAACGACGTTAATCATTTATCAACAGGACCTGCTGCACAGCATTGTTTAAACTTTATAACTACAGCTGACTTCTTTTTTTTTTTTAATTTGATTTATATGCCACCCTTCTCCGGAGACTCAGGACGGCTTACAGTGCGTTAAGCAATAGCCTTCATACTTTTGTATATTTTTATACAAAGTCATCTTATTGCCCCCACAAACTGGGTCCTCAATTTACCTACCTTAGAAAGGATGGAAGGCTGAGTCAACCTTGAGCCTGGCGAGATTCGATCTTACTTTAACTGCAGACAGCTGGTGTTTAATTACAGTGCTTTAGACTGTTGAGCTATCCAGGCTCCTATATTACAGACTTCTGGAACATAGATGTGATTGCGGATAATACAGTAAAAGCAGTCTGCCATGTAGATGTTAGCCTATAATTCCTTCTTCAAAGAAATCAGGCTCTTCCAGCCTTTTGCTCTTCAAAGATACCTGTCTATAACTGTCATTGTCCATGGAATACTGGGTCAAAGAATCCATTATACTGTGAACCAATATACGTACTAGCTGGAAGGGGCCAAATTGGAGTAAGGCTGTTTGCTCGATTTGACCAGAGAAGGCTGCATTGTTTGAGGATATAACTGAACAGCGCCCCCTAGAGCCCCTAGTAATTTAGCGAGCTTGAATAAAGGGGACAATCTCTCTCTATCCCCATATGAATCTCACAGTATTTTTTTCACCCAGTATTTTTAACGACTGTAATTAAAACTAGTTGGGTCAGTTTGTCATTTAATTATAGTATCATTTTGTGGAGTCACAAGGTAATTTTCTGGTTGGTTGGCTAAGACTTGTGTCATCAGAGATGGTGCATATGGGTTGATTAAGATACAAGACCAGCTAAACTCTTCTCAAAGCCTAAGTTTGATTTAATTCTGCATTTATTTAAAATAGACTTTCTTTGGAAGAGAGAGGGAGGGAGGGAGAGAGAGAGAGAGACTGGGAAATTGGCTCAGAAAGCTGATTTCATTCTGAGTTTTCAGATGAGTCTGGAAAGTTGATCTGATTTTGACTTTTGGATCTTTTTTGGAAAATCAAGTTGATCCCATTTAGACATTCCAGATTGGTCCAGGAAAAATGTGTGTGCTCCTGTGCAAAAGCCTTCAACTCCCTGAACTTCGTCTGAATTTCTCCAACTGGTTTTCGAGTCAGAGGCATCCAAACAGACTTTGCATTCTTTTCTTTTTTTTTTTTTTTGCAATTCTATTCAGAAATCCAAATTATCAAACTGCTTTCTGATTAAATCTCCAAATCAGTCATACAAAACCCTTTTCTTCACAACGGTTTTCTTCACAATGAGTGTTTTGAAATATTAGGGCGAGACTAATTTAATTTTTTTTCCAAATTGTAAACATGGTGCTTATTCATTCTGGGTACGCCATAGGCTAAAATAATGGAAGAGCACTTTCTAAATATTTTCCTGCACATGAGTGGGGCTGCAAGACCATGTTAATTGAAAATTATGGAACCTGATTTGATTTTTTGAGAGTGGCTGTCTGTGGAATACTGGGAGTTGAAGTCAACATACCTTGAAGCTGTCATGGTTGAGAAACAACACTTGATATAAAGTATTGAGAGAAGGGGGATATATAGAGAAAACATATCTATCATACATACATGATGGCAGATACCAGCAAATACATGGAAACATCTTCATGTAAGTTCATACACCTTCTGTATAAAGAATTACAACTTCCTTTATGGAATACAACCCATTATTGTACTTTTAGTAATGCTGCTATGTTCAAATCATCATTTTTGTATTGGAGAGAAAGTGCCTACTTCAAATTAATTCATTTTCATTCTTCACTTCCTTGGAGGCATCACGTAGCTGAATTTCATTTGCAAGTTACTGATCTGCCTTAACATTTAAATTTAAACCAGTCGCCTTTAAGGCAATGTGAGATTAACAAAAATGAAAGCGGCTTTTTCAGATGCTATCTCTCCCCTTTATGGAGAAGGTAAATTTGTGCCTAAGCTCTGCCATTTCAGACTGTGTAAATGAACGCACCTCCGTATTGCAAGGAATAAAATCCTTGCCCACAGACGACTAGTGTTTCAGGGGCAAGATTAAACTTTTCTTCCTGAAATCCCTTTTCCAGGCTGCTAAGAGGGAGAGAAGGATTGAGAACAAAGTTCCTTCCTTCCTTTCTTCCTTCCTTCCTTCCTTCCTTCCTTCCTTCCCTCCCTCCCTCCCTCCCTCCCTCCCTCCCTCTTTTCTTCTTTTTTCCTTGCTATACTGTGCTGCTGTATGCTATGCTATGCTATGCTATGCTATGCTATGCTATGCTATGCTATGCTATGCTATGCTATGCTATGCTATGCTATGCCATGCCATGCCATGCCATGCCATGCCATGCCAGAGTGGGATGGCGGCCACGGAAGGCTCATCTTCGCATCTCTTGGCTTGCCTGCAGCCTGTGTAGCATGTCAGGATCAGCTGCCTTCCGCCCCGCAAGTCTGCCTCCGTCTGCTCCTGGTGCCATTACACAAAAACAAGCTTCCTGTGGCCGGCTGTCCACTCTGGCCCACTGACTTGGCTTGTGCGGCCTGTCCGGATTACCTTCCTCCACCCCACTCTTCTGCCTTCATCTGCTGCTTGGACAGGGCTGCACTGCGTGGGCTGCGCAGCTCCAGAGTGCGCCAAGGAAATGGCGGGCTGCAGTTGTTGCCGGGTACTGTCGGTCCCCACGTGCTTGATGCCTCTTCAGTGCGCTGATTACCCTGAAATCGTGTTTCCCTGAAAATAAGCCCTAGTGCTTATTTTGGAGCCCACAAAAATATAAGACTGGTTTTATTTTCAGGGAAACACGGTATAGCAATAGAGAGATAGAAATAGAAATAAAGAGATAGCAATAGGGATAGAGAGAGAGGGTGCATTTAACACTAAATAACAGTAAGCAATAGGGGATGCGGTGGCTCAGTGGCTAAGACGCTTGTCGATCGAAAGGTTGGCAGTTCAGCGGTTCGAATCCCTAGTGCTGCGTAACAGGGTGAGCTCCCATTACTTGTCCCAGCTTCTGCCAACCTAGCAGTTCGAAAGCACATAAAAAAATGCAAGTAGAAAAATAGGGACTGATATTACTGTTTATGACCTTGGACTGTTTTACCTACACCGAGACTGCTTATTATCTTGTATATAAAGTATTTTTCTCACACGAGCTGCACGTTTATCTCCTTCCCTGTGTGTTTATGCTCTGCTCGTTGCACAAGCAACAAATACTTTTTACACACACCCTAACAGGGATCACCTTTGGTGGGAAGGTAACAGTGTTCCGTGCGCCTTTGGCGTTTAGTCATGCCGGCCACATGACCATGGGGATATCTTGGGACAGCGCTGGCTCTTCAGCTTAGAAACGGAGATGCGCACCGCCCCCTACAGTCGGGAACGACTAGCACATATGTGTGAGGGGAACCTTTACCTTTACCTTAACACTAAGCATTAACCGTGACCTGAGCCTGAACCTAGAAGGACCCGCCTGATACCTTAGATCTGTTTAGGATGAACAAGTCAGAGCACAATCTGCGTCTCACATCAGATGAGAACAAGAGTCTGTGTGACAACAATGCAGTTGGAAGCAGTAAAGAAATTGCATTTAGCTGTAGCTGTTCCGGTCCAATCAGTAAAAACAGCTTCGAAAGCAAAAGCATGGATGTATTAAATTACTAGTACAAATTAGTAATACAAACATGTGTGGTGGCCTGTAACTGCTAATGTAAGCTTGTCATATGCATGTAATAATAATTTATCGGCTGATATTTGCTTTGCTTTTCTCCTTGCCCTTTTTCTTAAGCCCCAATGACAGCTATTCAAAGCCCATTGGAAGGTCTAATTTTTTTCCCAAGGATTTCATTCAGTTCTAGACTTTTTTGGGGGGTGATGGTGGTAGAGAGATTTCTTGATATTGTTCTGTTGGTGGCGCAGCAGATCAAAGTGCTATTAAGTAACACCAGCTGCCTGCAATTACTGCAAGTTCGAATCTCACCAGGCTCAAGGTTGACTCAGCCTTCCATCCTTTCGAGGTAGGTAAAATGGGGACCCAGATTGTGGGGGCAATAAGCTGACTTTGTATAAAAAAGAACACCGCTTGGGGGGAGGGGGGCGAAAGCCCTACTAAGCAGGTATATACAAAAGTATGAAGGCTATTGCTTAATGCATTGTAAGCCGCCCTGAGTCTCCGGAGAAGGGCGGCATATGAATTGAACCAATAAATAAATAAATAAATAAATTTTTCCCTTAGCATTTGGTCTATTTCTGAATGGAGGGGTCCTAATGCTAACCAATGAAATAGCCATTTTGGTTTCTCCTCTTCTAACCAATGCAAACAATGGAAATATTAGTAGCAAAATGTCTCAGTAGACGACAACACCTGATGGATTTTGCCTGGGTTCAGAAGCTAATCAGGGGTGGGCCTAGATCATGGGTGTCAAACTCGACTTCATTGAGGGCTGCATCAGGGTTGTGTTTGACCTTGGGGAGCTGAGGTGGGCATGGCCAAGGTGGGCGTGGCCAGCTTGACATCACTCGTGTTTGGGGCGTCTATGGTGGCTTCCTTTTTCGGCTGGGACGGCCTCCTTCAACCCTCCGCCAGTGAAATTGGAGATTGGGAGGGCTGCGAGTGGTCCTCCCGAGCTCTGTTTTCTCTGGCAGAGGCACCACGGGCTGGTCCTTTGCTGTTTTCAGGGCGGCCCCATGGACCATGCGTGGCTGGGGGCATGGCCATGTTGGGTGTGACACGGGACCCGTGTCGGGGGCACCTGTGGTGGCCAAGTGCGAAGGCAGAACTTCCCTGAGACCAGAGGTGGATTTCAGCAGGTTCTGACCAGTTCTGGAGAACCAGTAGCGGAAATTTTGAGTAGTTTGGAGAACCGGTAGTAAAAATTCTGACTGGCCCCGCCTCAGCTGGTCTCAGCTGATCGGGAGGAAATGGGGATTTTGCAGTAACCTTCCCCTGGAATGGGGTGGGAATGGAGATTTTACAGTATCCTTCCCCTGCCACTCCCACCAAGCCACACCCACAGAACTGGTAGTAAAAATTTTTGAAATCCACCACTGCCTGAGACCCTCCCTCACTCTCATTATAATCTCCTTCCTTCCTTCCTTCCTTCCTTCCTTCCTTCCTTCCTTCCTTCCTTCCTTCCTTCCTTCCTTCCTTCCTTCCTTCCTTCTCCTTTCTCCTTCCTTCCCTTCTTTCCTTATTTTTCCTTCCTTGCTCTCTTCCCATCTTTCCTTTCCTGTCCCTTCTTGCATGCTCAAATGCAAAAAGGGAAACATTTCTCCTTTTGTTTTGTTTTTAGCCCTTTGCCAGCAAAAATGGAGCTGGTGGGGGGGCATTTTTGCTGGCAGAGGGCTGCAGGAGGCTGTCGCGGGCCGATCCTTTGGTGTTTCCAGGCCAGTCCTCCTGGCCAAGTCTAAGCGCTCCGTGGGTCACATCCAGCTCACAGACCTTGAGTTTGACACCCCTGTTGTAGAAGTTCTTCCCAGCCTCCAGAGAAATGCACTAACTTGTCAGACCACATCCACTGCTAATGAAGCAGTCAGTCACAATATAATGACTAATACAATGCATGTTCAATAGATGTATGTCTGTGAGTTTTGATCAAACATGAATAACGGGATTTGTCCTCCGCTTTGTTCCAACTGAGCACAATAAACTTAAAATACCAAATATCCAGTTGTAGCAAATGTTGGAAGAACAATGCTGCCATCTCATGGCATATTCTCATATCTGAAATCTTTCCTCTTTATATGATGAGTGGATTCCATCATTCATCCCAATTAACCAAACTGACAAAACTTGTATTTTTAAAATAGCATTGCTGATGGTATCTCTGCATAAATGGAGAATATGAAAACAAAGAAGGAAACTTAAATGGGAAAACAAAAGGAACAGATGGTATTTACTGAATGCCACTATAACATTGTTAGCCTTTTTAATTACTATATCTGCTGGTGTTCTATTCTATTTGGCCAATTTTTCAAGTTTTCTTATGGAAATATTTACTTAACTGAGTGGCCTTCGCTAAATACCTTTGGCATTGCTGGATGGATGTGTGATTCTTCTGTTTATAATAATCCCTGATTAAATGGAAATTAATATTGGCAAGAAAGCAGCAATTGGAAGGCAAAGCAGCCTCTGGAATAGCAGATTTACTGGAAGTTTTCAATCTAATTTTCCTAAAGTACTTTCACTTTCCTAGAACTCAAAGCTTCTTCAGTAACATCATCCCTGACAAATAATCCAAAAAATCCTTCGTTTTCTTTGAAGTTTTCTCTTTAGGAGGATATGTGAGGAAGCAATGTTGCAGTTGATCAATCACATTGTCCATTTCAAAGTACCTGAAAAAGAAATTATTGATTTCCAAGTAGCAACAATAGGAAAAACTGTCAAGGTGGCCTTGGGATTAACTCTTCACTAGTCAAAGACTCTAGGTAAACGTGTAAAGGTTTCCACTGTCCAGTTGTTCCAACTCTAGGGAGCAATGCTCATCTCTGTTTCTTATTCGAGGGAGCCAGTGTGTCTGAAGTGTGTTCCCTGGTCATGTGGCCAGCATGACTATTGTGTTTCCTAGAAAATAAGACCTAACCTGAAATTAAGCCCTAGTGTGATTTTACATTTGTGCCTAATATAAGCCCTACCCCAAAATAAGCCCTACTTAAGAGCCTGTGCAGCCAGCCGCCCATCCATTTCATCTGGTTCCTTGCGGTGCTGCCAACACAAGGTGAGGTGAGGCAGGTGTTGGGGAGTGGATGGCCTGGCTGTGGGGGCCCTGAGGTAAGCCAGTTCAGGGCCCGTGGAGCAGCTCTACCCCCCCACCTCACGGCAGCGGCACTCACATGCCATGTGGCCTCCTGCCCTGTTGTGGCCATGAGCAAGCAGAAGTGGGCCTCCCGTAGATGGGGGAAAAAAATAAGGCATTCCCCTGAAAATAACCCTGGATGCTTATTTTGGAGCCCCCCCGCCAAAATATAAGACTGGGTCTTATTTTCAGGGAAACACGGTATACACTGAGGTGCATAGAATGCTGTTACCTTCCCACCAAAATGGCACTTATTTATCTACTTGCATTTCCATGCTTTCAAACTGCTAGGTGGGCAGGAGCTGGGACAAGTAATGGGAGCTCGGGCTTGTCGTATGGCGCTCAGGTCTCGAACCCAGGCTGTCAGCTTTCCAACTGACAAAGTCAGCATCTTTAACCACTGAGCCATTGCACCCCACCTGAAGCCTCTATTCGATGATAAATGAAATATTTTGCACAGAGAAGGCTTCTGTTCAACCTTTCTCTCTTCAGCCAGAACTGGAAAAGTTTCTGCTTTTTTTTTTTTTTTTTAATTTGATTTATATGCCGCCCTTCTCCGGAGACTCAGGGCGGCTTACAATGCGTTAAGCAATAGCCTTCATTCTTTTGTATGTTTTTATACAAAGTCAGCTTATTGCCCCCACAAACTGGGTCCTCATTTCACCTACCTTAGAAAGGATGGAAGGCTGAGTCAACCTTGAGCCTTGGAGAGATTCGAACCAGCAGAAATTGCAGGCAGCTGTGTTAATTACAGGGTGCTTGAGATTCCAAAGACTGTTCCTGGTTGATTTGCACCTCTCCACTCTTAATTTGTATTTATTTATTAAACAAATTTGTATGGACACCCAGTTCACTCATAGGTGACTCTTAATAGTGTGTCAGGCCTGGAAGCCATCTTTTTCGTTGGGCCTTCAGGCCTGCCACAATTAGTACTGTGGGAAACTGGGAGGGGGGAATTGTGTGGAGCCAGGGTGGTATATAGTCAAAATAACATTCCTTTCTCAGAGAGTCAAGGACATCTTGCCCTGCACCTGGACGGCTGGAACTGGGAAGCATCTCCAGTTGGGACAGTGCTTTGATTGGATCATGTGATGGACATATAGGTGCTGGGCAGGGACTTGGACTTTCCTTTGGGTGGAGAAAACCTGGAAGCTTTCAGATTCGGGTTTTCCCAGTTGTACCAATATAACATCTCTAAAAAAATGGAACTTTGAGGAAACTCAAGACTCGGAGTTTTCTTTCATTGGGGGTGTTTTGGAACCCTGACACAGAGGATCTGATTGAAACAGGTAGGTCCACACAGGTTTCTCATAGGGGAGGGTATTCCCTCCTTTTTATTCAATATATAAAGGGAGCAGGAAATAATTTAGGTATCAGGGAAGCCTTATCACAACAAATAATCCTTTTCCCTTTTCCAGCTTAAACACCATTGATTCGCTTGCATTTCTTTGTGTGGGTACCCTTTCTCTAGCTAAGCCTGGCTTTATTTATTTTTCTTCCTGTAAAGTTTGATTCTCCAAAGCTTTGAGGTCAGCTTATTTCAACCCCTCAAGAAATGAACTGAACGTGTGTATCTACCACAGTATTTTACTGGTTATTAGGACCAGTCCTATTTGCCCATTTAGGTTTAAGTAAAGGTCTTACAATGTTAATTGACCATTTGCCGTCCCTCACAGAGTTGACAAATGACCTTGGGTTGATTGGCAAACCTTTGATCTTCTGATTTCCATTCCTCTTCTGGCTCATGGCCTTACAGGTAAGCATCCCACGCACTTTCCCTCTGCAGCATTCTTCTCCCCTGGATTGTGCTCTGAAACACTTCAGTGAGTTTAATGTTGGTTTCACCCCACATCCTATAAATCCTTATCAGTGTTCATACCTTCTCCTCAGCCTTTCTTACCTTGTTAAATAGCACCAACAGACCAACAATCCATTTTCAACAGCCACTGAAATTGTACAATCCATGTTCTCATCCAAGGATTATATACCCGTTATACATGTTATCATATGTCATTCATGTTACACATGAGCCAGGCCATGTATAATACTTGGCCTCACCCTACATCCTATAAATTCTTGCCAATGTTCATGCCATTTTAGGTTTATCAGTAAAACTTACTCTGTGGGATAGAAACCAGTGATGGGATTCAAATGTTTTTATTACTGGTTCTGTGGGGGTGGCATGGCTTGGTGGGCGTGGCTTGGTGGGCGTGGCAGGGGAAGGATACTGTAAAATCTCCATTCCCACCCCATTCCAGGGGAAGGTTACTGCAAAATCCCCATTTCCTCCCGATCAGCTGGGACTTGGGAGGCAGAGAATAGATGGGGGCGGGGCCAGTCAGAGGTGGTATTTACCGGTTCACTGAACTACTCAAAATTTCCGCTACCGGTTCTCCAGAACTGGTCAGAACCTGTTGAATACCACCTCTGATAGAAACCAATAGACCAGCAATCCCTGTTCAACAGCTGCTGAAACTGTACAATCCATGAATGAAGGCAAATATATGTGTCCCAGGAGAATGTTGCAAGATTGAATCTCAGTCGGTCACTGGGACCAGAGATCTACTCTTCTGAGCTTTTGGACTCACGCTGGATCCCAACCAGTATTCCAGTAGAGAACTTGAATATGAGTTTTGGGCTAGTCTGTGAGTCGAATGTAATGTAATGCCTTCCTATTCTGCTACTTCTGCTGATCACCGGCTGCCAGCAGTTTGGCAGATCGAATCTCACCAGGCTCAAGGTTGACTCAGCCTTCCATCCTTCCGAGGTCGGTGAAATGAGGACCCAGATTGTTGGGGTCAATAGGCTGACTCTGTAAACTGCTTAGAGAGGGCTGTAAAACTCTGTGAAGTGGTATATAAATCTAAGTGCTATTGCTATTGCTATTGGCTGATTGGTGTGTTGATGGTTGGTGATTGGCTGTTGTTTCCTTATGCTGGCAAGCCCTTGGCTCGTGAGTACTTGATAAGTTGGTGGTAAATCAGCACTCCTGTTAACTGACAAGGGGCCCGTTCCCTGAAGATTTAAAAATAAAAAAAATAAATTTAAAAATAAAAATAAATAAAGATGGGCTCCAGAATGAGTCCGAAAGCTTGGAAGAGTAAACCTCTGGTCCCAGTGACCAACCCAGATTCAATCTTGTACAATCCATGTTAATCATTGTAGCATTTTTATCAGCTGCCATATTTCCTTTACTTAACTACTTCACTGGAGGTTTTCAAAAATAGACTGGACAACCATTTGACTGGCTGGTATAAGGCTACTGCCTTGAGCAGGGAATTGGACTACAATTCAAGGTCCCTTCAAGCCCTACAATTCTATGTTTCTCCCCAGAAAAAGTGATTCTGAGGGTTTTCAAGGGTTCTTCTTCTTCACCCCTTCATATCTGCCATGCTTTCTTTCTATGAGAATGGTATCAGTGGTGGGTTGCCCCCGGTTCGCACCGGTTCTATAGAACCGGTAGTAAAACTGGCGGGAGGCTCCGCCCTCCGACCCCGATGTCATCAGGACGCTTCTGTGCATGCCCCATTGTGCGGCCCCATTGCAAACCGGTAGTAAAGGTAAGTCCCACCCCTGAATGTTATCCTATAAGAAGCTAAACAATCTTCTGTTCCTAGCATGTTACTGGCAACCAAATTGCAATAGTAACTTTGGGCAACTTGTAGTTTCTGCCTGTCCCATTTGGTGTGACAGAATTGACACATCGGAGTCCCACTGATTAAACAATGGGCTCAGGAACCAAGAGCCAGACTGTCATGGACCCTGCCCACTGGAACACCTTCCTCCCTGAGATTTTGGTAGTCTCTATCCTGGCCCTATTGAAATAAATGTCCCAGGTACTGATGAGAGTGGCTGATGGAATCCTGGTCTGATGTTTGGGTTTTTTAACAGGATTGTTGCTTGCTTTCTCCTTCACATTCTTTCTTTTTTTTTTTTTGGTGACATAATTATTTATTTTATTTGAGTCCTTTTTTCGTTAAAGACTTTGCAAGTGGTGTAGAGTGGTAACACATTCTATAAATTTGATAAAGAAGTAAATATTCGGTCTTCCTCCCAGTGCCTTCTCCAGAGTCTATGTGGCCAAGGAGTCGGCATCAAAGCCATGTTGAATGCGTTCTTGTCACATTCCGTATTCCATATTTCATTTTCCACAACGGAAAAACTACCCACCGCTAACACTGCTACATAAGATCCTGAAACTCACCTTTCTTAGTAGCAAGGAGGATGTCAGCTTCCTCAGATCTCAAAAGAACCAGTTATTCTTTTCGTTTTAATTTGAAACTTTTTATTAGACTAGGAAATATAATTTATTGCATAAAAATTAATTTGTTACAATAGGAATGCTAAATTTATTTACAATTCTTAGTGTACAGAATAAACAGAGTGTTTAGAGGATGCTTCCAAACTCTGACCCCTTCCCCGCCCCCCCCCCCCAAAAAACCCAGAAAGCCTCTGGAGGTATAAATATTGAAATAGAAGGAAAAACTAGAGAACGATGAAGGTCACTCTTGAAAAGATAAAAGAAATGTGGGCTTCCTTTCAGCAGAATGGCGGCTCTCCCAATTCTGGAATATCTAGGGCCAACTGATTTGGAGGGCACCAGTTTGGGGAATGTTTCCCTGTTTTGTCATGCTTACACCAGTGTTTCTCAACTTCAGCAATTTTAAGATGTGTGAACTTCAATTCCGGGCTGAGGAATTCTGGGAGCTGAAGTCCACATCTCGTAGAGTTCTGGAGATTCAGAAACACTGTTCTACATTAACAAAAGCAAAGAGAAAGAGGCACTCTACTAACTACTAGAAAAGTCAATATTCATTCCCTTTTCTTGCCATGTCCAGACATTCCTCAATCTATTATACCGAGCTCTCTTTCTCAAGCACACGCCCATTTCCTAGTTCCGACACTAAACACACGCGTATGAATGTGCACACACACGTACATGAATTCAAGAGCAAGGCAGAAGAAGCTCTACAGTCCTTTGGAAGGGCCTGCTGTGGTTGCTTCACACTTTTCATTGTACTCTTTGAATTTCTTTGGCAGGCCAATGCATTCCTATCTTCATATTGGCCCTCAATAAGCAGCCTCTAAGCATACATGTCATTTCTAACTCTTCCCATACAAGTTGACATAAGCAACTAAAATCAGCTTGTAGGACCTCTCCTCTGGATGTCTGCAGAGACATGTTCATGCAACCGGAAAAAAAAATAACAATCGTACTGATGCCTGGTCAAATATTCCCAGATATATTGTATATCGTCTTGAACAAAATTAAGAGAAAAAACAATTTTGGGAGACACAGAGAGAGAGAGAAAAACAGAGAGAGAGAGAGAGAGAGAGAACGGAAGAGAGAGAGCGCAATATATATATGTAAGACACCTGGTCCTTAGAATCTGAGTCTTGGTAGCATACAATTAATGCAGAAGATTTTGTAATGTTTCAATGTTCACCTGTAATGGACACCTGTAAATCCTATAGCACTATGTTTATGTTTATGTTCCTAACCTGATCCCTTAAACCAGCTTTTCCCAACTGCTTCCGAGCATGTTTGCTGGGGATTATGAGGATTGTAGTCCAATACTTTTGGAGGGCACTGGGTTGGGGAGATTGCCTTAATTTGGTTTGCTCAGGGCAGCCCCCAAATAAACAATCCCTTTGCCCAAAGAGATCAAGGTTTAAAGAGCAGCCTCTAGTGTTAAATCCTTGTCAATATCTAATACTTTCCCTCCTACTACCCCGTCTTCGTTCAACTATTTAGCAATAATAAAAAAATTAGATTAAAAGCGAGGACGTACAAAAAGACTGTAACACAGGAAGCAGGATTTCTTTTATACATTTTACTGAGAACGGGATCAATCTCTTTTCCCCCCAACTAGCTGGAAATATCCCATAAGATTAAAAAAAAAAAGCAAAAAAACCCCCACCACAACACATTGCTTTCCACCTACTGCTATAGAGGAAGAAAATGCCTGCAGTCCTTCCCAAATACCTTGTGGTTAAATGACTATAATATTTATATTTAACAGAAACAGTTTTTGTTTTACTACTGAACACAGGAAAGAGGCATTCAGATTATTTCACTTTTTAAAAAAAAGCCCAGCGGCAATTAAGAAAACACAGTTTATCTTTTGGTTCCAAAAATCTGGACATTTAGCCAGATCTATATATTGCATATGTAGATCCCTGATATTTGCCTTATAAAAAAAATAAGAAATTATGACCGACTAATGAATATACAGGACACGCATTTTAAAATACCCAAGTATCAGATGGGTTAAAAGAAACTCCCAATACTGATTTATTTTGATATAGTTTGCCATACTCTTTTAAGATTTCCAAGCTGCAACTGGAAAGTTGTTTTTGCATAAAGTAGTTTGGAGAAATACAGAGTTTGGATCGTGAAATTCTGTCCTTCTAAACTTTATAAATGGCACAAATTCAAAACACACCCTTAAAGACTAGACTAGACAGCAGGGCTGCAAACATTACAGAAATAATTTTCTGTTTGAGGCCAAGAACAGTTGAAGAAAGCAAGAATGTTCTAGATTGCTTCATTCTAGTTCAAATCACTGATTTTAGTGGTTGATTCAGTTGATTCGATGTGATTCAATAATATAAACGGATTTGTAAAACTGTTGAGTCTATTCACAGACTCAAAGACCTTTTGAATCAACAATGGGAACAATTTGGATTCAAGTGTTTTGATTCAATTTTGGAGGCAAATCTAATCTTTCAAGCTGAATCTCTAAATCAAAGCTTTACACAACCTTAGAAGAAAACTTACCTGTAATTTTCAGCGGTGCAAATCCTCCCCAATGATGCTTCCCCCCCCGCCCCACACACACAACCTACCAGTTGTCATTCTTTTGGTGGTAACTCTTCAGATACAAAAATGTATTTTCTGAATTAAAAGTTGAGCTGTATCATTTTTGCGAGAATGAAGGATCTCTAATCGATATTGCTAGATATTGCATCACTTGGAAACAGTTCTAAATCAGACGCCTCTCTCTGTGAAATGTTGCTGTCGTTGCAGCAGCAAATCTAACTTGCTTTCAGCATCTTTTTGGGGGGGGGAGCAAGGATCAAATAAATGAATGAGACATCCTGAGGAACAATTGGTTACCAAGCTATCAAGTAAAGAAATAATCTCTAGTAACAATTCTGCTCCCTGAGAGTGAGGGTCTCCTTCCCCCTTTTGTCCTAGAGTTCATCAATAGCATGTGTAGCTTTTAACAGTCCTCTCCAGCTGGAATTTTCTCCAGCTCCAATAATTAGGAGGGGTACCAGGTTTGGGAAGTCAGGCTAAGGAGAAGGTGGAGAACCTGTGGCTGTTCAGATATCCCATTACTCAAGTTCTTGTAACTCTGACCAGTGTATATATTGGATGGAGTTCATGAAAACTGGTAGGAAACAGCAGTGGGTGTGTGGACACAGGTTCTACTATCCTTAATTTAAGGGCATCATTGAAGCTCAACACCTTCTTGGTACAAAACCTGCTACATCATGTCATTGCTTAAAGTTATTGCTTACAAAGCAGCACTTGTGAATGGGGAAAAGAATTAAGAACGTGGCCAGCATTTGCTCCATACTATGCTGGCAGAAGAGGACAATAGCTGAAGAGGTAGTGGCTATAAGAAAATACCCTGCACCTACGTAGTTCTTGCAACAGCACAGGCTATTGCAAATGGTTGGTTTTTGTTTTTCGTTTTTAAAATAAAAATTAAAAGCAATACACACGCGTTTGCATTAGAGTTTTTACTGCTGGAGTTCGCTTTTTGTATTCCTTCACAATATTCAGTATCTCTGCTAGATTCTTCTGCTGGGAAGATCTGGAAAATGCGGTAGGCAAAAAACACTGGCAAAAGGATAGGTTTATTAACACAGGTCTATATTCAGCTCCTTCCTCACCTATGCCTATTTCCAAATCCCCAGAGCAAATATAGGTAATCCTCGACTTACAACCACGATTGAGCCCAAAATTTATGTCACTAAGTGAGACATTTGTGAGTTTTGCCCCATTTTATGATTTTTTTTCTTACCACTATTGTTAAGGGAATCATTGTAATTGTTAAGTTAGTAACATGGTTGTTAAGTGAATCTGGCTTTTCCCCCATTGACTTTGTTCATCAGAAGGTTGCAAAAGGGGATTCCGTAACTCCGGGAACGCTGCAACTGTCACAAATATGAGTCAGTTGCCAAGTGTCTAAATTTTGATCATGTGACCCTGGGGATGCTACAACGACCGTGTGAAAAGCGGTCCCTTTTTCCAATGCTGTTGTAACCCTGAACGGTCACTAAATGAGCTATTGTAAATCAAGGACTATCTGTATAGAGAACAATTCCTGTTGCTTTAGCAGTCGCTGCCTTTGTTTCCTCCCTCCCTGTGATCATCAGGACTAGCAACCTGAAGGAAAGATCCACCCAAGCTGAAGACTCCTTTGCATGTGGCTTTTTACAGATGTTGTAGACAACTGTGGGATCACCACGGAAAGGAAATTAAAATGCACTGCTTTTCATTTTCCACTCAAAGTGGAGTTGGCATATATTTAATACCAGAACTGTTCATGGATACTTTTTTTTTTTTTTAAAAAAGAACAATTATGTCCTAGAACATCTGCATTATAAAATATCTATATAAGGCACTGCAAAGCATTACCAACTGAAAGAAGAAAACTATCGTAACACCAATATTAGCACTGAGTGAACAAATAATAACCAACCGTTTGGAAATGCACTCTAGAACAGCAGGTGCTGTATTCCAGATATAACACATACATATTTAGGCTTGATTTACATAGTAAGACGTGATTTGGGTTTCTTTGATGGGGTGTGTTGTATGAACCTGGGCTCTGTAGTTTGAATTATGATTAACTGAACCATTCCTTGGTATGTATTCTGAATCAAAGATTCAGTCGCTTGTGTTAGAACTGATTCATTCAAACATAATTCCAGCATGAGCAAATAGACTCCTCTGCTATATTTTTCCCCCAGACTCAAGAACTAGGCAGGAGAAGTCTAGGGACTGAAGATTCTTAATATTTTCTATTCCCCCCCCCAAAAAGAGTAAATATTAGGAATATTTCTTGAGCAATCCTATAACCCCAGTAAACTGATCTTCATCTGAAAAGACTGGGTTTTTCTCATGCCTTTAAAACGAAAACTGACAATTTTAGTTTATCATCTCAATCACTTTCTACTCTTTTTGCCCTAGAACCGTGATGACGAACCGTGATGGCGAAATGGTGCCCATTTCTGTGGGCACGAGAGCCATCACCCTAGGTCAGCTCCACCGTGCATGCACGCACTCCTCCCGCCGGTCAGATGATTTTCAAGTCTCTGCTATGTATGCGGGAGACGTGCGCGTATGCCCATTCCAGTCCGCCCTTCCCAGGAATCTCCACACGGCCCATTTTGGATGCCACGTAAGTACAGGGCTCGAGTGGAGGCTCTGGGAGGGTGAAAAACTGGCCTACAGAAAGTCCAGAAACAGGCCGTTTCCAGCCTCCAGAGGGCCAGGGGAGCCCGTTTTTGCTCTCCTGGAGGCTCCAAGAGAGCTTTTGGAGCCTGTGGAGGGCAAAAAACAGGCCTCCTGGAAGTATCAGTTCAGCGTGCTTTCAGCACCTGAGGAAAAAAAAGGTTAGCTATCACTGACCTAGAATTTGCGGAATACCAGTTAGGTCACCAGTGATGAGGGGTTAAATAAAAATCCATTTAAATGGAAACAAGTGCCTTGCCCTAAAGAACTTTCGCATTGATCTGTTGTTGGGGATAATCAAACAGCCGCCATGTACATTTTCCTTCTTTATGGAATATTCTTTGCCTTAGAATCATACAGTTCTTCAAAACAAAGAAATGGAACCCCTTAAAAGAAATATGTTGTGGAAACGATGGGAAAAAACAGCGATGCTCTTGTCCCCCAAGGCTTTCAATGAAATTCAGGCCAGCACGACTGATGATCTAACTCACGGGTGTCAAAGTCGCTGTGTCACATTGCTGTCACGTGACATATGGTGACATTTTTCCCCTTTGAGGAGCTGAGAGTGGGCGTGGCCTGTGCGTGACGCATCCGGCCCACGGGCTGCCAGTTTGACACCCCTGATTTAACTTGTACTGTAAAGCAGGGGTCTCCAATCTTGGCAACTTTAAGATTTGTGAACTTCAACTCCCAGAATTCCTCAGCCAGCTGGGTGAGGAACTCTGGGAGTTGAAGTCCACAAATCTTAAAGTTGCCAAAGTTGGAAACCCCTGCTCTAAAGCACACCCTCAGGTAGAATGAAGATATGTGTTTTTCTGACACTTATTACATCCTGTTTTTCTACAGAGAAAGCAGTTGCATTGGAATCAAACAAGGCCTGTTCATAAATTTACCGGCTTTGAAGTGATGTTAGGAGTGTAAAATTTCCAATGCTCATTTCTGCAAAATGGTTATTCTGAGGAAAAAAAAAAAAGAAAATGAAAAAGCTCATTTGCTAAGAGCTTCCATTTATTTGGTTCCCTTCAATCTCCGGGAGCAACACAGAACTAGTAATTTTGAGAGTGCCGGGCAGGAATGGCGATGTCAGCACTGTAAATATCTCAAACATGCATTCAAAATATTCCAAAATATCCAACATGCTTCTAACATTATCTTTTAATTGTCTTTGAGATAAAAACCCAGCTTGATCTTCACAAATACATTCTTATAAAATTATTTTCAATCTATCAGCTAGGATCATTGTGAAGAGTTAGTAATTATATTGGACTATAATTTCTTGTCAAGTCAAATCCTTTGCTAGGTATTGATGTTTATTTGCCTCATTCCATCTCTCAGGCATCTTTCCTCTCTGCACAACAGCATTAATTGTGTTTTGCAAAGGTTGCAAGAGTCCATCATCAAAACATTTATAATAAGAAGCCAATAATTCATCTGGTTTTTCTGCACTTTTCCAGGTTTAATCTTTTTTATAGCTTCAGAAGCCTCTCTACAATTAATCATTTGTGGCCACTGGGAAGAATGTGCCCAAAGAGAATTAAGCACTCTTCTCAGGTACTAATAAAAATACATGTCACTATGCTTAACAATAGAATTGTGCAGTGGTGACATCCATTTTTTTTTTTACTACCGGTTCTGTGGGCGTGGCTTGATGGGCGTGGCTTGGTGGGCATGGCAGGGGAAGGATACTGCAAAATCTCCATTCCCATCCTACTCCAGGGGAAGGATACTGCAAAATCTCCATTCCCATCCCATCCCAAGAGAAGGATACTGCAAAATCTCCATTCTCACCCCACTCTGGGGCCAGCCAGAGGTGGTATTTGCTGGTTCTTCGAACTACTCAAAATTTCCGCTACCGGTTCTCCAAACTGCTCAAAATTTCTGCTACCGGTTATCCAGAACCTGTCAGAACCTGCTGGATTTCACCCCTGGAATTATGTATGTTTTCATTAACATAGACAGTATCTCAATTGATGGCCACTGTATTTTCTGCACAATAACGTTTTGGTTTAGAAATCATGGGGACTAAAATAACATAAATGCCAAGATGTTCAGGACATGGTATAGGGCAGTACAAAACGTGCTGCTGAAATCACCAACAAAATTAAATGTGTGTACGTCCACACCATGCACAAATAGCCTTCAATGCAGTAGTAGGAGTCTGTGTTGCTTCTAGGACCTTACTAACATGCTTGGCAAAGAGCCCTTTCTGAATGCTTTGCATTGCCTTAATACATTGTGTTTGTTTGGGAGAATTACATTTTATTTGGGAGCAATTCTCAGCCCATGTTATGTACACATTCAGGCTCGAAGAAGGTTTAAAAGAATTGTATTTTCATCAGCCTGCTGCTATCTCAGCTTTGCAAATTTGTATGAGAAAGGATAGAGTGCCTGGTTAGCAAACCTACCCATGAGGCAAGAGTGTTCCACATGAAATAACATACAATTTTGCCTACTTGGGATACAAATGCTGCTTGAGAAAAGGTCAAGAACATTGATCGCAATCTCTCTTCTTCTAAGGTTCAGCTACTTTTCCTGGGTTCCTGGCACCCTCACAATATAATATAAATTCTGAAAATGGCCAAGATCTCACGAGACGTCGAGCATTCTCACCTCAAGATTTTGCAAAGACCATAAATGAAAAAGTTAAGATTTATTTATTTATTCAATTTATATCTTGCCCTTCTCCTAGTGGACTTAGGGCGGTGCACAGTCAGAACTAACACACATACCAATACAAAATTTAAAATTATTAAAAGAATTATATAACTGTGGCCCAAAATTTAAAACATTGAAAACTAAAACCCATTTGACAATTTAAAAAGCTAAAAAAGGCTAAAAAAAAAAGGGGGGGGGGTTTCATGCCAGCCCTGCTTGATGGAAAAGAAAAGTTTTTAGGGCACGGCGAAAAACCCGGAGATCCGATATCCTTCGTATCTCCGGGGGCAAATCGTTCCAGAGGGCAGGAGCCGCCACAGAGAAGGCTCTCCCCCTGGGGGTCGCCAGCCGACATTGCCTGGCTGACAGCACCCTGAGGAGTCCCTCTCTGTGGAAGCGTACTGGTTGGTGGGAGGCTATTGGAGGCAGAAGGTGGTCCTGCAAATACCATATCATAAAAGATATCATAAAATACCTCTAATGTGAGAACACTGAGGCCCCGGGAGGGTGTGATGTCCTTGTGAATTTTCAGCCATTTTAAATAGGGGATATTAACTTTTCTGTCAAGCAAGCTAGAACTGAAGTGCACTTCTGGGATAGATCTTAGGAAGAGGGAAAGATGCAAGCAGCTGTTTGCAGCACATGCTGGAATTCATTACGAGAGAGAGAGAGAAAGAGAGAGAGAGAAAGAAAGAAAGAAAGAAAGAAAGAAAGAAAGAAAGAAAAAGAAAGAAAGAAGCTGGCTCAAAGAAGTACACATATAAAATGGAAAGGTTCCTGTGAGAGACTACGCTGAGGCTGAGAGAGAAGGAGAAGCAGCTCTGGAGAAGCAACAACGGGAAAACTCATTATAGGCTTATCAAATAAATGTACCCTTAGTGTATAACACAGATGTCCTGAGATAAAGAAACCCAAAAGCCCTGATCTTTTTAATGAACTTATTAATAAGTGGGGAACTTGATGGCTTGTACCTCAGTTCTCAAGATTCTGTACTATAGCCTCTTGGCATAAAAATTCAATTAAAAGAGGTTTGTTTCCTTGATCACCCTCTTCTGTTAAAGGGATTGACGTGCCCTACTCCCTAATTTACTCAATGCCACACATATGTTAAATAGTTAAATAATCAGTGCTTTTAAAAATGAGAGGTTGAGGAACCAAACACCTATGCCTTGCATCACTGTGGTCACATGGTTGCACGCAGTGGTGGGTTTCAAATTTTTTTACTACCGGTTCTGTGGGCGTGGCATGGCTTGGTGGGTGTGGCAGGGAAAGGATACTGCAAAATCCCCATTTCTTCCCGATTAGCTGGGACTCGGGAGGAAGAGAATAAAAGGGGGCAGGGCCAGTCAGAGATGGCATTTACCGGTTCTCCGAACTACTCAAAATGTCCGCTACCGGTTCTCCAGAACTGTTCAGAACCTGCTGAAACCCACTACTAGTTGCACGTAGATAGAAGTCCTTCCTCATGACCATCTTGTAGCCTTTTCTATTATCATCCAACCTTTTATTGTTGTGCCAAAATAACAGTCATGAAGGGAGGCTTGATATCATTTGGCTGAGTGATGCTATGAAAACACTTTAAATCAGGGGTCTCCAACCTTGGCAACTTTAAGACTTGTGGGCTTCAACTCCCAGAGTTCCTCAGCCAGCTTTGCTGGCTGAGGAACTCTGGGACTTGAAGTCCACAAGTCTTAAAATTGCCAAGATTGGAGACCCCTGATTTAAATCACTAGTGGAAAAATGGCCAGATTCAGTGCATGCCAGGGAGAAGCAGTCACGTTTTCCCATATACAGGTAGTCCTTGACTTACAACCATTCATTTTAGAGACCATTCAAAGTTACAACGGCACTGAAAAAACTGACTCACACTTATATGCTGCCTACCCACAGGTATGTGATCAAAATTTGGGTGCTTAGTGATTGGCATGTATTTGCCATCTACCCATGTCTACCCCATTGGCATGTATTTGCCACCTACTTGCCATTGACAAGTAAAATCAATGTTGGGGGGGGGGGAGAGCCAGATTCGCTGAACAACTGCATGATTCACTTAACATCTGTGGCCATAAAAGGTCATAAAGGTGGATGTAGCTCACTTAACAACTGCCTTGCTTAGCAGTTGTGAAAATTTGGATCTCAATGGTGGTTGTAAATTGAGGGCTACCTGACTTGTGTTTTGAGTCAAAGAATTACCTCTCAGTCACAATGAATTAAAGGGTATAAAAGCAAATGAGGGGCTGTTTTACTTGCATCCTACTTTTCAGAAGCACCTTATAAAAAAATCAGAGCAAAAGACATTTTTGCATTGATTCCTCAGTGCTCCCCTCATTTACTTCAGCAGCTACAACCTAACCTCCCTTCTAAAGGTGTACCATGGTTAACTTTAGCTACTGGGAATAAATTCCACACAGATTTCCTACTGAATTGACATTCCCGCAGCAACCTTCATATCTCAACAGATCTCAATACAAGCCATGTAAAAAAAAAAAAACCCACAAAACCCTAAAAGCATCAACTTCACACGATAAAAAGAACGTTATCTGGAATATTTGCAAATCCTTCAGTCGGCAAACACTGTAACCACAGAAGAGGAAAGATATGTTTGTGATAATGATCGGATTCTGCTTAAAAGTTCAAATTCACTCAGTACTACCACTTGTCTCAATGTCCAAAATACATCCCAAAGAGCTTTCATTTAAATGGGTAGCTTTACCGTTTGCCCTTTTTTTGCGCACATTCTATCCAAATAAGCTGGTTTGTGTGTGAGCGTTACAGTTTTATCAACTTTCTGGAGATTGGAGAAACTGGAGAGAGATTGGACAACCACTTGTCTGAAATGGTATCGGGTCTCCTGCTCGAGCAGGGTTTGGACCAGAAGATCTCCAGTCCCTTCCAACTCTGTTATTCTATGGGAGTGTATTCTCATACAGACATTGGGCTATGATGGAATGTGTTAGCACAGGCCTCTTTAAATAGTTCAACTTATTCCCCAAATCATTCAGACATAAGGCTGCAAAAATACTTTTGCATTTAAGGTTTCTATCATTCCCTTTTGACATGGCTAGTTAAAAAGAGCTTTAGAACACAGCTGAGAAAACCATATTTTTAGGCTGTACCTGTACAGTCGTACCTCGGTATTTGACGTTAATTGGTTCAATGTGTAGTAAGAACTACGAGTGCCAAACAAACCAGGTGACTCATCATGTGACCCTGGGAAAAATTTTCTGTCTGTCCTTTTTCCTATATCAGATACCTTTCCAGCATGGCTGACTTTCTGTTTGCTCTCTGCGGCTGTCCCACTCTTTCTTTTGCAGCACGCCAAATACCAAAGAAACTACGAGTACTGGGGCAACATTTTTTTGGCATCAAAATGCATCGAGTGCCAAATTCGACAAATTTTGAAGCAGTCAAATACCGAGGTACCACTAAACTGTATATCAAGGACAATTGAATTTTAGCTCCCCGTATAGAATGGATGTTATATAAAGGCCATACAATGTAAAACATTTTTAGACAAATGGAGCTACTGTGATACTAGCCAGAGTGTTATTTCAGTTGGACCATCAAAAGAACTGAATTCAGAGGAAAATAAATGCCACAAAGCAGGCAGTGAGTTGAGACATAACCGAAATAAGATTATACTTGTTTTGAGGGCTGGGAAGAATACACAATGTGTTGGTCTTTCCAGAAAGCTCTAAATAAAACCTTCCAAATCTGTTTACTCCAAAATGTCTCATTATTGTAGGCCTTTACATCTGGCCCCACATTACAGCTACATTTTCAAAAGTCAGTTTGTTATGAGTGGGTTGCTAGCTTGTTCCCACACTCTGGCAATCTTGTTACTATGGTGAACTATAATAATAATAATAAAAAATTAAACACCATGTGAAAAAGGACACAATTTGTCCTTTCAGACCCTCATTTTTTCTCTAATCCTATCAGCAATCCTACCTCACCAAGCTTCAGAGATGAACACATACTGTATTTTTCGGACTATAAGACCCACCTAAATTTAGAAGAGGAGAACAACAAAAAATTGGCCTCCGTGCGCCCCATTTTTGGGCCTTTTCCAGCATTTTTGGGGCCCATTTTCAAGGCTTGTTTCAGCCCATTTCTGGGGCTTTTTGCGGCCTGTTTTTGGAGCTTTTTTCGGCCCATTTTTCAGCTTTTTTGGCCCATTTTCGAGGCTTTTTGGGGAGCTTTTTTGGCCTGTTTTCGAGGCTTTTTTCAGCTCATTTTTGGGGCTTTTTTCAGCCCGTTTTTGGGGCTTTTTTGGCCTGTTTGTGAGGCTTTCTTTGGCCCGTTTTTGAGGCTTTTGGGGGGGCTTTTTTTGGCCTGTTTTCGAGGCTTTTTTCAGCTCATTTTTGGGGCTTTTTTCAGCCCGTTTTGGGGGCTTTTTTGGCCTGTTTGTGAGGCTTTCTTTGGCCCGTTTTTGAGGCTTTTTTCGGCCCATTTTTTCAGAAAAAATGGGCCAAAAAAGCCTTGAAAACGGGCTGAAAAAAATCTCAAAAACGGGCTGAAAAAAGGCCTGAAAAAGGCCAAAAACAACCTGAAAACATGTGGAGGCAAAAAAACAGCCGGAGGGGGAGGGGGGTGGGCTTCAGCAATATTCGGTCTGTAAGACACACAGACATTTTCACCCGCTTTTGGGAGACAAAAAAGTGCATTTTATAGTCCAAAAATACGGTATATCATGGGTGTCAAACTAACTGCATCATGTTGCCAAGACGTGATGTTTTGCAACGTTTTCCCCATTCGCGGAGCTGGGGTGAGTGTGGCCTACATGTGACGCATCCAGCCTGTGGGCCGCCAGTTTGACACCCCTCACATACATTGACCATTTTTAAATTTACCGCCAAAAGTCTCTCTTTCTCTCTTTCTCTCTCTCTCTTTCTCTTTGAGTGCCAAGATATTCTTGCTCTCACATAGATGAAAGATTCTTAATATATATTTATATATATATATATATATATTTTAAAAAAAGGATGCATCCAAGGATCTGGATAATACATTTACTTGCGTTTCCTAAGAAACGGATTTCCATTTTTTTCCCTTGTACGTGTGTGTATTTTAAGCTGTTGGAAGCGTCTGACAGGAGTTGTCGTTACTAAATTGTACTCAACTCTTCAAAGCATAAACGCCAGAAAAGAAGAAATAAGAGCAAAGTAGGGAATGGGAAAAGAGAAAGTCAAAAAGAGATCAACAAAGAACCAAACAAATTAACAGCCCAGATTCCAGCAGCCCTCATAAATAAGCCACACAAGAGACAACAGAGATTTGGAGAAGACACTGCTGCCTGAGGCTGTGGTCACCATTAGCAATGATGCATTGCTTTCAAGCTGTAATCCAAAGGCTGTGAGGAATAGGAGGAAGGAGTCTTTAACACTTGGATTGCTTGTAAACTCCGCAATTTCTAAGGCTGATTGTGATTTCAGGAGGGAGGAGTATGAGAAGGAGAAGGAACCTGAGTTGAATCCTTCAGCGCCTTGGCTCTGCTCCTTCTTTGCAACTGTTTCCCACTGGTTCCAAAGAGCTTTTTTTCTCTTTAAGTTTTTTTTTCCTGTCCCTCTCTTACTCAATCCTCCACGTGGCTGGAAGTCTCCAACAGCTGCATCAACACTCTCCTTCTGTTGCCATGACAACCAGCATCTCACTCTTGCCCATCTCTTCCAAGGCACTAGCCAGAGTGTTAAGATCTCCATCGTCTTGATGTTGAGCTTCCCATAAGTCCAGGATCACCCCCGTTGGGCTGGCTTTGGTGGCAAAGAAATTTAGGTACCTAAATAAGATAGAGAGTAGGAGAGCTTATAAATATCAACTTTGACCTTCAGCATCAATCTTCAATATTATTGAAATATTCTGTTCTGAAGCCATTGTTCACATAAGCAGACTAGCACCCTGATTAAATCCATACCGCCATGAAACCAGAGCCCTGAAATCGTAATTATTTTCAGGACCAAAGTGGTTTTTGTAAGAAGGCCAGTGGAGAAAAATATGAGACTATAAAATAAAAATATTAAGGACCAAGGAAAAATCATGGGGATGAAATGTTTTATTTAAGCATCCCCTGTCAATAAATCAGCTAAAACATAACAACTGCATCATACTGCCTTTAGGATTTATAAACATTATTTCAAGGAACGTATGAAATAATTCTTCATATACATCTAGGACTCCAGGTAAACGTTGTTCAAGTGAAAGCACAGCCCAATAATATAAATAAATTGCTTTAGAATTCAGTAGGATTTATTTCCAAGCAATTGTAACTTTGGGCTGGTGATGATGATTTAGGTTTATCTAGCCATCCATCTCACAAACCAACTCTGGTGACTGATACAGCAAAAAATATCATATGATAAAAATAAAATAACAAAAATAATAAAAGCTAAGTAACGATGGGCAACCAAAGGTAAATGCATTCACACACCTTATAAGCTCAGCTAATTTATTAACCGATTTCTATGTTTAAGTTCCTATTTTTTTCCTTTTATTATTACAGGCAAGCTGACAAAAATATATATATTTAAAGCCATAATAATATGAAGAATGCAAAATGGGAAAAGAATATTATATAGTGTTTCTGCCCAATTCTACTACTCTTAGATTCTCTGAGAACGGATTTTATTATGTAGGAGTGTATTTTCAGAGTTTCCATTCTGTACATCCAGTAGGGGTCTGTTCTAGTTTGTAAAGTGTAAAACATGATATCCATAAATGGCAATGGTGTTAAAACTTCCATTACAACTGCACCTCACTCGTACAACTGTTCAACTATAGAGCAATTGAATAAAGTTCAACCAACAATTTAAAAAAGAATAAGAAAGCCCTGATGATCTCCAAATTGACTTTAAAACATTTCCTGAAACATTTGACTGCAAAAAAAGTTGATTTGAGGCTAAAAATACTAGAGTGTAGGCTTCAGGTGAATATTATGGGAAGGACATTCCATTGCCAAGAAGGTTATTACCGAACCCAGGTAGCCATCTGCTGAACATACAAGAGACCCTTTCTTGATGTTGTAGCGGGTCCAGATTGATAAATATTAAAAGAGATATTATCACAGGTAATCTGGATGTGAATTGTTTAGAACCTTATAGTTTTAAGACCAGCCTTTGAAGATTAAACATAGATAATCTTGTTCAAGAGGGACTATTGAACTTAATCTACCTTTTCTGCCTTTGGACCCTGTTTCACCGAAAAATAAGACCCAACCGGAAAATAAGTCCTAGCATGATTTTTCAGGATGCTCGTAATATAAGCCCTACCCCCAAAATAAGTCCCAGATAAGATTGTCAGCCAAATGGATGCATTTAGTACTGTATTTCCCCCCAAAATAAGACCTAACCAGAAAGTAAGCCCTAATGCATTTTTTTGGAGCAAAAATTAATATAAGACCCAGTCTTATTTTGGGGGAAACACGGTGGTAGTTCTATTTATGTCTTAGAGGCTGCCTGACCTCAGATATCTTATGGCAGCCCACACTTTAAAAAAGGAGGGGAAAATGAAAGCAAAAAATAAAAACTGCACATCTTGGAGAACTAACCATATATATCAAAAGAAAAAGGACCTTACAGGTGCCATAACTACACCAAGCCCAGGGAGAATGCCCAGGTATTCAAACATCTCCAGAACATCATCAAAGTTGGATCCATTTGTATCTCTGTTTCTAATCAAAGTGGTTATGTTGACCATAGCTTCTTGGCCTACTAAAATGTCCAAGGAGATTCTCAGTCATCCAGGCCATGGTTGTCCCAAGGGTGCTTTTTCAAAAGGCAACTAGACTTTGTTTTTCCTTGAAAAACATGCTTCTCATCTGAGAACTTGGATGAGAAGCGAAATGTCTTCAAGGATATACAAAGTCCAGTTGCTTTTTGGAAAAGCACCTTTGGGTCTTGGCCTACTAGTAAAACTCCACCAGTGACTTTATAAACCCCTTCAGTATTGTAGGCAAGAATTCTGATATTGGCAAAATGGGTAAAAGCAATGTAGGTGGCTATTCATCATAAGCTATTCATCACATCATATCATTAAGCCAAATTACGGCATCTAAATGAATTGGTTCTCAACAGTGCAAGTTAGGGGCTTAAATGACCAAACAACTTCAAAGAATACAATGAATGCAAATTAACTAACTTCCTTGGCTGGTTTAATTCCTGTGGGGCAATCAAAGCATTGAAGTAAAACTCACCGATCCATGGAAAGCTTTTGGGCAAGGAGCCGCCAGTCATTCCCTCTAGAGTTAGGAGCATCAAGACTGTTGCAGATTTTCTGCCGTATGGACAGAGGAATCTTGAAGGCGTGTGGTCCAAGCTGGGTTGTCATGGCACCGCCAGCGTAGGACCGCAAGGCATCAAAGGAGCTGGAGTTCTTTGAAATTTGAAATTTTTATTAGTTTACCAAAATAAAAAACACGAAGAAAAATGAAAACAATGGGAAAGTAAGGGAGGGAAACAGGAAGAGGAAAAAGTGTAGAGGAAAACAGGAAAAAGAAAGAAAAGCATTGACTTCTGACTCTTTTTAGTAGAATAGGATAATAACATACAGTCTCAATTTTTTACTTTTATATAGTTCTATGCACAAAAATGGAAAGATACTTTAATTCCTACAACGGCTGACTGGTTGCAAAAGCTAATGAAGTTAGCAGAGGTGGCTAAATTGACTGCTTTAATTAAAGAAAAGAATATAGATAACTTTGTTTCCACTTGGAAACTGCTTCTGGACTTTGTGCTTGAGGTGGACCAAATAAATAAATAAATAAATAAAACGGTGACTTTGGATTTTGCTGATTAGATAAATTTGTTGTTATGGAAATAATTAGTATATATTATTATGTAAAAGGAAGTGGAGCTCTTATAACAAAACAAAATGGGAGGCAGTGATTAATTGGATAAAGATGGCAATTTTTAAAAACATGATAAGCTCCATTTTATCATTTATGGATCCCAAACTGTCTCATAATCTCTCAAGATCAATGAGAGCCATGATCCATAACATGTGCTAGAAAAAACAAATAATATTCTCAGGCCACAATTGGTCTGCCTTCTGGCACTTTCAAGAAGGATATTGAAAGATTCACTATAACCAGAAACCACATACTGTATTTGCTGGGAGGCATATATACATATGTGCATACAACAAATGTTTCTATTTTGGTTTTTAGTCACTGAAACAATGGACAAACGTCTAGAGAAGTAACACAAGAAAAGTTTAAAGGCCCATATCCAGTGGTGGACTGCAACTAGTTTAAGAACCGGTTCTATGATGCACTAACGCACTTGAGTGCAGCGTTCAAAATACAGCAATTTGAAGCTCAGCTGCTTAACTTCTAAGGCAGCCCCAGTCAGTAGAACAGCGGAGGTGTGGAAATCAGCTGGGCCCCGTGAATCAGCTGAGCCAGAAAGAAGAAAATATAGGACAGGATAGGGCGGGTGCAGGTGGGTGGGGCTATCTGATGGTTGGAACTACCGGTTTGCTAGAACCGGTCCAAACCGGCAGCAGCCCACCGCTGCCCATATCAGCTTCATGTGTGAAAATGGTCCCATCTTGTTTCGTTGCAACCAGTACATAATAGTATTGGAGCTGGCTTCTACTGGCTTGTGAGTACTGATGTTTACATTTTCTGGAATTTTGCAAGCCTGTTCAGAGGAGAACTGAGCCAGGATTCCCAGTATGCTGATCAGCTGTTTGGTGGCCAGCAACAGCAATGAAGCCGGCAGAATTGGTTGTTAAATATTTGCCAGCACAACACACCCTCTAACTACATTAGCTGCGGCTTTGCTCCTGCCACAGAACAAAATTTTGATTTTTTTTGTTTTGTTTGTTTGCCATGTACTAGGCAAACAAAGTCAGAAGCATTTGAAAGGGAAAAAAAAAAGCAGTCAGTAAAACGCGCTAGGAAAACTACCAAATGCTAAAAACCAAAATAATAGGAACGTGAAGGGTATCATGTCTTAAAAATAAATGGTGATCTTCACAGCACCATCAAATTATCCTGCCTCAGTGAGTGCAGAAGGAAACAGCTATCTAATAATGCCATGCATGGCTGAACTATAATGGGCCTTCGAGATTAGGACAGGAATCTCAAATTAGCCTGCAGGGGGAAGGGAGGTTGGTTGGTTGGTTTTGAAATGTTTTCAATAATGCACTTCCTACCACAACTTTAATAGGAAATACAAATCTGTATGTAACTGGCTAAACACCAATGATCTCAGAAGTACAGGAAGGCTTCAGGGCTGAGATTTAAATAGTTACTACCCTCTTCTTGGTTCTTGAGCTTTCCGAAAAAGTTTCAGCAAAAATACTTTGTCCAGAATTAAAATAAAAACACTGAAATGGATATTTAAAATTTCCAACAGGTTGTGTGAGCCAGATACACAAGCAAGAAGAGTTACATGAAAGAACAGGCTATATTGTTAATATCCAGTAGAATAGGGATGGATGTATCAAAGAGATGTTAGCAGACAATAAGAAATACGATTTTCTTTAACTGCCCATATAATAGTAATGATATTTGGAACAGCAGAAGTGGAAGTGAGTCGTGGCTGAAATTAAACATTAGAGCAGTGTTTGTCAATATTGGTAAATTTAAGTTGTGTGGACTCCAACTCCTAAAATTCCCTAACTAGAATGCTGACTACGGAATTGTGGGAATTGAAATCCATTCATCTTAAAGTTGAGAACTGCTGCATTAGAGGAACCTAACATGAACATTAGCGCATATTTTACCGATTGTATCTGGCCAATATAATGTTTCAGAGAAACTACTAGGCCAGGAGTGAAATATTCTGAAGTCTGCTACCAGTTCACTTCGCTACCTGTTTGCTGTGCATGCGCATGCGTGGTGCGTGCCAAACTCGCGCTTTGCACACAGGCGCATCGCAGGTGCTACCGCGCAGCACTGATAAAGGAGGATTATGAAGCCTTTTCTAAGGTAAGTAGAACAGCAGGGGGGGGAAACAGCTGTGCCGCACGATTTAGATTCACTAGAAAGCAGGATAATATAAATCACGCGGCACAGCTGATCATTGGAAATACCGGTTTGTCTGAACTGGTAGCATTTTTTTTACTACCGCTTTGCCCGAACCTGTAGCTTTTATTACTACCGGTTCAGGCAAACCGGTCCAAACCAGTAGCATTTCACCCCTGTGCTAGGCCCATTATTAAATATCCTGTTCCTTTTGTCTCTTTCATTCATTCATTTGCTTTTCTTATCCGAGTTCCCCTTGCTTACCTCTCCAAGTGTAATATGTAATTGAAATATCTGCCCTTCTCCTTCAACTTGCCGAACACAGATTTTGCAAGTAAGTTCAGCAGTAGCTGGGCTGTATCTCTCAAGACTGAAGGTGCAGTGTAGTGCTCTCTGACTACCACTCCAAATGTGATAGAAAGGGATTTCCTGAAGGAAATAGAAAAGTAACAGAAAAGATGAACAAATGTGTGCCACAACATGTCACCACTCTGGAAATTTACAGATGGGTCCTTTAAAAAAAAAAAAAAACCAGACCCTAAACCAAAACAATCCTGTGTATTTTCTCTTCATATCAAATTCCAGGCAAGCAGAAGCAAAGAACAAGGTTTAGAGCAGTGGTGAAATTCAGCTGGTTCTCTATGGCTCGGGGTGAAGTGGTAGCGCAGGTGGCGGGAGGCTCTGCCCACCTGCCCGGATGTCATCATGTCCTGTCATCAAGGCTCTGCGCATGCGTGGAGGAGGTGCACGTGACAGGGGTGGGTTCTACTTACCTCCACTTCCGGTTTGCAACAGGAGCGCGTGTGTGCGCTTCTGTGCATGCACAAATCATTCATGATCATGTCCGGGAGAGTGGGCGGAGCCTCCTGCCATCATTATTACCGGTTTGCAAGAACCAGACCGAACCGGGAGCAACCCACCACTGGCGTGCGCTCACATTTGCGAACCGGTAGCAAAGGTAAGTGAATTTCACCCGTGGTTTAGAGTCTTTATATGGTAGTTTGATTGAAGGGCTCTGTCTTGTTTACTAGATGCTAAGTGATTGCTTACTTGTGGGCTCCCCAGTGATAACTGACAGTGGTCACTGTAGAGAATACTGTGTTGAATAAGGTAAGTGTTTGATATAAGTCAATTGGGCTGCTCTGAGCTACAGAGGAGAAATTTCCAGATTGGTTTCAGCTGGAATTCACAACCCAGTTTTACAGGATGAAGAAGCTTGGCATGGCACATCCTTTATTGCATTTATATGGCATTGGGGTGGGGCACTTACATTCATACTTGTCTTCCTTCCAAGTAATTATAGAACATGCATCTTAGTTGTACGGGAGAGTGGAGAAGCAAAGGGACAAGATGGAATTATGAAACATGGAGGAAGGAAAGGATGTGGCAGGCATGTCAGTTGAAGTCTTCTGAGATAATCAGTAAATATATATATTTCTAATCTTGCCAATGTACAAGATTAAAAACTTGTCAGGATCTTTGGCAGTGCCTAAAACTGAAAGTGACTAACAGAATAATAGAATTGGAAGAGACCTTAGAAGTTTTCTAGTCCAATCCCCTGCTTTAGCAAGAAACTCTATATAATTTCAGACAAACGGTTCTCCAATCTCTTCTTAAAAACTTCCAGCGCTGGAGCATCCATAACTTCTGGAGGCAAGTCATTCCACTGGCTAATTGTTCTAACTGTCAGGAAATTTCTCCTTGGTTCTAAGTTGGTTCTCTCCTTGATTAGTTTCCATCCGTTGCTTCTTGTCCTGCCTTCAGGTGCTTTGGAGCAAGGGTTTCCAACCTTGGCAACTTTACGACTTGTGGACTTCAACTCCCAGAATTCCTCAGTCAGCTGGCTGAGGAATACTGGGAGTTGAAGCATGGGTGAAATCCAAAATTTTTCCCTACCGGTTCTGTGGGCGTGGCTTGGTGGGCGTGGCAGGGGAAGGATATTGCAAAATCTCGATTCCCACCCCGCTCTGGGGCCAGCCAGAGGTGGCATTTGCTGGTTCTCCAAACTACTCAAAATTTCTGTTACTGGTTCTCTAGAACCTGTTAGAACCTGCTGGATTTCACCCCTGAGTTGAAGTCTACAAGTCGTAAAGTTGCCAAGGGTGGAAACCCCTGCTTTGGAAAATAGCTTGACTCCCTCTTCTTTGTGGCAGACCCTTAGATATTGGAACATTCAGAGGTGGGTTCTACTTATCTTTACTACTGGTTCGCAACGGGATCGTGCGCGCTCGCTCGCTTCATTCGCGCATGCGCAGATCGCCAATGATGACATCTGGGGCAGTGGGAGGGGCCTCCCACCGGTTTTACTACCGGTTCTTGCGAACCAGTCCGAACCGGGGGCAATACCCACCACTTTCCAAGCATGAGTCTCACCGACTGTTTTTAGCAACATTTATTGAGATGAATGGGATGAGGTTATGAGAATCTCAGCAACTCTTTCCCACTTAAATCCAAGATATTTGCAGGTGAAGAAGTTTTTCTGACATTCTTTCTATGATACAGCAGGAAGACAAGTCTCTTTACTAATAATGATGGAGATTGCAACTGGCTGTTTACATAATGGCTTTCTGGGTGTTCATGTTCCTGAGAACCATCTACTAAAAGACTCCTATGAGTCACTTTGGAAAACGAAATGTGTTAATGAATGTATTTTTAGAGCAGTGGGAAAATTTTGCAAAGCCATCAGGAAGGTTGATTTCAAAGGAGGCCCTTTGATGTGATGGCGATCTCAGCTTTGGAAGCCATATTAGGCCGGAAGCTTCGATGCTGCTACCTTCTCATGTGTGGGAAAGTAGGAGGGGGGTTTAGTAGAGGGGTTGTCTGTAGACTTAATAGCATTCTTCCTGTGGGTCAAGGTCAGGGCGATCCGGCATCTGGAGAAGGAGTGGTCAGAGTGCTGAGTCGAGATGGGACGGACGTTGATTGGAGCATGTGATCGACTGAGGAGTGAGGGGATGGTTTTGGGGTTTTTGATTTACTGAGGGAAAATCCGGACCTCTCAGATTCGGGTTTTCCCAGATGTGCTAGTTTACCTATTCTAGTAAACAGAACTTTGAAAAATGTTGCTTCAGAGTCTTTACTTGGAGTTGGGGTTTTTCTGGAACGCTGACCGGTGAACCTTTTCGGCCCTGAGTGCCAAAAAGGGAGAGTGCGTGTGCGGTCATCTGGGCCACAACCCAGAATAGGAGCTGCCTATTGCCCGACAATAAACTTCCGGTTTCCGGCACATGCATGTGTGCTGGCCAACCAGTCCTCCAGGTTTCTGGTGCAAATGCACGCGTGACAATCAGCTGGCTGGCGTGCATGATCACGCAGGAAAATGGAAGACCAACTTTTCCAGTTTCCGGCACTGCCGCACGCACAAAGGCCCACTGATCGTCGTGCATGCATGCATGTCCACTGATCGTCGTGCACTCATGCCCTCGTCACCTCCCGCCTGGACTATTGTAATGCTCTCTACATGGGGCTCCCCTTGAGGAGCACCCGGAGGCTCCAACTGGCGCAGAGTGCGGCCGCGCGGGTGGTAATGGGAGCGACATGGCGCTCCCATGTAACAGCTCTCCTGCGCGAGCTGCACTGGCTCCTGGTGGTCTTCCGGGTGCGCTTCAAGGTTTTGGTTACCACCTTTAAAGCGCTCCATGGCTTAGGGCCTGGTTATTTACGGGACCGCCTACTACCACCAATAGCCTCCCACTGGCCAGTACGCTCTCATAGAGAGGGACTCCTCCGGGTGCCGTCAGCCAAACAGTGTCGACTGGCGGCCCCTAGGGGGAGAGCCTTCTCTGTGGGGGCACCTACCATCTGGAATGAGCTCCCCCCGGAGATACGGAGGATCCCGGATCTGCGCTCCTTCCGCTGTGCTGTGAAGACCTTTTTATTCCATCAAGCGGGCTTGGCCTGATCTCTTCCCTTTTTAAATATGTAAATTTTAATCTGTTTTTAAATTATTGGGGTATTTTAATTTGTCTGGGCCAAAAAGTTTAATTTGATTTTATCGGGTTTTTAAATTTTGTGTATTTATGTATTTTATTGTTGGCTGTTCACCGCCCTGAGTCCTTCGGGAGTAGGGCGGTATACAAATCAAATTAAAAAAAAAAAATGTCAGAAATCTGGAATAGGAACGGGTGGTGCTGTGCGTGCCAGGCGACATGGCTCTGGGTGCCACTTTGGGCACGTGTCAGGGATGAAATCCTGCAGGTTCTGACAGGTTCTGGAGAACCAGTAGCGGAAATTTTAAGTAGTTTGGAGAACCGGTAAATACCTCTGGCTGGCCCAGAGTGGGGTGGGAATGGAGATTTTGCAGTATCCTTCCCCCAGGAGTGGGGAAGGAATGGGGATTTTTGCAGTATCCTTCCCCTGGAGTGGAATGGGAATGGAGATTTTGCAGTATCTTTCCCCTGCCACGCCCACCAAGCCATGCCCACCAAGCCACGCCATGCTCACCAAACCACACCCACAGAACCGTAGTTAAAAAAAATTTGGATTTCACCACTGGCACACGTGCCATAGGCTCGCCATCACGGCCCTATGGAATCAGAATCTTAGTCTGTTGTTCAAGTGACAGGTAAAGCACTCACCTGATATTTGGCTAGGAGTTTGCTCCTCCAAAGTGAATGAGGGATGTCATGAACTGAGAGGCGCAAATTGTGATAACTGTCCTTAAACAGTAGAGGCTTGGGCTCTTCTAACAGATAGCCGCCAAGAGTCCTTTCTATTTCAAGCACTTCCTATGGGACAAGCAAAACAAAAGCAAAAACACCGAAAAGTAAAAAAGAAAGCAATTTAATTGGGAAAGTGACACAAAATAGGTGAGACAGAGAAGGGACATGAAATGGACTGCAGTTCATGACAGCTGGTGTATAAATATACCCTGTAATAGCCTTCCTCAGAGGCATCTTCCAGATAGGCAGTTCCCAGAACTTCCGTCTAACAAGGCCAAACTAACCTTCAAAGTTTGGGAAATCCTGTTCCAACTGAGACAGGAGATGCCAGGTTGAAGAGAGCTGATGTATGTGACTCTTTGTATTTCTAGGTTTTCCAGTTTGAGTTTCCATGCTTGTTGGAGTATTTGATACATGTGAATTTCCAGCAGTCTACAAAATGCATCTTGATATCTCTTTGAATAAGTCAATAAATGTTTGAGCAAGTTAACAGCAAGGTCTCTTTCTCTCTCTAAGACATGGGTGTCAAACTCAAGGCCTTGGTAGTACAGGGGTTTAAGACACCCTGTTATTAAGCTGGTTATTAAGATCAGCTGCCTGCAATTACTGCGGGTTCGAATCTCGCCAAGGCTCAAGATTGACTCAGCCTTCCATCCTTTCTAAGGTAGGTGAAATGAGGACCCAGTTTGTGGGGGCAATAAGCTGACTTTGTATAAATATACAAAAGGATGAAGGCTATTGCTGAGCACATTGTAAGCCGCCCTGAGTCTTCGGAGAAGGGCGGCATATAAATCAAATTTAAAAAAAAAAAAAAAAAAGGCCCGGGGTGTGGGGTGCTTAGATCTGGCCCATGGAGCCACCCTGGAACCAGCGAAGGAGTGGCCTGCGGTGCCTCTGCCAGTGAAAATGGAGTTCGGAAGGACCGCACTGGCAGAGGGTTGCAGGAGGCAGTCACAGCCGAAAACGGAGCTCAGGAGCCCGTTTTCTTTGGCAGAGCGCTTGGGCCACCACAGGCGTCCCTGACATGAGTGATGCCAAGCTGGCCATGTCCACTCTGGCCACGCCCCCTCCATTCCCTCCCCAAAGTCAAACACAACCCTGATGCGGCCCTCAATGAAATCGAGTTTGACACCCCTGCTCTAAGAGTACTTGACTTTGCCTATCTTGGGCACCAGGTATCCCTTAATATTTTGCAATCTTTTCTAATGCTCTAAAGCAGAGCTCTTCAAACTTGGCAACTTTAAGACTGGTGGACTTCAACTCCCAGAATTCTCCAGCCAGCCCTGCTGGCTGCGGAATTCTGAGAATTGAAGTCCACCAGTTTTAAAAGTTGCCAAGTTTGGAGTGCCCTGCTCTAAAGCCTGTCAAACGTGCAGATGCTAAATTTAACTCAATCCCATCCAGCTATACTAGTATGCCATGCCCTCATGTGCCATAACTCAAACCAAACCAATGTTCACTTGGGAACATCAATAATCTCATTACGACTTATTTATTTCAGCTCATTTACATAGTCTTCTTCATAATGCAGTTTTCTCCCTTCCCTAAAAATAATAATAAAAAATAGCAATAATGAAAGCACCCATGTTATATTTGCAACCTTCACAACGTTATCCTGATCAAAGTTTTATTCGGGGAGCGAACAGGTAGAGCTCACTGCCTGAAGGCATTCACCTCCATTCCTCGTATATAACCATTACCACCTTCGATTTCTTGAGCCATGTCCTTTATTAAAAATGGAAAAAGATAATTTCCAGAGTCCTTTTTTTAAAAAAAAAGCTATTTTAACCTGGGGGTTGGGATGGGAGTGGAGAGGTTGAGTGCCAATTGTGACATCAAGGTTAAAACGCAGAACACAATAACGCCCGAAATACCAGCTTGGTGTGTTGATTGCTGGAACTAATCACTCTGGTTGGTAGATGGAGGCAGATGGAGATTTATACTTCATTAAGAATGATAGGTCACTTTCATTAGGCATGCAAAGTGATGCTAACGTTATTGATAGGCTTTGAAAATAACTTGACAATAGGTATTTTCAGAGGAATAGCAACTAAGCAGTTTCTGGTGGTTTCTTCATAACTGGCCTTTACACTTTGATCACAAAGAAAACTCGGCTATATTAAAAATCACAAGAAAACCTATTCTGGACTTGTTTAACTTGTGACTTGCTATCAAGGGCAGACTGGGTCATATACAAATGCAAATCAGAATGTGTGTTCCTTGGTTCCATAGCCTTCAGATCACCTCTTGACATTGGAAGCTGGAAGGGGATGTTAAAATGATAAATGATGCCATTACATTAATTAGATGAAGACCTTATAGAGAAAAAACCCATATTTAGGCCAGAACCTGACCAAATCAAGACAGACTGGCAGTGGCCATCAGACAGGTCAGGCTAGTGACTTCCTCACGGTCATACAATTTGACATCTTTTATCCAAAGACTGATGTGAAATCTTCTGCAGGCCAAGAATGTGCTTGACACACCATTAAGTGGTTATTTACCAACTTACACAGGGATTATGAATCATTTTTTTTATATTTCTCTTGAACCCTGAAAAGTAGGGAATTAAAGTGCAACTGAAAGATCATAAAGGTAAAGGTTCCCCTCGCACATATGTGCTAGTCATTCCTGACTCCAGGGGGTGGTGCTCATCTCCGTTTCAAAGCCGAAGAGCCAGCGCTGTCCGAAGACGTCTCCGTGGTCATGTGGCTGGCATGACTAAATGCCAAAGGCGCACGGAACGCTGTTACCTTCCCACCTATTTTTCTACTTGCATTTTTTTAACGTGCTTTCGAACTTCTAGGTTGGTAGAAGCTGGGACAAGTAATGGGAGCTCACCCCATTACGCGTTAATACTAGGGATTCGAACCACTGAACTGCTGACCTTTCGATCAACAAGCTCAGTGTCTTAGCCACTGAGCCACTGCGTCCCTCCTTATGATGAAAGATCATAATAAGTAGCTAATTCAGTTTTCCTGAACAGATACAATCAGATATACAGTTTACTACATCCAAAATTGCCATCCATCAGAGAGCATTTGGTCATGATGTCAGAAGTTCGCAAAAGCTGATCAAATAACCCCGGGACACTGCAACCATCATAAATATGAACCAGTTGCCAAGGAGCTGAATTTTGATCATGTGACCATGGAGATGCGGCAATGGTGGTAAGTATGAAAAATGGTCATAAGTCACTTTTTTTCAGTGCCATTGTAACTTGGAATGATCACTAAATTTATTTGTTTTAATTTATTTGTTTTAATTTGTATACCGCCCTTCTCCAGCTGACTGTTCCAAATGAACTGTTGTAAGTGGAGAACTACCTGTATGCAATGTAGATTATGAAAGGTTCTTATCCTAAGTCAAAGGCAATGGAATAATGTGATTTTCAGCGCTTGTCTATGACTTTGATGACTTAAGAAATATTTTAAACAGGAAAATTCATCTCCTTTCTCAAATTTTCCTTGGTTGAAGAGCCTCTAGCTAAGATTCTGTGCAGTTCGGAGAACCCCCAAATCCCACTCTTGGCTGGCCCCGCCCACCCCACCCCTCCCAGGAGTCTCCACACAGCCCGTTTTGGATGAGGTAAGTGCAGGGCATGTGCGGAGGCTCGGGGAAGGCGAAAAACAGGCCTACCGGAATTATGGCAAGGCCAGAAACGGGAGGCCGTTTTCGCCCTCCTGGAGGCTCGAGGAAAGCCTCAGGAGGCCGACTAGGCCACACCCACCATGGCTATGCTAACCCAGCAACTGGACAGAGAACCCCTTGCTAAAATGTTTGATTAGTAATAATAGGAAAAATGTATTTGCCGTGCAAAAAACTATGAAAAACTAAGAGTTACTTTTTCTTATAATCTTCAAACTAGGACACAAAATAGGTCCTGCAATACTTCCTTTCTCCTCCTGGGAGCTTCATGGAAAATGTCAGGGCTGATCCCTAAGGAATGGGTTAAAGGAACTTATTATTGAAACTAAACTCTGGGTCACTTTTCAACTCATTGCATCAGGCTGTTTTGTTCCCCTGAGTCACTACTTTTCTAAGTCACACTGCATGCTTGGATTATCAGCAAGACTTCTTTGGGGCAGAGAAGTCTAAAATAAGTACAAACGAGAGAGCTGGACAAGAAGTACTAAGCAACCAATTTTCTTGAATAAGTTATTATAGCTTTTTTTTAAAAAATATGGGAAAGCTAAGCATATAGAAGTAGGAAACAAAGACAAAAGCGTTTCTAAAAGGGGCAGGTATTTAAAGATGAAAATTCAAAAATGGATAATCTTTCGATCACCACTTTAATTGTTTGCATATGTAACATTATGCAAACTCAATGCATTTCTATGGAACACAAGAATATACGTAGAGAAATCCAGCAACTTTTACACATGATGAACTAATCTTTAGTTTATGGGACACATCGTCCCCTTCTCCGGTCCTAATGAAAATGCACAAAGAAATTTAGAACATGTATTAGGAACTTAAATTCTTGTGCATTTCAGGAGGTAAGGGTGGTTCAGATATAAATCTATTTTTATTATTTGATGTAATTTAAATGAAGTCTTATGCAAAATTTCCCAGATCTAATACTGTCTACCTCCTCCATTACAAATGTATGACCTAATCCTTGATCATTGGCCATACAGATTGGGATGAGTCCAGTGAAACAAAGAATGACAATAGACTGAGGAAGTTGGTCTAATAACTGAAGGTCCTGTTTTGAAGACTTTTGGGTCTGGAAGCTCTAATAATTATATCCACCTCTATTTCTCTCATTGAAGGACATACATAGATATATCAATTATTATTATTAGCGTATGGCACTATTATAGTAGCCAGGAGACCCCAATGCTATTGCAAAGTACTAAGTACCTACGGCTTGCCAAGGTACCAACCCTATTATAGGAAATGCGCTCTTCCCAAGATGTGCCACAGGAGGGCAAGCCAGCTTTACATCACAGAGAAAGATGAGCGGCTTTTCCTTCAGCTTCACCCAAGGGCTCCACCCTTCCTGGAGCTGCCTTGCAAGCAGTGGTACAACCGGGAATGTTCAGAGCCATCAGGAATCTGCCTACCTGCACAGAGCACCAGCTCGTCTCCCCATCAATGTGCTACCTATTTTATCTACTCGCATAGAACATGCTTTCGAACAGCAAGGTGGGTATAAACTGAGGCAAGTGATGGGAGCTCATCCCACCACCCACTTGCTAGGACTCAAACCGCCAGAGCTGCGACCATCTCCATCTTCATTAAACCATTAAGCCACCGCGCCTTATAGATATACCAATGGAAAATAGCTCAATTGGTAAAACTTTGTGTTGATCTTGTAGGCATCTACATTTCAACTTCTGCAATGTGATTGCCTGGCTGCTGGTGAAATTTAATAGTGGATGATAAGCCAAGGCAAAGATGATTAAAGCGCAATTCCAATTACACCATTGCTGCTTTGATCCACAAAACCATATGAGATACATTTGTGATTTTCCCCCCCTTGTAATTATACATATGTCAGGTCTCCGTTAAAGCCGTACGGAGCAAACATCACTTTGCAGAGTCTAAGATAAGCAACTCATCATTCAATGTCATGAAGGAAAAATGCCCTCTATGGTCTGAGGATTTTCTTAATAGGATCACAAATATGTTCTGCAATCACTTTCCATAACTCAGTGTCCTCTAGGTGAGTTGTCATAAAATTCATATCGCACCCAGACAGCTTAGGCAATGGACTAGGAAATCTGGAATTACAATCCAATACGTTGGGAGAACCCCCAGATGGAGGAGGCCTTGCTAAAATCTTCATTAATCTGTTTGTGTATGTGCAAGAAAAGTATGAATTATTTATTGATAGGACAGAGGGCAGGGAAGGGGAAAGAAGGAAGAACCTCAGCTAGGCATTACCTTTAAAGCATCAGGTGTGTCCTCCAAGCAATATACTTTGAGATTGTATTCCAATGAAGTACAGAGGGTGGGAGCAAAGATGGCCAGCTGCAGTCTCTTGATGGCTGACCTAGAATAGGATTCTCCCACCAGGACGTATGTTCCAAGCTGTTCTAGCAGGATATGGCAACACTTCGGTTCCAGCTGGCAGTAACAAGGTGTGTTTAAAGTCTCTTCGTCTAGCGTCACAACTTCCTGGAGGAGGAAAAGAGGGCAAGAAGGGATTAAAAACATTGTAAGTCCCACCTGGAGGCCCATTTTAAGGAGTACCTACTGAAAAATTTGCCTCCCCAATTATGAGAGCTGTACAAGTTGTGTTCTTTAAACATAGAAATGACTGAATGCGATAAGAAAAGCTAAGATGAATACTTAATTTTGGAGTTAAGACACTTTGCTGATTGACATGTCCTATATTTTGGAGACTGCAGTTCACATTCGCAAATGTGAGCGCGCACGCCTCCTCCACACATGCGCAGAGCAGTGGTGGGTTGCTTCCGGTTTGCACCGGTTCAGGAGAACCGGTAGTAGCGGTGGCGGGAGGCTCCGCCCACCTGCCCGGAAGTCATCAAATACGCTCTGCGCATGTACAGAAGTAGCACGGGTGTGAGCGAACCGGTAGCAAAGGTAAGTAAAACCCACCACTGGCGCAGAGTCTTCTGCGCATGCGCAGAGGGTCAAAAACAGGACGTGATGACATCCAGGCGGATGGGGGGAGCCTCCCGCCGCTACTGGATCGTGTGAACCGGATAGAGCTGGATGAATTTCACCACTGCTGCAGTTGATTAAACTCACTTTGCAAAATGTGGTCTGTAATGTTTGGAAGGGTTATGTAGGAGTTTCCATCATTCTTACATAAATTTGACCTGCTGTGCCAGGAATATTAATATTACTAAATACATTGGTTTTAATTCTATTACACAATATTACACTTTCTAGCCACACTGAATACTGTTGTGTAGAATAGAAATGCTGGTCTTTTCTGAGTTTGCTTCCCCAGATGTGATAGGACTACAATCACCTTCATCCAGTGGTGGGATTCAAATAATTTAACAACCGGTTCTTTGCCCTAATGACTGGCTGGGTGGGCGTGGCCATGGTGGGTGTGGCCAGGGGGTATGACAGGCAGCAATCGGCCTCTTGCACCCCCTGGGAGCAAAAAAGGGCCACCGGGGGGGCACCCCCCACGCCCCATTTTGACCCTAATAGGCCTCCCTGCAGCCTCCTGGGAACCAAAGCGGGATGCGGGGGACTTCTGGAAGGGGAGGGGTGGGGCCAGCCAGTAATTTAACAACCGGTTCCGCCAAAGTGGTGCGAACCGGTTGAATCCCACCACTGCCTTCATCCCTAAATATTGACGATGCTGGCTGAGGCGGTAGAGGACTGTTTTCTTCATAACTACAGGGGATCTAGAATTAGGAATAAAATTGCTAAATACTAAAGAGGTGTTTTTTTAAAGAAGTAAAGATGATTAAAAATAGTTATTTGAATATTGAAAAATAACTATAAAATAATGCTTTACAATGTGAAAATAAATCTTCACTATCCAATAGTATAGGGTTTACTACATGAGCAGGGAGTTGGATAGAAGATCTGCAAGATGCCTTCCAGCTCTGTTATTCTGTCAAATAATTGAATTGCTCCACAGATGGATAAGCAACATATACTCTCCCTTTTTATGACCCTCTAATCCCTTAATTATTCAGGGCAGAGTTGGGAGGGGCGAGAACTGGATGGAGCTCAGTATTTACTGGCCGGATGCCCTTCCTGATGCCATGCAGAGTTCGCAGCAGATATTTTTTTTTTTGTGCTCTAGGAGAGAAATACCTGCCGCTACTGAGGATTGAACTCTCAACCTCCTGAGTGGAAGATGAGTATCTTCACCACTAGGCCACCATGCTGCTTGGATAAGCAACATACATTGAACACTTGGGATTATAACCTCTTCTATAAGACTTCACTTCAATATCATCATCATCATCAGCAGCAGCAGCAGCAATAGAACTTAGACTTATATAGCACTTCATAGTGTTTTTACAGACCTCTCTTAGCGGTTTACAGAGTCAGCCTATTGCCCACAATAATCTGGTCCCTCATTTTACCGACCTCGGAAGGATGGAAGGCTGAGTCAACCTTGAGTCGGTGAGATTTGAACTGCCGAACTGCAGCTAGCAGTCAGCTGAAGTAGCATGCAGTGCTGCACTCTAACCACTGCACCACCTCGGCTCTTTATCATCACCATCACCATCACCACCATCATCATCATGTACTTCTCTGGTTAATTCAACTTACCTCCCAGTGTCCTTGGTGGGACTGGGTCTTCAACTGCAACATCCAGTCTGGGGAAATGACCTCTGCACAATGTGGAACAGTCAAGATGACTGGGCGGCATAAGAGCAGCCCCGTAGGACCACAGGTCACTCTGGGACTCAGTACTGTCTGTGTGCCTTCAGAGGGAAAGCTAGAAAGGACAAACACAAGATACTTTTGTTGGCTCCGTGGAACTCTGCTTGCAGAGTAATCGGCTTAGAAACGCAAAAGGATGTCTGAGACAATGGAACTCCATATTGCCGTGATGGCAAACCTATGGCACTCGTACCGGAAATAGCACACAGAGCCATCTCTCTGGGTGCGCCAGCCGTCACCTGTTGCTCTTCTGGGTTCTGGCGCACACATGCACACCAGCCAGCTGGTCTTCACGCTCGCGGGAGCTCCGGAAAGTGGAAGAGCAGCTCCCTGGTGCACATGCGCACACCTGGAAGCTGAGCTTCCGGTTTCTGGCGTGTGCATGCACGCCGGCCAGCTGGTCTTTGTGCGCCAGAAACCGGAAGACCCGGTGACCGGCACGCATGCATTTGCTGGAAGTTCTGCTTCTCGGTGCGCACATGTGCACAGGGGAACTGCTCTTCCGGTTTCTGGTGCTCCCGCGTGTGCACGCCAGGGAGCTGCTCTTCCGGTTTCTGGCACTTCTGCACGTGCGTGCTGGGAAGCTGCTCTTCCGGTTTCCAGCACTCCCCCATACGCATGTAGTCCCACTCCCGTTTCATCATCCGGTGCTGAAAAAAATTGTCAACAGTGCCATATTCTTTAGCAGGAACAAGACAGAGTGGAGTACTGAAGTTAATGCATACCGTGCTGCTGCTGAAATTCACAACTGTTAACAAATGTAACATTCTGTTATTTTCAAAGTGTGAAATATTCTTTTTCTTGAACCATCATAATATTTAAGTGAATAAATCATTGTTATTTTTCCTTGTCCTGAATCATTTTTCTCGTCTTTATCCCAAGCACTTTTCTGACCTAATTTGCTGAATACATGTGGCCCCATAGTGCTTAGCTCACCCCAGCCCACAGGGTTGTTGTTGTTGTTGTAAAAATAGGAGGAAGGTGTATTGGATATGTTTGCTGCTTTGAGTTATTTGTAAAAATAATAAAGGTGGGATACAAAAAAATAATAATTAATAATGTCAGCCTAAACTCAACTCAGAAAGTCAGAATCCTATGATTTCAGTAAGGCGCTGGTAGCTTTTTCCGTTTAGATCAGAGGTGGGTTTCAGCAGGTTCTGACCAGTTCTGGAGAACCGGTAGTGGAAATTTTGAATAGTTTGGAGAACCGGTAGTAAAAATTCTGACTGGCCCCGACCCCATCTATTCTCTGCCTCCCAAGTCCCAGCTGATTGGGAGGAAATGGTGATTTTGCAGTATCCTTCCCCTGGAGTGGGGAGGGAATGGAGATTTTACAGTAACCTTCCCCTGGATTGGGGAGGGAATGGAGATTTTACAGTATCCTTCCTCTGCCATGCCCAGCAAGCCACGCCCAGCAAGCCATGCCATGCCCACCAAGCCACGCCCACAGAACCGGTACTAAAAATTCTGACTGGCCCCGCCCCCATCTATTCTCTGCCTCCCAGGTCCCAGCTGATCGGGAGGAAATGGGGATTTTGTGGTAACTTTCCCCTGGACTGGGGTGGGAATGAAGATTTTACAGTACTCTTCCCCTGCCACGCCCACCAAGCCATGCCACGCCCACCAAGCCACACCCACAGAACCGGTAGTAAAAAAATTTGAAATCCACCACTAGTTTAGATGTATATGTTACCAACTGCAGGCCATGCTATGAGAGTTGGTTCATTACATTTGGAAGACACATAGTCAGGAAAGGGTGTTTTTAAGCAATCTAACTGTAGCTACGGTTCTTGGCTGGAAATTTAGAAGAAGTAGTATGAGCAGAATATGTCTAACAGCCACAGGACCGTGCAACCAGTTATCGAGGGGATTAAGTTATCTGCACTTTTAATTTCTTCTGTTAGGAGTTGGAATTGAGTAAGATAATTTTGAATATTGAGACTCACATGCAAGAAAATTGCCTTGAATCTAGTTTGGCATGCTAATATTTGAAGATAAATGCACGTATGAAGATGAGGAAGACTGTTCTAAAATAATATAATAAAAAGAAATCTTAGCTGGATATCCTGTAATTGGATATCACTTTTAGGCTCAGGGAGGTCAGAGTAAAAAAAAAAAAAAGACAAGATACATGATCTAGTCTACTTACAGAATATTTTCTGCTTTGTTGATCATCAGATACATTTCATAGAACTTCCCCTGAGGAATTGCTCCATGTGGCACTAACAGACTCACACCTACAAAAGAAAAAAAAAAAAGGAATAAATGAAATAATGGAGAACATTTCCTAGAGCGTCACTCTATGTCTATTTCTCTGAAGCTAAATGATATAATTCTTAATTCCATAGAATGCTTTATACAGCCTCTCCTATCTTCTGTTTTTTTCATAATTAATATCTGATGGCTCTGTTCACCCTCCTGAATTGGGCTGCAGGAAAGAAGTCAGGATGAGTTGCAACTGACCCATCCTACAATCACTGTATCCCCCAACAAACCTCCAAGCAAGTTCATAATCTGGTTTTTTTTAGCTATCATCTTCTTATGGGGAACTATGTCTAATTATTCTGAAGAAATGAATATGGCTTAACAATGTTTTTAGTAGCTACATCTTTGATGGTGACTATAGACACTACCCTAATTATCTTGTAAGAATGATGCCTTGGTATAAATATTGTTATCATAGCATTTCAACCGTTTACACCATCATTTATTTTTTCCAATCTATTTGAAAGAAAATCCATGGAATGGAGAAAGCTATTTTTAACAGTCTGGCAGTCAAAGATCTTTTATTGAAATTCTTGTAATAACTTACAATAGTGGCCAAAATTGTGGAAACCTTTTGGGAAAAGTGTATTTTTGAGCTTTGATAGTGGCTAATAACACCACTGTTTTTTGGAGTTTCAAGATAATCATATTCCACTGCTGGAATGGCCTGGGAATAGCCCAGACCTTAACCCAATTGAAAATCTATGGAGCTGACCAACTAAAGAAACTTGTTAGTCAGAAGCGACCCAACAATAAACAATAAAACAGAAGCAATAATTCAATCTTGGTTTCACATTATAACAGCTGCAGAACTAAAAGACTTGGTTCACTCTATGGGAAGACATTGTAAGGCCGTAATTCATGCTAAAGGTTACCCAACTAAGTGGTAACTGACATGGTGATAATTTTTGTATAGCTCATTTTTTCTATCATGATAATTTTTGTATATCTCGTTTTTTCTACGTGTTTTACTTTTCTTCTTTATACTGTAACTGCTATTTTAATAGCAAATCCTTCACAAACGTTATTGCATTACATTCTTGATTAAATTATCTTTCCATTGATATATAATTTTATGGTACTACTCCCCAAAAAAGTGGTGTTATTAGCTAGTTTTAGAAAATACACTTTTCCCAAAAGGTTTCCACAATTTTGGCCACTACTGTAAATAATCCCAACAACTGTATTCTCAGTGTCTGTCTGAGGTTAATAATGGGCTACTTTGAACTACACATCCCATAAAAAAAGATGGAGGTATACTATGGGGGAAAGTGTTTTATCTCTGAATTCCAAAGAAATTGCTGCTCTTGATACAGGTTCATTAGAACACCAGGAGACCTCTTTGATTTCATATGTCAGCAAAAATAGAATAGAATAAAATGCTAATTTCCAGAAAAGGAAACTGTAATTCAAAGTAAGACTTCCAAGTATACTAGTAATACAGGTAGTCCTTGACTTACAATCACAACGGAGCCTAAAAGTTCCATTGCTAAGTGGAACATTTGTTAGGTGAGTTTTGCCTCATTTTACAACCTTTTTTTTGCCATAGATGTTAAGTGAATTGGTGTAGTTGTTAAGTTAGTGACATGCTTCTTAAGTGAACTTGTCTTCCCCATTGACTGCTTGTCAGAAAGTCAATGGGGCAAAAGGGGATCACATGACCCCAGGATACTGCAACCGTCATAAATATGAACCAGTTGCCAAGCTCCTGAATTTTGATCACGTGATCATGGGGATGCTGCAATGGTCATTAAATGTGAAAAATGGTTGTGTCCCTTTTCTTCAGTGCTGTTATAACTTTGAAGGGTCATTAAACGAATGGTTATAAGTCAAGGACTACCGGTATAGCAACGATTCAATTGGACTCAAAGACCTCAGTGGAGTGTATTAGCTGTTTAGAGCTGTCCATGGTTCTGAAATTCAAGGAGACCACCGGGAATCAGCTTGAAATCCTGAATCTCTGGAATCTCATTGACAAGGTACAAGAGGAACTGTGGAATGAGCTTAAACGAGCTGTTAAGGATGACCATGAAAACAGTCCTCCAAAGATAAAGATACAGAAGAAGTAAAACTAGATGCCAGAATAAACTGTGGAAATTGCACAAAAGAGAAGAGAAGCCAAAGACTTATGCATGCAGACTCCTAAGAATACTGTGGACAGCCCAGAAAACAAATGGATCGACAAAGAAATCAAATCAAACCAGAGTTCTCATAAGAGACACAAATGACCAGGCTCAAATTATCTTACTTCAGATACATTATGCAAAAACCTGGTACTCTAAAGAAGGCTCTAACACCGAGAAAGATGGAAGGAAAGAGGATGACCAGCAGCAAAGTGGCTGGACTTGGTTACACTGGCAATGGGTACACCTTTGGAAGTCTTGTTGAGGATTGGCACTGACTTAACGTAATGAACAGTTTTTCCCCGAATGCCATCACTCTGCTAAACAAATAATTCCCTCAACACTGTCAAATTATTTACTAAGTCTGCACTACTATTTAATCTTCTCATCGTTCCCATCACCCATCTCCTTCCACTTATGACTGTATGACTGTAACTTTATTGCTTGTATCCTTACGATTTATATTGATATTGTTCCTGATTGCTTATTTGTACCCTATGACTATCATTAAGTGTTGTACGTTATGATTCTTGATGAACATATCTTTTCTTTTATGTACACTGAGAGCATATGCACCAAGACAAATTCCTTGTGTGTCCAATCACACTTGGCCAATAAAAAATTCTATCCTATCCTATCCTATCCTATCCTATCCTATCCTATCCTATCCTATCCTATTCTATTCTATTCTATTCTATTCTATTCTATTCTATTCTATTCTATTCTATTCTATTCCATTCCATTCCATTCTATTCTATTGGTGGGCACAGTGGCCTAGCGGTTAAGACATTGGGCTGTTGACCAGATGGTCGGCAGTTCAAGACCCAAGTACTGCATGATGTGGTGAGCTCCTGTTCTTGCCCCAGCTTCTGCCAACGTAGCAGCTTGAAAGTATGCAAATGCGAATAGATAAATAGGTACCACTTTGGTGGGAAGGTAACAGTGTTCTGTGTGCCTTGGCATATAGTCATGCCAGCCACATGACCACAGACGCATCTTTGGACAACTTTGGCTCCCTCAGCTAGGAAACAAAGATGACCACTGTCCCTTAGAGTCACACATGACTGGGCAGAGGAAACCTTATAACCGACTTAATGTCCCATAATCAATCAATTTATGGTTCTGAAATCGCCTGTTCTGCTATTCTCTCGGACTGTGACTTCCTCACTGGGCTGAGTGTTCATCTTGTAAAAAGTGTACTGTGTTTTCCCCAAAATAAGACCCTGTCTTATTTTTTAGGCACCAGGACTTATTTTTTGGGAGGGGGGAGGTGTCGTCCACTGACTTACCTTACTTGCACATGTCATTCCTGGCCTCCTTTTCACTGTCAGAGGCCTTCAAGAACTTCTTCGGCTGGCAAGGCCAGCAAGGCTTTCCTGAACGCCTCTGTAGCTAATAACAGAGCTCCGGATCAATCCGGAGCTCTGTTATCGGCTACAGAGGCCTTCAGGAAAACCTTGCCGGCTGCAGAAGAAATAGGCCGAGGTGTGCGAGGACTGGCTGCAACTGTCTGAAGGTAAGTTGAAGGGAAGCTCCCCCTCATCTCCACCCTAGCTTAATTTACCCTGGAGATGGCGGGGTCTTAATTAGGGCTTATTTTGGGGGTAGGGTTTATATTGGGCACATGTAAAAATCAAGCTAGGGCTTACTTTTGGAGTAGGTTGTATTTTCGGGGAAACACGGTATTCCTTACCTGTTCCAGGGATGATGAGCCTTCCTCCCAGGCTGCCGAATGTCCCTGTGGCACTATTCCCAGGATCTCGAGGCAGAGTCAGAAGCTGCTGGGAGCCCATGCTTTTGTTTCTTAGGTTCATGAAATGGTTATCCCTGTGGCTGTCTCCGGGAAAGGTGCCTGGGGGCATGACTCCCAACAGGTCTGCTCCTTCATGCATCCCAGTGGAGGAGGATGCTGTGGAGGAATTATACACTTTGATCTTGAGATTAGGGAGCGGATCAAGCAATGGAGAGTTGGTCATGGGGATCTTGTCAGAGGAATCTTGCAAGGCATACATAGGACCACGATATACACCGGCATTGGCAGTTAGATCAGGCTGCACTGAAGGGTGGAGCAACTGGGGGGTATCTGAAAATGAAGGCAGGGAAATGTTTAATAGCCTGTAAGCATTTTCAATAAAGGGAAATGTAATATAATAAGAAAGCACACATTGAATTAACCGCAACTATTTTCATCTTGGTAACGAGTTGAAAAAAAAAAGCCTAAATAGTAAATCAAAACTGAACCTTGATTACCACTGCTATGGACATTAATAAATGTGTTGCCATAAAACAGCGAAGAGTAGAAAGGGCGATGTTTTTACCTGCAGCTTTTGCGTTGATCAGTTAAACAAGCTACTAAATATTCAGCTGTATATCTGTTAACTTTATGCATTTCATAGAATTTATGCCAACAGCATACTCAAGCATATGTTTCATAAAATACTAAAACACCTAATTCGTATCGTATAATATCTCTCAGACACAGAAAACGTAGCAGCATTCCTTAGAATCTTTAAATGCAAACATATTGATCATGTCAGAAATTTTTGGGGACTTGATTCCTTTTCACCAGATGGAATCTGAATCTGATGCAATCAACAGGTCTGCAGTTATTTACTGTATGCTGGCCTTTTTCTAATCTGGTGCCTTCCAGATATATTAGGTTACATTTTCCTTTATCATGTTAGCTACGATCAGTGGTGGGATTCAAATAATTTAACAACCGGTTCTCTGCCCTAATGATCGGCTGGGTGGTTTGGCCATGGTGGGCATGGCCAAGGGGTGTGACAGGCAGTACTCGGCCTCCTGCACCCCCCTTGGAGCAAAAAGAGGCTGGGGGGGCTGCCACGTCCACCACGCCCCATTTTGGGCCTAGTAGGCCTCCCTGCCGTCTTCTGGAAGCAAAAACAGGCTGTGGGGGTGTTAACAACTGATTCGCCCGAACCGGCTGAATCCCACCACTGGCTATGATGAAAGGGACTTCAGTCTAACATACTTGGGACATCAGGTTGAAAAGCGTTATTTCATTTCATATTTACAGCGCCATGAGGTGTTTTTTTTTCCCTGTAGCAATACCACAAATTTCTCCTAGGAAAAACCGATACATAGAAAAAAAGAGGCATTTTATCTATTAAAATGTATCCAAGGAAGTTGGCATTACAGCAATGTAAGGTGAACAGGTCTGCCAATGAGATGGGTAGAGAAAGTTGTCTCATAATCATATGAAACCATGGACATTTTTACTTAACAGGATCCTCCCCCGCCCCCTCCCCTATTTTATTTAACCTCTTTTGTTAATACTCTTACTGTTTTAATGGAAACTGTATTGTGTAAAGAAATTAAGCACATTCACCCCAGGTTGAAAAAAAGAAGAACAGCGGCCATCAGTTTAGGGGTGGGTTCTAAATTTTTTTACTACTGGTTCTGTGGGCGTGGCTTATTTTGTGGGCATGGCTTGATGGTCATGTGACAATTATTTAGGATTTAGCAGAGATACTGGTCTACCAGGCTTTTAACTGCTTGCAGAGCTGTACCAATCTACCCATTTATTTTTTGCAGGCACTAATCTACTCATGTATTTTTGCAGACACTGGTCTACTCATTTGTTTTCTTTTACCACTGATGAGCTGTAGGACGGCCCTTTGAAGCCCCGCAGCAAGAGTTTAAACAGTTTTTTTCCCTCTAGTCATCAGCTGGGACTCAGGAGGCAGCAATAGATTGGGGGTGGGGCCAAATAAAAGGTAAGAATAACGCGGGGGGTGGGGGAGCACGGGGGGGGGGCAGAACCGGTTCGGTGACCTCATATTGTCAGCGCTACCGGCTCGGGAGAATTGGGCCAAACCGGGAGGAACCCACCACTGCATCAGTTCAAATCTCAGATTTGACCTCTGTCTGTCTGGCTAAGAAGGTTCACCAATACACAGAAGGTACAAAAACACATGAGGCAAACTTCAAAGCTGAACAAGCTGAATCTTACCGTTTCTGGAAGTTTTGAAATTAACTGGGTGGAAGCCTCCCGTTAATGCAGCAGAGGAGTCAGTTATGTCCGTGTCGAAATCCCGACAGTTTCGCCTATAAACAACCAGCCCAACAGCCATCAAGATAACAATGAAGACGAAAATGGCCACCACTATGCCAGCATACAAAGCCACATCGCCTGATGCCTCCAGTACTGGGAGGAGAGAGAGAGAGAGAGATTAATTAGAGTTGTCACTTTCCCTGTGCTCAGTTTCTAATTTAAAAACTTTCAATTAAACATAAGGATCAATGTCCCCAAAGGTGCTTTTTCCAAAAGGCCAAAAAAATCAAGAAAGTCCAGTTGCCTTTTAGAAAAACCACCTTCGGGATGATTGTGACCTGGATGATTGAGAATCTCCATAGACGTAAGGATCAAAGCCAAAAGATTCAAAATCAGTTACCATATTTTTCGGAGTATAAGACGCACCTTTTTCCCTCCTAAAAGGGGGTGAAAATTTGGGTGCGTCTTATACACCGAATGTAGCCCCGCCCACCCACTGGCCCCCACCCTTTGGCCTCTGCCTCCCAGCAATTTACCTCCTTGCAGCAAGCAGCAAGAAGAAACAGCCCATTTCAGCTTCAGCACAGCCTGATTAGCACAAGTTGATTGTTGTACGAACAGGCTGAAGAACAGCTTTTATCCATGGGCTGTCAGACTCTTGAATGCAACATAACAGCAGAAGTATGTAGTATGATAGACTTGCAGGGCTGGCGCAACATGTTCATATTGGTGCAATATATTATAATGTAATGTGACACACATCTATGTATAGAGGATTGTGTGTTGTTAGTATGTTTTATTGGGTATGGGATTTTCTCTCTTTCACTGTGCGTTATTGATATGTATTTATGTTAGGGGTGGTGCAAGAAAAGGGAGGCTCAGCCAATCTCATTGTACACATGTTGTGCATTGACAATAAAGGTTGAATTGAATTGAATTAATTAAAGGTACATGACATTTCCATTTTTGGCTTTTTAAAAATATTTCTTAATCTTTTATTTTTATATGCATTTGGGATGGGAGGGCATTATTTTATACGTTGACATTATTAGCTACCTAGTGTCTTCAAGAATAGGAAGCACCCAAGCAAGCAAACAAAGAGATAAAAGTAGTAAGAGCTCTCGGCAAGCAAACTCCTGCCTTGAACTTCAGAAAGGACACAAGTGCATGGAAAAAAAATAATAATCACCAGTGATCTAAGAAAGCAAATACACAGAGGTGATCAGAGAATTGTGCACTTGGATGGAGCCATTGAATGCAGCCACCTCCTCAGAGAAATGTAGTAAGAGGACTTTCAGTAGAAGGATTGGCTTGCTTTGTACATCATGCTAAATCATGGATGTGTTTGGATGTGGTTTATTGGTTGCAGTGTGACATAAAACATGGTTGCAAATCACAAGAGTTGCTCTGCATGCTACGTATACCAATCCCAAACAAACAACAAATAAACACGAAGCATGAATTTGAGCAGTGTTTTTTCAAACTTGGCAACTTTTCAGATGTGTGAACTTCAACTCCCAGAATTTTCCCAACCAGCCTGCTGGCTGGGGAATTCTGAGAGTTGAAGTCCACGCATCTGAAAAGTTGCCAAGTTTGAAAAAACACTGAATTAGAGCAATTCCTTCTGCAGGTTTCTCCTTGATTAGAGAAGAAAGCAGCGTTGAGTCCTGAGCAGCTGAGCTGGCAATTATATTTCCTGCATATGTGTTTCTTCCTCCCCACTACCCCCAGTGGCTCCTGACTTCCACCTTTATAACTTCCTTGCTTGCATAAGTGGTATTTATGTCATAAACTATAGGCCTTAAACTCAGTCTCTGTGAGGTTCTTCAGATAAACCTACCAATCAGAACCAGACAAAAAAAGAGACTACAGCACTTAAATGCAGTGGAATCTTCAGGCTACATAATTTTTTTTTCTTCTAGCTGTGATCAGGTTTTGTTGTGGTCTGCCAGCAGCCTGCAGAGCTGGCAGCGGAGTCGGACAGTGAGGAGGGGAAGGCAGCAGAGCTGGCAGCAAAGTTGGACAGTGGGGAAGGCTCAGATGAGGGCTCTGTGTCGAAGGCAAAGATGGGGCCAGGGCCATCTGGGAGTTATGTTCTGACTCCGGAGCCCCCGGAGTCTGAGGTCAGCGAGGCAGAGGAACAGGGGGAGCCTTTTCCCAGTGCGCGCATGCAAAGAAGGCAAGAACAGTTAAGACAAAAGGGGCGACTTGGAAGTAAGGCTTGGAGATGATTGGCCCCTCCCATAAGACATAAAGGAGGAGCAAAGGCAAGTGAGCCTTTGCAGGAAGCAACTTTGTTCGTGCTGGTCAGTTTAAATTCTGAAGCTCCGTTTTGACTCTGTGCTCCGTGTGGCCTTGCAAAGCTAATTGCCAATTAGGTCTTTGGCAGCGTGTCAAGGGAGATAAAGGTGAGTGCTTATCAGCCTTATCCCGAAGGACTGTGGCAGACTTCTGTCGGACTCTTTACAAACTATTGGTGACTCATCACAGGCTGTGAATGAACAGAATTCACAGCCGTTGAAATAAAAAGAGGGTTTTTGGGACTAATTGTGTGCTTTTTACTGTCTCAGGAAGCCTAGGTCAGAACAGGTTTTGGCCATTTTCAAAATATTACAAAGAGGCCTCATCTCACTTTTATTTAAGCCAATGAAATATTCCAGGCACAGCAAAGGGACTAACCTTCACATGACCTACCTTGATTTCCCTTCCCTCCCTCCCCCCTCCCTTTTCTTTTAAATTCGTTCCCGCTTTTTCTGGATTTGTTTTCGCCACAAGTGTCCTGGAGTCTCCTTCTCTTGTGAGGCAGAATATATGGAGCAGAACTAAGGAGATTTTTATGCTGCAATTATATCTGGGCTGTATTTATCATGGCGTGTGGTCCTCTGGGAGATTCTTCATCAAGGGACAGCGGGAATATTGAAGTGAAATGAAGGAGAAGTAACTGGTAATTTAAAATACACGTTTTCTATAGAGGGGATTTCATAAAGATGGTAAAAGGTACACAGAGGAACATTCCTGTCTGGTTTCCATCATTAGCTGTTACTAAAGTAATTCCTCGGTCCACCAATCTCACTGCAAGGTGAAATACAGATCAGGTAGCATAGAGGTTGTATATATTTATGACTAATGCTGGTAGGGACATGTAATCATCTTCCTGCAGTGCCTCCATATAATATTTACTTTAATGTTATTATGATATATATATATATGCTCAACCAAATGGCAGCATGTAGTCAACCTTGGCTGATTTTGCAAAGCTAACCAGGGCCAAACCCATTTAATGTCTACATAACATGGTTGTTACACAACAGTGTTGTGGCCCACCAGCGGCCAGCGGATCTGGCAGCAGATTCGGAGAGTGAGGAGGTTGGGGAGGAACATGGGCCAGTCCTGGAGTCTGGGGAAGACTCTGATGAGGGCTCTGCGTCGGAGGCAGAGAGAGAGCCAGAGCCGTATGCCAGTTATCAGCTGCCTTCGGAGTCAGACATCACTGAGGCAGACTAACAGCTGGAGCCTGTTCCCAGTGTGCGCATGCGCAGAGTTGCCAGATGATGGTAACAGCTAAAGAACAAGGGCCAACTTGGGAGTAAGGCCACAGGTGGACAATGAATGGCCCCTCCCAGAGGGAATAAAAGAGGAGCGAAAGGAGAGTGGAGTCTGCAGGAGACAATTTGTTTATTACTGCATTCTTGCCAAGTATTGCGGTGTCTGAAAGATATCGGCCTGGCCACTCTCCAAGCCTGATAAAGGTCGGTAATTGTGAACTATTTTGAAAGACTGTGGGAGAGGAAACACTTTGCTGGAGAGCCTTGGTAGTACAGTGGTCTAAAGCACCCTGTTATTAAGAACAGCTGCCTGCAATTACTGCAGGTTCGAATCTCGCCAAGGCTCAAGGTTGACTCAGCCTTCCATCCTTTCTAAGGTAGGTAAATTGAGGATCCTGTTGTGGGGGCAATAAGCTGACTTTGTATAAATATACAAAAGAATGAAGGCTATTGCTTAGTGCATTGTAAGCCGCCCTGAGTCTCCGGAGAAGGGCGGCATATAAATCAAATTAAAAAAAAAAAAAAGAGTGGCCAGTAAAGGCAAATAAATCAAACAGCCCAGAAAGTGGCGATGGGAAAGGTCTTCTTGAAACCCTGTTTTAACACTACCTGGATGTGGTCACAAAGACTTTATTCTGAATGACAGATGAATATAGCATCATGATGTATGGATCTACATCGAAGGATGCCAATCTTAAATCTGATGAAAGAAAGAAACATGTGGGAATGGAAGGATGAATATGATAGTGATCAATGGGGTGAAACTGTTAATATCCAGATGTTGCTAAGTACAACTTGCCCTCTTTCCAATAACGATGAAGGAGTTCTAGTTTAGCAACATCTGTGGCCACATGTTCCCTGCCCATGAGCTAAGGAACAGCTCTCCAGGCTTCACAGAAATAAAGTATTTTTTGGAGAGGGAATAAAGACAGGCAAGGGACGAAGAGCGTAAAAGTTTTCAGAGATGGTCCCAAATCTATCCAATATCTGGGAAACCTAGCAGGATACTTTAACAGTGTTAATCTTAAAGGTAAAGGTAAAGGTTCCCCTCGCACATATGTGCTAGTCGTTCCCGACTCTAGGGGGTGGTGCTCATCTCTGTTTCAAAGCCAAAGAGCCAGCGCTGTCCGAATTCGTCTCCATGGTCATGTGGCCGGCATGTCTAAATGCCAAAAGCGCACGGAATGCTGTTATCTTCCCACCAAAGGTGGTCCCTATTTTTTCTACTTGCATTTTTTACGTGCTTTCGAACTGCTAGGTTGGCAGAAGCTGGGACAAGTAACGGGAGCTCATCCGTTATGTGGCACTAGGGATTTGAACTGCTGAACTGCCGACCTTTCGATCGACAAGCTCAGCGTCTTAACCACTGAGCCACTGCGTCCCCTTTAATTAATCTTTACTAACCCTTCATTTGATTTTTGACGGGCTTTAGAGGAAGCGGGGGGGGGAGCCCTAAATTAATAATGATGAAAATTATTCTGTGCCGGATCCCCCTCAAGCAGAACCGATTACATCTTTTATGGTGCACGTTCAATTGAGAGCACATGCTTTGGTCTTTTATAGCCTCCGAGAGCAGCCACTGTGGAAAATTCCCCTCAGGGGTTGGTTGGCAAAGGGAAGGGCTGACAGGAACACTCTGATTCCCACAAAACAAAAACGAGGGCTGGCGGATGCCGTATAAGCTATCAACAAGTTACTGGTGGCCAAGAGAAAATCAGGGAAAGGAGAGAGAGAGACAGAGAAAAAAGATCCAAGTTAAGAGAGGAAAAAATTCTTACAGTGAGAAAGCCCACAGCGTGGTTGGATTCTCTCCTGGGATTTTGTTGAACTCAACCTTGTTGAAGATTAAAGTGAAATATAGTTCTGGAGGATAGGCACAGAATTGAATGTGTTTCTATTACAGGGTAGTCCTTGACTTACGACTCACCATTGAGCCCAAAATTTCCATTGCTGACTGAAACATTTGTTAAGCGAGTTTTGCCCCGTTTTGCGACCTTTCTCGCCACAGTTAAGTGAATCAGTACTGTTGTTAAGTTAGCAACACGGTTGATAAGTGAATCCCGTTGACTTTGCTTGTCAGAAGGTCGCAAAAGGGGATCACATGGCCTCCGGACACTGCAACCATTATAAGTGTGAGACAGTTGCCAAGTGTCTGAATTTTGATCATGTGACCATGGGAATGCTACAGCGGTCGTAAATGTGAAGAACAGTCCTAAGTAACTTTTTGCTGTGCAGTTCTACCTTTGAACTGTCACTAAATGAACTGTTGTAAGTCCAGGACTACCTGTAGTTCTGGAGAATATACATAGAACTGAAAATGTTCCTATTATTCGTTTTTCTAGCTAGAAATGATGCATCAGTGTTTAGTATGGTATTTTTTGGAAAAAAAATTAAAATTGGACCATAAGGAAGGCTGAGCGCCAAAGAATTGAGGCCTTTGAAGTTTGGTGCTGGAGAAGACTCCTGCAAGTCCCTTGGACTGCAAGACGATCAAACAGGTCAGTCCTAGAGGAGATCAACCCTGACTGCTCTTTAGAAGACCAGATCCTGAAAATGAAACTCAAATACTTTGGCCACCTAATGAGAAGGAAGGACTCACTGGAGAAGAGCCTAATGCTGGGAACGATTGAGGGCAAAAGAAGAACAGGACAACAGAGAATGAGGTGGCTGGATGGAGTCACTGAAGCAGTTGGTGTGAGCTTAAATGGACTCTGGGGGATGGTAGAGGACAGGGTCACGATGGGTCGGACACAATATCGCAACTAACAACAACCACAATGGTATTTTGGAAAAGGAATTCAGAGCCTTGTGTGTGAGCTGGCAGTCCAACAGAGAGGAAGGTGTGGCAGAGAGACTTCTTCAACCTTCCAGTCATGTTTTTGCAAGAAAAAGAAGAAAACTAGTTTAGAACCACTTAGGATTCAGGTCTTATCCTACTCCATGTTTTGCCCAATGCAGGAGTTTCCAGAAATGGCACAGAACTAGAAGAAAAAAACTCCAGTTGCTAGATTGTCTCCTCCACCATGGGAGGCCTTTCTCTAATCCCAGAGAGAGATGTCCAGCTAATCCTGTTATAATTATAAATAGTGCAAAATATAATTAAGACTAATTACTTTCTTTCAATCATACCAGCACTTTTGCAATCATGGCCCCAGTAATAGATCCTACTCCTTTTACTTGAAGCAGTTAATTGGAGCATTATTATCACCTTTTTAATAAATGAAGGAACTAAAGATTTGAATTATTAAAGTGAGTATTTTGGGAAATCTTGAAGGCAAGAGACTTATGTGTTTCTCTTTTTTTCTGGGGCCTGGCTTTTAATAATTGAATTTTAATACTGAGGTGAAAACTATTGTATCTCAGCTACAAATTTAAAGTAAAATTCCTTTGACTCTTAAAAATAAATCCAGTTTGCTCTTTGCAAAATCCATTGGGCCTTCCGATAGACTTATTTTATTTTTGCATCTCCAAGGTTTCCTTCAACTATATTTGTCCCTGTTGATTCTCTCTAGCTATGAAGAACTATTCCTTCAATGGAGCTTCTTCAGGAGTGCCTTGACATCAGGGAAATAGAAACCCTTATTTAAAACAATAACAACCCACCCAATATTATCCAATCACTTGAATGCAGAACAATGAAAAGAAATGACTATGAAATGGAGACTTACGGTGAGTTTTGGGTTCGCTTACAAATCTTTTATCTGTTAGAGGAAAAAAGTTAAAGAAAAAAAAAAGAAAAGTTGAAAAATGAGGATGACATGACAGTGATGATGGTAATAAACAGAAATCAAAAGGCTGATTATCCCCCACCCTTTCCAGCAAACCTAAAGGAAAAAAGGAATGATGGAAAATTTAAACACAACGGAACATAAAAGCTACATGCAGAAGAAAATCATGAACTAAAAGAAAATTGGCATTTTATACAATCTTTACTTTTTAATCATCTGCTGACCCACAACTCTAGTAGAACATTTTGTTTAATGTTTTAAGTTCTAACATCCTTATGGCCTGGGATGTAGTGTTAATGGACACACAATAACCCCTTCTTAGCAGCTCCTGCATTATGAGCAGCTACACAGCTCACTCAGTTGCCATTTCCACAGGGGGCATGTTACACTGCATTTCTATTTAAATTGCGGTCATTTTTACTACCTGTGCATCAGGAGATATGAATCAGCATATACACACTTTAAATACTTGTCCACCTTAGGATGTAAATAACAAGACACAGCAAATCTAAGCATTCAATCAGACGAGCAGCAGTTCCATGTCATTGGCCTCTGGGAATTATTCAGGGAAGCAATGTTTTCTGATGGGTTAGAGTCCCTGTTTTCTGTTCTATTTCAGAGTTGTCTCCTCTTGTCCCAAAGCTCATAATATTGCTTGTTAAGGAGATATGCATCTTCTAATAACTCATCTGTGCAGAAGTACAAACTGTCTCACCTCTCCCTTATCCTGTCTTCCCACTTTCCTGATCAAAGGTGTTTATGCAATTACACCTGTACATCAATTCATTCCACCCATTTGGTTAGATTCCTGTGTCCACGGTTTTGTTTCTAGACGCTAAATCTGGAGATTCTCTTTCACAGAAACGAACACACATCAAAACTGCCCACACATTACTGAATTGGAACAGAACTGCTTAAGTGCAATTGTGTAAATCCAGATTTACTGGAATAGGGTGGCAGAAGAGAAATGTGAATAAAACATCTATATAATAACACCAATTCGATTGGGAAGGAGCAAAAATTATCACACACAAGAATTTATTGAAGCCTTGTATTCTATCAAAAAAGCGATTAACAAGCATATTGATCTAGATCAGGGGTGTCAAATATGCAATGTGGTCAGATCCGGCTCGCGAGGCTGTCCTGGAAGGTGTGGCTTCGGCCCAGTCTACCCACTGCAAAGAGGAAACATGCCAGCAGTTTGGGGAGTGGCGTCAAGGTGGCCATGCCCAGCCAGTTGGCCATGCCCACCCAGTCAGCCATGCCCACCTGGCTCCCTGAGATCAACCACAGCCCTGATGCGGCCTTCAATGAAATTGAGTTTGACATCCCTGATCTAGATTCAGCATATGAATATGTAAGAAACCAGACCATTCAAACGACCAATCAATAGGAGAACCAATCAGCTGCTCAGAATTTAAATATAGCTCCAAACGAACAACCAATCACATAACCAACTGACCAACTGGCACACACAAGACATTTATAAGCGAAGGGGAATTCGACAAGAGAATACTGCTGATGATGTTACCTAGTCTGGTAACGAAATGTTCAGAAATGAAATTGAAATGAGCTTGGATAGCAAACCACGGTCAAAAACATCTGTATGTATATTCCAGGAGACCAAAAAAGATGGCATGATTGACACAAAAGAGTGAGAAATCCCTTAAAACTTATATCAGAATCAAGGGGCCATATACCGAATTGAAGTTATAGAACAATTCTGATCTAGCTGCACCATAAGAATCAGGATGTTTAGGAGAACGGGAAAAAAACCGACGGAATCGTCAGTTCTGATTTTCTGCTTTCCTGCTTCTTCGTAAGAAAAAGTATTACTGATATTCTTTTTAACTGATTGTCCTGTTAAAATAGAGAATCTATATTCTCTACCTCAACAACATGCAAATATGAGTCTATGACTAAAATATATCCTATGTTTTTAGAGCTCCATGTAAACTTATTGCCAAATTGTCTTTACAAGGATTTGTAAAGTACAAGTAAAGGTAAAGGTAAAGGTTCCCCTCGCACATATGTGCTAGTCATTCCCAACTCTAGGGGGCGGTGCTCATCTCCGTTTCAAAGCCGAAGAGCCAGCGCTGTCCGAAGACGTCTCCGTGGTCCTGTGGCTAGCATGACTCAACGCCAAAGGCGCACGGAACGCTGTTACCTTCCCACCAAAGGTGGTCCCTATTTTTTCTACTTGCATTTTTAACGTGCTTTCGAACTGCTAGGTTGGCAGAAGCTGGGACAAGTAATGGGAGCTCACCCCATTACACGGCACTAGGGATTCGAACCGCTGGACTGAGCTTGTCGATCGACAAGCTCAGCATCTTAGGCACTGAGCCACTGCGTCCTTCAAAATACAAGTACTGTGACATAATAACTTGAAGGACCTTTTACAATCCTGAATTTTTCTAGTTTGTCTGCCTGTCTGTCATCTATCCATATCTACCTACCTACCTACCTGATGGCTTAGAGGCCAGTCATATGCATGCTTATTCAAAATTGTATCTCACGGATACAATTTTGGACACCGGGTGGCAGCCATCAAAATGTAAAACTATTAAACAACCCTCAGATCAGTTGGAGTGTCATTTATCTGATCTGCACATTACATTAGAAATTCCTTTGTGATGTATAACACTCCGTGTGCCCTTCTTAACCCATCACATCCATCTTGAGAGAGAGAGACACTCCAAATACATCCTTTGGAGAGAAACAATGAAGAATCTTATGGCACTTTAATGACTAAAGCATTTATCAAGGCATATTTTTTCTGCACTAGAAGATTCTTCCTTGTCAGCTGTATGGGAGAGGACAGCATGAATTTTGTAGTGCTAATTCAGATTTTATTTGGTTCTCTGTTTGGTTGCTATATAGGAAGAGTAAGCACAGCTGTGGGGCCAATAAAAAAAAAAAATCAAGTTGATGGACATGAGCATCTGATTGATGCTCCAAAGCATGGGTGTCAAGCTCGCTGCGTCACATTGCCATCACGTGCAGAGGTGGTATTCGGCCGGTTCGTACCGGTTCAGGTGACCGGCCACCCGCCCGGATGTAATGCTGTGCACATGCGCAGCGAACCAGCGGTAAGAATATTGGAAACCCACCGCTGGTCACGTGACGTATCGCGACGATTGTTCCCTTTGCAGAGCTGGGATGGGCGTGGCCTACGCATGAAGCAATCGGCTCGCGGGCCGCCAGTTTGACACCCCTTCTCCAAAGGGTCAATTCAACAGCTTTATTTAAAATTTCAGAGGCAGGCTTCAAGGGATGGTATGAAAACAAAAACAGATAGGAAAACAATTTGTTGTCACAACAGACGTCCTTGTGACAACAGCAGGTGGCAGCACCGACACACCGGGAAAACAATACATCCAAGTCTTGAAAGTTTGCTCATAAAAAAACAACAACAACCAAACAAACCCGAGACATTAAGGAAGCAAAGTTTGCTCTTTTTCTTCATCAGGTAATTTATTCGTATTTCTCAAATGGGAGCAATAAATATATCGGCTCTTCTGTTCTTCCCGATTTTATTTAGAACAGATGGATTAGGACCACACAAAAGCTATAGGCTTTTTTTTATAGACTAACGCTCACTTCGCCCGCTGCTTTCTTTGTGATGGACCAGCTACTGGCTTGTCTTACCATGAGATTATGGAACATCTGTAAATGTGCCAGGCCAGACAGAGGCTTCTCAACCAACAGCATCCTTTTTGAGATAAACCTGTAGCCCTAAAGGACTATTATACTGATGGAGGTATTTGCTGCAGCTGCCTGACAACATTCCTTGTGCTATCGAAGTGTAAGATGGGGAAGCAGTAACATTAATTACTGGGATGTACAGATAATCCTTGACTTACAACAATTCGTTTAGTGACCATTCAAAGTTACAGTGGCACTGAAATAAGTGACTTATGACTGTTTTTCACACTTACAACCATTGCAACACTCCAATGATTATGTGATCAAAAATCAGATGCTTGGCAACTGGTTCATATTTATGACGGGGTCAGGGGACCAACTTTTGCGACCTTCTGACGAGCAAAGTCAATGGGGAAGCCAGAGTCACTTAACAACCGGGTTACTAATTAATAACTGCAATGATTCACTTAGCAACTGTGGCAAGGAAAGTCCTAAAAAGGGGCAAAACTCACTTAACAAACGTCTCACTTAGCAAGATAAATTTTGAGCTCAATTCTGGTCGTAAATCGAGGACCACCTGTACTGAAAATTTCAGATAATCGTTGAAACTAATCAGCCATCTAAGTCTATCATGGCTTGTTCCCGATCCTTTGATCTGGGACCTGGTGCAGAAATAGTTTTGTACATTGCAAAGGTGAAAAAACAAAACCAATACGTTAGTTTTCAGATGAAATGCCTGCTATTCTCTTATAACAGCATTTAGGTCTATCTAATAGTCTTTCTGCCTGCATTAATATTAAGGAATGTTAAATAGAAGGCCAAATATATCAAGGAGGATACTTCCATTTGCTTGCAGAATATTAACCTTCAAGACTGTGACTCAAAATTAGTCAAGAAGAAGAGGCATTTTAATTCACTAATTTTCACTACAGACTCTCAATCATTTCATTTTTTAAATCATGTATCTCAGAGAAGAAAATTAGTAGATCACACAAAAGTTGATTTTTAATGAAATAGTTTAATACAGGTAGTTCTTGACTTATGACCGGTCCTTAGTGACTATTCGAAGTTACGCCCCACCTGAAAAAGGTGACTTGGATCTGAAATTCTGACGGTCACCCCCCCTCCCCATGGTCACATGACCATATTTTATGAAGATTTTGCCTAAAACGGGCAGTTAACTAGTTTTGGGCAAAATTGCATCAATAGCGAACCATTGGTTCACTTAACAACCACAGAGCTCACTTAACAACCACAGCATTTCTTTTACGATGGCTGCCGTAGAATTCCCATTTTACAAATTGTTATGACCTACAACCAAAATGGGCAGGCTCCTGCATTACGGTCATAACTCAAGAACTATCTTTATAACGAAGAAGATGGAATTATTTGGAGCGATGCAGACTTTCATTTCAAGCATTTGCTAGCTTGAGCCACAAGATACGTGAAATTTGTTTTCGCTGATTTTCAGTATCCATGGCTCGATCCCAAAGCATGTATCCTTACAAATTGTTCCTACCTGAAATCCCAGTCCATCAAACCAGATCTGAAATGATTCACTGAAAAAACTGGTACAATTGGCTTGTTCAATGCAGAATGTAGAATGAACTCAACTTGCTGCTAGAAAATACTCAGTAGGAATCTGTACCCCATCACTTCTCTGCAAGTATATAATGTTCCAGATTTGCAAGCATGAATATTATCCTATAAATGCCGTAGCAATTTGTGGTCAAAGGACTAGTTTAGGCTAAACCATTAAAACTATCCTAGAGAAGCTGGGAGCAGACAGATTCGGCAATCACGTCTAACCAATCTTCTCAGACACACCTTCAGAAGGCGCCTCACAGTTTACAAGATCTTAAAAAGATCTCAATCATCACCTTGAACGTTTCTGACTCTTGATCTTAGCTCTCTCTTTCCCAGCTTCTACAGGTTAAACTTACTTTGCATACAGAGCCCATCGGTGCAATTTTTGGAATCAAGTAGGACGCCGCTACAGTCCTTGCCTCCATTTCGGGGAGATGGGGCCATGCATTCTCGGCTCCTCCAGTGCGTGCACTCGGTGCTACAGGCTGACCACTTGCTCCATTCAGTCCAAGCTCCATCTACTGCATTGCCAAAAAAAAAAAAAAAAAAAGACACATGAGCACAGAGAAAGTTAATCAGAAATCCATAGGCACAAAAAGGGAAGCTTATCGAATGGGCTATTTCAGAAGGCCTCTGGTGGTTGTTGCTGAAGATCAGGGCTGGTACAGGTAGTCCTCAAGTTATGAATGTAGCGGAGCCTCCCCATTCCATTCGTAACCCAAGGATTCGTGGGAGTGAATCTCGTACCTTGAACGAGATCACTCCCTCCTTTCTCCCATGCATTTGCTAATTGAATGTGAGACTTGTTAAGTGCATATGAGGTATTTCAGGGTGGGGAAGGCCATGGGGGTGCCTACTGATGGAACAGGCCACTTGCCTAAGGCCACCCAAGGCATCCTGGCTCCCGGAGACTCCATTTTGGCCTGCAATGGGTCAGGGGAGGCCCGCGGAGGGCGGAATGGGGCTCCTGAGCGGGGATCCTCCCCTTGGAAACTCCATTTTGGCTGGCAATGTGCCGGACAAATGTTTCAGAGCCTTTGCAGTTGTTTGTAAAGTTTGTAGTTTCAAAATTTGTAGTTTCAGGCCTTGTTTGCAAACACTAGAGGGCGCTTTTCACGTAACTTTCAACGTTCACTAAGGGAACTCTCGTAACCCGGGGGCTACCTGTATTAATTTTTGAATTTTGCATTAAAATCATTATGATGATGGTGTTGCAATTGCTTTAATTTCAGTATTTGCACACTGTTTAGAATTCTCTCAGACTGAGGTAGTAGACAGTAATTTCCTTCTTATTTATGCAATTTATTATTTGCTGCTGGGCTAAGACACCAAGATCTGCCTATGGTTATCTGGTGTGATAAAGGGGATATATGTAATCTAAAATTTAAAAAAAAAACTTTCTACTTCATATAGGCCATAATTCTGGTTACTTCTAAGTGTTCTTGCAACATTTGCAAGTTCTAATCTCAATTTATCATAAGATATAAATTCAAAATCCATACCAAAAGGAACAAATTCATCAAGCAAATGCATTTCACAGCATGATTTATCTTAGGGTCCAGCATTCTGTCATAAACTATATGCATTTTTCTCTTGAAGCTGGCAAAAACAGCAACTAGATTAAAATGTCCTGAATTCTCACAAAGCAGCTTTTACTGTTTTTCCTTACTATAATGTTTATCCTATTTTTCCTCTCTCCAGGCTGCAAGTGTAAGAAGATTGTTCTTTTTGCCAGTACTTTGAAATACTGTCTTGCTCCTAGTAGCAGATGCTGTGACATTTACAGGAGATTATGAGAATTACAGTGCAACGTTTGAAGGGCACCAGGTTGGAAAAACCTCGTACAATGTTTTGATTTTGATACCCATCTGGGAAATAAAACAGAACCATGTGTTGAATGATAGCATCTTGTAACTTCCTGTAGATACTGTCAGATCCGCAGTATGAGCCTCAAAACTAGCTTGGCCTCCTTGTGTCAAGAAAACAACAACAAGATGTATTATTTCAATCGAACAGATGACTCAACCGGCAATATTTACTCTTTATTCCAGAGGCCTGGGAGAAAGAAAACGAAAGAAAAAGGAGAAGGCACCTTACATGGCTTTGCATCATCTTTCAAGGTCTCTAAAGCACAGCCAAGGAAATGCGACGACTTCCCCAGATATGTCTCCAGATGTCAGCTCAGAGAAGATGAACCAGTTCTACGCACATCTGGAGGGGAGTTGGTTAATGGCTCCAAGCAGCCATCTGAGACAGGGTGGGATTCTATCAGTTCAGACCGGTTCGGACGAACCGGTAGCTCCGATGATCAGCTGGGAGCGAACTGGTTCACTCCGATTATCAGGTCGGTCCGCCTGCCCGTCCCGTCCCTGCACTTTACTTTATCTTCTCAGCTGATTGGCGTGGCAGAGCGGATTGCTGTGCCTCAGCTGTGTTACTCCTAAGTGGTAACACAGGTTAGTATTTGTAAAACTGTGCACACGCGTGCACCAAAGCGTGCAGCGAAGCATGTGATCACCGAACCGGTTGTTAAACAGGCAGCATCCCACCGTTGATTTGAGAGGGATTTGGCTGAAGCAGAGCTGCAGCAGGACAGCCCTGAGGCTTCAGGTAGGGAAAGCATGTAGCTGCAGCTGATCAGTGATGAGGAAGAGGAAGAGGAACTGCCTGCTGCATCTGGTCCAAGAACACGTAGGGCAGAGAAAAGGCAGAATCAGAGAAGGTCAGCCAGATTACTCGCAAGGAAGCAGCCTCACTCTTCTTCATGGGCTGCACCAGAAGCTGGCTATTTAGCACAGCAGACAGATAGAAATGATGCTGGGAACAATATATTCATTTCCTAGCGGTGTGTTTTCTGGCTGTTGTGATTCTTGCTTTCCTTTGGATTGACACTGTGCCTTAACTTGGATCGGGCCTTGTGAACTCTGAACTTTTCTTGCCTCGTGAACCCTCTTGTATTTTGGATTTAATTTTGCCTGGTGGGTTTATCTTGTTTGGGAAACTTTCAGGTGCCTTTTGGACTCATTGGTCATTGCTCTGTGATTAGCATTGGTCTGCTTTTGACTTAATCGGGACAGTTCTGGGGTTTTGGTGAAGAGAATTGCTGGGGAATATTAATAAACCCACTAAACCGGCAGTTGTATGCATGTGTGTGTATGCGTGCGTGCGTGTATGTGTGAGCGGGATAGCACAGGAAAGCAAATATTCATTAAAATAGTTGGGACTTTGCTGGTCAAGAAGTCAAGTCAGGAGCAAGCTGTGAATAATTGCTTCAGAGGAGGAAAAGAGCAGGTTGACCATCCTTCAGATCAGAAAGAGTAAAGGAAATATTTTCAGAAATGAATCACCCTTTTCCTTATGGTAGAAGCTCACAATTCAAGATCGGAGGCTCAACTCTTAGTAACCTCATTATTAGCCTCCTTGAGCAGGATAACTGAGGGCTCTGATCCAATGATCTGAAAAGCAATATCCTCCCCAGGTGAACCTACCTGGGCACATGGTCGTGCAGGCAAGCTTCTGGAAAGATTGTCCATCGCAAATAGAGCCACCATTGAGTGGCACTGGATTGGTGCAAGTGCGGGTACGCTTCTGCCATCCACGGCCACAACGGTTGCTGCACGAGGACCAGTCTGACCAGGTAGACCAGCCACCATTCACTAGGAGTGAGGAAGGAAACAAAAACAAAGAAAGTGAGGGGGGAAAAATTGAAACACAACCTCCTAACAAGTCCCCTTTTCTCTCAGCCAAATCATAACACCGCCATTTTACCACACAGAATAACTACGCGGAAGATATTCTATACTCTAAGCATCTCCTTAGACATGCAGCAATTATTCATCACAATGGTTGTCCCAGCTATTATTAACATTGTTCTAGAAGATATTATTTTATTTCCTATAATCAGAGCAATCAAGAAGATAAGGATAAAACAGAGTCAAAACCAAAGAGGGCTATTTGTGAGACAATATGAGAACTAGGCTAGCTCCCAATCATATAAGGAAGGCTAGAGGAGTACATCGTTCAACAGAGCTCTGGGAATATGGTCAGAATTTGATGAGAATTTGGTATTGGCTAAAGAAATTAAACTGAGAAAATCCTTCAGAGAATTAGGGAAGGTGGTACAGATACTGCACAAACGTGCCAGGTTTCGATTTCAGCAAATCCTGGTAACAAATGGAAAATTTCATGTCTGAAAAACTGAATTGCTGCTGAATATCTGTTTGGAAATCCTAGTCCAGTGATGGCTTTTTGTCGTTGCGTGTTGAAAGTGCCCCCCATGCTCCCCGCGCATGCATGCCCAACCCTCCCGCCCCATTTTGGGCCTAGCAGGCCCCCCCGCAGCCCATTTTTGGTCCCAGGAGGCTACAGGGAGGCCTGCTAGGCCCAAAATGGGCTGCTCCCTGAATTCCCCCCCACACCCTGTGCATGCATGCACGACCCCCCCTGGGCATGCGTGCGTGTCTCCCGCATGTGCCCCACCCCCTGGACATGTGCGGCAGAGACCCGAAAATCAGCTGGCTGGTGGGAGGCACACATGCCATAGATTTGCCATCACAGTCCTAGTCTGCGGATAGAACCAATAAAGGCAATTAAGAGAAGCCTGTTGAGGGAGAAGAACATCTAGCAAAGACGTTCTTCATGTTGCCTCTAAGATACCTTTGGCTTGCTCTTCATATTTCAGATAATAAATCAGGGCAGCTACTAGTACCGTGATGGCGAACCTATGGCATGGGTGCCACAGGTGGCACGCAGAGTCATATCGATGGGCACGCGAGCTTTGCCCTAGCTCAGCTCCTGCTCGCATGCGTGTGCCGGCCAGCTGATTTTCGGGCCCTCTGGGCCCACCAGAAATCAGGCTGTTTCCGGCCTCTGGAGTGCCTCCGGGGAGGCGGGGAAGACCGTTTTCACCTTCCTCAGGCTCCTAGAAAGCCTCTGGAGTCTGGGGAGAGCGAAAACAGCCTACCAGGCCCACCCTGCCATTGTGTGCTAAAAGCGTGGGGAGCATGGGGGTGTCACGTGCGCATACATGCAGGCAGGCAGGGAGTACTGAATTACGGCTGTGAGCACACACACATGCGACCCCCCCCGGGCGTTCCCCCGCTTTTGGCACGTGACGGCAAAAAGGTTAGCCATCACTGTACTAGTACATCACAATTGGCTATTATGTGGTAAGATTGGGAAATGGTTGTTTCTGTAAATTATTCTGAAAAGTCCTGTAAATTTCACCAGAAATAGCATCCTTCCTTCTCCGGGTTGCCTATTCCCTGCTTCCAATCAAAAATTTGAAAGTCTTTTGTATAGTAATTGTGGCCAAAATTGTGGAAAACTTTTGGGAAAAGTGTATTTTTGAGGCTGATGGCTAATAACACCACTTTTTGGGGGACGTTTCAAGATAATCCTATTCCACTGCTGGAATGGCTTGGGAATAGCTCAGACCTTAACCCAATTGAAAATCTATGGAGCCGACTAAAGAAACTTGTTAGTCAGAAGCGACCCAGCAATAAAACCCAGTTAATAGAAGCAGTCATTTAATCTTGGTTTCACGTTATAACAGCTGCAGAACTAAAAGACTTGGTTCACTCCATGGGAAGACGTTGTAAGGCCGTAATTCATGCTAAAGGTTACCCAACTAAGTATTAACTGACATGGGGATAATTTTTGTATATCTCGTTTTTTCTACGTGTTTCACTTTTCTTCTTTATACTGTGACTGCTATTCTAATAGCAAATCCTTCCTAAAGGTTATTGCATTACATTCTTGATTCAATTATCTTTCCATCGAGATATAATTTTATGGTACTATACTCCAAAAAAAATAAAAAATAAAAAATGGTGTTATCAGCTAGTTTTAGAAAATACACTTTTCCCAAAAGGTTTCCACAATTTTGGCCACCACTGTACATCTTTGTTAAATGTACCTAGTTGTTTATGAAACCAAAGACCTACTGTATTATGCAATTTCATGTGTGCTTGGGAGGCTAGAAATCCTAATGAAATCAATGAGTATTTGGTTCTGAACGAGCGTTGCACAAGATGGAGGTCACACTTCAAATATCAGCATAAACCAAATAAACATAAAGGCAGAGTGGTCTCCTTTTGAGAACCTCTGGCAACTTCATAGATGGTGTCCTTGCTCTTTTCTTAGCAGCAACATAGAACCTGTTTTCCATTATCTCCTTCCAGTGCGATATTTTATCTTCTAAGTCTATATCCCTTATATTTCCCGATGGTTTCCCAACCCAATACAATGAGTCTGAACTTGTTTAACATTTGTAAGATCAGCAACCGCTGCAAACTATATTCCTCACATTCTCCCGCAGAAACGGGATTTCATTCCCTCAGACTCCCCCCACCTCAAGTTCTCAACAAATCATTACCATAAACAATTATTGTAGCCGTAGTGCTCCTCCGTTTGGCAACAATGTTTTTTGCCACGCAGGTGTAGTTGCCCGTATCAGAAAGCCTAGCCTGCTTGATGATAAGATTGTTATCTATGGTTATCAGGAAGTTTGTGTCCTGGGAAGCATCAATCACATCCTCGTTCTTCAGCCACTCCACCTATATTAAGTTTCGGAAAGAGAAAAAGAAAATGAGATGATAAACGGTTGGGACAGGCAGAAAACAAAAGACTGTCAACTCTGAAGCAAACCTGGCTGAAGCCATCTTTGGCTGACTCATAGTTGCCACAAAGCCTGAGAGGGCGAAGGGAGAGGGGGGAAGCAGATAGATCCGGCAACAGTCAAAACAAAAAAAAATTCCCGTGGGAACCAAGGTCATTTCAACAGGTGGCTGCTGAAGGAGGAGAGGAGTGACCAAGCAGCCTGCCAGCTATATTCATTGGACAATGTGACCGGTGACATCTGGGAGGCGGGACTTCCGCTCTTTTAATTGGGTGAAAACCACGGGAACTTTTAGAGTTGGTTTTCACCAACTATGCCGATATGATGTATCCCATAAAACATGTTCTTGGAGGAATCTACCTGCTTTTGATGGGTGTGTTACTTGGAACACTGACAAAGACAATGATAACTCTTATCATTAGAAATAAAAATTAAATACCCTCTCCCGAAATAGTTCCTTCTACTACAACACCAAATTAAAGCTGAAAATTTGTGATTGTCTTTGAAGTGTAGCCTTCTCTGAGAAGACTGGGCCATTTGCCACCCAAAATTGATAAGGAGTTATAGAAGCCCAACACACTTTACAACAGTTTACTTAGTGGCCATTCAAAGTTACAACAGCACTGAAAAAAGTGACATATGACCATTTTTCATACTTATGACCGATGCAGCATCCCCATGTTCATGTGATCAAAATTCACAAACTGACTCATATTTATGACCATATTTGCACTGTCCCGAGGTCACACGATCCCCTTTTGCGACCTTCGGACAAGCACAGTCAATGGGGAAGCCAGATTCACTTAACAACCATGTTACTAACTTAACAACAGCAATGATTCACTTAACAGACGTGGCAAGAAAAGTTGTAAAATGGAGCATAACTCACTTAGCAACGTAAATTCTGGGCTCAGTTGTGGTCGTAAGTCGAGGGCTACCTGTACACATGGCAAGTACAAATGGTGTTTTGCCTTACGCAACACAATGAGGAAAGCCCCAACTGGTACTTGTGACATATAAACATGGCATGAGAGGTACGTACACAATTATTTCATGCTGTTGCAAGCAATTGCTGTAAAATGATAGCTCAGTAAACTGGAAGAGATACATAAAGAATGCTAAAATGCACCTGGTTTTGCTCATTATTTGAGAAAGGATGGTTTTTCTTACTTACAGGCAATTCTATTTTTAACTTTGTTTTGAAATGGTTGGGTCTGGAATGGCCTAATTTGTCTGACTGTTTGGTTGCAAAAAGTAGCAAAGACCAGATCCTTACTTGGCTGCATTTATATTCTGCTTTGCCTTATTGTGCCAAAGTCACATTGTGAAAGTCATGAGTCTCAAACCAGGACTCTGTTCAACAAACCATCCCTAGTCAAAGAAATTCTGGGAAGGAAGGAAGGAAAATGGAGAGAGTGAGGAAGGAAGGAAGGGAGGGAGGGAGGGAGGGAGGGAGGGAGGAAGGAAGGAAAGTGGAGAGAGGGGGAAGGAAGGAAGGAAGGAAGGAAGGACGGACAGAAGGAAGGAAGGAAGGAAAATGGAGAGAGGGAGGAAGGAAGGGAGGGAGGGAGTGAGGGAGGGAGGGAGGAAGGAAGGAAAGTGGAGAGAGGGGGAAGGAAGGAAGGAAAATGGAGAGAGTGAGGAAGGAAGGAAGGAAGGAAGGAAGGAAGGAAGGAAGGAAGGAAGGAAGGAAGGAAAGAAGGAAAGTAATGCAAAATCAATTACAACTGTCTGCATATGTTCTAAGCTTACAGACCACATGAGTGACATGTTGAAGAAATCATTAAATTATCATTGCTCCTGCAATTAAAAGTTTTCTACAGAACCCTCAAGACATTATCTTCACCTTCCCAGGCTCCAGATTCTACGCATATGTAGTGCCAGAACGAAATCATTTCTTTACCCTAATCCTGATGTTTAAAATCACAAATAACTGACAAATATAGAGACAACAGATTTCGGACATCCCCTCCCTGCCGCATAATCTGCTCGTTCTTGAAACTTAACAGGATTGATTAGAGAAATAGGAACCACCAGTCTAAGCAAATACCCAGTCCTTGGTCTACAACAGTTCTTTATGCAGATCTCACTGAGTTACTGGGAAGCAAAGTCTGCAGTAGAGGTAGAAGAAAATACATCCAGAGGAAAGGCCAGAGATTGTTGATCTTGCCAAGCACTAATGGTTCTTTTTTCTATCCCCTTCTCGGGAAAACAATTTGTTCAGTGTTTTCTTTACCGAATTCTGTCAGGGGTTAATGGCTGATCAGCCTATGTAGGTGGCAGGATGGAACAGGTGTTGAGGTTAACCACATTATTAGATGTCAGAATAACAGATCCACTGCCTAAAATAAACACTTCTGCTGAATAATGAAAACAGACGGGCCCCCAGCGTGGTGCTATCCATCACAATCCCTCTCCGTCTTCACCTGGCAACTCATTTCCCTAACAGGCTCACTTTCGGACCATAAACATCTGTCTGCTAGGTGCCAACCTTCACAGCTGGAATTTTACTATGGTTGCAAGAGAAACTCGAGGAAACAAGCCTGCATTTGAGAGGTGTAAACTCAAGGCAGGAGGCGAAGGCTGGGCAGAAATTCTGGGTGAGTCTGAAACTTCGTATGATTTATTAACACAATCTGCAATGGGGGGAAAATGATATGTTTCCCTATCATTATTCACCCTCCCAAAGCACCTTCCAGGGAAAGCACAGATGTGCCCAGCTGTGGGAGGAAGGCAGGAGGTTTTTCATTACCAACTGCTGGCAATTAGAAGAAAATATATATATATCTCAGCAACCGAAATTGGTAAAACAAAATTTTCTTATTAATAATAGAGGAAGGAAGGAAAGAAGGAAGGAAGGTAAGTCAGGAGATACACATCTTCCTAAACCAATATACCCAATGAGAGAGTACGAACTTCTGTGGGAGGTAAGGAAACAGTTTAACTGAAGAATCATAAAGCAAAGGTAGTCCTCAACTTAACGCCAGAATTGAACCCAACATTCCTGCTGCTAAGTGAGACAGTTGTTAAGCGAGTTTTGTCCCAGTTTATGACCTTTCTTGCCACAGTTGTTAAGTGAATCATTGTAGTTGTTAAGTTAGTAACACGGTTGTTAAGAAAATCTGGCTTCCCCATTGACTTTGCTTGTCAGAAGGTCGCAAAAAGTGGCCACCTAACCAGGTAGTAAAACCCGCGAGAGGCCCCACCCACTGACCCTAATGTCATGAAAATGCTTTTGCACATGCGCAGAAGACCGCGTGAGAGAGCGAAGCGAGTGCGCACGTGTGGCCCCGTTGCGAACCGGTAGTAAAGATAAGAAGAACCCACTCCTGCACCTAACCCTGGGACACTACTACCATCATAAATATGAGTCAGCTGCCAAGCTCCTGAATTTTGATCAATTTTGACCATAGGAATGCTGCAATAGCAATAGCACTTAGACTTATATACCGCTTCGTAGTGCTTTTACAGCCTTCTCTAAGCAGTTTACAGAGTGAGCCTCTTGCCCCTAACAATTTGGGTCCTCATTTTACCAACTTCGGAAGGATGGAAGGCTGAGTCAACCTTGAGCCTGGTGAGATTTGAATTTGCCAAATTGCAGGCAGTCGGCAGTCAGTCAGCAGAAGTAGCCTGCAGGACTGCACTCTAACCACTGCGCCACCGTGGCAATGGTCGTAAGTGTGAAAAATGGTCATAAGTCACTTTTTTTTCAGTGCCGTTGTAACTTCAAATGGTCACTAAATGAGCTGTTGTAAACTGAGGACTACCTGTTATTTTCCTAGAACAAGCCCAGGAGGGCTAACCATACAATTATCAAGAAAGATTTAGATACAGAGAACCTCAATTCTGGGTGCTTTTAAAATTTGGCCCAGATTTTTTTCCCCCAGCACTTTTCCCAGGCAAGCAACCAATGATTTCCAGAAATTGTGTAGCCATTCCGTCTTCATTGCATTGAGATATATCACAGGCAGCCTTGCCTTGCCCCCAAATTCAACGTCTTGTCCTATTTTCTTCATTTTTTAAAATTTTTTTAGTTTTTTAAAATTAGATTTATATGCCGCCCTTCTCCAGAGACTCAGGGCGGCTTACAATGCGTTAAGCAATAGCCGTCATACTTTTGTATATTTTATACAAAGTCAGCTTATTGCCCCCACAAACTGGGTCCTCAATTTACCTACCTTAGAAAGGATGGAAGGCTGAGTCAACCTTGAGCCTGGTGAGATTCGAACTTGCAATAATTGCAGACAGCTGAATGTTAATAACAGGCTTTTTTAGTCTGTTGAGCTATCCAGGCTCCTGAGGTGGATGATTGTTTTACCTATGCTATTGTGATTCAATCCACTTGAAAGGCACAGAAAATATTGAACCTCTCATAACCCAGATCATGAGCGCGATTAAACTTATCCTGCCCGCCTAACAAGGATAATATGAATGAATGAAAGTTTTATGCTCAGAGTTTCTTGCGAAGAAATTATTAACCGTATCAGCTGCCTTTCAGGATTCCACTCAAGGGAATTTACTTATTTATTTTGTTGGTGGCTGGTTTACATCCTTTGTTTCGACTCTGCCAAGGCAGCTAACGAAGTGTAGAAAACAAAAATGGAATAGGCAAACAGACTAAAACAGACTAAAATTTACTGGGAACTAGTTAGCAAAATAAAGTTGACTGTTAAAAGCCCAATGGAGGAGATGCATTCTTATAGAACAGCCTTCTCCAGGAACAGCCTCCAGGGAAGTGTGTTCCGTAGCTTGCAGGCAGGACACACAATTTCTTCTTTGGGGAAATTTTCTGTTTCCTTGAGCTGCTCTTACATCACAAATAATCTTGTGGGTGGATGCTCAACTACTTGAACACAACAATTTTCCTACCGTGCTTCCCTGAAAATAAGATCCTGTCATATTTTTTTGAACCCCTGAAATAAGCGCTTGGCCTTATTTTCGGGGGAGGTCTTATTATTTTGGGGCGTGTGGAGCAAGACGGGGCTCCTCTTGCCGTCTTACCTGATTTCCACCTCTGTCTCTCTAAACCTAACCCAGGAGTCAGCAACCTGTGGCTCTGGAGCCACATGTGGCTCTTTCACCCCTCTGCTGCAGCTCCCTGTCATTCAAAATATGCATCACAACCGCCAGTGTGCAACACCAGCCGGCACATGATTTATTGAACTTTTCAACCCCTGGTAGGCCAACCATGGATAAATCCAAGAAAAGAAAAGTTTCAGAAGAAAACAGAATGTTTAATTCAACTACATATGCTAGTGGCCGCTCAAGAAATAGTCAGGCACGAGAAGGGTTTTGTGGCTCCCGGTGGTTTTTTTTCTGTGGGAAATGGGTCCAAATGGCTCTTTGAGTGTTTAAGGTTGCAGACCCTTGCCCTAACCAGAGGAAATGGCAGGGACCAGCTGCACATGCACTTAAATATTTTCGGGGAGGGCTTATTTTCTAGGAGGTTATTTTTGGGGAGGGCTTATTTTAGCGCATGCGCTCAAAAGCCTGATTGAACTTATTATTTGGGGAGGTCTTATTTTCAGGGAAACAGGGTAGCTAGTATGAGAGGAGATGAAGAATCAGAATCAACAGTGATGAAAAGCATAAGGTATCTAAAAAGGAGATGGCCATCCAACAAACACAGGAAACATCCTAGGGTTTCCCCCAATTTAGGCTCAACTCCGGATATGTCCCCCCCTTTTATTTTTAACCAGAAGCCCCTCTACTACTCTAGTCTTCCCCAACACAGACCTTCCAAATGTACAGGTAGTCCTCAACTTGCAACAGTTGCTTTAGTGACCGTTCAAAATTACAGTGGCATTGAAAAAAGTGACTTATGGCCATTTTTCACACTTAACGGCCATCGCCACATTCCCATGATCCCATGATCAAAATGAGGTGCTTGGTAACCGGTTTATATTTATGATGGTTGCAGGGTCCCGGTGTCATGCGATTATCTTTTGCGACCCCCTGACAAGTAAAGTCAATGGGGGAATCCAGTTTCACTTAAGAACCGTGTTACTAAATTAGCAACTGCAGTGAATCACTTAACAACCAACGGTGGCAAGAAAGGTCATCAAATGGGGCAAAACTCACTGAGCAAATAGCAACAGAAATTTTGGACTCAATTATGGTCATAAGTCGAGGACTACCTGTATGTGATTACAACTCACATAATGCCCATTCATGCTCAGAAAGTTAGTAGTTGTGCCAAGCTGATGAAATCAAAGTTCAAAGTTTCATCAGAATCCTTCTCCTTCTTTCTTGGGATGCTCAGCTGGATGTTTGCAACTCTGCATTAGGAAATATTTCTACCCTTTCTTCGAAAATCCCAGGCCCTTCTGCAACAGATCACTCCCTTATTTAATTCTCACAAATCCCTTTATGGCTCGGCTGGCTGTAAAAGGAAGTCTGGCTCAAAGACACCTAATGAAATTTAATACTGAGTCAAGATCTCGGTCATTGGAACCTGATGCCTCTTTTGGATCTGCAGTATATCTTTGCTGGGAGTCCTCTGTGCTGCCCTCCGCACAAATTGTGTCTTGTGCTTCTTGTGCTTGCCGCTGTGATTCATGAGATGCAGAGGTCAATAGGAATGGTTGCACGTGGATAGATGGTGCTACCTTATCATGGAGGGTATACAAACGACTTCCAACTCTTCTGTGCCTTAGCCTGATTGTGACACTCTGACATACAGAATAACAGAGTTGGAAGGGACTTTGGAGATCATCTAGTCCAACCCTATACTTAGGTAGGAAACCCTAAACCACTTCAGACAAATGGTTATCCAATATCTTCTTAAAAACCTCCAGTGTTGGAGCATTCACAACTTCTGGAGGCAAGTTGTTCCACTGATTAATTGTTCTAACTGTCAGGAAATTTCTCCTTTGTTCTAAGTTGCTTCTCTCCTTGCTTAGTTTCCACCCATTGCTTCTTGTCCTACCCTCAGCTGCTTTGGAGAATAGCATGATTCCCTCAGGCAACCCCTGAGATATTGGATCGTGTCACCTCTAGTCCTTCTTTTCATCAGACTAGACATGCCCAGTTCCTGCAACCGTTCTTCATATGTTTTAGCCTCCAGTCCCCTAATCATCTTCGTTGCTCTTCTCTGCACTCTTTCTAGAGTCTCCACATCTTTTTTACATCGTGGTGACCAAAACTGAATGCAGCATTCCAAGTGTGGCCTTACCAAAACATTATAAAGTGGTACCAAAGACATGTACCAAAGTCCACCAGATTTATTTGCAATGTGTACTGAAAGATCCTAACCTACCAATAGGGATACAACAAAGGAGTAACATGTAGCACTGCAACTATAATACAGGTTGAGATGTTTTCCTGAGCTTTTGAGAAATAAACCAGAATGGGATAAACTCTTGGCAGAACGGGCATGCAATTTAGTAAACAGAATGTTACAACTGTAAGAATGAATAGATGTGGGTTATTATGAAATAACAGTAGTCCTCTTCTTACAACCTTAATTGAGCCTGGCAATTATGGTCAAACGTCATGATGGCTGTAAAGCAGGTCACTATGAGACCAGACCCATTTTATGACCCGTTCTGCAGTAGTCATTAAGCAAATCCATTGTTCACTGGAAGTAAATGCTGGTTTTTGACAAAAACATCATCCATTGTGTTCATGTGACCATGGCAGGGGGCAATGTCAGAAGTTCCGAACTGGATCATAAATCAGTTTTGGGGGAGGTGGTTGTAAATTCAAACGATTACTAAGTGACAGTTTGTAAATTTTGAGGGCTGCCTGTAATCTCTGTTTTGTTCACATGAATGTTTTCCCAGGTGACCGCCATTGATTATCCTCACTGTTGGCACTCAACTTACCTCAGCAGTTGGCACTCCTTCAGGAGGTCGGCACTGCAAAAGGACCTCATGATCAAGAGGCACCTCTTTCCCCAGTGGCTCCTGGTCGAAGTTTTTCCTCAGATCTAAGGATAGGAAAGATATAAAACCCACCAACATTAGCCATGATACTTACAGTGCAATTTAAAAAATATAGGGCAAGTTACAGTAGTGGCCAAAATTGTGGAAACCTTTTGGGAAAAGTGTATTTTTGAGGTTTGATGACTAATAACACCACTTTTTTTTTGGAGTTTCAAGATAATCCTATTCCACTGCTGGGAATAGCCCAGACCTTAACCCAATTGAAAATCTATGGAACCGATTAAAGAAACTTGTTAGTCAGAAGCAACCCAGCAATAAAACCCAGTTAACAGAAGCAATCATTCAATCTTGGTTTCACATTATAACAGAACTAAAAGACTTGGTTCACTCCATGGGAAGACGTTGTAAGGCCGTAATTCATGCTAAAGGTTACCCAACTAAGTATTAACAGACATGGTGATAATTTTTGTATAACTTGTTTTTTCTACGTTTTCCCACTTTTCTTCTTTATACTGTAACTGCTATTCTAATAGCAAATTCTTCATAAAAGTTATTGCATTACACTCTTGATTAAATTACCTTTCCATTGATATATAATTTTATGATACTACTCCCCCCAAAAAGTGGTGTTATTAGCTAGTTTTAGAAAATACACTTTTCCCAAAAGGTTTCCACAAATTTTTCCACTACTGTACCTTAAGCCTAAAGAGGCCAAGTTTTCATGTCCTATTATTTTTCCTAACGCCTGAAAAGCCTCAAATGTCAGACCTCTTAGAAGTTTGACCCAAAAAGTTTGTGTCATTTCCATCTAAAGGTATGAAAGACAGAGAGACAGCAAAAGATGGATTTGTTTCCTCATATTTTGAAGAACATCCCATTATTTGAAATACTAAAATGGAATATCTTTCAAAGCACAGCAGATATGCAGCTCAACAGAAACTAAAAGAATAACTACTGAAAGAAAATAGGCCTTTGGAAGATTCTCCCCTTGATGTTTTTGTCCTTTTCAATGGTGCTCCTTGGCAAAACAACTGTTCCTTTGGTGTTTTGCAAGAAATTGCAGGATAGCAATAGCACTTAGACTTATATACTGCTTTACAGCGCTTTACAGCCCTGTCTAAGCGGTTTACAGAGTCAGCCTATTGCCCCCAACAATCTGGGTCCTCATTTTACCCACCTCGGAAGGATGGAAGGCTGAGTCAACCTTGAGCCTGGTGAGATTTGAACTGTCAAATTGCAGTCAGCTGGCAGTCAGCAGAAGGAGCCTGCAGTTCTGCACTCTAACCACTGCGCCACCACGGTCATTTAGCAAAACCAGCAGCAAAGAGAATTCCTTTTGTGACCCAAAACTAAAATATCTCACGAAAAAGTTCGGAGAATATTCAGGAAGCACATTTTTTTATGAAAGGACTACCATTTCTGTTCAGTTCTGATACTGAAAACAAATTACTGAATGCAGGATTTTAAGTGTCAAGCATGATGGTAGCTTCCAATTGAGGGTTTTTAAGATTCTCTGAAACACCTATAGTTTCTACAAGCCCGGACATCTTTTTAATGAAGAACGTGAGTAAGACAACCCATAAGAAAAGATAGGTGTAAAGAATGAATCAGTAGGTGGCGCTAAGATCTTTTAAATTCCTCCTAAGCATTTTGACTAAATTAAGGTCCTAAAATATATATGCTTTCCCAAACAATTATTTTGGGAGGATGATTATGATGAATACACTGATGATAATTTGTAACCTAACTTCATGAAAGGGGTTCTACAATGATTAGAGATATCACAGTACCATCGGCCTCTTGGGAGGTCAGTAATTAAATCGTTTTCGCACAGCTATTGCCGCTTGCATTGCAAGCATGCAAAGGATATGACAGGCTTTATAAGTCAAGCAAATCATGGCTTAACATAAAGTGCGGCAATCATATAGAATGTTTAATGTCTGAGCAGCTATGTTCACATAACATACTCAGCTCATTTTTAACCTTAGCTTGGTGAACATGACAGACTCAAAACACAGTTAATGGTTAAATGCGTTGTGCAAACTCAGAAACTGGCTTAATCCCATTTACCAGGTTCCATGTGATCTCAGCCGGTGTGAGCAATGTAACCTGGTATCTCTCTAGATATTTGGGATTGCAACTCCCCCAGTTGCAGCCATGATGTCTAAATACCCTTCAGAGCAGAGGAGAAATCCAGCAGGTTCTGGAGAACCAGTAGCGGAAATTTTGAGCAGTTCGGAGAATCGGCAAATACCACCTCTGGCTGGCCCCAGAGTGGGGTGGGAATGAAGACTTTCAATATCCTTCCCCTGGAGTGGGGTGGGAATGGAGATTTTGCAGTATCCTTCCCCTGGAGTGGGGTGGGAATGGAGATTTTGCAGTATCCTTCCCCTGCCACGCCCACAGAATCAGTAGTAAAAAAATTTGGATTTCACCACTGCTTCAGAGTAAATTTAAGGTGAATGAAACTGGGTTATTGCGGGTTAAAGAAAGCCAAAAGGAGAAATATAACTAAGATGCTATGCCTTTGGATCTTAACCTCTCACTCCTGTAAATAATGAACCCAAGAAAAGCTGAATATGTCAATCAGGGACTGTGAAAACTGATTCCTGCTCCAGAGCTATTTCAATAACCAAACTGCAAGAATTCTAGTACCTCGCTTGTGTGATTATAAGCGATCTCAGCTAAAAAGAAAGCAAGTCACATGTTTGTGTGCCAGCTGGTAAGCAGACATAAACAGTATCCTCATTCCTATCTCAGCTACACTACTGAACAAGACATTAATAACAATTTAGAATCCAGGACAACGATAAAATTTAGTCTGAAGACCCCCCCAGGGAGGAAAATGCTCTCTCTGTTGACCTACGATCCCAAAATAAGGGATTTCAGATTATATTCTGTTAAAAATCAGGCTTCCTTAAAAAGTTAAAGAGGGATTTTCCATGGCGTTCTGCTGTTTTCTGTACTGTGTGGCTGCCAAAAATAGAAATATTGTTCTAGCGCCTCCTACTCTTGCAGAGAGACACAAAATGACTTCATCTACCTGGCCAGGGTCCATCGGCAGTATATACGTCTAGAATGTGACCCAGCTCCAGAAATTCCAGAAGTCAGAGAAGAAGATGTGACTGAACAAGCTCAAGGATAGAAAAGTGCTGTCCTGGAAAATCAGGGGGAAACTGATGGGCAACTTGGACAGCCAGAGAAATCCCCCCGAAGGAACATAATTTGGCTGCCATATCTCTGATGGAAATTGTTTAGAAATCAGAAACTCTGGAGATGCAATTGACCAGAAACACATACCGTATTTTTCGGAGTATAAGATGCACCGGAATATAAGACGCAGCTTAGTTTTTGGGGAGGAAAATAGGAAAAAAAAAATCTGCCCATCAGGTATTCATCTGGCTAGCGTCCTTAGTCTGGTCAGCTTCAACACATTAGTTTGCTGGTTTTTTATCCCCTGCTTAGGGATAAAAAACAGCTTCTAAGGCACAGCTGAGAGGAAGCAGCAATGAGAAAAGCAGGCAAAGCACGGGGAGATCGCTTCACTCGGCTAGCGCCTAGTTAGGGCTGAAAAAAAAAAGCTTCTAAAGAACAGCTGAGAGTCAGAGCAAAGCATGGAGATCGCTTCACTGGCTAGTCCCTTGTTAAAGCACAGTGGAGAGTCGAGGGAGCAGAGATCGCTTCACTCGCTAGCGCCTCGTTAACACTCGTTAGGGCTGAAAAAAAGCTTCAGAAAAGCTACATTCGGAGTATAATTTTCACCCGAATAATCACGCAGGCAAATTTTCAGCCTCTTTTGGAGGGAAAAAGGTGCGTCTTATACTCCGAAAAATACGGTAAGTCAGAGACAACTACAGTTGGAGAAGATGAAGAACAAGGATTACTAAAGGCAAGCTTTTGCCTCGGCAGTGACCATCTTGGAACACTTCTGTGGGAATAGCATATCATCATCTTCATTTCACAACCCATAATCCCTTGCGGAGTGGAGTCTGGGCAACTGAACGGAGCTAGCGGAGTATTTTAATGGTCGGATGCCTTTCCTGTCGCCAATGCAGAATTTTAGTTCAGCAGATATATTCTCAGTGTGCCCAGAGAGAGAAACATCTGCCTCTACCTAGGATCGAACTCACAGCCTCCTGATTGTGAGGTGAAAGCTCCACCTCTAGGCCACCACACCACTCCTCTGTAGGAACAGCATATAATAATGGAGAAAAAGCTGCAGCAGGACCAAGGATGCTTATCCATCCTCTGTGGATCACAGTTTTATTCCAAAATCAGCTTTATTTTCTTCTATTTATTTATTTATTATTGAATTTCTATACCGCCCTACTCCCGAAGGACTCAGGGCGGTGCACAGCCATGAAATAAAACACATAGATATACAAAATTTAAAATCGAATAAAATGAATTAAATAAATTTGGCTGAATTAATACCCATAATTTAAGATACCCATATTTTAAAATACATTAATAATTTAAAATTTACACTTAAAAGGGAGAAGATTTAGGCGAGGCCAGCTTGATGAAATAAAAGCGTCTTCAACTCGCGGCGGAAGGTGCGCAGATCCGGGATCCTCCGTATCTCTGGGGGGAGCTCATTCCAGATCGTCGGTGCCCCCACAGAGAAGGCTCTCCCCCTAGGGGCCGACAGCCGACATTGTTTGGCCGACGGCACCTGGAGGAGCCCCTCTCTGTGGGAGCGTACTGGTCGGTGGGAGGCTGTTGATGGTAGTAGGCGGTCCCGTAAGTAACCAGGTCCCAAGCCATGGAGCGCTTTAAAGGTGGTAACCAGAACTTTGAAGCGCACCCGGAGCAGATTCTATGAGCAGATTTCTTTTTTTAACATGATTGCTCCTTCTCAATGAACCAAAAAAAAAAAGCACCAATAAATTTCTTCTTCCAGTAAAGGATATCTCAATATAACAACTTCTCTCTTGGACGCACACAAGCCTTTCATTAGCTAATAGTCTATAAAACGTTTGAGCAAGTGAATTATTTTAATGTAGCCGTTCGTGATATTCCCCTTTTTTCTGCAGGGTATGCAAGTGCACTAAACACCTGCCAGCGAAGTCCTAATGTGAAAAGGTCTTCAAAAAGAAAGAAGGAACGAAAAAGAATTTCCCCAAACCTACATGCTATTCGAACGTAGGCTCGGCGACTTTTGGTGGTTCCAGCGGAACTCCAGGCCACACACTGACACCAGTAATCTTCTAGGCCAAACAGCTCCTCCACTTGCTGGCGAGAGACTTCGATCTGGACTTCTCTTACAAGGAGCCCTGGAAACAAAGACATCCAAAAAAAAGTGAATTATTATGGAGTTGGAGGAACCAAGAACTGGAAGAATTACCATATCAATTACCAATCAGGGGTCCCCAAACTTGGCAGCTTTAAGACTTGTGGACTTCAACTCCCAGAATTCTCCAGCCAGCTGGCTGGAGAATTCTGGGAGTTGAAGTCCACAAGTCTTAAAGCTGCCAAGTTTGAGGACCTCTGGTTTAAATGAATCACCATCTATGAAAAATGGAGGAATACACACTCATGCATTATCAGAGTGAAATGAGACCTCTGCTGAGGTCTACAGCAGTGGTGGGTTTCAAATTTTTTTTACTACTGGTTCTGTGGGCATGGCATGGCTTGGTGGGCATGGCTTGGTGGGTGTGGCAGAGGAAGGATACTGTAAAATCTCCATTCCCACCACACTCCAGGGGAAGGATACTGTAAAATCTCCATTCCCTCCCCAATCCAGGGGAAGATTACTGCAAAATCCCCATTTCCTTCCGATCAGCTGGGACTTGGGAGGCAGAAAATAGATGGGGGCATGGCCAGTCAGAATTTATAGTATCGGTTCTCCGAACTACTCAAAATTTCTGCTACCGGTTCTCCAGAATTGGTCAGAACCTGCTGAAACCCACCTCTGGTCTACAGCAATATTCTCTCTAAAGATCAACATATGATAAACACAGGTTTTTGTTTATGATACGTTTGTGTAACTGCATTACATCTGAGCTTTGTGTACAACTATTGTACACAATGGGTATGACACATTTGAGCTTTGCGTGCAACTATTTATCTTCTTCTGGTTCTTATGTGCATCATTTTTAGATTAGGTTGTTTGCATGCACAGTACTACAAAAGTTGCATGCATAGTTTACAGCTAATGAAAAAAGGTTGTTATTGGCCTTTTTTTTTGCGTACATCATTTTATCATGTAATCATTTTCTTACATGATTAAGATTCAAATCTTAATTATGTGTATTTAGCTAATCACATCATTGGGTTAAATGCAGAGGTGGGTTTCAGCAGGTTCTGACCAGTTCTGGAGAACCGGTAGCGGAAATTTTGAGTAGTTCAGAGAACCGATAAATATCACCTCTGACTGGCCCTGCCCCCATCTATTCTCTGCCTCCCGAGTCCCAGCTGATCGGGAGGAAATGGGGATTTTGCAGTAACCTTCCCCTGGATTGAGGAGGGAATAGAGATTTTACAGTATCCTTCCCCTGACATGCCCACCGTGCTACACCCACCAAGCCATGCCACACCCACAGAATTGGTAGTAAAAAATTTTGAAACCCACCACTAGTTAAATGTGATACTATTTGCTAGACAATCAACAAAGAGACTTTTGATATCATACTCCTAGTCTGAGTTTCAATATAATAATGGTAATAATAATAGTATTATTTTATAATAATTGTTATGAGCCATGGTGGCGCGGTGGTTAGAATGCAGTACTGCAGGCTATTTCTGATGACTGCCGGCTGCCTGCAATTTGGCAGTTCGAATCTCACCAAGCTCAAAGTTGACTCAGCCTTCCATCCTTCCGAGGTGGGTAAAATGAGGACCCAGATTGTTGGGGGCAATAGGCTGACTCTGTAAACTGCTTAGAGAGGGCTGTAAAGCACTATGTAGCGGTATATAAGTCTAAGTGCTATTGCTATGGCTATTATTAATAACAATGGTATTAATTATTATATTATTATAGCCAAACCTTGGCTATCAAACAGCAAAAAAAAAAAATGCTACTAAAATCTCACATTTGCTTTATATGTATGAACCGAAGGTTTATGGAAAACCAGAAATTGAAATCCGGTCATCGACAAGTATGGTAATAATTTTCAGCACAGTTATAGTAATGGAATTTGGCCTAGAGAAATGTGCTAGAAAAGCAATTAATTTGTGTAAAATCCTGGTAATGGAATTGAGATGCTGAACGGCCAAACCACGAGGACGAAGCCTACAAGTATCTGGACATTATACAGTTGGATAACATCAGACACGGAGAAGTTAAAAATGTGCTTAGTAAAGAATATATCCAAAGAGTGACAAAAAAGTGCTCAGTTTTTGCTGGCAGAGGGCTGCAATGAGACCGTCGTGGCTGAAAACGGAGCCTGGGCAGGCCACGCACAGCCTCCCCGAGCTCCATTTTTATTGGCAGAAGGCTGCAGGAGGCCGTTGCAGCTGAAAATGGAGCCTGGGAGGGCTGCGTGCGGCCCTCTTAAACTCCATTTTCGCTGGCAGAGGCACAATGACCCAGTCTTTCTGTGTTTTCAGGGCAGCCCTGCGGGCCAGATCTAAGCACCCCGCAGGCTGGATCCGGCCCACAGGCCTCGAGTTGTGTTAAACTTTCAAGCGGAATAGGAAAACCCACCAGCCATTGATCATCGACGGCTGGTGGTGAGGCCTGTAATAAACTTGCATCTGTTTCAGGAATACGATGTCATTGCAAGTTAAGTTGTAGACCATCGTCTCCTCTGCCTTCATTGCTACACTTTCCCACCATGGCCTCCATTCAACAAGAGGCAATGGCATCATGTCCTTTAATTTCATTGCCTTAATACATGCCTACAATGGAAGAGAGTGGCTTCAGCAGCCATTAACTGTTTCTGATACAAAAAAAAGAGAGAGAGAGAGAGAGAGAACAATTACCCTCTATTTCACCCTGCACAGATCCTCTAATGAGTGATGGCCTTAAAGATAAGCAATGTTTGAGAACTGTCTTTATTTAAGATGGTTGATGCTTTAAGGAAGATAGCGTGCTGCACGGATAGTAATTTGAAACTGGGAAAGCTTGGTAAAGATTGCAACGTCGTCCTGCTCTTCGTGAGCCTGGGAAGTTGTCATTTGATTAATAAAAAAGAAATCCCCAAAGCTTTATTCTTTTTTTCCCCCCAGCTTGCAATATGAAATTTTAGACTTTCACACCTTCTCCGTATTATTGAAAAATGGTTTGAAGAATGGTTGCAAGAATTGGGTATGGTTAGTCTAGAGAAGAGAAGATCTAGGGGTGACATGATAGCAGTACTCCAGTATTTGAGGGGCTGCCACAAAGAAGTGGGGAGGGGGTTCAACTTATTTTCCAATAAGAAGGCGAGACAAGAAACAATGGATGGAAACGAATGAGGGGTGAAATCCAGCAGGTTCTGACAGGTTCTGGAGAACTGGTAGCGGAAATTTTGAGTAGTTTGGAGAACCGGCAAATACCACCTCTGGCTGGCCCCAGAGTGGGGAGGGAATGGGGATTTTGCAGTATCCTTCCCCTGGAGTGGGGTGGGAATGGAGATTTTGCAGTATCCTTCCCCTGCCACGCCCACCAAGCCACGCCCACCAAGCCACAGAACCGGTAGTAAAAAAAATTGGATTTCACCACTGAAACGAATCAAGGAGAGAAGGAACCTGGAATTAAGGAGACATGTTCTAACAGTGAGAACAATTAATCAGTTTGCCTTCAGAAGGTGTGGGTGCTTCATCACTGGAGGCTTTTAAGAAGAGACTGGACAGCCACTTGTCTGAAATGGTATAGAGTTTTCTGCTTTAGCAGGAGGTTAGACTAGAAGGCCTCCAAGGTCCCTTCCCGCTCTATTCTGTTCGATTGAATTCATTGGTTTGCTTGCTTCCTACAACCCACAGATGTTTTCAAGCATGAATATCATTACTTTCAGGGTTAAAGAGGGTTCTCTTTCCTCTATTCTCCCATACAAAATCCCACAAAACTTTTCTCAGGTTTACTTCACATCCAAAGGGATAGACAGGAGCATATCAAACCAAAAACATAGGACACTTCGGTTTTATTATACATTGCCCAGAATCAGTTTGGAGTCCGGCGGTACCTACATTGAATAAAGGCAAAGGTTCCCCTCGTACATATGTGCTAGTCGTTCCCAGCTCTAGGGGGCGGTGCTCATCTCCGTTTCAAAGCCGAAGAGCCAGCGCTGTCCAAAGACGTCTCCTTGGTCATATGGCCGGCTTGACTAAACGCCAAAGGCGCACGGAACGTTGTTACCTTCCCACCAAAGGTGGTCCCTATTTTTTCTACTTGCATTTTTTACCTGCTTTCGAACTGCTAGGTTGGCAGAAGCTGGGACAAGTAACAGGAGCTCACCCCATTACGTGGCACTAGGGATTCGAACCGCTGAACTGCCGACCTTTCGATCGATAAGCTCAGCATCTTAGCCACTGAGCCACCATGTCCCAGTTCTACATTAATTAAATTAAATTAAATTAAAATCCTTAGGTAGCCACAGAATGGCTGGTTTCACAAAACTCACTAAATCAAAGCTAAGTGCTTTCTCTTTGAACCTTCCCATTATCTGTCACTCAAGTTAGTGAGTGACAAGGGACCTGTGAAGATCCAGGAAGAGCGTTGGGAAAACCAAGAATACAATTTTAAGCTCTTTGACAAGGTCTGCTATTTAAAAGAAACACAGAGATTTAAAAAAAGGCAAAACAGAGAATGTTTTCTTGAGGCAGGAGAAAAGGAGATGGACGGGTACTTCCTAAGAGCAACGAAGATAAGCCAGTTAAGAAGAAAGGAGACGAAGGGGGAAAAAATGCATCTATTCAACCAACACTTTGCCAACTCTGCAAAATGAGGCTTGCTTCTTTGAAGGTGCTGAAGCATATCTTGATATCTGGCATAAATCAGAAATTATACTGGTGGATACATGTTTTCTACGGAGTCCTTAGTGCTCTTAGAGTTAGTTGTTTGCTTGTAGACATTTCATTACCTGACTAGGTAACGTAATCAATGCTGGGGAGTGTGGTGTTTGTTCCCTGTTTATATATAGTAATTTGCCCTGCCAATGTTGGTGAAAGTACAGTTTTCTCCTTTGTAGTTTCTTGATTAAGATATTGTTCTCTGCTTGATTGTGTGTCTAGTGTTATTTCCTCCTTATTGGCTGCTGGCTGCTAGAAATAATCTTTCCTGTTGTTTTTGTTTTGTGTTCTTAGCTTTTTTTATTGTCTTTTTAAGTTGTTTATAAGCAAGCTTATATTATGTATTTGGCTAAATCTGGTGTGTTGTGTAGTGTTGGTGCCATGGATTCTTTCTCTACTCCTGATTTTATGGACGTAAAGAGTGCTGTGAGATCGAATGAAACCATAATTTAATCTTCTTCTATTTTCAGTCTTTGATTTTTTTTTTTTTGAAAGCACCCAAAACTGCACAATTCAACCTTCAGCTACACATATTCTCTTCTACTGTTTCCTTCTACTCAGATAAAAATTCAGTGCCAGCCTCTTGATTATTAAAGTAACTTGAATGCTCGTTGCAACTATGAGGCTTTAGTAGGCATTTCTGTTGAGTCCACCCATTCCTTCAGCCATACCCAGCAAATTCCATGCCATATTTCCTTACTGCATGGCTTCTCTGAATCACAGCCTAGCACGTCTGGCTCCTTTAGCTGCTGTGACAATAACACAGTTGAGATTACAAGGGGAACATGTAGCAAGGAGTCTCTTGGGGCAAAAGAGGCTCCTGCCTGTTGCAAATCCATTTGCTATCCGTGTTACCAACTTCCACGCCAATTAAATAATTTAGCTCTTGACGGCATTTAATATGGACTTTTGTGTAAGTTCAACAGTGCATATTAAATAGACTTTATTAAATGGAAGCTTTCGTTATAGCAATCTCTTCTTGCTGTATTTATTTTACTTTTTTTTTAAAAAAAAAGAAGTGAAATGAATCTAGCAAATGAAAAAGAAGTTATCATGATTGCTTTGGTAATAGTTATATATCTTACAGCCACTTCTCATTAATATAAATAATACGATATAGGGCCCAGATTGAAACAAGGTTTATTCAAAATAAAGTTAAAAAGTCACTACATAAACTAGGCATCGGACCTGGAATCCTTAACCCTGTGATTTAAGAGAAGTATGAGATAAGAAGAGGGCTAATCTGTAATCCATCTACTTTTAGATGGCTTCTAAACTAATAAGCTCAAGCGTCTTTTAAAGCTTGTCTTGACTAGTTGTAGAAAGCACAACATGGATATATGGTGGGGGAACCAGATTGAAATATAGTTTCAATCCTCTTTGAATTTGTAAAATATGAACATATAGACAGCTCTTCTCTCCATAACAGTACTTGGCAGCGCGTCCAGGGGTGGGCTTCAAAAATTTAAGCAACGGGTTCTCTGTCCAGTTGCTGGGTGGGCGTGGCCATAGTGGGCGTGGCCTAGTTGGCCTCCTGCACCATGGTTCCTTTTTGCCCTCCCTAGGCTCCGGAGGCTTTCCTCAAGCCTCTGGAAGGGCGAAAACAGCCGCCCCAGGCTCCGGAGGCCCTCTGGAGGCCAGAAACGGAACTTCTGGTAGGTCCGTTTTCGCCCTCCCTGAGCCTCAACACACACCCTGCATTTACCTGCATCCAAAACGGGCCGCGTGGGGACTCCTGGGAGGGACGGGGTGGGGTGGGCGGGGCCAGCCAGGAGTGGGATTTGGGGGTTTTCTGAACTGCACAGAATCTTAGCTAAAGGTTCTCCCGAATCCCTGCAAACCCCCAGCAGCCCACCCCCGAGTGCGTCTAAAAACTAAACAGAACTGGTTTCGGTCATGGAATCCTTTATGTAACATGTTAATAGATCATACACATAGATTTTACCCCTATTTGTCAGGTGCAAAAAAACCCAGGCCCATATGTTAAATTGCAACTCAAAAAAGATTAATTCCCCAAGCCTATAGAGAAAAAAATCTAGTCAACTTAAGTTCAGTACTAAATTGGCGCCAAATAAGGGTCAATGGAATTTAAGAGGGTTTGGATTTAGATTGTTTGTGGGAACGTAATGACTCGAGCCTGGTGACTTATTTAACTCCTCCACCTCCACCTCTGCCAGCTCTTCTCCTACACTACCAATTTATACCACATGTGTCCAGAGTTTATTCCACAATTCACAGGAAACAAGTCCCCAATGACAGTTCATTCGGCAGATTCAAAGTCACCTGCCCAATGTCTACTTTTCATTGCCTCATATATTTTGTTACTGCTACTGCGTTTACCATAACTGCGCTGTTTTTATTTCATGGTGTATGTATGCATGTATTTGTTCTTTGGTGACATGAGAAAGGGAGAGAAAAATCTTAAAAGCAGCAGCTTTGTTTTATTATCATTTTAATATCAAGTGTGTTCAATATCCCCTATGTCTGCAAGAACGAAATATTTGTGTCTAGTGAAAACAGGGAAAGGAAATATTTTGAAAATTGGAAAAGAGTGGCAGTGCAAGTTTTTTAAAAAAAAGAAAAGTTCAATTTAGCTTTAAGTACTAGGAGGTCATCAGATTATCTTTCTTCTTTATAAAAATGTTCTTGATGGGAAGCAAATACAGGTGGTCCTCATTTAGTGACTGTATTTGGTTCCAGTGAAATGGTCGCTAAAGAGGGAGGGAGGAAGGAAGGAAGGAAGGAAGGAAGGAAGGAAGGAAGGAAGGGAGGGTGCAAAGATTGCTGGTTGCTGCCCTTTCATTCACATAAATTTCTCTCATACAGTGTTTTGTGCCAGACCTGTTTCCTGCCTCCCCCCACCCCACCCCCCCAATAGGGCAAAGTGATTGCTTAATCAAGTTCTTTCTTCCTGAGATGCTTTTCCCCACAGGGTGTGTCTCTAAAAGTGCTAAGGGCAACAAGCTCAACTTGGTGACCTCAATTAGATTACAAGCCTCCCCCTCTGGGACTTTCTGCCTGAAATTGACTAGATATTAATCAGTTTCACACTGAAGGCTTTCCTCCAAGCATTGACCACAAACATACTTTTTCATTCTGGTTGTAATTTTGAACGGTTACTATCTGAAGCAGTCAGTAACAATGCCTACCCAGAGCCATCTTCCTATATGCCCCCTCCAAATTCTACATAAGAAGAGTCTTGATGGATTAAAGGCCTACTTTAGCCTTCTGTCCCAAAGGAACCAAATAATGACTACTGGAAACTCACAAGTGGTGCCTGAGTTTACACTCAGGAAGCGATCCTGCCATCAAGTTTCAACGGCAAATGCTGTTATGAGTTGTAAGCAATGATAATAAAGTGTGAATAATCTGAAAGTTGGAAAACAGGTGATTTGTACAATATATAAATAAATCATCTACCGTATTTTTCGGAGTATAAGATGCACCAGACTATAAAACGCACCTACCTTTTTTGGTGAACAAGAAAAAGAAATCTGCCTCTGCCTCCCAGCAATTTTGCCTCATTGCAGCAAACAGCAAACAGCCTGCTTTACTTTCATTTTTGTTTTCAGCATAGCTTGATTAGCACAAGGAAAAAAAAAATCTGCTCCAGCAATTTACCTCCTTGCAGCAAGCAGCAGAGCCCTGTGCAAAACAGCTGAGATCAAAACAGCTGAGAGTTGGGAGGCTGATCCAATCAACTTGTGCTAATTAGGCTGTGCTGAAGCTGAAACGAGCTGTTTCTTCTTGCTGCTTGCTGCAAGGAGGTTAACTGCTGGGAGGCAGAAGCCAAAGGGTGGGGGCCAGTGGGTGGGCGGGGCTACATTTGGTGTATAAGACGCACCTAAATTTTCACCCCCTTTTAGGGGGGAAAAGGTGTGTCTTATACTCCGAAAAATGTGGGTAATTACCTTTGGAGCAACTCAAATTATTAGATAGTAGTTTTTTTAAAAAAAATGGAAGTGAATTCTATAAGGATAATGCACTATGTAAAACATCAGAAGGATACAAGGACCTCTGAACTGGTGGCACACAAGCAAAATATGTTTGTTTGAAAGGTATTCTCTAGATTAGAGGTCCTAGCTCAGAGAGAAGAGCATAAGGAGATTGGATAACTGGACTTTGGTTACACTTGTGGTATAATGACTAGAACAGGAGTGTTAAACCGAAGGCCCGCGGCCCAGATGTGGCCCATGGGGTGCTTAGATCTGACCCACAGGGCTACCCTGGGAACAGCGAAGGACCAGACCGCAGTGCCTCTGCCAGTGAAAACAGTCACATGTGGCCCTCCCGAGCTCCGTTTTCACTGGCAGAGGGTTGCAGGAGGCCGTCACAGCTGGAAATGGAGCTCGGGAACCCATTTACACTGACAGAGTGCTCTGGCCACCATAGGCGCCCCCGGCATACATTGATGTCGAATTGGCCACTCCCACCCTGGCCACGGCCCTCCTGGCCCCCCGAGGTCAAACACAACCCTGATGCGGCCCTCAATGAAATCGAGTTTGATACCCCTAGACTAGAATGTGTCCAAACCGACTGTCACTATCTTCATGAGTAGTAGAAAACAATGCATGTTGGTAGATTCATCTATAGTTATAATACTCTAATCTGTTCCTTGTCCATCTTAAAACATGTGATGAAAAGGCTTTGACTGACCCTGATAGTGGTCAATATTTATAGGTGATGACCATAGCAGTTACAAGAATGAAACTTGGAGTGGAAGAGGAATGTATAGTAAAGTGTATGCATGTGTGTGTATTGTATACTAACTAAGAGGAATTAGAACAGTGCAATAGATGCGAATAAAAATGGTCTGAACTTTGGAGGGTAGCTGATGAATACATGCAGGGAATGAAGATATTGGTTTAATTAGGAATGAACTGCTGAAATATATGGCAAAATTTCTGAATTATTGTCACTTAGATCAAGTAGAGGTTGAGATACACTGGAATATCATTTGGAGACCCAAGAATGAATGAGAGAATGACGGTTTGTGGAGTTTCCATTTAGAAAAAGGTTTCTTGATTTCAAGCTTATGGTTTAAACCAAAGCCTAGTCACGGATACCCACAATAATGGAATAATATCTAAAAGTATGACTGATACAATGATGATGAATACTTTACTGAAGGATACCAGGTAATGAGAGGTTCTGAATGTGGGCGAGATCATTTCTTAGCAGGGTCAGAATGGATCTTGGGGGGGAAATGGAAGAAAAGAAGTGAAATCAACAAGAGTAAAAGTAGAACAATTGCAAGAAGACAAAGCATGAGTCCTACATTAAAAGTAATAGAGAAATCTTTCAGAAGTAATAGAATTTCTACTCTATTAATAAGGGAAGAAGGAAAAACTGATGTGGAAGCTATGTGGAATCGAATATTGAGAGTTACTGCTACAAAAATGTAGAAAAGTAGCAAGGGATGATTAAGATTGTTAAAGAGTATGAGAAAATGCAGAATGATTTTGATGGAAACAAGCAATTGCTTTGGAAGTTGTTGGAACAAGCTGTGCCCAGATCCTCCAGCAGAGTTGAGTGCAATCAAAAAGAAAAGTAATGAAATGCTCCAATTATCCCAGGACGGTGGCTAGATTTGGTGTAAGGATTTACTTAAGGCATTTGATGACAGAAGTTTCTTAAAACTGGTCTTGAATAATAATCCAGTTTCCAAAAGGCATTTTTACTGCCTTTGAAATTGGGAGAGAACTCTGGTTTCAGGTATTTCAAATGCTATTATTTTATTATGGTAATTGTCAAACAGGTATTTACACCAATTCCTATCAGAATACTTTAAAGCTGCCTCTCTTAAAATCAATAAACAAACAAACAAAGGTTTGGGACCAGTTCAGATTCCAGCATGCTAAAATTGCCAGGAGAATGTGGAATTAACTCTGACATGAACTCCATTATTCTATTTCAGTCTATATAAGAATATAAAATCTTTCCTGGATCGTATCAAAAGGCCATTTAGTTCAGCATCCTGTTCCTAACAATAAACAATCAAATGCCTCTGGGAAACACACAAGCAAGGCATGAAAACAAAACAAACAGAACCAAAGTAGCTTTGTAACTAAATCTGTCCTATAACAGATGTGCCAGGTGGTAGATTCAAATTTAAATTTTGCAAACCAAGTCTATTGATCTACTTGCACTCCTTGGCTTATTTTTAGGGAGAATCAAGCAATGATTTCTCAAGGCAATGACCATCTGCAGACTCTATAAGCCAGGGATGTCAAACTCAATTTCATTGAGGGCCACATCAGGGTTGTGTTTGACCTTGGGGGGTTGGGGTGGGCGTGGCCAGGGTGGGCATGGCCAATTCAATGTCACTCGTGTCAGGGGCGCCTATGGTGGCCCGCGATGCTTCTGTTGTGGCCCCGCCCTCTGAGCCTGTCCCATCGGAGGAAGAAAGCTCCGAACATGAGGAAGAGGAGTCAGCCAGGCCTCCCTCTCCAGGCCTCTCCCCTCTGGCACTGTCTCAGGTGCTGGCCGAGGGAGAGGAGATTAGCAGGGAGACAAGTGTCTCGGATGAGAGTGAAGGAGAGACGTCATTCCTGGACGCACGCCTCCGAAGGCGTGATAAATGATTGCAGCAGCTCAGGAGGTGTGCTAGGGATTAGAACTGAGTCACTGGACCACACCCCAGAGACTATATAATAAAGGTTGGTGGCCAGTGAACCCTGTGACGAACAAAAGTAAACCTTGGATAGCCACTAAAGCCTCGTCCGAAACTGCTGAGAGGAATATTAATTTCTGTTGGACTCTTGTACGCTGAGTATATTATCTTTCTGTTTTCTGTGGAAATAAAAGCACTTGGCAGACGGTGTGTATATCGCTGCCAAGTTGGAGATAAAGACCTGGGTGTGTTCCAAGTGCTTCCTTAACCCTCGGCTGGCTGTGTTTGTGTGTGTGTGTGGACGGGGACAGATCAGCTTCTGCCACTTGGCCCTCCCGAGCTCCGTTTTCGCTGGCAGAGGGTTGCAAGAGGCCATGACAGGCGAAAACGGAGCTCGAGAGCCCCTTTTCGCTGGCAGAAGCACAGCAGGCCGGTTCTTTGCTGTTTCCAGGGCGGCCCTGCAGGCCAGATCTAAATACCCCGCAGGCCAGATCCGGCCCCGGGCCTCGAGTTTGACACCCTTGCTATAAGCTAGATAGGTTTGAACTGTTATGTGCTAATTGTGCATTAGTTTGTTAAAACAAGTTGTAGGCCACCTCTTGAGCAGCTGTAGGCCACTTTGAAGCAGTCTCCGCTGAAAGTCCAAGAAGACAAGAGTCAACTGAAGTTTAAGGGAAATAAGACATCTAACTTCACAGTTACATTAATAAGTTATTTACTTTGGTGCACAAACTCTAGCTATTTCCATTACAGAAAGTTGCTTGAATATAGCCTTAAAATCCTTAACGGCATTATAGATAAAAAACTAGGTTTCAGATCAGATTCTTGGATTTCTTATCTCTTGCCCATAAACAATAGACTACGCATCCCTCTTGTTCATTCCTATGCTCTTAGCAAAGGAAGTGTTATCTATGAAAGAATTTTATCTTCTTCACTCTAAGAAATGTTTTTCTTAACAGCCTCATGTTAAATACTTCGTTGAAAAGTTTTCCGGAAGTAGCTATGTATTACGAGGTTAGTGCAATTACAGTAGTGTGAAGTTATTCGGATGATATAATACTGAAATCACAAATCTGTGCAATTTCCCCACCCACCCACCCCCTTACGATACAAATTAACTTAACATCTCCAAAAATGTATGGATGAGAATTTGTCTACTATGGAGGATTATACACTTCTCCAATTTTGCAATGTAGTTCAGGGGGTTTTAAGGCTGGATTTAAAAACATGGGTATTAAAAATGTTACTTCAGGGTGAACCATATTTAGAAATGCATCCTATGACATAAAATTCACTCAAAAATGGATACTTTTGTGAGGAATTATCCTCAACATGAGGGACGCAGTGGCTCAGTGGCTAAGACGCTGAGCTTGTCGATCAAAAGGTCGGCAGTTCAGCTGTTCGAATCCTTAGTGCTGCGTAATGGGGTGAACTCCCGTTACTTGTCCCAGCTTCTGCCAACCTAGCAGTTCGAAAGGACATAAAAAATGCAAGTAGAAAAATAGGGATCACCTTTGGTGGGAAGATAACAGCGTTTCGTGCGCCTTTGGCGTTTAGTCATGCCGGTCACATGACCACGGAGACGTCTTCGGACAGCGCTGGCTCTTTGGCTTTGAAATGGAGATGAGCAGCGCCCCCTACAGTCGGGAATGATTAGCCCTTATGTGTGAGGGGAACCTTTACCTTTTTATGCTCAAGATGGTTAATGCCCTTCATTCAACAGCATACTTAGCATCTCTGACACCCTCCCCTCTGCTTCTCTGCTGCTGTGAGCCAGTTTGGTATAACGGTTAAAAAGGCACCAGACTGGAAACTCAGAGAATGTGAGTTCTAATCCCACCTTAGGCACAAAGCCAGTTGGCAATTTGGGGACAGTTACTCTCTCTTGGCCCTAGGAAGAAGACAACGGCAAACCACTTTAAAAACTGCAGGGGGAAGTTGCCAGGAGTCAAAATTGACTTGAAAACACACTTTGTTCTTTGTTACTGCTGTGCTACTGAACATAAAACAGCTGACTGGCACACTGGCAGCAATCTGACTCCATACTTGCAGCTAGCTGCCTTGTTTTAACAGCACACCACACACACACACACACACACACACACACACACACACACTTATTGTCTGCACTTAGGACAGATTGCCTCCCTGCCTCCACCCTTGTTTGAATGCCACCGACTTCATTTGAATAGCCTCTTCCTAATTCTTGCCTTTCAGATGCATCAGACTCAACGTAAAAAACACCCTTCAGTTGAGCTCAGCACCTGCTGACTGCATCTTTGTGGTTTTCTTGGCAGGTTTCAGAAAGTGATTTGCCACTGTGACTTCTCAGTCTTGGCGATAGTCCTGGAGTTTCCAGGTACTCACCCAAGTATTAGCTAAAGTTACACCTACTTAGCCTCCAGGATCAGCCTTGTTTGCTTAGATCAAGGGTCAGCAATCCACGGCTCTGGAGCCGCATGTGGCTCTTTCATCCCTCTGCTGCGGCTCCTTGTTGCTGGTCAGCTCCACAATTGATAGAGCTTTCGATTAGGACAGGTAGAGGAAAAAGGATGCTGCACTAGGAGGAGACTCTATGATGGGGGAACCGACTTCTGATCAGCAGAGGAAAAAGGACACTGCGCTAGGAGGAGACTATGATGTGGGAACTGGACTTCCGGTTAGCTCCAGAATTGAATGGGGGCTCCCGGTTAGGACCTTTGTGGCTCTTTGGGTGTTTAACCCTGGCTTAGATACTACTGTATATTGTACCAGCAAGATGGAGGACGCTGTATTAAAGGAATACTAAATCAAGAATTGTATTTGATCCTATGGCTTCTACTTCTTGCTTATATTAATATAGCCACCACTCCAATTTGCACTCTTGTTACTGATTCTTCATTTGGGGTTTAGTTCCTTCAGGTAACAAAAGTAGATTTAACATACATGTAGTCCTCATTTAACAACTGCCCCATACAGCAACTGCTCAATTACAGCAGTGATGAAAAAGTAATTCTGCTACTTTTCCTTACATATATAACCTTCAATGGCCTGTAAAGCAAAGGAAAGCTGAAGTAAGATTGTAAACACAGTTGCGGTATCACTTAGCAACCACTTCACTTAACAAACAAGTTATGAGTCTCTTCTAAACAAGGTTAGAATTCTAAATGAGATTATTCTGATATCTATCTATCTATCTATCTATCTATCTATCTATCTATCTATCTATCTAGTCACAATTGTGTAAGTCTATCATAATAGAAACTTGGTTTGGGTGAGGTTTTCCCTATGTTTGTGATTTTATAATTATTATGTTAAAAAAAATGAGAACAAGGAGAATTGGATCAGGAATAGACTGATCTGTTTCATCTCAATGTATAGCTTCTGTACCAGATTGTTCACGTTCTACTTTTGAAGGAATAATTTAGGCATCTTTTTAATCTTTCAAGGAAGTTTTGCAAAATGTAGAGGTTTCTGTTACGGGTCCTAGGATACGTGTTCATAGTAGGCTAAAGCATGAATTGAGAATCTCCTCTAGAATATAGCCAATTTTCCAATGGTGTACAGAGGTTCAGCTATTTTTTGGAGCAGCTTGCCCATCATTGCTGTTTCTCTCTTTGAAGAACATCTCATTAACTTTCATAGGAGCTTAATCTGAACAATCTCCCTTCCATCACAAAGTTCTTAACTTCCACCAGTCTCATAGAGCCTTGGTAGTACAGTGATCTAAAGCACCCTGTTATTAACACCAGCTGCCTGCAATTACTGCAGGTCCGAATCTCACCAGGCTCAAGGTTGACTCAGCCTTCCATCCTTTCTAAGGTAGGTAAATTGAGGACCCAGATTGTGGGGGGCAATAAGCTGACTTTGTATAAATATACAAAAGTATGAAGGCTATTGCTTAGCGCATTGTAAGCCGCCCTGAGTCTCCGGAGAAGGGCGGCATATAAACCAAATTAAAAAAAAAAAAAAGGACAAGAGGCAGACATCTTTAGCCTCTTTGTCCACTTTAATTCTCTACTGCCAACGAAGGCAAGTCCACAAATCTTAAAAAGAGAGTGGGAGGTGGGGGAAAAAAAACCCGAACAGAATATAAGAAATGGATTAATTCTCCAAGGTTTCTCACCCGTGACTTCATCCAGACTCTCTGCTGTGAGATGATCATTCTGATTCACCCATTCTCCATTGCACTTGAAGTAGATCTGGGTGGCTGGATTGGCTCTGCAGGTCAGCTCCACCGGCTTGTTCTTCACTATGTAGGCATCTTGTGGCTCCAAGAGGAAATTGGGGAGGGACTCTGCAGGTGCTGATGGAAAGGAATCTGGCAGCACATCTCCATACTCAATCCCTGTAGGAAGAGAGGAAAAAGAAAAAAAAGTCTTCTAGTTGCTTTTAATAGTAATCTAACTTCATATTCAGCTATTGGTTCACCATTTTAAAGCAGCGTTTCTCAAACTCCACAAGTTCAAGCTCAGTGGACTTCAATCCCCAGAATTCCAGCCTGAAGTCCATCCAGGAAATGGGAAACAGGCCTCCTGTCAGTCAACAGGAGTGCTGACATACCACCACTTAGGAGCTGAGGACTTGGCAGCCCAAAGAAACAACAGCCAATAGTCAGCCATCAGTACACCAATCAACCAATAGGAAGTCACACCCAACCGCTATGCACCACATAAATACAATGCATAGAGCAGCCCAAAGCACACATTCCAGAAGAGAGAAGTTCCCTGATGATGGGCTCCAGCATGAGTTCGAAAGCTCGGAAGACTAGACCTCTGATCCCGGTGAACAACCCAGATTGGATCCTGCAGTAAAAATGGTTTTCCGATTCTTACCATCTCCAGTTTGAAATTTAATATGGTTCATCCCTTTTTGTCTAATTTACACCAAGAACTAGTTCAAAAGTACTGTTGTGGTCTGCTGGAGGCCTGAGGAGCTGGCAGCAGAGTTGGACAGTGAGGAGGTTGGGGAGGAACATGGGCCAGTTCTGGAGTCTGGGGAAAGCTCGGACGAGTGCTCTGCGTCAGAGGCAGAGAAAGGGCTATCCGGGAAGTACATGCTGCCTTCGGAGCCTCCAGAGTCGGACCTCAGTGAGGCAGAGAAACAGGGGGAGCCTGTTTCCCAATGCACACATGCGCAGAGCTGCCAGAAGGCAAGAACAGTTAAAACCAAAGGGACGACTCAGGAGTAGGGCTTGGAGATGATTGGCCCCTCCCATAAGACTTAAAAGAGGAGCAAAGGCACATGGGCCTTTGCAGGAAGCAACGTTGTTAATTCTGTTCAGTTTAAAGTCTGAAGCTCTGTTTGATTCTGGACTCCGTGTGGCTTTGCCAATTAGGTCTTCGGCAGCGTGTCAAGGGAGATAAAGGTGGGTGATTATCAGCCTTATCCCGAAGGACTCTTTACAACTATTTGGGACTCATCTGTGAATGAACAGAATTCACAGCTGTTGCAATAAAAGAGGTCAGAATAAGTAGTGGTAAACCAATCTTACATCAAGAAGCAAAAATGAAGGAGAAAGAAGAATTACAATTTTTTATTCATTTTTTTGCTATCAGCAGACAAACCATACTTTTACTAGACTGAAATCATTTTGGTCGGTCACTTTTTTGGTTTAGACATCAAAACGTGAGTAAAGGCATATCCTTAATAGGTCTGCAAATGGAAAAGTGCTAGAGCCAAACTTTATCAATTTATAAACTTTATAAAGCAAAATTCTTGCTCAGAAATAAATCCAGTAGATCTTAGTAAATCATAGTTACTCAAAGACAGAACTTGATAACATCAAAAGATTTACAGATGGCTTCAGACATTGCTCAGGGTTTTTCTTTTTCCTCCTCTATCAACAGCACGGGAACAAAATCACTCTACTGATATATAAAGCGCTCTGAATATTCTAAAGCACTCGGCAGATGTTAAACATCACTCTGACTCCCAAGTGTGGGTAGACTTTCTGTGCTACAGCTAGGAGATAACAGTGGCATGATAAATTGAAGTCAGATTGTCAGGTCTTGGAGTCACAGACTATCTAGGATAGGAAGCCTTATCCCCAGCATTGAGTCCTGAAGAGAAAAATATGTTCAGGCCAGAGGTGGGCTGCTGGGGGTTCGCAGGGATTCAGGAGAACCTCTAGCTAAGATTCTATGCAGTTCGGAGAACCCACAAATCCTACTCCTGGCTGGCCCCGCCCACCCTGCCCCTCCCCTCCAAGGAGTCTCCACGTGGCCTGTTTTGGATGCAGGTAAGTGCAGGCCGCACATGGAGGCTCGGGGAGGGCAAAAAATGGGTCTATCAGAAGTTTGTGAAGGCCAGAAATGGACACGTTTCTGGCCTCCAGAGGGCCTCCGGAGCCTGGGGAGGCCGTTTTTGTCCTCCCGGAGGCTCGAAGAAAGCCTCCGGAGCCTGGGGAGGGCAAAAATGTCCCCCCCCGCTGTGGTGCAGGAGGCCAACTAGGCCATGCCCACCATGACCAACAACTTATTTTCTTAAAAAAAAAAAAAAAAGTAATGGCCACCATGGTATAAAAGCTTAACACACTTTTATTGCAAGGACTTGGCAAAAACTCTTAGTAGGGCTAGTAAGTAAGGCAGGATTACTAGCGCCGCGGTGGCGTAGTGGTTAGAGTGCAATACTGCAGGCTACTTCTGCTGCCTGCCAGCTGCCTGCAATTTGGCAGTTCGATTCTCACCAGGCTCAAGGTGGACTCAGCCTTCCATCCTTCCGACCGAAGGTCGATAAAATGAGGACCCAGATTGTTGGGGGCAATAGGCTGACTCTGTAAACCGCTTAGAGAGGGCTGTAAAGCAGTGGGAAGTGGTATATAAGTCCAAATGCTATTGCTATTAAAGGCAGCAATAGAACCATATGAAATGATCAGAAAAGCTTGTCACTGCTGGCCACAAATCAGGATAGCTTTTTTGGGGGGAGTCTTTAGGAAGCACAATGGAGCAGACCCAAAGCAACCTGAGATGCCTCCTGAGCAAATCTCTCTCTCTCTCTCTCTCAGAAAATGTATACACACCACCATTTAAAATCCATTTAGGAAAATTGACTTTCCATTTCCATTTTAACACAGCACTAGGGAAAGCAGTAGGACATTTGTCATAATCCATTAACTGCTCTTTTGGAAACAGGAAATTAAACTCCAAACTAATCTCTGTGCGTGTGTTTGCGTGCCACGACACATGTACCCCTTCGTTTCCCTGCTCTCTGTTGCTGCCAGGTGTCCCCCCCCTCCCCCTTAATTTCATTTTCAGCTCTATAATTTTCTCTCAACCTTACCAATTATACAAGTGAAGGGGGGGGGCTGGTAATTGAGGTACACAATGCCTTCCTGGTGTGCCCTTGTGAAGCCGCTGCACAACAGCAGCCCAGAGTTGGTAAGAATGGAACGGTAAGAGCAAAAAGCTTAAATCCAGACAAGACAGTCTTATGATGAATGGGCTTTTCTGGAGCTAAATTGAAAATGCTTGCCCAAGATCATTAGGAAGAATAAAATACCCCCTTCAATGTAGGTCCCAGTGCTAATAGAGATAAAGTGGTCATTACTGTTTATTCTTCAAAATGGGCTGCGGTTTGAATAGAAGCAAAATCATCATCATCAGTATTTCATCATCATTATCAACATATCATCATCATCATCATCATCATCGCAATAGATTTCCCCCCCCATGGTCTTTCAATCTCAATTTGTAAAATTACAGCATCTTGTTATGTTCTCCAGTTGGTTTTCATCAATTCAGATGTCTCCAGAAGTTGCCATATCAGTGACCTTTGCCTCACTCCCCGTAACAGTAAGGGTGGTATATTATGCTCTAAGTGCCTATGAGTTCAAATTCTGAAACAAAACCAAATTTATTATCTCTGCATGCGATCCCAGTAGCTTTTGCTATAGTAGCTGCAGGAAACCCAACTTTTCTATTAAAACTGGACAATTTTTGCAACTCTATCAGTAAATTTAGTATTATTTGAGCGACTTTATTACCATTCCAGTATTCTGATCTACAGTTTCATTCTTGATTTTCTGTTAACTGCTTGGTGGAATGCCAAAAGGATTCACTTAAAATTTAGACGTTTTGAACTCTCCAGACTTAGTGCTATGAATCTTGGAAAAGGTTACTCTAATTGGAACGACATACAGTATATTCGATAGCAACTCCTCCTTGAATCCAAGATCTTCGGCTTGGATCAAAATAAATGAAATAAACATCTGTGATATTAATTTGGTCACACACAGAGAGACATATGCACATACACAGACAAAATCCTTCCTTTTAATTTTTTGTTCACTTTATACAGTAATACCTTCCTCTGGGTCAAGGGTTGGCAACTACGATAACTCTACGACCTGTTGACTTCAACTTTCGGAATTCATAAGCCAGCACAGCTGGCTCATGAATTCTGTGAGTTGAAGTCCACAGGTCATAAAGTTGAAATAGTTGTCCATCCCTGCTCTGGGTGATGTTCTCTTCCAGGTATATATTTAGGAGTATGATATGTGAGGGGCATGGTAGCCAAGCAGTTAAGACGCTGGGCTGGTCAACTGAAAGGTTGGCAGTTCGAGACCCAAGTACCACGTGATATTTCTGTCAACCTAGCAGTTTGAAAAGCATGCAAATACAAGTAGATAAATAGGTACCACTTCGGTGGGAAGGTAATAGTGTTGGCGAATAGTCATGCTGGCCACATGACCACGGAAACATTTTTAGACCACGTTGGTTCCCTCGGCTAGGAAAAAGAGATAAGCACCATCCCCTAAAATCAGTCATGACCGGGCAGGGGAAACCATTACCGTATTTTTCAGAGTATAAGACGCACCGAAGTATGGTTCCTTGGTTGTGAGCTCTGTGTCTTGCTTTTTTTTTGCTTTTTTTTCTGCCTCTGAAACTCTGTTTCAGAAAAAACTTTTTTTCCTGCCTCTGAAAGCCTCCGGAACAGAGCTTCAGAAAAAAAGTCTCTGAAGCTGTGTTTGGGGGTTTCTTTTCTGAAGCTTCGTTTCTGATGCTTTTTTCAGCCTCTGAAACCTCCGTTTGAGAAGCCAGGCGGGGCTACATTCGGAGTATAAGACGCACCCAGATTTTGACCCTCTTTTTTGGAGGGGGAAAAGGTGCCTCTTATACTCCAAAAAATACGGTATATTTTTATAATACGTGAACCAAACTCAGGGAAAACTGTGTTTCAATTATTCTGCACAAAATTTTGGGAAAGGTATATGATTTTCTCCCTGACAGGGGTTGCCACTGCTGCAGTCATAGTGACAGAATAGCTATCATCTGGCATTCGAAGTTCACCCTGTGAAATGGAACCCATTACACTGCAGATAGGGAAAGAGTTGGTTGAAATATTGTACTCTCAAGGTAAGTACTGAGCACCAGGGAGGCAAGCTCCAACTCAAACCCCAAAAGCTGGAATTACAGACCCCTCTCTATCTACCATCTCCCTGACAGCACGGCAGAAACACAGATAAGGCACATAAATATTGATTGCTCTCTCCACTGCCTCTCATTCATCTGCCCGCGGAAAAAAAAAAAAGGCATTTATGTTCCATGCTTGAGCTGCAGGCTGTTTTTATGACTTTGTTTTACAGCTTTAATGCCAGGATCATTTATAAAGCAGGTTTGTATATAAAGAATGTAAACATTAGAAATCCATTAGTCTCTTTAAAGTGTGTCTGGCAAAGTTCTCCAACCCCCTCCCCCCTCCTAACCACTCCAAGTCGCTTCCCTCCCACCTCCCATTTGGTAATCTCTATGTCCTCTCTCTCTGGCAGGGCCAGGAGGAATTTCAAAAGATTACAAGTACTTAAAGATATATTATCCTTGGCCACGGATGTTATACTGGCCTGAAGCTACCAATTACATTTTTCATTGCTGTTTGCTTGACTTTATTTTTATTTTGCTGAAGTGCTTGTGTGTTAGCAAACCAAACTTCTGATTTGAAACCCAAGGACTCCGGAGCTCACTGCACAATACTTTGCAATCTGGAAGTGTGCGCTTCATTGTTATGGAAGGGACCTCTGGAGTAGAGTTATCAGTCATATTTCAGCTCATAGCAACTCCAGAGGACATCTAAGCTATTGCTCAGAGATCTCTTACAACTAAGAAGAACAGTTGCAAGGGCCCTTGGAGGCTTTCTAGTCCAACCCCTGCTTAAGCAGGAGACCCTATACCAGGGGTGTCAAACTCGATTTCATTGAGGGCTGCATCAGGGTTGTGTTGTGGGGCTGGGGGGCCATGGCCAGGGTGGGCGTGGCCAGCTCGGTATCACTCATCGAGGCTCTGTTTTTGACCGCGAAGGCCTCCTGCAGCCCTCTGCCAGCGAAAATGGGGCTTGTGGCCTCCCCGGGCCTCCGTTTTCACTGGCAGAGGGCTACAGGAGGCCATTGTGGCCAAAAACGGAGCCCGGGCAGGCCTTGGCAGCCTCCCTGAGCTCCATTTTCGCTGGCAGAGGCCCCACAGGCCAGTCTCTTGCTGTTTCCACGACGGCCCCGTGGGCCAGATCTAAGCACCCCGCAGGCCGGATCCAATCTCCGGGCCTTGAGTTTGACACTCCTGCCCTATACCATTTCAGGCAAATGTCTGTCCAATCTCGTCTTAAAAGCCCCCAGTGATGAAACACTGAGGCAAGCCGTCCCACTGTTTAAGATCTTTTTTTTTATTTTTGAGCATCACATTCCACATGCATAATGTACAGCCTTCATTTCAGAACAGTCTTGTTCAAAAAAAAAACATTTCTAGTAGCCAGACTGGTCCCAGAGAACAAAATGCATAAACAGTGATCTTGGAACTTCAAGAAGACCACGGCAATTACTATTATAGGCAGCTGCCCCTTCTCTTATTTCCACCCATCCCATTACATAAGGCTTCTTAACATCATCTTTATTCAATCCTTGTTGTGCCTTCATTTGATTGCACATTTCTCTGAGCTGGGTTCAGCCAATAAAACTGAACAGGGAAGGTTGAGAAAATGTTCAACAGCATCATGGCATGTCCTTAGCTATTACGGAAAGCTAGTGATGCCTTTAGCAAAATACTCCTAAACTTCTAGTTCTCTACTAGCATAATGCCTTTGCTCATAATCAACACTCTGAGAAGAAAATCTGAATCATCAAAACGTTGAAGAAATGACGAAGACCGGATGTTGCACATTTGAAGGACAAAAAATTTCAAAGACAGTGATAGATGTATTAATATTGACTGGCTACTGAAATGTTTCCTCCCATATTATAAAGCAAAATGAGATCACGGGAATGAAAGAAACACAAGGCAAAAGAGATGTTCCTTTTCTTTGTGCTGTCTAATGTTTCAAGTGCAGAGAGCTGTTGAGTGCCTTTACTTGTTCTTCATTGTGTTTCTTTGTTTTTGAAATACGATCTACCAATTTTGTCTTCTCCTGCTGGGAGACCAGCATGAAACCCATTAACTCATACAGCCAATGGGGCAACAAGGTGAGTTTTTCTTAAACACTTTGATCTCCAAGCCCCAACTTGCCTTCAAAAAGCAAGAACTTACTCTGTGTTGACAGTACATGGCAGGAAGACAAATCTCACGCATGCTTCCACAATATGTGACTGTAAAATGTTAGCATGAATAGCCCTTTCACTTATTCAGCTTTATGGCAGGGGATCCACTTTTGAACAACTTAATAAGCACATTTTTCTGAGGGTACGTCAGAAATTCATCTTTAATCTAAAGAAAATTGAAGCACCCTTACTGCTTCTTTGCTGATTATAATTGGGGCTATCTGGTCATACGAAGTTGAGAGGGTTTTGGAGAAGAGAAAATCACCAATGAGTCAGGGCTCATTTAGAGAAAATTGCATGCTTGTGGATTTTTACCCAAATTACTTTTCGCTCTTGGTGATCAGAATCCATCTCTAGCCTTTCTGTTCATCCAAAAATTCACTTAGTGACTTCAGAAAAGAACAGGCAGCTGAACTGACCCTAAGGCAGGGGTCAGCAAACTGCGGCTCTGGAGCTGCATGTGGCTCTTTCACCTCTCTGCTGTGGCTCCCTGTCACTCAAAATATGCGTCACAACCGCCAATGTGTGTCACCCGCCGGCACGCAATTTATTGAGCTTTTCAACCCCTGGTAGGCCAATCATGGATAAATCCAAGAAAAGAAAAGTTTCAGAAGAAAACAGAACATTTAATTCAACTACATATGCTAGTTTTGTGGCTGCTCAAGAAATAGTCAGGCACGGGAAGGGTTTTTGTGGCTCCTGGTGTTTTCTTTTCTGTGGGAAACGGGTCCAAATGGCTCTTTGAGTGTTTAAGGTTGCAGACCCCTGCCCTAAGGATTTCTGAGATTTTCTTCCAGAGTATAGAAATTTTTGGGAGACGACTATATATTTGTGAGTTTGTGTTTTAGAACCCTGTATCTCCAGCAGGCCAATTCTAGGAACTTGAAAATTTGAAAAGGAATTTGAATTTAAATTCAGGAAAGTTATAAATACTACAAACACAGGGTGCATGTAGCTTTAATTGGAACTGCTTGCCTGGTGGATGAATAGGTTTCCCCTGAGTAGAAATCTATGTTTTTTCCCCCCCTTTTTAAAATGCAAATTTTAATTTGTTTTTAATTAGTGGGGCGTTTTAAATCTGTCTTCGGCCAAATTGTTTAATTCGGTTTTATTTTGCTTTTAAATTTTGTATTTATGTGTTTTATCTTGTGGCTGTTCACCGCCCTGAGTCCTTTGGGAGTAGGGCGGTATATAAATCAAATAAAACTAAACTAAACTAAACTATGTCCAGAATTAGATTAGTGAGAAAGCCACAATTCAAAACTCAGTTTTGTTTATGTCTAAGTGTCCAAGGAAAGAAAGGCAGAGACCAGTATCATGGTTCATCAATGTATACATCTAAACAATTTTGCTGTAATACTGCATGTTATATGAACAAAATGAAATTTCATCCTGAAGATCGTCACCTCATTCATGTGACTTAATTTGGATAGAGAAAAAAAATGGAGGTGAGGGAGGGAGGGAAGAGAGGAGGTCAGTAAAAACTTTTAAACCCCTCCCCCAAAAACCTTGCCTACTAGGAATCTTGTACCCTACAATTAAACAATGATGGGTTGGGAAGCTCACTTCCTTGTGGGGCATCCTGGGTAGTGCGACAGCATGAACTAAAGAAACTAGCGACTGCTGGCAGCCAGGCTATTCTGTAGACTTTCCTGGTTTTCAAAATACATGACAACGAAAACAAAAACAAAAAAACAGACATTTTCAGGCCCAAATGAAAAAAGAGATTGGGAATATTATTTGAATTTGCCAAATCAATGTCAAAGGGAAAGCCAAATGGATCACTGAACCCCCAGTCCAGTGGTGAAATTCAAATTTTTAAACGACCGGTTCTGTGGGCGTGGCAAGGGAAGAATACTGCAAAATCCCCATTCCCTCCCTACTCCTGGGGGAAGGATACTGCAAAATCTCCATTCCCACCCCACTCTGGGGCCAGACAGAGGTGGTATTTGCCGGTTCTCCGAACTACTCAAAATTTCCACTACCGGTTCTCTAGAACCTGTCAGAACCTTCTAGAATTCACCCCTGCCCCAGTCATAGGAAGACCTATAAATGATCCCACAAAAATCCCAGACTTTGAACTACCACCCCAGCAATGGACAATCCTGAATAGGATTTACTCCTCACATGGCGTCTGCCAGGACACTCTGTATAAATGGGGCATAGCATACTCCCCTCACTGTGATTGCGGGGTTCCATGTCAAATGGTGGATCACATCGTGACTGGCTGTAAACTGAGGGCATATACCGGTCCAGTATCTAATTTTTTAAAAAAATATAAGTGAAGTTGTGCTTCAATGGTTAGATGGCCTTGGCATTGGTGTTTGAACATAGATCTTGTTAACATTTATATTTTATTGGGTTGTAGTAATCTAGATGAAATGTTAATATATATTGCTAGTCCATCTATGATATGCCAAACGCTCAATCAATCAATCAATCAATCAATCCATAATGATGAAAAAAAGAAAAGAATTCCCTGCCACCAGAGGCAATATGAAAATGCAGGCTACTAACATCTTAGAAACATAATATTACTTTTAAGGAATGATCTGCAACTTTGGTGGGATGATTTCTTAAAGAGGAAGCCCAGGATCTTAAATCCGACAAAAGCAGTTGCAGAAGTCTTTTAATGTTTTTACACTTTTTTGAATGTACGCTATACCACAATGGGCCTAGCTTAAAAAACCCTTCCATAAAACTGATAAGATGCTAGAATAATACAGTTGACAATGGGGGGACTAAGAGGAACTGCCAGAGCATAGCAACTTATGTAAGTGGCAGAAAGGAGCAAACAATAAGAACGATGATGACAGAGGTGTGGAGCGATAGTGGGTTTCAAATTTTTTTACTACTGGTTCTGTGGGTGTGGCTTGGTGGGTGTGGCATGGCTTGGTGGGTGTGGCAGGGGAAGGATACTGTAAGCCTTGGTAGTACAGTGGTCTAAAGCACCCTGTTATTAAGACCAGCTGCCTGCAATTACTGCAGGTTCGAATCTCGCCAGGCTCAAGGTTGACTCAGCCTTCCATCCTTTCTAAGGTAGGTAAATTGAGGACCCAGTTGTGGGGGCAATAAGCTGACTTTGTATAAATATACAAAAGGATGAAGGCTATTGCTTAGCGCATTGTAAGCCGCCCTGAGTTTCCGGAGAAGGGCGGCATATAAATCAAATTAAAAAAAAAAATGTCCATTCCCATCCCACTCCAGGGAAAGGTTACTGCAAAATCCCCATTTCCTCCTGATCAGCTGGGACTCGGGAGGCAGAGAATTGATGGGGGCGGGGCCAGTCAGAATTTTTACTACCAGTTCTCCAAACTACTCAAAATTTCCGCTACCGGTTCTCCAGAACTGGTCAGAACCTGCTAAAACCCACCTCTGGTGCGGAAGGAAGAATATAAAAAAATTTAAATTAAATTAAACTAAGATTGAAATAAAGAAAAATAAAATAATAAAGAAAACAAAACCAATCGAAAAGCAGTCTGAATGGACCAATGGCGGGGTTTTTTCTGCGTCAAGTTTTTTTATGTTTCTATGGCACTGGGATAATAGCTGCAATTGTAGAGGTAAGTTCCATACAGCAGATTTTTAATGTAAGGAATGGAAACAGTCTTTCATATCCTTCATTCCTAACTCCCTGGTTCATTACAGCCAGCCTGCCCACCCACTGCATGGGAAATCTCTCCTATTCTTTACTCAACTGATGTTCTCAGTGGGGGAAAAATCCATTTATTATTTTGTAGGGTAGGGAAGGGTGGAGTACTCTTCCACTTTCACACATACTGCATTGTGGGGGCCAAAGAACGGACGATCTTGGCCTCTATTCATTAAAAAAAAGTTCTCTAAAACCTCATGCATCAAAACAAAATGAAACTACCCCGCTGTCAAATAAAAGTTGATGAGTTTGGGAAAAGCAGTTGACCTGCTGAACTTACCCAACCACACCCAAGGAGCTTTTAACGGTTCTCATCTCACCATGTTATTTTTCCCTTGACTCAGTAGAAAGCAGACATGGTCCGATCTTTTTATACCGGCCAAAAACAGCAAGCGGAATTAAGGGTATCAGATCTTGACTACAAAAATCTGGAAGGCTACTACATGAACTCACTAGATCGGCATTCCTCAACCTTGTCTGGACTTTTAACTCCCAGAATTCCTCAGCTATCATGGCTGACTGTGGAATTTTGGGAGCTGATATCCAGAGACTTTCAAGTTTCCAAGATTGAGAAACACTTGAAAGAGATACAGAAAATGTTGCTTTGCTACCATCTTACCATCTATCATGTTTTCCAAAGCACCTGAAGGCCAGACAAGGAATAATGGATGGAAACTGATCAAGGAGAGATTCAACCTGGAAATGAGGAGGAATTTTCTGACAGTGAGAACAATCAACCCATGGAACAGAAGTTGCCTTCGGAAGTTGTAGGAGCTTCATCACCGGAGGCTTTCAAGAAGAGACTGGACTGCCATCTGTCAGAAATGGCGTAGGTTCTCCTGCTTGGGCAGGGAGGATTGGACTAGATGACCTACAAAGTCCCTTCCAACTCTGTTAATATCTGTTAGTATCTAGTGGTTATGTGAATTATGTGATATCCAGGTCTAACAACAACTCTAGAAGTGCAGGTAGTCCTTGTTTAACAGCCTTGTTTAGTGACCTTTTGCAGTTTGGATGGTGATGAAGGAGTAACTTTATGATCAGTTCTCACATTCACGCTTTCACTGATGTGTAACGCAAACGAAATCTAACGTTCACAAACAGAGTCTCACAGTTTCATGTAGTGACTGCTTCACTTACTGAGCATGTTGTCAGCCCCAAGGGTGGTCATTAAACAAGGACCACCTATAATACAAAAGACAAGTAATGGACAAGAAGTTTGTGAAGCATTCAGCAGGAGTAAGCCTAGAGTAGACACATCTAGGGCACATTTGCACAGGAAATTCTAGCTTGTCACATGACCTGTATCGCCATCTATTTTTTTATGACCTCCTTGAGATAACCGCAGCTGGAATGTAGTCCTCTTCCCAGTTCAACACAGTACAAAACTGAGCAATGAATCTTGACTTGGAAAGACCTGGTTTAAAGTATCCTAGACTTTAAAAACGTTAACCTTATAGCAGTCAGGGCTAAGCGTAGAGATTTTCCCTGGCCCGAAGTTCTGATAAGTAGCAGTTAAAAAGAGTAGCCACCCTCAAGGGACACCTTGGGTTGCAATTTCTTAGAATAACTTTAACATTTAAGTGCAAGTATATCCAAGTGTAAATCTCACTACAGATAGTCCTCGAGTTACAACCACAATTGAGCCCAGAATTCACGGTCTGTTGCTAAGTGAAATATTTGTTAAGTGGATTTTGTCCCATTTTACGACCTGTCTTGCAACGGTTGTTAAGCGAATCACAACAGTTGTTAAGTTACCCCTTTCCCCCTAAAATAAGACATCCCCTGATAATAAACCCAATTGGGCTTTTGAGCACATGTGCTAAAATAAGCCCATCCAAAAATAAGCCCTCCCTGAAAATATTCAAACACATGCGCAGCCAGTTCCCGCCATTTCCTCTGGTTAGGGTGAGGGAGACAGAGCTGGAAATCAGGTAAGATGCAAAAGGAGCCCCGTCTTGCTCCACGTGCCCCAAAATAATAAGACCTCCCTGAGAATAAGGCCAAGCACTTATTTCGGGGTTCAAAAAAATATAAGACAGGGTCTTATTTTCGGGGAAACACGGGTAGTAACACGGTTGTTAAGTGAATCTGGCTTCCCCATTGACCTTGCTTGCAGAAGGTCGCAAAAGCTGATCACATGACCCTAGGACACCGCAACCGTCATAAATGTGAACCAATGGCTAAGCATCTGAATTTTGATCACATGAATGATCAAAATTCATGCAATGGTTGTAAGTGTGGAAAATGGTCATAAGTCACTTGTTTCAGCCCCGTTTTAACTTTGAATGGTCACTAAATGAACTGTTGTAAGTCGAGGACTACCTGTATTAAGCATTTATCGGTTTGATGAGAGAAACACAGAGAAATTTCATTTCAACCCTGAGCTACAAATATTCTCCTTTACTGATCAACACAGAGATATGCACAGAGATTTTGTGTCATTCACGTACAGACAGATTCTACTTGATTTGGTTCCATGCCAAATTCAGGACCATGAAATCAAGAAAAAAAAAAAAGATTCTGATGGACAGGTGAGCTGAACATATTCATTATTTCCGCTGCACAAACCATAAAACTATTTGAGGTGACAAACAGTTACATATTTTTGACTGCGGAAACAAGGGCTGTGTACTTATTCACCGCATTTCTCATCTTCATCTGAACTAATGGTCATAATATACTTCGATTTCAATCAGATAACAGAGAAAATAATATATGCCTTGTCTCTGAAGATTAGTTCAAATGTCTTGGAGCTGAGTTCCACTCACTCAACTTGCTGTCATTTTAGAAACATAAAAGTATACCTAATCAGTTAAGAATCACTGAAGGACTTGACAAGGGAAGAGAGAATCTTGCAGAGGGAAAACTTTCGCTTGGCGGCTTCAAGCTACCGCAATTTAAAAAATGATGTCCTTTTAGGACAATATGATCCTAAATATCACAAAATGATTGTGATGTATGATCACAATTGAGCCCAACATTTCTGTTGCTAAGCGAGACAGTTGTTAAGTGAGTTTTGCCCCATTTTACGACCTTCCTTGTCATATTTGTTAAGTGAATCACTGCAGTTGTTCAGTTAATTAAATAAATCTGATTTTCCCCATTGACTTTGCTTGTCAGAAGGTCACAAAAGAGGATCACATGACTCTAGGAACTGTCATAAATATGGGTCAGTTGTGCAGCATCTTAACCTGGATCACACATGACCATGAGGATGGTGCAATGGTCGTAAGTGTGAAGAACAGCCATAAGTCACTTTTTTCAGCGTCGTTGTAACTTTGAACAGTCATTAAATGCACTGTTGTAAGTCAAGGAGTACCTGCATTTCCTAATCTTGACCACTTAAAGATGTGTGGAATTCAACCCTCTGGAATATCCAGCCAGCAAAGCTACTGAGGAATTCATGGACTTGAAGTCCACACACATCTTCAAGCGGTCAAGATTGAGAATACTATTTTAGGACCAGAAAACTGTGACCTTATTTCTATCAAAGAAATGTTGTTTATCATGGAAAAATAGGCACAAGCAGGTCAATATACATAATTTGTGACGTACTTTGCTCTATGCAGCCTATCAGAACAGGATGTTCTTTATGGTAGTTCTGTATGGAGTGAAGAAGATAGGAGATGAGTAGGTGAGATTCTAAATGCTGAGAAGGGATGAGAGAGAGGAAGCATTGACGAAGCATCAAAGCTGTGTGATGCACCAGCAGACAATATTCTGCTCTCCACCAAATCAGTACGCTGCACAAGAATTTATACTGAAGAGCATTCAGTTATTATTGTACCAAGATTCAACAGTTCCTGTATTCTGCTTGAGCACATGGAATGATGACAGAAATGGAGCCCTCTTGCCTATTCCTACCAGATCTGAGCTGCAGAAGGCTGGATGGCCACTAGCTGGCAGGCAAGAGCAGAGCACGCTGTTGCTTTGCTGCCATCTGATGGTCAAATTGGATTTTTATTTGCAAGCCAGTTCCGGCAATCCTAATATGAGCCCGCATTTTGCAGGGCAATCTTTCTTATATGCCCATTTTCCCACCAAGTATCGAAATACAGAGGAAACGCCTCTTTTTTAGCTGCTCAGGATGACTGAAAATGTGTCAGTTCTCATGGCTAGAAAACTACATTTCACAGGGACTTACATCATTGTGTACTGAACAAAACGTTTATTGTTCAACGGAGGTTTGGGGAATAATACACAAATCATTGACAAAGTGATTTATATATTTAAAGCTTCCAAGGTCTCCTAAGAACTTAGTACCTCTCTTCCTCAAGTTTGCATCAACTAATGTCTCCAAACCAAATCAGAAGGAGCTTTTCTAATCTTACAATGCCTTTGGTATGGAAAGCTGAGCAGCAAGTACATAGTGCGCTGATGAGAAAAATCCTATTAAACAGTTGTGAAGTAGGAAGAGAAACAAAGTAGGTCTACCACAGGGGTCAGCAACCTTAAACACTCACAGAGTCATTTGGACCTGTTTCCCACAGAAAAGAAAACACAGGGAGCCACAAAGGTCCTAACCGAAAGCCCCCCATTCAATTCTGGAGCCAACCAGACATCCGGTTCACCCACCATATAGTCACCTCCTAGGGTGGTGTCCTTTTTCCTCTACTTGTCCTAGCCAAAAGCTCTATCAATTGTGGAGCCGACCGGACCTGCAGCAGAGGGATGAAAGAGCCACATGCGGCTCCAGAGCTGCGGGTTGCTAACTCCTGGTCTAGCAGTTCAAGTCTTGTGTTTTCTTCACAACTTTCCAATCTTCTAGTGCTCTCCTTGGCTTCCCAGAAATCTCCCAAGCAGCTCCGTAGACAGATTTTGCTACTGCAAAATTTGGAATGGTCTCTTTCAGCTGCCTCTTACCTAGATTAGCAAAGGGCCAACTGTCCTTTCTTCCTTCCAATTTCCTCTCCTCTAGATAGGCAACCTTGATTACATCCAGTCTCTTCAGCCCTTTTCAATGCTGCATGCTGAACGTACTCAAAGGGAACAACTCATTTTAAAATTATTTGTTCCTTGGCTTAGCCTGCTGTTTGCTGTTATTCTGCAGGATGCATTGGCTGAATTAGGGCTGCTACAATATAATGCCATGTGCTGAAGTGAGCTGGAGGGCTATAAAAAAACATAAAAAGTACTTCATTTGGGGAAAAGGTTGGCTTTAAAAAGCCTCCTATTTCATATTTAGCCCCCCAAATAGAATGAATTCGTGTATGAAGGACTTGTTCTTCTGTTTTACGGCCTGAAATACAGACTTATGACTGAATTCTTGCTCACGAAAGGCAACTGAGAGGATCTGGGTTTAGTTACTCTAGTTCTTGGGATCCTTGGTTTCTAAGACTTAGAAACCATATTAGCTATAAGAGCTGTGGAGGCGCAATGGTTAGAGTGCAATATTCCAGGCTACTTCTGCTGATCACTGGCTGCCAGCAGTTTGTCAGTTCAAATCTCACCAGGCTCAAGGTTGACTCAGCCTTCCATCTTTCCGAGGTGGGTAAAATGAGGACCCAGATTGTTGGGGGCAATATGCTGACTCTGTAAATCACTTAGAGAGGGCTGTAAAGCACTATGAAGCGGTATATAAGTCTAAGGGCTAAGTGCAATATATGGCAGGATAAAAACACCCAAACTATGTGTAGTTAATTTATTGGCCTCTCTGCAAGTTGATGGGCATAATGTCATGATCAAGTCCTACCCTTCTGAATATAAGATGATTAGGAGACTGGAGGCTAAAACATATGAAGAACGGTTGCAGGAACTGGGTATGTCTAGTTTAATGAAAAGAAGGACTAGGGGAGACATGATAGCAGTGTTCCGATATCTCAGGGGCTGCCACAAAGAAGAGGGAGTCAAGCTATTCTCCAAAGCACCTGAGGGTAGAAGAAGAAGCAATGGGTGGAAACTAATGAAGGAGAGAAGCCACTTAGAACTAAGGAGAAATTTCCTGACAGTTAAAACAATTAATCAGTGGAACAACTTGCCTCCAGAAGTTGTGAATGCTCCAACACTGGAAGTTTTAAAGAAGATATTGGATAACCATTTGTCTGAAGTGGTGTAGGGTTTCCTACCTAGGAAGTGGTTGGACTAGAAGACCTCCAAGGTCCCTTCAAACTCTGTTATTCTGTAAATAAACTGTTGCTCCGGAATGGATCCACGCCCCTTTCTTCTGATATTTAGATTTGTGTGCCACCCTTCTCCTCCGATAGGTGCTTTTGTGTTCTTTCGAAGGATTGCATGTTGATGAAGAAGAAATTGGCTCATAATGTCATATCCCCCATCTCCCGGAAGAAATTTAGGTAACTTTTCCTTTATTATCTTTGTGTGTGGTAAAGCATCTGACGCAAGGTTGATTCAGCAGCTGACTTCACAGATCCATCAGACAGATACCGGTCTTCTTCTAATAAGAGAATGAGTCAAGAAGATGTTGGCTAATACAAGCTGGAAGCCAAGGACGGCTAGATCATAGAGCTTGAAGAGTCTATAGAATTTTAACAGAGAAGGAAGTGGCGTTAGACCCTCTCCTTACTGAATTGGGATTTCCTACTAATCCTGAATGCGAAATACACTAGCTCGGTTTCAGAGCAGCTGTCTGGAAAAAGCCACAGGGGGAAATAAAAGGCATCGCCCTGTCACGGCGCTGAAATAAGGCGACACCAAGTGCTTCAGTTAATAGCTCGGAGTTTACAAGAGAAGAAACAGCTCTATTGAGTCAAAAGAAATGGTTCCCTCTTCTTGTCTTCCTTCAAGAGCAGAACAATGACTATCTAACATGACTACAGCTTAATAATGCATGGGAGTTAATAATGCATAACTCGGCAGACACCCTGCGTTCATGCTATTCAGTTCATTTACAGGCGTCACCAGAAACCGAATCTCCCATGTAACGGCTTATCCACCCCCCACCCACCCCAACTCTGAGAAGCACTAAAATAATGTAACCTCTATTTGCTTTTGACATGATTTATTTGTAAAGTCTGGCTGGCAGAGGGAGAGATGCTGATGCTAACAACAACGGAGCAGGAATTTATTCTCCTGCTTACTAAACCCATTCCAACCGCACTCGTATACACATTTACTGCCTCTCACACAATAGCCGCTGAGTGCAGGGCAACCGATTTAAAAAGGTCCTCCGGAGTTGCGAAGTTGTGATTGTTTTGCCCTACACCGTGTTTTCGCTTTGACGACACCAGTGGGTCAGGGCCTCTGTCACCCTCTGAATACCCAAAAGTCCTATTCAACAGCCGGAGACAATTCCCTCGGCAAGGGGTAAAAAGCAAGGGAGGGAAAAGAGGAATCTCTTTCAGGATTGAGAAGGGTGGCGAAAGGCGAAGAAAGAAGAAGAACTCTGCTCCCCCGGGAACCGATGAGAAGCTAGAGCCTGAGAAAAAAAGAAAATAACTCAATACACGATACACGTCAATAGACAGTGCTCAGAGCTTTCTGCTACATTGGGCAATTTAAGCGGCTCTCTTTGTGATGACAAAAGGCCTCTGTACACAAGCAACATCTTGCCTGACCAACTTGTTCAATGAGCTGTGATTTATACACAGGGTACACACACACAGCCAATGTGAAGGTGCAAACCTGTTTCTCTTGCCTCTCCAGCCATTGCCCACCCCAGAATTTTCTTCCTTCTTGTTTTTCAGCTGAGTTTCAGCCTGAGGTTAAAGAGAACTGAGAATGCTGATGTCAACATGATTAGAACTGCAGGGCCATCGTAGACCAGGATGAAGAAACCCGAAACTTCAAGGCAAGAACCTCTTGCAGTGAAAAACCAATAGAAACTGTAATGGAGCAAGAAAGGCTTGGGAAATTATTCAGTCGCCAGCTTTCCTGGAGTCAATGACTTAAGTTAGCCTTTGTGAAAGGGGAAAACAATAACCGTCCAGACTCAATGACAACAATGCTGGCTAGACGTACGCAAGACTGCCATATTTCCGTTCTACAATACAGAGACACACCATCCGCATATTATGCAAAACATTTCACAAGTTGGATGCATTCTTGGCTAACAATCTACCAGTTGGTTATGCGTTGGTTTGATTTCTGATTGATGGATATATTATTTGTGTGTGTGTGTGTGTGTGTGTGTGTGTGTGTGTGTGATTGAGTGTATTTATATCTGAATACATTTTCTTAAATAAACATTTTAAAATGTATTTTCTCACCATGTATACATTTTCTAACAATAAGTACCAGAATAATCTTCTGAGAAACCCAAATTGTGAAAAAGCGATATGGAAGGATAAGGATATTTTTTGGGACCAAAACAAACAAACAAAAAACTCCAAATTAAAGTCATGACTTTAGAGTTAATATATGGTGGCAAGAAATCTAAGAGAAAGAAAGTTTGTCTACCAGTTATGGAGCTGGAGATGGTTACTAAGAATATTACAGAGCAGTGTTCTTCAAACTTGGCAACTTTAAGGTGTGTGGAGTTCAGCCCTCACCCCAGTCAACGTGTCCACAGATCTTGAAAACCACTGGTATAGATTAGAAAGAAGAACCAGTCAATTTATTCTGAACTGAAAGAGTTGGGTTAATTCACTTAAGTAAACAGAAACTGACATACTTTGCATTTATCATACAAGAAGTTAAAAATACTTGATGAAAAAGGGGGGGAAAAGGATCAAATGGATGGGCAGCAATGGTGGTATTCAGCCGGTTTGGGCAAACCTAGCATTCCATGCCCCTCGGCATATACTCATGCTGTCCACATAATCATGGAAGTATCTTTGGACTGGTTCCTTCAGCTAAGAAATGAAGATGAACAGTACCCCCTGGAGTTGGACGTGACTAGACAGGGGAAATCTTTACCTTTAATTTTACCTAAGATTTTTGACTGTAAAGGTACACTTGAAATAAGAGCATATTTCATAATGAAGGAGGGGGGAATTCTATCTTCATTTCTGACAAAGGATTCTTTACAGAACGAACCTTTATAGGCTGAATTAAAACAGAATTAAATCAAGGTGAACAAAAGTCACTCTTCTTCCCCAAAACTCTCTTCCTCAGACCTGAAGTAGTACACATGGTTTATTTGATGGCTTACATATGAATTATTTTAATCTGCTGCTTTTGATCCAGATTATGCACAACATCTGTTTCCCCTTGACTTATTTGCAGAGATCTGCAGCTGGCTCTTTTGACTTGCAAAAAAAAAAAAAAGAATTGGAGATACTGCTACAAACTGTTACAGCGGGGTAGGGTGGAATTAACAGAGAGAGATACACACACAAATACACACACACACACAGAGTTTAAAAATAAAGATGCCAGCATAATCCTTGGCAAAGAGATATAGCATTCCTTCTCACCCAAATCCTCTTTTGTCAATGTTTCTATATTTTATAGCAACCCTTCTCTAGACCACAGCCCAAAAATCTGAGCATTGGAACGGCCTTTTCCAGCAATGTTATCATTCAGAATAACAATGAATTTCTGTAAGTTTTAATAACCAAGAGGCCTTTGGACCTTGGACTGCCTTCTTCATATTGTTTTCTTCTCACCAATTCGACCTGTAAGTTCAGAGATCATTGCCTAATAACTAAAGGCAGACCAGAATTTCACATTACAAAAAAAAAAAAAAAAACCAAAACAAAAAAAACTAGGCCGACATTTTTCATTTCACATTTCCCCTTTTTCTCCCATGCTACCTCATTCAACCAATCTCCTGTCCAAAGATTATTAGAGTATTTATTTGTTTGCTTCCATCAGTAGCATGGAAAAGAAAAAAATGTCTTTTAGGGGAGGGAATACTTTCTATTTTGGGGTAGACCTATGGGGTTTGTTATTGGGGTTATCGTATTGTTTGTTCTACTCTAAGATTTCCTCCATAGCTTAAGCCTACAAACATCACAGCCAAAGTTCACTACATGTGTGTATGTGTGTAGGAGGATATACATCTGTGTCCCCCATTGCAGGGGTGAAATGCTCCCAGTTCAGACCGGATCACCCGATCCGGTAGCGAGGCGGCGGGTGGTTCGGAGAACCGGTAGCAAAAATCCGTGCCTCCTTCCCATGCCCAGCTGAGCCGCGCTATCATCAGAGGCTTTTATTTTTTTTTAAAGCATTTTTTCTACAACCTCTTCGGCCCAAAAAACGCTTTTAAAAGTAAAAAAAAAAAAGCCGTGCGGCTCAGCTGGGATTGTCAGAGCCTTTTAAAAGCATTTTTTCTACAACCTCTTTGGAGGTTATAGAAAAAATGCTTTTAAAAGCCTCTGACGAACCCAGCTGAGTTGCCTGATTGTCAGAGGCTTTTAAAAGCAATTTTTTAACAGAATTTTTTTTTACATTTTTTTTGTAGAAAAAAAGGTTTTAAAAGTAAAAAAAAAAAAAGTTGTCCACACACACTCAGTCACATTACCCCTCCAAAGCCATGCTCACAGATAGCGGACAGTAGTAACAAATTTTACATTTCACCACTGCCCCACTGCCTTAGAAATTATTCAAATATTACAAGGAAACAGGAAAAAGAGGAATAAGCTGAGTTGGATCTGTTTACTTCCCATTTCTAAAATAACGTTTAAAGTGAAACTTGTGGATCTTACTTGAAGCAAGACTTACACATTTCCATAGACTGGAATTGTGGATTTTACCTCTTAACATGTCAAGCCCAGAAAAGAAAAGAAAAAACATTCCAAATGGATGTCAAAAACTTGGAAATGACCAAAATTAAATAAGTACTTTAGAGCTGCCCAGGATGATTATTATGGTTGGTTGCATCGTCAGCCAAATGTTTAGACTGGAATTGGCATTTTATCCACCTATTGAGTCCTTCCCAAGAACAAGGGATAGGCAGATAGCAATAGCAATAGCCCTTAGACTTATATACCACTTTACAGCTCTCTCTAAGCGGTTTACAGAGTCAGCCTATTGCCCCCAACAATCTGGGTCCTCATTTTACCGACTTCGGAAAGATGGAAGGCTGAGTCAACCTTGAGCCTGGTGAGATTCGAACTGCCAAATTGCTGGCAGACGGCAGTCCGCAGAAGTAGCCTGTAGTACTGCACTCTAACCACTGCACCACCACAACAACAACGTTGTTATTTCATGATGTTAAACGTATTGTTGCAGATTGATGGTGATGATATGATGATGATAATTCCAATGGAATATGGTGCAAAATACAAAGCACTTATTGTTCCTCACATCCGCTATTTCATTCATCTACAAATCACAGTTTTAAGCGCAGAAGTAAGGTAAATGTGTGCCTGAATGTCTTATGTTGATATCATTACCATCACTGCAGGCTAACTCTGCCCACAGCCTAGAGTTCGATCCTGATGGAGTTCAAGCCTTGACTCAACCTTCCATCTTTCCGGGGCCCAGTAAAATGAGGACCCAGATTGTTGGGGGCAACATGCTGACTCTGTAAACTGTTTAGAGAGGGCTATAAAGCACTGTGGAACGGTACATAAGCCTAGGAGGTGCTATTGCTATCATCATCATCTAAAATATTCAAAAACATCTCAAACCATTTTACAAAAGTTAAAATGTGCAGTAGAACAATAATTTTAAAACAACATTAAAAACAAAAGCAGCAAAAAAGCGGGGAGAAAGGAAACAAGAGCCGCTGTCAGGCTGGAAACCATATTTTGCATTGGATCTTCAAGGCCTGCCACATTTACTGCTGTGGGAAACTGGGAGGGGGGATTGTATGGGGCAAAGGTGATATGTAGTCATAATAACATTCTTTTCTCAGAGAGTCAAGGACACCTTGCCCTGCGCCTGGAGGGGTGTGGCTGGGAGGCATCTCCAGTTGAGATGGTGCTTAGATTGGACCATGTGATGGACATGTGGGTGCAGGGGGAAGGGACTTGGACTTTCCTTTGGGTGGGGAAAACCTGGAAACTTTCAGATTCGGGTTTTCCCAGATGTGCCAATATGATATCTCTAATAAAATGGAACTTTGAGGAACTTCAAGCCACGGAGTCTTTTTTCGTTGGGGGTGTTACTTGGAATCCTGACAGCTGCTTGTTCAACAGCCATACAAAGAAAGCCATGATGAAGAGACAGGTCTTCAACAGGTGCCTAAATGTTGTAGTAATTAGTTTCACACAGACACACACTTTAAGACCATGAGCACTCCAGACTGCAGGTGTCATAACAAAGAAAGCCTACTCCGGAGCGATTGCAGGTTCACACTTTGTGGTCCTTAGACACAAGGCAAGCATCTCTCCTATAATCTCAGTGACTGATTAGGTCTGCAACGGGGAAAGCAAAATTGCAATTTTGAAATGCACAACATCTACCTCGGCTTCTTGCAGAAACATTTGACGACCTGGCTGGCTGATAGATCTGTGCTAACAAGTTGGTGTCAACTCTCAAATAGCAATAGGGATAGCATTTAGACTTATATACCACTTCACAGTGCTTTATAGCCCTCTCTAAGCGGTTTACGGCATATTGCCCCTAACAATCTGGCTCCTCATTTTATTGACCTTGGAAGGATGGAAGGCTGAATCAACCTTGAGCCTGGTGAGATCTGAACTGCCAAATTGCAGGCAGTCAGCAGAAGTAGCCTGCAGTACTGCATTCTAACCACTGCGCCACCACGGCTCAAATGATCACATGGATGGATTTTCTTAATGATGATCTGTCCACAACCTGGCCTTTTAAATCTTCCAATGGGCACTCATTGCCACTATAAATAAGTCTATACCTTGCTGTTGGTCATCCTCTTTTTCTTGTCCCTTCCACCTTTCCTACATTAGAAGCCTTTTTCAGAGAGGTAGATTTTTTTTGCAATATCTGTCCAAGTTGGATAGCTTGAATTTGGTCATTTGTACCTTAAGTGAGAACTCTGGGTTGGTTTGTTTGAAGAGCCATTTGTTTGTTTTCTTAGCTATCCACCGTATTCTCCAAATCAAAGTTAGATACAGATACAGATTAACAGAGTTGGAAGGGCCCTTGTAGGTCATCTAGTCCAACCCCCCTGCCCAGCACACCCTACACCAGGACAACTTGTGGATCTTACTTGAAGCAAGACTTACACATTTCCATAGACTGGAGTTGTGGATTTTACCTCTTAACATGTCAAGCCCAGAAAAGAAAAGAAAAAACATTCCAAATGGATGTCAAAAACTTGGAAATGACCAAATGTTAAGTACTTTAGAGCTGCCCAGGATGATTATTATGGTTGGTTGCATCGTCAGCCAAATGTTTAGACTGGAATTGGCATTTTATCCACCTATTGAGTCCTTCCCAAGAACAAGGGATAGGTAGATAGCAATAGCAATAGCCCTTAGACTTATATACCACTTTACAGTGCTTTACAGCTCTCTCTAAGCGGTTTACAGAGTCAGCCTATTGCCCCCAACAATCTGGGTCCTCATTTTACCGACCTCGGAAAGATGGAAGGCTGAGTCAACCTTGAGCCTGGTGAGATTCGAACTGCCAAATTGCTGGCAGACGGCAGTCAGCAGAAGTAGCCTGTAGTACTGCACTCTAACCACTGCGCCACCACAACGACAATGTTGTTATTTCATGATGTTAAAGGTATTGTTGCAGATTGATGGTAATGATATGATGATGATAATTCCAATGCAATATGGTGCAAAATACAAAGCACTTATTGTTCCTCACATCCGCTATTTCATTGGTATATACCAGTGGTCAGCAAACTCATTAGTCAACAGAGCCAAATATCAACAGTACATCGACTGAAATTTCTTTTGAGAGCCATTTTTCTTAAACTTAAACTATATAGGTAGATACATTGTTATTAACTTAATTAGGGTACTCCTACGCTGGCCTTTGCTAAAAACGTCCTCAATCTGATTGAGGTATGTTCACTGAGGCCGACCCCTTCCAACTCTCCCATCCAGTAGGGGGAGGGGGATGCAACACGCGGAGGGCCAAGTCCGCTCCCGTTCACCTCCCCACACTTGTTTACCCGTCCCAGAGAGCTCGGGCTACGCCTCCCTCCAACCCAGCCGCCTTCTTTGCTGGCGTTGCTTCTGAGCGAACTCTTCTGTCCTCGGCTGTTGCAAAGAAGCGGCAGCTCTGGGTGCACTACGCCCGCTTCGTTCTCTTTGAGAGCTGCTTTGCACCTCGTTCTCTCAAAGAGAAAGAAGCGGGCATGGCTCACCCAGAGCTGCCGCTTCTTTGCAACAGCCGAGGACTTCTTCCGCTTGGAGCTCCAAGCTGCGGGAAGGGGGGGGGGCGGCGGCTGCAACGCCAGCAGCTTCAGTGGGCTCCTTCCCTCAGTGGTTTGTTTTATTTTACCTAATTAAAGGCTGCTCCGTGCCTTTTGATCTTTCTCAGGCACGGAGAAAAGCGACCCTGTGTGAAGGGACTGAGCCTGCTGCTGAACTTGGAAGCTGAGAGGCTTCTTTTCTACCCAGCCACTGGCGCACAGCGCCGAAAAGATCTCGGGTCACTGCCGCCATCTTCGCGCATGCGCAGCTTTCTTCTCACCGGCTGAAGGACTTTTCGGCACTTTGTGGACTTTTCGGTATTTTGTGGAAGAGCCACACTCAAGGAGCCAAAGAGCCGCATGTGGCTCGCGAGCCATGGTTTGCCGACCATTGCCCTAAACCATTTTTGACAGATGGCAGTCCAGTTTCTTCTTGAAAGCATTCCGGAATGAAGCTCCCACAACTTCTGAAGGCAACTTCCGTTCCATGGGTTGATTGCTCTCACTGTCAGAAAATTTCTCCTTATTTCTAGGTTGAATCTCTCCTTGTTCAGTTTCCATCCATTATTCCTTGTCTGGCCTTCTTTGCAAAATAGCTTGACACCCCCCCCCTCCTCTCTGTGGCAGCCCTTCAAATATTGGAACAAATATTGGAACAAAGTTCAAAAGTGTCAATACTCTTTCTAACCTGCTTCTTCATAGACCAACTTTACTTCTGTAGAGTATCACGCAAGAATACCACGGCTTGCACGATTCCGATCTTTGTAGATACATACCTTTAGTCCTACTTATAAAAGCAAAATACTCTTCCTAAATTCATTTTAGCAGGAGGCAGCAAGAGCTGTGGTTACTGGCATGTGAAAGGAGAGGAGAAACTTACAGCATCATTTCCCAAATTTATGATAGCTAAAGCACACTTGAAAGTCTAATAAGGATTACCTGCATCACAGGTAGCCGACCATTCACTTTCCCTAGTCTGTTCTGATAGGCCAGGGGAAGGATTTAGAGCAGTGATCCATGCAGGGATGTCCAAAAAGAGACCCTTTTTTTTGCTGTATCTTTTGCACTGTATTCATTAAATGATTCAGTTGCTTTCACCTTTTATAAGCGATAAGAAGAAGAAGGCAAAGCCAGCATATTAATTCATGCAGAGAAGCAACATAAAACTTCCTCTGAAGCTAACTTGAGCTTCAGATAGCAAATTGACAGTAGGCATTTTTGTTTGTTTGTTTGTTTAAACTGTAAATTTCCCATTGAAAATAGAACGAAGGATTTTACTCTCTAATTTCTGTCCTGTGTAATAAGCTATCGGAAGTGCTTATTAGTTTGGAGTCATTTCTATGCACCAAAGTATTCCAATGGTCTCGTCTATTTTGGGCCTCCTGAGCAGGAAGAACTACTAAAAAGTCTCCCTACAGGAACCCAAACAAATGGAATTATTTGGTTTTGAATCCTGAGAGTCTTGGCTGCCTTTTGCCACTCCTACTGAAATCCATGGATATTCATACTAATATCCAAGATCTGTGGATTAAAGAAATTTTGAAGTCAAGCGCCACACAATCGAAAACTAATGTGGGTAGATGTGCTGTACTACAGCTTCCCCAAACTTGATGCTGTCAAAACATGTTTGGACTAAAACAGTGGGATACAATGCTGGATTTGATTGGTGAGCTCAATAAATGTTTGTATGAAAGGATTTGGTTGCTTAGTTGCTAAGTTGGATAGTTAGTGGAGATATCAATCTAACTGAGGAACCAGTTGAAGTACTTAAGTCAAGTTCTTCAGTCTAAGAAGAACTTGGCTTGGATAAGCTGTATATTTGAACATTAAATTAGAAGGAAGATGGCACTTTTTTTGTTTAATTATGTTTTAATTGATGTAGGATATCTTTTATTAACAATAATTTTGGGGCCATTGCTTTATTGATCAGTGTACTGTATCTTTATCACTCCCTCTGAGATAGTGTGGAGACTAATATTACCCTGGATAAAGATTTAAAGCCAAATCACCTTGCCAATTGATGTCTATTATTGATAGTGGAAAAAAATTCCTTCCTTGGGTTTTTAACTTTTGGGATGCTTACAATCAAATAATTGAACATAGAGTAACAGAGTTGGAACTTGGAAGGGACCTTGGAGGTCATCTAGTCCAACCCTCTGCTTGAGCTGTCCGGTCTCTTCTTAAAAGCCTCCAGTGATGGAACTTCTGAAGGTAAGCCATTCCACTAGTTCAGGGGTCAGCAACCTGTGGCTCTGGAGCCGCATGTGGCTCTTTCATCCCTCCACTGCGGCTCCCTGACACTGATCGGCTCCATAATTGGTAGAGCTTTCGGTTAGGAAAGATAGAGGAAAAAGGACGCCACGCTAGGAGGAGACTTTATGGTGGGGGGAACCGGACTTCTGGTTGGCTCCAGAATTGAAGGGGGGAGGGCTTCCGGTTAGGACCTTTGTGGCTCTTTGAATGCCGACCCCTGCACTAGTTAATTGTTCTCACCGGTAGGAAATTTCTCTTTAGTTCTAGGTTGCTTCTCTCCTTGATTAGTTTCTATCCATTGCTTCTTGTCTTGCCTTCTGGTGCTTTGGAAAACAGGGTGACTTCTTTTTAGCAGCCTCTCAAATATTGACACTGCTATCCCCTAGTCTTTCTTTTCACTAGACTAGACATACCCAATTCCTGCAACCATCCTTCCTATTTTTTAGCCTCTAGCATTGCACTTTTTATGGCACAATTATGCATATGCACCTGTAATAATTGCTTCCAAGTATGCTTTAACATTAGCACGTTACTCTATATAACTTTATACAAGAGAGAGCTATGATAGTGTATTGCATTCCCAAATCTCTTGTGCCTCATTATATTTTACATTATTGTGTGTCCACAATAATGCTTTCCCCCCTTCCTAAATTACTCTACCCTTTGTGACTTGCAGCAAGGCATGTAATTAAATGGGTAGGAACGAACATTTTTTCTCATATATACTAAGATTAGCCACTGTTCTTGTCACTTCATGTATCTCCATCTTTGCTTAATAGTTGGGCCATCCATCCATTGTTTAATTAAAAGATATGTATACAACCTGCATTTGAACTGCGTTATTTACAGCCTTTTGGGTTTGGCCAGAATTAGGGATTGAGCAAGCAAGGGAAAAAACATGTCTAATATTTAAAAGCTCTTTCAAAATCAAGAAGAATGTGAAGTGACTTTAAACACAGTCCCAAATAATAGTTACTTAGGAGACAGATATATGGATGTAATGGATGGACATATAATTGCAAATTATGGGATATGATTCCAACTATGGGACATATTTCCACCCTGATTCATTGTTTCTTATGGCTGAAAATACTAAATTAATAACAATGCAAAAACATGAATTTTGCCAGATTCAGAAGTTTCATTCTTAGCAGTCTTACATCAGGCACCGTTAAAAAAAAAGTGCCAAAAATGGAAAAAGGTGCTATAAAACTCACTTCAGGTTGAAAGTCTGACACTGTCTATTTAATTTTACTTTAAGTAGACTGAAAGCTGAAAACATTGAACAGTTTATACTTCCTAATTGGGTTTAGAATAAGAGAATGGATATTTATTATATGTGGTGAGCAGGCACTGATAATAGAATTTCTATATATTTTTGTTCTTTTTATTTGTTTTCTGATTTATTGTTATGTATTAATAATCTGCATTCGGTTTAGATTCAATTGACTGAAGCTACAAAGGAGTAAGCAATAAATTATTTTGGCTTTGTTAGATTTGCAATCAGCATACATCACAAAGACAGTGGTAGACGATAACATTTGAAGGTTTGAATGGCAATGTCTTTGGTAAAAATTTCCAACCCAGCCAAAAACTGACTAGCAAATAAATCATAAATCTCTCATTATGGAGATAATAAAACAGGCCAACTACCCAAAACTTTCAATATAATACAGTTTTTTTTTTCTAGAGTTCAATGAGATCTACATACAGTATAATAATATTGTCGCTTCTCATTTTTTCTACAAATCAGTGGTGAATTCCAATATTTTTTACTACCGGTTCTGTGGGTGTGGCTTGGTGGGCGTGGCTTGGCTTGGTGGGCGTGGCAGGGGAAAGATACTGCAAAATCTCCATTCCCACCCCATTCCAGGGAAGGATACCGCAAAATCCCCATTCCCTCCCCACTCCTGGGGGAAGGATATTGCAAAATCTCCATTCCCACCCCACTCTGGGGCCAGCCAGAGGTGGTATTTGCCAGTTCTCCAAACTACTCAAAATTTCCGCTACCGGTTCTCCAGAACCTGTCAGAACCTGCTGGATTTCACCCCTGCTACAAAGTATATTTGTGATGGAGATTGGACTGAGGATTTGTGGCTACTCTGAAGTTATCTATAGTGAATTTCCACAGATGAGGCTGAACTTGAGTTTAGATGTTTTTGATTCTTCTTGCCTTAATTATTACACCATTCTGGCGTATAATAGTACAATGTTTTCATAAAAGCAAAGAATCAATAAAGCTTTCATGAGTGTTTGATTTTTTTTTTTTTTACTGCAGCCGAGGATGAAACAGGAATTACATAAATAACAGCGGGAAAGCATAGTCAATAAAAGAGTTGACCATTTCAGATAACTTGTTTAAAGTACTGATTGCTAAAAACCATAGAGAAAAGCGATTCCACATTTAAAAATGTACATTGGCTCTTCCTGTCTGAACGATTTTAAGCAAGGGAACCACATGCTGATCACCAAAGAATCAATTGATCCAACCGCTGTCTACTCAGATAATTTTCAAGAAGTTCCCCCGCCCTTCCCCAAAATGAAAGCTATATAATCAATCTATATTTCAGTGCAAAGAGGTTTTTGCTTTCAGAAGCATGCTAAGAGGATCTTGAAAAATAAAAGGCAAACACAAAAGTACATTGTAGTGGGTGAGAAACCGCTTTAATTTACAACACTACTGTACAAGTATAAGGGGTGACTTTATTCGCAGAATATTTTTGTAAAGGGATAATCTGCAAAAGCTTTGTCCTAGCTTGATATTAATACTCATACAGGAAAATAATTTCCAGTGCACATAAAAGGAAAAAAAAACCCAATCTACATCAATCAAATAAATAGGTAATGTGGAGGCTGTTTTACTTCAACAACCGTAAGAGACCTGTTTTTCTTTTTCTACAGAATAGTCCGACTGGACTTCCAGACATAGGAAGACATAGAAATGACCCCATAAAAAAAAAGGTGCCAGGATTTGAACTACCACGTCAGCAACGGACAATCCTGAATAGGATTTTCACCTCACGCAACATCTGCCAGGACTTTCTGTATGAATGGGGCATAATATCTTCTCCTCGCCTCGGTGTGACTGCGGAGTCCTACGTCAAACTGTAGATCACACCGTAACCATCGGGAAGCTGAGGACGTATACTGGTCCAGTATCTGATTTTTTAAAAAAGATAAATAATGCTTCATTTCAATGGATAGATGGTCTAGACTCTAGACCAGTGTTGGTGAACCTTTTTGGCACCAAGTGCCAAAATGGGAGCGTGTGCGTATGCGCGCACTGGAACCCGGAAGAGCAGCCACCCGGTGCACATGCGCGCACCAGGAAGCTGATCTTCCAGTTTCCGCTGCATGCATGCGCACCGGCCAGCTGGTCTTCATGTGCGCATGCACGCCAGAAATGGGAAGACCGGATGGCTGGTGTGCATGTTTGTGCCGGAAACTGGAAGAGTACCTGCTCTGTGCTGTTTCAGATAGTGAGTTATAGTGAATTAGTTGCCTTAAGAATTTAGAGCTGTCTCCTTAAGAGATTGCATTGTGGGAGATGTAGAGAGAGATTGCATTATGGGAAATGTAGTCCATGACATGTGACCACATCTGTGTGTCTGATTGGCCACCGAGGCTCTCTGCCTGGGTGCAGAACAAAGACCCGGCCATTTTGAACTACCACAGAAGAGAGAAGCATGCTTTCTGAAAAGGGGGACAGAACTACCGTCATTTTACACTAGGAAATGGGATAGATTATGAAATACTTGGATGAACCTCACCTTGACTCACCATGATTGTAAGTCTATGTGTTTGAGGATACCCGAAATATATATAATCTGTATGAAAACCTGTTTGCTAGAGTTTATCTGCCTGTTCCCACTGGAGCCAGATGTTTGGGGAACAGAACACGCCCAGTGCGGATGTGTGCATCAGGAAGATGATCTTCCAGTTTCCGGCATGCACATGGACAGTGGCCAACTGGTCTTTGCGCATGCATGTGTGCCAGTAACTGGCTCCTGCACGCGTGAAGACCAGCTGGCTGGCACGCTGGAACCCAGAAGAGCAATGGGTGATGGCTCACATGCCCGGAGAGATGGCTCTGCATGCCACTTCTGGCATGCGTACCATAGGTTTGCCATTACGGGCCTAGACATTGATATTTGAACATAGATCTTTTTAACATTTATATTTTATTGTGTTTTATTAATCTAGATGAAATGTTTATATCTATCTATCTATCTATCTATCTATCTATCTATCTATCTATCTATCTATCTTTGGTTATTCGGGTTTTCTCCCGCATAAAATTGGAAGTGTCTTGGTGACGTTTCGACGAAGTCTCATTCGTCATCTTCAGGCTGGTGTTTTCGGCTTCGTGCTTCTAGGAGCAATGTGAGATCGCAGCTGTTGATCACATTGCTGATCACATTGCTCCTAGAAGCATGAAGCCGAAAACACCAGCCTGAAGATGACGAATGAGACTTCGTCAAAACGTCGCCAAGACACTTCCAATTTTACGCGGGAAAAAACCCGAATAACCAAAGACCTACATACAAATACCCGCGAAAACCTCAGAAAACATATATATTTATAAATATAAACATACTATATATATATGTAGTCTGTGTGTGATATACCATTTGCTAAATAAATAAATAAAGAGGGCACAACGACTAGAAATCTTGAGTGGTAGTTTAACCACGAATGCTGCCCACCAGCCGCCATATAAAACCAAATCTCTGGTTTGTTGTGAACCAACATCTGTCTTTGCCTCTTTGTAGAGTCTCACAGTGTTGTGGGAAGCCTGGGAAAGAGACGTGGCAATCCCCTCTTTGGCCAGAGCTGTACTTGGAAAACCGAAGAAGGGAGCAGTGGAGGTCAACCTCAAGGAAAAAGTCGTCTTCAGCCAAGCTTTCCTGGTGTGTTAAACAGTTTGTGTTGCTGCCCATCCTGACAAAACCCAGCCCAGCCCCACAGATACAAGGTTTGTGTTTGTTTTTTTTCCTGAATGGGCAAAAAAGCCAGGATGTACCTCTTTGTATGAAGGTGCTTGATGACAGGGAGCTGCAAAAGGCTGATGCAAGTTGGGGAGAGTTCGATGAAACAAAGGCGCAGAGGATATAATGGGCCCTGTCAACAACCTCCCGGGGAGGCCTTGTGTGTTACTTTCGAGCTGCTGTTTGCAGTTTGCTGATGTAATTCCTGGTCCTCATTAACTCAGTGTGGGAGTACATTAACCTCTTTTTCCTGAAGTGAGGGCTGGTGGATTGTAGGGAGGGGAACAATGCCCTACCAGAGTAAATGGGCAGATCACCATCAGGCAAAACAGGGCAGGAATCGAAGTTTTAACTGCCAGATTTTGATAATCCCCCAGTGGGTGTTAATTAACAAGAAGGAGGCAAGGCAAGTTATTATAACGGGGCCTTTTTCAGAGTCTGAAATGCTGAAATGACAATGCAGGGGAGACAATGAAGGAACTATAGTGGATCCGGTCATCGGTATATTTATTCCACACTGATCATTATAGGGCCCCATAGGAGTCTGACAACCAATCAGAATACAAGCTCAAATTCAAAGCCCAACAGAGGGTATCAATCTCTCTCTCTCTCTCTCTCTCTTTCTCTCTCTCTCTCTCTCCCTCCCTCCCTCCCTCGTGTTCTTTTTTGCCCAGGACCTCAAAACCATGTGAGCCTGTTCATCAATAAACCTTCTTTCCAAGCAACTTCCATGTTTCCAATGTCTTTCTCCCCAGTTGGAACTGAACCCAGATGGACATTTCTTCCAACAGTACTCACACCCCCTCACATCCGTGCTCAATCTTTACAATATTTAATAGGTGGTTTATAGGAAAGCTGGAAACGGATGTATGGATGTGTTTCTAATTCTCCCCTACTTTCTCCTAAAGAACGTTAAAAATAAGGTTCTGACGAGACATTTCCTAGACTGTTTTCTGAAAATAATATCACAATAGAAAAAAAAAGGGTTTCTTATACCATTCTAAAAAAAAATAATAAAACTGCAGAATAAACAAATGGAGCTATGCTGGGTTGAATCAAGGCTAAACCACATGCATTTAAAATTGTTTTTCAGAGTCTGCTGTGGCCAGTGAATGCTGCTGTGTAATGGACCCAGAAGGATTTCGCAGGCACTGCTTGGTATGTTTGCCTCCCACTCTGAAGGAATGGACTTGAAAGTTCAAGAGTTTCCATCATGATGGATAAGGCAGAGGTGGGGCGAGAAGGCCAGAGAGAGCTGCCATTTTTAATATTCCGATTTCTTTCCATATGGAATGTTCATATTGTGGGAAGAAATATCCATCTGGTTCAGTTCCAAGCCGGGAGAAAGGCACTGGAGACAAAATGGAGGCTGGAGGCTGATTGGAAAGAGAGCCCATTTATTGATGAAGTAGAACCACATGGGGTTTTTGGTTCTGGTGCAACTGGCAAAATGGAGTTGAGAGTGGAGGGTTTTTATACCTTTCATATCTTCTTTGGGCTTCGCACTTGAACTTCCTGTTCCTGTGCAAGAACATGTATTCTATTGGCTGTTGTCAGACTCCGATGGGGCCATGTACAAATCCTGACGGTAGGAGTTTGTCTGAGCTAGGTTTGGTTGAAGTTTGAACTGCTGGGGGTGGTGCAACTGAGATGATGCAGTGAAGGGGCTTTGGCCAAATCCTATTGTGGCTGAGGGCTAATCCTACTTTTGTTGGATCTTGGGTGAGAGTATTTGCTTATGAATAGAGCAAGCTATCTCTTTATCTCTTAAGTGCTGACATCTGCTGGGGGATATTAAGAAAGGTGGGGGCTGCTTTCCAAGAGCATGTTTCTCCATTTCTCATCCAGGGAAATATAGCATTCTGCCTTTTTAATATTTCTCAAAATATTTCATTCTTCTAGGAGAGGGGTGGGTGCTAACTTTCTACAATATCCATATGGCCCACGTGGGCCATAAGTGTCCACTACAACAAGCTACAATGACATCACATGCATCCTATCATTTGCATGTGATATCACTTGCCCTTCCTCTGAAAGCCACGTCTTTCCAAATCTGGTACCTTTCAGATATTCTGGTCAGCAACAGAAGCAAAGGATAACTGGAGCTGTAGTTCAAAACAGCTGGAGAGCAAATGTTGCAGAAAGCTTCCATGGAGCGCAATGTACAAAGACATTGTGCAAGGACCTCTAACTAGCTTCTTACTCTCGGGCTAATGCATGCTCGTTCAAAGAGGTGAGGTAAAGAATAAGAGATTCCATGTTGAGATAACAACCCATAAACCACATTTGCGAAAAGAAAAGAAAAAATTAGAAGATATCGTGTTAATCTACTACACAGAGACCAATTTCATCACACGGCTTTTGCCAATCCATCATTAAAGAGATGAAAGTTTTTTCACTTGGACTTCTCTTCCTTCTCTGCCAAGAACTAAAAAGCGCCTAATTAGTTAAGATACCTTGCTTTCCCCAAGCTTCTATAGGTCTCTGAAAGGAACTCCTAGGCAATTCCCAGCAGGCTGGGAACTCTAAGAAACTTCAGCTAGTTATTTGCAATCCAAACCACATCATTTACCCTCGTTTTAAGATGATTCACAGCCTCCTGCCTGGGAGGAATTTACAATCAAAATGTTTAAAGAGGGAGAATCAGCATTTCCACACAAGGTAGTACCAGTAGTTCAAAAGTGGCTCAGGAGCTCTGTAAACATGTTGTATCAGTTGGAAAAAGTGGTTTTTTTAAAAATGTTGTGGTTCTACGGATGGTTTCTTTTCCATCCGTCTCAGCGGGTTCCATCCCAGCTCCTGGGCCTCTGGTCTTCGAAAGGAAAGGAGACTGGAAGTCTTAGAATAGAACAGAATAACAGAGTTGGAAGGGACCTTAGAGGTCTTCTAGTCCAACTCCCTGCCTAGGCAGGAAACCCTAAACCATTTCAGACGAATGGTTATCCAATATCTTCTTAAAATCTTCCAGTGTTGGAGCATTCACAACTTCTGGAGGCAAGTTGTTCCACTGATTAATTATTCTAACTGTCAGGAAATTTCTCCTTAGTTCTAAGTTGCTTCCCTCCTTGATTAATGTCCACCCATTGCTTCTTGTCCTGCCCTTAGGTGCTTTGGAGAATAGCTTGACTCCCTCTTCTTTGTGGCAGCCCCTGAGATATTACATCATGTCACCTCTAGTCCTTCTTTTCATCAGATTAAACATACCCAGTTCCTGCAACCATTCTTCATATGTTTTAGCCTCCAGTCCCCTCATCATCTTTGTTGCTCTTCTCTGCACTCTTTCTAGAGTCTCCACATTTTTTTTACATCGTGGCGACCAAAACTGAATGCAGTATTCCAAGTATGGCCTTACCAAAGCATTATCATTTTGTTCTCATAGGAATCACTAGGATTTTGATTTTATGTTTTTTACAAAGGCATACAGTACACGCCTGCTTGGGGGAGAGAGGTACAAGCCCAGTTTATTTCATTTCTCTTTTGCATGAAGTCAAGATGATAGTGCTTTTATTATCCTTCAGGGCAAAGCAATTATTTTGTGATCTTGTTTTCATGTTTTAAAGTCAGCAGGCTGGACAATGTTCCCAGATGGTTTCACGGCTGCACTTGGAAGGACTGGGGAATGGAAGAGTTTTAATGTTTTTTTCCAATGCCCAAATTTAGGTTTACTTTTCTTTTTGAGCCATTGGGGCTTTTTTTTTTTTTTTTTTAATGTGGAAAAGACTTTTCCAGAATGACTTACAAAGAAAATTTATATTCTTAATTCTCTCCTAGATATCAGTGAAACCAAGGATTGAATCTGAGTTTTTTTATATGCCAAACCTATTGATATAATTCTTCCTCTAATACTTTTAGGAAACTAATCTTTTTCTTAATTAAAAAAAAAATCACCATTTCAAATCAGGTTAAATTTCGGAATAATTTCAAAAGAGCAAGCCAGCAAGACAGAATTCTTCCAGGTGTTATGAAATGAATGCAGAGTTCCCACATCTTGCATTATAAGTGAAGAAACATTTAACCATAAACTGGGTATTCCAAATTTTGAAAAAATATCTATCTATCTATCTATCTATCTATCTATCTATCTATCTATCTATCTATCTATCTATCTAAAATTTGGCGGTAAGCATTAGAGACAAGATTTTCGAATGCAAGGCCATAATCAGCTCAGTAATTTTCACATATCACACATCCCCTTCTAAATTACCAGCTGTAGGCCCATGAAATTCAGTAGGTTTCTGAGGGAATTAATGAAACTTTGCAGAACATCTTATGAATCCCAGATAAAAATGCTGCAGGCTGAACAACGATCATTTTTATTCTTCGCACAGTCTCATTCTACAATTACACTTAAGCAGGAAATGTCCCCAGTAAAAAACTGAAGAAAAAGGTGTAACAACCACCAGGCTATTGAATCAGAAAATATAGGCCCCGTATGATGTAGCCACAGGAGTAAATCTATCAAATGCAGAAGGATAAAACATACTTAACTTTTACTCTCTTCAAGCACACATATTTTATATTCGATAAAAAAACCTGATTGAGAAACAGAGCCAAGACTTTCTTCATCAATGTGGATTTATGAGTAACTACCTGATTTGGAAAAAAAACCTGTGAGACACTATTATACTGTATATTCTTACAAATACCACCTATCCTTATCTTCAAAGTTAACAGACTCAATACACTGAAGAAAATGCATGTATGGGGAGAGGGAAAGACAAAGCATAAACCGGATGTTTGATTTACAAAAGAAAAGGGGAAAAAGAGGTTTTTCCCCAAGTACATCTTTTTGTAAGGACTCAACCACCTTATATCCATCAACAGTCCTTTTCTTGAAGTTCCAGGTTGCTGTTTTTCTTTTCTTGTCAAACACAGAGTAGTTTAATTCTTCCCGTTATCTAGCAAGCTCAGAGGTATATCCAGTTTCATGGTTCTCTTTTCTTTAAAGAAACCCCAGTGGGGGTCAGTGCAGATGGCTGACAGATCAAAAGTGGACTGTGGGTTTGTAGATCATCTTATAATTTCTTTCTCTCTTACATGCACATATACACATACAAAGATGCAATTCTCAACTACTCTTTTCATAGATGCATATGATTGCTTCTCCTCCTCCTCCTCCTCCTCCTCCTCCTCCTCCTCCTCCTCCTCCTCCTCCTCTTCTATGCTGCCCAATTCCTTTTTATAGTATTAGGTCTGCATCAGTGCCCAACCAGTCTCCCCATCTTAATCCTAATTTCTTAACTAAGGTGAAGTGTGGCTTTGCTTCTCATATATAAATCACTAAATTCCAGAGCAAAGGTTGAAAAAAAAGGGAAAAAAGCTACCTGTCACAAAATTTTTATTCGATTGAATTGAGATAGACAACCTGGTGCTCTCCGGAGGCTATATAAAATTCTAATAAGCCCTTCTTACTCGTCCTGGATAATGAGGTTGTGTTTCAAAAGACATGATGAAGAGCCTACGTGTTATTTATTCTCGGTGTAGACCATTGATCTTCCAAGCCAGCAGTTTCCAGGTGTTTTGAGACCACATGTCCATGGATTCTTCAACATCATAGGAACAGGGGTGGTATTCAGTTATCTTCCCTACCGGTTCGCAAATGTGAGAGCGCACGCATCCGCGCATGTGCCCAGCCTTCTGTGCATGTGCTTTGCTGGTGAGCACACCTTCCGTGCATGCACCCAGCCTCATTAACGTGATTGAATGGGATGGCATAGACCAGTGATGGCTAACCTTTTTGACGTCGCATTCCAAAAGCGGGGGGAGCACGGGGGGCTGCGCGCATGTGTGTGCTCACACCCATAATTCAATGTGCCCTGCCCCCCGTGCTTGCGCACGCGACCCCTTCACGCTCCCCCCACTTTTGGCATATGATGGCACAGTGGGCCCAGTAGGCCCGTTTTTCACCCTCCCCAGGCTCCAGAGGCTTTCTTGGAGCCTGGGGAGGATGAAAACGGTCTTTCCCATGCCCCCAGAGGCCAGAAACAGCCTATTTCCTGATTTACGGTGGGCCCGAAAGGCCTGAAAATCAGCTGGCCAGCATGTGCATGCATGCCGGAACTGAGCTAGGGCACCACTCACGTGCCCACCGATATGGCTCGGCGTGCCACCTGTGGCACAGGTGCATATCGCCATCACGGGCATAGACCCAGGGTGGTACCTGCGATTTCCGGTACCGGTTCAGGCGAACTGGTCTGAACTGGCTGAATACCACCTCTGCATAGGAAGATTGTTAATGATCTACCTTAACTCAACCAGGACTTAGTGGTTCTTGTTTTTCCATTATATAACTTTTCTCCAATGTCAAAGACCCTCAAAAACATCCTGGGAAAAAGATACATCGCAGAAGGTTGCGGAGGCTAAAGGTATCTCTTAAAATGTTTTGAGATTCACCTTGTTCTCTTATTAACTCCACCACTGAACAATGTGACGAAGGCAGTAGTAATAAATTTGTCTTTGCTCTGTTTCCTCTCCCCTGCTGGATTGCTGGTAAACGCTAGAAATTTATACTCCCTCAGAATAATCTTGCCAACCTCGGGAAGTGATATGGCTAAACTGACGGCTGCTATTTATTTCCAGGTTTTATATTTTTAAAACGAAACCATAGTAATGCCTAAAAGGTCACACAAAACCCAGATAGACTCTCCCATTTCCGCGAGTTATCCAATTGCTGCAGAAAACTCCATTGCTGTCCTTGGTGCCCCAGTTCAAGAAATCTACTGCAACAAACCATGATACTGTAGGAAGTTAGCACCTGCCCTTCTCCCAGAAGAATGAAATATTCTAGGAAATATTAAAAAGGTAAAATATTATACCTCCCTGGATGAGAAAAGGAGAAACATGTTTTAAAGACATAGCAGCTCCCTGCACTCCAGGATATAATAGGATTAGCCAATGGTGGGATTCAGCCAGTTCGCACCACTTCGGGAGAACCGGTTGTTAACTTTCTGAGCAGTTTGGAAAACTGGTTGTTGGAAGAAATCACTAGGGCAGAGAACCGGTTGTTAAATTACTTGAATCCCATCACTGGGATTAGCCCTCTATCTATCTAGCAACAGAACTCATCACATGGCATAACCAAGCCCCTTCATTGCATCACTCAGCAAGATTCAACCAAGCCTGGGACACAGACAGCCTACTAAGGCCCCCGCCTCCTGGGAGCCTGACAGCCAATGGGATACATTTCTCTCTCTCTCTCTCTCTCTCTCCACCATTAAAACCATCTTTCCAATCAGCCACCACGTTTCCAGTGTCTTTCTCCCCACTTGGAACCAGATGGACATTTCTTCCAACAATACAATGGCATCTTGACGATGTAATCATACCAAACTGCCACCTACAGCTGAAGAAATCCCATAAGAATCCCAGATTTTCAATTATTCTCATGACAACAACACAGCCATCCTGATTTCGTTCCCGATTCTCACTCCTGCAAAATAAATAAATTTTTTAAAAAATGCATTGCATAAATAGTTCCACTGCAGAGAACAATCTCTTCCCAATGAAATCTGAATCGCAACCTAATTCTTTTCCCCTTTGCCTGTTATTTTAGGGGAAGGGGAAGATAAATGAATAACAATGGCTTTTGCTAACATATATGTTATTTTAATTGTTGCCCCACCTTACAAGTAGCTTGGAGGCAAGACTGAAATAAAACCAGCCTTGGCTAACTGTTAGGGTGGAGTGGGAATGAAAGCAGGAGCTGCTTGAGACTGGGTGACACCTGGTTAGGAAAAAGCTGCAATAAAAGATTTACTTTTATTTTCCCCCTCTGGCATTTGAGACCTAGTAAGACTAGATCCCTTCCTTTTGCCCTCCCCTCCTCCTCCTCCTCCTCCCCCTTCCTTTCCCCACCAGCGTTTGCTCCCTCCTAGCACAAGACAAATGCTGTAATTACACAGCATTCCTTCCAGACTCTGGTAATGAGGGGGTGCTTTGAGCCAGCAGTAATTATACAGTTTTAAAATAAGCAGATTCTTCTCCAAGCAAAATTAAAAGTCTGCAGACAGACTCCCTTGCTGTGCACCTTTATTAAACAGGGACTGAGACACACACAGAGAGAAAGAGAGAGAATGCAGGAGAGAGAAAGAAAGAGAGAAGTCTACACAAAGAGAGAAACTTTGTCAACCAAGCCGGGTGGAATCGGAAACTTTGCAAAGCCAGTTAAGGAGGTGTCTTGCTATTACTTTGAGTTTTCCTCCATTCCCCCATCACCAAAGATCTGACTTAAAGGATTGAATGCTGAGCTAAGCAAAGTCTTGGTAGATAATAAAAATTGCAGGGGACCACGGGGAGCTTAATTCAATTGATATGCAACAGGCTTCTGTGCTTGTAAAAACCCTTTCACCCGCCCGGAATTTTCATCCGGCAACGGGTCTAAAAGACTTCCTGGAAAAGGAGCCACATCACAGAAGATGGCAGAAGCAGATTACCTGCTGAAAACCTTATAAGGAACTTGCCTGGTTTCATGCAAAGTATGATCTGATATGAAATCGCTGGCGCCTCTTCTGTCCTAGAGTGACTCAGTTGGTTTCCCTGAATCAATTAAGGTAAAGGTAAAGGTTCCCCTCGTACATATGTGCTAATCGTTCCTGACTCTAGGGGACTGTGCTCATCTCCGTTTCAAAGCCAAAGAGCCAGCACTGTCCAAAGACGTCTCCGTGGTCATGTGGCTGGCATGACTCAACGCCAAAGGCGCACGGAACGCTGTTACCTTCCCACCAAAGGTGGTCCCTATTTTTCTACTTGCATTTTTTACGTGCTTTCGAACTGCTAGGTTGGCAGAAGCTGGGACAAGTAACGGGAGCTCACCCTGTTACACAGCATTAGGGATTCGAACCGCTGAACTGCCAGACTTTCGATCGACAAGCTCAGCGTCTTAGCCACTGAGCCACTGCGTCCCTTTTCTGAATTAGTATCCTCAATATTTACTCTTTTAGCAAATCAAATCACGTTTTCTTCCTGTCCCACTGTAGAAAGTCATCAGCACCTACCCCACGCCCCAGAAGAATGAAATATTTGGGGAAATATTAAAAAGGCAGAACATTATATTTCCCTAAAGGAGAAATGGAGAAACATGCTCTTAAAAGACAGAAAGCAGACTCAAGTCTTTCTTAATAGCCCCAAGCAGAAACAGAGGAGGCCAGCTTTTAGAAATGTAGATTTTGAGAATCCCTTCAAGATAGGATATTTTGAAACTCCTTGCAGCGAAACTAACAAGGGCAGAATGATAGGATTAGAAAGCAGCCCCTCACCCAAGATCCAACACAGGATGAACACAGAACACAAGCCCCTTCATCACACCACCCCCAGAAGAGCTCAAACTTCAAAGTCACAGAAACCTATAAAGATCCTTCCACTCATTCAACCATTTTTGTCAGCTACACCAGAACCATAAACCCTGGTGGTTTTGAACAGAACCATCATTAAACCTTCTTTCCAAATCAGCCTCCAGCAGTGGTAGGCTGCCGCCAGTTTGGACGAACCTGTAGTTCCAATGATCAACTGGCCCCGCCCACCCACCTCTGCCTTATCCTGTCCTATATTTCCTTCTTTCTGGCTCAGCTGATTCGCGCAGCACAGCTGATTTCCGCGCCTCCGCTGTTCTACTTACTGGGGTTGCCTTAGAAGGTAAGCAGCTGAGCTTCAAATTGCTGTATTTTGAACACTGCGTGCAAGTGTTCAATAGAGCCTTGGTAGTACAGTGGTTTAAAGCACCCTGTTATTAACACAGCTCCCTGCAATTACTGCAGGTTCGAATCTTACCAGGCTCAAGGTTGACTCAGCCTTCCATCCTTTCTAAGGTAGGTTAAATGAGGACCCCGTTTGTGGGGGCAATAAGCTGACTTTGTATAAATATACAAAAGTATGAAGGCTATTGCTTATTGCTTAACGCATTGTAAGCCGCCCTGAGTCTCCGGAGAAGGGCGGCATATAAATCAATTTTTTTTAAAAAAAGTGTATTAGGTGTGCACGCGAAGCCCGCATGCGTGCACAAAGCACGCACTCACAGAACTGGTTATTAAACCGGTTGCAGCTCACCGCTGACCTCCAGCCTCTATTTCTTTCCAGAGTTTTTCTCCCAGCTTGGAACTGAACCGGATGGATTTTCCTCCCAACACGACCACTGCATTTTTAATTCAACAACTAACAGAACTGCACCTTTGAAAATTGTTTGGTTTTTCATGATGTTCTCTTTCTTTGTCAGGACTAGCAATATCAAATTCCAGTGCAGTAAATGGCTATTGATCCAGGGGTGAAATCCAGCAGGTTCTGACAGGTTCTGGAGAACAGGTAGCGGAAATTTTGAGCAGTTCGGAGAACCGGCAAATGCCACCTCTGGCTGGCCCCAGAGTGGGGTGGGAATGGAGATTTTGCAGTATCCTTTCCCCAGGAGTGGGGAGGGAATGGGGATTTTCCATTATCCTTCCCCTGCCATGCCCACCAAGCCACCCCCACTGTCACACCACACCTACCAAGCCACGCCCACAGAACCGGTAGTAAAAAAATTTGGATTTCACTACTGTATTGATCAGACTGTCCTGGGCCTTATAAACCATGCCCCTAATATACTGTGAGCTCCTTTCGCTACAGGTATTCAGTGTTAGGTTTTTACAGATTTGTGATGAATTGTGGTTTATTGTTTTCAGGCTTTTTTTTTTATTATTCCAGGTTCTGATTGTTTGTGCAAAAGCACTCACAGCATTGTTCAGCAGAGATGATTTAAGAGAATATGCAGAAGCAGACCTCTTGAAAAACACATGGCAGATGTAGAAAGTTAGCACCCACCCCACTCCTAGAAGAATGAAATATTTTGAGAAATATTTAAAAAGGCAGAATATTATATTTCCCTGGGTGAGAAATTGAGAAACATGTTTTTTTAGAGGGAGAAGGCAGCCCCCACCTTTCTTAATAGCTCTCAGCAGATGTCTGTACTTAAGAGATAAAGAAATGGATAGCTCTATTCATAGGCAAATACCCTCGCCCAAGATCCAACAAAGATAGGATTAGCCTCAGCCACAATAGGAATTGTCCAATACAAGCCATCACTGTATCATCTCAGCAGTTCAAACTTCAACCAAACTTAGCTCAGACAAAAATGACCCCTACATGGCCCCATGGGAATTTGGCAACAGCCAAAAGAATACACGTTCTTGCACAGGAACAGGAAGTTCAAGTGCAAAGCCCAAGAGACGGTATAAAAGCCACCCACTCTCAACTCCATGTGATCAGCTGCCCAGAACCCAGGACTGCTGGTGGTTCGGCTTCATCATTAAACCATCTTTCTAAGCAGCTTCCATGTTTCCAGTGTCTTTCTTCCGGCTTGGAACTGAACTAGAGGGATATTTCTTCCCACACAGACAATAAGAAAAGCTAGAGCAGGATTGACAGCTCAAATTCCTCATGTTTAGCAAAGCTGAGCCTGATAAAAAGGACTTTATTTTGCTTTCCTCCTAGGAAGGAGGAATGCATGTCAGTTATCTGAGAACCTCAATGTTAATGAATGGGAAATATTGATTTGTGTATCATACCACGGTGTCCTTTTATTTTATCTCTTTACCCATCAAGCCATTAGCTATTAACTTCTTAATCAGTGATGGGATTCAAATAATTTAACAACTGGTTCTCTGTCCTAATGACTGGTTAGGTGGGCGTGGCCATGGTGGGCGTGGCCAGGGAGTGACAGGCAGCACTCAGCCTCCTGCACCCCCCGGGAGCAAAAATGGGCCACGGGGGGGGGGGGAAGGGAATGTGCTGCCCCCCTCCCAGTGCCCCGTTTTGGGTCTAAGAGGCTTCCCTGCAGCTTCCCTTGCTTAGCAACAGAAATTCTGGTCCCCGGTGTGGTTGTAATTCAAGGACTATCTGTACATGGTAACAACACTTCCGATACTCCCGTTCTTCCATTTGATCTTAGAGAACTTTGATAGGATCCCATCCATACCAGATCAAATATTCTCAACACTCCAGGCTCTTTTCTTGCTGCAACAGCAATAAGAACAATGCAGATTGTTTGCCTCCTACTCGGGCCCTCCAGTTCAAAAGGAATATGCCTGTAACAGTATTATTGTGTGTGTGAGTTCATTTCCAAAGCAATATGAGCAATAGAGCCTCTATAGATTTCCCACAAATGCTTATTTACATGCAGGTGAGACGATCCCCATACATAGATACTCCACTCCAGTGCTTGGGATAAAAAAAGAACCATCTTTTTAACAGCGATGAGCAAAATGTTTAAAGGTAAAAAAAAAATCATTTTAAATTTAAATTGCCCCGTTTCAAGCTCAAACACTTCTAAAATGATTTTATTTTTTGCGCGCAAAGGAGTTGCTTGGCACTTGAAGCAACTCTTTCAAGCATGGAACGGGGAATTTCAATTCTCAAGCCATTTTAATTCAAGACATTTTGCATACCCCTAGTTTTTAAGGGAGGAAAAAAAAAACCCACAACAACTTAAGAAAAGACAAAGGCTAAATCAAAAACAGAAGAGTCTTCTTAGCTCTTCCATAGAGGTCTCTTGGTATTTGCGATGCTCAGCTCTTACCCACTGGGAAATATTCCAAAAATAAGCTTGCTGGAGATGTTCAGCTACTGCAGAAATCTTTGCATCCAATGCTCATTAACACGTCCTACAATAGATGTGAGACTTGCTAATGAACTTTGTCCAAGAAACTGTACTCCAACCTTACACCCGTGGCACTGAAGTACAGGTAGTCCTTTACTTGCAATAGTTTGTTTAACGACCGTTCAAAGTTACGACGGCACTGAGAGAAATGACTTATGACCATTTTTTTCACGCAGCCGTTGTAGCGTCTCTATGGTCACATGATCAAAATTCAGACAACTGACTCATATTTATGATGGGTTGCAGTGTTCCAGGGTCACGTGATTCTGTTTTGTGACCTTCTGACAAGCGAAATCAATGGCGAAGCCAGATTCACGCTAACGACTGGTTTACCAATTTAGCAACGTCAACGAGTCACTTAACAATTGTGGCAAGGAAGGTTATAAAATGGGACAATATTACTTTAACAAATGAACAGAGTTGACCTTATAGGTCAACCCCACTGCCCAAGCAGGAGACCCTACCCCATTTCTGACAAATGGCAGTCCAATCTGTTCTTAAAAGCCTCCAGTGATGAAGTTCCCACAACTTCCGAAGGCAACTTCTGTTCCATTGGTTGATTGTTCTCACCGTCAGAAAAATTCTCCTTATTTCCAGGTTGAATCTCTCCTTGATCAGTTTCCATCCATTATTCCTTGTCTGGTCTTCAGGTGCCTTGGAAAATAGCTTGACACACCCCCTCCTCTCTGTGGCAGCCCCTCAAATACTGAACACTGCTATTACGTCTCCCCTGGTCCTTCTCTTCATTAGACTAGCCATGCCCAGTTCCTGCAACCGTTCATCGTATGTTTTAGCCTCCAGTCCCCTAATCCTCCTGGTTGCTCTTCTCTGCACTTTTTCTAGAGTCTCAACATCTTTTTTATAGTGTGGTGACCAGTTGTGGGTTTCAAAATGTTTTACTACCAGTTCTGTGGGTGTGGCTTGGTGGGTGTGGCATGGCTTGGTGGGAGTGGCAGGGGAAGGATACTGTAAAATGTCCATTCCCATCCCACTCCAGGGGAAGGTTACTGCAAAATCCCCATTTCCTCCCGATCAGATGGGGGCGGGGCCAGTCACAGGTGGTATTTACTGGTTCTCCAAACTACTCAAAATTTCCGCTACTGGTTCTCCAGAACTGGTCAGAACCTGCTGAAACCCACCTCTGGTGGTGACCAAAGCTGGATGCAGTATTCGAGGTGTGGTCTGACTAAGGCTTTATAGAGTGGTACTTAACAAATGTCTTGCTTAGCAACAGAAATATTGGGCTCAATTGTGATCGTAAGCCAAGGACTACCTCTATCTCCGAGCATATCCCCAGCGCCCATCTCTAAACATCCGAAAATGACATCATGGGTGCCAAGAAGCATGAGATTTAGTGCACATTTAAATATGACTGACCTACCCCAGGGGATGATATACAGTGATCTTTATAGTCCCTAAAAAAAGGCCTTCGTTAAGCTTGAATTGCTTTGCAATTTTTCCTTCCAGACTTTCAGTTTCCAGTCAAAAAAACCATCCTATTGATCTTCCCCTCCTCGTTCAACCACAGATATATGATTTTTCTCTTTAACAAAACTAACCTGAAAGATAGCGATGCAATAAATTAAGCACACATTTTACCAAAGAAGAAAAGACAGTATGGAAATCAGAAACCATTTCCCCCCCCTCTGCCAGGAGATGTTTAATAAATAAATAAAACAGTTCCTCTTTATGTAAAAGAACATCTCGACTTATCTTATTCTGAAAGAGGTTTACGGCTGATCCTAATTTATGCAGAGGTACTAAGTTAGAGAAAGGTGTCTTTTCATCGCAGAAGCACCTTTTCTGACTAAGAAATGCTATTAAAAGTTAACAGCTTCTGTGAGCTGAAGCTAGATGTCTAAAGTAATGCAGGATTTAAACTGGGAAGAGATGGGGAAAGGTGAAAGACAGGCTGGTTGTGCGGATGCAGACAGTGGAAAAGGTGCTTTCGGGTTCCTTCTGATTTTTGGCTCGTATAAACGGAACAGAACAGAACAGAACAGAACAGAACAGAACAGAACAGAACAGAACAACAGAGTTTGAACGGACCTTGGAGGTCTTCTAGTCCAATCCCCTGCTCAGACAGGAAACCCTATACCACTGGTGTCAAACTGGCTGCATCACGTTGCCATCATGTGATGTTTCCAGAGGTGGTATTCAGCCGGTTCGGACTAGTTAGCCCCAACCAGTAGCGGAAATCACGGGTGGACCCGCCTACCCACCCAGGCTCTATGTTATCCTATTTAGGCACCTTTTTGAGGCCAGGCGCATGTGCGGAAGGTAGGCACGTACGCAAATGTGTGCACGAAGCGAGCATGCACGCGTGCGGTGAACCGGTAGTAACATAATGTGAAACCTACCACTGGATATTCGACGCTTTTCCTTTTCACAGAGCTGGGATGGGCATGGCCTGCATGTAACACATCTGGCCCATGGGGCACCAGTTTGACACCCCCGCCCTATACCATTTCTGACAAATGGTTGGGCAATTTCTTCTTAAAAACTTCCAATGCTGGAGCATCCACAACTTATGGAGGCAAGTTGTTCCACTGATTAATTGTTCTAAGTGTCAGGAAATTTCTCCTTAGTTCTAGCTTGTTTTTCTGCTTGATTAGTTTCTATCCATAGCTTCTTGTCCTGCCTTCAGGTGTTTTGGAGAATAGCTTGACTCTCTTTGTGGCAACTCCTTAGATATTGGAACACTGCTATCATGTCATCCCTAGTCCTTCTTTTCATTAAACTAGACATACCCAATTCCAGCAACGGTTCTTTATATGTTTTAGCTTCTAATCTCCTAATCATCTTGTTTCTCTTCTCTTTCCAGACTCTCTACATCTTTTTTATAATGTGGTAATCAAAACTGGATGCAGTATTCCAAGTGTGGTCTTACGAAGGCATTATAGAGTGGTATTAAGAGTTCATGTGATCTTGATTCTATTCCACTGTTAATGCAGCCTAGGACTGCATTGGCTGTTTGGCAGCTGCAGTACACTGCTGGCTCATATTTACCGGTAAGTGATTGTCACTAGGTCTCTGAGATACCTAGGGCTCAGCCGCAATGATATGTAGCCAACAATGGCAAACAGTGGTTTGAAAAGACCAAAAATCTAACCATGAAGCCTTATGGGTTTGAAGATCAAACACTGTTCCTATCAGCCTAGAAGTAGCTTAGGCATTCAGAAGTTACATTCCCCCCCCCCCAAAACAAATCTAATCTCTTTCCACTTTTCGTTCTCTGTCATGCTCCCAATCTTACCCATATTCTCATTTTAACTCCTCGTGTTTTCTGTTGTCATCTAACATGCCCTGATGGGAATTATCTCCTTGTGAGTCAGTGCGACTTGTCCATTACAACATAAATATATATCTGGATGGCACCAGCAGGGAATAAAAACCATCCGTAAATCATAGCAATTCTACATTTCCTCAACCAGTGTGACTGATAATATGAAAAGTGCCCCAATAGCCAAGAAGGTTTATCCCTGTAGGTGCTTATCCGCAGCTTGATTTTCTAGTGTGGTATAAATAGAACACGTGATGGACAACAGTGAGTTTGCTAACACTGCTTATTTGAACGCTACTTTGGACGTAACTTCTGCTAGCTAAAGCCTATTTCTCCTCCCACTGAAACTAAACATTGAGGCACATTTTCCCATCCCTGCAGGAAAAAAAAAATGTTATCTTCAATATAAAAATTACCCATAGGCAGTCATCTCTTATCTTTCCCAGCCATTGCTGTCTAGAAGACTGTAGCAACAACTCAGGCAGACATCCAACAGGTAGCTTGCTCTGAATCAGTCTCAGAATCACTAAACAATTAGCTGACTCCTGATACAGAAATGCAGCTGAAGGACACATGTCAAGCAGGTGACAGAGTCACAGAAAACCACAGTGCAAATCATGTTGACCAGTGGTTCCCCTACCCTTCCGGCTCTGCAGACCGGGCGGTGGCAGGCAGAGTGGGAGGGGATGGTTTCACACATGTGCACACAGCTTGCACAAATGCTGCTTCATGTGCTTGTCCGCTCATCCGCTGCTTGTGCGGCCCAGTTCCCAATGGGCCACGGCCCAGTTCCAGACTGTGGACTCAATGTTGGGGGACGACTCCTGATGTTGCAAATCAATTTATAGCTTTTTTTTAAGTGTGGGTGTTTTAAGCGTTCCCAAATGTTTAAATATTTTCATTTATTTCTTCTGGAACACTACCGTGTTCGGAGACTCAGGGTGGCTTACAATGTGTTAAACAATAGCTTTCATACTTGTATACTTATATATTTGTATATTTATACAAAGTCATCTTGTTGCCCCCACAATCTGGGTCCTCATTTTACCTACCTTTGAAAGGATGGAAGGCTGAGTCAACCTTGAGCCTGGTGGGATTTGAACTTGCAGTAATTGCAAGCAGCAGATGTTAATAACAGTGCATTAGTCCACTGTTCACTGTGCTACCAAGGCTCTTTTTGAACCCTGAAATAAGCGCTTGGCCTTATTGCCATGCGCTCAAAAGCCCGATTGAGCTTATAATCAGGGGATGTCTTATTTTGGGAGAAACAGGGTAGTAATTCTCAAGGCACATCAACGTGAACCCAAACTCATTTTTTGAGCCTTATGGCTATAAGTGCTGAAAATAAAATACAAAACAACCATACACTTCTGGCTATAGACCAGTTCCTAATTATTCTTGTTGCCTAAAATACAGAATGATTGATAAACGGATTATCTTTGATGACTCTAGGATCACAATATCGGAAAGGCCTGGATGTGATTCATTGTCCTTATCCAACGGAACATTCAGAAACACCCATTTTCCTAGACTTTCATTACATTTCGTCCATGCATTGACAAACTGTATTTACCATCCTGTGACAAAGCACTGAATCCGTCTCGGAGAAGCAAATGCACAGAGACAGCGCGGGCTAAGAGCCAAATTGCTTAGGTTTTTCCAATACTTATCATGCAGCTTTCATGTGCCTAATGGGTGGGTGAATGGGCCCGTGAGAGTCATCAAGGTGACTGCTCTATGATGCTGCAGCATTCCTCCTGAATATTATTAGATGGGGAAGCTTGTTCAGCACAAAGCAAATGCTTTCACTAAGATTCCTACCATCCTTCTCAACCCCCACAAGAAGCCGTCTTGTTCTTCACTTCTGAGCCCTTCATCATTGGGCTGTGAGATAAACTGTTTCTGGAGGTTTAAAAAGAAATAAAAACCACCTTAAGGGAATGAGCAAGGTACCCAATCATGTCTCATTAATGCTGGGTGGATGCTAAATTTCCTCATGCGGGCATTATTTAAAGCAATATTTTGGGGAGGTTGAACCAAGGTATGAACCATGCATGTCATGTGGGGGAATTCACTAGAGAAAGCAATTATATTTGGAAGAGTTAGTGGTAAAAGAAGACCAAGTCGCCAAAGGACACGGTGGCCAGGCACCATCAAAGCTGACACCATCCAGAGCAGTGGTGGGTTTCAAAATTTTTTATGACTGGTTCTGTGGGTGTGGCATGGCTTGGTGGGCATGGCTTGGTGGGCATGGCAGGGGAAGGATACTGTAAAATCTCCATTTCTACCCCACTCCAGGAGAAGGATACTGTAAAATCTCTATTCCCTCCCCATTCCAGGGGAAGATTACTGCAAAATCCCCATTTCCTTCCAATCAGCTGGGACTTGGGAGGCAGAGAACAGATGGGGGCGGCGCCAGTCAGAATTTTTACTACCGGTTCTCCGAACTACTCAAAATTTCCACTACCTGTTCTCCAGAACTAGTCAGAACCTGCTGAAACCCACTTCTGATCCAGAACATAGAAAACCTCAAAGAAGTAGTGCAAGATTGGAAGATGTGGAGACCTGGCCAAGAGTTCAACACAACTGAACGGATATCATCATCATCATCATCATCATCATCATCATCATCATGAGATATCCAACCTTGGCAGCTTTAAGACTTGTAGACTTCAACTCCCAGAATTCTGGCTGTCCACAAGTCTTCAAGTTGCCAAGATTGGTATAAACCTTTAGGAACTTGGCTTTGAAGACAACCAAAAAAGCCTAACAGATGTGCAGAATAAACGAACTGCAGACACGTAAAGGGAGAAATCTGAAATGGAAATGAAATGGGAAAAAGGGAATGTCAAATATTAATCAAATATTAAAGAAATGGGGTCGTGGGACGGTTCACAATTAAAACGAGCCCAAACATCAGAGGAAATGAAAACCCTCCCTATCCCCAATCAAATCATAACATTAAATCATTTTAAGGAAAAAAAAAATAGGAGCATGCGACATAAATCCTTTAAGCTCAAGAAATTAGAGGGTCTGACTTTAAGATTACATTTTCTTGCTCCCAGTGTTAACCCCAAGTATAGCTGATGTTAATATTTAGACAAGCTGAAGACTGTAGAACTGATATGCGAGAGACGAAGGAAATAGACATGGGCTGTACTGGATCCTTTCTCTGCAGAAGACATCCGAGACTTCACTTAATTAGAGAGTTCTACAAACATAAAGCTTGTTTTTATTGGGTATAGTTAAGGGTTTTACATTGGGTGAAATAAAGTTGATATTGTATATGATAACAGCAGCGAGATTACTGATAGGTCAATATTGGAAAAATGAAGCTATGCCCACTATTTAGGAATGGACTTTGAAGATGGCCAGCTTTGCAGAGATGGCGAAGATTTCAGCATATTTAAAAGATCGCTCACAAGAGACTTATGAATGGGAATGGAAAAAGTGGATAGATTATGTGCATAATAAATATCAAACTAGGAAATATCAGATAGCTTTTAACTGAAAGTATTATATAAAGATAGAAATATTTGAATTTTGTGAAGATGTAAAAAATATACAGGGGGTGGAGGGGTTCAAGTTTTATAAAAAGGGGATTTTGATTTGGATTATATTCTGTGGAAGTCCGGGGGGGAGGGGTGGGTTAGGGAGGTTAGGGAGGGTTGGGGGGGGGGAAATTGGGGAGAAAATGTAATTGTAAAACTTTTTCAATTAAAAAAAAAAAGGAAAAAAAATAGGAGCATGCGACATAAATCCTTTAAGCTCAAGAAATTAGAGGGTCTGACTTTAAGATTACATTTTCTTGCTCCCGGTGTTAACCCCAAGTATAGCTGATGTTAATATTTAGACAAACTGAAGACTTGTAGAATTGATATGCGAGAGACGAAGGAAATAGACATGGGCTGTACTGGATCCTTTCTCTGCAGAAGACATCCGAGACTTCACTTAATTAGAGAGTTCTACAAACATAAAGCTTTCGGTGATTACAAGGAGAAAGTTTCTTTCGGCAACTTTGGATAATGTTGTACTTGCAGAAAGAAAGTTTGCAAATTATAAAGAACTTTATGCAGTAATACCTTGCCTTTTTTTAAAAAAACGCCAGCCCATTCTTTCCCCCAAATGATCACCATTAACCCGATCATTAACTCCTGAATGACAGCGGTATCATGCCCACCCACCCCCTAAAGTAGATTTTTGGCTGGAAGCTCACTCCTGCAAGCTACGCTTCTAAATCTACCTATTACTAAAGATCTCCGGCTTTCTGCTATTGTTTTTTTGTTTGTTTGTGAGGTGGGGGAAAGGAGGAGGGGGGAAACGGATGAGAACATTCAAAAGTTTCAAAAGAAAGGAAACTCCCATTGAAACCCAAACCCTTCGCTGGGCCTTTCCATCCCCATTGATTGGGAGCCAAGGACATCCTCTAATTCTCCCTATTTGGTGGGAAACCTTCCCTATTTTTGCTGATGTGCCCCCCCTTTTCCTTTCCTACGCTGGGGCTTGGATCCTGCAAAGTTTCCTCTGAGGGTTTCCTCAAATTGTCCAGGTTGGACTCACAGTTAGCATCTGTTCACTGTCCCGCAGCTGGGCAATTAAAAAGCAGTTTTGCTTTTCTAATGTATTATTAACCCCCAAAGAATCTGACTCCCTGCTTTTACTGCTGTCACTGGATTACCTTCTAATCCAAACAGTCAAGGGAGCCTCTGATTGCTTGGCCTTTTTTATTATTTTGGAGAGTGAGCCTTAATAGGTTATTTTCCAAATGATTACCTCTGGTCTCTGCCTACAAGAAATAAAGCAAAGCAAAGCAAAGCAAAGCAAAGCAAAGCAAAGCAAAGCAAAGCAAAGCAAAGCAAAGCAAAGCAACAAAACAAAACAAAACAAAACAAAACAAAACAAAACAAAACCCCTCCTCTCTAGCCAATCTTGATAATGCCAGGCAATTTTTGATTCCTTCAAAATTATTTTTTTTCCAATTTTGTGGAGCCGAAGGAAGAAATCGACACTCTTTTTATCCTTTGTTTTAGGACTTTCAAGGTTCAGTTCTTAGTATTATATCCGAACAGCTGCTGGTACCTATGAAACTGTTAAGATTTCATTAAAAAAAAAAATAATAATTTTCCTGAATATCTGTCAATCACAATAGCTCTCCTGCTTTTTCAATAATAACTGCAGGGATATTGCCCTAATACAAAATTATTCCTACTAATAAGAAATATTCTCCACGGTGGCTTCGGAAGGAGAAGAGAATCAGATATAGAGGAATATTTGTAGTGGGGGGGGGGGTGAAGTGAGGAGGCCTCTGAGAGTGGTTTCATTTCCCAAACTAGGTAACATCATCAGTATTAATAGGAGTGGGGTTTGCTCTCAATTTATATTCTAGTGCAGAGGTCTTCAAACATGGCAGCTTTAAGACTTGTGGACTTCAGCTCCCAGAATTCTCCAGCCAGCTATGAGTTTCTGTGAGTTTGAAGTCCACAAGTCTTAAAGCTGCCAAGTTTGAGGATCCCTGTTCTAGTGGCTTGCCCTGTTAGTAGTATTCCTAGCCTCATGGAGTGATCTATAAAAATAGTCGCTGGTACTACCGAATGTCCCCCAAGAACTCTCAAAGAAATAGATGTGGTGCATTCTCCTCACTGTGGTACCATAGAAGGTTTATGCACCAGAGCAACCAATGTTGTTTCTCTCCCATGTGTAGAAAGTTAGCACCCACCCTTCTCCTAGAAGAATGAAATATTCTAGGAAATATTAAAAAGGCAGAATATTATACCTCCCTGGATAAGAAAAGGAGAAACAGGTTTTTAAAGACAAAGAGCAGCTTCCTGCCCCCAGCAGATATTGTGGTGCCAGCCTATCTACAAAACAGAAGACCTCAGCTCCAGGGTGAAGGGATTAAGACATGACCCACCAGGACACAATAGGATTATCTAGCTCACCACATGGCACAACCAAGCCCCTACATTACATCACCCAGCACAGTTCAACCAAGCTTATTTCAGACAAACTCCTAGGATTTGCACCTAACCCCTACGGCAACCAATAGGATACATATCTATACACAGGAACAGGAAACAGGAACAGGAAACAAGGCCCAAGAGAGGGTATAAATATATCAGCCCAAGGTTCAACCAAACTTGATTCAGACAAACATGACTCCACATGGGAGTCTGACAGCAACCAATAGAATACATGCCCTTGCCACAGGAACAGGAAGCTCAAGTTCAAAGCCCAAGAGAGAGTAAAAATACCTCTCACTCTCCACTCCATGTGGTCAGCTACCCAGAATCACATGTGCTTGGTGGTTCTGCTTCACCATTAAACCATCCTTCCAAGCAGCCTCTGTGTCTCCAGTGTCTTTCTCTCCACTTGGAACTGAACCCAGATGGATATTTCTTCCAACACATGATTGGGCCTGAACCCTGACTGAAAGGGAGCTGACACACACCCGAATCCCCACTACTTTGTTAGAAAAGATGCACCACCATACTTGCCGTAACTAAATGCTTCTCCATCATGTTCACTTGATAAGTCAGAGCTGAATTTGTATATGGCTCCACTGAGCCTAAAAGCTGCATGTTGATGGTGGAAAGGGGTTGCTTTGCGGGAAGCTCCTTCCTTCCTGTTATGTGCAAAAGATCTGAACCAGGGGTGAAATCCAGCAGGTTCTGACAGGTTCTGGAGAACCAGTAGAGGAAATTTTTAGTAGTTTGGAGAACCGGCAAATATCACATCTGGCTGGCTCCAGAGTGGGGTGGGAATAGAGATTTTGCAATATCCTTCCCCCAGGAGTGGGGAGGGAATGGGGATTTTGCAGTATCCTTCCCCTGCCACACCCACCAAGCCACACCACGTCCACCAAGCCACACCCACAGAACGGGTAGTAAAAAAAATTGGATTTCACCACTGATCTGAACCAATGGGAACATTAGGTTCCAATTACTGACTTATTACTAATCATGCCTGTGCAAAAGAATCTACTCAGCTAACTGTTACCACTATCTCGGCGTTAAATAAGCATCAAAGGAATTTAAAAGGGGTTGGACCTAGTCAGTGGTGGGATTCAGCCAGTTCGCACCAGTTCGGGAGAACCGGTTGTTAACTTTCTGAGCAGTTTGGCAAACTGGTTGTTGGAAGAAATCATTAGGGCAGAGAACCGGTTGTTAAATTATTTGAATCCCACCACTGGGCCTAGTCCATTTGTGGCTGCATAGAGATTCTAGGCTGATTCCTCTTTTGACTCTGCCCTCCCAGGTTCTACCACTCCTTCTTCATTTCCTCAGTTATATACAAAAAACAAAACCACGATGGAAGACAGAGGGTGGATTCTATAATGCAATTCCATTCCAGCGTTGCCTCAAGTTTGGAATGGTACCAAGATGCAGACATTTTGTAGTATATCTGTGACAACACTTTTTCTGTCTGCAATTAGAAGTATCTTGAGAATTCAAATGCAGGCGCTCATCTAAGGACAGACACTTTTTCAGAGTATAACTGATCAGGCTCTGCCTGCCTCCATTCATCCTAGGGCTTCAATATTTATTTTGCTCAGAATGTTTTCTTCCTGCTGGGAAGTCGGATTGTAAGCCCCAAATCCCTGATCAGAAATCAAAACTTTAGTCTTCCCTTTGCTGGGAATCACATGTGCAGTACCAGCTACCTGCAGAGAGACTCTATCAGGGGTGTTAAACTCAAGGCCCAGGGGCCGGATGCGGCCCGGAGGGTATTTAGATCTCGCCCGTAGGCCCGCCATGAAAACAATGATGCTTCTACCAGTGATAGCGGGCTCCCAATTTCTGTTTTCAGCTGCCACAGCCTCCTGCAACCCTCTGTCAGTGAAAATGGAGCTTGGGAGGGCCACATCCATTTTCACTGGCAGAGGGTTGCAGGAGGCTGTGGCAGCCAAAAATGGATATTGGGAGCCCGTTTTCCCTGGCAGAACGCTCAGGCCACCACAGGCGCCCCCCGACATGAGTGACGTTGAGCTGGCCACGCCCACCCTGGCCACGTTGACCCCACCCCGAAGTGAAACACAACCCTGATGCGGCCCTCAATGAAATCAATTTTGACACCCCTGGTCTAAATTCTAGTTTTGAACAGGAAAGGATACAACAGTCTTACCTTACCTGGTTATCCACCAACTTTCTACTTGGAAGGCAGCAAGTTGGTGAAGGCTGAGATGCTTTATCAGGGCCTAGATTACTTCCTCTTTTTTCCCCTTGCCGCAAGATGAGACATTGGCAACAGCTAAACAGTATTTTTTCCACGAAACATTTCCTTGAATACATGAAAAACAACTCGAGCGCTCAATGAGAACCATCTCAATATGCCTTTCAAGCAGGGGAAAGGAGAGGAAGAAAAGGGAGGGGAAAGAGGAGCAGAAGAGAAGGTTAGAAGGGGGGAAGAAGAGAGAAGTGGGGGAAGAGAAAGGGAAGTAGGAACGAGAAGGAGAGGAAGAATGAAGGAAGTAGGAGGAGAAACAGGAAGGAAGAGAAGGGGAGGAGAAGAAGAAAGGTTGGAGTAAAGGTAAAGAGTAAAAGAGCAGCCCCGAAAAAGTAAAAATGACAGTTAAAAGAAAAGATGAATGAAAAATGATGGAAATGACTGTACGTGTAAATGTGTTTATGAGAAATAAAAATAAAAAACTTTTTTAAAAAGCCTTTCAAGCATTTGAGCAAACAACCTTCCCTCCCACTTGTAAAATTATCACAAAGCTATACATAGGGCAAGAGTGTGGGAAACAACCCAGATTTTACTTCCAATGAAAGTCATAATTTTGCAAGTGCAGCCAAGATCAAGTCTGTTTACAATCCTATTTAATCTGGCGAGGAATTAGGAAGCGAATGCTTACATCTCCCACAGAAACAATGGGCTTTTTAAAATGCTTCATTTTGTCTAGATTGTCCCTTCTGTGTTTTTCTGTGGAGATGCTTTTAATATAAGAAAAGTGGTACTTGAACAAAGAGATTTAATCAATTCACTGTCCTAAGAGGAAATGCAGCCCATTCACTTCCTATATCATTTTTTAAAAAAATGCCTAAAAGATGACAAAAAAGATACAATATTCTCTGAAGACACAGAGCCTCGTTATACACCAAAATCAGACTTCTTATTACTGAATTATATATTTACATAGCCCTCACATCGGAGCCATTTGTTAACGTTTACATAAAAGAGGAGAAACATACATACAGTGTTTCTAATTCTTAATTCTGACCTGACTCTTAAATTTCCTTACAGAATCCCAATGCTTCTTCCAACAAGCTGGGATGAGTGTATATATATATATATATATTGATATATTGATATATTGTACATCTGATCTCTTGAGGATATCTTCGATGTTCCTGTTTTGAGGAATGAAACATTCTATTTTGGGAGCTATAGTAGGTTTTAAAGAAACTTCCCACTATAGGTTCCAAGGTCTTACTCCCTTGCAGCATAACAGAATTGGAGGGGACCTTGAAGGTCTTCTAGTCCAGCTCCCTACTCAGGCAGGAAGCCCTATTCCTGTGATGGCGAACCTATGGCACGAGTGCCGGAGGTGGCATGCAGAACTATCTCTCCGGGCACGTGAGCCATCACCCGTTGCTCTTTTGGGTTTTGGCGCACCAGCCAGCTGGTCATGCATGCGGGAGCACCGGAAACCAAAAGAGCACCTGCCTGGTGCACATGCGCGAGCCGGGAAGATGATATTCCAGTTTCTGGTGTGCACATGCTCACCGGCCACCTGGTCTTCTGGTTTGTGGCACACATGTGTGTGTGAAGACCAGCTGGCCGGTGCACATGTGCGTGCTGGAAACTGGAAGACCATCCTCCTGGCGCACGGATGCATACCGGGCGGCTGCTCTGGTTTCCGGCATGTGTGTTTGCGTGTGTGTGCGGGCGCTCCCATTTCGGCACTTGGTGCCGAAAAGGTTTGCCAACACTGCCCTATACAATTTCAGACAAATGGTTGTCCAATCTCTTCTTAAAAACTTCCAGTGTTGGAGCTTTCACAACTTCTGGAGGCAAGTTGTTCCACTGATTAATTGTTCTAACTGTCAGGAAATTTCTCCTTAGTTCTAAGTTGCTTCTCTCCTTGATTAGTTTCCACCCGTTGCTTCTTGTCCTGCCCTCAGGTGCTTTGGAGAATAGTTTGACTCCCTCTTCTTTGTGGCAGCCCCTGAGATATTGGAACACTGCTATCATGTCTCCCCTAGTCCTTCTTTTCATTAAACTAGACATACCCAGTTCCTGCAACCGTTCTTCGTATGTTTTAGCCTCCAGTCCCCTCATCATCTTTGTTGCTGTTCTCTGCACTCTTTCTAGTCTCAACATCTTTTTTGCATTGTGTCAACCAAAACTGGATGCAGTATTCCAGGTGTAGTCTTACCAAGTTCACCACTGTGTGATTACAAGCTCAATATATGCAGCCAGCTGCCCAAGTGGTGCTTGTCCAATTAATCAAACTCCATTTCTAAAAATGCTGACTGGGAATTCTAGGAGTTGGACTTGGATATATCTTAACGTTATTAATTTAAAGAAGCTAACCGTACAGTTTCATGTTTAATGAATAGTGTACTCCTGTAAAGGAGAGTGGAACAGAAGGAATAGCAAGAGCTTCATTTCAAAGATGAAATGATTCGTGATTTGCTTTGTGTACTTCATGGCGTGTGCCCAGTTTAATTAACAGCAATATTGTGAAATCACACTTCTGAATTCTGAATATCAATGCAAATGATTTTTTCACAATTTTTGAAAAAGTTGCCATTTCCTTCCAAAAGTACACTTATTCTTCTACACCATTTTTTTTTTCAAACTTGGCAATTTTTATGATGTGCTGGCTGGAGAATTCTGGGAGTTGCTTAGCATCGAAAAGTTGCTAAGTTTGAAAAACACTGACATGCCCTGATATCCAAGGTTGTGGAGATCTCTATAAAGGTTCTACTAAGTTTCCTAAGACGAGGGGAAAAAAGATGGGAAAATAATTTCTCATAAAGCTTGCTATATTGGAAAATACTATTAAATATATAGCAATTTTTGTTGTTGTTCAGTTGCTAAGTCGTGTCTGACTCTTTGTGAATATAGCAATTTAAGGAAGAGAATAGGAGCAAGGTAGGAGATCTGGGTCAAAGATGCAACCCCTCGCTCTACTTTTTGAAGTTTCAAGAAAACCTTTTGTTTAAAATGTCAGCAACCCACCTGGCTTTTTAGCTTTGTTTTTCTTTCTTTTGGGGGATAGCAAAAAACTATTCTGATATGGCCCCAATCATCAAATATTCACAGAATCTAGAAAACAGTGATGCAGTTACATAGAACACAACATTTCCATTCTTAAAATTAAGACCTTTCATAAACATCGTTACACTATTTATTTAACAGTGTAAAATATTGTTACATTGTTTTATTAGATTTTTTTTATCCCACCTTTATTACTTTAGAAGTAGCTCAAGGTGGCAGACCTACCTAATAGTCCTTCCTCCTCCTATTTTCCTCATAACAACAATCCTAGGAGGTGAATTGAGTGACTGGCTCAAAATCACCCAGCTGGCTTTCGTGACTAAGGTGGGGCTAGAACTCCCAATCACCCAGTTCCTTGGTCAGCACCTTAACCAAGTCAGCACCAAAGTGCTCTTTTATATCATACAAACATCACTACAAAAAGAATACAAAATCTCCCTGTTCTGCTAAATCTGTACTAAAAACATTCCTCAGCAACAAACTTTGTTAGTAATGAACAGGGTGGATTTGATTTAAATCCCTATTTAAATCATGATTTAAATCACTAGTAAAAAGGCTTGATTTAAATCAACTCGATTTAAATCATAATTTTTAAAGAGCAACTGTCATCTCTGCTACTCCTTTGACCCACTGTTGACTCACCGATAGTCCCATGGTTGCAGAATATACAGCCTCATGCTACATAACTAAGCTCCATTTCATGCTGAATAAACTAAATTATTTATGTATCTTAAATAGAAAACTATCTTACGATAGATTTTTACCCCAAATGTTTTTATTAAAATAAATTAGATAAAAATCAAAAAAATCCGATTTAAATAAAAAAAATCTGATTTTTTTGATTTTTTTTTAAAAAAACCATTGATTTTTATCCACCCTGGTAATGAAGTTGTTCTACTCTGTAATGCTTGAATGGACTCAAGGTTATAACAAGCGAAGGAGATCCAGTTTTTGTAACACCGAAACCACAACTTGAGCAAGGCAAATTAAGAACCTGGCTCCACATTAAGCTTGACTTCTAATTTACTTGGCACAGAGTTGCCAGAAATATTAGAAGTTGCATTATGCTTATGTGGTTCCAAACACTCCCACCTCACTGATGACAGGGATCAGGAGAACTTGAGGGGCTGCCACAAAGAAGAGGGGCTGTTCTCCAAAGCAACAGAAGGCAAGCCAAGAAATAATGGATTGAAACTAAATCAAGGACAGAAGCAACCTAGAAGTAAGGAGAAATTTCCTAACAGTGGACACAACTAACCAGTGGAATAGCTTGCCTTCAGAAGTTGTGGATGCTCCATCATTGGAAGTTTTCAAGAAGAGACTGGACAGTCACTTGTCTGGAATAGTATAGGGTCTCCTGTTTGAGAAGGGGGTTGGACTAGAAGACCTCCAAGATCCCTGCCAGTTCTGTTATTCTGTTATCTGAATATGCCTTTCATATTCTAAAGCAGGACGCTGTTTTACTTTTCACTGTAGAAGTAATTCTGTTGATTGGCCTTAAATAAGTACCGTGTTTTCCCGAAAATAAGACCCTGTCTTATATTTTTTGAACCCTGAAATAAGCCCTTGACCTTATTTTCAGGGAGGTCTTATTTCGGGGCACGTGGAGCAAGATGGGGCTCCTCTTGCCATCTTACCTGATTTCCAGCACTGCATTTAAATAATTTTTGGGAGGGCTTATTTTTGGGGGGAGGCTTATGGAGGGTGAAAAATGGGGCCTACCAGAAGTTCAGGAAGGCTGGAAATGGGCCCATTTCTGGCCTCCAGAGGGCCTCCGGAGCCTGGGGAGGCCATATTCATGCTCCTGGAGACTCGGGTAAAGCCTCCGGAGCCCGGGGAGGGCAAAAACGCCCCCACCCACCCGTGGTGCAGAAGGCTGACTAAGCCACACCCACCATGGCCATGCCCACCCAGCAACCGGGCAGAGAACTCCTTGCAAAAATTTTTGAAGCCCACCCCTGGTAGTATATAAACAGGCCAGGTCAAGGTAATAAAGCCAGCGTTTGGAAATTTAAGTGATGTGGAAATGCTGAAATAGTTTTGTATGGTAACTGCAGGATACTATAAAAACCGAACAATTGTTGCAATTCTGTGTGGGACAGTGGTTGGATCTGGAATCTTGTATTATCGTTGCCATGAGACAAAAGAGAAGAAATAAGGTTGCTAGGTTGCTTTTGCCTATCATTACTCTACGTTGCATCAGTAACCACACTTCCCCAAAGGACCATTCGACGGAAGGACTGGCCTACAGGATTCTAGAGGAGGCAATTTCCTGATTCAAATTTCACAACGATACCCAAGGTGAGTGCATGCATGTGGGAAAGGAAAAAGGACATAAAAACAGCGTTAACCGTAAACGTCTATGGAGATTCTTGGTCCTGGTTGTCCCAAAGGTGCTTTTTCAAAGGACCTTTGTTTTTTGCTTGAAGATGGTTCGCTTCTCAGCCAAGAAGCTTCTTCACTTCTGAATGAAGAACTGTAGAAGCTTCTTGGATGAGAAGCGAAATGTCTTCAAGCAAAAACAAAGAAAATCCAGTTGCCCTTTGAAAAAGCACCTTTGGGACAGCGTTAACAATAGAGGGATGGAGATCTGTTTTGAGTTCTATCAGAGCAATAGCTTCCAAATCCTTTTAGGTAGGGCTCTGATCAGGAAGGGGTTTCAATGTTTTTTACTACCGGTTCTGTGGGTGTGGCTTGATGGGCATGGCAGGGGAAGGATACTGTAAAATCTCCATTCCCTCCCCAATCCAGGGGAAGGTTACTGCAAATCCCCATTTCTTCCCGATCAGCTGGGACTCGGGAGGCAGAGTATAAATGGGGGTGAGCCAGTCAGAGGTGGTATTTACCGGTTCTCTGAACTACTCAAAATTTCCGCTACCGGTTCTCCAGCACTGATCAGAACATGCTGAAACCTACCTCTGGCTCTGATCCATAATCCATAGAACCAAAGGGGATCGGTCTTTTGATCATGCATGCATGCATGTGGCAGTCCTGTTTCATATGTTAGGAATTATGCCATATTCCATGGTCATTGACTACAATTTATGACACTTTTGCTAGCATTTTCAATCAGCCTCCAGCAAAAAAACTCCCGTAGCAATACATGGATTCTCTTAATGTCTGCAGCATTCATTTAACAACCGCCACATTCATTTAACATATAGTCAGCAATGACTAGGGAAGTACAATCCACAAGGACTTTTTTTTACCTTTTATACTCATTTAAAGACTGCAGCGTTTGCTTAATGGCCACTGCAAAAAAAAAAAGTTATGAAATTGGTTCTGGTCGCATGGATACCTCAATTTATGACTGTCATGACCGATAACGGAAATTCCTGGCTTCATTACAGTTATAAGATGAGGACTACATATATAAAGTGTACACACACACACACATGAATTGCCAATATATTGCTTTGTTTCTCCGATTAATTAAAGGCAGATTAAAACCAGAAATAAAACATAATTAAAATAGTAGTTCATAGTGTATAAAGTGAGAAAATGCAGTTCTTGTACAGCCTTACACACCAATTTTCTCTGAGTGACGATTTATTATTTATTTTTAAAAATTGTCTGATCATACTTGTAATCATGTGAGCTTCATTACAATTATATTCCAGCTGTAATCTGAAAAGGCTGTCACTCAAAATCTAGATTCCATAGAACTACATCAGTATCTCACCCTTGAAGAAAATTTGGGAACATTTTCTGCTTAATCAGGCATTCTTCCTCCAGGACTGATGATTATAAGTGGGCTAAATTTTAATCTATGTCTTCCCACCTCCTATGGTTCTACATGAGCTTCGCTATTTAATTAAAGATATCTATGGGGCCCTTTGTGCTATCTTAAATGCTTGTTTTCTTGTAGACATTTCATTACTGCTAGCATCAGTGATGCTAGCAGTAGCAGCATTGATATTGTTACCTAGTTTGGTAATGAAACATCTACAAGAAAACCACCAAGCTTAGAGAGCACCAAGCTCAGAGAGCACCAAGGACCCCACAGTTCAACCCTGAGCTACAAATATTTTCATATCTATCTATCTATCTATCTATCTATCTATCTATCTATCTATCTATCTATCATCTATCTGAAATCCCCCTGCAACTCAGACTAACCCGAGCACAACCAAGCCCCTACCTAAATAGAACACACCCCCATCCAATCAGAGCACAGCCAACCCCCCATCCAATCAGAGCATAGCCAAACCCCCACCCAATCAGAACACACCTCCATCCAATCAGAACACAGCCAAGCTCCCACCCAATCAGTTCATACCCCCACTGGCAGTTAAAAGGAAGAAACAGCTGCGATCACACATTGCTCCTAGAAGCACGAAGCCGAAAACACCAGCCTGAAGATAACGAATGAGACTTTGTCGAAACGTCGCCAAGACACTTCCAATTTTACGCGGGAGAAAACCTGAATAACCAAAGACCTACATATATTAAAAAGTTTCAAGTTCAAGGAGTGTGTGTGTATGTGTGGGAGGATTGTGTATCCATCTAATACATTCTCTTATTGGTGATTAGTATTATAAAGATCACAAGCTACTTTTTGGTAAGAGATTTGAGTACTGTAAAGTAAGAACTCAACTATTCAGGAGGTTCCCATACCACATGTAAACAGGGAGTGACTTCTAAACTGATTTGCTAATCCCCGTTTATCTATATCAGGAGTGTGGAACAATGTCCTTTTATGGCTTATGAACTTCGACTCCCATAATTCCTGAGCCAGCCAGGTATGTTTTAGATGAAATTAGAAGCACCTTCGATAACACGTAATCCTAAATACAAAGCAGTGCTGAGATTCACTTTCTCAGTCTTGGGTACATGACTGACTATTTCTACCCTTATGTGAAGTCAACATTTTGCAGCAGTAGCAATGGCCCCATCCCCAGTCTAACAGGAAAGCTAATTTGGACCAGTTCGGCCTACTCAAATTGCAGCCTGTGTCTTCAAGCATAACAGTAATGAAAAGACAGCAGTGACTGTCATTTTCCACTGGACATTAGCCGTTAAGAGCTAATAAAAGGTGATTTGTCAAGCTAAATCTGCTTCCATCGAGACAGACCTTTCCGTAGTAGTAAAATAATGGTTGATTGGCAGGTCATGAAATTAGGTGTTAGCCCATGGCAGTGCAGAGCTTGTCAAACGAGAATGTCATCTCACAACCATTGATGCAAGGAAGACATCAAGGATGGGACTAGTTAAGAGAGATGGAGTTACCTCATCATCTCACTCACCACCTCAGAAATTTTTTTTCTGATATGGAGGAATTCAAGTAACTCTAAATTCAGATTTTCCTAGACTCCCTTTGATTGTATTTCCTTATGGGCAATAGGACATGGGGAGGTTTTTTTCATTCTCAGGTTTAATCTCCATAAATTCAAATACAAGGATTTTGAGAAAATGAGGGAACAAGTAAAAACAAGTAAACGAGATAGGGAAGGGAACTATTACAGTTCTGCCTCTATTGGCTTTCTAATTTCTTTCTTTTTTCTTATCTATTTTAAACTATCTCCTGTTCCAACCTCTTGAAACCGGTTTCATAAGATAAGATGAAATATGGACACTTGTTTTCTCGGTAACCATGACAGAATGGATGCTTATGCAAAGGACCCTTGGGCTTCCACTCCACAACCCAGATGGCAGACGGAGATTATGGAGTTCAAAGTCCACATTAAGAAGGCTGTTGTAAAATTACCTGGGCTGAGTTTGGGTGTGATTGTGCAAAGCAGCGTTTCTCACACTTGGCAGGTTCCAAATGGGTCGATCTCAACTCCCGGAATATGGTAGCTGAGGAATTTTGGGAATTCTTCCAGTCAACATACAGTAGAACCTCTGGTCATGAACGCTTCTGACCATGACCAAATTGGGTTCCTACCAAAAAATTCACTTTTTTTTTTTTTTTGCGGCCAATTTCCCCTTCCGCACCATTTTCCAAAATTAGGTTCGAGTCACGACCAAATCAGGTTGCAATCAAAGTTATGGAACGGATTATGGTCGTGACCAGAGGTTCTACTGTATCTGGAAGTTACTCAGATTGGGAAATGTTGGCATAGATGAAGGGATGCTAGATTCAGAGTCAACATGCTGAAAGCAGCCATCTGAGATTTGTGATCTGCCCTTGCTAAACTGCACATCAACTGTAATGGGCGATGTCTGCCTTTTTCGCTCTTTAAAAACCTATTGCTTTCTTGATCCCTTTGGTGTCTTAACACAAACAGCACCACAAAAAACCTCATCCTATTTTAGCAACCCCTTTCAAGAAGTTCGCAAGGACCCATTTCTTCTGCTAATGGTAATAATTTGGCCATGGCTAGATGGCATCATATTGATAGCTTCTGATCTACAATGATTTTTTTTTTATTTTATGGAGAGCATAACTGCTGATTGACTGAAGTGGGAGTTGACAGTTCAGGGAATGCTTACTGCAGAATCTGAAATCCAAGCCAACAGCAGAAGAAACTGATCTATGTATTTTGTTGTTGTTTTTTTCCTGTGCAATCAAGTCTCCGACAAGCAGGGGTGAAATCCAGCAGGTTCTGGAAAACCGGTAGCGGAAATTTTGAGTAGTTCGGAGAACCGGCAGACACCACTTCTGGCTGGCCCCAGAGTGCTGTGGGAATGGAGATTTTGCAATATCCTTCCCCCAGGAATGGGGAGGGAATGGGGATTTTGCAGTATCCTTCCCCTGGAGTGGGGTGGGAATGGAGATTTTGCAATATTCTTCCCCAAGGAATGGGGAGGGAATGGGGATTTTGCAGTATCCTTCCCCTGGAGTGGGGCGGGAATGGAGATTTTGCAGTATCCTTCCTCTGGAGTGGGGTGGGAATGGGGATTTTGCAGTATCCTTCCCCTGCCACGCCCACCAAGCCACACCCACAGAACCGGTAGTAAAAAAATTTGAATTTCACCACTGCCGACAAGGTTTTTCAGAAGTGGTTGCCATTGCTTCCTTCCTAGGGCTGAGAGATAGCAACTGGGTTTCCAGCTGGATGTCTTAACCACTACACAAACAGGCATGTAGAGCTTCTGTGAAATTGCCGTTCAATGCCAATTCTGTAGGAGAATTACAACATGCCTACCTAGTATTATTTATTACCTCCTCCTCCAACCTCCTTCTTATATCATGTCCAGTAAAAAGAAAATCAAGCCAGGCTCCCTTGAGCAGTCATAAAAAAGAGGAATTAAGTGCAGAAATGGATCAGTAACAAGAAGGGAACAATCAATATCAATCATTGGATTTTAAAAAAACAACAACTGATGATCAATTTTCTAAAAAAAAAATAATATGCTGTTAGTGTTTTATAAAAAATGCACAATAATCCTTTTCAGCAGATTCAAGGAGAAGGGGATTTTACAAAGATCAAGAATGACCTAGTCTTCCTAATTCTTCTGGAACATGGCAATAGTCAGATATTTTCCGTAATGTCCAATGCAATGTGATCTCTTTAACCATGTTTGGTGAACCAACCAAAACACTCGTGTTTGTGGAAGAGAAGAGGCAGAACAACCTAGAATCTATCAATAAAAAGAAGCTTGTTGCTTTGAGAACTTGGATGGTGTAGAGATGAAGGTGTTGGACTAGGAGGGAGGAAATCCAGGCCCAACACTTCTCTCAATCATAAAATCTCTCTGGGGGGCTCTGGGACAATCATCTTGTCTCAGCTCAACTGAATGTCAGGGATCCAATTAACACTCCCAACAAAGGAAGACTCCAAAGCTTGAAGTTCCTCAAAGTTCCATTTTATTAGAGATGTCATATTGGCACATCTGGGAAAACCCGAATCTGAAAGCTTCCAGGTTTTTCCCACCCAAAACAAAGTCCAAGTCCCTGCCCATCACCCACATGTCCATCACATGGTCCAATCCAAGCACCATCCCAACTGGAGATGCCTCCCAGTTCCAGCCCACCAGGTACAGGGCAAGATGTCCTTGATTGTCTGAGAAAGGAATGTTATTATGATTATATAATCACCCATGCTCCATATAATCCACCCTCCCAATTTCCCACAGTAGGAAATGTGGCAGGCCTGAAGGCCCAGCGCAAAAGATAGCTTCCAGACCTGACACTGGTATTGTTATTGTAGAGGAAAAATAGGGGAGAGAGTGCAGTCTATTTTGTTCAGATCTAGCTAATAAAATAATTCCGGTTGGTGCAAGTAGCAATTTTAACAATAAACCAATGAACAAAAGTCCAGAAACAATTCAGTTTTTTTTAAAAAAATTGATTTATATTCCGCCCTTCTCCGAAGACTTAGGGCAGCTTACAATGCGTTAAGCAATAGCCTTCATACTTTTGTATATTTATACAAATATATATTTGTATATTTATATTTGTATATTTATACAAATACAAAGTCAGCTTATTGCCCCCACAAACTGGGTCCTCAATTTACCTACCTTAGAAAGGATGGGAGTCTGAGTCAACCTTGAGCCTGGTGAGATTTGAACTTACAGTAATTGCAGACAGCTGGTGTTAATCACAATGCTATCAGTCTGCTGAGCCACCAGGCCCCAAAATGTTTCACATTTTGACCATAGTCATTCCCTGACATGAATTTATTTCATTTTATCCGTATTTTGTCTTTCTCTGCTTTCTGATACTTAGCTGGCCAATGTATTGTTTTCTATTTCACTATGTCTCTAGCTTTTCCTCATCGGCTATTGTTTATTTATCAAGTTTCCACACATCTCATCTCATCTGAGTGACTCTGGGCAATTTACAAACAACAAAATAAAGCAATATAAAGTAAGACTAAAAGCACAGTTAAAAGTGAAAATCAAAGTTAAACAATTCATGGCAATTAGCCATCCCCAGAATTCCACACCCTTATTCTTGAGTTAGACTTGTCTGCAACTGTGTGTAAGGATCAACGCATATTTATGTTGCAGAAGGGTTGATTGATAAGAGGGGTTGATGGATAAACGTATGTTGCAGTTAGTTGTAGAGGGGCTGACAAACACACACCCCTCCCAAATCTCAACTATGTGTTGTATGGAGATGCCTGTCCTGCCTGCTGGTTGGTTGATCTGACTTCCTATTGGGAGCCGAGCAGAAGGCAAGGGACATTTGTTTGCACACTCCCTAGTCAGAATGTTAACATTTGCAGAAATATAAATGCAACAACTATACAACCATCCTTAAACAACAAATACATTCCCTGACATGCACTGATAAAAGGTAAAGGTTCCCCTGGCACATATGTGCCAGTTGTTCCCGACTCTAGGGGGCAGTGCTCATCTCCATTTCAAAGCCGAAGAGCCAGTGCTGTCCGAAGACATCTCCTTGGTCATGTGGCTGATATGACTAAACGCTAAAGGCGCATGGAATGCTGTTACCTTCCCACCAAAGGTGGTCCCTATTTTTCTACTTGCATTCTTTACGTGCTTTCGAGCTGCTAGGTTGGCAGAAGCTGGGACAACTAACGGGAGCTCAACCCGTTACGCGGCACTAGGGATTCGAACTGCTGAACTGCCGACCTTTCGATCAACAAGCTCAGTGTCTTAGCCGCTGAGCCACCACATCCCTATACGATGTGCACTGACGCCAAAGTCTAAATCACACTTTAGACCCCCATGCTAGTTGCCACAGCCAGGTCTTAACACTCTTCCACTTATTTACTCTAACAGTTACCAAGTGACTTCGTTAGTTTTTTTTTTTTTCAATTGGTGAATACCCCTCCATTCCCTTGTCTGCAATGTATATTAAGAGAGAAGAAAAATGTGTCCTATATTTATAGAATATTATGTCACCTATTTCTCTCCACCTAGTAGACGTTGTTATATGATCTATTCAAGTGTGCCTCTTCCAATGACCTTCCTTGAGTAAATCTTGGAAGCAATTTTTCAGATGGATCTTGCAACTTCCAAGGATTCGTTTGTAACATGGACTTTCAGTTACTTGCCTTTTTATCTCTTCTTATGTTATAATGATGTCAATTTTCCCAATCAGATGCTCTCCAAATGTAATAGGAAATACATCTCAGAGGATAGTAGCCAGGAATTTTGGGAAATATAGTCCAACTACCTTTAGAGGTTCAAGAAAGCCATTCTAATGATATTTTGCCTAAGATTATTCTCACTGGCAAGATTAGTTCAATAAATCTATTTTATAATGCCCAAGGTTCTTCCTTAAATATTCTGTGGCCTACAACTCATCCAGGTGTATATGCTTTTCACTTACTATTATGCCTATCAAGCTGACTTTTTACATGATCTAGGATTAGGAGAAAAAGTATAACTGGATGAAGGTCACCCAGGAAGTATTCATCATAATCACTAAACCAGTCTGGTGAAGAATGGGATGGAGAGTAAGAAAATGGAGAATAAGAAAAATTGGCTGTGTTACATCTTTTGTGAAGTCCCCTGTCTGAGCTTTGGGCCTCCATCGCTGCATTTTGGAGATGTATACGACTGCAGATCTTCTTGCGCTGCGAGATTCCCCCTTCTCGCAGATGTGGCCCTCCTCACTATCGAGGGCCCACCTCAAGGAAGGGTTTTGGGACCCAGAGAGGTGGCATGTGAAAACGAGGGGATTGAGGGGTTTTTTAACAAAATTTTTAGTCAAATTTTTAAGGGGTCCTAGGGAGGGGGAGGGTCAGATTGGAATTCGGGCTGTGGGTATGGGGGATAACCCACAAGGGGGAGGGTCGGGTCTGGCAGTGAAGCGTGGTGTGGGGGATGGAGGGCCCGGGATCGAGGGGGGGGGTTAGAGCTTGTCCGGATAGTTTTTTGAACATCAGTACTGTAGGTGGGAGGGGTAGATATGGCGGGAGCAGGGGGCCATATCGTGTTAGGGGAGTGCGCACTCGCTGTCTACGAGCGGTGGCGTGCTCCGGCCCCCAAGGCTCTACTCGCTCCTCAGGTTGCATAGACCCTCAGGACCCAGGCCTTCGGCTGATGCTGTGCAATGCCAGGTCCGTAGTAAATAAAGCCCCCCTCATCTGTGATCTTGTTCAGGAGGGGGGTGCGGACCTGGCAGGTATTACGGAGACCTGGTTGGGCCAGGAGGGGGGGGTTCCCCTCGTTGAAATGTGCCCGCCAGGTTTCCAAGCATTCCATCAGCCGAGGTCACAGGGGAGGGGCGGGGGGGTAGCGGTTATCATTAAAGAAGGTCTGAGACCGAGGGAGGCCACTGTTCCTCAGACGGCCGGCTGTGAATCCCTTTTTGTGAAATGGGGTCATGGGGTTCAGATGGGTTTGCTGATCACGTACCTGGCTCCCTGCCACGTGGCAACAGCCCTGCCTGAGCTACTCAACGTCATCGCCGCGGTGGCGGTTGATACCCCTAAGCTTATGGTTATGGGGGATTTCAACCTGCCGTCCGTGGGTGAGACGTCAGAGATGGCTCGGGAGTTCATGGCTTCCATGACAGCTATGGACCTGACCCAGTTAATTCATGGCCCTACCCACACAGGGGGAAACACGCTGGATCTGGTTTTTGTCTCTGGACAGTGGTTGAGGGATCTTGATATAGGGGATATAGTTACTGAACCCTTGTCATGGTCAGATCACTCTCTCCTTCGTCTCGACTTTCAAACCGCTGCACCCCGCCGCAGGGAGGCGGAGCCGGTCAGATGGTTCCGCCCCAGGCGCCTGATGGAACCTGACAGATTCCAGACGGAGCTTGGGCCATTTCCTGAGGTTCTGGCACACGCCTCGACTGGAGACCTGGTGGCCGCCTGGGATAGGGCGGCTGCTGGTGCTCTGGATCGGGTCGTGCCTTTGCGGCCTCTGACCCGGCGCCGATCTCAATTGGCTCCTTGGTTTACCGAGGAGCTGAGGGAGTTGAAGCGCCGGAAAAGACGCCTAGAGAGTAGTTGGAGGGCCAGTCTTCTTGAATCTGACCGGACACTAGTAAGATCCCACATTAGGAATTACTTAGTGGCGATAAAAGCAGCGAAATGTAGTTATTTTGCTGCTCTTATTGCGTCATCAGATAATCGCCCGGCCGCCCTCTTTAGGGTGACCCGCTCCCTGCTCCACCAGGAAGCGCGGGAGGACCCCTTGGAGGGTAGAGCCGAGGATTTTGTTCAGTATCTGTATGACAAAATCACTCAGATTCGGGAAGATTTGGACTCCGACTGGGTAGTCTCAGGGGGAGAGACAGGGGCAGGTCTTGAGAATGTTATCTGGGATGAGTTTGATCCTGTGACCCCTGAGGACGTGGACAGGATTCTGGGTAGACTGAACGCGACCACTTGTTTATTGGACCCGTGTCCTTCCTGGTTAGTACTGGCTTCCCGGGAAGTGACACGAGGCTGGCTCCAGGGGATTATAAACGCTTCGCTGAGTGAGGGTGACTTTCCTGCCGCCTTGAAAGAGGCGGTGGTGAGGCCTCTCCTCAAGAAGCCTTCCCTGGACCCGGCAATGTTGGTAAATTATCGTCCGGTCTCCAATCTTCGCTTTGTTGCGAAGGTTGTTGAGAGTGTGGTCGCGCAACAGCTCCCCCAGCACCTGGATGAAACGACGTATCTGGATCCGTTCCAGTCGGGCTTCAGGCCCGGGTACAGCACGGAAACGGCATTGGTCGCGTTGGTTGATGATCTCTGGAGGGCTCGGGACAGGGGGTGCTCCTCTGTCCTGGTCCTGTTAGATCTCTCAGCGGCTTTTGATACCATCGACCATGGTATCATGCTGCACCGGTTGGAAGAGTTGGGGGTGGGAGGCACTGTGTTGCGGTGGTTCTCCTCCTTTCTCTCTGACCGGTCGCAGTCTGTGTTGACAGGGGGACAGAGGTCGACCCCGAGGCCCCTCATATGTGGGGTGCCGCAAGGGTCGGTCCTCTCGCCTCTCCTGTTCAACATTTATGTGAAGCCGCTGGGCGAGATCATCCGTGGTTTCGGGGTGGAGTACCATCAGTACGCTGACGACACCCAGCTGTACATCTCCACCCCGGATCACCCCAACGATGCCCTTGAAGTGATGTCCCGGTGCCTGGAGTCCGTACGGATCTGGATGGGGAGGAACAGGCTCAGGCTCAACCCATCCAAGACTGAGTGGCTGTGGTTTCCGACGTCCCGATATAGTCAGTTGACGCCATCACTGACTATTGGGGGCGAATCATTGGCCCCCACGGAGAGGGCTCGCAACTTGGGCGTCCTCCTGGACTCACGGCTGTCTTTAGAAGAGCACTTGACGGCCGTGACCGGGAGGATTTTTCATCAGGTTCGCCTGATTCGCCAGTTGCGTCCCTTTCTGGATCGGGACTCTTTACGCACGGTCACTCATGCCCTTGTCACCTCCCGCCTGGACTATTGCAACACTCTCTACATGGGGCTCCCCTTGAGGAGCACCCGGAGGCTCCAACTGGCGCAGAGTGCGGCCGCGCGGGTGGTAATGGGAGCGACATGGCGTTCCCATGTAACACCTCTCCTGCGCGAGCTGCACTGGCTCCCGGTGGTCTTCCGGGTGCGCTTCAAGGTTTTGGTTACCACCTTTAAAGCGCTCCATGGCTTAGGACCCGGGTACTTGCGGGACCGCCTACTACCACCAATAGCCTCCCACCGGCCGGTACGCTCCCATAGAGAGGGGCTCCTCCGGGTGCCGTCAGCCAAACAATGCCGACTGGCGGCCCCCAGGGGGAGAGCCTTCTCTGTGGGGGCACCTACTATCTGGAACGAGCTCCCCCCAGAGATACGGAGGATCCCGGATCTGCGCACCTTCCGCCGCGCCTTAAAGACCTTACTATTTCACCAGGCCGGCCTGGCCTAATTTTCCCCCTCTTTTATAAAAGATTTTTAAAATTTTAAATATTTTTTAGTATTTATATATTCAATTTTAAATTGGTTTTAAAAGTTTGGGGTTTTAAATTTGTCGGGGCCAAAATTATTTAATTTGATTTTATTCTATTTTTTAAATTTTGTATTGTATGTGTTTTTATTGTTTGGCTGTGCACCGCCCTGAGTCCTTCGGGAGTAGGGCGGTATAGAAATCTAATAAATAAATAAATAAATAATAAATAAGAAAAAGAGGTAGGAAAACTTTTGCTATAGTTCCCAGTCCATTCTGATGAAAGGATTCATTTTGCTTTTGCTCACCTCCAACTAAGCACATGATAGAAGAGGATGCAAAAAGTCAACCCCACTAAACGGATCAGACCAGGAAACCAATTCCACAAAAGACTAACACTAATTTTATTGAGATTTCCCGTTTGCAACAAAATCTTGCAAATCTATTTGTGCTATTCTATATGATCCACATTATCTGGCTGTTCTGGATTTAAAAATGCTTTGTCCCTTTTCCTAGGCGACAGCACCAACATATCTCCATCAAGATCATTTTCCTTGTTCTCTACACAAAGTGATACTTGCTAGGACTTGCTGTAGTAGCACTAGGGAACAAGTGTGCCTGTATATACATACATACAACCCAGAGGTGGGTTCTACTTAGCTTTACTACCAATTCACTTCGCTTGCGTGCACTCTCTCTTCTGCGCATGCGCAGAAGCTTTTGTGCATGTGCAGATCACCTATGATGACGTCCGGGTCAGTGGGCGGAGCCTTCCGCCGGTTTTACTAACGGTTCTTGCGAAGCGGTCCGAACTGGAGGCAACCCACCACTGATACAACCTTAGTAAGACCACACCTGGAACACTGCATTCATTTTTGACCACCACATCATAAAAAAAAACATGTTGAGACTTTCGAAAAAGTGCAGAGAAGGGCAACTAAGATGATTAAGGGCCTGGAGACTAAAACCTATGAAGAACAGTTGCAAGAATTGGGTATGGCTGGTCTAGTGAAAGGAAGGACTAGGGGTGACATGGTAGCTGTGTTCTAATATTTGAGGATCTGCCATAAAGAACCGGGGGTGGGGTCAACCTATTTTCCAAAGCATCAGAAGGCAAGACCAGAAACAATGGATGGAAACCGATCAAGGAGAGAAGCAACCTAGAACTAAAGAGAAATTTCCTGACTGTCAGAACAATCAATCAGTGGAATGGCTTGCCTTCAGAATAGACAGAATAGAATAGAATAGAATAGAATAGAATAGAATAGAATAGAATAGAATAGAATAGAATAGAATAGAATAGAATAGAATAGAATAGAATAGAACAGAATTCTTTACTGGCCAAGTGTGATTGGACACACAAGGAATTTATCTTTGGTGCATACGCTCTCAGTGTACATAAAAAGACAAGATACACTCATCAAGAATCACAAGGCACAACATCCAGTGACAGTCATACGATACAAGAAGTTGTGGAGGCTTTTAAGAAGAGACTAGACCACCACTTGTCTGAAATGGCATAGGGCAGTGATGGCTAACCTTTTTGCCATTGCGTGCCAAAAGTGTGGGGGGGAGGGGGGAAAATCGGGGGGGGGGGGTTTGAGCGTGCACATGCCCACAACCATAATTCAGTGCACCCTGCACCCTGTGCATGCATGTGCGACCCCCGCTTTTTTGGCATGCGATGGTCCGGTAGGCCCGTTTTTTGCCCTCCCCAGGCTCCAGAAACATTCTAGGAGCCTGGGGAGGGTGAAAACAGCCTTTCCCCCTCTCCCAGAGGCCCTCTGGAGGCCAGAAAGAGCCCATTTTCTGACTTCCAGTGGGCTCAAAAGGCCCCAAAATCAGCTGGCCAGCGCACGCACGCATGCGGGCTGGAGCCGAGCTAGGGCAATGCTCGTGTGCCCACAGATATGGCTCTGCATGCCACCTGTGGCACGCGTGCCATAGGTTCGCCATCACGGGCATAGGGTCTCCAGCTTGAGCAGGGGGTTGGACTAGAAGACCTCCAAGGTCCCTTCTGGATCTATTCCGTATGTATTTACATGCTTTTCATAAGGGACTATAAAGTCAAAAGTATGAATCCCAAATAAAAAAAAGAATTGGTGGCATTTGGTAGCAGTGATTCAGCAGCTCATTCTGAAATGCAGGAACTTCACACAATAGCCTTTCGTGACCAAGGAGAAATGACTCCATGTCCAGAAGGCATGTTCATGTCCTGGCATTGTCTTATTTATTTAAAAAGGAGCTAATGCTGGCTAACATTTCATTAGGGGGAAAAAAAGAAAAATGAATGAAGCGCAATTTCACAATTAAGTTCATCAGGCATAATAACTGCAGTCCTATGCATCATTAGCCTGGAGTGAGCTGCACTGAACTTACTTCTGCTTACTTTGGATTGCATCATATTATTTGCTGGTTTTAGAGTCTTCATGTCTCCTTAATCTTTACAGCTTTATTATGTTGTTTTATTACGTTATGAATACCATCCTGGGATTGCATCTGGTAATGAAATGATATTGAAAACTTAGAGTAAACAAACTAGATTCATTCTTTCATTTGTCAGAACAGGGAAAGTCTGTCAATTGCCATGATGATTCAACATATTATACAGCTATTTTCTTGAAGAGGAGGGGGAAAAACAAACAGTTTTTCCAACAAGATTTGAGAAAAGGAACTTTGTCACAACAAGTACAGGTACTCCTCGACTTATGACCACAATTGAGCCCCGAATTTAAGTGAGATATTTGTTACATGGACGTTGCCCCGTTGTACGACCTTTCTTGTCACCGTTGTTACTGTGTATCACTGCAGTTTTTTATTTATTTATTTATTTATTTTTTAAATTTGATTTATATGCCGCCCTTCTCCGGAGACTCAGGGCGGCTTACAATGCGTTAAGCAATAGCCTTCATACTTTTGTATATTTATACAAAGTCAGCTTATTGCCCCCACAAACTGGGTCCTCATTTCACCTACCTTAGAAAGGATGGAAGGCTGAGTCAACCTTGAGCCTTGGACAGATTCGAACCAGCAGTAATTGCAGGCAGCTGTGTTAATAACAGGGTGCGTAGACCACTGTACTATCAAGGCTCTGAACAAGTTGTTCAGTTAGTAACCTGTTTGTTAAATCAATCAAGCTTCCCCATTGACTTTGCTTGTCCCAAGATCGCAAAAGGTGATTACACGACCCTGAGGTACTGCAACCGTCATAAATACAAGTCAATTGCCAAATATCTGAATTTTGATCACGGGTCCATGGGGATGCAGCAAAGATCATAACTGTGGAAAATGGTCCTAGGTCACTTTTTTCAGTGCCGTTGTAACTTTGAACGGTCATTAAATGAACTGTTGCAAGTCGAGGACTACCTGTGTGCCAAAGCAGCATGTGGAGAATTTTGTTCGGGCCTGGGGTAGTGTTTGAATTAGAGATTGCCAGGAAATTCCTGGGAAGTATACCAGAAAAACTGTGGAAATCTGGGGAGCCCTGTGATTGCACTTCTGTTTCTCTCACAACAGGACAAAAGTTTCATCGGTGGCCCAATTTACAGAAATATATTTGTCACTTGCTAATGGCAGAGACTTTCATGTGTGAAAAAGCTAGAAGAGATTAAAAAAAAAACACAATAACAATGCGATTAATGTGTTGCCTTAGGGCCAATTCACACCTTCAGTCATCAAGATTTGCCACAGAAAATCCCCAGATATTCATGGAATCAAGACTTAAATAGCTGGAGAGGGTAAAAGAACTGAAGAACGCAAATACTACGGAAAGTAATTCTCCCACCTTATAGGAATTGAAAAGACAGGGTTATCTTTGTTTCTACTGTTGGCCAATTTTCCCCACCCAAATGTTCCTAAATTAAATATAAATCCCAACTGGTCTTATTTGGGATTTGATTGTTTTTTTCTAGGTCTGGCTGCTACTTTAAGCACTCACGTTTATGGATTTCCTTGAAAAGCCCAATTTCTTTCTTTGCAAAAACATAGAATCATAGGGCTTGAAGGGACCTCAGAGATCTTCTAGTCCAACTCCCAGCTCAAGGCAGGAGATCTTATTTACCATCTTGGTCAAATGGTTGCCCAATCTATTTTTGAAAATCTCCAATGAGGGAGTACTCGCAATCCGAGGAGGCACGCTATTCCGTTGATTAATTTATTTTCATGGTCATTGCTCCTTACTTTTAGGTTGGATCTCTCTTTAACAAGCTTCCACCCCTTACTTCTTGTCCTACCCTCTGGTGCTTTGGAGAATAAGTCAATGGCCTCTTCTCTGTGAGAGCCCCTCAGGTACTAGAAGACAGTTATCATGTCCCCCCAATCCTTCCCTTCGATAGATTAGATATACCGAGTTCCAGTGGTGAAATCCAAATTTTTTTACTACTGGTTCTGTGGGTGTGGCTTGGTGGGCGTGGTGTGGCTTGGTGGGCGTGGCTTGGGAAGGATACTGCAAAATCTCCATTCCCTCCCCACTCCTGGGGGAAGGATATTGCAAAATCTCCATTCCCACCCCACTCTGGGGCCAGCCAGAGGTGGTATTTGCCAGTTCTCCGAACTGCTCAAAGTTTCCACTACCAGTTCCCCGAACTGCTCAAAATTTCTATCGGTTCTCCAGAACCTGTCAGAACCTGCTGGATTTCACTCCTACCTAGTTCCCTCATACGATTTAGCTTCCAGACCTTGGATTATCTTTGTTGCACTTTTACAATCTAGGGTCTTTGTATCAAAAAAGACAGTGGTCTCCTCCCTCTTTCTGCTTCCACTCTAAGCAACATCTTTAAAAGACATAGACAGATTGTCAGTGGCAGAACGTGCTATTTTTGAAGCCAACAATTAGAAGGATTTCAAACAGAGGTGGTATTCAGCCGATTCAGACTGGTTCGAACGAATTGGTAGCGGAAATCCGCCCCGGCTTTATGCCGTCCCATTTAGGCACGTTTTTGAGATCAGGCGGATGTGCGGAAGACGTGCGTGCGAGCAAAGCACGTGCGCAGGAGGCCGTGCACATGTGCAGAAGTGGCGTGTGTAACAGAGGTGGGTTCTACTTACCTTTACTACCAGTTTACTATGGCATGCACAGATCACTGATGACGGCATCCAGGGTGATGGGTGGTGCCTCTCGCCGGTTTTACTACCAATTCTTGCGAACCGGTCCGAACCGGGGGCAACCCACCACTGGCATGTGAGCAAAACAACCCCGTATGCGCACTCACATTTGCAAACCAGTAGGGAAAGGAAGTGAATACCACCCCTGGTTTCAAGAAAGAAAGTGTAAGATGTATTGCTTCCTTCCTTAGAGTCCTTTATTTTAGGTACAAATTTACACAGAAACACAGAGAAGGGGCAACCGAGAAAGGAATCAAAGCAACATTATAAATGTTGAAGAAGTAGCTCACGTGTCACAATTAACTGCCCGAAATCAATAAATGGTCAATACATTTTTTATAAATATCTGTACCAGGGTGGGTTCTACTTACCTTTACTACTGGTTCACAATGGGATCGTGCGCCTTGCTTCTGCACAGAAGCTGATGATGACATCCGGGGCGGTGGGTGGGGCCTCCCGCGGATTTTACTACCGGTTCTTGCAAACCGGTCTAACCCACCACTGATCTGTACCCTGTGTCTCCAATTTTTTTATGCTGAGAAGGGGAGAGGCGGGTATATGGAAATCTCCCCAGGTGCTCTTGGACTACGATTTCAGCCAGCAGGGCCAGTAATTTTGTTTGCAGAGACATGAACCTGTGCAACACTGACAGTATTAATACATCTCTGAAGCCATCAACCCAATGTTCACAAAATTCATTATTGGCTCATGAATCCTGGTTGGCTAATTATGGTTAAGTATAACACTCATCTCGAATATAACCCAGAATGATTCCTCCATATCTGTTTGCCTGATTGTGTAGCTGAATCACACATCCACAACAAAAACCTCATCGTGTGATTTATTAAGGTTGGATACAAGCAGTCCACCCTTTTTTTAGTCATTGAAAATTACAACAGCACTGGAGGAAGTGATTTATGACTGATCCTTGCACTTAAGACAGTCTCAGACCATTGCAGCATCCGCATGGTCATGTGATCAAAATTCGGGCAATTTGGTAAGTGGCATGTGTTTTTGTGGGTTGCAGCATCCCAGGGTCGCATGATTGCCACGTGCAACCTTCCCTGCCAGCTTCCAAGAACAAAAAGTCATAAAATCAGGAATGACTTGCTTAACAATGGAAATTCTGGTCCCGATTATGGGGGTAAGTTGAGGTAATTTGTACCTGGCTGAAAAAGACATTTGAATACCGCCATTAAGATTTAATATCAATGCAGCGTATTCAATTCTTCTTCTGTGGATTTTAAAGCATGCTAAATGTCCTTGCACAATCGATACAAGTCTGAAGCTTTAGGGGATCAACAAGATCTCCAAAAGGGACTTTCCAAATGCACAGTTTCTTTGACCTTTCGCTTGCTCTGACTTTCTATCATTACAGGTTTGTAAGGGAGGGAGTCAACCTATTCTCCAAAGCACCTGAAGGCAGGAGAAGAAGCAATAGGTGGAAACTAATCAAGGAGAGACGCAACCTAGAACTAAGGAGAAATTTCCTGACAGTTAGAACAATTAATCAGTGGAACAACTTGCCTCCAGAAGTTGTGAATGCTCCAATACTGGAAGCTTTTAAGAAGAGGTTGGATAACCTTTTGTCTGAAGTGGTGTAGGGTTTCTTGCCTAAGCAGGGGGTTGGACTAGAAGACCTCCAAGGTCCCTTCCAATTATTCAATTTTATTATTCTATTATTCTATTCTATTCTATTCTATTCTATTCTATTCTATTCTATTCTATTCTATTCTATTCTATTCTATTCTATTATCTGTTTAGATACGTATGTGGGTTTTTTGTCAATCAGTGATGGGATTCAGCTGGTTTGGGCCAGTTCAGATGAACCAGTAGTTAAATTGCTGGCTGACCCCATACCTTCCTGCCCCGCCCCTTCCAGAGTCCCCATGCGCCCCCTTTTGGCTCCCAAGTAAGTGCAAAGAGGCCTACTAGGCCCAAAATGGGGTGCATGGGGGGAGGGGTACGGCACCCCTCCATGGCCCGTTTTCGCTCCCAGGGGGGTGCAGGAGGCCGAGTCACACACCCATGGCCACGCGCACCATGGCCACGCCCACCCAGCCGGTCATTAGGGCAGAGAACTGGTTGTTAAATTATTTGAATCCCACCACTGATGTCAATGCATATGCATCTTTCATACCAACTGTTGCCTCTGTTGTGCTCTCCCAATTTTTAGGCCATGCCCAAGAAGGTGTTCTGTCCCCGTCTCACACACGCACACAAACAGACAGCCGGGGGTTAAATAAACTGGCAGACAACCAATTCTTCCGATAAGACGCTTGGCAGCAACCCAGTAGCTGCTTGCCAAGAACTTTACTCAATAAACAAAATACCCACAGTCAAGAATTGTCCAGGTCGTAAAATAAATCCAAGGCCGATAATGTTGTTTCCAAAGATGCAATGTGACTCGATAGTAGTTAGTTTTGTCCGTCACAGAGTCTGAATGGCCACCTCACCCCTTTTATACCCTGTGGGGTGTGGTCCAGTGACTCAGCCTAATCTCTGGCACGCCTTTTCTTCTGTTGCGCGCGCTTATCTCTGCGACGCTGCCGAGGATCCAGCCAAGACTCATTACCCTCATCACTGTCCAACTGTGGCTGCGTGGACGTGCTTGGCCCCGGCCCTATCTCTTGCCCTTCGGCGGACACCGAAGGCATTGCCAGAGAGGAAGGTCCTGGAGAGGGAGGCCTTGCCAACTCCTCTCCTTCACTCTCGGAGTCCTCTCCTGCCGATGACACACAGGCTCAGGTAACGGAGCCACAACAGAAGGAAAGAAGGAAACTTCAGCTATTCCTGCTGGGTTGTCTTGTGAGAAGTGGCAAGCAGAGAAATCTTTTTCCCCCCCAGTGGCTCATTTTTCCCCAAAATTCAGAAAAGTGTGCAGGTAGCGTGGAAGTCATTGCACAGAGCTATCAGAGGCACTTGAAGAGGTAATGAAAACCTTCTCTTGCAGCCTCCACCCTCACTATGATTTAGATTCCTTCTTCTTTTTTTTTCTTTTTGTAATATTTTAGAGGCCATAAATATTCTCCTCTTTGCTGCTCTTGCTGCCAAGAGAATGATCTCAAGGCCTGCAGCAAGCTGATTAACAGGAGACAGACGAAATTTGCACAAACCAGCCTGCGTTTCGAGAAAGAGAAGGAGAAGGTGGGATTCTCCAATCCAGCACGAGTGAAAGAGTGTGCAAATAATGGTGCATGGCAACTCGTGGCTGTAGGAGTACAAAGGACGCAGCCCTCAACCCTGTTCTGGGTAGGTATCTGAAAACCTTCGACACATTCATTGCACTACAGGTAGTCCTCAACTTATGACCACAACTGAGCTCAAAATTTATGTGGCTAAATGAGGAATTTGTTAAGTGAGTTTTACCCCCATTTTACAACTTTCCTTGACCGGTTTGTTAAGTGAATCCCCGCAGTCGTTAAGTTAGTAACACAGTTGTTAAGTGAGTCTGGCTTCCCCATTGACTTTGCTTGTCAGAAGGTCGCAAAAGACAATCACGTGACTCTGGGACACTGTTAACCATCATAAATATGAGTCAGTTGCCAAGCATCTGAATGGGGGTTTTGCAATATCCTTTCCCCAGAAGTGGGAAGGAATGGGGATTTTGCAATATCCTTCCCCCAGGAGTGGGGAGGGAATGGGGATTTTGCAATATCCTTCCCCTGCCACGTCCACCAAGCCATGCCCACAGAACCGGTAGTAAAAAAATTTGGATTTCACCACTGCATTGAAAATTGTAATGCCCTCAAAAGACCTGGCATCTATAATGAAAGATACGAAGGAGGCAATTGCGGGGATGCTACACTGGTTGTAAGTGTGAAAAACGGTCATAAGTCCCCTTTTTCAGTGCTGTTGTAATTAACTTTGAATGGTCACTAAGTGAACAGTTGCAATTCGAGGAATACCTTTATAAGTAGGCCTTGAGTTACAACCGTTCATTTAGTGACATTTTGAAGCTACAACAGCACTAAAAAAAAGGACCTGCTATGACCATATTTAGGACCATCCCCATGGTCACATGATCAAAATTTGGGTGGTTGGCAACTGACTCATATTTATGACAGTCGCAATGTCCTGGGGTCGTGTCTACCCTTTTGTGACCTTCTGACTAGCAAAGTCAATGAGGAAGCCAGATTCACTTAACAATCATGATACTAATTTAACAAACTGCAGTGATTCACTCAACAAACGGGGCAAGAAAGATCATAACATGGGGGAAACTCACTTTGCAATGGGAATCTTGGTCTCAGTCACGGATCTGATATAACCCTCTACAGCAGGGGTGAAATCCAGCAGGTTCTAACAAATTCTGGCGAACTGGTAGCGGAAATTTTGAGTAGTTCGGAGAACCGGCAAATACCACCTCTGGCTGGCCCCAGAGTGGGGTGACAATGGAGATTTTGCAATATCCTTCCCCTGCCACGCCCACCAAACCACGCCCACCAAGCCAAGCCCACAGAACCGGTAGGGAAAAAAATTGGATTTCACCCCTGCTCTACAGTTAGTCCTCAACTTACAACAGTTCGTTTAGCGACCATTCAGAGTTACAACCGCAGTGAAAAAACACTTAACGACCATTGCAGCATCTCCGTGGTCACATGATCAAAATTCGGGTGCTTGACAAGTGGTTTGCAGTGTCCTGGGATGATGTGATTCCCCTTTAGCGACCTTCTAACAAGCAAAGTTAATGGGGAAGCCAGATTCACTTAACAACCGTGCTACAAACTTTTAACACCTGCAGTGATTCACTTAACAACGGTAGCAAGACAGGTCGTAAAATGGGGCAAAATTCATTGAACAACTATCTCACTTAGCAACAGATGTGGACTCCCTTGTGGTTAAGTCGAGGATGACCTGCAATATGAAACGTGACTGTGTAGATAAGGGTCACGATCAGGGGTGGGTTCTACTTACCTTTACTACCGGTTTGCATTAGGGCCGCGCGCACTTGCTTCACTCACACACGTGCTCTTCTGCGCCTGCGCAGAAGCGTTCTGATGACATCGGGGTCGGTGGGCGGAGCCTCCCGCTGGTTTTACTACCGGTTCTATAGAACTGGTGCGAACTGGCGGCAACCCACCACTGGTCATGAATTAATATAATTCTCTATCTGTGTACTCCACAGAGTTAACATACATGTATGCCCTTTGAAAGCACGCATGTTGAAAATGGCTACATTCAAGTATAAAGAAATGGATCCTGTTCCAGGAAAATCCGCTGCATTGTGGCTTCCGCCAGTCCACTGGGGCCCATTATAGTAACAGCGTGTCCATTCAGCCTGATATATAAATTACTAATGTAAATTAATGGATAATTGAAGCCCTTTGGTCCCAGATATTTAAATAATTAAACAGGGAATTAACAGAGGAGGAAGACAGGAGCAAAGGAAAAAGACAATCTTTTAACTCCAGAACTGGAAGAGTTTGTCTTGAGGGGAAAGAAAAACAGCCAATATGTTTCTTTAACTAATATTGTCAGTTGCAGTCCTTATTGTTACAGGCGGGCTATTTTATACCAGGTTCCCAGTTTTTAAAAATATCTATAGAAGTGATCTTTATTTTAGTAGCATGTACACATCAGCAGAACTGAGCTGTTTTGGTTATCTCTCAGAGAAAGAACACAACTAAGGTTTTGTTGCAGTTGTTGTTGTGTTTCATTTTATGACAGCTCAGTAAATTGGAATAAGACCCTGTCATATATTTTTTTGAACCCTGAAATAAGCGCTTGGCCTTATTGCCATGCGCTCAAAAGCCCGATTGGGCTTATTATCAGGGGATGTCTTATTTTGGGGGAAACAGGGTGTTATTCTGTTTAATCAAAATGTAACTTTTCTCCCTAGGATCAAGCAGTGAAAATCCAAGTTTTGCATGTGCTTAGAAACTAGTTATGCTTGTTGTCCTACATCTTATCTCAAAATAGTTTTGCAATTCTTTCTATGTGCATTTTTTGTTCTGGAAAAATGGCAAACAGCCTATCCAAAGGAAGAAAGTTTTTTTTTAAAAGGCATCCTAACCCCTACTACAGATGTCTGTTGAGTTCATTGCTATTACATCTGCTAAGGAGGAAGCCAGATGTTCAATATCACTGAGAGAACTGTTGCTTTTCCAAATATTATACCCTGTGGTAATCTCTACCCCGATTTACATTCAGAACGAATTCACACAACCACAAGTGGCAACCTCATTGGCATCAGAATTTCCCAAACCAAGTTCTAATTCTGATTGCTTGTCACTCAAGGTTCCACTGACAGGTATGATAGCTTTCTAGTCACTTGGTTAAAGATGGCACGTCTTGTTCTCAGCTGGAAAAATCTACCTCAGGTCGTAGAAGGTTCTAAAAATGTGTCATCTGGGATCTTTTCAGTCTGGGTTCAGGTCAGGTTATAGTACAGAGACAGCTTGTAGATCATGCTTGTGGGTGAGTGTGGAAGTCTCAAGATGGAGGAGCGGCAACTGTCCTGGCCCTCCTGGCGGCTTTGATACAGTGGGCGCCCAGGACAGTTCGCCGCCAGCCAATCAGCGCCCGCTCTTCCACTACCAAAGCCCCCGAATCCCTGCACTGATTGGCTCGCTGCGAACTGTCCTGGGTGCGAACGTGTACGAATGGGCTGCGGTGAAGGGACCGGGATGGAGTGGCCGTGGCCCATGTGCTGGGGCGAAAGACTGTGGGGGGGGGGGCAGCAGAAGTTTGTGGCTAATAGCGCAGAGACGAAAACCTTGAGGAGAAACAGGCAAGACGAAGGGTTCGAGCCGAAAAGTCCCATTCCGGACTGAGGATGCTCCCAACCTCTTCTCTGAAATGTTGCCACTGAATAGAATCTACAAAATATGCCTTTTCCATAGCAGCCCCTGCCCTGTGGAAGCTCCTTTGCCTTGAAATTTGGCAGGCACCTAGTCTTTCAACCTCCTGAAAAGTTGTAAAGAAGAGTTCTTCCCCCAGAATATAAAGGTTGGAGCTCAGGGGTTGTTGTATGGAAACAATGGGCTAAACTCTTGGTTTTTCTTGAATTCCTTATTTATGGTTTTATTATAGTTGTGAACCTCCCAGGATTTTTTTTTTTTTTTTTTACAAGATGGTGGCCACAAACAAGCAAAGAAACAAACCCTTTTGCAATCTAAAAGCCAACAATGAATACGTGTCACATCCAGGGATGAAATCCAATTTTTTTCCCCTACCGGTTCTGTGGGCGTGGCTTGGTGGGCATGGCAAGGGAAGGATATTGCAAAATCTCCATTCCCACCCCACTCCAGGGGAAGGATACTGCAAAATCTCCATTCCCACCCCATTCCAGGGGAAGGATACTGCAAAATCTCTATTCCCACCCCACTCCAGGGGAAGGATACTGCAAAATCTCCATTCCCACCCCACTCCAGGGGAAGGATACTGCAAAATCTCCATTCCCACCCCATTCCAGGGGAAGGATACTGCAAAATCTCTATTCCCACCCCACTCCAGGGGAAGGATACTGCAAAATCTCCATTCCCACCCCACTCTGGGGCCAGCCAGAGGTGGTGTTTGCCGGTTCTCCGAACTACTCAAAATGTCCACTACCGCTTCTCCAGAACCTGTTAGAACCTGCTGGATTTCACCCCTGGTGACATCCCAATCTAAGAACATTTATTCACCTAGTTAACACTATTGCATTTAATTTAATGCCTCCTCCTTCAAGTTTCTTAGGCTTCCTCACTTCATTTGTTCTGCAAAGATGCAGAAGGCTTAGTGACTCTTTCATATGAATCCTTACTGCACACAAAGGGTAATTTCGGTGTCATAACCAATGTGGCTTAGTATTCTGGTAGTTTGCTGAGATTTTACACCATAGTTCATTGATGCTGCAAAGTATGATCCTAGCTGGTGTGGAGAGATCCTCTATATTCTTGTCATTTTCCTGAGTAACTTGTCCTTGTAGGACATAACAGCTCCCGAATGGCTCAAATATAGAATGTCTCCATGGCTATACTTCCAATCCTTCACTTTGCATTTGGTTTGTATTCCCTACATCTCACCTACATTTTAATTAAAAATGTGAAGTCCCATTTTGCTCAGGGCCTCTATATCTGTAATGGTTTGGTAGGTGAGATGGGTCTGAGAATACGGCTATGTTTTTCTCACAATAGCAGCATCATGCTGTGTGAAATTATCTAAAAATTTAAAGAAATAGGGGAACCTTTCAAACCGGATGGCAAAAACCTTTCATTATATGCTAAAAATAAATAAATAAATGTAGGCATATATGTCATATCATAGAGGCAGTTCTTTCCCACAAAATATATTTTCTCATGTCATTTGCCTCCTTATTTTATAATGTCCTACCTCTATTTTATATCTACATCTAAATAAAAATAAATTAGGCTATAGATCATTTTCAAAGTGCTACTGTGGCTCGCTATTTTCTGGGTTATTTTCCCCCCCCGCTACTGAAAAGTCATCCACATTTACTACCATGTAGATAGAATGCTTATTTTGCACACCCATTAATGAAGCTATTTATCAAAATGTTTGATGTGCTAGGACCACTTTTGGTCACGCAGGACTCCGGTAAACATTGTGTACAAACATCATTTCAGAGCACATAATAATAAATCATTTTAGAAACACGATTCTTATTTATAACGTACAAGAACCTTCTTCAACTTCTTCAGAGCTGAAGAAGTTTCTTGGATGAGACGTGAAACATCTTCAAAGAAAAACAAGAAACTCCAGTTGCTTCTTGGGACTTCTTCAGCTTTGGTGCCCTCAAAATATGTTGGCCTTCATTAGTTCCATCACACTTGAGGAGTGACAGTTTACCGAAAGCTAAATAATGTCTGGGCTCATATTAAGGATAAATCAAAGTTAAAGAACAAGCTACCATGAGTAGATCCAAATAATTTACTAAAGCAAAACCAAACAAGCCAGGTTATTGTTATTTATTGATTTATCAAATGTCTATACAACAACGGGTTGAAACTAAACCCTGGCAAGACCGAGTGGCTCTGGGTTTGGGTTGGCTCAGGGAGAATTGCCATCTTTGGTCTTGGATGGGGTGGCACTACCCAAAAAAAGACCTTGTGCATAATCTGGGGGTTCTCCTGGACTCACGACTCCTGATCGAAGAGCAGGTGATGGTCGCAGCCAGGAGGGCCTTTGCGCAACTGCAAGTTGTATGCCAGTTATGCCCTTTCCTGGATTGGCAATCCGTACTCACAGTTACTCATGCCTTAGTCACTTCCTGTCTTGACTATTGCAACACGCTCTACATGGGGCTGCCCTTGAAGAGCATCCGGAAGCTCCAGTTGGTGCAAAATGCAGCAGCCCACATGGTTTTGTGCACATATATCACCTCTCCTGCGGGAACTGCATTGGCTGCCGATTTGCTTCCGGGTGCACTTCAAGGTGCTGGTTGTCACCTTTAAAGCCCTTCATGGCTTGGGACCACGTTATCTGAGAGACCGTTTCCTGTCGGTCACATCCATTAGAGCGGGCAGGCAGGGAATGCTGTGGGTCCCATCCCTGAGGGAGAAACACCTGGTGGGACCCAGAAGAAGGGCCTTCTCTGTGGTGGCTCCCTCTCTCTGGAACAACATTCCCCCAGAGCTAAGAATGGCCCCCACCCTAATTCTCTTCCGGAAGGCACTGAAGGCCTGGTTCTGCCAGCGGGCCTGGGGAACCCGGAGCGGGATGGAGCCCATTAAATGGCTCATGTGATCAGCTGGCAGTGGGGCAGGGGGTGGGGGTCAGGGGTGATTTTATTACATTAATTTATTTGATTTTTTAAAATGAGTTTTAGTTTTTTAAATGTGGTTTTTTATATTCTGTAAGCCACCTTGAGTCTCCATGGACAAATAGGCGGCAATATAAATCAATCAATCAAATAAATAAATAAATACTGCCCATCACACTTGCATAGCAGTGGGCGATTTACAAGTAAAACAGTAAAATCATCTAAAAGCTATAGTTAAAAACAAAGTTAAAAACCAAATTAAAACAGTATTAAAAAGAACAATTGCAGAGTTAAAAAGACAGAAGAAGCACCTTCAATCCACCAACCATTCGCCAGGTCACAATGTACTCTTAGAACTACAAGCTACATATGTACGTTATTTGTGAATCTAGACATTCAAAATTTAAGATGAATGCTGGATTAAGGGTAGGAAAACACTTATTTTCTTAGAAAAGAACGTATTGCAGTTCCAATCGATTGCTAGATCCTTTTATTTGGTATCAAATGTCATCAATTGTGAATCGCAAGGATCAAGTGATCTTCCTTCCACTGTAGATATCCAAGAAAACAAGATGGATAAGGTCCTGCAGACACCACAAGCTGAGCTTCACTCAAGGGAGTCTTTTACTGTTTTAATTTCCTTAGCGCTCATCTTTAATTAATGCAATTATTCCATTTAAAATAAATTTCACTAGTATCAAAGCTTCGGTAGGAGAATCTTATTCAAGAGAATTCCTATTTACAAACTAAAGCTTCGATTCACCATGGATCATGCAAAGAATACTTGAAATTTCACCTGTACAGAGATTGCAAACTAGCACATTCAGAATAGTATTTCTGTCACTGCATTTTTGTATTTACCAGCTAAGCTCTTATTTTTGAACTTTCAGATTTACCGTAGCTTGCCAAGTTCTTATCAGTAACTACTGCGCATGTCTACATTCTTTTCTTCTACTCTGAAACTTTTCTTTGTTCTCCGGCCAAGAGAGGTAGCTGGTAAAGTTTGCCAAGATGTAACTAATTAGATTAGTAAGATGTTTTATTTTCTTTATAACAAATAAATGAGTTTTTCTTAGAAAATATAAGATATATTTTCTAAGAAAAACTCATTTATTTGTTATAAAGAAAATAAAATATCTTACTAATCTAATTAGTTACATCTTGGCAAACTTTACCGGGTTTATTTTCTTAAAGTATACTTCAAGGGAAAGTCACGGTCCATTCTCTAATCAAGGTGCAATTACCCAAAAGCAGAATGGGATTAATTGCCACTCTGACAATTTCAAGCTAGAATAATACGGGTACCAATAGAAGAGAATATCTGTAGCTCAGGATTGAACTATGCAGTCGTTGGTGCTCTCTGAGCTTGGCTGTTTGCTTGCAGATGTTTCATTACCCAACTAGGTAACATCATCAGTACAGGTTGTGTGGGGTTTGCTCCCTGTTTATATACAGTATCTTGTCCTGTAGCTGCATGGAGAGAGCAAATCATATGTTCACTAACACTGATGATGTTACCTAGTCAGGTAATTAAATGTCTAGAAGCAAACAACCAAGCTCAGAAAGCATCTACAATATCTACAATATTGAGGGTGGAAGGAAGAATTTATTTGGGCTTAAAAACGGTAAGCACCACTTTTAATCATTTCTCTTTTGCAGCAAATTTAAAGCATCAAGTAATCAGTTGCAACTATTGCACTGAAATCTGAATAAATCTAAATGCAATATTCATGTTTCTCTTATTCCTGAATCTTCTCTCCAGTCAGTAGTGGGTTGCCCCCGGTTCAGACCGGTTCGCAAGATCCGGTAGTAAAACCGGTGGGAGGCTCCGCCCATTGACCCGGACATCATCAAGAAGTTTCTGTGCATGCGCAGAAGCACACATGCGCGGTCCCATTGCAAACCGGTAGTAAAGATAAGTAGAACCCACCCCTATCTCCAGTCCCTCTGAATTCCTAGAATTCAAGGAGGTGAAATATCACTCTAGAAAAAGTATACCTAAAATAATATTACAATTATTATCCAGGGTTGTATGCGCCCCTTTCCTTTTTAAAAAATGTAATCAATTAAAGATAGCCATTTCTTTTGTAGGAAGTAAGATCACATGATGTTTGCAACCAAAAATGGGTGGCCCACCCTCCAGCAATGCTCTAGTATGTTCAGTATGGTTTCTGTGTGCATTTGAAATATATGTACAGACCAGTGGTGGGTTCCTCCCAATTCGGCTTGGTTCTCCCAAGCCGGTAGCGGTGACGATATGACGTCACCGAACCGGTTCTGCCCCACCTGCCCCCACCCTCCATGTTATTCTTACCTTTTATTTGGCCCCACCCCCAATCTATTGCTGCCTCCTGAGTCCCAGCTGATGGCTAGGGGGGAAAAAACTGTTTAAACTCTTGCTGCGGGGCTTCAAAGGGCTGCCCTACAAGCTGATCAGTGTTAAAAGAAAACAAATGAGTAGACCAGTGCCTGCAAAAATAAATGGGTAGACCAGTGCCTGCAAAAATACATGAGTAGATCAGTGCCTGCAAAAAATAAATGGGTAGACCGGTACAGCTCTGCAAACAGTTAAAAGCCTGGTAGACCAGTACCTCTGCTAAATCCTAAATAATTGTCACATGACCATCAAACCACACCCACAAAATAAGCCATGCCCACAGGACCAGTAGTAAAAAATTTTGGAACCCACCCCTGGTACAGACTGATCTTCGCTGTTCACAAAATGAACTGAATAACATAACAGCAACAGCATCTGTCTATCCCCGGTTTTTGGGAAGGACATGATAGGTGGAGAAAATGCCAAATCCAAAACATCTGGTTGATTGTGCCACCAACCATGATGATGATGATAAAAAGAAAGAGAGAGAGAGAGAGAGAAAGAAAGAGAAAGAGAAGGAAGGAAGGAAGGAAAGAAGGAAGAAAAAGAAAGAAAGAAAAAAAGAAAGGAAGGAAGGAAGGAAGGAAGGAAGCTAGGAAGGAAGAAAGAAAGGAAAGAAAGAAAGAAAGAAAGAAAGAAAGAAAGAAAGAAAGAAAGAAAGAAAGAAAGAGGGAAGGGAGAATGCAACAAGGCTACAGAAATTGCCATAAACCCTACTGTAGATCAAATGTGAGAAACAGGACATTAAGTCATTCCCAGCATTTTGCTGTTGTCTGGAAAGTACACAATAAATGTCCAATAGCGCGAGAAAAAATGAGCAAGAAGTGAATAGAAAATATGAAAGAAATAACCCCAGAAGGAACAATAGTTGCTTTGTAATTACATCCTGAACTACCTTCTCATGGGGAAAAAGATTACAAAGATATTTCTGTATGTGCGTTTCTGCGTGTGTGTATGTGCATACGCTATTTGTAGTCCAAAGCAAACATTTTCATTTTAAAAAAAAAAGAAGAAAAAAAAAGAACCCAAGCTAAATATGGAGGGAGCCAGACAGGAAGTGAAAACCATCTGGGAAACATCTGGCATGACTTTATTGCAAACCATGCAAGAGTACCAGTTCTCAAGGTACTTAATGCTTTTGCATAAATGAGGGAGGAAAATAAACAACGTAGCCAAATATTTGTTGTGTTCCTTCTGCCTTCGTCTCTCTTAACTTTCTGGCTCTGGATTACACTATTTACAGGAGGCTTTGGGGCTAATTTTTTCTTCAAAGACCAGGTTCCCCCATACACATTAAGAATTTCCATTTCCATTAATGTCAAGACTTTTATCCAGATATTTCATTCCTCTTCTTCTGCTTCTTAAATCTGTTTGCAACACTCAGCTAAAATCGTACACTTGCTTATACCCTCGGAAACATTTTATATGAACGAAACAGGAGAAGAAGCATAGAGTAAACATGCTGTCTTTTTTATTTATTTATTTATTTTGCGTAGCTGAGGCAGCCAGAAATAATGACTTTTTTTAAAAAAAAAAGGAAAGAAAACTCAATTCCCTATTTGCTACGTTGCACAAGAGACAAAAATGAAAAGCTCAGGCTGTATCTTTGGCAACCAGAAGGACCCCTGAGGATATTTTAGGCTGTTGCAGCAACTCTGCCATGCTGCATGAAAAAGCCTTAATTAGGGCATGCACAGCCTTAAAATCCTTGCAGTGCTTTTAGGAAATAAAATGCAAGAAGCATGTGGCTTCTGTGATAAACCAAACCAGCTTTGCCATGGCTTCCAGAAATACCTAATGTGCATGCCCTGACTTTGCAATAGCACCGTTCCCATGAAAACTGATACACTATGCAAAAACACGCTAGATATTCTATATTTCTACATTTCCTGGGAGAGAAATGGACAAGGTCTTTAGAAGAGGAGTGAAGATGGAAGGAAGGCAAAAAGCAGATTTACGGATTACAATAAAGGGGACCATAATCAATTGTTGGAAGAAATGTCCGTCTGGGTTCAGTTCCAAGTGAGGAGAAAGACACTGGAAACATGGAGGCTGATCGGAAAGATGGTTTAATGGTGAAGCAGAACCACCAAGCACGTGTGATTCTGGGTAGCTGACCACATGGAGTGGAGAGTGAGAGGTATTTATACCCTCTCTTGGGCTTTGAACTTGAACTTCCTGTTCCTGTGGCAAGGGCATGTATTCTATTGGTTGCTGTCAGACTCCCCTGTGGAGTCATGTTTGTCTGAATCAAGTTTGGTTGAATCTTGGGCTGATGTAATATCCCCAGGTGCCATGTGGTGAGCTTTGCTGCTAGATGGGTAGAGGGATAATCCTATTATGTCCTGAGGGTGAAGGTATTTTGTCTTGTAGATAGGCTGGCACCAAAATATCTTCTGGGGGCAAGGAGCTGAGGCTGAGTTTCTGTTTCCTTTAAGATTTTTATTTCTATCTATCTATCTATCTATCTATCTATCTATCTATCTATCTATCTATCTATCTATCTATCTATCTATCTATCTACCTACCTACCTACCTACCTACCTACCTACCTACCTACCTACCTACCTACCTATCTACCTATCTATCTATCTATCTAGCTATCTAGCTATCTAGCTATCTAGCTAGCTAGCTAGCTAGCTATCTAGCTATTTTTTTATTGAATTTGTATACCGCCCTACTCCCGAAGGACTCAGGGCGGTGAACAGCCATAGAATAAAACATATAAATACAAAATTTAAAATAAAATAAAATGAATTAAATAATTTGGCTGAACAAATTTAAAACCCCAATAATTTAAAACCAAATTTAAAATTTCCATTTAAAAAAGAATTCCCTTTTAGAGGGAATATTCTGCCTTTTTAATATTTCCTAGAATATTTCATTCTTCTAGGAGATGGGTGGGTGCTAAGTTTCTACAGTGTGAAATTGGTGGTCTAGAAATGTTTTCTGCTTCTGTTTTTCTGAATCTCAGTTTGTTGACATGGATGATCTTCCAACCCACCAACAATGATCTGCTTGGATGCAGCACCCATTTCCTTATGATTAAAATCTAGGAAGGTACAACCAACGGGAACTTTTGCAGGAACGTTAAGTGTGGCGATTGTCACAAGAACCTTTTCCAATTCATCCCAACTGTGCTAGGAGAAAAGATGATTGCCTGAAAAAGATTGTAGATTGTAAAGATTGAACTGTCCCCCTCTGTACAATTCACAGCCTCCCCCACACTACAGGTGCTTGGAACAATTTACAATCAATTATGGATTACTTTGCAAGTACAATAATTTGATGAGGCAAGATCTGGACTGAAATATTTCTCTGCTCAACATCTCCACATGAAACTATATTTATTCAAGGAAGCTGCGGGTGGGTGGGTGGGTGGGTGGAGACGACAAATACAAGGAAAGGAAGGATATAAAAGACGATACATGCAGATATTGGTAGAAACTAGTCAATAATTATTACACGCAGACAGACTCATATGGAATATGTGATAGATAGATAGATAGATAGATAGATAGATAGATAGATAGATAGATAGATAGATAGATAGGGAAGGAGGAGGGATGGATAGATAGATGATAGATGGATGGATAGATGATAGATGGAGATAGATAGATAGATAGATAGATAGATAGATAGATAGATAGATAGATAGATAGATAGACGGACAGATAGATGATAGATGGATGGATAGATAGATGGATGGATAGATAGATAGACAGATAGATGATAGATGGATGGATAGATAGATGGATGGATAGATAGATAGATAGATAGATAGATAGATAGACGGTCAGATAGATGATAGATGGATGGATAGATAGATAGATAGATAGACGGACAGATAGATGATAGATGGATGGATAGATAGATGGATGGATAGATAGATAGATAGATAGATAGATAGATAGATAGATAGATAGATAGATAGACGGACAGATAGATGATAGATGGATGGATAGATAGATGATAGATGATAGATGGAGATAGATAGATGGATAGATGGATGGATAGATAGATAGATAGATAGATAGATAGATAGATAGATAGACGGACAGATAGATGATAGATGGATGGATAGATAGACGGATGGATAGATAGATAGTTGATAGATGGATAGATACATAGATAGATAAAGATATATATACCGTAGATAGCATTTTTTTTTCAATTTAAAGCAATAAATTCATATTTGAATGTATAATACATCAACACCATGTCAATTAATATCACTGTGCATATCACATCAACAGAAAACCTAAGAACACCAATAAGGTATGTGAGCTAGAGATATACTGACATTACCAGTTCCATGGCAAGTTACCCTCACCTCTGAATATATTTATCGTTTTCATAGCTTTGGAAATATACCATTACATCCTGGTTTTCAGGATAATAATCCTCCCAAACACTCAAAATCAACTTTTTGTTTGTTTTTTTAAAAAATAACAATAGTATTGTAAAATCACATACTTGACACTCCAACAAAGTATGGGAGATGGTAATAACTCAGCCCAAGTATGTGAGAACCTGGAACTTTCTAAATGCTGCTGAAAGATCAGCATCCATGGCCACCATCATAATTGGGAGAAAATATGGTTCATCAGTATGATCTGAAGAATCCCTAGCTGTGTTTGTGTCATGGAATGCATGGATAACCTTGAGGAAAGGGGAGTGCAGAGATTGCCTGGGAAATCATTGGACAAGAGAGGCAGAAACCTGCAATGGTTAAGGTAAAGAACCTTAGGAAAGTTCTGCCTAACAGTTAAAAGTGGCAGATAGGAAATTTGTATTTTCAGATTTATAGGATTCTGCTAATGTAGTGTAGGAAGTTAGCCACCCCTCTCCTAGAAGAATGAAATATTTTAGGAAATATTGCCATGTTTCCCCGAAAATAAGATCCTGAAATAAGCCCTCGGCCTTATTGCCATGCCCTCAAAAGCCCAATTGGATTTCTTATCAGGGGATGTCTTATTTTGGGGGAAAAACAGGGTAAAAAGGCAGAATATTATGTTTCCCTGAATGAGAAAAGGAAAAAAATATGTTTTTAAAGGCAAAGCAGCTTCCTGCAGATCCCTGCCCCCCCCTCCCACTTTTCAGCTTCAGGGTGATGGGATTAAGACATGGCCCTCAGGACATGATAGGATTAGCTCTCTACCCATCTCATCAATGGCACCTGGGAAGATTACATCACCCAGCAAGGCTCAACCAAGCCTGGGACTCAAGACAGACTACAGTTACCCCTGCATGGCTCCATGGGAGTCTGACAACCAATCAGAATACAAGCTCAAATACAAAAGCCCAGAGAGGTTATAAAACTCCGGCACTTTCAACATCTCTTCCCCTTTTTTTTTTTCTTCATCCAACATTTTTTTTTAATTTGATTTATATGCCGCCCTTCTCCGGAGACTCAGGGCTGCTTACAAGGCGTTAAGCAATAGCCTTCATACTTTTGTATATTTATACAAAGTCAGCTTATTGCCCCCACAAACTGGGTCCTCATTTTACCTACCTTTGAAAGGATGGAAAGCTGAGTCAACCTTGAGCCTGGTGAGATTCGAACTTACAGTAATTGCAGACAGCTAGTGTTAATCACAATGCTTTTAGTCTGCTGAGCCACCAGGCCCCTTTATTATCAAGGCATGTGATCCTGTCCACCATTAAACCATCTTTCCAAGCAGTCTCCATGTTTCCAGTGTCTTTTTCCCCATTTGGAACTGAACCCAAATGGACATTTCTTCCAACAGTAGCCTTACAATAAAGTAAATTTAGCTCATCCAGTTGTGTTTCCTGTTTACCTGGAAAGGCCGATGGTTTAAGAACAGAAAAATGATGGGGATCAGGCATGCCTTCCCTATATCTTACCAAGGCTAAAGTTCCCTCTAATGAACTCACCCTAGAACTTTATCTTTATCTTTATCTCTAAATTCCTTAGAAGCCTCTAGCTAGCTTTCTTTCCAGCAACACACCTTATCTTCTAAAATTGGTCCTTCAAATATGCCCCTCGTCTGACCTTAATTCTTCTATTGTTCCCACAGAGGTACCTTCATACAAAATTTATATTCTCCCCCACAAAAGTAGATGGTTGCTTGCAGCCATGATTAATGGCTAATTGAGACAACCATTTGGTCTCCCACCAGTTGTTCTCTCCTCTGACCTCCAGAAGCAGAGCAGTTGGGAAAAGATAAAGATGAGAAAAGAAAAGGACGCTTCTAGCAATAAATTGCACAGTGCAGAAGGGGCTCAGGGTTACCGAAGGCAATCCTTGAAAGTAACCAACCAGCTATGTTTGGTTTAGTGGCAGCCATCTTTTCCTTGTGTTGCTACAGTAGTGCCCAGGGGTGGGCTGCCGGGGGTTCGCAGGGGTTCGGGAGAACCTCTAGCTAAGATTCTGTGCAGTTTGGAGAACCCCCAAATCCCACTCCTGGCTGGCCCTGCCCACCTCACACCGTCCCTCCCAGGAATCCCCACGCGGCCTGTTTTGGATGCAGGTAAGTGCAGGGCACGGAGGCTTGGGGAGAGCGACAAACGGGCGTACCGGAAGTTTGGCAGAGGGCCTCCGGAGCCTAGGGAGGCAGTTTTTGCCCTCCCCAAGGCTTGAGGAAAGCCTCCAGAGCCCAGGGAGGGCAAAAATGCACCCTCCCCCGCTGTGGTACAGGAGGCTGACTAGGCCACACCCACCATGGCCACGCCCACCAAGCAACCGGACAGAGAACTCCTTGCTAAAATTTTTGAAGCCCACCCCTGGTAGCACCACTTCTGAAGCATCTACCTCAGCTTCCATGAAACTAATATAATTATTCTTTACTTTACTTTGTTCCAGACATGGAGAGAAACTGCCTGAATTCCCCAAAATTTTAAATAATAATAATCCATGTAGGTCCAACAAATATTCATGTCCTTCTTCTTTTGAAGAACTCTGGGCATTTCACACAGGGTAAGAGATCTTCAAACGAAGTTCTCCATATCTTTATTTATTTATTTTTTGGGACTTTGTTGCTTATTTAGCAATAACAAGTCTTTATGAGTAGGGTAATTATATAACATTTTAATAAAAGGAGCTGAGATATGTTATCAAGAGGGTTAAAGCCACTAAGCAACATGGAAGCACCCAGATGTCTGTTACAGAGCAGGCAAAATACTTTTAAGGTTTAGACCCTTGATTGTCTACTTCTAATATATAAATATATTAGAAAAGGGACGCGGTGGCTCAGTGGCTAAGACACTGAGCTTGTCGATTGAAAGGTCGGCAGTTCAGCAGTTCAAATCCCTAGTGCCGCATAACGGGGTGAGCTCCCATTAGTTGTCCCAGCTTCTGCCAACCTAGCAGTTCAAAAGCCCATTAAAAATGCAAGTAGAAAAATAGGGACCACCTTTGGTGGGAAGGTAACAGCGTTCCATGCGCCTTTGGCATTTAGTCATGCCGGCCACATGACCACGGAGACGTCTTCGGACAGCGCTGGCTCTTCGGCTTTGAAATGGAGATGAGCACCGCCCCCTAGAGTCGGGAACGACTAGCACATATGTGCGAGGGGAACTTTTACCTTTAATATATAAATGGGACCTATATTACTTTGTAGTATGAACTTCTCTTACAAAGGATATTCCATTCAATCATTCCCTTCTACTTTCCCCCCCATTTCTCCTTATAGCCAATCAGTTTTCGATGCCTATTGAGAAGGCTTTGTTTCTATGCTTAGAAATTCTTTCTTCTACTGTACAGATTTTTTTCTCCAAAGTTATCTTGTGGTGACAAGTCTTATGGGAAAGGGTAGCACTTGGAGAATTATGTTTCTATTAGCATATAAGATGAGGGTAAGGTGGAAGATGTCAGATGGAAGATGGAAATTTATTAAAGAAATTAAACTGTTCTAGAAAAACAGTGACTTACGCAACAGAAAAATTGCAAAGTTAATATTTTTATCAGCCATCGTGAACTCATCTTCTTGCATGACATTTCAAAGAAAAGGAAACGAAAAAAAAAAAAAGGATGTTCCTAGCAGCCATTTCTAATCTGACATCCTCCTGATGCTTTATACTACAATTTTCATAATCCCCAGACAGCAAATTTAGAACATTGCTATGGAATAAATAGAATTATTATAATGATGAAGGTATGTCAGCTCTTTCTGCCCTATAGGTGCTAACTTTTGTGGGTAACTTCGAGGTTCCAGCTTCCTCTCCTCATAAGCCTGGATGGTCAGAACAGATGAGGAACAGATAGCCTTCCAAAGAACACCGCCATACATCAGTGATGGGCTGTAACCGGTTTAACAATTGGTTCTGTGAGCATGTGCAAAGCACACACCTAAAGCGCCTGCACACAGCGTTCAAAATACAGTAATTTGAATCTCAGCTACTTACCCTCTAAGACAGCCCTGGTAAGTAGAACAACAGAGGCACGGAAATCAGCTGTGCCGCGCGAATCAGCTGAGCCAGAAAGAAGGAAATATAGGACAGGTTAGAACAGGGGCAGGTGGGCGGTGTCAACTGATCATCGGAACTACCGGTTCGCCCGAACCGGCAGCAGCCCATCACTGCCATACATCATACATGAAGCTTCTGCAAAAATGCAGAATTCCACATTGAAAAATTCTTCTCTTCTGCAAGTGACACCAGTCAATGAGGGGCAGGCTTGGTGTTCATTCTACTTTGGCTGATGCTCTTCTCTGAAACAGATTCTCGGAAATTTAGGGCTCTGTTCCAGTCATTTGTATTACTAGTTAACATTTCAAACATCTCTGGCTGCTGTAAAGAACTGAGGCCATCCTCAGTGTGCAAAACATTGAGGGAAAAAAAAATCTCTTCCATTTCAGCCTACAGAGGATTCCCCTTTCTGAGGGGAAATCACCAGGTGGCAAATTGCCAACTATCTGTTAATCTATACTTGCTTTAGAATACACTGAGTCATTTGAGACACGGTTATGTTCACAACTCAGGTTAATCATAATAGTCCTCAAGGTTCAGTTGTTGAGGCAAATTCAACTCGATACTCCGAATCCGTACAAAAAGAATTGGCTGAACTTTCACACATACGCTTTATTTCCTATGGGAAGTGATGGCATATCTAATTATTTGGATACTGATTGGATGATAATTACTGGGGAGGAACATAACATCAGCTAAATCAATGAGACTGGGCTCTTTTTAAGGCAAGGATCCAAAGAACCATGCAATTCATTCTATAAAAGAAAGGATGTTGCATTTCCTACAAAGAACCATCTGTTTCATGGACCACACCACCACTGAAACTGCGGGAGATGGCAACAATCAGTTTGCAATTTATCACAATGGTTTTAAAATGAAAAGGCGGTGGGCCTAGATAAACAGCTATTTGGATTAAGTCCAGACAAATTTTTCATGCTTTTTAAAAAATTCTTTTACTCCACACAATTGTTTTTCAGTGTATTTACGGATTATCATGGAATCCAGAAATAGTTAGCTGAGTTTTTAAATATCGTCAACACAATCGTAGCCCTATGTCCTGTGTTCCTTCCAGTCATATCTTATTCTATGTCTCCTTTACAGGCAGAAGGATTTGCCATTCTTTTCCAATTCTTACCACCTGAGATACAGCAAATTCTCACTAACTGTCCTTTTCTTAGTTAAATTTAATTATTGCTGAATTTAGTACACAATTTGCACACAATACGCCAAATCCTAGTATCTTCTTACAGACATAAGGATTCCATAAGTATTATGGAAAATGCCCTTTATAAGCTACACCAACATTCAGGATGGATTTGATTTAAATCGAGTTGATTTAAATCACAATTTAAATCATGATTTAAATCACTAGTAAAAAGGCTTTATTTAAATCAACTCGATTTAAATCATAATTTTTAAAGAGCAACTGTCATCTCTGCTACTCCTTTGACCCACTGTTGACTCACCGATAGTCCCAGTGTTGCAGAATATACAGCCTTATGCTACACAACTAAGCTCCATTTCATGCTGAATAAACTAAATTATTTATGTATCTTAAATAGAAAACTATCTTACGATAGATTTTTACCCCAAAAGTTTTTTATTAAAATAAATTCGATAAAAATCAAAAAAATCTGATTTAAATAAAAAAAAATCTGATTTTTTTGATTTTTAAAAAAAAATCATTGATTTTTATCCACCCTGCCAACATTCAATTTTCAATATTGAAAAACTGGTTGAGAACAAAGAAGATAAGATCCTGCAGGACTTCCAAATACAAACAGATAAACATTGAGCCCATCATAAGCCATAGTCTATAGACAAACTATAGTCACAAAGAAGTATGGATAGTTGACATTTCAGGAGTTGACTTCTGACTCCCTCTGATGCAGCAGAATAAAACAGTAACATCAAATCTCAACTGTTTACTTTTCCATAATAGTATAAACTAACCATTTCTATAACAACAAATCTATCTAATTAGTAAAATCCAGAATCAAAGTTTCATTTTTTCCCCACCTCAAGCACAAAGTCCAGAAATGGTTTCCAAGTAGAAACAAAAGTACTTTCGTTTTCTTTGATCAATGCAGTCAATTTAGCCATCTCTGTTAACTCCATCAGCTTTTGCAGCCATCCATCCATTGTGGGGATTGAAATGTCCTTTCCATTTTTGTGCATAAAGTAATAATGCTGCCATCAACATATATAACATCAAAGTTCCATTTTTTTCCCCCAAGTCTTTTTCCATTAAGCCCAAAAGAAAAGTTTCTGGTTTTATCTTTATATTCACTGTAAGATTTTTCTGTATTAGAGTTTGAATCCTACTTCAATATTTCTTTGCTTTATCACATGTCCACCATAAATGGTAAAAGGTCTCTTCTTTACATTTACATTTCCAACATTCATTTGAAATACCTTTATACATTCTGGATAACTTGTCTGGTGTTAAATACCAGCGATACATCATCTTATAAATGGCAATTTAATGTAAATTTTAAAACTTTCATCCATATATTCTCCCTTTTCAACACTTTTTCCCCCTCCTTTTCTATACTTCTCCTTTCCCCTTTCCCACCTTTATCTTTCCTACTATTTGTTTTCGTATTTTCGTATTTTATATTATAAACTACCGGTAATAAAAACTGTAAACGATAGTTGACATTCTAGGAGCTGGCTCAATAAAGGCCATTGAGAAAGTATTAGAAAATATAAGGAAGCATAAAGGCCTTCAAATATTGAGGGAAGGCTAACAAAAAAGAAATCATGGTGGCAATAATGCCTCTTGGAGTCACATCAAAAGTTCTGGGAGAAGCACTTGAATGAATAAAATGTCAATTTATCAATTACTAAAAAGTTACATTCCTTAGAACGGTATTACAACAGTATCTTTAGCTGTTTTAGATCCAGATTTGATAGTATATATACATATATATATCAGCCACTTACTGGTAGATTGTACAGCTAGTCCTTGACTTACAACCCACAACTGAGCTCCAAAAGTTTGGTTGTTAAATGAGACATTAAATGAGTTTTGCCCCATTTTACAACTTTTATTACCACTGTTGTTAATTCCCGCAGTTGATAAATTAATAACCCAGTTGTTAAACAAATCTGACCTTCCCTATTGACTTTGCTTGTCTGAAGGTCACAAAAGGAGATCACATGAGTTTGGGACACAGCAACGGTCATAAATATGAACCAGTTGCCAAGCGTCACATGATCATGGAGATGTGGCAAAGGTCGTAACTGACACAGGATCATAACTCGCATTTTTAAGGCATAAAAGAGAAACAGAGAAACAACCCACAATTGTTTCCAAAGAGAGAAGTAACCATCTCAGGAAAGTAGGCAGTTTTGGACACTTGTGAAAATGAACAAAGGGCACTGTTTTTTAACCTATTCCTGCGATGGTGAATCTATAGCAGGTGTGCCACAGGTGGCATGCAGAGCCCTCTCTGTGGGCAGGTACACCGTCTCCAGCTGCTCTTCTGGTTTCCGGCATGCACATACATGCTGGTCTTCGTGGGTGCTGGAGCACTGGAAAACGGCCTGAAAACGGTCAAAAAACCAGGCCAAAAAATGCCTAGAAAACAGCCTGTAAATGGCCCAGAAAACAACTGAAAAAATGGCCCTGAAGTGGCCCAGAAAACAGCCCCAAAAGGCCTGAAAACAGCCCCAAAACAGCCAAAAATGCCCCCAAAACAGGTATGTGCATGCCTACCAGCTGGTCTTCGGGTTTCTGGTGCTCTGGCGCACGCACATGCGAGCACATGCATGCGTGTTCCGGTTTGGGCACTCGGTGTCGAAAAGGTTTGCCATCACTGACCTCTTCCCATAGTTACAGCGACTTTATGTGGTTTCTCATCAAGTATTTTGCTAGCTTTATCTCACTTGGCAACTCCAGAAACTGACTCTTCAGCTCCCTAAAATTCTAACTTCTTGCCTGAACATCCAAAGGTGCCAAATTGGGATAGGCTGGTATCTGCTTCACAAGAACACCTCAGTGATAAAATCAGCGGCAAAGAAGAAAGAAGGTAAGGTGTTAATTCATTCTGTTTCATTGAAATTGGAGTTTACATTGAAGAACGCAGCAAATCAAAACCAGGAGGAGATGTTTAAATCTTTCAAAGGCTTTTAAAAACGCAGACTTGAAAAGCTTAAAGAGATGATTTCTCATGCCTGGCCACAAATTTTCATTTACATCTCCGCTTTTTCAGAAAGAAAGAAGGCTTACACACCCACTCTTTAATCTTGGGATCAAGCGTTTTTAGCCTGCGCTAAAAACAAAAACTGAATAAAGTAAGCAAATGAAGAACATAAACAGGAGAAGGCAGCCTGCCTCAACCTTCGGCTAAGCTCAGTTGGACCAAACAGGTGTCAAAGTGAGAGGAGCTCTCTGAGAGGGGAAAACATCTGGACTCCTTCTGTTCATTTCTTAACGCCTCACACATGTCAGCGTAATAGCTACTTTAGGCTCGTGTTTCATTATTCAAGGTACTGATGCCGCACACCCGTTTGCAAATAGCCATAGAAAAGAAGTTTGCTTCTACAGTTCACAGCAGCTGGCAGATTTAAAACATTTGTACCATCAGTCTTGCATCACACTCACATATGCACACATGACACATCTCCCTCTACCAAGACCTTCCCACAGCTTCCAGTTACATCCTTAAGACAGCAGATAGTTGCATGAACTCATTAGGTAGGTTCTCCCCATTATTTTACCCAGAATCTTATCCTGCCATGCACTTGGGGTTAAAGTACCGCATAAATTGAGTTTGACTGCGTTACATATTATGGCAGGCAGATATGCAATGTGCTTCCTGGTGTAGAAAGTTAGCACCCCCCCCTCCTAGAAGAATGAAATATTTTAGGAAATATTAAAAGGGCAGAATATTATACTTCCCTGGATGAGAAATTGAGAAACATGCTCTTAGAGACAGAAACTCAGAGTCTCAGCTCCCTGCCCCCCCCCACAAAACAGATAATGAGCTGGGGCAGCTTTAGAAATGCAGATTTGGTAATACATTACAGCAAGGTCTGGCTCTGAACAAAGGCAGGGCAAAGCCATTCAGCCACAATAGGAATTGCCCTTCATTGAATCACCCAGCAAGCTTCAACCAAGCCTGGGACTCAGATAGCCTACAAAGTTAGCTGTGACCCCTACAGCAACCAATAGAATACATGCTCTTGCCACAGGAACAGGAAGCTCAAGGGCAAGGCTCAAGAGAATGTATAAATAACCCTCACTCTCCACTCCATGTGGTCAGCTGCACCAGAACTCAAACCCATGTGGTCCCGTCCATCAATAAACCATCTTTCCAATCAGCCTCCATGTTTCCAGTGTCTTTCTCCCCACTTGGAACTGAACCAGATAAGATATTTCTTCCAACATTTATAAATATCCTAAATCCTATTGAGACAAGAGCAGAGGGAGACCATCTGGAAAATGATCTTTCTTGAAAGCCATCATATTCCGCTTTAAAAATGTAGTTCTCCCAAAGTATACATTGTTGGGTTTGGCTCTGAACCTAAATGGTAATTATAGAATATAAGTAGTATTACTTTCCAGGGGGCAGGTAGATTTCTTGTATCCTCACCTGTGGTGTAACAAATTTTGCAGTCTTCACAACGGCTGCAACAATCGGCTGTTTTGTCGGATGAAGGTACACACCGAATGCAGCATTCCAAACCATAATGCTGTCCTCTGAAGACTTTATTATTTGCTCTCAGCTTGATGCTCTTCATTGCCTTAGAGGAGCTTCCCAAAGACCAGCCTTCCTTACAATATCTCACCCTACCTCTCTTTCATTGCATACAAGATTTGCAAGAGAAAGAGTTTCAAGCAGTGACTCCTTACAGAAAAATTCCTTTGACATGCTACCCAACGAAAGCCCCCACTACCTTTTACAAAGCTTGCGTTTTATACAATTCAAGGAGCCACAGCTCAGTCAAGGATTCCAATTATGTGTAGGAACAACCTGGTTGGAAGTGAATCGGACTATCCACCCTGCTACTGACGCTTACACTAACTAGCAGGAGCTTTCCTGGATTTTAGAAGTGAGTTTTCCATAGTCCAGTGTTTCCCAACCTGGATAACTTTAAGACCTGTGGACTTCAACTCCCAGAATTCCCCAGCCAGCCATGCATGGCTGGCTGGGGAATTCTGGGAGTTGAAGTCCACAGGTCTTGAGAAACACTACGATAGCGTATTCTGAACATGCCACGGCCTGCGAAGCCAAATTTCAAGAAGATTTTAAGCAGATTGAGGAAATAACATATTCGGACAAAGAGGAGCAAACAACACAAGAAAATCTGTGTGGATATGTGAAAGTGTATATGTATTTCTGCAGATGTATTTTACAAATGGAGAACACCTATGAAAACAACTATAGGAAGAGGAACTTGGCTTAAGACAAATTGAAACATTAGCTGATGTCTTTTTATCCAAAGAACTGCTAGATTATTAACGTTGCTTTTAAAGATTTAAAGATCAGATTTTTCCAGGAAAAACCAGAGGGAGCGAAATGGGATTTCAGTATCTGAAATCTGCAGGCTTCAAACAAATCCTTTACCTAACCACATGCATTAAAAAGAATGAAATGCCAATCTGGTGATAAAGAACAATATACGATGCGGGATACTGTCCACAATCTTTCAGTTTATTAGGTCACACATATCTGTCAATAAACAATGAAATTGTCTCCACAGGAAGCAGTGCAAACTCTTGCAGATATAAAGCTAGATGGGATAAAGAATAATTCCATCAGAGGTTAAAAAAGACTCTATAAACAGGTCTTTTCTGACCATTTTCCCTCCTTTTGGAAAAAAAAAAATCACCTGAGTCCTTTAGCTCCTGCAAAGTTGCTGAAGAAAAAGGCTTACTAGAGAAATGAGAACTATTAAGAAAAGACGATTTTGAGAAAACTGTTCCTCTGTGCTTCTGGGATGATTCGTATGGATTGACCCTTATGAGCTGGGCAATTAAAACCCCATCTGGTTTCAGAGAGGGGGAAAACTGGTGGTATTTTGGTTCTGGCCGGTTCAGGTGAACTGGTAGCAGCAACTGCAGGTGGGCCCGTCCACCTGCCCCACACTATGCTGTCCTATTTAGCCATGTTTTCGAGGCCAGGTACATGCGCAGAAGGCACGCCCGAGAGCAAAGGACATGTGTGGAAGGCGTGTGCGTGTGAAGCGAGTGTGCACGTGCGGGGCAAAACCGATGATACAAATATGTGAAACCCACCTCTGGGGGAAAGCATGTACTATATTGGATGATTTTATATCAAGTATCTTTTCTTTTAAATAAAAGGCCATTTGTCACAATATCCAGGTCAAAATCTTGTGTATATTAATAAATCTTTGTGTATTTATCCATGGAATATCTTCTCTAAAGATCCACCATAGCAGAGCTTTGCAATCAGAATGTCTACTCTCAGTCCACAGTCGGCCCTTGCAACAAGCAACAACTTGAACAGGTGAAAACCAGTCTGATAACTTCCCAGTTAAGACAGCAATATGAGGCTTTATTTAAACAAGCCCCAAAATCTAGAATTTTAGCTGCTTGGGAACAAATCCCATTGGCTGTGACTTTATTTCTTATCAAATAACATTTTTATTGAGTTATAGAGTATTATAAAATACAAAATACAAAGTAAATAGGAAAGAAGAAGGGAAGGAGAGGGGAAGGAGAGGTGAGGAAAGATAAGATTTAAAAAAAAAGAGAGAAAAAGAAGTGTTGACTTCCGACTCTGTGACAGTAAAATAAGGCATTAACATCAAATCACAACTTTTTTTGCTTTTTCATAATACGGACAAGCCATTTCTATAAAGATCTATCAGTCTAACTGGTAAATCCCAAAGTCAAAGTTTCATTCTTCTCCACATCAAGCACGAAGTTCAGAAGTGGTTTCCAGGTGGAAGCAAAAGTACTTAGGTTCTTTTCTTTAACCAGAGTGGTCAGTTTTGCCCTTTAAGCCAACTCCATCAACTTATGCAACCATTCGTCCATAGTAGGCATCGAAGTGTCCTTCCATTTCTTTGCACACTATAGTCTTGCTGTTGTCAACAAATACAGAGTAACAAAGTTCCATTTTTTTTCTCTAGTTCTTTTTCCATTAAACCCAAAAGGAAAAGCTCTGATTTCATTTTTATCTCCATTTACAAAAAAGTTTTGTATTAAAATATGAATCATACTCCAATTTTTTTTTGCTTTATCACATGTCCACCAAAGTCCCTTCTTTACTTTTACATTTCCAACATTCATGTGACATTATTTCCAAGCTCAATTCAAGAACCCGAAAAAATCCTGTAAAACTTGCTGTTCCACACCAGCCTTTCCCTCTTTCCCCCGGCCATTTTGATTATGTCTCAGTATTTCTATATATCTTATTGAGCTGTTAGGTTTAACCGTTCTGCTATTACTTTTTTAATATATAATTGTAAGCCATCCAGAAGACAATACAGTTGTTTTTATTTTTGGAAATTTGTGGAGAATGAACTCCTTCTATCAAATTGGGACCATTAACCAAGGGTTATTATTCCAATGCTATATTCACAGGCTGTAACTTGTTTTAATTCTTAGATTTTAGCATCTTTTGGTAAATCTCTTTGGAAATCTTGCCTAAAGACAGCATGGGATTATTTTTGATGAATAAACAAACACTTCCCTTTAAAGTAGCTTTAACTTAGTTGGGTGCAGCTTTGTGCGTCTAAACTTTGCAACAAAAGATGAGCAAAGATGTTTCCAACATAAAGAGACCACAACAAAACTGTAAGTATTAGCTTCCCTTCCCTGGGAGTGGCAACAGCACAGGGAAAACGTAATTCCCTGTGCTATTTGCAAGAGTCATAATTGCAAATGATCACAATGACATTTTTGAAAGGTAGAATTTCATGATAACGTAAGCTCTCCCCCCTCCCCCAAGTTTTAAACCAAAGCAAAATCAATTGCTCCATGGCTTAGGACCTGGTTATTTACGGGACCGCCTGCTACCACCAATAGCCTCCCACCGGCCGGTACGCTCTCATAGAGAGGGGCTCCTCCGCGTGCCGTTGGCCAAACAATGTTGACTGGCAGCCCCCAGTCTCTGTGGGGGCACCTACTATCTGGAATGAGCTCTCCCCGGAGATACGGAGGATCCCAGATCACCTTCCGTTGTGCTTCAAGACTTTTTTATTCCATCAAGCCGGCCTGGCCTAAAACTTTCCCCTTTAAAATGTAAATTTTAATTTGTTTTTAAAATTATTGGGTGTTTTAAATTTGTCTCGGCCAAATTGTTTAATTCGGTTTTATCCTGTTTTTAAATTTTGTATTTATGTGTTTTATTCTGTGGCTGTTCACCTCCTTGAGTCCTTCGGGAGTAGGGCGGTATACAAATCTAATAAATGAAATGAATGAAATGAATTGCTGGGAGTCAAATACAAATTTTTACTCAGGAAAAAATAAATCAAATGCATAGGTATAGAATGGAAGATATCTTGTTTATTATAATAAAAGTGAAATGGATCACAAGCGGAATATGAGTCAGCTGTTTTGGTATGACTGTTAAAAAGGCAAATGCTATTCTAGGCTATATCTAATAAAATATAGCAATAAATAATAGCTTCCTATGATACCGTGTGCAATTTGGAGAACCACGTTTTAAGAAAAAAAAACAAACCCTGACAACGAAGAGGAATATGTATAGAGAAGAGCATCAAGGATATTCAGGAACAGGATCCTGGATTCATCAAAGGAATCTAATAGAATTGGATCTGTACAGTCTTGAGAAAAGTAATGATGAGAAGTGTGAGCATTTTGCTGGCACCTGAAGGAACACCTGGTGCCAGTTTTTGTCATATAGAGCCTGTTTGGTGTAGTGGTTAACCAGGAGACTGTGAGTTCTAGTTCCATGATAGGCATGAAAGAAAGCTAGGGGACTTTGGACCACTCACTTTCTCTTAGCCCAACTCATCTCATAGGATTGTTGTTATGAGGAGAATAGGAGGAGGAAGGAGTATTATGTATGATTGCTGCCTTGAGTTACTTACAAAGTGATAAAAGTCAGGGTAAAAATCAAATAAATAAACACCATACAAAAGATCATCAAGATCTGTTTTCTTTTCCCTAGGGTTTGTGGCTGGGAATACAAGTAATCCTCAACTTGCAACCATTGAATGAGCCATGGTGGCGCAGTGGTTAGAATGCAGTACTGCAGGCTACTTCTGCTGCCTGCCGGCTGCCTGCAATTTGGCGGTTCGAATTTCACCAGGCTCAAGGTTGACTCAGCCTTCCATCCTTCCGAGGTGGGTAAAATGAGGATCCAGATTGTCGGGGGCAACATGCTGACTCTGTAAACCCCTTAGAGAGGGCTGTAAAACCACTGTAAAGTGGTATATGAATCTAAGTGCTATGGCTATTTGTTTAATTACTATCCGAACTTACAATAGCACCAAAAATAGTGACCAGGTTTCACAAGTAGGACCTTTGCAGCATCTCCATGGTCATGTGATCCAACTTTGGGTGCTTGGCAACTGGCATGTATTTATGACAGTTGCATAGTCCTCGGGTCATGTGATCACCATTTGTAACCTTCCCAGCCAGCTTCTGACAAGCAGTCAATGGAGGAAGACACATTCGCTTAATGACCACATGGTTCACTTAATCTGCAGTGATTCACTTAACAACCATGTGCAGAAAGTTCATAAAATGGGGTATGATTCACTTAACAACTGTCTTGCATGGACATTTTGGGCTCAATTGTGATCCTAAGTCACAGGCCCACCTGTAAAAGTGTTAAATTACAAGAAGGCAAATTCTAGTTTTGAAAATTAGCAAAAAAAAAAAAAAAAAAGTCAAAAAGAAAAAACCAGAAGGGCCGTTAGCAAAAGCAAGTTTCCAAAAGAAGTGATAATTTCTATTCTATTCTATTCTATTCTATTCTATTCTATTCTATTCTATTCTATTCTATTCTATTCTATTCTATTCTATTCTATTCTATTCTATTCTATTCTATTCTATAATGTCCTGCCATACTCACTGGAATAGCATGGGAAATTTCCAGCCCATCTACAAAGGAGACTTTAGGAAAAAGCAGGAACAACATCAGTTGCCAGACCTGCTGTTGAAAAAACCTACCTTGTGCTTGGCCTGGTCCTGGGCTCAGCTGATAGTGTGCTAGGGGCGGAGAGAAAGACTGGAGGGTGAATCGTATCAGATTGAGAAGAAGAATTAATCTAAAGGTGGAGTTAGCCAGGGAAGAAGCACCTCACAAAAGGGTCTGGCATGACGGATGCGGTTGTGGCATGGAGGCTGAAGAGATGAGGCAACCTAGGAGGTTAAGGGAGACCAGTGATAGACGAGCTATAAAACCTAAGATGATGGAAGAGGAGGACACACAACTGCATATCATGCTGCTTGCATGAGATTGTGGTTATACTGTCTTTAAACTCTTTGATTGACAGGGATAGGGCAGCTAGAACAACGATGTGGGTGTCATTTTTATCAGCCGTGGTATATGCCATCCTGGTACATTTTATTGCAATTCCCTATTCAAGCCTACAGTCCTAATCCTTCAGAACATGGTTGATAACGCTGCCTATCCTTAAAGGGATTTTCTGTTCCCTCAAATGTATCTTGCCACAGAGGAAGGAGAACCAAGATGATCTACAGCTCGGTGCAGTCAAGAATGAATCCTTCTTGATAGATAAAACGTTTGCCTATTACAGCCTCCTCACTCAACAACCGCCTTCTGCTTCTGCCTTAATCTCCCTCCTTGTGGGTCAACTTGAAAGCCACACACTCCCACCAATAACTTTATTTTACAGCTGATGGCAGAGAAGAGAACCCCTGTAACAGCTGGACAAGGCAGTAGCAGCTGAATTTCCTGGGGGGGGAAATGACCACAAGTGGGATGGAAGTGTGGAGAGATCACACTGCAGAAACTCCATCTCAAAAACCTTGGCCTTAATGAATAATTATATCTCCTCTTTCCCCCACCTTTGGCCTCGTACCCCAGGTTCATGAAGCAAAAAAGGATCTCATTTTTAGTTAGTTATTGAGATGCAAACATAATGTCCACTGCCTGCGGATGTGGAGTTAATTCTGGGTACCTGAGCTTCCTGCACAGCAATATTGTCTTGTTACTAGGTAACGGTAAAGGTTCCCCTCACACATATGTGCTAGTCGTTCCTGACTCTAGGGGGCAGTGCTCATCTCCATTTCAAAGCCGAAGAGCCAGCACTGTCCAAAGACGTCTCCGTGGTCATGCGGCCGGCATGACTAAATGCCAAAGGCGCATGGAACGCTTTTACCTTCCCACAAAAGGTGGTCCCTATTTTTCTACTTGCATTTTTTACGTGCTTTTGAATTGCTAGGTTGGCAGAAGCTGGGACAAGTAACGGGAGCTCACCCCGTTACGCGGCGCTAGGGATTCGAACCATTGAACCATTGCCGACCTTTCAATCGACAAGCTCAGTGTCTTAGCCATCCCTGTTGTCTTGTTACTACAGGGATCCTATTACATCCAAATAGTTACTCTGACTTCCTTCACATAATTTTTCCTATATTTCCTATGGCTATTGGAGCATTAATGGTTCATTCAGCATTACCTTGCACTAGGGATATTCTCTATCCACACAGAAATAGCTCAGTTGCCTAACAGCTACTATGAGTAGCTACTAAGAGTTTGCACATTGACTCAAATGTTGGAGATTTGGGGGAATAATGTCATGGAATCTGAGCCTCTCCTTGTCCATGCTTGAACTGAGAGTTACAGTTGGAAGATTACCCAACACTTTCTGGAAATCACATGTTGTAGGGGAAGTGAAGGAATGGTAAGGAAGGCTGTTTATCATATGGCAACCCTGGCCAGGCCATCAGCTGAAAATCACATTATTATGTGCAGTATTTAGAACATTGCACACTGACCGTTTACCTCAGAACACTACTACTTGATAAGGGAGCAACTTCTTGTTAAATTGTAAGAATTTTACTAGTTCACTCATCACTCAACTATCTGATCTCCAGGTAGTCCTTGATTTACAACAGTTCATTTAGTGACCAAAGTTACAACGGCACCGAAAAAGTGACTTTGGACCATTTTTCACACTTAACGACCGCTGCAGCAACCCCATGTTCACATGATCAAAAGTCAGATGCTTGTCAACTGATTCATCTTTATGACGGTTGTGGTGCCCTGGGGTCATGTGATCACCTTTTTTGACCTTCTGACACGTAAATTCAACGGGCCAAAACGGGTAAAGCCAGATTAAGATTCACTTAACAACCCTATTACTAACTTAACAACTGCAATAAATTCACTCACCAACTGTGGCAAGAAAGGTTGTAAAATGGGGCAAAACTCACTTAATAAATGTCTCACTTAGCAACATAAATTCTGGGCTCAATTGTGGTCGTCAGTCGAGGACTACCTGTAGTATGGAGCCACAGTAAAATTCCTTATTGCTATACAGTATGGGAAAAGGTACATAAATATATGTTGGGGTAACTAATAATTAGATGCACAGAAGATGACATGTTTGTCATCCTGGCATATATTTATCTCACTTCAATTAAGGCTAGCTGGTCATCAAATTGTTTGACCTTATTCACATATTCACTCATATTTTACGCTGAATCATACCTGACTATATGCTGCTGGATTATTTGAGCTTTATTCCTAGAATTCTCATTTGAAGTCACTCCATAAGACTCAAGTCTAAGAACCAGTGGTGGGATTCATCCAGTTCGGGCCGGTTCGGGAAAACCAGCTGTTCAATTGCTGGCTGGCTCCTCCCCTCCCCTCTGTGCCCCTTCCAGGAGTCCCCAAGTGCCCCATTTTGGCTCCCAGGTAAGTGCAGGGGGGCCTACTAGGCCCAAAATGGGGCACAGGGAGTGGGGTGGGGTGCAGTGCCCCCCCCCCGGCAGCCTGTTTCTGCTCCCAGGAGGCTGCAGGGAGGCCCACTAGGCCCAAAATGGGGTGCGGGGTGGGGGGTGGCACAGTCCCTCTGCGGCCCATTTTTCCTCCCAAGAGGCTGCTGGGAGGCCCACTAGGCCCAAAATGGGGCAAGGGGGTGTGGCAAGACCCCACCCGCGCCCCGTTTTTGCTCCCGGGGGGGGCAGGAGGCCGAGTGCTGCCTGTCACACCCCTTGGCCACGCCCACCATGGCGACACCCACCCAGCCGGTCATTAGGGCAGAGAACCGGTTGTGAAATTATTTGAATCCCACCACTGCTAAGAGCCAATGTGGATAGTGCATAGTTTCCTACCCCATGACCGAGAAGCTTCCCTACAGAATATCCCCATGCTAACTTGAGCAATAGGAACAGACAGAACCCCAAGCGCGTCAGTCCAGACAGTTCTCTTTCAATGCAAACAATTTTTACGATTATTATTTGCCGGCTTCCAATTTTCATACGTCGGTGAAGTTACGAGCAGCCGAGTCAAGTTATTAAGTAATAAACTTAATGCAATAGCAGGGTGTCGGGATTCTTTCTGTGCCTTTCCTTTTGGTTGTCTCCTCTCCTGATGCAAGAGACATAAATGAAAGCTGTCTGTTGTAATTACCTACAAGATCGTAAAACCCTCAAATAGATTCCGAAATCTGTTTGTGATTAGATGCTCCATCTTCCTCAGCCTCTCCTCCCCTCGTTTGTATACATATAAGCCAGAGCTCTGAGCTCACTATAATTAGAAAGAACTAATCTAATTTCAGATTTTGGTATCCTTTATCATTGTAACGCAGACATTAAAATTTTTTATTAAGATAGCCCTCGGTACACAGCGCAGGGAGGCAGTGGCACTGAGATGTCTCTGCTAAGCCACTCTGAAACGAGGATGTTTTTAAAAGCATCAGTGTATCTTGTATGCAAACACTGGCTACAGCTATAGACCTTTTATTTAAAAGATTTAAAGGTGTTACATCTTTAAATAAAGCTGTGCAGAGAGAAATAGCTTCTGCAAAAACATGCATAGTCTTGGGCGGCCTGATTATCTAGTAAGTTTTCAATGGGTGGATTATGACTCACAACAATGCTACACAACCCCAAAGTATACAGAGAGAAAGAGAGAGAGAGAGAGAGAGAGAGAGAGAGAGAGAGAGAGAGAGAGAGAGAGAGAGAGAGAGAGGAGAGCAATAACGATGTCACAGCAGTTTTCCTTGCTTAGCACAGAAATTAATTTCCCAATATTGAATAGGATGCTCTGCGTTCAAACCACGGGTGAAATCCAGCAGGTTCTGACAGGTTCGGGAGAACCGGTAGCAGAATTTTTGAGTAATTTGCAGAACCGGCAAATACCACCTCTGGCTGGTCCCAGAGGGGGGGGGGAAATGAGGATTTTGCAATATCCTTTCCCCAGAAGTGGGGAGGGAATGGAGATTTTGCAATATACTTCCCCCAGGAGTGGGGAGGGAATGGAGATTTTGCAGTATCCTTCCCTTGCCACGCCCACCAAGCCACACCCACAGAACCGGTAGTAAAAATAACAACAACTAATATAGGTAAAAAGGTATAGGTAACTACATAAAAGGTAAAAAACTAGCCAAACCAAAAAGAAAATGGATCAAGAGGACTTTTCTGATCTGCGGCTAAAGAAAATCACAATTAAATGTATCTCTTTGCTTCCGGATCTACTGGGGAGAATTTGGTTACAAAGGACGTATTCCTTTCCAAGCTATTTCCCTATATAATGACAATTATTTGCCTTTGTGACAAGGAGCATCCTCTCCTAATGCAGTTCAGCCTAGATTATAAATGGGCTGCGTGACCCAATGTAAATGGCTTGGCCTTATGCACCGGCCAATGGAATGCGTGCTCAGCGCATATGAGACCAAATCAATGGCAATGCAAAAAACAAAACAAAAACCCACTGGTTATAGTGGAGATTATGGGCATGCAAAAAGGCCGTTCGCTTTGCTTAGCAAATTAAAAAAATAAGTTCCATGATGCAGATGCTTTAAAAGAGGGCTCCCGATTTGAATTATATTGAAATTGTCGAATACCACGACAGGATATATTTGAATAGCAGATATTTTTATCAAGTAGAGAATTCATTCAGGATCAGATTTCTGGAACTATATCCAACTCATTTATCATCATCACTGGCTGTAGGTGATTCTGTTTGTGTATGTGTACACATGCACACCCACCTGCATGTATGGATCTCCCAACAAGTTTTATCTCTCTGTGTTACTATGTACACCCTGGGAAGCAAAGCATAGGGCAGTGATGGAAGACATTTTCAGCACCGAGTGCCCAAACCGGAACATGTGCTCCGGCATGCACGCATGCGCATGTGTGCATGCCAGAGCACTGGAAACACGAAGACCAGCTGGCTAGCACACGCATACCTGTGTTTTGGGTATTTTGGGGGCTGCTTTCAGGCCGTTTTTGGGGCCATTTTCAGGCTGTTTTGGGGCCGTTTTCAAGCTGTTTTTTGGGCTGTTTTCAGGCCGTTTTCAAGCCATTTTTCGAGCCGTTTTCAAGGCCATTTTTGGGCTGTTTTCAAGCCATTTTTGGGCCGTTTTCAGGCCATTTTTCAGGCTGTTTTCAGGCCATTTTGGGGCCATTTTCAGGTCATTTTTCGGGCCATTTTCAAGCCATTTTTTGGGCTGTTTTCAGGCTGTTTTGGGGCCATTTTCAGGCCATTTTTCAGGCCATTTTAAGGGCCGTTTTCAGGCCATTTTAAGGGCCATTTTCAGGCCATTTTTCAGGCTGTTTTCAGGCCATTTTTCAGGCCATTTTCAGGCCGTTTTTCAGGTCATTTTTCGGGCTGTTTTCAAGCCGTTTTTTTGGCCTGTTTTCAGGCTGTTTTTTGGGCCATTTTCAGGCCATTTTCCAGGCCATTTTAAGGGCCGTTTTCAGGCCATTTTAAGGGCTGTTTTCAGGCCATTTTCAGGCCATTTTTCAGGCCATTTTCAGGTAATTTTTCGGGCCGTTTTCAAGCTGTTTTTTGGGCTGTTTTCAGGCTGTTTTTTGGGCCTTTTTCAGGCCATTTTAAGGACCGTTTTCAGGCCATTTTAAGGGCCATTTTCAGGCCATTTTAAGGGCCTTTTTCAGGCCATTTTAAGGGCCGTTTTCAGGCCATTTTTCAGGCTGTTTTCAGGCCATTTTTCAGGTCAGTTTTCGGGCCGTTTTCAAGCCGTTTTTTGGGCTGTTTTCAGGCTGCTTTTGGGCCATTTTCAGGCCATTTTTCAGGCCGTTTTAAGGGCCATTTTCTAGGCCATTTTTAGGCTGGTGTTGGCCCAGAAAACTGCCCCCAAACAACTGGAAAATGGCCTGGAAAACAGCCTGAAAAAAGTCCTCAAAATGACCTGAAAAATGGCCTGTTTTTTGGGCATTTTTTGGACCATTTTCCAGTGCTCCGGCACTCGCGAAGACCAGCTGGCTGGCATGAATATGCGCACCGGAAACCAGAAGAACATTTGGTGATGGCACATGTGCCCACAGAGAGGGTTTTGTATGCCACCTCTGGCATGCTTGCCTTAGATTTGCCATGACAGGCATAGGGTGTGGGTGTGCTCTGTTCTGAGCCAGGTACCCAAGAAAGAGGAAGGAAGGAGGAGCAAACAACATTTTAAGCCAAGGGCCTCATCCATAAGGATGCAGTAAGGGAATCCCACATTCCGAAGTCCCAGCCTGATCTAGGCTATTTTTTTCCCTAATCTTCCTTTTTGATGGCTTCTCCCTCAGCATCAAATTTTATCCCATTTCATTCAGTTTTTGGAAAGTTATAATAAATTCTTATTCCGTCAGGATAGGCAGAATACTAATATCCTTTTACATAACTCCTTTGGGTAAAAAAGAACCACTCCGGTTGTTCTCAACGTTTATAATTTGGTCAACATTTCTTTAATTCATGAAGAACTGGCAATAAAAACAACCCCACAGAGACCATCAGTGTTAGTTTCATATGCGGGTCAAATCATCCTTCCATAAAACCTTCAGAATTGCTATCACATAATGTTCCCAAATCATTTCCTCCTGAAGTTGTACTCCTAGCAATTGTTCCCTCGGGGTACTGCATCAGATTCAATGGCTTTGGGCTAGGACAGAGGTCTTCAAACTTGGCAGCTTTAAGACTTGTGGACTTCAACTCCCAGAATTCTCCAGCCAGCTATGCTGGCTTAGGATATCTAAAACTGATCTGCCAGCCAGCTTCTTCACGGACTCTGAGACCTTGTTTTCTCTAAAGCAAGGTTGGCTGAGGAATTCTGGGAGTTGAAGTCCACAAGTCTTAAAGTGCCGAGTTTGGAAACCCCCTGCTCTAGAGACTGGTTTGACATCTTTATAAAGAAAAGGCTCACATTTTTACAGGAGGTCTTTACACAGGACAAGAAGCAACCTTAGAAGTCATCATCCTATCAGTTCCTTTCTGGGCTTTCCATGAGTTTCAGAAAATATCTAATGGGGGAGGGAAAAAAACAATCACCAGCATTCCTTGACATTAATATGGATTCCAGGTCTGAGATTCAGATAACAAATTGAATTCATAGAGGTGAATGTGGAACCCAACCAATCTTCTCTATTGTTTCTCCCTTTTAATTTGGGGAAGTCGAGAAACCTTATTTTCTATTTGTTTACAAACGGGGCATGTTGCTGCAAATCCATGAAGGATGCAGCTTAAATCCTCTCAAAGTATAACAGGATAGTTATATGTTCTTCTTTTCTTCTTCTCTTTGACAATCAGTGGTGGGTTTCAAATTTTTTTACTACCGGTTCTGTGGGTGTGGCTTGGTGGGCGTGGCATGGCCTGGTGGGCGTGGCTTGGTGGATGTGGCAGGGGAAGGATACTGTAAAATCTCCATTCCCTCCCCACTCCAGGGGGAGGTTCAGGGGTGGGTTCTAAATTTCTTTACTACCGGTTCTGTGGGCGTGGCTTATTTTGTGGGTGTGGCTTGGAGGTCATGTGACTAGGTGGGCATGGCTAGCTAGTCAGAGTCATTTCTGGAAGGTCCTCGCACTTACGACCAGTCCTCGCACTTACGACCCGACTCATTTGTTTGCTTTTAACACTGATCAGCTGTAGGACGGCCCTTTGAAGCCCCGCGGCAAGAGTTTAAACAGTTTTTTTCCCTCTAGTCATCAGCTGGGACTCAGGAGGCAGCAACAGACTGGGGGTGGGACCAAATAAAAGGTAAGAATAACGTGGGGGGGTGGGGGGGTGGGAGGGAGGGGGGGAGAACTGGTTCGGTGACGTCATATCGTCACCGCTACCGGCTCGGCCGAACCGGACCGAACCGGGAGGAACCCACCACTGGGGAGGTTACTGCAAAATCCCCATTTCCTCCCGATCAACTGGGACTTGGGAGGCAGAGAATAGATGAGGGCAGGGCCAGTCAGAATTTTTACTACCAGTTCTCCGAACTACTCAAAATTTCTGCTACCGGTTCTCCAGAACTGGTCAGAATCTGCTGAAACCTACCTCTGTTGACAATGTATGTATCACTCTCGCTATTGCTATCACAATTGTTTTTGGGTTTGGCTCTTCTCCCCCTCCTTTTTGTTATCAACTAAAAAGCAGTAAAAGATGGGATGGTTTTTTTTAGGGTATAGGAAGTCTTAGCTGAGAGTCCAGACAGAATTGCTACTAAGGGGAAACATTTAAGAGCTTCAAAGCACAAGCTTGTCAGCAGTTGTTTTTTTTTTTTCAAGTAGTGGTTTTATGGAACTTTATGCCAGAGATGGGAAAAGAGATATGCAAGCAGGCAATCAAAGGACCATAATCTCTTTGGCTCCTGACCCACAGCTGCCCACAGTACCTAGCATCTGCTGTAGGCAGCCATAATTTTTTTTTTTAATTTCATTTTTAAAAATACTTTCTAGGAATGGAGGGCCCGTATCTCTCCAATATTCAGTTCAAGGCACAGAATCAAATACTGAAATCAGAAAGTGTTACAGAAAATATATCAGAAATGAGAAAACATATATTATGGGTAGTTGATCTCACAAAGACATTTTCTCTGATCTGTTTTGATCTCAGATTTGCAAAGGATAAAAGGACTGCATCTTGACAATGGCATCAAGATGGACTTGGGCAATATTTTGAAACAAGAGTGGGGATTACGAAGATTTACACAGCAAGCAAGAACAAGAGAAAGAGAAATTATTAGAGTTGTAACAGTGGTGAAATCCAATTTTTTTTACTACCCGTTCTGTGGGTGTGACTTGGTAGGTGTGGCATGGCTTGGTGGGCGTGGCTTGGAGAGCATGGCAGGGGACAGATACTGCAAAATCCCCATTCCCTCCCCACTCCTGGGGGAAGGATATTGCAAAATCCCCATTCCCTTCCCACTCCTGGGGGAAGGATACTGCAAAATCCCCATTCCCACCCCACTCTGGGACCAGCCAGAAGTGGTATTTGCCGGTTCTCCAAACTGCTCAAAATTTCTGCTACCAGTTCTCCAGAACCTGTCAGAACCTGCTGGATTTCACCCCTGAGTTGTAACCATTTTCCCATCTCCAATGTATGCATGGGAAAGATTTTTAACAGCTGCTGTTTTCCTTATCCTGATAAGAGAGTCTGGACATACTATTTGAATAGTATGTTCAACCTTTTTAAAAAAAATTAGACAATATGGTCCCAAAGTTTTTTGGCAGCAATGCAGGAAGGGAAAGCGTGTATTTCTTGTTGCAAGGGGCAAACAACTTCTTTAAAAAATAATAATTGTGACCATGCATTAGGCTCTCTTGAAACCTAATGCTTTGCATGGTACAAATGGAATGACCAGCCTTCACAAATGTTTCTCATATGAAATAGGTCATTTCTCTGCAGGACGTTATTATAATTAATAAGATGCTTACAAACCGAAGACAACAGAATAGCAATCTGAAGATAACCTAAAATAAATTGAACAAAGAAAATACATATTCATCTGACTCCCAACAGAGGATGGAAACTAAGAGTGAAGTCAAACACTTCAGAGAAGATGACTAAGAGGACACAGCAGGATACCATTACTGTTAAAGACGTTGAGACAGATTCACTGATGTCAAGGCTAAACAGAACTGCTAGATATGTCCATCATATGTCAGTGCACAGATATCCTGTTTTGGTAGTTTCTCATAAGTGTCAATGTGGCACTGTAGGAACAGAATGCTAGATTTGATCATCATACCTCCGAATTAATTGTCAATACTTGGATAAAGGTAAAGGTAAAGGTTCCCCTCGCACATATCTGCTAGTCGTCCCCGACTCTAGGGGGCGGTGCTCATCTCCGTTTCAAAGCCAAAGAGCCAGCGCTGTCCGAAGACGTCTCCGTGGTCATGTAGCTGGCTAAATGCCAAAGACGCACGGAACCCTGTTACCTTCCCACCAAAGCTGGTCCCTATTTTTTTACTTGCATTTTTTTACGTGCTTTCGAAGTTGGCAGAAGCTGGGACAAGTAACGGGAGCTCACCCCGTTACGCGGCACTAGGGATTCAAACCGCTGAACTGCCGATCTTTCAATCGACAAGCTCAGCATCTTAGCCACTGAGCCACCCTTATCAATACTTGCACAGGAGGCCATAATGGCTTAACAAATTCTTTTAATAATTTTAATTGGTTTTGTCTTTTTAAATTTGGGGCCAAACAGAGATATTTCTTTTAATTGTTTTTAATGTTTGTATTATAGGTTTTTATCTGGCTGTACACCGCCCTGAGTCCTCAGGGAGAAGGGCGGTATATAAATTTGAAATAAAATAAAAAATAAATAATATAATCCTAGACCAGGGGGCCCCAAATCCTGGTCCATGGCCCGATACTGGTCTGTGGCCTGTTGAGAATCAGCCTGTGCAAGTGGCAAGCTAGCACACAAAGCTCAATTTGTACAAGTGGCTGCCGCACATGTGAAACCATCCCCTCTTCCTGCCTCTCCTCCACTACGATCACTTCCAGTCCACAGAGCTAGAAAGGGTATCCTAGACTGTAAACTAGAAAGGACAGTTGAAAATAATATCTTAGAAGCAACAGCACAGCAGCAAATGAGATTGGTATGGTTGCTAAAGCAACTCCATGATGCCTGTACAGTAGTCACTAGGACTTAAACTTGACTCAGTGGAGAATTTATCTTACCACCAGGTTTTCTCTTAGATAGCACTGTGCAAATCTTATGAATGAGGCTCCTATGCATCCGAGATAAAAAGCAAGAATAGGGTATGATTTAAGCTCACAAATAACATGTCCTGAGTACGATAAAGTGTAAAGGCCACGTCATGGGGGCAATTATGCTGTATGAAGTTTCCAAAGTAAAGAGATGTCTGAATAGTTTGTTAGGTATAAAGAGGAGAGGAAAGCTAGTAGAAAATGGTGAAAAAAAATGAGCCTTCATCACAAATAGTAAGCACCAAACAGTGAACAATGTTTGTAATGAATAAACAATAGTTTGGATCTGTCTGTACTTTAAATCACAGCAGCATATTTTTGACTAGAATTATAATGGTTTACACCCAAATGTAACTGCTGCACTACCATGGTGTATGCAAGGTGCATGTGCACATGTATCACTCCATTTGTGCGAGTGGAGGGTGTTTGCACTCGCGCACAAAGCTCCACTCCCGCGACTAAGACCACACCTAGAATGCTGCATCCAGTTTTGGTCACCACACTATAAAAAAAGATATTGAGACTCTAGAAAGAGTGCAGAGAAGAGCAACCAAGATGATTAGGGGACTGGAGGCTAAAACATACGATGAACGCTTGTAGGAACATGGCTAGTCTAATGAAGAGAAGGACCAGGAAAGACACGATAGCAGTGTTTCAATATTTGAGGGGCTGCCACAGAGAGGAGAGGGGTCAAGCTATTTTCCAAAGCACCTGAAGGCCAGACAAGGAACAATGGATGGAAACTGACCAAGGAGAGATTCAACCTAGAAATAAGGAGAAATTTTCTGACAGTGAGAATAGTCAACCAATGGAACATAAGTTGCCTTCAGAAGTTGTGAGAGCTTCATCACTGGAAGCTTTCAAGAAGAGACTGGACTGCCGTCTGTCAGAAATGGTGTAGGGTCTTGGACTAGATATCTTACAAGGTCCCTTCCAATCTGTATTTATCTGCATCTGAGTGGAGAATGCTTGAGTGGAAGACACTTGTGCTCACGCACGAAGCTCCACTTGTGCAAACAGAGGACGTGCAAAGCTCCATACATGTTATTAGAATCCAAATCAACACAGGGAGAGGACAAAATGAAGCGTTCCCCTTAGCTGGAAGAACTTTAGGGAATTTAAAGGCTAATGGGTCAGGTCTCAGAAGGATTGCCGGCTTGGATCAAGAATTTGCCTTACAGCAGATGGTGTAACAGGAAGACACAGATGGCCTAAGACTTGATGCCGGGGCCTTCCATCCACTTACCCAGCATTTTTTTTTACTTTACAGCTCCAAAATTGGAATCAAGGCCTACTAAAAGCAACTTCCCAATTTCTTTGAAGATAATGGCATGATTTGACTTGACTGTCGTGCCTCCTGGTCATTTCCCGCATTAACCTTCCAAGTTGTTCCTTGTGATATTGAAAGCAGTTACTTGCTTTTCAGCTTTGGAGTACAGTTTGCACTATGCCTTAATTTGGTATGCTTTGTTTTTGCAATATGTAAATCTACATTGTGTGGACTGGGGTTTGCAAACCATGACTTAAAGCTTGGAACAAGAGTATGTCCAATTGAATAGTATTTGACACCCCCCACAAATCATATTTAAATAGACCGTGTTTAGCTCAATGCATAAACCAGATAATATCTAGATAGGGAAAGGATTGGGCAACTTATTGTTAGGCGCAAAGAATTGGGACCCTTGGTAAGGTTGCAGCATAGAAGATTTATTCAAGTCTATATACAAGAATCCAGTCAACTAAAATCCGACACTAAATTGTTGCCAGTTAAGAGTCAATGGAAGTTGGACGACGTGTGAGAACACAGGGATTCTAAACTGATGATTCACTTAATTTCACCCTCTAGTTCTGCCTGCTCTTCTTCTACATGTATGCCCAAATGGTTCCATGAAGTCCCTCCCTGCATTCTATATGGAGTTATCAGCCAATTTCGTTCAAAACTTGGGGACAAATTGAAGGCTACTCTTTCCGCTTCCACTCTTAATCTTCCTCAAAACGACCCGTAGATATGGTTATCTTGGCATAATTTTTATCTATTTGGGGGTCATAGGTGAAACTAAGAAGAGCTGACCACTTGGTAATATATAATTTCCATTCCCACCATTAAAAAACAAACACAACAAAATGGAAAGAATCAAATCAGCCTATCCCTTGCAATGGCAAACAATTTGCAGCCCTAATCCAAGGGACATTGCCCAACTTGCTCTAGACTTACTAACTCACTCACTCACCCACCCACCCACCCACCCACCCATCCATCCATAAGATGCATTTATTTTTTACAAATAATAACCAACACACCTTCCTGCTCCTATTTTCCCCACAACAACTGTGAGATGAGTTGGGCTGAGACACAGTGACTGACCCAAAGTCAGCCATCTGGCTTTTATGGCTAAGGTGGGACTGCAACTCATGGTCTTTTAAGACTTATAAGCCAAACTTGAACTCCTTGGAAGAAGTGCAGAAAATAAATGGAACAACTGAAGAGCAACAAGGATCCCTTGCATGTCTCAAACGTCATTGGTGCCTCATTGATTCAAAAAATATACATTAACAAACCAGACCTTTGATTCTGCTTCTTCCCCACTACCTTGGAAACTGTCCCATTTTTGACACATTGAGGATCTTGCCCAAGTGGCCTTAGATGGTTAGATCAGCCTCCCCCAGCTTGGTACCTTCCAGTTGTGTTGGGCTATATTTCCCGGAATCTCCGGCAACAGGCCTTCGCCAAGCTCACTGGAGGATTTTGAAAATTGCAAACAAGTCTGGCAAGTCCTAGACTGGAGAGGTTTGCAACAGGACTAATCATCTGATCCAGCATCGTATTAGAGTCAGGCAAGAGGAGAAGGAGAAATCACAGAAAGTCTCAAAGACATTTTGGAGAGACTTCAAAGGAAAATAAATCAAACCCACAAGACTGCTAACTGGTTGGGTAGGTTTCACCCATGCTTCCCCTTGTGTGAACGGAGGAGCACCAGATTATTTCAAAACCTCTCTTTATTTTGCCTTCCTGAGACAGCCTAGTGGAAACTGACTTGCCAGCAGGATTCTCCCCTTAAAGCAGAGGTGTCCAACCATGGCAACTTATGAACATACTGGCTAGGGAATTCTGAGAGGTGAAGTCCACAAAGTCTTAAAAGTTGCCAAGGTTGGATATCCCTGCCTTAAAGGCACACCAAAATAGGGAGGGAACACATTCAAAGATTGCTTATAGCACAACAAGGTTCAAGTACTGCACCAAGTTAGCAGCTAACTCTAATTAGCACCATCCTATCAGGGAAGGAAGGGATGCGGTGGCTCAGTGGCTAGGACGCTGGGCTTGTCGATCGAAAGGTCGGCAGTTCAGCGGTTCGAATCCCTAGTGCCGCGTAACGGGGCGAGCTCCCGTTACTTGTCCCAGCTTCTGCCAACCTAGCAGTTTGAAAGCACATAAAAAATGCAAGGAGAAAAATAGGGAACCACCTTTGGTGGGAAGGTAACAGCGTTCCGTGCGCCTTTGGCGTTGAGTCATGCCGGCCACATGACCATGGAGGCGTCTTCGGACAGCGCTGCCTCTTCGGCTTTGAAATGGAGATGAGCACCACCCCCTAGAGTCAGGAACGACTTAGCACATATGTGTGAGGGGAGCCTTTACCTTTACCTTTATCAGGGAAGGAACTGTTCAGGGAGGAAAAAACTGGGTCCTATTATACTTTCCCTTCCTCTTCATTGCAATCTTTTTTTTTACTTGAGAACTCTGGAGAAAAGGCATCAATTACGTGCATTCATTTCGTCGGGCCTCCCCCAGAATTAGTGCTCTTTCTTTGCCCGCCAATCCCACCTTCTCCCCCTCTCCACTTATTCTTTGGACTTTGTTTCTCTCCTGCCTCCCCTGAGGAAGACAGGCAGCAATACTCCCCTTAGAGGAGGTTAACCTCCTCCTCTCCATCCCATCCTACGGTGGTGGTGATGGTGACGGCAGCGGCAGCAGCAACATTAATATATCCTTGATAGGGTTTTGTCTTGCCCTGGTGAGCAGAGCCGACAGGCCATGGGAACGAGCTGGCTGCGGCTTTGGCTGAAGAATGCTTTCCTTCTCTCTTTATCTATTGCCTCAGGCTCTCCTACCAGGGCGTCTGCAGATAATCAAGCAGCAGATTTGAAACCCAGGCGCCAGACAGGATCTTTATCTCCCTGTAAAGAGGAATGTGGATCAAGGCAACACTTATACATTTTTCGGGAGAGGGGGGGAAGAAAAACAAAAACACACCCAGCCCAAAAAGAAAAGGGGAAAGAAAAAAGGCTGGGAGGGAAGCTGTGTTCTCCATAGGAGGAGACAAGCCAACAATCCATGCTACGGGATGGGACACCCAGAGGAACAGACTCAGCAAAGTTGCTTTGAGAAAGGCTGAGCGTGAGATTTGTCCACACCGTTCGTTGACAACAGAGGAGCCTGCTGTAGGAAGCCTTTCATGTCAAAACAATCTTTCGGCTCAGCATTTTTTTCTTGCACGCTAACAAACCACACAGGCCTAGTTTCCCACTTACAATTGCCTTGCAATATCTGTTGGATGGGAAGTTAAGTGGAGGCCAGATATGTAGACATGGCCTAGTGGTTGTCTCCTTCTATTCTTTGTCCTTTCCTTTCTTTTACTCCGTGCATACTCCGGGCAAGGCGGGCCTGTTTCTCAAAACCAGTTCAATTAATTTCCCCAATGGATCACATTGGGACTGTTATGGATGTCCAATCCTGTCGGGCTCTCATCATGGATCGGAGCAAAGGGCCAGATGTGGTACATTGGGCCATAGAATGCTCAGCAAGACCAACTGGCAAATGTTCCAAGATTGGTTAGATTGGTCAGTGTGCATGGCTTCTTCAACTCTTGACCAGGGATTGGAAGTGAAGATCAAAAGGTAACTGCTAAAACACACATTTCTTTACAGATTCACCGAGACGCAGCAGACTAAAGCACTGTTATTAACATCAGCTGCCTGCAATTACTGCAAGTTCAAATCTCACCAGGCTCAAGGTTGACTCAGCCTTCCATCCTTTCTAAGGTAGGTAAAATGAGGATTGTGGGGGCAATAAGCTGACTTTGTATAAAAATATACAAAAGTATGAAGGCTATTGCTTAACGCATTGTAAGCCGCCCCGAGTCTCCGGAGAAGGGCGGCATATAAATAAATAAATAAATGAATGAATGAATGAATGAATGAATGAATGAATGAATGAATGAATGAATAAATAAATAAATAAATAAATAAATAAATAAATAAATAAATAAATAAATAAATAAATAACTCTGTTTCAAGGGTGAAATCCAGCAGGTTCTCACAGGTTCTGGAGAACCGGTAGCAGAAATTTTGAGTAGTTTGGAGAACCGGCAAATGCCACCTCTGGCTGGCCCCAGAGTGGGGTGGGAATGGAGATTTTGCAATATCCCTCCCCTGGCACACCCACCAAGCCACACCCACCAAGCCACACCATGCCCACCAAGCCACGCCCACAAAACCAGTAGTAAAAAAATTTGGATTTCACCACTGCTCTGTTCCCTCTCTTTTCCTCTTCCCCCCAACACGCTGCACCCTCTGGCAGGTGGCAGGGCTACTTCTGTAGCTGATGGTTCTTTGTCACAATTTAAATATGGCTGCATGCATCTGGTTGAAGTTGATCTCCAGCTACTGTAGCCATGGTTGCAGCTATTTAGTTCTCTTCTTAAGAAAACTCAAATTAACAGACTGTGTTAAGTTTATAGGGTATTAGGATGCTATATCTATGGCAGAGGCCCATAAGTCTATCTTTCTACTTTCATGGATGCATTATGTATCCATGCCTTGAGCAAATCCTTCCCCTTTTCAGCCCCCAAAACTAGGAAGGTCCCTTCTGAATCACTTGTCCACCCACCTTCCTGCTCTAGGCTAAGTTGCCTTTTATTTAACTATTCCCTTGGCTGCGTCTCATCTCCTATGGTCATTCCCACATACCATGACAAGTGGGCTTACTTCACAACAGTCTTGTGAAACAGACCGCAACTGAATCACATGCATGTGGGATCGTGGCTGGGTGACCCTGTTCCAAATCCAGCTTCTTAACCATCGTGCTATATTGCAATGTATTTTTTAAATATTCTTTGTCACTGATACTACAATGAACGAGGTTGCACTTCCCCAACTATATCAACGACATGGTTACACTGCACACCATTCTGGTGACAAGTTCAGATGGGATGAATTATCTCTGCTCATGATATGCACAGCATAGGATTCGGGAGGTGGGGGCTCAAAAGTTGTTGGTGCTGTACATGAAATTAACAAGAAGGTTTATATTAAAGCCCCATCCTATTCATATTTTTTTGTTGTTAGCCGCGAAGTCGTGTCCGACCTATCGCGACCCCATGGACAATGTTCCTCCAGGCCTTCCTGTCCTCTACCATCCCCTGGAGTCCATTTAAACTCACGCCGACTGCTTCAGTGACTCCATTCAGCCACCTCATTCTCTGTCGTTCCTTTCTTCTTTTGCCCTCAATTGTTCCCAGCATTAGGCTCTTCTCCAGTGAGTCCTTCTTTCTCATTAAGTGGCCAAAGTATTTGAGTTTCATCTTCAGGATCTGGACTTCTAAAGAGCAATCAGGGTTGATCTCCTCTAGGACTGACCGGTTTGATCGCCTTGCAGTCCAAGGGACTCGCAGGAGTCTTCTCCAGCACCAGAGTTCAAAGGCCTCAATTCTTTGGCGCTCAGCCTTTCTTGTGGTCCAACTTTCACAGCCGTACATTGCAACTGGGAAAACCATAGCCTTGACTATACACACTTTTGTTGTCAGGGCGAGGTCTCTGCTTTTTAGTATGCTGTTTCATATTTATCTAGAAATAAATCTAAATTAAAGCCAACAAGGATTTACTTTCATGTCCATGTGAACTGAATTACAGGCTCCAGCATCAAAACTAAGCACACTCAACTGTCTTTAAGCCCTACCCATCATAACTCTGGATAAAAGACATAGGCTTCCTGTGACTGGCTAGATTTAAAAAAAAACTGGAGAAGGACACTGTTTAATGGTACAGATCCTGGATCCAACAGGATGGGAGCCCAGATGAAATCTGAGTATCCAGTCAGGATCATTCATTCTGACCAATAGAATTGATGCAATTTTTTATCACAGAGCTTCACAAAATAGTTAATGGGATAGGAAAATGGAGGCCTTAACATTCCTCCCTTCCTCCAAATTTGCTTTTGCCAGCAGAAAGCAAATCCCCCCCCCATGGTACAAATTCAAAGTTTTCCATCTATTGCAAATAAGAGGTGCGCATGCATTTGAGAGAGGCATTGTGAACTGGGGTTGCCCTGGGCAAAGAGAACAGGACAACTCCCTACTTCTTTGCCATGGTCTCAGTCAACCTTTCTCCCTTCAATGTCACCCTACAACACAGGCGATCAGCTGAAGAAAAAAAAAATCATGCATCCACTCCGGGAAGTTGCGTGTTTTTTTCCCCGATTCCTGAGGCAAATGGCAAACACTGAACGGTAGAGACAAAATGTGATGGCAGTGGGAGGTGTGACTAAGGTCAGAGAAAGAAAATGCTATGGACTGGCTTAGCAAGTCACATGTCAGCACATGCCCAATGGGTGTGAATAAGAAACTTGAGCATTGGGGATGTACGCAAAGCAGTCAAAGGCAGAAGGGAAAGTATTACAAAATCTTGCGTTAATACTGTATGTAAAGAGTTCCACATAATCCCTGCAGTTTAGACTTACCACACAGACCCTTTACATGTGAAGCCCTAAGAGCTGTCAACCTCTTAAGAAAATGGGCTATGATTATTCCTCTTCATTAGAAATCCAGACATAGAACGAGCTTCATAATGCCTCAACATTTTGATGTATCAGAGTGTATTCACACGGGTGATTAATTCATTTCCAGTGCAGCCATTTAGATGAGTGCTGCTCGCATTAACGGGAACTGTTGCCCGATCCCAGGCTATGCTAATTCTAATGATGCTTTTTGTCATAAATAACTCAAATACAAATGTCAGGGAGTATTATGCAAATAGTTCTTTACAGAATTGGAAAACAGTTGCCATAGAGGCTTCAAGGTTTAGAAAGTTTTTATATTCAGTTAAGAGGAATGTACCTGAAATAATGAAGGGCTTCTTAAATTTGGGGATTTCAGATACAGTACTCTCGGTGAAGCAAACGAGCTATGAAACAAGTATATATTAAGCCAGAAAAATGAGGGAAAGTCAAAATCAAGATAATGTGTAGCAGAGGTGGGTTTCAGTATATTCTGACCAGTTCTGGAGAACCAGTAGCGGAAATTTTGAGTAGTTCGGAGAACCGGTAGTAAAAATTCTGACTGGCCCCGCCCCCATGTATTCTCTGCCTCCCAAGTCCCAGCTGATTTCCCAGCAGAGGAAATGGGGATTTTGCAGTAACCTTCCCCTGGAGTGGGGTGGGAATGGAGATTTTACAATAACCTTATCCTGGATTGGGGAGGGAATGGAGATTTTACAGTATCCTTCCCCTGGAGTGGTGTGGGAATGGAGATTTTACAGTAACTTTCCCCTGGATTGGGAGGGAGTGGAGATTTTACAGTATCCTTCCCTTGGAGTGGGGTAGGAATGGAGATTTTACAGTAACCTTCCTCTGGATTGGGGAGGGAATGGAGGTTTTACAGTATCCTTCCCCTGCCAAAGCCACCAAGCCATGCCCATCAAGCCATGCCACGCCCACCAAGCCACACCCACGGAACTGGTAGTAAAAAAATTTGAAACCCACCACTGATGTATAGGCAACGTTTGTAAATAGAACAATAAATATAGATACTTCTGATCAGCAGTTTTCCAAAAATCAATTCCACTGTAAAGGAGAAATACAGGATTAACCACAGAAGGTTTTTTTTCTTAACATAAAAGCTAATCATTGCCCTCCTATAGGAAATGCTATCATCCAAATACCTGGAACAAGAGAGAGTCTAAAAATCAGGTAAACCCACTTTCACAGTACATTCCTTAATGCATTGGCATCACAGATGAGTTGGAAAGAAAAATAGGTACTTCCAAGTAAATAAGCATTTCCCAAAATAAATACATTCTAATTCTCTACTCATTTACCTTAGAATAAACTCAACTGAATCCCATTGAATTTGTTTCTAGAGTAGATGCTTACAAAACATACTAGAGAATCATACCTTAGGAAGTGAGCAAAGCCACAAACCGAAATGTACAGCTACAGTTTACATCTGGATTATTTCTTCTAAAAGAAGGGGAAGGATCCAGACAATCATATTTAAAACTAAATACCAAAGATATAATGGCTAAATTATATCTCTTGAATTCAGTAGGGCTCCCCATGCAAGTTTAAACCTGGAGCCAATTCAGACCAAGGATACGAAGAGAGGCAGCAATGGTACTGTCAGGATGATGAATGCAACTTGGCAAACAAAGGTTCATGGCCATATTATGCCTTTTGGGAACTAGTTCACTATTAGATTCTTGGAAGAAAGTTTGGGATACAAGTTTAATGAATTTGAATGATTCAGTCAATCAATAAGATCAAATAGGTATAGCATGTGCTCTTTTTTCCCCCTAGAGTCCTTAGTCATTTCTAGGTTCCAATATTCTATTGTAAGTAAATTTCTCCATCAGACTAAAATGATGGAACACTGCTTTCATATATTTAAAATATAGATCATCTCTCCTCTTCTGTCATCCTGGAACTAATTAAAGGATATCCCTCACTTTCCTGCTTTTACCGTCTTCTTTTCCGCAAACCAGAGACAGATTTACCCCTGAGTGGAACTTCAGATTAAACTCTTAAATGTCCTTTGACAAAGCACTTTTTGCTCAAATGCCTGAATAACCAAATTACTGCCTCTCTAGACTTTTTCCATGAAGAGGCATTGATGAATAGTGGAGCCTGGAGGTCCAGAGCAATTATTCTTTAATCTATTTATGTTAATCTTTGAAAGCATCCCTCCTTGTCTCTTCTTTTTGATGGCTCTACCCAACCCAACTCCACCCCATCCCCGCACCAGACCAACAGAGGTGAAATAATAAGAGTTGCTCCAGGCAGGGTGCCATGAAAAGCACCAGCAAGTTATTAGCTATGTTGTTGATTGTGCTGGTATTTTCACAACAAGGATTCCACAGGAAGGGAGGGGGGGGAAGTACTTGTGATGTTTTCTGTTTCATGCGTTCAAATGACCCAGCTGGCTTTGTATAAACGACTTAGATGAGGGCATAGAAGGGGAACTTACCAAATTTGCAGATGACATTAAACTGGCAGGAATAGCTAACACCCTAGAAGATAGGCTCAAGATCCAGATGGATCTTGACAGACTTGAACCCTGGGCCCTATCTAACAAAATGAAATTCAATGTAGAGAAAAGTAAAGTCTTACACTTAGATAAGAAAAACCAAAAGTACACATATAGACCGGGTGAAACCAGGCTTAATAGCAGTAACTGTGAGAGGGATCTTGGAGTCTTAGTGGACAACAAGCTAAATATGAGCCAGCAGTGTGCAGTGGCAGCCAAAAGAACCAATCCAATCCTAAATTGCATTAACAGAGGGATACAATCAAGATCAAGTGAGGTACTAATACCACTCTATAAAGCCTTAGTAAGACCACACCTAGAATACTGCATCCAGTTTTGATCACCACACTATAAAAAAGATGTTTAGACTCTAGAAAGAGTGCAGAGAAGAGCAACCAGGATGATTAGGGGACTGGAGACTGAAACATACGATGAACGGTTGCAGGAACTGGGCATGGCTAGTCTAGTGAAGAGAAGGACCAGGGGAGACACGATAGCAGTGTTCCAATATTTGAGGAGCTGACACAGAGAGGAGGGGGTCAAGCTTTTTTCTAAAGCCCCTGTAGGCCAGACAAGGAATAATGGATGGAAACTGAACAAGGAGAGATTTAAGGAAATAAGGATAAATTTTCTGACAGTGAGAACAATCAACCAGTGGAACAGCTTGCCTTCGGAGGTTGTGGGAGCTTCATCACTTGAGACTTTCAAGAAGAGATTGGACTGCCATTTGTTAGAAATGGTGTAGGGTCACCTGCTTGGATGGGGGGTTGGACTAGATGACCTACAACTCTGTTAATCTGTAATCTGTATACCAATTTAGTGGCAAATAATCCATTTGCTGCTCTTCTTCAGGCCAGAATCTCTCTTGAAGGAACTCTTTCATTCAATAATTATCCACATACTCAAACCATCTCTCCCTCTCTCTCTCTCTCTCTCTCTCTCTCTCTCCTCCCCCCCTCCCCCCCTCCCCCCCTCTCTCTCAGCAACTCCATCCTCAGCAGTGAAAAGCTTCAAGATTAATTCTCATTTCGACTTGTTGCTTCCCAGATACAATTTTCCTATAGTTAAGGCCAGTCAGTCAACCAGCCAGAAATATTTGGAGCCATCTCTGAAATTATTTTTGAACCCCTTTGTGTGTCAATACAAGGACTATGCACATTCATACAAATCAGTGGTGCGATTCAAATTTTTTTACTACTGGTTCTGTGGGCGTGGTTTGGTGGGTGTGGCATGGCTTAGTGGACGTGGTTTGGTGGGCGTGGCAGGGGAAGGATACTGCAAAATCCCCATTTCCTCCGATCATCTGGGACTTGGGAGGCAGAGAATAGATGGGGGTGGGGCCAGCCAGAGGTGGTATTTATCGGTTCTCTGAACTACTCAAAATCTCTGCTACCGGTTCTCCAGAACTGGTCAGAATCTGCTGAATACCACCTTAAATGCATCACCTGGTTGGTTCTCAAGTCAGCCTTGGTATAATATACTTCTGTGATTAAGTGCTTCCTGTTTTATATACCACTTTGAACCTGAACTCTCAGGAAAGAAACTAACATCCCATAAATCTCTTATAGATTACAGTTCAACCATTCAGAAACAAGGATTGGCTTCCCTGCACCTTAAACTAAACTTAATATCTCGCTGGGCATTAGAACATCCCAAGGGCAGCAGCTGGCATGTTCCTTGAAAAATACATCAGCGTTTATTTTACTTATTGAGACTGTACTGCGCCTTGCCCTTCAACAAGCACATGTATTTAAATTGAACTTTATCGGGAAATCTTCATACATATCCTATAATAGCTAGCACCATCAGCATGGCAGAAAGATGCATCAAGATTCAACACACAAGGTGATCCTTTAAGCTCTAAAGTCCTTATTATCCTAATCTGCAGCCCCCAAATACTAGAACTGGAAAAAATCAGAGGCATTCTTAGCTGGGTTACCCCACAATTACAAGAACACCTGCCCATCATTTTGGGAAACAACCAGTAAAATATAAATGTAGCTTTCCAAATGCAGGAATGCATTCTCCCCTTAGTGTTAATCATTGTTCTTCAAATAGAAACTGTTTAATCTGCTTCTCAGATGTTTTTGTGCCTTTTTTTTTTTTTTTTGCTTGTTGCTCTTGAGGAAAAAATTAATCCCCCAAATCAAGAACTAGGATAAACAATACCAACAAACTCAATTTATTTTGCACAAAGAGTATCCAAATAACTGGGATGGACAAGGTAAGAGCCAAGCAGGCGACAAGGTAGATATCTGGTTTCTGACATATTCATTGAAATGCTATTTACAGATTACCTCGCTTTGACATTTATTATAATTTGTCCAGCCTTGACAACGAGAGCTGCAGCCGCTTTAACTAATGACAATGAAAAACTACTTTTCCTTCTGCAGGCACAATGTTTTACATACAACAGCAGGATTTTATTTTTATTTAGCGTATGGCGCATGTTACCTCAGGTATCACCAAGGTGGCTGACTGGCTCTGTGAAAGAATTTGCAGCTGGCACTCGAGTCAGACAATGAGGAGGCTGGAGAAGACGTGGTGCCAGAGGCGGGGATTCAGCCAAGGCCTTCAGAACCTCCAGAAGCTCCCATAAATGAAGAGGAAGAAGTAGAGGAGCCTCTTCTTGATGCATGGGTGCACAGAGCTGCCAAAAAGCAGGAGTGGTTCCTCAGGAGGAGGTCTCCTCGAGAGTAAGGCTTGGGGCTAATTGGCCACTCCCTTAGCCTATGTAAGGAAGGATGACGACTGAGGCAATTTGCAGGGAACAACTTCGTTCACTCTCCTTCGCATCCTGATCTTAGTTCTCTTATCAGTTTCCTGCAAATTGCTTCTGGGCTTTATGCCAACCATAGTAAGATTACGATTATTTATTCTTTGGACTCTTGTAGGCTGTTAAGAAAGTTAATTAACAGCCTTTATTTGAAAAAGACTGATTTAATTTAGTAAACTAAGGTTTGTACAGACTTTGTGTGTGCTGCGTTCTTTGGGGTCCGTAGTTGGGGCAGAACACATAACGGCACAAAAAATATATCTTATAAGTGCACTGGCCTAGGATTTTCCAGAATTTTTTGTAGTATGTTACTTTCCCCCCCCCTTTGGGAACTAAGGTAAGGTTAATGTTTTAAGCCTATTCATTGGATTAAACATTAAAAGAATCCTCACATCAGTTAAGAATTGTTTCCTCAACACTTATCATGGCAGTTGGAAGGGATTTCAGTAGAAAACTGCCCACTCAGGTCTCAGACAAAAGATTTCTCGCTTAAATATCTGTGCTTGTGAGGAGAAGACTAGAGGATGAAGGGAGGGAGAGGTTATATAAATACCCAAAGCAGAAGAGTTGTCCATTTACAAGGACCGGTTTATAATAATTTTCTGCCCGAGGCAGAACAGGAAGGGAATGCCTATCCAATCCAATCAAAGTGAGAGCTACAACAGTTAGCCAAGTTTTTTCTGGCACCATGATTTAGAAAAATCCCCCAAACATTCTTATCCCCATTTCTGGCAGTAAAACTGTGATAAATAACTACCCATTGGCTGCCCTTTCATGACACCTTAAATCTGCTACCTAGATGAGGGCCCCATCGCAGGATTCAAGCCGTAATACCTCTCGTTTCAAAGAATGATGAGGAAGTAAAGCGATGCACGGTTTTGACTGCTGCGGATCGTACGTCCCTCTCCCACCAGCTCTTAAAATTATATAATTTGACTTTGGAAAGATCTGCCACTTCATTTTAGTTCAGTACGTTTGCTTGGACGCGAGCTTAGCATTTATTTACTGCTTTCCCACTGATCGTTTCCCGTCGCAATTGGAGATTTTCACCGGTGTTCCAATTCCAGTTTAAAGGAGAGTCCAATTTTCTCTGTAATTCCACAATAAACACTGATTTCTACTCTTCGCTTCCATCAGACCTTAAATTCCAATTTAGGCTTGCATTCACTAAAACAGCCATTGTTCTCAGACACACACAAAAAAGGATCTTTTCTTCCTCTGTCTAGCTTCTGTAATTATCTTTGGTCTAAACAAATTAAGCTGAGTTTTAAGAAATGGCAGTGCTCAGGCTTTCAATGTGTTGATCTATACAATTTAGCCAAATGGGAAAAAAAAGGTTGAACGTGGGGCACACATCCGCCTTCAAATACTCCTTAAGCATCTGCATTCTAAATGTTATTAACCTCTGGGAAGCAAAACCAGCTAAATAGCCTTGTACAGCTTCAATGACAGTACAAGCTTGCAATATAAGCTTGCAATGGTTTAGTTGTTTATCATACATACAATTGGGGTTACCAGTTGGAAAGGGAAACAATTTTGTTTTGCTTTTATTTCCTCCACCAGGATCCAGGGAAATGGCTTGCATGAAATGAAGACTTCAAATATAATATGGTGCAATGTAAAGATATAAGATCAGGAGAAACCAGGTTCAACCAGAGGTGGTATTCAGCAGGTTCTGACCAGTTCTGGAGAACCGGTAGCGGAAATTTTGAGTAGTTCGGAGAACCGGTAAATACCACCTCTGACTGGCCCCACCCCCATCTATTCTCTGCCTCCCGAGTCCCAGCTGATCAGGAGGAAATCGGGATTTTGCAGTATCCTTCACCTGGAGTGGGGAGGGAATGGAGATTTTACAGTAACCTTCTCCTGGAGTGGGGAGGGAATGGAGATTTTACAGTATCCTTCCCCTGGAATGGGGAGGGAATGGAGATTTTACAGTATCTTTCCCCTGCCACACCCACCAAGCCATGCCCACCAGGCCACACCCACAGAACTGGTAGTAAAAAAATTTGAATCCCACTACTGGATTCAACCCATCTCAACAATGGAAACTCATTAAGTGATAGCTGCTTGTGCTGGAAGAAAGACAAAATATATCATGCTACAAACAAACATGATAATCCAACCTACAGGAATCTACCTTCAAGTTAAAACAATTAACATTGTGCGCTGACATATAGTACACAAGTTTCCACCTTACAAGTAGGATTAGTTTAAAGCATAACAATCTTTTAACAATTATTTTAAATTTATTTTTGCAACTTGCATAGTTGCCCACAAGCAAAGCAACTTTCCTCTATCATGAACCATAGAGTAGTAGCAGCGTAAAGACGGAAGAATTAATTTTACTCACATTGCAGCGTTCCCTTTTTTCTTTTGTATATAATTTTATTAAAAGAATTTTGATCGGAATAGTCAAAACGAACGCAAACTAAAAGATTGGGAAAATAATAAGAAATAATAAAAAGTGCAAGAAAAAAAGAATAAAAAAGAAATATATAAAGAAGTGACTTCCAACCTTCATTTAAACAAGTACAAACTTAGTAATGTTTTATATATAAATGTGTTGTATATATAATTTTAACTTTGACTCAATAAACCAATTCCTTCCTTTTACTTCTAACAGCTTAATCTTTAGCTCATACAAATATTGTTATTGGATTTGATTTCACTGACATATTTTTTTATTCCATTGCACAGTTTCCAAGTCGTAACAAGTCTTTTTTTGTAGATCCAATAAGAAAATATTTTCCAGCTCATTCTCTTGATTTGTCACTGGTTCTTGCCCTTTAATTTTTAAAGCTCCGGCCAGTTTCTTTTGTATACCCAAGACCTAATTGAACGTATGTATGTATGTATGTGCATATATATGCACGTACATATATGGAAATCTGGATCTAATCTCTGCAGCAGCCTTCCAAAATGGTGATGGCTTTAATACTAACATGCTTTGCACCATCTTCATAGTCCTAATAAATTGTTCTCCCTGCTCTAATTTCACTTTCTTTCAGATAATGTATTGGAATCAATATATGGTCGAAATCAGTCTTGCTTGCCAATTTCTCAAATCCTCAACTAAAATAACCTCATAGTTTATGAATCTAAAATTTGGGAGGGAAAGTCCAAAAGTCACAGGTAATATGAGAGGTTATGCTTATCTGAATCAAAATCTTTCTTAAGTCTCTTATTGTTTATTATCTCAAAGCAATAAGAAGCCTCTCTAAGGAAGAAGTCATATGTAATAAATTTCTGCTTCTCGTTCTATTTCTGTTCTCAGTAGCAGTGCTACTGCAAGGCATATTAAAGATTTTTACCTTGCCCCATCCTGAACAGTGGATCAAATAGCAAAGGGCAAAGAAACATGCTATAAAAACATGAGATGTATTTCAATGGAAAATAAAAAGAATATATTGCACTTGGTTTCTTTTCTTTCCTTTTTTCTTTTCTTTTCATGCTGACTGGGAATTCTGAGAGTTGAAATCCACATATCTTCAAGTGGCCAAGATTGAAAAACATTGATTTTAGCTAACTTAGCAGGCCCACAACACCAGCTGTCTGCAATTACTGTAAGTTCGAATCTCACCAGGCTCAAGGTTGACTCAGCCTTCCATCTTTTCTAAGGTAGGTAAATTGAGGACCCAGTTGTGGGGGCAATAAACTGACTTTGTATAAATATACAAAAGTATGAAGGCTATTGCTTAACACATTGTAAGCCGCCCTGAGTCTCCGGAGAAGGACGGCATATAAATCAAAATTAAAATAAAAAATAAAAAAAAATAGTGCAGAGGTGTCAGATCTGACCCACGGGGCAACTCTGGAAACAGCGTAGGACCAGCCCGCAGTGCCTCCACCAGCAAAAACAGAGCTCGGGAGGGCTGCGTGGGGCCCTCCCAACAGGGGTGAAATCCAGCAGGTTCTGACAGGTTCTGAAGAACCGGTAGCTGAAATTTTTGAGTAGTTCAGAGAACCAGCAAATACCACCTCTGGCTGGCCCCAGTGTGGGGTGGGAATGGAGATTTTGCAATATCCTTCGCCCAGGAGTGGGGAGGGAATGGGGATTTTGCAGTATTCTTCCCCTGCCATGCCCACCAAGCCACGCCCACCAAGCCACACCACACCACGCCCACCAAGCCACGCCCATAAAACCAGTAGTAAAAAAAATTGGATTTCACCACTGCCTCCCAAGCTCCGTTTTCACTGGCAGAGGGTTGCAGGAAGCCGTTGTAGCTGAAAATGGAGCTCAGGAGCCCGTATTCGCTGGCAGGGCGCTTGGGCCAACACAGGTGCCCTTAATATGAGTGGAGGGCACACATTTACGAACCGGTAGGGAAGGTAAGTGCATTTCACCCCTGCAGCAAACCCCCATACTCCTTGCCTTCCAGAAAGCCTTGAAGAGCTGTCCCTTCCCACAAATGCTGTGGTAAGATGAGGCTGGAAAAGTAAGCTGGTAGGTGAATGTATGACAGCATGTTCCCTTGAGGTATTCAACAGGTTTGTTTTTTTTTTGAATTATTATATTTCATTGATTTTTATTCGGATTGTTTCGGGGGAATTTGCTGCCTTTACCATTTTGTGCACAAGAGTTTTGTTTGCTTTTACCATTTTGTGCAACAACCCCAAGAGTTGTTGTTAAAACATGGATGGCTATACAGGTTTAAAATAAACTAAGTTAGTAAAACTAAATAAATCTGGAGTTTCTTTGTGAAGGGAGAATGAACAGACCTAAGGATGAAGTTTTTTTTTTTTTTTTCCTGAATAAAATGGCAGATTAGTGGTGGGGACCAATTCAAAATCTGTTCTTTAAAGAGACGCCTGAAAAATATTGCATTGGCTACTTACACTTAATAAAACAAATATCCGTAGACTATCTGGCACCATTTTAATCAGATAATACAAGGAATGGAACCTAGGATTTTAGCATTCAAAGTCCATGGCCTGGCACTAAGCTACCGTCGTTTTTTTTTCCCTATCTTTAATAGGGACTATAAAAAAGGCTTCTGTTTAAACTAGAAGACTAGAATGATTAAAAAGTCAAAACCCAGGCCAGATAAAATATAAAATAGATCAAGTAATGCCTGCATTAAAATACAGATAGATTAAAGTGGCTAGCTGAAGGAATTTACGATTTCACAGAATTGCCAGGACCAGGGAAAGAATTAGGAAAGAAGTACGCCAAAATCACATTGGATGGTAGGACAAACCCATAAGGAAAGGGTGTCGAACTCGATTTCATTGAGTGCTACATCAGGATTGTGTTTGACCTCGGGGGGGGGAGGTCATGCCCGGGGGGCATGGCCAGCTCGACATTACTCGTGTCAGGGGCACCTGTGCTGGCTCGAGCGTTCTGCCAGTCACATTGGGCTCCTGAAGTCCGTTTTCGGCTGCAACTAGCTATTTCATATCAATAACGGAACACTCAAGAACATACCCTGGAGCACTTAAGAGCTCAACCACTTATTTCCCATGACTTCCAACTAGAACTGTCCTTCCAGAGAGCAGAAACTATAACAAATCAGGGCTTCCTGTTTCTAACCCTTGGTGGTAGTCCAGAAGAATACAAGTCCACAAGAGGTCTAAACGTTCCAGATGAGGTGCACTCCCTTCATCTACTCCCAGTAAAGGTCACCTAGTTGACAACCAGGCTGGGTGAAAAAAGAATCTATATAATTAATCTCTTCTAGGGTTTTCTGCAGAGGAATCTCCACCATCTTTTCAACATCTGCTCAATAGAGATTGGGCAAAAATTGATAAATCTGGCCATATTGAAAGGGCATAAAGATAAAGAGGTAAAGGTTCCCCTCGCACATATGTGCTAGTCGTTCCCAACTCTAGGGGGCAGGGCTCATCTCCGTTTCAAAGCCAAAGAGCCAGCGCTGTCCGAAGACATCTCTGTGGTCATGTGGCCGGCATGACTAAACGCCAAAGGCGCATGGAATGCTGTTACCTTCCCACCAAAGGTGGTCCCTATTTTTCTACTTGCATTTTTTACGTGCTTTCGGACTGCTAGGTTGGCAGAAGCTGGGACAAGTAACGGGAGCTCGCTCCGTTACGCGGCACTAGGGATTCGAATCGCTGAACTGCCGACCTTTCGATCGAGAAGCTCAGCGTCTTAGCCACTGAGCCACCGCATCAGGAAAGGGCATACTCTGCCTCTTTCAAGGGAGGTGGCACAATGCTCTATATACTAAGGAAACACCAATCAACACCTGAATTCAACAACACATGCCCTACCAAGAATCCTGGAAAAGCCAGGAAAAGTATGGGTTTAACTCACAATTCCAGAGAACCCCACCTGCCTCCCAGGTTTCAACTCTCAAAAGAATCCCAATTACATCATACATACGATACTGCCTTTCTCATCCCTTTTGGCTCTACCCAAATGACGAAACCAAGTAAATGCAAACAACTTATTAGAAAGAAAACCTGTAGACTCATCTGGACGACTTCTCAGCACCTTGTTCTACCTATCCTTCTCCAATAGAGATGAGTCACCCTAAACTGAGTCACCGGTGAGTGTAAAACCAGGCTTCGTCACTCCTTTAATCACTAACCAAGTTTACTTATGATTATTTGGTTTTATGCCATTGCTACTGCAGGCATCTAAGTCATCACCGGTTTTCTTTCTGCTCATCTGTCACTCATTCAACATTTGCTTTCTTTTGGCCAGTACAGTATTATTCCTGCATGCTCTGATTTTTCAGAAATAAATCACTGAACTTAACCAAATCGGGGGAATTAAAAATCCTTGTTCAAAATCTTTTTTTTTTTAATCCACAAGCCAGCAGTTGTTTGTAGACTAACCTGAGAAAATTATTATTTCTTTTTTTTTTTAATTCTGGGCCATCAACTTATAAAATTCTTAGGGTCCCCAGAAGATTTTCTTCTTGAGAACTTGAGAAAAAAGGCAGATCAGGATGTTCAGGTTCTTTTTGAATCTTACGGATCTGTTAGCAATCTTGAACAGCTTCAGTGGTGGGATTCAGATTTTTTTACTACCGGTTCTGTGGGCGTGGCTTGGTGGGCGTGGCATGGCTTGGTGGGCGTGGCAGGGGAAGGATACTATAAAATATCCATTCCCTCCCCACTCCAGGGGAAGATTACTGCAAAATCCCCATTTCCTCCCAATCAGCTGGGACTCAGGAGGCAGAAAATAGATGTGGGCGGGGCCAGTCAGAGGTGGTGTTTGCCGGTTCTCTGAACTACTCAAAATTTCCGCTACTGGTTCTCCAGAACTGCTCAGAACCTGCTGAATACCATCTCTGAACTGCTTGATGATTTTCTTTCAATATGGAAATGTATTGATTCTGTTGACATGTATCGTTAGCTTCCATGCTGACACTTGTCTAAATACATTTTTTTCCTCCCACTGGAGAAGTATAATTTGCCTAATTGGGAATTATGTTCTAGCTGAGATACCATCTGCGTGATTTTTTTTTTATATTCCAAAAACTAAGCTGATATGTGTACAAACATTTGTGATTGAATTATTCCATACAAGTCTTCAATAAGGAAACATAAATAGATCTATTTGAACTAACCCATGGAAAGCTGGAAACCTTCCCATTCCCAGCCTGTTTACAAAATTAAATCCAAAATTCAATGCAAAGGTATAGCAAAGCAGTCTGCCAATTTAATCACCACGTATTTGCAAGATCACAATGTATTCGAACAAACAACAGCAAAAACAACACCCCAGTATATGAGCTAATGACAAAGCTGAATTCATGGACTAAAAAAAGGGATAAGAAATTCATCAGCAAGCAGGCTGTGTAGTTTTTAAAATGAAAGAAGGCTAATATTGTCAGGAACTACAACAAAACTACAATCTGAACCACAGAAATAACAGTACAGCTAGCAGCTACTCCAAACCATGGAGTGATTGTGTAGATGTTTGCCACGTAGCACAACTTCCTGTTCTCCATCGCCACTTGTCCGACTTCGCCTTCTTGTGAAGACTAGGATCCAATACTAATCAGCAGTTAGTATCATCAATTTTAATTTTTTGACTACCTTCCTGTACAGCACTGACAAATTCAAAAACCTGGGTTGATCAAGGAATTAAAAACTGAAATCAAATCAGGAGTAGATTTGAGTCCTGTTACATTTGTGAATGAACTCCTAAATGGTTTGTTTTGTTTTGTTTTGTTTTGTTTTGTTTTGTTTTGTTTTTCACCATATTGTGTGCAGATTTTCATTGGAAAGTTGTTTCATGGAACTACACAAGAAAAAAAGGGGTTACTATTGTTGTTGTTTTAAATCAATTTAGTAACATCCTAGTATAGTTTCCCAGTTTCCCTTCACGTAATATTGACAGCTATGTTTTCCCGCCACTTAGTAGCGGCAACATGTTGACTGCATATTTTTAAGAAATAACAGGATTTGCAACAAGACATCTATTGTCAGTTATGCTTATTTTTACAATAACCCAGTGGTGGGTTTCAAATGTTTTTACTACATTTCTGTAGTGTTCTGTGGGTGTGGCATGGCTTGGTGGGTGTGGCAGGGGAAGGATACTGTAAAATCTCCATTCCCACCCCACTCCAGGGGAAGGATACTGCAAAATCTCCATTCCCTCCCGATCAGCTGGGACTCAGGAGGCAGAGAATAGATGGGGGCGGGGCCAGTCAGAATTTTTACTACCGGTTCTCTGAACTACTCAACATTTCTGCTACCGGTTCTCCAGAACTGGTCAGAACCTGCTGAAACCCATCTCCGCAATAACCCCACTACAATGAATGGTACTTTTGCCTGTGGGATCAAGGAGTTGCGGTATTTTCACATTGGAGAAGAATTCCACAATACTCCGAGGATAATAAAATACAGTTATTGACTTATTTCATTCATTTTTTACTTAATTTGAGGGCTCTCATTTCTAATTTCTCTTCATCTTAGCTATGATTACAAGCCTTTTCTAGACTCAGAATGTAATTTTAGAAAAAGAATATCGTTACTTTCAAGGGTTGTTTTACAACTACTAAACTTTACAGATAAAAATTTGAAACTAACAATACAATCCACACCAATTCTACCCAAAAGCAAGTTGCAGGCAGCAGCCAGAAATTCAGCCCCAAAGCGTTTAAAAATTATTCCATATATCAGGCCTGTTTCCACCCCTAATATTTCAATTTAATAAACTCTGCTGTGAATAGATGGCATCTTAATGTAGGCAGCCTATTCATTTCCATTTTATTCTTTGCTCCCAAGAAATAGAGCAGATAAGCTTTGTGATATATCTCGGCCTAGGAATATGTATTTTCTTGATGAAACTCTCCTCAAATGCCAAGAGACCCTGCCCTTGTGAAGGGCTGAAGACATGAAGCATGAACTCGCCTGTGGTTCTTGCATGCAGAAGGGACCTGTGACACAATTCATTTGAAGGGCATCTAGTTAGAAAAATAACTCCCAGTATGACAGAGTGAAAGAACTCATTCTGGAAAAAAAAGGAATTTCTGTTTTCCTAAGGAAAGAAAGGAATCGAAAAGAGTAAAAGACCAGCTTAAATTCTTCCTTTATTTAGAAGTGATGCCAGCTTGTTTTTGACTGACTGATTACCCGTACTTTTCGGAGTATAAGACGTACTTTCACCCCCCCCCCCCACAAAAGAGGGTAGAAATATTGGTGCGTGTTATACACCGAATACAATCATTTTTGGCCTCCTGAAACCTTGCCCCATGTGTCCCATTTTTGCCAAAAACAGGCCCATTTTTTGCAAAAATGGGATGTGCAGAGGGTTTGGGAGGCCTGCAGAGTGCTCCTGGGGGCTGGGGAGGGCAAAAACATGATGCATGGGGTTTGGGAGGCCAAAACGGCCCCGTTTTTTGCAAAAAAGGGACGCGTAGAGGGTTGGGAGCAGTGGTGGGATTCAAATAATTTAACAACCAGTTCTCTGCCCTAATGACCAGCTCGATAGGCGTGGCTTGGTGGTCATGTGACCTTGTGGGCATGGCCAACTCAACATCACTCATGTTGTAACACCTTAGCTGTTACAATGTAATAAGGGTTAACCAGAGAGGCAGTTTCTGTAAGCAGGGCAATAAAGATTAGGCTAGAAACAACAGCAGAATGTTTACTTCCTGCCTTCCTTACAGGATTAGCCCTGTAAAGTGGAAAAAAACAAAATAAGATTTCTTCTAACAACTGGTTCTCTGAACTGCTTAGAAAGTTAACAAGCGGTTCTCCCGAATAGGTGCGAACTGGCTGAATCCCACCACTGGTTGGGAAGCCTGCAGAATGCTCCTGGGGGCTGGGGAGGGCAAAAACTATTTTTTTGTTTTGTTTTCCTCTTCGAAATCTTGGTGTGTCTTATACTCCAGTGCACCTTATAGTCCGAAAAATATGGTACATGCCATAAGGTGGTTGTGAACTCTTAGTAACCACATAGATATTTCTCCATGATGTTCTATCTCTAACCTGGTCTTTCAGGTCTTCTCACATCTCACCCATCACTACCGTAACTTTGTCCACCCCTCCCGTTGCTTCTGGTCATCCTCTTCTCTTTCTTTCTACCTGTCCTAGCATTAGAGAACCCTTTCCAGAGAACCAGGTCTTCGCACGTGTCCAAAGTAGGACATAATTTGACTTGGTGCCAGCCTGCAGTACTGTACTTATTGTAGAAACCAGCAAGACAAATATAGAATAAGCTTGAGAGCATTTAACAGAAGGGGGCAGCGGAACGATGACAGGTTGTTTCTTTCCATAATCCACTGCTCAAAAAGAACAGCGGTAGGATGACTGGGTAAGTGGGAGGTGATTATTCCCTCCCGAACACTGCTGAAATGTCGCTTTCTGTCCCCCACCGACCAGTCATAGCACAAGTTAGGCAAGGCGTGCAAATCCCCCCCCCTCTTTTCTTGTTTTCACTAGCGCCAACAGAACCCTGCGCATTTTGTTGTTCTCCTCCTCCACGCAGGCACCAATATATTTTCTTCTGAGTGAAAAGCATACACTCATCTCTTTATATCACTCTCTAAAGGCTTAAGACAGACCGAGGCAGAATTAGATGGAACAGCTGGCAATAAAACTCCTCAGCTGAGACTACTAAGTGGTCTTGGCTATTGTGCGGAGGGGTCATTAACAATCAAGATGGAAGTGCTGCATTCCCTCACAGAAAGTCCATAAATACTTGTGAAAACAGAACCAAAATGTCAACTGTACACACAGAAGCAGGTACGCAAAGTGGACCGGAACACCAAAATCTCTCCTGTACAAAATACGGGATAGTAAACTTGTGTGGTTGAGGGAAGGGATGGGGGGTGCAATATAAAATTCTATGGATACCTTCAGTTCTTGGGAATCATTGCCCTGAAGAATGTTACTTCAGAATGCAGACTTCTGTTCAGTACCATCAGTGAGCAAAGGCCTTCAAAAAAAGGTTAAAGAAAGGCACCAGCCAATAGCTTTATTTTTTTTTCTTTTTTAATTACGCAAACAGAATAGAAGATTGGTTTGCCGTTGGTCTACTCATGGACGGCAAATGGCCTCTGCATGAGGTATGCAGGCAAAAGAGAAAACCCATTCTGACCTTCTCTGCCCGTATATAAAAGGTAGGAATCTCAGCTGCTGATGCTGAAATCAAACGGACAAATTGTAAATGTAGAGCAGGAGTGTTAAATTTAAGGCCCGCAGGCTGGATCCGGCTCACAGGGTACATAGATCTGGCCTGTGGGCCCGCCCTGGAAACAGTGAAGGACTGGCCCGCGGTACCTCCGCCACCAAAAATGGTGCTCGGGAGGGCTGCATGTTGCCCTCCCGGGCTCCATTTTTGCTGGCAGAGGGTTGTAGGAGGCCATCGCGGCTAAAAATGGAGCCCAGGTGGGCCGCGCACAGCCTCCCTGAGCTCCGTTTTCACTGGCAGAGGGCTGCAGGAGGCTGTTGCGGCTGAAAACAGAGCTTCAATGAGTGACGTGGAGCTGGCCACGTCCACCCTGGCCATGCCCCCCAGCCCCTCCTGATGCGGCCCTCAATGAAATTGAGTTTGACACCCCTGATGTACAGAGTAAAGAAGACAATTTCAACAGAGAAAAGCCAGATGCATTACCACAACAATTGGGGGAAAGCATGGCTTGAGCACAAAACAAGAAAAAGGTATAAGCAAGGGACTCCCGTAATTCACATGAGTACAAACAGGGAAAGGAGGGAAACACAATGAGATTTGCAAGATCCTATTACCACAGCTAATATTAATAAAAGTAGTTTTATCTTTCTGGTGAAGTTGGCTTCTTGGTTTGGTCTATATCAGTGAGGGCTAACCTTTTCCGGACCGAGTGCCCAAAGCGCAAGCATGTGCATGCTCGAATCCACACGCATGCTCGAATCCGTGTGTGCGCGCCCATACCTCCAAAATGTAATGCGGCACGGCCCCCTGCATGCGCCCTGCTCCCCGTGCATGCGCACATGCCCCCCACATGCGCCCCCGCATGTGCACGCATGCCCCGCACCCCCCAGCAGAGACCTGAAGACCAATTGGCCAGTGGGAGGTGTGCACACATGTGCAGCAGAGCTGAACTGAGGCAATGGCTTGCGTGCCATCAGAGAGGGCGCTGTGTGCCACTTCTGGCACGTGTGCCATAGGTTCGCCATCATGGGTCTATATAATGGAGCTGACATTAAATCAGGGTGAAATCCAGCAGGTTCTGACAGGTTCTGGAGAACCGGTAGCGGAAATTTTGAGCAGTTCAGAGAACCGGAGATTTTGAGTAATTTGGAGAACCAGCAAATACCACCTCTGGCTGGCCCCAGAGTGGGGTGGGAATGGGGATTTTGCAGTATCCTTCCCCTGCCACACCCACTAAGCCACACCCACCAAGCCACACCACACCCACCAAGCCATGCCCACAGAACCGGTAGTAAAAAAAATTGGATTTCACCACTGCATTAAATTATGTAAAAGATAATCAAGATACACATTTGAATTTGAGCTAAATTGTGGATTCAAAACGAAATAATGAGTAACTGCAATGGCATAAAACCAAAATTGAGTAATCTATTTAGTAAGCGCCCAAAGCACCCCAGTCCATCTCTATGTCTGGATCTGAGCAAGCACACAAGCCACTCAGTTCAGCTAGCAAAAATATACGATGTTAATTTATCCAACATCAGCAAACATCCAAAACCAGGTGCCTGGGAAAAAAATGAGACACAAGGTAATCAAAAGCAGGGAGAGAGAAGAAAGGGAGATGAACCGCAGGCAAGAATTTACATTATCTGTGTATCTATATATCAAAGGCATTGAACGTCCCAGAACCTTTGAAAACAATATCATGGTAATTAGTATGGACAGTTTCAAAGACAGTGGCTTCTGGCTGTTCTAGATTTAACTCTTTTACATGGCAGAACCGAGAAGGACAATATATCAGCCAACCCTTCTTTTTCTTTTCTTTTTTAATTTGATTTATATGCCGCCCTTCTCCGGAGACTCAGGGCGGCTTACAATGCATTAAGCAATAGCCTTCGTACTTTTGTATATTTATACAAAGTCAGCTTATTGCCCCCACAAACTGGGTCCTCAATTTACCCACCTTAGAAAGGATGGAAGGCTGAGTCGACCTTGAGCCTGGTGAGAATTGAACTCGCAGTAATTGCAGGCAGCTGGATGTTAAATGCTGCCTTAGGAGGCATTAGCCTCCTACGCCACTCAAGCTCCTGGAGTTTTTTGCACTCCATAAAGACAATTGTAAGGGAGGTGGTGGCTCAGTGGCTAAGACGCTGAGCTTGTCAATTGAAAAATCCACAGTTCAGCGCTTCGAATCCCGTTACTTGCCCCAGCTCCCGTTACTTGCCCCAGCTTCTGCCAACCTAGCAATGCGAAAGCATATAAAAACTGCAAGGACCACCTTTGGTGGGAAGGTAACAGCGTTCCGTGCACCTTTGGTGTTTAGTCATGCCGGCTACATGACCACGGAAACGTCTTCGGACAGCGCTGGCTCTTCGGCTTTGAAACGGAGATGAGCACTGCCCCCTAGAGTCGGGAACGACTAGCACATATGTGCGAGGGGAACCTTTACCTAAAGACAATTGTGGATGTACCTAACAAAATGTTCCTCACAAAGGATTTCACGAACTTAATGGCCTCGGAGTTGGGAGAGGATACAGAACATTTTCACCAAAAAAAATAATATTAATAAAAATAAATGCTGAATGACAGTTACCCTAGAAATGTAAATGGGAAAGGCTGAATTATAAGGATTCACCCTTATCTATGCAATTTTGTCACTACATTATTACTGAGAGGAGAAATTAGATGGAGAGAAGCTATAAATAACGCCCACATCACGACACCTCTATGCCTGGCTATTAGAAGAGTTAAATAGCAAATACTGCATTTTATGGCAGCAGCACCCCTAATGCTGTTGTAAATATACTATTGGTTAAGATTTTGTTTTTTAAAAAAACCCTGCTTACACCATCATTTCTGGATGAAAACTACTTGTGCCAAGACATCAAGGAGATCTGATGCCCAGCATGACAGGTTATGACCACAAGCGGGAAGCATAAGCTATCATATTCAGTTCCATGTTGCCTAAGCTTGATGTTTGTATAACGATCGCTAGCTGCAACTATTATTAGCTGGAGTGAGTAAGGAAGTATAAGGATTAATACAAAAGGAAAAAAAATTAAAATTAAACATGAGCAGCTCATTAAGTCTAAATTAATAGGATTGGACGATTCCTAAAGAAATGATAGGCCTTCAAAGCTATCCTATAACTGGAAGTTTAAGAAGAGATTGGACAACCATTTGTCTGAAATGGTGCAGGGGTGTCAAACTGGCGCCCACGGGCCAGATGCGTCATGCGTAGGCCACGCCCACCCCAGCTCCGTGAAGGCAAAAACGTCACAATACGTCATGATACATCATGTGACACGATCTAGTTTGACACCCATGATATAGGATTTCCTGCTGGAGCAGGGGGGTTAGAACTGGGACTGTAGGAAGTTACCACCCACCCCTCTCCTAGAAAAATGAAATATTTTAGGAATTTTTTACTTTTATTTTTAATTTGATTTATATGCCGCCCCTCTCCGGAGACTCAGGGCGGCTTACAAGGTGTTAAGCAATAGCCTTCATACTTTTGTATATTTATACAAAGTCAGCTTATTGCCCCCACAAACTGGGTCCTCAATTTACCTACCTTAGAAAGGATGGAAGGCTGAGTCAACCTTGAGCATGGTGAGATTCGAACTTACAGTAATTGCAGACAGCTGGTGTTAATCACAATGCTATCAGTCTGCTGAGCCACCAGCAGAAATATTAAAAGGGCAGAATATTTCCCCTAAAAGGGAGGCAGAAACTCAGCCCCACCCTCACCTTTGTCAATGGGCCATTAAGGCTTGAGCCAGCTCATCCGCAACACAAAAGACATGGCCTCCAGGACATAATAGGACCCATCTAGCAACAGAAATTCACCACATGGCATGGGAAGACTACATCACCCACAGCAAGGCTCAACCAAGCTTGGGAGACAGACAGCCTACAAAGTTAGCTAAGACCCCAGCCCCCTGGGAGTCTGACCACCAATCAGAGTGCATTTCTTACACAGGAATAGGAAGCTCTAGGGTGGGGCCCAGAGAGGGCATAAAACCAGGGCACTCTCAGCATCTCGGCTCTTTTTTCTTCTTCACCCAACATCTTCAAGGCATCTGATCCTGTCCACCATTAAAACCATCTTTCCAAACAGTCTCCATGTTTCCAGTGTCTTTTTCCCCACTTGGAACTGAACCCAGAAGAACATTTCTTCCAACAGGACCTCCAAGGTCCCTTCCAACTGTTATTCTCTATATATGGATTTGAAAATAAACATTATTTACAAAATGTCTGTCTGCTTTCCGCTACTTTCACCAGCAGGAAGTTCTGTCTACATATCTTATTTTCCATGGTCCAAAATAAAGATTATTAAGAGTGAAAATTGTGATGTGGTCTCACGGAACCAGGCCAAACCTAGAAAGGTGGTTTATGATGCAGCGTTATAATTCAGAGGCAAAGCCATAGCAATGATAACTGGCTGTTGTGGGAAATGTACCTGTGTAATACTGTGTAATTTTCAGAAATTCCAGTATTTGGTTGGATGAAATATCTCTAATCTTGTGCTGTCTATGGACTTGATCATGATAATAGTTTTTGCATTGACAATATGATCAATGTTGTTAGACCTTTTTTTGATCCTATTGCAAACTCAGGTCATAGTACCAATTCAAGTGCTCCCTTCTAACTATACCTGATTGTTCTGACCTAGGCTTCCTAAGTCAGTAAAACACACGAGTAGTCCCAAAAACCTGTTTTATTCTAACAGCTGTGAATTCTGTTCATTCACAGATGAGTCCCAAATAGTTGTAAAGAGTCCTTCGGGATAAGGCTGATAATCACCCACCTTTATCTCCCTTGACACGCTGCCAAAGACCTAATTGGCAATGCCACACGTACTCCAGAATCAAACAGAGCTTCAGACTTTAAACTGCACAGAATTAACAATGTTGCTTCCTGCAAAGGCCTTTGATCCTCTTTTAAGTCTTATGGGAGGGGCCAATCATCTCCAAGCCCTACTCCTGAGTTGTCCCTTTTGTTTTAACTATTCTTGCCTTCTGGCAGCTCTGCGCATGCGGGCACTGGGAACAGGCTCCCCCTGTTCCTCTGTGTCACTGAGGTCCGACTCTGAAGGCTCCGGAGGCAGCATGTACCTCCCGGATGGCCCTTTCTCTGCCTCCGATGCAGAGCCCTCATCTGAGCCTTCCCCAGACTCCAGGACTGGCCCATGTTCCTCCCCAGCCTCATCACTGTCCGACTCTGTTGCCAGCTCCACAAGCTGCTGGGGAACCACAACACTGATATGGAGAGAAAAAAGATAAGCTTTCTCTTTTTTTGGTATAATGATATAGTTGCACAATAAATTTGATAAATCAATTCTCTGCTGGACTGTAGGAGAATCCACAAAGCATTTGTGAACATTTAGCCATTCTTCAGACTTATCTCATGAGATATCAAGTAATATCCTGTGTATATTTTAAAAAAATTATTGTTTGTACAGTATGTGTGCCTTTATAGATTTCAAAACCAAATGGGCACATGGGTTTAGTAAGTAGCACATAGAAAGGCTAAAAGGCAAATTTTCAATCTTTCAAGGTAGCTCTATCAAACTAGGCATATAACAACAATGTTATGTTCCAGGAGTGAATTCCCCCACTCTTTACAAGGGACATAGAAGCAAGCGAAACTAATATGATACTACAAACAGGCATTGCAGTAATTGGAGCATAACATTGTCTAAACCACTCTATTCATGAGAAAGTTTTGATTCTTTGTTGCTCAGAATGAGCAATTTCGGCCAAGTTAAAAAAAAATGAAAATCCAATATTAAGGATTTTAAGTGTCTATCTATGGAGATTCTCAGTCATGCACGTCATAGTTGTCCCAAAAGTGCTTTTTCAAGAGTCAAGTGGACTTTGTTTTTTCTTTGAAGATGTTTCGCTTCTCATCTAAGAAGCTTCCTCAGCTCTGACTGGACGGCGGGGGATGGATGAGGATTTTACGCTTATGATGGTGAATGTGAGGATGAATTCTCCAAGCTGCAGCTTAGCAACCCTTGTTTTCAAGACAGTTTATTAGACTAAGCCATGGCAACTTGCCCAAGGCCACCTTAAGCGCTTGAGCATTAAGCAGAGCTTAGAAAGGCCAAACCTTTAGCTCAGCTTTCCACAAATGGATAACTTCTAAATGTATTGAACTGCCATTCCATAATCCACAGGTGGCATGGCCAAGGAGGAGAATTATAATCGATCTGGAGAGGCAGCAGAGTGGGAAACGCTCCACCATGCTGGTTCGAGTGATTGCAGTGACACAATAAGCTTAGCCACGCCAATTAAACCAAAACCCTAGATAATAAAATGGGACTTTGGTTTTGCACAAAAAGTGGCAAGTGTTGATGCCACACATGAGGACACTGGGAGAACCTGCACCGACAATGCCTTCACTCAGGGAGCACCGTCATAGATAAGGATTTTAAGGTTTTTAGACGATGCTAAACTAGCTACAGAACTTCTTTTGACAATCTAAATTCCTCATTTTACAATTCCTTGTAAAAATTCATTTAGTGTTGGCAGAACTGAGGAAACTTAACTTACAATTGGTCTCATGCTTAGGTGCATCACAACATCTCCACAGTCATATGATCAAAATTCAAGCACTTAGCAACCAGCATGCATTTATGATAACTGCAATGTGCCAAGGTCATGTGATCAGTGGTGGGTTTCACATTATATTACTACCGGTTCACCGTGCGTGCACACACTTGCTTCGTGCACACGCGTGCCCAGTTCATGCACATGCATGCCTTCCGTGCATGTGCCTGGCTCTCCGTGCATGCGCTTTGCTCTCTCACGTGCCTTACACACATGCACCCGGCCTCAAAACCATGCCTAAATAGGACGGCATAGAGCTGGGGTGGATGGGCAATTTCTGCTACCGGTTCAGGCGAACCGGTCCGAACCGGCTGAATACCACCTCTGCATGTGATCACCATTTATAACCGGCCCAGCTGGTTTCAGGCAAGCAGAGTCAATGGAGGAAGCCAAAGTCACTTGAGGATGGTGTGATTAACTTAACAACTGTAGCGATTGTTAACAATCTTGGCAAGAAAGGTCATAAAATCTGCCTTGCTTAGCAACAGAAATTCTGGCCCCAATTGTGGTTGTAAGTCAAAGTCTTTCTGTATAATGCCTTGGTAAGGCCACACTTGGAATACTGCATCCAGTTTTGGTCGCCACGATGTACAAAAGATGTTGAGACTCTAGAAAGAGTGCAGAGAAGAGCAACCAAGATGATTAGGGGACTGGAGGCTAACACATACGATGAATGGTTGCAGGAACTGGGCATGGCTTGTTTAATGAGAAGAAGGACATGATAGCAGTGTTCCTATATCTCAGGGGCTGCCACAAAGAAGAGGGAGTCAAGCTATTCTCCAAAGCACCTGAGGGCAGGACAAGAAGCAATGGGTGGAAACTACTCAAGGAGAGAAGCAGTTTAGAACTAAGGAGAAATTTCCTGACAGTTAGAACAATTAACCAGTGGAACAACTTGCCTCCAGAACCTGTAAATGCTCCAACACTGGAAGTTTTTAAGAAGAGATTTGATAACCACTTGTCTGAAATGGTATAGGGTTTACTGCCTAGGCAGGGGGTTGGACTAGAAGACCTCCAAGGTCCCTTCTAACTCTGTTATTCTATTCTGTAATTGTTTACTGCCATCTCATGCAATTGTTTATCCAGGAATAGTATATTTAAGTTGATGAATGTGTATGCAGAGCCAGTATGGAGTAGAGTGGATGGACAATTATGCTTACACAAAGAAAACCTGAACATGTTTTGGACTATTCACTTAATGGGAGGTTCAGACAGAGTAGCTACATGACACGGAAGAAGAATCGGATTGTAGTGAAACAGAATGTACAATTTATTCTTAGTAGGTGAGAATATAGGTAGCCTTCAACTTACAACAGTTCATTTAACGACCTTTCAAAGTTACAGCAGCATTGAAAAAAGGACTTGTGACCATTTTTCACACTTACGACCATTACGCATCCTCATGGTCACGTGATCAAAATTCAGATGGCTGACAACTGATTCATATTTATGACGGTTGCATTGTCCTGGGATCATGGGATCACCTTTTGGGAGCTTCTGACAAGCAAAGTCAATGGGGAAGCCAGATTCATTTAACAACCGTGTGACTAACTTAACAACCACAGTGATTCACTTAACAACTACGGCAAGAAAAGTTGTTGGCAAAACTCACTTAGCAACAGAAATTTTGGGCTCAATTATCATTTCAAGTCGAGGACCACCTGTAATAATTCTAAAATGTTATGTTGGAGATTAAAAAAATGGTGACAAGAGTAAAATCAGTAACTACCCTGTTTTCCCGAAAATAAGACCTCCCCTGATAATAAGCCCAATCAGGTTTTTGAGCACATGCGCTAAAATAAGCTTCCCCTGAAAATAATCCCTCCCCGAAAATATTTAAACACAGAGCTGGAAATCAGGTAAGATGGCAAGAGGAGCCCCATCTTGTTCCATGCACCCCAAAATCATAAGACCTCCCTGAAAATAAGGCCAAGCTTATTTCAGGGTTCAAAATAATATAAGACAGGGTCTTATTTTGCGGGAAACACGGTACTTTTAGCCTAACTCCCAGCAGATCATAAGACTACATTACTGAGCTCACCATCCTAATGAGAGTTAATTATTTCCTGTACCCCAATCAGCAGTTTTAGCAAAGCCCACCTCTCATCTTAGGTATTGTCTCTCTTTAAAAAGTTTGTCCTGATTGTGTTGCCTCTTACAAAATGCAAATATCACCGTTTAAGGGGGAAAGAGGCACCTTATTATCAGTCCGCAGTGAATATTCTTGTTTGTTACCTCATTACACATGGAGTTAGCTTACTGAAATAACCATTCCTTCCGCATTAGTAATTTGCTGCAGCTACTCTTAAAGCTATCTGAACTTTTGATACCTTCTTCTCCAAAACCACTTTTACAGAGGCAAAGCATCACCGCTGCGGGCAACGCAAAATTCATTCATTCAGTTGCTCATTGGAAATTGGAATTAAGGGAAGGTTATAGCTAACCGACTTGAAATTTCATATCCTCAAAGGGTCTACCACACTTTTGTACCCTATCACAACGATGGACAGGGTCATTACCATACAACACTCCTTTTAATTACATAGTCAGGCTGTGATTTGGCAAACCAACGATTGCATTTTCATGGTAGTAATTGTAGTGGGAAATCGGCCAGCTTCCTGCCCGATTTTAGCTTTCCTGATCAGCTCCCATCTTACAGCATTCATTTAATTTTGCCTGCTTTGCAAAGCAGGCATTCAGATTGCTCTCCAGTAGGTAGGATGGTGAATGTGAGGATGAATTCTCCAAGCTGCAGCCTAGCAACCCTTGTTTTCAAGACAGTTTATTAGACTAAGCCATGGCAACTTGCCCAAGGCCACCTTAAGCGCTTGAGCGTTAAGGAGAGCTTAGAAAGGCCAAACCTCTAGCTCAGCTTTCCACAAATGGACAACTTCTAAATGTATTGAATTGCCATTCCATAATCCACAGGTGGCATGGCCAAGGAGGAGAATTATAATCGATCTGGAGAGGCACCAGAGTGGGAAACGCTCCACCATGCTGGTTCGAGCGATTGCAGTGACACAATAAGCTTAGCCACGCCAATTAAACCAAAAGCCTAAATAATGAAATGGCTCTTTGTTTTGCACAAAAAGTGGCAAGTGTTGGTGCCACACATGAGGACACTGGGAGAACCTGCACCGACAATGCCTTCACTCAGGTAGCACCGTCAGGAGGGCATCTGCTATGTCTTAGAAATTAGGACATTAGGAAACCGAAAGGAACAAAAAAAAATTTCTAGGTCAGTGTTTCTTAGCCTTGAGAACTTGTAAATTGTGTGGGCTTCAATTCCCAGAATTCCCCCAGCCAGTAAGTCCTCAATTTACTGCCACAACTGGGACTGGAACAGTTGTGACAAAGTAACACAGTTGTTAAAATGTGTCAAACTCAATTTGATGTGGTCATTAAGCAAACCAGTCTTCCGCCATTCACTTTGTTTGTTGGACGCACCTGGGAAAGTTGCAAATAATGATTCCATAACCCGAGGGAACCGAGGGACGCTGCAGCTATTGCAAAAACATGTCAGTTGCTAAGCATCCAAATTTTGATCCTGTGAATACTGCGATGTGCAAGGATTGGTCGTGAGTCACTTTTTCAGCAGCGCTGTGACTTCAAATGGATGTTAAATGAATGGCTGCAAGTCAAGGACTGCCAGTACTTCTTCTATGCACAATTTGTACAAATGCCCAGAAGAACCCATTAGAATATCTCATTATTCCATCTTCTCACGGTGACTACACTCAGGGAGTGTGAATAGATTGTAATAGGAAGAAGATAAGCCAAGAGCCAATGTCTGAGGGCCATCCCTGCACATCAGCCATCCAATGAGTCCTACTTGCTTCTAGCCACACCTTCCATAATTCTATGTCAATTCAATTGCCTTGCTTCAGTTCAACTTCATAACCAGATATTGACGCCTTCAGTTGGCATTCGGTATAATTGTATGAAAAACCTGGCATAGAACCATTTTTTTAAAAAAAAGGTAAAAAGGTAAAGGTTTCCCCTGTTGAGTCATGTCCGACTCTAGGGAGATGGTGCTCATCTCCGCTTCCTAGCATTGTCCAAAGACAATGTCATGTGGTCAGCATCAGTGGTGAGTTGCCCCTGGTTCACACCAGTTCTATAGAACCGGTAGTAAAACTGGCGCGAGGCCCCGCCCACTGACCCTGATGTCATGAAAATGCTTCTGCACCTGCATGCACGGCCCCGTTGCGAACCGGTAGTAAAGGTAAGTAAAACCCACCCCTGGTCAGCATGATTATATACTGATGCGCCAGGAACACTATTACCTTCTCGCTGAAGTGGTACCTATTTATCTACTCGCATTTCCATGCTTTCGAACTGCTAGGCTGGCAGGAACTGGGGCAGGAATGGGAGATCACCCCATCACACTGTACTTGAACTGCTGACCTTCTGCTCAACAAAACCAGAGGTGAAATGCTACCAGTTAGCACCAGTTCGGACGAACCGGTAGTGGCGGCGGCAGATGATTCGGAGAATTGGTAGCGGTGGCAGCGTGAGGCTCCGCCTACCCACCCAGACATCGTTTTAACCAGGAAGTAACCTGTTTTTTACCCTCTGCACATGCGCAGAAGTCTTTGCGGGTCCAAAATCGCACACGGCGTGCACACTTCCGAACCGGTAGGGAAGGTAAGTAGATTTCACCCCTGAACAAAGCCCCATGTCTTAACTGCTAGGCCTCCATGCCCTGTACTAGAACAAAATTATCTGTATGTTTTCTGTTTCCTATTCTGAGAACAAGACAACACTTTATTCAAGGACTTTTCCCAGTGCCAACTTTTGTGTCTTGAAGAAATGCTTGATGGAGCCAAAGTAGAGCAAAATGAGACAGAACCTACAAGTCCTGTTGAAACAGATTTAAGTCCAGTCTTGCCTAGTATTCTCCTTCCACGGTGGACAACCAGTTGCCATAAAAACTTAGCATGGCTGCCTTTCTGTTTCCCAGCATATTATATCAGGTATTGAAGGCAGTAAACAGCCCTCATGGCTATGTGAAGAACCTTTTCTTCTGTAAACATTCTTCTGTGGAAAGGCCAAGGTCTAATCTAATAATAAATCTAACAAATAAATAAAAATCTAATAAAATAAGGTTGTACATTACACAGAGGGTCTTTATGAACAGAAGAGATTCAGCACGTCAGATATACATCCAGTTCTCATAAATGCACGATAGGAAAGGTAAGAGATGGGTGGAGGTAATACTAGGAGTGTATGTCCCTTTGTTTTTTGTCCTTTTTTCTTCTCCTCCTTTTCCCAGCTTAAAGAGAACTTGAATTTTTCTACTCAAGGAACATTCTTTCCCCCCCCCCAAGTTTTCTTATTTTTTATCAAAATATCAAATCAATGCATGAACAGTGTGGCACCTGAGTGTCATACATTCTAATACAAATAAAACTAATCAAGTTAATCATAATCCTTACATTCAACCTGTTTGTATATTTCTAATAATAATGCATACTTATATTAATGTATTCAATTATTCCACATTTTCTCGTTATTACTTTGATTGTACGGCGTAAAAAGTATACATTAATATTCCCCCTTTTCTTGTTTCTATCACTTATTCTAGCTTTTGATCATATCACCCTTTATTAAGAAACTTTTCCTTTCTTTCTTGTTTAACTTCTAATCATGTCACCTACTTAAAAAAGGAAAAAAAGGAAAAGGAAGAAGAGAGCGAGAGAAAAGAAAAAGTAACTCAGAACAACAACAGAAAAAAAAAATCATCCATCTATCATCTCTTGCCCGCTTCAATACTTTATTTGCTATGCTTTACAAGAAAAATAGGAAAGAAGAAGAGTAAATCAAGACAACAATATAAAAAATAAAAAAGAAATCATCTATCCATCATCCCTTGTCCGCTTCAATACTTTAATTGCTATGCTTTTTTTTTTTTTTTTGACTTGCCTCCCAAATTTCTTTCTTAAATCTTTACCTACTTCTTGGATGTTTAATCTAGGTATTCTAGATACTCAAGGAACATTCTTGATAAATGTCTTATTTTTCTACCACTGGATTTTGACAGCCTTCCAGACTAAAAATAAAAAATAATAATTAAGGGCAGAAGACTCTTTTTGTCAAAATCTAATTTTATGTAGGGAGTTCCTTTCAAGTATATATTAATGGACCAGAATTAGAGAGTAGGCTTTGATCTCATATTTCATCACATTTCTAATTATATAATGGTGTAACATTATATAATGGTGTAACAAAATATATCAGTCTTTGAGCAAGGGATATATATATATATATATGTAAGACATAATCTTCTTCTCATGCATAAGACACTTCAAGGCATTTAATTGGTAAAATTACTTTTTTACAAATTGCTACACAGTACTTAATATTTAGGACCATCTTATCAAAATAATCCAAAACCCCTACTCCTATAAATTATACTCAATATGGTCAACATAGCGACCCCCTGGTTTTAAAAATCAATATTGGGGGAAAAAATAACCAGCTTTTAACAGATAAGTAAAATACTTAACTATATCTAATAGCTAACAAAGTTAATTTTTAAAAAATCAATTTACTGTAATAGATTATCCCTGTTATTGCCGTTAAATATTAGAAAGTTCATAAATCACATCTCGCTCATAGGAAAAGATATCAACCTTGCCAAGAAACTCATCGAAGGGAACTTTTCTCATCTACAATACAAATAAATTAGTTCAAACACATACCCGTTCATTAAGTAGGGATTTAGTTAATGAAATATTACATCCATCAATTAAAAATAATAAACCATCAATGACATCTTCCATTTTACATTCCTGTTTTTTTTAAAAAAAAATATGCTGAATAACTCAAGGCGTGTTTTTAATTACTGTATGACCAAAACAGCCAGCCAAATTACATTTTAGAGCTCAAAATTCATTTCCAAGTCTCCTCATAGTTTATTTATTAATCTTAAGTATACAAGATACATAAGCAAGGCTAAGATTGCAATATTACGTTCTCAGAAATAAACCATACTCATTTCAATAGTTCGCTCCCAGGTATTGATCTCAGTCCATAGCAGCAACACTTATCTTGCTGTCTGGTTATAAGAAAGAAATATACAAGAGCATAGGAATACAGAAGAAGAGCTAATATTGTACAGGTAGCCCTTGACTTACAACAGTTCGTTTAGTGACCGAAGGTACACCGCCACTGAAAAAAGTGACTTATGACTGTTTTTCATACTTATGACTTATGGCAGTATCCCCATGGTCATGGGGTCAAAATTCAGACGCTTGGCAACTGACTCATATTTATGACGGTTGTAGTGTCCTGGGGTTATGTGAATACCTATTATGACCTTCCAACAAGCAAAGTCAATGGAGGGGGAGGGGGAACCAGATTCATTGAACAACCCTTAACCAGTGATTCACTTAACAACTGTGGCAAGAAAGATGGTAAAATGGGGCAAAATTTGTTAATATAAGTAATTATGAGCTGGAATAGACATGGCAACAGGCCAGCCAATGGGGACTGTTTGGAAACTGAAACATAGTATTTGTTTGTATGGGGCCATAAGAGACAGTTTGGAGTCTGGGCGTGGCTTAGACTTGCTGAACTGTATATAAGAGTTGGTTTGGCCTCTGTAATGGCTGCTTCTGTACAATATATTAGCCTCTGTGTCTCTCTACTCTGTAATGTCTTGCTTCTATGAATATTGCTTCTGTGTTCCTGATATTGTATGCTGAATTCTGCTGTATGGTATTGTATATAAAGAAGTTTCTTATATAATTTGAATCCTGCTGAATGTATCTGATTGTGTGTGCTGCAACAAACTCTTGACAAAATTCACTTCACAACTGTCTCATTTAGCAACAGAAATTTTGGGCTCAATTGTGGCCGTAAGCAGGGCCGGATTTTCCTATAGGCTAACTAGGCTTCAGCCTAGGGCCTCAAGATCAAGAGGGGCCTACATTCAAATTGTTAGCAAAATTAAAATTACACTTTCACTATAGGTGAAAGGGCCTCATAAGTGGAATAGCCTAGGGCCTCTTTTCATCTAAATCCGGCCCTGGCCGTAAGTCGAGGAGGACTCCCTGTACACTTGAACAGCTTTTGGACAAAATGCAAAGGCTTACTTTCCAATAGCTGCTTTATAATTATGCATGCAATAAAAAGTTGTGCTAGACTACTCATCCTTGCCGTTCCGTAATTCACTGAAAAGAAAATGCAGACCATTCAATTCACCACCTCTTTCTGTAGCCTTGCGTACATCCTTCGGCTTACTCTGCTCGCCTAGGAGGTCTCTGCCTCTCCACTTTTGGTGGCGGCCTTGGTGCCAAAGAGAAAGACAGCTCACCCTGGAGGCAGATGGGTCTAATAAGCATTAAAATTCCGCAAATGAGATTTTTCACGCTCTTTCATAAGGAAACAATCCCTTCCAGTTTGGTATGCATTGTATCCATGTGTGAAGAAAAGGAAGAGTAAAAGAAAAGACCTCCTGAAGGCAAAGAGAAGGTGGGGTTGGGGTAGGGAAAAATCCTGCTGCTCTAGCTCCTCCTGCGCTGGAAATTTGCCTTTTTTTTATTTCTGGATTGATGATATTATAATAAAGGAAAAGCATTTCAAGCCCTTTTGTGCATTTGAAATGCCCTGTCAAACAAATCGTATGAATAGCAACCCATGAACCATTCTCCACGTTTCTGTACTGAAGCTATTGTCGAATGAGGTGGAAATGGTAACATCTGCAGAAGACATGCAAAAAAAAAAAAAAAAAAATTGCTCCGTGATCGAGAAGTTGTAGTTCATTCCAGGACGACTCTGTTGCATCACACTGCAAAGGACACCAGTAGATCTGCCTCTTCAAACTCAGCTACACTCCAACTCAGTAATATATTGGAAAGCTGGCCACTTTTTAAAAAGTTCCTTGTGCGAGGAAACACAAGGAATATTTCTTTTACACAGCTCGTTTGATTTTAAGCTTTTCCCCATTCAGAAGAACTATTTCAGAACTTACTACAAGAATTTCCTAACTAAGTTGGCCATTGCGGGTATTCTGGAAGGAGAAGATTCCAACTGGAGTAGGTTGCTTTCCTGTCTCAGCCGCTGGCAAGAATATTTTTAATCTGATGTTCTAGTACAGTGATGGCTAACCTTTTTGCCGTCGTGTGCCAAAAGCGGAGGGAGCACAGCGAGTCATGTGCGCACATGCCCACACACATAATTCAATGCTCCCCATGCCCTGCCCCCCTCACGCATGTGCACGCAACCTCCGCGCTCCCCCTGCTTTTGGCACTCGACAGCAAAAAGGTTATCGCTGGGCCTGGTAGGCCCGTTTTTTGCCTTCACCAGGCTCCAGAGGCTTCCTTGGAGCCTGAAGAGGGCTAAAACGGCCTTCCCCACCCCCCAGAGGCCCATTTCCTGACTTCTGGTGGGCCCAGAAGGCCCAAAAATCAGCTGGTTGGTGCACACGTGTGCTAGAGCTGAGCTAGGGCAACGCTAGCATGCCCACAGATATGGCTCCGCGTGCCACATGTGGCACATGTGCCATAGGTTCGCCATCATGGTTCTAGTACCTTGTAACCCACAGATGCGCTGAACTACATCTTCCATTACTCAAAGTCACTGACCAGGTAAAATTAATGTAAAATAGAATAGAATAACAGTGTTGGAAGGGACCTTGGAGGTCTTCTAGTCCAATCCCCTGCTCAGGCACGAAACCCTACACCACTTCAGACAAATGGTTGTCCAATCTCTTCTTAAAAACTTCCAGTATTAGAGAATTCATGACTTCTCTTCTGGAGGCAAGTTGTTCCACTGGTTAATTGTTCTAACTGTCAGGAAATTTCTTCTTAGTTCTAGGTTGCTTCTCTCCTTGATTAGTTTCCATCCATTGCTTCTTCTTTTGCCTTCAGGTGCTTTGGAGAATAGCTTGACTCCCTCTTCTTTGTGGCAGCCCCTGAGATATTGGAACACTGCTATCATGTCACCTAGTCCTTCTTTTCATTAAAATAGACATACCCAATTCCAGCAACCGTTCTTTGTATGTTTTAGCCTCCAGTATAATTAACTCCAGTTGATTGTAGTCCAGTATGATCTGGAGCAGTGGTCCCCAACCTTTTTATCGCTGCGGCCCGCTGAGCGCGCGCAGGGGTGGGGGCACGGCCCAGGAGCTTTTGCGCACGGCCCATTGCGCATGGCCCAGGAGCCTTTGCGCTGCAGCGTTCATGTCCCCCGGCCGCTGTGCGGCCCGGTGCCAGGTACTCCACGGCCCGGCACCGGTCCGCGGACCGGGGGTTGGGGACCACTGATCTGGAGGATATCACAGCAGGTAGTAGCATCTAGGTTGATCATGAGCAAGTCCAGCAAAGTCAGACCTGCTTAGTCCCTCCGATAGAAGATTGCCAGAAAATCGCAACACTATAGACTAGATTTTAACACTGGAGGAATACTAAAATCCTAGAAGGAGGCAATGGTAAAATATTATTTTGCTTAAAATAGTCACCAGAAATCACTTTGATTTCAGAAATCACTTTGATTTCTGGTGACTATAAGTACCTAAGTACTTATAGTCACCAGAAATCACTTTGCTAACTTAACATCTGAATGGCCCCAGAAATAATATCCCATTCACAATAATACAATAATCTATCTAAACTGCAAAATGTCTTTGAACTGAGGTGGGATAGTAATGAGGAAAAGAATTAAACAAACAACAAAATAACCCTCTCTCCTTTGTATTGCTGAAAGGAAAAAACATTCCTCATGATTTCCAAATTCTTATATGTGCCAATTTATCTTACGATTTTAATAAAAAAAAAAATCAGAATAGATCCCCAGTCAGCCAAAAGTTTTCCTACCTTTGAATTTTTGGAGACAGAAATGGAAATTCTTCCTAAAACAAAGGGTTTGTTGATTATACATAACTATTACTTCATTTGGAATGGATTGTGGAAAAAGCTTCTTCCCCTATAACTTAAGTTGTCTTATCTACTAACAAAGGAAGCTTTTCCCAAAGGACAAATAGGATTGAACAGATCTGCTCTCAGACTAATTCCATAGTTAATCAAGCATGCCAGGGGCATTTCAAAGTTTTAGAGCTTATATCTAAGATAAACTTAAATCTGCTTCACTTCACAAGTCTTGCTGAGTTCTACCTCCGTATCTAAAAAATGAAGGTTTAGTTTTACTCTGTAATCTGAAAGTATACATTGGGACCAGTGGAGGGATTCAAATAATTTAACAACCGGTTCTCTGCCCTAATGACCAGCTTGGGTAGACGTAACTCAATGGTCATGTGACCATGTGGGCATGGCCAACTCAACATCACTCACGTCGATGGTCGCTTCGCCTTAGCTGTTACAATGTAATAAGATTTAACCAGAGGGGTAGTTTCTGTAAGCAGGGCAATAAAGATTAGGCTAGAAACAACACCAGAATGTTTCCTTCCTGCCTTCCTTATAGGATTAGGCCTGGAAAGTGGAAAAAAACAACAACCGGTTTCTTCCAACAACTGGTTCTCCGAACTGCTTAGAAAGTTAACAACTGGTTCTCCAGAATTGGTGCGAACTGGCTGAATCCCACCACTGATTGGGATGAATAAATGGGTTCGGTGTTTTGTCTTACTACAATAAACAAAAGCTGTCCTAACTAAACTCAGTTCCAGTTGTGAAATTCCAACGATATTTCATTATTCCATAACATGTTTAGAGAAAGGCATGACTCATTTTATCTACTTTCCAAGAGTTTAATTGCTGTGATGTCATAGAAGTTGGTCAATGTGTTCTTGATGTCAGAGATAAGCAGTATTGGACACCCAAAGAGGCCTACACCTTTGCTGAGGAGTCACTAGCAATCTTGGAACCTCCTGCTTCTGTCCCTCCTTTTTCCCCAACTCATTTGTTCTCCCAACTCAAAGAACAGCATTCCATTCAAGAGTTCTCATGGATGAGCAGCAGGGTACAAAGGAAGAAATAAGGCCAATGTAAAAGGACTCTAAACTAGCACTGATCTAGCTCCAATATTAGCATTCAGGAAGAATTTAAAAGCAGTTGCTTGCTCCAGTGTCTTTGAGCAACTGAGAGGACTCAGTGGTTAAGCTTCCATAATTAAGTGTTGCTTCTGATATTTTTTTTCTCCCTGTAAAATATACAAATAATAGAATTTGTAATCCATTACAAAGTAATGCATTACTAAACATTCAAGGATGTTGTTCAAATGACTAATACAGATTTCTAAGAGATCCTTGAATGGGAGAGTAGTCTGCAGAGTGTTGGCACTCATAAATATACTGAGATGCCTATTGTCTGCACAATTCTCTCGTACATTTACATTCATAGAGGAAAGGAACAGAATGGAATGGAATAAGAGTAGGATAGGGTAGGGTAGGGTAGGATAGGATAGGACAGGACAGGACAGGACAGGATAGGACAGGACTCACAGGGAATTTGTCTCCAATGCATAAGCTCACACTATACAAACAACAAAGTAGTATAATCATAAGATACCAATAGGAGAAGATACTAGAAAAGATGCAGGCATAAATGGGAAACCAAGAAGAATATTCTACCTTTGAAAAATTAAATCCAGACCTAGTTCATCTGAAAGTCAGAACTCTGATCCAATATACTCTCGGTTTCCTTCAAACAAGCAAGCAATACCAAATTGGGTTTTGTGTTTTTTTTCTGGTGCAATAACAACGTGAATACCAATGCTATGTAGTCAAAAGTAATTGCATGGTTTTCTCCTATTGTTCTGGAGAACAGCTAGGTGAAGGAGAAATTACTCATATAACTAAAATATTCGCACATATTCCAGAGTCAAGTGTGATTGAAGTGTGACTTCCTAAGGGAAGTCATTTCTTGAAATCCATCATTCTTGATTACTCTTTCTGCATCCTAATTACCACCTATAAATAATTTGATGTAATAAAATAATTAGAAGGAAAAGTAGGTCCATTTTGAGCTGGGTTTGAAAGAACACAGGGGTAGTTGCTTGAAGCAGAAGAGAAGGTTTATTTCCAAAGGGACACTACAAGCAAAGTACAAGATTGGCTGTTCAGAGGTGGCAGCGCCTCAATTTCTCAGGATAGTTTCTCTCTTCCAACGTACTTTGAAAGGATGCCAAAATTCTTCTTGGAATTTTTGGACAGCGCGGTTAGCCAGCCAGCCAAAAGGGGATGCTCTGTGGCCAGGCACTGTGCTGGGCTTGTGATTTTTGCATTATGAATCGAGGTGATGGCCTCAGAAGCAAAATGCCTTTTGTTTATGAAATGCGGAAACCTCAGATAGAGAGGGGTAGTCTCTGGCATCCTATAGAGATTTTCTTTATTTGAGTAGGCTGGTGCCCTTTGCTTGCAAATTTCTTGCAAATTTCAACCTTGGTGTTAAATCCCTTTAAATTGCCAGAAAAGTGGGATGAGGAGAAGTGGGGGAATATTGAATGGCCGAAGATTAAATGGATGGGGAGGGGAAGATCTGATCACATTCCTACATTCCCCCCCCCCATTTTTTAAAGGAAACTCTTTACCACAAAGGAAACTGGTTGCAGAATTAATACAGAATTGGGCAAACGCATGTTAACCAAAAGCCACTCTTAACATTTTGGGAGGGAAACGGATTGCAAAGTGGTTGAGGCTCTATGATATAGTAAAAGTGAACCTGGATTTTGTAAGGAAATTTGCTATTGTTTTAAATTATATTTCACGGCTCAGCCTTCCATTTTTATATAATGAGGGAAACAAATGATAGGAAACAGCACCTTACTATTTCAGGGATATTAACAGAGGAAGAATATTGTTCATTTTAAATACTTTCCTTGGTTTAAGTAGGTCACTGGAGATGTCTCGCCACATCGCTTGGCAAAATATTATTTGTTTAACAGAGAAAAATAAAATCAAGCAATTTTTTAAAGAAGAGCCTGTTGATGATAAATAAGGCAAAGGCCTCTAAGAAAGCAAAACACCCAAAATATTCAGTGGGCCAGGAAGGGGGCGTAGATTACCAGACTATAATAATAAATTCACTGGTCATTTATCACACTTAATGAAAAGGTGTGACTATAGATGACTGGAACAAATTGGAGTACAGGAAATACCACAGGAGAAAGAGTGAGTTCACACAGAAATGGCCAGGGAAGATTCTAGAAACTCTCACTTAAAACTTTAAAAAATTTCTTTCTTTCTCCTCCGATTAAAACAAGCTGAGCAATGCTTGTCTTTACTGGAAAAAAAAAAGGAAAGGATCAAAGTTTCCACATCATTCGGTTTATTAGTGCATAAGTCTTTCTTTTCTCAAGTGTTCTCTGAAAAAACAACAAAATACTCTGTATTATTTTTTAATTTTGCCCTGAACTCTTGGAAGGCTGGGTGAGAAACATGTAATAGAAGAGCCTGTGGACACATTTCTCACGAATGCTGCTGGTAAGAGGGATCTTCACTGACCTATGTCAGGGTTGGGCCTTCTGAATTGCTTGTTCAGGCAAGAAGCTGGTTTGTTTCCTACGGAGGAAATTTATCACTTGTTCACAGAACGGGGTGTGGGTTCTGGAAAGCGGACAAACTGGGGTGGAGAAAAGGTGCGACTGACCCATTAAAGCTGAGTGATGTAGGACAACCTGCTACAAACCTAGTATTAAAGGCTTAGCCTACTTCCTCCCACCTCTTCCTCTGTCCCATTTCTTTTTCGTTCTCATTCACAAAGTTTCATCCTTTGGCTCTGGAATGGATCTTCTGGCTGCAACATAAAATACAGTTCTTCTATGTAGACATGCACCTACACGCATATCCCTAGTCCTCAGACCAAAATGTAGATGTGGAAAAGATAGGGGTATGGAAAGAAGGGGAAAGGACCAGCCATAGAGGAGGGCTGGATTAATCTAAGCAAAGAGCCAATGTCAGTGTCAAGGAAACTCTCCTTAGCACAGGTAGGAAGTGGCTTCCGGCGGCCACTTAGATCTGTGGATTCAACTCCCAGAATTCCCCAGTCAGCATACCGGCAGCAGCAGGGGTGGGGTTCGAAATTTTTAGCAAGGGGTTCTCTGCCTGGTTGGGTGGGCGTGGCCATGGTGGGCATGGGCTAGTCAGCCTCCTGCACCACGGCGGGGTGTGTGTGTCATTTTTTCCCTCTCTGGGCTCCAGGAGGGTGAAAACGGCCTCCCCAGGCTCTGGAGGCCAGAAACGAGCCTTCCCAAACTTCCGGTAGGCCTGTTTTTTGCCCTCCCCGAGCCTCCATACGCGCTCTGCACTTATCTGCATCCAAAACGGGCCGCATGGGGACTCCTGGGAGACTCTGGGTGGGGTGAGCGGGGCCAGCCAGGAGTGGGATTTGGGGGTTCTCTGAACTGCACAGAATCTTAGCTAGAGGTTCTCTCAAATCCCTGTGAACCCCCAGCAGTCCCCCCCCCATGGGCAGGGGAATTCTGGGAGTTGAAGTCCACACATCATAAAGATTCCAAGGTTGAGAAATACTGTTCTATTACACGAGAAGCATTCCTCATTTTGGGAAGATAGAAAAATGTCAATTCCTCACTCGTTTCCCCTTCTCCAAGAGAACTCAATAAACTTATGCAGGATAAAGTGGGGTGGGGGGAAATACTACAAGTCCTTTTGAGGAATTTACCAACATTCAATTAGTCTTTTCTATCCTGGCCAAAAAGATATGTGTGGAAAAAAAACCACCTCACAATGAATTCATGATGAATCAATTCACCATGAATTATTATTGTTGTTATTTTCAAATTGTAGACATGAATTTATCTCTTCCTCCTAGCAATTTAAAGCAATCCAAGGGCTCTCATTTAAAGCTTAAAGCAACATCACCCCCTTTGCTCCTCTGTCAATTTTCTCAAGTTTTATATTTATGGATATCCTTGATTTTCTCAAGGTCCTGCAAAGCAGACAAATCAGTCTTCTCTTTTTCTCCTTCATCTCTAGGAGGAGTAGGAAAAAAACCCAGCTCAACATTTGTGAAACAAGTCACAGCACCAGGTAGACTTTGGCTAATCTCAACAAAAGGAAAAGAAGTTGATGCTTGGACAGAGCCACTAGGAAACCATGGCACGAATCAGCTTCAGAATGGTTTTGACTTAAAAGACAAATCCTGCAAAAGAAGACTTTTGTTTTGTTTTACACATTAACTTCACTATTGTTTTACACACTGACTTCAGTATTCTTCCTTTTCCATTATGGGAGAAAGTAAGTTGTTATTTGCTCCCTTCTCTTTTAGTAGAAATGGCTCTGTCCACTTCCCCAGGGAATCTGCGTAGCAGTTTCAGTTTAATCATGATGGATCTTTAAAAGGCCCTTAGAGAAAACCACCTTCGGGGAAAGAAACAAAATGTGGATTTTCTTAATCAAATCAGTGTGGTAGCTCCATCTAAAACTGGCGAAAATGAACTGTAATCAAGGTTAAGAGTGAAAGAAATACTCCGTTGGGTTCTTGTTTTTCAGAAAGATGGCAACTTTACAGCATGGATGCAACCAGGGGTAAAATCTACTTACCTTCCCTACCGGTTCGGAGGTGCATGCTCTGCGCGTTCTCGCTTCACTCACGCCTGTGTCTCACATGCACGCTTTGACCCTCTGCGCATGCAGAGTTACTTCAGACTACTTCCTGGTTAAAACCAGGAAGTAACTATGTCCGGGCGGGCGGGCGGGCGGAGCCTCGCGCTGCTGCTGCTACCGGTTCTCCGAACCAATCCGAACCGGTAGCATTTCACCCCTGGATGCAACTCAAGAAGGTCTCACCAGTCTAAGGAACACATCAATTTTGGCTTCTTTTATTTGGGTGCAATAGAAATTCTAACCATGGCCCCAGTAGATGATTCGTTTAGAAAGGATATAGCTACATCAATTGATTAAACTTCTTTTGGGGCTACAGCATCTCCATATTCAACAACCTTTGATTAATGAAGGATGGGTTCTGTTTTATTAGGGGCCTTGAAAATTCCTACATCCTCCCCCCAATGTATCCCAATAAAAAATGTTCTCATAATTTTTCAAAATTTATTTTTATTTATTAGTCATATTTCTATGCTGCCCACTCTCCGAGGACTCTGGGCGGCTTACACCAAAGACAGTATACTAAATAGCATATTGCCCCCTAACAATCTGGGTCCTCATTTTACCCACCTCGGAAGGATGGAAGGCTGAGTCAACCTTGAGCCGGTGAGATTTGATCCGCTGATCTGCTGAACTAGCAGTCAGCTGAAGTAGCTGCAGTACTGCACTCTAACCACTGCGCCACCTCGCCACCTTTGCCTATATTGTGGGGTTGCATTTTAATTCGCCTATCAGAAACAGATGCAAACAAAACTCACAATTGAAAGTAAGAGCTGAAGATACCATTGACCTTCATAATTAGCAAGGAATAGTAATTCACAAAGAGGTGTGGTCGTATGGGAGAAGTGTTGTCACACCAGTAATCTTACAATTTGTATACAAATATCCCGCCATTGTTGGTTTCGCACTTCTCCAGAGCAAAAACCAATGGCAAATCCAGTTTGGTTACTGTTGAAAGATGTCACGATAGCTCCTTGAAAGGCAGGAAAAGTAGACATAAAGTTCTAGTTTGTTCAGTTTTTCTAAATGCCAACTGAATGACTTCCAACTCCAGAATCACAACACAACTCGTTACTAATAGAAAGATGTTAATCATGGTGATGGGGACTCATGTTTTCCTCCTTTTTTTCTCATTACAATCTGATTACTGTGTTTGCGAGAAGGACTTGCAACCTCATAGGAAAGAACAGATTAGACATATTTTCCAGAATTTCTATGACAAACAAGAGTTTTGTCCAGAAGGCTTTCTGGCCACCACTTCCTACAGATGTACACACACACACACACACACACACACACAGAGAGAGAGAGAGAGAGAGAGAGAGAGAGAGAGAGAGAGAGAGAGAGAGAGAGAGAGAGAGCGCTAATTTCCAATCAACAAAACCAAGAAAGGAAAGGTCTGTCTCACAAATAAGGAATCAGTGTATTTAGTTTTAACAGTGTGAAGTTTGGTAGATTTTAATATTAAAACAGCAAAAACAATAGCAACAACAACCCAACCTACATTGGGGTTTTGTTTTCCTCCCAAGGTTTATTATGTGGATGAACAGAACACGAGAGCACGCTTCCTTAATACCCTGCTTTGCTATCAACGGCTTAACAACATTAATGAAAAGTAAACATTCCTTTGAATCAAGATTAACTTCTGGCTAGACACATCCATGTAATTTTTGGAGAGATTGATGGAAGTGCCTTGCTGATGATGCCTTCTGGGTTGGTTGGTTGTTTTGTTTTTTTAAAACTATGTATGCAGTTTAGCCTGAGGTCCTATGTTTTCTTGGTAGCCTTCCATCTAAGTCCTAACCAAGACTGACCATGTCATTTTTTCTGCGATCAGCTCCACGCGACCAGAAAGAAAGGGAAATGCCTCCTTATCCTTTTGAAGTGGCTTTGTTGTCACAGTGAGGATTATCTTTTAGTGGCTAGAGCACAAATGAGCAACTCCTGCTTTGTATCCTCCTACCCCATGAAAGGGATCTGCCCAGCAGTTACCAATGGGAATGAATGGCAGTGGCACCCAGCAAAATAAGTAAGGCAGGGGTCAGCAACCTGTGGCTCTGGAGCCACATGTGGCTCTTTCACCCCTCTGCAGCGGCTTCCTGTCACTCAAAATATGTATCACAACTGCCAATGTGTGACACCCACCGGCACGCAATTTATTGAGCTTTTCAACCCCTGGTAGGCCAACCATGGATAAATCCAAGAAAAGAAAAGTTTCAGAAGAAAACAGAATGTTTAATTCAACTACATACGCCAGTTTTGTGGCCACTCAAGAAATAGTCAAGTATGGGAAGGGTTTTGTGGCTCCCGGTGTTTTCTTTTCTGTGAGAAATGGGTCCAAATGTCTCTTTGAGTGTTTAAGGTTGCAGACCCCTGAACTAGGGGGGAAAAAAAATCAAGTTCCATCACTTCCAGATTGTTTCACTGGATTCAATGGATAAAGGAAAATAAGCAAGAGGTTTAATTCTGGGTAGGGAGCAGGTAGGGGTGGGATTCAGCCTATTCGGTCCAGTTTGGGTGAGCTGGTTGCTCCGACGATCAGCTGAGAGTGAACCAGTTCGCTCCGACTGTCAGCTGGGCCCGCCTGCCCGTCCCTGCACTATACCTACCTATATTTCGTTCGTTTGAAACCCAGCTGATCGGCACGGTTCAGCTGTTTCACTCACTGGGGGCTAGTGGAAGGTAACTTTTAATGGTGTTTTGAAACGGACTGCGTGCGCACGCACAGCGCACGCTCAGCAAACCGGTTGTTACACCGGTTGAATCCCACCACTGGGAGCAAGTCTCCTTCAGAAGTACCAAGAAACAGAGAAGCTCTGCAGAGTAAAGAACTTGTGTCTGCTGACCATCACTGAATTAAATTCACATTGCTAAAGAGATGCTAATAAGGCCTATTTTGTGGCAGGATGGGGAGAGCGAGCGAGGCTGCGTTGTCAGTGACTCTCAGACCCATTTTGGTAGGAGCGGAGACAACCGACAAATAAAAATAGAAGACAGATAAGGGAAGAGAGCCGAGGCATGGGTGGGGAATTCAGGAGGGAAAGAAGGCTGTGATTTATATCTCGACTTCAGCCAAATGTTTTCCTTAACATTAGCATCGCTAAAGCCTAAAGGATATAAGTGAATAAGAAACAGCAGGGACCTGTGGCTTTATTGCAGGAACATCTGCTGTAATGAACTCCTTGCAGACTGTGTACAGCCCTCTCCATCATCAACTCAGAGCTCAGGGCTTTCTGCCAGCTCCCCAGACATACTTACAACAAGTCAGGGAGCCCACATATTAGCAGAGTAGATCTTCCATCAGCCCACCCAGAAAGCTGAAGGGAAGTTTAATACAAAGTAGTAGACGTGCAAAATTGTTCCTTAAAGGCAGTAGGACAAGGCCGCTGATTTTCTTTCTTTTTTTACATCACTTCTTCTCCAAGAATCTGGTGTAGTGATTAAGGCGTCAGGCTAGAAACTGGGAGACTGTGAGTTCTAGTCCCGCCTTAGGTGTGGAAGCCAGCTTGGGTGAGTTTGGGCCAATCATTCTCTCTCTCTCAGCCCAATCCTCACTGGCTTCATGTTGTGGGGAAACATAGGAGGAGGAGCAATTATTAGGTATATTTGCAGCTTTGCAAAAATAACTAAGGCAGGATAAAAATAAATAAATAAAAAGCTTTCCAACCCTACTCCATTTAATCTATAAATCACACGCGTCTAGCCCTTCTGGCTACAGTCAAAAATGCTAAAGTTGCAAAGCCCAGGAAGTCGGCACCCTAAAAGTGCATGCTTCTCTTTTACCACTAGCACCATTGCACTATATTATTGCAATAAAGGCAAGACTGCTATTGCCACATCACCCACCTATGTATTGCCACAGTTTTATTCAGGGAAGGGAGGGAGGGAGGAAAGGAAGGAAGAAAGGAAGACAACCTAATATTTGGCAAGGACTCCGTTGTGAAATAAATCTATCAAATTAACCTAGTTTATGAACTGGTGGACAATATTGTCCTCTGGAATATCCCACTCAGTGTGAATTAGATGGCAGACAAGGAATCAGATGTTAAGATGTTAAGAATCATTATTTAAATATTATTATTATTATTATTATTATTATTATTATTATTATTATTATTATTATTATTATTATTTAATCTTTAGTGAGATTCACAGCCTTTGAGGCTGGTTAATAGCTCAGCAGCTCGAGTCCTAACCAAGGACCTAGGAACTGTTAAGGTATCGTCGGAGGATGTAAGCTGTTCCGAGTAAGGTGGTTTTTTGTAGAGTCAAAATGTTCAAGTCCGGCAAATTTAGAATTTCTAAATAGCGGGGTAGCCCTTTGGGTATTGCTCCAAGGGCTCCAATTACAATCGGGACAACACACGATTTCTTTTTCCACAGTTGCTCAACTTCAATTTGCAAGTCCCGGTACTTTGTGATTTTTTCTTGCTGCTTATCTTCAATCCTTGCATCACCAAGTATTGCAATGTCAATGAACCATAATTTAATATATGAACATATTATTATTATTATTATTATTATTATTATTATTATTATTATTATTATTATTATTATTCATCGCACAGTCAGCTAGATGTTCAGACTGGGTGTGGCATTTTTGTCTACCTATTGAGTCCTTACCTGGGACAGGCAGATCTGGATGTTTGATGGTGTTACAGATATCATCGCAGGATGGAAGCTGTTCCAAGTAAAGCTGCCTTCTGCAACTGACTGATGGCGAATTTGTCAATGCCAATGGTGTTCAAGTGGTGCTCCAGTTGTTTTGGGATTGCACCCAAAACAACTTTTTGTTTTGGGTGCAACTATTTGGGTGCAACTATTATTGGTACTACCCTTGCTTGCTTTTGCCACAGTCATTCTATTTCTATTTGTAGGTCTTTGTATTTTGTTCTCTTCTCCAGTTCTTTCTCTTCTATTCTGCAGTCTCCAGCCACTGCCATCTCCACTATCCAGACTTTTTTGTCTTTCTTATCGACAATTGTAAAGTCTGTGGTGTTATGTGGAGTGTTATGTGCCTGCCTGTTTGAATTCTAAAGTCCCAGAGGAATTTAACTTCTTCATTTTCTACGACTTTCTCTATTTTATGATCCCACCAGTTCTTGCTTGCAGGCAAATGGTATTTCTTGCAGATCTTCCAGTGCAGCATTGTTGTTGTTGTTAAGCTGGTGTATGAGGGCTGTGATCTAAACAATAGTCTATAAATATGCAAAAGCATTTTTTGGAGAGGGGAGAGGATCTATAACAGACTGCTATTAAACTTGTTCTACTCTAGCTTCAACCAAATGTTGCTTAAACTATACTTGCTGTCATCTACACCGAGCACGTTTGGCCAAATGTATTCTGGAAATTGGAATCCAACCTATCAGGATGTCAATCCCGTTGTGGGAAATTGTTCTAATTCAGAAGGAAACTCAGTTGGGATTCAATAGCATAGATTCCATAGCAACAGATTTCTCTAGAACAAGGCCGTTCTAGAGTTGTTCTAGATTCCTTTGGGTCAGTGATATTCACCGCATGCCGGGCTGCGCCATGCTGAGAATTGAAATCCATGCCTCTTGAAAGTGGTTGAGAAACCGCTCTAGAATTCACACGAATGATTCCAAAACACACAAACGTACTTCCTTTACAAATGAATTGGGGATAAACTGGCAAGGGATCGTCTTATTGCCCCTTGCCATGTCCTTTGCCCAGCTTTATCATATGGGCGCTGTGTGTCCCAAGGCACGCGGCTGAAAGTTTATCTTCGAAAATCTAGAATCTCCTTAAAAAAAAAAAAAACAGACAACACTTTGCATCTTCACAGGAGTACCTATAAATCACAAGTGCAAGATATACCTGCTGTTAACATTTTGCGGTTCTACCCCCTGCCCCGTTGCTCCTCAAATCAGCAGGGTAAACCCAGCATGTCTTTTCCTTCCATTTTATCTTTAAACCTATTGTTTAAAAGGTTTAAAGCCCGTATGTTCACCAGTTTCAAACAGGAGCTCCGCTATTTGATCATCAGCAATCATCACACAAGTTCACACTCCTGCTGATAGGAGAAGGCAAAAGAACCCTGTTTGCTGCATCCCACTCCAGATTTTCACAGCTGCTTAGGCAGATGCCACAGTGGGGAGAAGAGATCAAGGACGGCAGGCAAACCCAAGGGAGCCGCGAACCTTGTTTCTGAGTTCCCACAAGCCGCTCCTGATTTGAAACAAACATCTAATCAAGTCAACAGCGTGGCATCGGTTTTCTTTCCAAAGAAACCCTTCAAAGCCCCCTTCAGACTCTTCTTCTTGCCCTTATCCCCCTATAAACACCTGCCAGAACAGAATCTACAATGCTTAGAAGCAAAGAGCACAGAATTTCACGCATAACATGAGAGCTGCCGCTATTACAGAGTGGCACAGTAGCTAGAAAATCAGACACCGTGCTGATCTCCCTGGTGTTTGCAGGGAGGAATCTCACAGGGGTGAGAAAGAAGATCACCGCAGGGTCCCCAAAATCTGCAACTTTTTTTGTTTTTTGTTTTGGGCTAGGAACCAAGGCCCAGATGAGGGTTACGCTTTGTAAAGTTCTGCCTTATTGATGCCGTAGTTTTTCTTCTTTCTTGCGTGGTTTATGAATCTGCATTGTGCGCTCCAAGAGTTTGGTTTTTAAAAATAGAGATCTGAAGACCTTCTCAAATAAAGAAACTTACACAGTGGTGGGATTCAGCCGGTTCAGGCCGGTTCGGGCGAACCGGTAGTTAAATTGCTGGCTGGCCCCGCTCCTCCCCGCCCCTTCCAGGAGTCCCCACGCACCCCATTTTGGCTCCTAGGTAAGTGCAGGGAGACCTCCTAGGCCCAAAGCGGGACGCGGAGGGGCGGTATGTTCCCCCCTGCGGCCCATTTTTGCTCCCGGGGGTAAAGGAGGCCGAGTACTACCTGTCACACCCCCTGGCCACGCCCACCATGGCCACGCCTCTCTTAGGGCAGAGAGCCAATTGTTAAATTATTTGAATCCCACCACTGAACCTACAGCATTCTGGTGTGACTATAACTTGAACATTGCAACTGGTGCCTTTATTATTTCCAAAAGCAGTGACAGTAAATGCAGATGCTGTGTTTCTTCTTAGGCTGTTGCAAATACCTGGTTTTGCCAGCCCAAAAAAATAGGGATGGAACAGGTGAAAAGAATAGCTGAAGAAAAGGGAAAGAGAAGCAGCGTTTTTATTTTATTTTCTACATGAAATTTTGGAGATTGTTACTGCAGTTGTCTGGGTTTTATCACAATACCAGTGTCAAAAACCCTCAATCTCTTCTCTTCTTCTCTTCCCAGCCAACAAAGCCATTCCCATCACAGACATCTCTCCATCTTAAACCACAAAGGTCCCATAATATTATACATCTAAAGGGAAAATGCAGATTACTAATGGATAGAATGGAGAAGGGAACAATAAAATAGTCAAACAGAGACAACAAACCAACCCAAAGAAAGAGATACACTCCAGAAGTGTCGGGAAGGCTCAGGGCTGATACTGACTTTTATAGTGACAAATTGTGGCCAAACTGACAACTTGACCAAAATACACACAGACAGATAATGCATTTTAAATTCTAGGCTTCAAATATATCTTGCAAAATCTTTTGACTGTATTTTGTAAACCACTGTTTCTCTACTGGAATGGATTTGCGGCAGCAGCCCTAAGCCAAAAAAAGAAAAAAAAAGGAAAGGAAAAAAAACCCCAATCCTGATTTGGTTTATACTGCATAACAGTTTTCAACGTTGCAAGACCGTTCTTTTTTAACCGTCTCTTTGAACCCTACCCGTACATACAAAAGCTGACTTACATTTTCTGAACCAGTCTCTGTATTTAAACACATCGCACTAACATTTGGCAAGTTTGAAGAACTGAATTTTTTTTTTTTTTTGCTTGCTGCAGATCAGAAACTGGAGTGGCAGAAAGCTCTGTGAGATGATGATCTTTCCCTTCCCTTACCCCCACCCCCATCCCCCAGTCCATCAAGGGTGCGTTTTGTGGGTCTCAAAGCAGGCACGGGGCATGAAAAAAACAAACCGATAGAGAAATCAATGCTTGTTGACTTGCTGTATGTTGTGTACTTATTAAAGGAACACAGCCGTACCAGGAAGAAAATGTGAAGCCGACTTGGCCATTTGCTGGCAATAATGGGGCTCATTGATTTGAGGCCGAAGAAACAGAGAGGGCAAGCTGATTAATATTTTTTAGACTCTGCACAGGGCTGCAAATCCGGCACTAAAATGTTTTACGGAAGCAAAGGAAAAGCAAGTGCATGCATGCACCCTGAAACATCACCCTTTTCTAATAGGCAAGCTCTTAATTATACACACCCATGCACAGACAAATAGTGACTAAGAACATCCACATATTAATTATTATTATTTTTTTTTGCAGCATTAATGTAAAGAGTTTTAGATTTAAGTATCTGATTGAGTCTACATAAGGGAAGGGGGAATACAGAAAGACAAAAATGCCTTTCTCCTACTCGAAAAGAAAGGAGATCTTTGTAAGATAGCAATGTTCGTAGAACGGTGGAACCTAATTTTTTCCCCCCTAACCTTTCCTGCAGTTCTTGGTCATCCCTGAAAATCCCATATTGTAAATCATCATCAGGTCAGCAGTTCCTCCCTCCCCACTTGACATACCTGCCCTCCATAATAGGAGACGCAGTCATTAGGTCCTTTGGCCTGTCAAATAAATGCAAACAATAAAACAACCCTAAAAACGCATCCATCAGCTTCTGCTCCACTTTTACAGAAGAACAAAATTATTACGGTACTGTAATTCCTAGAGTAATTTAAATTTTTCATATTTAAAAAGTGTTTTTAAAGTTGTTAAACTTTCACAGTCAACCCTATTTAGAACCATACATAAATGGTTCTTTTCATTCAAACCTGCAATAATACATTTCTAACATGGAGATTCTCTCTCTCTCTCCCCCTCCCTCCCTCCCCCTCCTCTCTCTCTCCCTCCCTCCCTCCCCCTCCTCTCTCTCTCCCTCCCTCCCTCCCCCCTGACTAGGTGGCTCAGTGGCTAAGACACTGAGCTTCTTGATCAGAAAGGTTGGCAGTTCGGTGGTTCGAATCCCTAGTACAGATCTTCTGCGTGAGCAGGGGGTTGGACTAGATGACCTCCAAAGTCCCTTCCAACTCTGTTACTGTTAACTCTCTCTCTCTCTCTTTCTTTTTGTCTCTCTCTCTCTGTGTGTCTCTGTCTCTCTGTCTCTGTCTCTCTCTCTGTGTGTATCTCTCTTTCTTTCTGTGTGTCTCTCTCTGTCTCTTTGTCTCTGTCTCTCTCTGTCTCTCTGTCTCGCTCTCTCCCCAAACACCTACACCTACAGAGAGTATATTCTATAATTTCATTTGTGACCATTTGTCTTACTTCCCAGTAATGTGGACTGGACTGCCAGGTGTGCAATTTTAGCAGCATGAAATAAAGAACTAGGGAAAAAAGCTAAGATGTTCTCTAAATAAGTTATCCCAGATCTTGCATCCTTCAAATGCATCGATTTACTATTCTCAACACAAACTTCCAACCGTCTTGTTGAACTGAGGGGTGTTGAGGTTGCAATTCAATATATCTGGAGGGCACCTGGTGAGAAAAGGCTAACCTACATCATCTCTGTAATATCTTTGCACAGGGTAAATAAAAGAGTCAACTGTCTATGTAGCAAAAATATCAACAACGTTAAAGAAAGTAAGTCTCTCTCTTTCCTGAGCCATGAATGTTTTCTATTTAATTAAAAAAAAAAAACAGCCTGGGATATACATTAGCACAGAACTATTATCAGGAATTTCATTTTCATAAAAGAAATGAACCAGCTAGCTGCTAGTACAATAAGAGTCTTCAGCCACACCAGAGTTAATTGTTCAAAAATGATATTCTCTTGGCCTGAATACAGGAGGTCTTCGAACTTACGACTATAATTGAGCCCCAAATTTCTGTTGCTAAGTGAGAGAGTTAAGTTGAGTTTTGCTGCATTTTATGACCTTCCTTGCCACAGTTGTTCAGTGAATCACTGCAGGGTTGTTAAGGGATTCTGGCTTCCCCATTGACTTTGTTACTCAAAAAGTCACAAAAGTTGAACCCATCACTGACATAAATATGAGCCAGTTGCCAAGCATCTGTACTTTGATCAAGTGACCACAGAGATGCTGCAAAGGTCATAAGTGTGAAAAATGATCACAAGTCACTTTTTTCAGTGCTATGGTAACTACGCGTGGTCACTAAATGAAAGATCAGTAAGTTGAGGACAACCTGTACACAATGAAGATGATCAACCTTGCAAAATCATCAGGTGGAGGAAATACATTTATTTATTAAACAAACTTATATAGCTATCCATACATCGCATTTAGCATATATTCAGGATGAACTACAGTTAGCTAGTCGTATTCAACACCTCTCTGTACCTAACGACGTGGGTGGAGAAGAGATGTACCAAAGAAATATTCCTGCCAGAACATGAATTGAGCTATAGTACCTACTCTATGGATAAACCTTTTCTATGGAGAAGTCAGCAAGTGACTAGGTAGTATGACAGAAGGTTAGGAAAAGAAGAAGAAGGAGAAGCAAACTGTTTAGACCAGAAGTGTCCAACTTCAGCAACTTTTAAGATTTGTGGACCTCAACTCCCAGAATTCCCCAGTCAGCGTGACTGACTAGGGAATTCTGGGAGTTGAAATCCACAAATCAAAGTTGCCAAAGTTGGACACCCCGGTTTAGACAATCCTTTCAGTTGGAAAATAAAAATTATTAATTGAGATCTCTCCAGTATAGACAGAACAACATTCAGTATGCTGGATTTCAGCTCTAATTTCCCTCTTAGGCAGGATACGAACCAAAGTACTAAATATTGGGAAATGAATGGCATGAAATATTTTGAAACTTTTACCATCTGACTCTGGTCTTCCACAAATGATCATTCTTCCTAGTGGTAAAAGCAACAGGTAGGAAGAGTCTCTTACTCCTCATTCTGGGTAAACAGCCCAGCCCTGTGTATCTATTAGCTCAGCGTTCCCCAAACTGGTACCCCCTCCCCCAAACAAACTGGGAAATTATGAAGTCCCATAATTACTGCTGGATTAGTTCAGCTGCTAGGAAAATAGAGACGGTGAAATAGCAGTGGAATTTTGAACTCATGACTGTATTTCAGCATCAGGAACTTCTAGAATACAAAGTGGTAACTGGTAAGTGAAGCTGATTAACAGAGGAGTTAATTAAAGACGAGACCTATCCGTGTTTTCATATGTTAAAGATCAGTATATGAATTTAGAATAGACTTTAGAATAGAATGAGCTGGAAGGGATCTTGGAGGTCTTCTAGTCCAGCCCCCTGCTGAAGCCTATACCATTTCAGATAAGTGACTGTCTAGTCCAGGGGTCAGCAACCTGCGGCTCTGGAGCCGCATGTGGCTCTTTCACCCCTCTGCTGCGGCTCCCTGTCGTTAGTTGGCTCCCCAATTGATAGGGCTTTTGGTTAGGGCAGGTAGAGAGGAAAAAGGACACCGCACTAGGAGGAGTCTCTATGGTGGGGGAACTGGACTTCCGGTCAGACCTTTGTGGCTCTTTATGAGTGTTTAAGGTTGCCAACTCCTGGTCTAATCTCTTCTTAAAGACATCCAGTGAAGGAACACCCGCGATTTCTGGAGGCAAGCTGTCCCACTGGTTATTTGTCCTCACTGTTAGGAAGTTTCTCCTTAATTCCAGGTTGCTCCTCTCTTTGATTTTAGTTTCCAATGAACTTAGGAGGTGTCGGAAAGCCTGGGCTGGAAGTGGCACAGTTTGCATGTACTATTGAAGGTGATACATTCTGCAAAAATTCCGGCACTTTAATTATATTGTAAAAACAAGTTTTCCCTTTCAATTTTCTCCCACAAGACATGTTTGCCTCAAGATGCTTCTGGCCATGAGCAGATCTGCAAAGCTGAAGATTTATCTAGTGACACATTGCTGGGCTTATTAAAGGCTTCTTCTGCTTTTACAAGGAGGGAGGAGAATGGCCTGTACAGTTAAGGCATTTTCAAGGACATATATAAATTCTTTGGCTTGTTCCTGTCTGTTAGGGAACACCAAACCCTTCATATTTATTGTCAGGATCTATCCCATACTCTGCAGCCATCAGATTTTATGGTTTCTTTCCTGTCTTGTGAGATAGGAAGCCAAGTACATCCTTTTGTATCTACACTCAAAAGGAAACTTCACACCACCTTCTTATTGATGGTCCAGGTTGTAAAAAGTTACAAGGCATAGATTGCATACAGTATCTAGATGCAATTGTGAGTTGTTAGAATGGGAGTAGCACAAAGCAAGGAGATTTAAATACCTATCTATTCTAGAAATGCTTGGACAGTCCTGGGCCAGGAACTAAGAGAACCTGGGTTAGTGATTCTATTGTTTCAAGCAGAAGTGTCTCTTGTATGTGTGTGTGTGTGTGTGTGTGTGTGTGTGTGTTTGTGTGTGTGTGTGTGTAAGAGAGAGAAAACGCATATAAGAACTATAATCCTGCAGATACTCCAGGAATCTGCAACCTATCTGAAAGCATCATTTTGATGTAGGAGCAGTGTTTTCTAAACTTGGCAACTTTAAGAGGTATGGACTTCAACTCCCAGAATTCTCCAGCCTGGCCTCTTTCTGGGACTTCAAGTCTATACATCTTAAAAGTTGTCACGTTTGAAAAAACTGCTGTAAACCAACTAAAATAACCCCAAGGATAGAGAGGGCAAAGCAAGAAAAGTGGGAAAATCTAAAAGATTCACGTTTCCACAGTTACAAGCGTTACGATTCCTCTACGTTTTACAAAGCAACTTAGTCCTTGCTCAAAAGGGTTAAGAAAAGTTAAGAACC